>NC_073256.2:77885000-79135000 GCF_029289425.2 Pan paniscus | reverse complement strand
TCATTCCAAGGGAGTCTTTTACTCTTTGAAAATTATAGGCCTATGTTTGCAACCTAGTTCTGCCACTTGTTAGCTGGGTGATCTTTGTCAAGTCACTTAACCTCTCTATGCTTCAGTAAAATTGTTGTAATAACAAAATCTATCTGATGAGGTTGTGGAAGCCTTAAATGAGTGAATGCACTAAACTAGGTTCAGCTCATAGTTAAGTACTATATAGTGCTAACAATATATATCTAAAATGGTTCAACTAGCCATGGGGTAATGTGAAATAGGATGCTAAAATTGACAAGGCCAAATTTTTATTATATGTCACCAAAGAGATTTATCTATAGTTGTTTGCAACTTTCCACAAGTCTCTTAGGTTGCTTCACGTGATCAAGTTAGATTTGGATGAGGTGATTCTCCTACTCACCTTTTTTGCAATTATTTTCTTCTGGCTTTCTGACTTTTCAAGTATTATCTTTTCTCATTAAAAAAAAAAATGATGTTCTATCATGGCACTAAACTTACTGAAAACATCACAAACCCTGTGGAATGTTTGCCAGGGATGCAGTTGAAGTTCTGAAAATAATGAGAAATCCATTCCTGCATTTCTTGGTCCTGTAGTCAAATGCTAATTTTTAGTCTTCTAACAATGGGTACCCACTCACTCAACAATAAATGCATACTAGGGACATAGTATGTAGGGAACATTCTGTTAGGTGCTAGCAATGTAGAGACAGTACCCATACTCAAGGGAATCACCATGATACAGGGGGGTTATTCACTGAACCTTATCCACAGAGAATGAAACCAACCTGGCCCTCTTGGAGCATCAGGTCTAGTGAGGCAGACAGATGATAAATAGGGAAACAAAGAAGCACACAAGTACAAACTGGGAAGAGGCTTGTGAAGGTAAAGAACAGGTTAAAATTGTGCTACCACTCCCCATCCAAGGGAGAAAGTCTGTATAGATAGTGTGAGCATTACGAAACTGAACATGGGTCTGGCTCACCCAGCACAGTAAAGCCAAACACTGACACTGAGGTTTGCAGCAAGAGAAAAAAGGACATTTATTCTCATGGTGCCAAACAAGCAAGAAAGGCAGCTCACACTTAAGACCCAACCTCCTTGATGGCTTACAGGCGAGGGCTTTTAAAGACAGGGGTACATTTCAGGGAAGCAGAAGTTATACAGGCAAAATTGCAAATTAATGTATGAAGGTCACACATTGGTTTGGCCCAAAAAAGCAGGATATCTTGAAGTGGGGGCTTACAGGTCATTGGTGGATTCAGAGATTCTTTGATTTGCAATTGGTTAAGGAAGCAAAGCTTTGTCTAAAAACTTGGGATCAACAGAAGGGAAGGTTACAGTTTGGCCTGTGGATGTCACTTCCTCCAGGCCTCTCAGGAAGAAATTTAGAGCAAAGAACAGAGCTCAGAGTTTAGTCCTCAGTTTCCCCTTATCTGAGGTCTACATGACAGTAGTTGGCATTTTCCAAGTGGTGGGGGTCTGGGTTTCTAAAAAATAATTGAGTTGCACATGTCAAGATGTTATCTTTAGTTTGTATAGAGAACCAAACATCTTGTGATTTTAATTTACTTGGGTGGCTATTGTTTAAGCTATTATTATCCTCTTGCTTATCACGTTGGTTATTTACTTCTCAAAGCTATTCAGGCGCCTTCAATTCTCCTCAAAATACTCAAGTTTTTTTTTTTTTTAATTTATTTTTATGCTTGGGAGGCCCAGCAGGCCCCTAAAAAGGGTCTCTACTCTATTTCATGAGCAGGGAAAGCCACAATGGGAAAGCAATGACTGGGCTGAGACCAGTTCAGAAGCAGGGGAAAAGGTCATCCAAAGAACAGGGGAAAAAATGATCAAAGCAAAGGGAAGAGGATGAGTGAAGGTCCTGTGATGGGGAAATACTTAACTGTGTCCAATAGCAGAAAGTAGCCCAGTGTGGCTGAAACAAAGGTAGGACATACCAGGTGAGAACACAGAGGAGAGTAGAAGCAGTAACATGTACAAGCCACAGCCAAGAGTATGTATGTGTGTTTTTCTTAATACAATGGAAGATTATTAAAGGATTTTAAAAAGTGATGTGCAGTCTACATTTTTTTAAGTTTCTCCTGGACTCTTGTGTTGGGAATGGGTTGGAAGGCAGAGCACTAATGTAGAGTTGGGGGAAGAGGATAGACCACGAGGCAGTCCATCCTATAGCGCCCTCTACAGGTCACTAGGAAGTGGCCTACCTCGGAGAGAAGCGGAGGAATTCTGATCCATTTGCAAGCGGAATGTAAGGTTTTCCTGCTGAATTCGATCTGTAGGATGAGGAAAAGGGAAGAATCAAGGATGATGCTCATGTTGAGTGAATAGAGGTGAACATCTGGGGAGGAACTTTTCTCCTGAGGGAAAATCTGTTCACTTTTTATTGGTCTTACACGGAGAGACCTTGCTATAATTATCTTACAGTAAATTAAATTCTAATAGAGTTACATATCAGTAATCTGGAAGACTGTTTTATGAGCTTCCTTGATACACACTGAATTAAACGCAGAGGAGAGTTGCAGTCATCCCTAGATCACTTTCCTCTCTGGACAACAGGCATCTAGTAATACATGTACTTGGGAGAGTAATCCTGGGAGTTAATAATATCCCAAAGAAGTTTCGCCTCTTCTCCCACTTCCAGCTTTGCTTGGAATGAGCACAGACCGCATAGGAATGCAGATGAATCCTTAATGAATCTGGCCATAGAACATGAAATGGGCAACCATCTTAGAATACCATATTACACTGAAATTGCGGTGTATTTTAGTAGTTTATGTGGCCCCCTCATTATTAATGCGACTGACATAAAGTGAAAGGGGAAGCCGAGAGTCAAATACTCCCCAGATGAATAGCCGAGGTCACTCATGGTATTTCAAATTCCCCTTGCAAATGACTGATTCGGGGATATGCACATGATTCAATCCTAGTCGTCAATTCAAAGTGAAGGAAAATCTGTTTGAGGGCATTTAGGAATGTGTTTCTGTGTTCTAACACAGAAACACAAGGAGAAATAGTTCTTTCTTTGTCCCCTGGACTTTGTTATATCTGAAACTGCTGTAGCCACCTTGCTCACAACTTTAGAAGGAAGCCAATACACAGAGGTAGACAGAATCAAGAGAAGGCACGCGATAGAACAGGAGCCTCTCTCCTTCTCCTGGAGGCAGCCCCGTTCCTCAACTTCCTATCACACGAGATAATAAACTGTCCTACTGATAAGCCAGTTTGAGTATGGGTTTTCTCTTGCTGAAACTAAATATATCCTTACTGACAAAGGTAAGTCCCATGACTTAAGGAAATGATAAAATTACTGTACACTCAAATCCACGAAAAACAAAATGGTCTTGAAGGTTCTACTCTATTTTTAAATATTATAGATACCCATTTTGGGAGAAATATGTATATTCTTTCAAGAATTTATAAATATGAATCAAGATATTTAGAATAAGTTTACTAACAAGAAATATGTCAATTGTTACAATACTTTTCAATAATGTTTTCTATGGAATTGTAGAATAGTTTTTAAAGAGAAGTAAGTGGAGGAAATCCACAAGTTTCAGTTGTAAAAAAAAAAAAAGATGTGAAAATATAAAAGTAAGAACAAATTGAAAACTATCCTTTAGTAAATAACCCCTGAAAAAGAGAAAAATAAAAGAATCTATGCTAAAGGTGGTTTTCTTTCTCTCTCTCCTGTCTCTTGATTTATGAGCTACTAAGTCAGATGAAAAGTAGAAACAGTGCTATTGAAGTTAAGAGGAGAAAATTATTCGGAGGACATCTCTGAAGTTGTAAACAGCAGGGAATTGTTTGAGCATCAAAAATGTCTTTGGATGGCAGGTTATGAAGAGAAAGGACTTTGTGGGCTTTGTGGTCCCCAAATCCTGAAACAAGCAAGCCACTAGAGCAAGGAGAGATTAAGATGGATCACAAGATGAACAGAAGATATTAAAAAAATATATTTCTTGTGAAAGTGAACACTGGGGTCCTGAGAACAGAGAATGACCTAGACCAGAAATATCAATATCCTCAGTGGAAGAGGAATGCAACTCTGTTTACACTGCTGCAAGTCACAGCACCTCCTAAACCCCACGCCTCACTAGCTACCTCTCCATGAGGAAATTTTAGCTTGAGTTGCGCAGCATGGCCATTATAGGATTTTGGTCATGATGAGTTAGTCTATTTTTCTGGTCATTCAAAAACTGTCAGGTTAGGTCTAAAAATTATAGTAGAATATTTTTGAAATAATTAACCTCTTAAAAACATAAAATCTTCCAAAATTTTCATCTTCTAGGTAGTGAGTAGGCCCGTGTTGTTTTCTTCTTGAGATTAAAAGTTTTTTCAATTTATTCCTTTATTTCATATGATTTGTATTAACTGCAATTTATTCTATTGGCAAATTTTCCACTAAACTCAGTCAAATGGACCCACATGAATGCTCACTTACGTCTAAATATACATGGAGATGTCGTTTACTATAGCCTGAAATCTGAATAGACTAATCTAGAAAATAGAGATATCTAATCTCTTAATCTAACTTTACAAAATTCCCCGTTATAAAATCCCCGTAAATGCTGAGCTTCTAAGATACATTTTTATAAAATTACTAATTTATAAGCACTGATTTATATAACATGTCACTGCTCTCTCTCAACTACATCCACTTCAACATAGTACAAGTCCTCTTACGATGTATGTGTTTGTACAATAAAACTTTCATTACCTATGCAATTGATTTTTGCCCTTTAAAAATGTTTAAACACATTTTAATTTTTTCCCATGGTAAAAAGGTAACTGTAAATATGGCCAAATAACCTAGGACTTGAGAAATGTACCATTATCATAGTATTTTGATTTTTTCTTTGAAGTGATGGCAAGACAGTGCCCTGTTGTGATAGGGCTCTCTCCAGAAAAAAAATGTGGTGCCAATTAATATGCCAGGTAGTTGTTCTCAGAGCTGGGTATGAGACAAGACTTTGACCAGGACCTCCTTCCTCTTTCTGGAAGGACATCTTGTTTCCAGGGAGAGGCACAATGTAGCCCCAACCTCCGGAAGGATATGAAAAGTCTGTACTGTTGACCAGAGTTGGAAGTGGCAGTGGCAGTCGTGCAAAGAAATGGGGTTGGTGGGGAGGCCACCACCTAGAATAGCAGTCAAGTCCTATAGCTTCCCAGAGGCACGGCAACAGCCAGGACACTGACACTTTGCACCTAAGACAGGAAGCATTCCGTGGCAGGCTAGCAGGGTATCCAATAGCATCACAGGGATGCCCGCTGTGCTCAACAGAACACAGGCCCACCAGGGTCTTAGCAGCAGAGGAAGCAGTGTGGCAACAGAATGGGAAAGCCAGAGCAGAAGCTACCAGCAGGTGTGTTAGGGAAGCCCTGTCAGGCACCCCCTGTGAGGACACCTGTGCTGTGAGGCCTCTCTCTGCGAGGACAGCTGTGAGGACACTGTGTGGTTTCCCTGTGAGGCTGCCTCTGTGAGCACACCTGGGAGGTCTCCCCTGTGATAATCTTCCTGAGGCCACCCTCTGTGAGGAAACTCACAGAAATATTGGCAAACACATTGAAGGACACCAATTTATTTTAAATAAGCTAGAATGGGATTGTGTATATGGATCCAGGGCCTTTTACTTGCCTTTCTCCTTTTCTGAAATGTTCTTCCAGACAAGAAAATAGCTTCCTTTCTCACCTGTTTTGAATAGAATATCACTTTATCAGGAAGTATGACCTGACCACCCTTCTTAACATGGTAACACACACACACACACACACACACACACACACACAGATCTAGTACCACCATTTTAATTTTTCCAATGCACTATTATCTTACATATCTGACATATTCAATAATATTTTTATTATTTTACACTTTCCACTGGAAGCTCTGCAAGGTAGATATTTATGCCTGTTTAGTTTACAATTTTATTCCTAGCACTTTGAGTAGTGTTTGGCACATAATAAACATTCAGTGATTATTTGTTGAGTAAGTAAAAAACTCTACCCCACATCACGGCCCATGCCTCACAGCTTTTTTGTCCTCCTCCCCTTCCCTGGCTTGGTCTGGCTGCTCCAATAGCCATGTCTTGAGACTTGTCATGACCCATCATCAGATGTCCCATGCCCACATCTCTCTCCTCTCTTGCCTGTTCAACTTCTCCCACCATTCTGCAGACTTATTAAGACTCCTTTACCATCTTCAAACCATCAACCGTATCCTTCAAACCCAGCTTTTTACTCCTGTAGGCTTAGATTCCACAAGATATTGTTTCAATGACATTTCTCAATGCTCTATATTTTAGTTGTCTTGTCCTGCTAGACTCCAGCACTGAGTGACTCAGCTATTCACTTCTCTGTGACTTCACCTGTTGCTGAAGAGAGTTACACAAGACAGCAGATTATGAATGACTTGAATCCTTTGGCCAACTCACTTAGGTCCTCAAAATTCCCCCTTGTATATCTTCACTTTCATTAGACACCTCTCCCTCTAGTTTACAGAGAAAATAGAAGCCATCAGATGAGAACCCCTTTACCTTTTCAATAACGAACATATAAGCCTACCCACATTGCATACATTCTATCAGCTTTCTTACCAACTTGAATCCCATTCTTACCTTCTGAGGAACGTACACCATCAACTGTCCTTCGTATGTTCATCTTTTTCCTATGATCTTGTATCAGTTTTCTAGGGCTGCCAGAACAAAGTACCACAGACTGGGTGGCTTAAACAACTGAAAGTCATTGTCTCACAGTTCTGGAGGCTCAAGTCTGAAATCAAGGTTGTTGGCAAGATTAGTTGTTTCTTAGGGTTGTGAAAATGAATATATTCCATGCCTCTCACGTAGCTGCTTGTGGAATCCTGGCAATCTCTGGTATTCCTTGGATTGTAAAAACATCACCCCAATCTCTGCCTTCATCTTCACGTAGCATTCTCCATGGAAACATCTCTGTGTCCAAATTTCAGCTTTTTAGAAGAATACCAGTCATACTGGATTAGAACCCAACCAAAACCAGTATGACCTCATCTTAATTAATTACACTTACAATGACCCTATTTCCAAACAAGGTCACATTCTGAGGTACTGGAGGTTAGCACTTTAATGTATGAATATAGGGGGACTAATTCAACCTATAACAGATCTGTAACCTCCCTATTGGCTTTTACTAATGCTCAAAACTCTCCCCTGAAAAAGGTTAATAAAGCTCACATTTCTTTCTAGATCCCTTGTGTCGGTCTCTATTCACTATTTAACAGTAATTTTTTAAATTGTTTTCTTTACCTGATGTCTCTATTTTTTATTTCCCATTCTCTTCTTGATCTACTTCAAATAACTTTCTGACAGCTCCCACAAAGGTCAACAGTGGCCTCCTGCTGAAAAACACAATGCTTATTATAGACCTTCACTTCTTTGGCCCCTCAGAAGCACTTGGCAACATCAAGCATGCCCATCTTCTTGAAATATTCTCTTCTACTGGGGACAGTGTTACCATTGATTTACTTTTATCTTTCTACTCACTCTTTCACTTTCTTTGCAAACTAATCATCATCTGTGCAGCCTATAAGCAAGTCTACAATCCTTGCTCCTAAATCCTCTCTGTTTTGCACGCGACACTCTCCTCCCAGGGTACCCTGAATGCCTATGGACTCAATTACCACTCAGAAGTTGGTATCTCCAGCTCTCATCTCTCCTCTCACTGCCAGACCTGTGAATCCTACTCCCCATTGGCTTCTTATTGAAGGTTCTATAATTTCCTGAACCTCACATTACTAAAATTAAACACAAAATCCTTACTCCATCACCACCACTAATAGAGCAGTCCTGCTCTTGTGCTCCTGACTATAATAGGTTAAAGTATAATGCAGACTTGACTGGAGGACCATATGCCAAAGTTTTTACATCTTCCTTTAACTTCATGTTGTTCTCCGATTACTTGGATCTAAAAGAATGTATTAAGCACTTACAGTTGTGATTATTCAAAATTTAATTTATAATCTCAGTTCTCACACAAGAAATTACAATCTAATTGACAAAGCTAACATTTGAAATAATTTAAAGGAAATCAAAACAAGCTTTTGATTGCTGTATGTTCACTGTTAAGCATTTTACTTGTAAAGTTTTATTGACTTTTAATAATTCTATAAGGTAATTTTATCTATTTACATTTTGCAAATAAGGACACTATATTTAGAGAAATTAGCAACTCCCTCAAGATGACCTAGAGAGCAAATAATGAAGACTTGTTTTAACCCAAATCAGAATCTGAGCCCTTATTCACACCTAAGTTGTGATCAAGTTCCTAGTATATATTGAAGTCATCCAGAGAAAGCAGAAAACTGCATTTATTCTTGGTTTTGAGGAATTTGAGAAAGTATGGATAGAGAAGTGAACAAATCATGCTATCTGAGCAAGGTGTGGATTAAAATGACCCTGACATAAGACAGGGACAGCGGAATCCATTTCAGCAGCCCAGAGGCCCTGTTAAGGACTATTATATAAAGGTGAGCATGTAAGCTAGGGTCATCAGATGGAGTTTCTTGAATGCCAGGCTGAGAAGTTAAAACTTGAAACTCTAAGCAACAGGAAGTCAATAGCGAAAGCACAATGCTTTTGAAAAGAGTACAATAATACACTCTGGTTTTGCTTCCACTGTCCTTTGTGATAGCACACAAATCTCTAATAGCCATTTTTGGTTCAGATATACATTGAGCCATTAACTGTGAGAACATAAATTCTTCCTTCTTGAGTTAAAATTGATCATTTATGGGTAGGCACGATAATGTAATCCCAGCAACCAACACGCATAAGAATGCTTAGAATTTTAAGAGTAGATGTGAAGGTACTTGATATTACACAAATCATTTTAAAAATGTGCTTCACCAGACCCAGTTTTTCTCCATCAAAGATCTATACCAGAAATTAACCTGAAGAATGAAACACAGGAATGGCACCACGGTTCTAGGAGATGATAATAATACATTCCTTGTGATGACTGTTCATATCAGGTTCCAAAATGCCTTATTTTTTCAGCAGGGTTGACATGTCAAGAGATGAATTTGTTGACCCACAGGAAGGCTGAAGTCATTGATAGATTAAAAATACTTAAGATGGGCCAGTTTGCTAAGAGCTCCTTGATTTACTATGGGGTTATAACCCCATAAACCCATCTTAAGTTGAAAATATTGTAAGTTGAAAATGCACTCAATGCACCCAACCTACTAAATATCACAGCTTAGCCTAGCCCATCTTGAATGTGCTCAGAACACACATTAGCTTACAGTTGGGCAAAATCATCTAACACAAAGCTTATTTTATAATACAGTGTTTAATATATCATGTAATTTACTGGATACTGCACTGAAAGTGAAAAACGGAATCGTTATAGGCGTAATCAAAGTACAGTTTCTACTGAATGCATGTCACTTTCATACATGGTAAAGTCAGTAAATTGCAAGTGGAACCATCATAAGTTGGGGACCATCTGTATATGTAGCAAAACAGTCCCTAACTTCACGAAGCTTACATACAGTCTTTGGGGGAAGACAAACACTAACCAAATAACCACAAGCTCAAATTTATATTGACAAGGACTTAAATAATTCACTTCAATGTGACATGTGAGATCAATTAAAATTTGTTTTGGTTTTGCATGCCATAGGCCCTGATATACATCTTGGAATTCTTGTAGTACATGGGCGGTTTGCGTAGGTCCTCAGGCAAGTTATTTATTTTTGCAAAGGTTCAGTTTCCTCATATGTAAAATGAGAGTAATAATAACAAATAGGGATTTTGATGAGGATAAGTGAGGTAACACGTGAAAATGCTTAGCATTATGCCTAATATGTAGTGAATATTAAAATATGTTAGCTATTGTTACTCTTCCAGAAGTGCCTCTTATGAATCTGCATCTTTCATGCTAGGGGATACAGAATCTGATTAGTCAAATAGTTCTTATCTGCAACAGTGTCAACAACGTTTTGTGCTAGCAATAAATGTTTACTAAACACCTCTTACAGGCAAATTATTGTGTAATATTCTGAAGGTAGTTGAGGAAGATAGCAGCTTTTATTAAGTAAGGGAAATAGCAATAAGGATATCGAGTGACATAGCCATGGATATAGGAATGAGGTGGGAGGTGGACATGGTGAGTATGGCTGAGGATGGGCCAGCCAGCCAGAGGATGATGTACTTGGGAACACTGGGATGATGGTTATGTCATCAGTAGAGAGCCTTATCTGGATTCAGAGGCATGAGAGGATGAACAAACAGGTAACATTTCAATTTCACCTCAGCTTCTTGGTGGGAAGAGCATCCTAACCAATATTTTACCGAGTCAGCCTAGAGAAGAAAATGTTTAAAAGACACATGTTTCAGGAAATGTTTCTGTTGAAAACACTATGGCAGTGATCATATTAGCTGCTTGAAACTGACTTCAATACAAGATGCATGTGAGAGATAAAAGGCAGTCCTATGTCCCAAGTGGTTACGATTTCCTTACATCTCAGAGTTATGGTTTTAAAAGTCTCAATCTGAAAACTTACATCCACACAAAAACCTGCACATGAATGTTTACAGCCGCTTTATGCATACTTGCCAAAGCCTGAAATCAACCAAGATGTCCTTGAATAGGTGAATAGAAATAGGTGAAGACGAATTTGAAGATGAGTGAGTTAAAACATGGAGGGACCTTAAATGCATATTGCTAAGTGGAAGGGGCCAATCTGAAATGGATAGATACTGTAGTATTTCAACTATATGACATTCTAGAAAAGGCAAAACTATGAAGACAGTACAAAGATCAGAAGTTTCTAGGGCTTTATCAGGAAGGAGGGATGAGTAGGTGAAGCACAGGGGACTTTTAAGGCAGTGAAACTATTCTGTGTGATACTCTAATAGTGGATACATGTCATGATAAATTTGTCAAAACCTGCAGAACTTGCAACACCAAGAGTGAACCCTAATGTAATCTGTGGACTTCAGCCGATAATGATGTGTCAATGCTGGTTCATTGATTGTAACAAATGTCCCACTCTGGTGTGGGATGTTGAAACTAGAGGGGGTGGCTGTGCGTATGGGGCAGGGGGCATCAGCATATGGTAACTCTGTGTGCTTTCCACCTAAAAACCTAAAACTGTAGGTTCTGTAAACCTAAAACTGCCCAAATAGATAATGTCTATTAATTGAAAAAAAAGTTTCAGTGGATAGACACTGTGTAGGCAGGTGATAATTATGGAGGGAGGCTTGTTTTTCCTTGTTTACCCTTTCAACATGTTGGATTTTGCATCTTGACAATATCGCCTATACAGTAAATAAATGTTTAAGGAATTAAAAGGTAAAAATGAAAATTCATATAAAAGATATTTGTTTAAAGTTTACAAGCACAGATGGTCCTTGACTTAGGATGGTTTGACTTACAAGTTTTCTACTTCATCACGGGTTTATTGTGGTAAAAAATGTATTTTTTACTTCCCATATTTTCAATTTAGGAAGGGTTTATCAGAATGTAGCATCACCATAAGTTGAGGAGCATTTGGAATTCAATAATACTTAGTCATATACGTGGAAAACCAGATTGGTAATCCTGAAGCAGCTTTTAATTGTTAACCCATTTTAGCACTCAGGGAACAGATACAGGCACATGAAATACATTGCCCCAAATCACACAGCAGTGTGCTAGGAGCACATTGATCTGACCAGGACCACATGTCCTATTTTTCCTCCTGTTATTTTGTAACGCAGAAAGAATAACGGTTTCAAGTAAGTTCTAACCTGCTACAAAGGTCATACAGTCAGCACCACAGATTGTTCAAAATTAATAAACCTGAAACAAGCTATGTGGTTTAGAAATTATAATTGACCTTTACACCTGATCACTGACCTCTGCGTGGCGGTCGGGCCATATCATTCAGCCAGGTGAAAGGTTTAAAGGTAATTCCATCATACTTCCAATATTCCAATAACACAGCACAAGAATACACTCTCAGAAATGGAGAGGCTTTTTAGTTCAAGTTTCCAGATAAGGAAATCGATACTGGAAGTGAAGGTGAAGGGTAACAGTAATAGCTAATATTTATTGAGAACAATGTGAGAGCCACTGTCCTAATCACTGTTTAAGTATTAGCTCATTCAACCCACGTGCCCACCCTTAAGTGCAGCTGTTGTTCCCATTTTATAGAACATACCCAGAGATAAAGTAACTTGTCAAGGTCACCCAGAAATTGAGTCAATGTAGAAAACTCTGGCAAATTGCATCCACTTAGTAGAGAATGCATCTGCCTGTACATCCTCCCATGCATTCAGATTTCAAAACAGAGGCCACAGCTACAGCAGGGTTGTGAGACGTTGTGCCAGGGAAGCTCAGTGGTTTAAAGTATTCTGGGGAAGCAGTCTGAAGATTTTGTTCAATTCAGAAGTCTAGCTTTCATGGAGCATTAGAGTCTGCAAGGAGGTACGAGTGGGGAATAGTCGTCGTTGCCTTAGAAGCCGGGATCAGAATCTCAGGCACCAATCCCACGTGGGAGCACATCGTTACTGTGACCAGTGTGCTGCAGATTCTCAGGCCCCACTCTCAGGATTAATGGAGAAATCTTAGGGATTTCTCCGTAGAATACTCCTCAGAGCAGTGATTCTCAATGTGTGTTCTCCAAACTGCCACCTCAGCATCACCTGAGAACTTGTTAAAAATGCTGATTCTCAGCCCCTATCTCAGACCTACTGAATCGAAACTGAGCTCTGTGTTTGAACAAGGAAGTATTCTGAGTGATTTTGATCTATGCCCAAGTTTGAGAACTACCGCCCTACGAGACCCCGATATTCCATCAGTGTCCTCTTTCCTGAGTGTCCTACTTGATAGCAATTGTCTGAGTATTCTTGGAAGCACCTGAGCTTTCTGTAGGACACCCACCTGTGGCAATAGCGCATAAACAGAGTGAAGGTGCGAGGGGAGGAGACCTGGGGCTCTGATTTCCATTCCCTGTTCTATTTTGAAAGAAAAGAGAGGATGTTGATTTCTCTTCCTTTGAAAATGCCAAAGGCAAACTAAATCATCAAGATCCTTTTTGAAGGAAATGAATCACTGTGGAAAAATCAAACTTAAAGTGATTAATTCCACTCAAACCCCAAGTCACCCCAGTAGCCTTGGCCGTTTTTGGCATGGTAAAAATTCAGCTAAATCAAATGGAGCCCAACGCCTGTGTGGGCTGATATTGCCAAATCTCCCTCAGGCATCGTTTACAAACCAAGGACAGGAAATCTCAAGGAACCTTCAGAACCTCCCTTTCTCCCTCTTCCGAGTAAACTGAACGTTAAGAGGACATGCAAGTGACTGTTCTAAGGGTCTCTTACTTCTGCTCAGAATACAGGAAGCTGCGGATGCTTCTGCTGTGGACTAAAGGAAACGGTTTCTGTAATCGCGGTTCCACAGAGCATTGCGTTCTTCACACTCCCTCTTGTGGCTGCTCAGAGATAATGCAACCAGGAAAGGCCTTAGACTGCATATTAAAGCCACACTTAACGGAATTAGAAATCTAAGAATACAGGAATGGGAAGCTTGTCTTTCTATATATTATGTTTGCTTTGGGCCTTGTGGAAATCTATACAGCTATTTGTTCTTGAAGGATTGTGAGTGCATGTCCCAAATAAAGCTGTTTTGTAAAAAATGGCAAATAAATATTAGCTTTTTGTTTAAAGAATTTAAAACAATTAAGAGGGCTGCAAGTACAGGGTACAACTGAATTACTGTTTGCTTGTTGCTGTGTTTACACAGGCAAAGCAAAGGACAAGAGAGAGTTAGATCATTTGCAGGATTATTCATTAGTAAAACCAAAAACAAGATGTAAAAGAAAAAATGGGTGCATACATGTATGTATTGGCATCTTGTATGTTCAGTGTACATCCGGCACTGCCCCCAGAACAAATTTCTTCCTACCGTTGGTAGGTTCTGAAATTTGGCATCCTCCACGTGACTATCCTACACCTAGCAGGGAGAAGGTGATGACTTCCTTGGCTCCCCCAAGGGATGTGTTACTGCCCTCCCCATAACCCTCCATTCTTCACCTGAAAACATTTTCCCTTTCTCATTAACCTCTGAGAATGCAAAGCCTTCCCTATGATGTGTGTGAGTTTAGCATAGCTGTATTCCTGCTGGCTTCTCTTCTAGGCTTTAGTAAAGAAGCCTGCCTAAGGTTATAAGCTCCTAATAGAAAGAAACAGATCCATTTCTCTGTGCAGTGTCTAGCCAATCACCTCTACAAAATATATTAATCAAAGTTTCATAATGAGAAGATTACATTCATTATTCAGTTTTTCTAATTGTCTAGAAATAAAAATGGATTGTCAGAAGGTAGGCAAAAATTTCCAGAACAAGGAAATATAGGGATGGGTGAGGGGATTAAGAAGCATGTAAGACTTGGGCCACAGCTTCACAACCTTGGCACTGATGACAATGGAGTGGGATAATTCTTTGTCGTGGGGGCTGTCCTGTGCACTGCAGGGTGTTCAGCAGCATTCCTGGACTCAACCAGCTACCTGCCAGTTTTCACTGCCCCAAATTGTGACAACGAAAAATGTCTCCCAGAATTGCCAAATGTCCTCTGATGACAAAATTACTCTCAATTATGAGCTGTTGATTTAGGGGGACAGTGTTGGTAGTAGAATTGTTAAACATTGCAATGAGTAGACCAAGCTGAGGTGGAAGAGTTCTGGCTATGAGGCACTCACTGTGAGGTAAAACAGACAGAATGGACTTTGGAGTTAGTAAGACAAGGGTTTGAATCAAAGGATGTGACTGTAGGCCTCTTTTTTTTTTCTAAGCCTCGTTTTACATGTTAAAAATAATAATAGTATAACAATAGTAGTAGTAATAATAATGCTGTGGAGAAGTTAAATGAAATAAAGTATCTAAAGGATCAAAGAACATTGCCTAGTATATAACAATGTTGGTATACATCAGTGTCCTTTTCTCATCTCCAGAGGTCTCCAGAAATAAAACATAATTTCTTTGAGATAGTTTAAAAGAGCTTTGGAGCGTGACCTTAGGTGGGGTGGAAAGAGCCCTGTCCTTGAGATTCCTGGCAAATAATGTCACTCTCGCTTCCTTCTGAAAAACTGTTTCTGCATTGCAGGCTGTGCTCATTCAGAACAAAGTGCCGGGCAGAAATGTTAACTCTCCAGATAAGTGATCACTCTCCGGCAGCAAAGCAGATGAGTCCATTCCAAAAATGGAAATACAGATAGCCCTTAAATGCCCAGTTTTGTCTCTATTTTTCCAATCAGAAAAGTATAAAATCTTTCTTTTCCTATATGGAGTAAAATCTGTGTACTTTGCGTCAAAGAAATCTTCTTGGTGAATTTGATGCAGAAGAGATTTTTGCAATGTTATTTATGTCTGATACATGTCTCTTCTTGAAATGATGAATGTTGTGTGTTCAGGTTAATCCTAAAATGCTTGATGGAAACCTAGAAACATCTTCATTGCCCCTACTGTTTATTACAATTTTAAGTAAATCATTTGTTTATATCTTATATAAGTTGCCTAAAAATAAAAAGACATATTAAAACTGGCTTAAAATACCTATAGATTAACAATCATGGCATTAGCAATTTATTCCTGAATTTCATCTGATTGAAGATTCATTCTCAGCCAGGCACGGTGGCTCATGCCTGTAATCCCAGCACTATGGGAGGCCGAGGAGGGTGGATCACGAGGTCAGGAGATTGAGACCATTCTGGCTAACATGGTGAAACCCCGTCTCTACTAAAAATTAAAAAAAAAAAAAAATTAGCCGAGTATGGTAGTCCCAGCTACTCGGGAGGCTGAGGCAGGAGAATGATGTGAACCCGGGAGGCAGAGCTTGCAGTGAGCCGAGATCACGCCACTGCACTCCAGACTGGGCGACAGAGTGACACTGTCTCAAAAAAAGAAAAAAAAAAAAAAAGATTCATTCTCCTCTTCCCAGAATCCCTGTACTCTAAGCTGTTCACATTTCTGATTTTCCCCTTTCTCTATAACGTTCAGGAGCCCTCATTTGAAAATGGTGAGCCTGGTAAAGGATTAAAATGCCCCATTTTTTGCAAATCAAAACCACTATGAGATATCATCTCACACCAGTTAGAATGGCAATCATTCAAAAGTCAGGAAACAACAGGTGCTGGAGAGGATGTGGAGAAATAGGAACACTTTTACACTGTTGGTGGGACTGTAAACTAGTTCAACCATTGTGGAAGTCAGTGTGGCGATTCCTCAGGGATCTAGAACTAGAAATACCATTTGACCCAGCCATCCCATTACTGGGTATATACCCAAAGGACTATAAATCATGCTGCTATAAAGACACATGCACACGTATGTTTATTGCGGCATTATTCACAATAGCAAAGACTTGGAACCAACCCAAATGTCCAACAATGATAGACTGGATTAAGAAAATGTGGCACATATACACCATGGAATACTATGCAGCCATAAAAAATGATGAGTTCATATCCTTTGTAGGGACATGGATGAAATTGGAAACCATCATTCTCAGTAAACTATCGCAAGAACAAAAAACCAAACACCGCATATTCTCACTCATAGGTGGGAATTGAACAATGAGATCACATGGACACAGGAAGGGGAATATCATACTCTGGGGACTGTGGTGGGGAGGGGGGAGGTGGGAGGGATAGCATTGGGAGATATACCTAATGCTAGATGACGAGTTAGTGGGTGCAGCGCACCAGCATGGCACATGTATACATATGTAACTAACCTGCACAATGTGCACATGTACCCTAAAACTTAAAGTATAATTTAAAAAAAAAAAAGAAAGAAAAAAAAAAAGAAAATCAAAAAATAATAATAATAATAATAAAAAATAATAATAAAAAAAATAAAATGCCCCATTTTTTAAGTATTTTCCATGTCATCACTCTTACCACAAATATTTCTTAGGTAGAATCATATAAAATTATGAATATTTGACTTTTTGACCTACAAAAATGAGTTCATATGGTTCAAACTAAAACTCTCCCTTTACCTTTCATTATGAAAATTCTACTTATCCAATGTCACTTTCCCTGTTTTCCACAATCACTCCCAATGCAAAATGATCTCCCCTTCCTAATGATACCTACTTTGCAATAGAACTGTCGTTGCTCCCTCCTTACATAACTTTTGGACGTGTTTCCTATGAGAGAGCACAAACTGCAGGCTTTAGCCGGGAGAACTGGATTTGAATCCCATCTCTTCCACATACTTTTTGGGTGACCTTCAGTGAGATATTTGGCCTTCCTAAGTCTCAGTTTCCACATTCATTAAACAGTTGTGTTGAGCATGAGGATAATGGATTCAGTATTTTACATAATGTCAACTAAATAATAAGTTCTCAGAAAAGGCTCATTTTAAAAAACAATTAGCAGTAGTAATGAACTTCTCAGGCCATTTCCTATTTCTGCATCCTCCCATGGTTCTTTGCATGCCAGAGGTGTCCTACACATCATAAAAACAGAAACAACAATATGATAACTTACTTTTGTTAGGCACTTACTCTGCCTCATACTAAGCTGAATATTTTTCTTGCATTGCCTCATGTAATCCTCACAGCAATCTTATGAAGTAGATGCTGTTATGATCATTTTTAGAGGTGATTCAAGATGATCACTTTAGAGGTGAGACAAAGAGGGTTTAGATAAATGGACCAAGGCCACACCTATGAAGGATTCAAGACTGGGACCAAGGCCATGTGACATTGGAATACATAATGTCCTACATGTTTTGGAAAGGCCTCAAAGCCTTCTTCCAACTTTAAAGAGTCCATGATTCAAATATGATATTCTTTAAATATCGATTGCTATTTTTATTCACAAAAAATAATCACTCATCCCATTGTTTTCTTTGTCCCATTTACTGTCTAATATTTCATTTCTTTTTTTTGAGACAGAGTTTCAATCTTGTTGCCCAGGCTGGAGTGCAATGGCGTGATCTCGGTTCACTGCAACCTCCGCCTCCCAGGTTCAAGCAATTCTCCCGCCTCAGCCTCCCTAGTAGCTGGGATTACAGGCATGCGCCACCACGCCCAGTTAATTTTGTATTTTGAGTAGAGATGGGGTTTCACCATGTTGGCCAGACTGCTCTCAAACTCCCAACCTCAGGTGATCCGCCTGCCTCGGCCTCCCAAAGTGCTGGGATTACAGGCGTGAGCCACCGTGCCCAGCCTGCTCATTTCAGTTTTAAGTATCTAGAGATTTTGTTAACACAGCTGGGTGGTACTAAGTTGTGGTTAAAATTAATAGTTTAGTTCAATTCAACAACTTATCTGCTGTGTGCAAGATACCAGGTGGGGCCCTCCATACATATATAGGAATACCATAAACTCCTTTGTTCAAAGAATTCATAGCTGTATCATTTAAAAAAAAAAATTGAACTTGAAATAACTCATTTCAATTTGAACTTGAAACACATTCATTCCTTCAACAAACAGATTTAGAGCCACTACCTGCCAAGCCCATGCAGGGAGCTGGGACAAGGGTAAACACATTCGGGCTGGCTCTGATCCATGAATTGTACAATTTAGAATACATGATAGATTTTGTGAGAAGAGAAAAAAAAACAGTCTCACAGTTTAGAGAGTTTATTGAGGATGAGGACCACTGTAATTGAAGAAAGCCTCTTAAATGAGGGTAGAATTTGACTCTGGTCTTCCATAAAGGATGGTAAAATACCATTTAGTACTTAATTCCCAAAGCAATCAACAAAGGCCTATGATGATGGTACTATTAATTTCCTATTGGTTGTAAAAGTTTCCAATGGAAAATAACTACACTAACAAAATATGCATTCATATTCACATGAACCTTAACATTTTAAGCTTAATACTTCTATTTCATTCCCTGAAAGAACTAAGGTAAAAGTAACATCAAATTTGAAAATATTCTTTACAAAGATTCCTATAAAATAATGTTAAAAAACCAAAGTCCTGCACTATAGTCAAAATTGAGGTGTTTTCCTTTCAATTCAAAACCTCAAATTTCAGACCTTAATATCTTAGACTTTTCAATCACAGGCAGTGGGAGTTGGTTACAGAGAACAGTTACTATAAAGAAGGAGACTGCTGATAGCATACTTCTGAAGTACAACTGCTGCATGTCGTCTTAAAATGGTTAAGTAAGCAATCCAAAGAAAAATATGTTGAGGGGTAAATTGCTAACTCAATCAAGGTGAAACATGTAGGTAGGTCAAACTGTATTTTTTTTTTCATTTCCTTTACTACTAGTAGATAGTGTAAGAAGCCCAGCTGTTTTTTTTTCTATATAACGGTCTAGAAGAGCTTTTCACAATGTAATTTACATAGTATCAGGGATTATCTTTTTATCTGCAAACTAAACAAGATGAAATTACGTCGGCACAAGTCTCTACAGACAAGGTATGTCAAAAAGATAAATTACATGATTTATATTTGCATTCCTTTGCATTTTTAATATTGTTGTATTCTTTGCAATTCTAATTATATTTGCATTTTAAATATTGAATTCATTTTTAATTTTTGTGGTAAAATTATGTGATATAATTAGGAATGGATGGACATGAGACACTTTGAGAATCTTTTCTTTCGCTTTAACTGCAAAGACTTTTTTCCTTCCCATGGTAGTATCCCCAAGTACCCCCAAAGACCACTATCATAAAATTAAGCTCTAGCTGATTAATTTGGTACATCTTAGTATTATTCACAATTATTCTTGTCCTCCTCTGTAAGCAGATTATAAACCTCCACCCTTATGAAGCCTCCTTCTAGGCAGAATATACCTTCTACCTCACTGTTAAGACCAGTTATGTCAATGGATGTTTTACAGATGTCGGCACAACCTCTTGTGCTCTTGCCTCCTGCCATAAGAACATATGTCCCAGAAAAGGGCCACTCCATCAGCCTAGGTCCAGAAATGAGAGGACATATGGACTGAACTTGAAGATGGCCCACAGCAGACCTGCAGTCAACTCTCAGCCTTTATGTAATGTGGGAAAGAAGGAAATGTGAATATTATAGACTACTAAAATTCTAAAATTGTAACATAGCAAAATGATCGATACAATTAGCAGTGGCTATCAGTCTAGCATATTGTCATGCTATATGCATGCTATAAAACTATTGAACAAAAATATCACTACCCTATCATGGACACATTGGACTTTTATTTTCTCCTTATGACTGCATCACGTGTGATGATCAGAAATGGAGTGAAGGCAGAAAAATAAGAAAATTCAAGAATGTGCTACAGAGTGATCCTCTCCCTCTTAGGGCACCCACAGAAACCACTTATGGCTTCTCTGTCTGCATCCTCTCCACACAAAAATATTCTTTAAGGTACCAGCCCCATATCACATACCTGCATGTCAGCCCATAATAGGCCTTACCTTAGAAGCCAAAGATCCATAACTACACAGTATTCATGTTGTATAATGTGGAGCAGCACCAAAAAATAAAGTGGCAGACAGTAATGCCTATGACTAAAGTGACCCCTTGATCCCCTCCCAACGCAGTCTCCATATTATAACTATCAATTGTAAAAATAGTATGTATTTTATATATTCTCCCTAATAGGTAACTCTGTATTTTAAAATCTTAAGCTCCAAGTTTTAATTTACTTTGTTCCATCGGAGTACTTTTTTCTCAATTTTCTCATTTACAAGGCCATTTTTATTTTTGCCTCACTCTGTGCTGATGGCCCCAGATCTACTCAGTCAGTTTCTTCTCTTCTATGATGTCTATATTCAGACACCTAGGAGATTGACAACTCCTAGAAATATCACTCACTCAACTGCTCCTTTCCCCTTCTTTCGTACTTGGGCATAAACTTTACTGTATCTTAAACACATCTTCCTAAATGCCTCACGACTATGATAAACTTGACATGCTTACAACTGATGGGATCTTGTCCAAGTTTTGTTCACTTGCCAATTTTACAGAAAGTGCTGAAGTGACTGTGTGTGTATTTGTGTGTCTGTGCTTAAATCAAAATGTTAACTGCAGTTCTCTCTAGCTATTGAGATTTAGGTTGTTATTTCTCCCTCCTCCTACCTTATCTTTCTTTTCTGTTTTTCCTTTTACCTCTACCTCTACCTCTCTCTCCTCCTCTAATTCACACCTCATCTCTGGTTACAATATTTTCAATACACTTCTAATGATGTCTTTATAATGGAAGTGGCTCACTTTCTGTTAGCATCCAAGTACCATGAAGCCCATGCTGTCAGCACTTGAAAGTTTGATGCCTACCAACTCAGCTACTCATTTTCATCTTCCATGTCAGCTTGGTGCAATGTTTCCTAAGGCAGAAGGTTTGCCAGCTACAGCTCCCTCACACTACTTAAGGTCATGGTATGAAAATTTTCCCATCCAAATATGGACATCACCTGTGTTAAGTGGATATAGTATTGGAGACCCTAAAATAAACCTGTATCACCAAATGTAAAAAGTAGGTATAAGAATCAATAAACAGTAGCTCTATTAAGCCTCCCAGGATAACCCAAACTTTCACTGGATAACTGATGAGAAGGATGTGACAATTGGTGTTCACCTGAAAGTGACTTATGAAAGTGTGTCAATGTCATCATGCAGTCATTCATCCAGTATATTTATTGAACACCTACCATGTGCTAGGTGGGTTGTGAATGCTCTTTAGAATGAAACTTTTGGTAACTGATAAAGGGTATTCATAAAAGAAAGTTTGAATGTATCCTTATGTCAAGGATACAGCAAATATGACCAAAGGAAAGAATATTCTTGCAGCATACTACAATTAACCTGGTTCATTTGAAAAGGGAAGACCAAACCCACCAGTTTGGGCTGGCAGTCTCCTTCAAGATAATCCATCTACCTTTATTCTGATTGAACTCAGTAGAGGTTTTTTTCAAAATGTAAATATCTGTATTAAAGGGGTTTTTTTCTTGATAATATAGAATCTTTTTTAAAAAATGAAATTAAGTGTAGAGAGAGTGGAAGTCCCCTTATAATTTCAACCTCTAAATGTAAACACTGTTAACAATTTGCGATACACTGGTAGACTTTCTAAGTGTATTTATGAATACATTATTAATATATAGTTCTTCATAATATATATACTGTTCCATAATCTTCCAAATAACCTGCTGATTTTTTTAGGAAGCAAGCTTACTTCTTATGAAGCTGAAACAATAAATAAGCAATATGGATATTTTGAGCCACTTAGCATCTCTCTTGGTATAAATAAATACATTTACATTGTTATTTAAAAGATAAAGTAAATTCAAAATCTAGAGTTTGATCTCCTCACAGGGAAATAATTTTTTAGAAACCCTTAAGGATCAATAAATTAACAAGTGGCAAGTTCCAATTGCTCTCCCGTCTAAAAATAATAATAAAATCAGATTTTCTGAGAGGATTCTGTGAAGATGGCAAAGTAGAAAACATCAGGAATCTGTCTTCCACCTACACAACAATTGCATTGGCAGAACCTGTCTGATATAACTATTTTGGAGCTCTGTAGTTTATTGAAGGATTGCAATTTTCAAGGAACATCTTGGATGATGTTTTAGTCTGCTCAGGCTGCTATAACAAAATACTTTAGACTTATCAAGAATAGAAATTTATACCTTATTGTTCTGGAGGCTGGTAAGTTCAAGATCAAGGCACCGGTGGTATCTAGTGAGGTCTGCTTCCTCATAAACCACACTTTTTCCCGTATTCTCATATGGTAGAAGGGACAAAAAAGTTCTCTCAGGCCTCTTTTATTAAAGGGCACTAATAAATAAGAGAACTAGGAGCCCTCATGATTTAATCACCCTATAAATGTCCCACCTCTTAATACTATTGCATTAGGTTTCAACATATGAATTTTGGGGAACACAAACATTCAGGTCATAGCAGATGATAATTACAGTTAGTTTTAGTCAATTTCACCAATGAGCACAGTAACAGCCATTCATAATCAACTCCCATCTCTGGCAGGCAGCCTTATGCGTATTCTAAGAGCAGCTTGCATGTAGCTAGAGGGAGTCACTGTGGGCAAAAGGCACCCAGTCTTCCAAATATTAGAGATCTGATCTCTGATTACTAATTTTTGTTTCTGATCATAATAAGGCAGCCATTGTTGTTGCATCTCCTCTCATTATTTCAAGCCCCTCCCCTTCTGGCTGAAGTGACTTTCAGAAGATTTAAAGGGCTGGCACCCTCCTGCACCCTTCATTTTTCTCCTTGTCTTATTTGGGGAGCCAGAGAGTAAAGACTAATAATAATAATAATTCAAAAATGTATTAGTCCATTTTCACCTGCTATCAAGAATTACCCGAGAGTGGGAAATTTATAAAGAAAAGAAGTTTAATTGGATCACAGTTCAGCAAGCTTAAAGGGACACATGACTGGGAGGCCTTATGGAACTTACAACCATGGTGGAAGGCAAAGGGGGAACCAGCACCTTCTTCACATGGTGGCAGGAATGACAGAGCAAGGGTGGAAGTGCCGCACTCTTTTAAACCATCGGACCTCTTGAGAACTAATTCACTAGCATAAGAACAATTAGGAAAACCTGGCCCCATAATCCAATCACCACCCACCAGGTCCCTCCCACAGCATGCAGAGAACAGCCCCTTTGGCTGCTTTCACTGGCTGGCATTGAGTGCTTGTGGCTTTTCCAGGAACAAGGTAAAAACTGTCAATATATCTACCATTTTGGGGTCTGGAGGACAGTGACCCTCTTCACACAGCTTCCTGATGCAGTGCCCCAGTGGGGACTCTGTGTGGGGGCTCCAACTCCACACTTCCCCTCCACCCTGACCTAGCAGAGGTTCTCAATGTAAGCTCCAACTCTGCAGCAGACTTCTTCCTGCACATTCTCGTGTTTGCACCCACAGGCCCAACACCATATGGAAGCTGCCAAGGCTTGGGTCTTGCACCCTCTGAAGCCACAGCCTGAGCTGTCCCTTGGCACCTTTTAGCCATTGCTGCAGCTGGAGTGGCTGGGACACCAGGGCACCATGTCCTGAGGCCCCACAGAGCAGTGGGGCCCTAAGCCTAGCCAAAGAAACCATTTTTCCCTTCTAGGCCTCTGGTTCTGTGATGGGAGGAACTGCCTTGAAGATCTCTGAAATGACCCGAAGACACTTTTCCCATTGTCTTGGCTATTAACATTTGGCTCCTCTTTAGTTATATCAATTTTTGCAGTCAGCTTGAATTTCTTTCCTGAAAATGGGCTTTTCTTTTCTACTGCATGGCCAGGCTGCAAATTTTCCAAACTTGTACACTCTACTTTCCTTTTAAATATAACTTTTATTTGCTTATTCAAATGAGCATAGGATTTTAGGAGCAGCCAGGCCACATCTTGAATGTTTTGCTGCTTAGAAATTTCTTATGCTAGATGCCTTAAATTATCTCTCTCAAGTTCAAAGTTCCACAGGTCCCTAGAGCAGGGGCACAGTGCCACCAGTCTCTTTGCTAAAGCATAGCAAGAGTGACCTTTTCTCCAGTTCCCAATAAGTTCCTCATCTTCATCTGAGACTACCTCAGCCTGGACTTCATTTTTAATATCACTATCAGCTATTTGGTCACAATCATTCAACAAGTCTCTATGAAGTTCCAATCTTTCCCACATCTTCCTGACTTCTTCTGATCCCTCCAAACTATTTCAAACTTTGCCCATTACCCAGTTACAAAGTCATTTTCACATTTTCAGGTATCTTTATAGCAATGCCCCACTCCTGGTACCAATTTTCTGTATCAGTCTGTTTTCACACTGCTATAAAGAACTACCTGAGACTGAGTTATTTATAATGAAAAGTGGTTTAATTGGCTCACAGTTCCACAGGCTTAATAGAAAGCATGACTAGGAGGCCTCAGGAAACTTACAGTCATGGTGGGAGGTGAAAGGGAAGCAAGCACCTTGTTCATGTAGTGGCAGGAGAGAGAGAGAGAGTAAGCGGGGAAGTGCCACACACTTTTAAACCATCAGATCTTGTGAGAATGTACTCACTATCATGAGAACAGCATGGGGAAATTCATCCCCATTATCCAGTCACCTCCCACCTGTTCCCTCCCCAACATTGAGAATTACAATTCAACATGAGATTTGGGTGGGGACACATAGACAAACCATATCAAAAAGCAACTGCATATATGGGGAAAATTATTAAATAACTGTGCCTGCCCAGAAAAAGACACAGACTCAGAAAAGACCTGGGAAGACCTTAAGTTAACACCTCAGCATGATTCCAGGCACAGAGATAGACTGCAACAGTATTTTTAAAAATAACAAAATAACAGCAAACCCTGGATAAGGGGAGAATCTGATTTTCAGGGTTACCCCATTATTCGACTCAAAGGTTAAATTTTCAACAAAAAATCATAAGGCACACCAAAAAAAAAAAAAAAAAGAAATGGATTGCTCATTCAAAGGAAAAATAAATAAATAAATCAAAACTGTTCCTGAAAAAGACCTGATGTAGATATACGAGACAAAGACTTTAAATCAACTCTCTTAAATATGCTCAAAGAACTAAAGGAAGATGTAGAGAAAGCAAAGCAAATCATGTGAGAAAAAAAGGGAAATATCAATAAAGAGCTAGGAAACCAAAAAAGAAACAAAAAATAAAATCTGGAGCTAAAAAGTAAAATACCTGAATTTAAAAATTTACTAGAGGGGTTCAAAAATACATCTAAGCAAGCAGAAAAAATAATCCGCAAATTTAAAGATAGGACAATGGAAATTATCAAGCCTGAAAAACTGGAAGAAGAAAGATTAAAGAAAAGTAAACAGCCAACCAACATGACTATTATGGCAGTCAAAGAAGGAGAAGACAAAGAGAAAAGGGAAGAGAGGATATGTGAATAGATAATAGCTGAAAACTTCCAAAATTTGATGAAAGACATGAGTATACATACATCCAAGAAGCTCAATAAACTCCAAGTAAGAAGAAATCAAAGAGACACACACCAGACACATTATAGTCACTTTCAAAAGATGAAGAGTCTTGAAAGCAGCAAGAGAAAATTTGCTGATAATTTTCTGATAATAAAATGTACTTCATTTACAATAGCATCAAACAGAAAAAAATACTTAGGAATTAACTTAACCAAGGAGGTGAAATACTTGTACAATGGAAACTACAAATTATTACTGAAAAAATTAAAGATATAAATAAATGCAAACATATCCCATGTTCATGAAATGGAAGACTTAATATTGTTAAAATGTCAATAATACCCCCAAAAGACCTACAGATTCCATCTAAGCCCTATTAAAATTTCAGTAACTTTTTTTGAAAAAAAAAAACAAAAAAAAAACCCCTGAAAAACCCACCCTAAAATTCATAAGGAGTTTCAAGGAAACTTGAAGAGACAGAAAAATCATAAAAAAAAAAAAAAAAAAAAAAAAAACGAACAAAGCTGAAGGACACAGACTTCCTGATTCCAAAACTTACTACAAAAGCTACAGTAATCAAAACAATGTGGTACTGCCATGGAAACAGATATGTAGATCAATGGAATAGAATAGAAAGGCCAGAAATAAACTGACATATGTGTGGTCAATAATTTTTTGGCAAGATTGCCAAGATCATTTAATGGGGAAAGGACATTCTTTTCAACAAATAGTGGTGAAACAACTGGATAGCCACATACAAAAGAGAATAGAATTGGGCCATTATCTAACATCATATACAAAAATTAACTCAAAAGTGATCATACCTAAATATAAGCTCTAAAATTATAACAACTCTTAGAAGAAGAAGACATAAGGTAAAAGCTTCTGACATTAAGTATGACAATGATTTCTTAGATATAAAGACAAAGGCTCAGCCAACAAAATAAAAAATAGACAAATTTAACTTCATGAAAATTTAGAAGTTTTCTACATGAAAAGACATTATCAACAGAGTAAAAACACAACCCAGAAAATGGGATAAACTATCTGCAAATCATACATCTAATAGGTAATTAATATCTGGGATACATAAAGAATTCCTAAAACTCAACAGCAATTACAACAAAAACTCATTTCAAAAATAGGAAAATGACATAAATAGACATTTCTCCATGAAAGATACACAAATGACTAATAAGCTTTTGAAAATATGCTTGACATTACTAATCCTTAGGGAAATGCAAAACAAAACACCAATGAAATGGTACCTCACACCCATCAGGATGGCTACTATCAAAAGAACAAAAAATATCAAGTGTTGGTAAGGATGTGGAGTAACTGGAATGCTTGTGCACTGTTGGTGAATGTATAATATTACAGTCCCTATGGAAAAGAGAATGGCTGCTTGTCAAAAAATTAAAAATAGAGTTATCATAGCCAGGCACAGTGGCTCACGCCTGTAATACTAGCACTTTGGGAGGCCGAGGCAGGCAGATTGCCTGAGTTCAAGAGTTTGAGAACAGCCTGGGCAACACAGTGAAACCCTGTCTCTACTAAAATACAAAAAATTAGCTGGGTGTGGCAGTATGCGCCTGTAGTCCCAGCTACTTGGGAGGCTGAGGCAGGAGAATTGCTTGAACTCAGGAGGCAGAGGTTGCAGTGAGCCAAGATCATGCCACTGCACTCCACCCTGCGTGACAGAGCAAGACTCTGTCTCCAAAAAAAAAAAAAAAAAAAGAAAAAAATAGAGTTATTGTATAATCTAGCAATCCAAAAGAACTGAAAGCAGAGACTCGAACAGATATTTGTACACCCATGTTCATAGCAGCATTATTCACAATAGGTAAAACGTGGATGCAACCCAAGTGTCCATTGACAGATGAATGGATAAGCAGAAAGTCTGTGTGTAATGAAAAAGTATTCAGCCTTAAAAGGAAGGAAATTCTGACATCTACTACAACATAGATGAACCTTGAGAAAATTATGCTATGCGAAATGTCAATCACAAAAAGACAAGTATTATATGATTCCACTTAAATGAGGTACGTGGAGTAGAGAACATCATAGAGAAAGAAGGTAGAATGGTGGTTGCTAAGGGATAGAGAGGAGTGGGGTAGGGGGAGTTATTGTTTAATGGCTGTAGAGTGTCAGTTTTACAAGATAAAAATTGTTCTGGAAATGAATGGTGGTGTTCTGAAATGTTCTCGAAATGGACGCTTGCAGGCATTATGAATATATTTTATACTACTGAATGATACACTTAAAAATTTTTAAGATGGTATATTTTAAGTTATAAGTATTTTACAACTAAGAAAATGGGAAAAAATCAATTATCTAAATCCACCGTGTGTAGAGAACCAAGTCCTTTTATTGGAAATTGACTGTCACAGGAACAAAGGGAGGATTCTGAGCTATGGGAACTCGAAGGACAAAGTCTTTTTTTTTTTTTTTTTGAGACAGAGTTTCACTCTGTCCACCAGGCTGGAGTAGGGTGGCACAATCTCAGCTCACTGTAAGCTCCGCCTCCTGGGTTCACGCCATTCTCCTGCCTCAGCCTCCCAAGTAGCTGGGACTATAGGCGCCCGCCAACACACCCGGCTAATTTTTTGTATTTTCAGTAAAGACGGGGTTTCACCATGTTAGCCAGGATGGTCTCGATCTCCTGACCTCATGATCCGCCCGCCTCGGCCTCCCAAAGTGCTGGGATTACAAGGGTGAGCCACCAAGCCCAGCCTCGAAGGAGAAAGTCTTGACTTAAGGTTTATAATTAAAGACATCCTTCCCACCAAAACTACAGCTAAGGGAAAAGGCAATAAATTACGATAATTTTCAAGGTTTGCAACAACAGAAATCCTATTCTTTAATACTTCTGAATAGAAGTTAAATCTTGACAATAAAAGAAATATAACAATAAAGTGAAATTATATGATCATTTTCAGAATGAAAACATAAGGTAGTTCTCTCTTCTGATATTTGTAAGAATCTCATGTTTACACATATCTTACAATGTTTATACATATCTTTAGTGAGGAGGGTTTGGTTTACTGATTGTTTCATACTTTAACTAGTACCTGAAATGCTTTACTACATTGAACCTGTTTTTTATCCTAAAGAAAGAGTGACTGTCTTTCTAGGCTTACTTTAATCAATTTTTAAAAGTTCAAATGTCAAATTATTGGGGTAATTTTTCCAAAATTTTTTTTCAAATTTATGGTCTTTCGAGATGATTTTGAAAGTGTAATATGATAAGATTTTAAATGGGCTATGAAAGCAGAACAACTTGTGTTTAGATCCCAGTTCTGACAATTAACGTGATTGTAGGAAATCAACTTAGGGTCCTTGTGCCTGGGAGTTTTTTAACTTATAAAATGGATATATTTAGTAATACTCCATCAAATTGTCATAAAAATTAAATGAGATATTGTCTATGAAGTGTTTAAAATAATGTCTGATACAATAAGTTAAATTCTTGAATCTTATGTAAATATGTTTATTATATAAAAATAAACATATTTCAGCTGCTGGCAGAGTGCACAAACACAGTGTTGGGTACTCAATAAATTCTACTGAGTGAAAGTTAAGAAAACACCTGCATTGGCAAGTAAGTGAAGTGTTATACAAAGTGATGTGTCGATCATTTTCCACCTTCTCCAAGTAAGGTTAGAGCTCCCTTCTCAAAAATCCCTCAGCATTACATTAAGTTCATGTTTTTATTATAGGACTTTTTCTTTTCTTTTCTTTTCTTTTTTTTTTTTTTTTGAGACAGAGTCTCGCTCTGTTGCCCAGGTTGGAATGCAGTGGCATGATCTCGGCTCACTGGAACCTCCTTCAAACAATTCTCCTGCCTCAGCCTCCCGAAGAGCTGGGACTACAGGTGCCCACAATGACGCCCGGCTAATTTTTGCATTTTTAGTAGAGATGGAGTTTCACTATGTTAGCCAAGCTGGTCTCGAACTCCTGACCTTTGGTGATCCGCCCACCTCGGCCTCCCAACTTGCTGGGATTACAGGCATGAACCACTGTGCCCGGCCTATTATAGGACTTTTAACTATAGAGTTCTCTACTGCCACAATTGTCTCTTGCTCAGATCTGTAACCTGAGAGCCTGGCATGGTGTCTGAGGTTTAAGAAGTTCTCAATAAGTTTTACTTGAATAATTGAATTTCAATTACTTAAATTAAAGATAAGACTCATTTGTAGCAGAACATTTGTCAGAATAATCCCCCAGCCAAACTGACTGTTCCTGGGGAAGGAGGGACAGCTCTGAATAATGCTAAAATTCATAAATTTTAAGTAAGAAAGGTTCATAATTTGTGGCCTCAATTATGCATTGAACAGTCAATTAATAAGTACCTTCTGTGTGGAAGACACTGTACAAGATGCAAAAGTAAAAGAAAATAACATTTCCCTGCCCTGAGAGCTTATATTTGAGTAGAGAAAATAACATTTTTACATAAGTCCCTCAACGTAAGATATGACAAATTCTGTATAACAAAGTTTCTTTAAAAAAAAAAAAAAGGCTGGGCGTGGTGGCTCACTCCTGTAATCCCAGCACTTTAGGAGGCCGAGGCGGGCGGTCACGAGGTGAGGAGATTGAGACCATCCTGGCTAACACGGTGAAACCCCGTCTCTACTAAAATACAAAAAAATTAGCCGGGCATGGTGGCGGGCGCCTATGGTCCCAGCTACTCGGGAGGCTGAGGCAGGAGAATGGCGTGAACCCGGGAGATGGAGCTTGCAGTGAGCAGAGATCGCACTACTGCACTGCAGCCTGGGCGACAGAGCAAGACATCTCAAAAAAAGAAAAAAGAAAATAAAAGAGAGGAGAGCAGAGGACAGGGGAGGGGAGGGGAGGGGAGGGGAGAGGAGAGGAGAGGGACGGGCGTGGTGGCTCACGCCTGTAATCTCAGCACGTTTGGAGGCCAAGGCAGGAGGATTGCTTGAGCTCAGGAGTTCAAGACCAGCCTGGGCAAAATTGCAAAACCGGGCTCTACTAAAAAAAGGGGGCTGGGTGGATTTCCACCTAGTGTAATAAGGATGTGCATCCTAAGACAAAGGTGGGTGTTACAGGTAGGTAAGAGCTCAGTGAGGAGGGGGATGGATATGGAAGAAGATGGAGAAATGACATGTTAGAAGAAACAGCAAAACTGTAAATAGAAGAGAATGCAAGATGTTTTTAGAAAATTTCCAGCTTCTCAAATGTATTTGTAATGTTTGTTGAATGAATGAATGAATGAATGAATGAATGATTTAGAAAAGCCCGGATAGAGGTGTACTGTCAAGAACTCTGACAGCCTGGACTTTGTTGAGTTTAGGAAGATTTAGAAAAATTAATGTGGTATAGTTAGAATGCAGAATGGTTTGACAGCAGGAAGGAATAATGTGGTATAGTTAGAATGTGCAGAATGGCTTGAGAGCAGGAAGGAATCTAGTGTGAAAACTCAAGTTGAGATAATTAGTGCCACAGCAAGGAATTGAAGGTAAGAGAAAAGCCAATGAGAATAATCTATGAGGTCAAATTGCTAATGCTTGCAACTGACTGAATATGAGGGATCAGTGGAGAGGAGGCAAAAATGACTTTTCATCATTAGACAGTCAACCTTTGGCCAGCAGATGAGAAATCCCTTCCTTGTGACTCATGCATTACCAGAAGTCTCTGATTTCCTGGAATTTTTGATAAAATTTCTGAATCTCTTAATGATAAATTTTAAAACCACAATTTTTAATATTTTGCTTATGTAGTAGTATCTCTATGACAGTTTTTGGAGCAGACATTCTTTTCTAACTCCTGATATGATCAGTCCCAGTGTTACCACATTTGACTAATAATTGGTCTCTGAGATACCTATTATCTGAATACAATTTGTTGCCAATCTTTTTGTGCTAGATTTGCAGTGAATGAATGGCTGGATTCATGGTGTTCTTTTAAATAGGAAAAATTCTTGGTGAACTCATAAAAGGTAAGATGGGCCATCCCACCATACTGATCACAAGTTTCCAGGATTCAGTCTGTGCGCACACTGTTCACTGCAGCTACTGGGAGTAGATTCCAATGCATGGCAATTGAGGGACTACGTAGCTAATTCACATAACCTAAAGCCACATCTCTGGGTCAGATTTCTCTCTTTAACTCTTCTCTTCAAAATCCAAATATGTATTTAGAAATCTTCACCTAGATGTCCCATGGGCACCTCAAATTCAACATAGTCAGAACAGAGTTCATTATCCTTCACTGAAAACCTACTTCTTTTCCTGTATCTCTTGACACCTGTGTCTCAGAGTCATGCTGTTCCCTCTCTTCCTCTCCTTTTCTATGTTTAGTCCATCAGGAAGCCACTGCTTGGCAAATTTTGTGACAGGACCCTCCTCTTCAGTTTAATTTTCTTGTTTTTGTGTTTTGCTTCAGTCCTATTTTGTCATTGTGGATGCTGTCTGCAATCATCACTTGCCTAGGGTTTCTGCAATAGCTACAAACAAGCCTCATGCCCTCCAGACTCGGCCTGCTCCAATCTACTTGCTGTATTACAACTAGAGTTATCTCTCTAAAATGGAAATTTGAAAATTTGTTATCTTACTTGAAACTCATCAATGGTCTCTAATTTCAAAATAAAGTCTAAACTCTTAAATCTAGTCCCCTGCAACAGCATGTATTATGTTACACAATGACTGGCTACTCTTTTATCTAAATCTTCCAACATAATGAAAGCTTCTAAATGTTTTTGGAATGAACAAATGAATAGCATATTGTATACTTTTATGACATTGAATTCTCACAGAAGAACATCATCAAATAAATACAGTTTATATTCTGCAAAGGAAAAGAATAAGACTCAGAAAGGATATTTAACTTGTTCAAGTAACAGAGAGTAGCTGACAGAAACTGGATTGAAGAGCAAATCTATCTAACCCCAAAGCACTACAGCTCAATGCCCTTTCACATGGCCCTAGGTTTGTATTCGTTGTTTTCTGATTTTGTAGCAGGCAGGCCTAGATGAGCCTATGATATACCTCTCATTGCTATTGTGTATGTGTATATGTATGTGTGTCATTAGATTATAAGCTATTCAAAAGCCATAATCACCTTCACAGCCTCAGTACCTAGCATAACACCTTTTAGATATGCCTTTGGTATGTTCTCAATGATTATTTATTGAATTAAATAAAATAGTGCAATGGGGAAAATGATTTTGTTATTTAAGAAATCATGAAACTTAAACTAGTCATAAACATAAAGAAATTTTGAAGTACCATTTAAGTAGCACTATGTATGAGATGTATAGTAGTATATAAAGAAAAAATATTTGCTATATGCATGTACCATTTGTAGCTCATGAATTTTAGCTACTAAAGGAGACAATATATGTCTAAAAGTTTGGTATTAGTAATAGCTCAGTGTTCACAGGGTAAAATTTTCCCATTAGATTATTAATAGGATTTCATTTTGCTTTAGATTCAGATCATCCTTGGCCAATGTTATTATTAGTCTTTCATCTTGAAGTCTCTATATAGAAAAATTTGTCTGGAATCATAACTCCTACCAATAATGAAAGCTTCCAGGGTGGGGGAATTCAGTAAGTTCTTAGAGAAATGATCTCCTAGGAACCCTCTGGCTTTTCAGAGGTGATCTTAACTCTGTATTGATCAGCTCTAACTATTGAAATGAGTTCTAGAAGTCACACTTCCATGATAAAATTTGAAAGAGTAAGAGAACAAGATGGAGTTGTCCTTGTGAAAACAAAATCACTGAAAAAAGGTTGGGAAAATTGGAAGTGTGTAGCCTGGTGAGATGCTTCAGGAGAGGGTCATTTCTGTATTCAAATATTTGTATGGTGTTTGTAAGACACACATATAAAATTGCTTACTGCATGCCCTGTTTCTAGAAATTGCTCTTCTTTGTCCCCTTCTCCCACATGGTTGCAGCAGGAATGTCCATGTTCCCACATGACAGAGCCCACAAGCACAGTAGATTTGTTCAGCAGTGGAATGTGTTCCAACCAGAGCAATCATTGTCTTTTCCAGGAATTATGGGACAAAGAATAAAGGGAGGAGGGGGGTGGAAGTCCTCTGGATGGCAGAATCTGAAACATGTAAAACTTGGGGGCTGGCCGGGCACGGTGGCTCACGCTTGTAATCCCAGCACTTTGGGAGGCCAAGGCAGGCAGATCACGACATCAGGAGATCGAGACCGTCCTGGCTAACACTGTGAAACCCCATCTCTACTAAAAATACAAAAAATTAGCCAGGCGTGGTGGTGGGCGCCTGTAGTCCCAGCTACTCGGGAGGCTGAGGCAGGAGAATGGCATGAAGCCGGGAGGCAGAGCTTGCAGTGAGCCAAGATTGCACCACTGCACTCCAGCCTAGGCGACACAGCAAGACTCCATCTCAAAAAAACAACTTGGGGGCTATTGGTTACCATGCTTTCTGCCACATGAACTCAAGAAGAAAGGAAATGAGGAGTGAGGCAGAGAGTCGGGGAGCGGAGAGAAACATAAACCAGGTTAAATCACCAATGAGAAACATAGAGAGAATCTTGATATTTTTGACTCTCTGATTCCAGGTCATTCCTAAGACCTAAGTCCATTTCTCTTCTTAGTTTGTAGTAGACAACTTGGCATTCTTATAATTAAATTCCTCTTTTTGCTGAGGTTAATTAAGGCCACCCAAAATGCTGGGATTACAGGTGAAAAAATTTTTTTTTAATGTGATGGTTGGTGGAATGGAATGTAGCAACTATAAATGACAAGATGGTGATGAGAATTTGAGAGGAATTGCTAACCTGATACCAGCAGACTAGTCTTGCAGGGACAGTATGGGAGTTAGATAAGAAAGCGTATGAATGAAAAGTATGAGGGGCTGGGCACGGTGGCTCATGCCTGTAATCCCAGCACTTTGGGAGACTGAGGTAGGTAGATCATGAGGTCAAGAGATCAAGACCATCCTGGCCAACATGGTGAAACCCCATCTCTACTAAAAATACAAAAATTAGCTGGGCATGGTGGTGTAGGCCTGCAGTCCCAGCTACTCAGGAGGCTGAGGCAGGAGAATTGCTTGAACCTGGGAGGCAGAGGTTGCAGTGAGCCGAGCTCGCGCCACTGCACTCCAGCCTGGTGACAGAGTGAGACTCCATCTAAAAAAGAAAAGAAAAGAAAAGTATGGGGAGGCATGACCTGGAGACGGCTGGGAGGCTCCACCAGCTTCATGACAGGATACCAAGTATTCCCAGCATCTAGACAGTGCCTGGCACATAGAAGATGCTCAGCGAAGTCATTAACTAGATGGGTGCGTGGGTGGATGGATGGATGGATGGATACATGAATGAAAAGATAAAGCAATAAAAAAATTCAGCCAAGAAAATATGAGAGGAACCTAAGAAATTAGAATTAACTTACAGAGCTCAGTTGAAAAACCATCTCTTTAAGGCTAGATTACGTGCATTGGATCTAATTTCCTATTTCAAGGCTCCATTCACTTGGTTTCAGAAATAATTGTAAGTCTGACCACTAACATAGAGCCCTTACTGCCTTTCCAGACACTGAGTATATAAACTAAGGAATCCCTACCACAGCCACAAACATAGATTCTCCATCACCACAGCTCAGACTCACTCCCCGAGAGCATAAGACTCGAGCTAACCAATGTTACTTCTCTGTCCTTCAATCTGAAGCAGATTTTAAGTGGGAGAGGAATCTCTGAACTAAACAAGAGGTTTGAAAACAATTTTGATGGTTGGAAATAAATTAAGGTGCTTAAAATGCCCATTAAAGACAGTGAAGAGCTTGAGTCATGCTGGTAACAATATAGAAATCAGACACTTTTGAATCTGAAAACTCTTGAGTTACGTAAGTGACCTGAGGGTGCTGGGAAGAGAAGCCTCAGAGTGCCTTGTTCAAATTCCTAACTAGAGCTCAGGTGCTATGAGGATTGGAGAATAACAAGCTGCTCCTTTCCCCAGCACCCTTTCTACTCTTCACACGTTCAAGCTCTGTTGAAAGGATTAAATTTCTTTTCCCTTTCTACTTTCAAACCCTTGTCTTTCAGCTGTCTCATTTCTTGCTTGGAAGTTTTGGTGCCCTGAATTCCATTTAACCACATGCATCAAGCACTGAAGGCCAAGGAGAGAAGGGCAGAATAATTCCTTTAACCATGGACACCAGCATACTAATCAAGTGCTCTGAATGGCCAAACTTTCCACATGCTGACTTAGCTTCCTACTCATTTCGTCCTTGATTTCTTCTTCTGATAATTAATCCACTTGTGTGATCAAAGAATATTATGCTAAGTCTTAGGCCAGGCAGGCAAAATATTAGCTTTAGCATTGATGGGGAGCAAGGGGTAAGGTGTTATGGGGACCAAGGATTTTGGGGGCTAAAATTTCACTGAAAAATCACTGAGGTGAAGCAGATTGATTAATAGGAGAAAAGGCATACAAACTTACATAGCATGCATACACAGGAGTCTTCAGAATGAAGACCCAACCACCCAGTGAGGTACAAAAGCTTATATACCATCTTCAGGTTACAGAAGGAGTGGGGGTTTGGGTCCTGTTTAAACAGGTATGAGAAGGGGAAGAAGAGGAGTTCAGCTGAGAGGCAATAAATGATTACTAGGGAGAATGATTGGATCATAGAACAGAAATTAACTTGTAAATAGCTCTCTTTGGAATTTAAATGATCCTTGGAGACAGTCATTATCTTGAAAAAGGGTCTGTTCAGCTGTGGTTACATTTTTGGTCTGAAATCTTTCCTGTAATGGATAATGAGATAACAAGGAGGGGAACAGGAACAATTGTTCTCCTTGGTGGGTCAGTCCTATCTTTATGTAGACAGAATGAAAGTTTCTTCCAGGGCTTGTTGATCTCTAAGGGTTTTTAATTCACAATACTCATTATGCCAAGGAACCATATTTTGGGGTAAAATATTTAGATTTCCTTCAGTGTTTTATTTTTTTCTTTTGTTGAATCCAGTTTATAAGAGGAGTAACATACAGAAGGCATTTTAAAAGGAGCCCATACCTTTCAGTTTTGCACTTGGTGCTAGTAAAAGACTGACTTATACACTCCAGGAGAAAGAATGACCCATTACAGTGTTGCCTACATAGCACATACTTGTGCCACCAACATGTACCAGCATGGTTCACCTAAGGATTGAGCCTTTTAAAAAGCTCCTAATGTGGCTAGTGTCTGTCCTAGTCCTACATTAGTCCTGATGCTGATTATTTACATCTGATACCACATCATTTCTTTCCCATCCACTTCACTATGTATTTATTTATTAATTCATAGCCAACTTTATTTAATTAATATAAAAACATTTTTAAACATGGATGTTCAGGTTATTACCATATCCTGTGTCATAAGGCAAAAGTCCCTAGCTATTGACACATTAATTCAGAAATCTCAGTAGCTTCACATAGCTCAAGTCCAGTTGGTGGCAGAGATAGAAAGCAAAAGGTGCTCGCATCCACACAGTCATCCAGGGACCCAGGCTCCCTCCAACTTGTTGTTCCACTATCCCTTGATACACTGGGGTCCTCTACTGTATCATGGCATCCAGTACATGGAGGAAGAGAGAAACAGATCATGAAGATTGCCCATGAGGCTTTCATAGGCCAGTCCTGGAGGTGGTGTCCTCACTTCTGCCCACACTCCATTTCCTGTAGCCCATTTCAATGGGCTCACCTGTTACAATGAAGGCTGGGTGTGTGTAGTAGCTATGAGCTCAGGAGGAAAGAAAAATGGAATTGAAAAAAAAACTAGCCAGCCTCTGCCATATTTAGTCACTGAAAAATAACAATAATCTAATTAATATTCAACATTTTTGAATACACACTCTCTACCAATCACCGTGCCAAGCACCTGAAACTTATTCCTTAAATAATTCTTTCACAAAAACTTAAAAACTAGGCCTCATTATTATTATTACTGTAAAAAATAAAGTAGAGGTTCCTCTTCAAAGACTTTCCTCCCCACTTAATAAGGAATAAATAGTAACTTCTCTTAGAAGCAAAATTTATTCAAAGACCTGTGCTAACATTCTTAAATATCTGCTAGCTGTGATAAAGAAATCAATGTACTTTGTGCTCTTAGCTCCCACAATTTAGCCTAAATATTTGCCCTGGCATGCTTATACTGGTCCAAGCAAGCGTTAGGTCATAGCCTGTTCCTCTTCCTTATTTAAAGGTGTTTTTACCTTTCTCAGAATTCCACAAGTTACTTCCTCCTTCCTTTGTTCTCCTCTACCTTTGCCTCTTTTAAAAAGTTCTAAGTTGCTAGCCAATCGGGACAAATACAGAATGTGAGGTCCCATTCCAGCCAATGGAAACCAGACACAGCAGTAGGTGGACTTGTCAGATTATAAATGACTCTGTCTCCTTTGTTAGGTGTACTCTTGCAGCAAAACTGCTGGCAAGTGTACCCTTTCTGCAGGAAGTAAAAATCACCTTGCTGAGTAAATTTAATTTATATTCAAGTGCTATTTCTTTGTGGAACCAGGGAACAAGCATTTCAAACATTACTGTCTCATAAATGAGGATTCTGAGGCTGAGGAGTTGAGTAATTTAACCAAAGTCATACTGTTTTCCATGGCACACAGTGGGAGCCCAGGCAGCATTTCTGGAGTAGTGTTCTGCAATCACTGTCAAGACAACCAGTGTCTTCGGCCACCTGCCCTCTTGTCTTCTTCTACGGGGTTCCACACTTCAGCCCCAGGACCATGGTATCAATTGCTTCCTAGGCCACCTCTTCCCATCTGATCTTGTCATATCGACCGAATAGACTAGTTATTATTTCACTTCAAGACTTAAAATGTAATCACAGATTTTTAGTATGAGCAGCCCCCTTCCAAATCTGCTTAGACTAGATCCTAAGCTCAGGTGGTCCAGCTCTGCTTAATGGGGCAGGTATGATATATACGTAGCCTGTGAATTCATTTGGGGAAAAATAGCTTCTGAGCAGTTAGGCAACTACAGGCATGATCCTCCATGGGCATATCCTATTTCCTACCTCCCTGTCTTTCTGCTAAGAATATTATAACTGCCCAAAGGTTCTCCTTACCTGCTGCCTAGACAGAGCTGATTTATCAAGACAGGGGAATTGCAACAGAGAAAGAGTTGATATAGGAGTTAAAGAGAAATTATTTAGGCAGATAGTGAGGGTAACAAAGTCCTCAGTAAGGTTTTTCTTTTAATGAAAAGCAGCCTCAAAATCATTTCCTTTTCTAACAAAGAGCATCCTGGAAAATCAAGCTCCAGACATAGACAAGCAAGCTGGAAACTTGCACAGGTGAATGCTGGCAGCTGTACTAATAAGAAAAGGCTATCTGGGGGCTAGGCATGTCCAACATGGAGGCTCCATCTTCCCTTTTTCTTGCCAATCAGTGTGCAGTAGGGAGCAGACAACATAGTGTTGTCAGGCAAAGACCCCATTTGCATGATAAGATTAGGGTGTGGCAGGCCAGCTTCCCCACATGCTATGTAAATGTCACACCTGGTCCAACCAATATTTGGGCCCTATGTAAATCAGACACTGCCTCCTCAAGCCTGTCTATAAAACCCTGTGCACTCCACCACCAGCCGGAAGACCCACTTCGGTGCCCCTCTCTCTCTGCAAGGCAGTTATTCCCTTTCCTCTTTCTTTCACCTATTAAGCCTCTGCTGTTAACCTCACTCCACGTGTGTCTGTGTCCTTAATTTCCTTGGCATGAGGCAATGAACCTCGGGTATTACCCCAGACAATGGCACTGCTTCAGACTTTAATTCATGCAGAGCTGGCTGTACAGAAGACCGGAGTTTGATTACTACTCAAATTAGTATCCCTGATAATTCAGGAATCGGGTGTTTTTAAGGATAATTTGGTAGATAGGGAGTTAGGAAGTAGGGAGTGCCAATTGTTTGGGTCAAAGAATAAATCACAGGGGTTCAACTGGGTTTTCCTTGCTGTCTTCTGTTCCTGGGTAGGATTGCAGAATTTATTGAGCCAGTTACAAGTCCGGGTGGCATCAGCTGGTGCATGGGAATACAGAATCTGCAAAACATCTCAAGCACTGATCTTAGATTTTGCAACAGTAATCCCAGGAGCAATTTGGGAAGGTTCAGAATCTTGCACCTTCTGGCTGCATGACTCCTCAGATATAATTTCTAATCTTGTAGCTAATTTGCTAGCCCCATAAAGGCCGACTGGTCCCTGGGAAAGAAGGGGGTTTGTTTTGGGATAGGGCTGTTATCATCTTTGTTTCAAAGTTAAATTATACTAAATTCTTCCCAAAGTTAGTTCACCTGTGCCCAGGAATGAACAAGGACAGCTTGAAGTTTAGAAGCAAGAAGCTAGGTCAGATCTCTTTCACTGTCATAATTTTCTCACTGTTAAAATTTTTGCAAAGGCAGTTTCAATATGTTCATTCTCTGCATGATCTGGCTGTCAGAGATCAAAGTCCTCCCTCTGTTCTCTATGTTCTCTCTCTCTCTGTCTCTCTCACACACACATGCACACACACATACCAAAAACCCACAAACAAAAACAAATGAAAATTCCATCTGGGACTGGAGAGAAAGTCTGCATTATTTTTTTCATCCTCCAAGTTTCCAAACCAAATGCATATGGATGACATAGGTGCAAATATGAAAAGTAATCGAAAAGGTGATAGAACAATATTAATTCTAACTGCTATGACTTAGGTGCTCTGGAATGGTTCTTAAAATATTGCAAATGGTGCGGAACCAATGCTGAACAACAGACATTAGAGACAAAAGGAAAAAAGTGGTTGCAGCTTTTGAACTAATTCCCTGACTCCCATCCTCCTCCAAATAGACAGTGGAGCCCGAGGCCATGCGATTTCAAACCGGTTAAGTGAGCCTGGAGCGTCCTCCTAGGAGCTCTGAAATTCACTGCAGGCTCAAGAGAGCCCTTTAATGGATTCAGTTTTTGGACTCAAATGCAAAAGGTGAACTCAAATGGGCTTCTCTAAACCTTAAGCTGTTAAACAGGCAAGAACAAAAGCTCACCAAGAGCCTCTTTCAAACTGCTCTCAGCTGCAAAACATTTTCTCAAACAGACCTGCTTTTGGAGTAATAGACAAGGCTTCTCTGTTAAAAATTGAGGCAAGATTTTTTTAGAAGCTTCATATTGTTATGAAAAAGCACAAGTCTCATACAGTAAATTTTTTTGTAATTCTCTTTATACTTTTAAAGGGAAAATGCTCTGGGTTACTAAAGCAGAATTTTTGATGGTTGCATTTCAGGAGGAAACCATCATAACTGCTTTAAATAGACAACACTGTAATAAGGGCAGCTGATAACACAATTAATTCACTGAAGGGAGGAAAAGAGATAGAAAAGGCAAACTTTTGGCAAACTATTAATAGTACTTTAGTAGAAATAAGCATCCTGTGAGCCTAAATTACTGCTACAGAAAGACTGAAGAAATTTTTTTAAGTGAGGTCACAGCCATTCTAATAGGCCTCAGATTTGTATTCAAGAGTCCCAGGAGTTGCTGGTTTGGTTGCATTCTATGCCAAAGCAAGCTCATATTAGATCACCTTGGAGATAGGAGGTGCAGCAGGTGAGGACTCTGAGTCGGAATCTGCTCTATCACTCACTAGCTGAATGAGCTTTGGCAAGTCACTTTACCTCATCTGTCTGCATCTGTAAAAGGAGATATAATATTACCTAAAGCACGAGTCATTCTTGGCATAACTGATGTTTGTATGTCCCACGTGTGCTCCACTCCTCAACAAATGAAATTTAGCAGCAAAGTCTTAAAGAAAAGTGGCATGAAACTGCTCTGATTGGACTAAAGGACACTGCAGTGGAGCCAGCCCCAGGTCCTAGTGTGCAAACAAAGAAAGGAGATTGAGGGGACATCCAGACACTCTTGAAAACTGCTATTTGGCATGGGTTAAAAAGCAACTTTTGAAGTTGACGATTTAGGTCTTGTTTATCTCTGCATTTCCAGTGCCCAGAATATGGTAGAAATATTCGATTAATGCATGGAGAATGCATGCATACCTGAGTGAATGAATGAACAGCATCATCTTCTAAATCTTTCACCAAATTTTGCTCAGTTTGCAGTGGGCCTTTCTCTGGCCAGACTGCTGATAGCCAAGACCCAGAATGTACATCTGCTGTTGTTAAAGTTAAGCAAGACCTGTAAGAATGGCCAGAATATATTGGGTATCTTGAATCTGCTTCATAAGTTCTCTAGAATTCAAAAAGAAAAATGTCTGGCTACTTGAAAAAAGTGTATTGCCTGATAAATATTCAATAATTTTTAAAAAATAAATTAAAAAGATAACCAAATCTGTTCAATTAGTACCTGTGTATGTAGCCTTCCCTCCCCAGCTTCCTTTGCCCCGGGCAAGCTGAGGACACTTCTTTCATTATAGTCTGGAGCTGAGGGATCTGCTGAGTTGAGCTGAAAACAGGCGGCTTTTGTGGTGGCCCCTCCTCTGCAGCCACATGCCAACAGAGATTCACTGCAAAAACAGGAGAGCTGCAATGCAGTATTTTCCTCTGGAACTTTGAAGCTATATTAAAGATTTCAGACATACAATGAAAGCCTATTTGTTTTCAGTGTTCAAATGCAACTTAAATGGTAGCTGTTAAAGGAGGCAGATGAATTATAGTCAGCTCAGCAGCACTTTTTTGAGCTGGCCGATCATAATGGTATTTTTCTGAACTAAATTATTTTAGGTCCCCTTAAAAATTACGTAGCTCTTCCCTAGAAAGGGCCTGCTGCTATTAAGCGTAGCCCTTTAGTACCATTGTGGAGAGTAGAGCTGGAGAGAACTCAGCTGTCTGCTGAAAACAATCAGCCCTGAACCTTCCAGACCCAGGGAAAGAAAACTGATAAAGGACCAGCAGGGAACTCATAGCAAAACAAAGGGAAATTTCAAGCTACCTCTCCTTTTTAAAGGTCATTTGTCTTACTCCTACTGATGGTAATCACAGGGATTCGGATTTCTCACTGGAGACTTGTATTCTTCTGTGCAATCTTACTCCTGCGTCCTCTCGTTTCTGCACACTCGGTGTTCCAGGGTATGCATTACTGTCTAACACGCCAGCACATTCTTTTTCTTTCCCTGTCTTGCCTGCACTTTCACATGCATGCTGCTAAAAAAAATTTCTAGTCTCAATATAATAAAAATCTGTCAACACCAACTAGTAGAATACATCTCAGTTGCCAATTCTGAAGTCCGACTTAATTCTCAGAAATCAGAAGAGAGTTAAGGCGAAGAAGAGGATCTGCAGTATTGGAGCAAAATGTCATGGGCGAAGTGTGAGAATGCTAGAGAACGGAAATGCAGCATTCCTTATCCACTCATTTTCATTTAGTAGATTTTTATGGTGTGGTATGGTAAGTGGAATTTGGTGCTGCACTTTCAGAGGGTGATACTCAGAACCAACGTAAGACTCCATTAATCCTCCTAACCCTTCAGCAAGATAAAGAGCTGGCTACAAACTCGGCTTTATAAGTACGGAAATGGAACACTAACAGGTTAAGAAACGTGGCCAAACTACTTGTCATATTAATGCAGAAAACCACACTCTGTGTGTGTGTGTGTGTGTGTGTGTGTGTGTGTGGTGTTTGGATTTAGGTCTACCGTTCTATTATTTTGCTTTTTGTCTTCAATAATTTTTGTTTCTCTTTTCATCCTTCCTTGCCCTTTTAAATTTATTCAAACATGTTTTAGTAGTCTGTTTTAATTTATTTCATTTTTTGATTTATTCCTTTGTATTTTGCCTATTTACATAGATATATCTGTATGTATATATACACATAAACTTTTTATAAGACTTTTCCCAGTATCTTCCCATTTCAAGAAATGCATACAATCTTATTAGAGAGTGAAAATGAGTTAAAATGTCTTTCAGAAAGTCAATCTTTGTTTTCTTCCTTTCCAGCTAACTTTATTTCCCCTCTCTGTCATCTCATAACTGGTTAAAAAAAACCCAGGATGGCTCATCATCAAATCATTAAGCCAGGTCTATGAAATTGCCACTTGGTTAGCTAACATTATCCTGCACTCAGAGGTGAAAATATTGAATTTTTAATTAACCTGAAACTTTTCTGCAAGCAGCTAGACTCTTTTATTCCCGAACATTAGATCCCAACTCCTCTTCCCATAACTAATATCTTAAAAGGGAATTTTCACAAAAACCAAACAGCTTCCTAAATAAGCTCTCTGCTTCTCTTCTTGTGAAATTGCTTCTGCCATGGAATTCTTTGAATGTCTTTCTCATATTCCCTACCTGAATTAATTCATCAATATTCTGTGAGAGCAGCCATATATGGGTATGAAAGAGAGAGTTTATACAGCCCTTCACCCTGGGCACCCCTGAAATGAGGCCATTGCTTAAACCAACTAGCCTATCATAATATTGGCAATTTATAGAGATTTTTATGAGCAAGGTAATGACCATCTGAAATGATCACCTTGACTTCTCCGGATCCTTCAATTCTTTTAGCTTATTATTATGAGGCAAAAGCTATGAAATATTTTATCCTGAGAGGCACATAAATCATCAGTAGAGAGATCATAGCAGAGTTCTGACTGAAGCAGCACTGCCATCCACGTTCAGTGGTGACAGATCCTGTGGGGGCATCGTGAAGACACACCCTCTCTGCTGGTCATGTGGACAGAACCTGTGCCTTTGCTCCACCATGCATTTGACTGCCTCTAGCATCCTCAGATGGCATGATGCCCACCATTCCATCATCTCTGCTGATCTTGTGCTGTGCTCCACAGCACAAGCACCTGTGGTTGGAACATGTCTGCCTGCTAGATGCACTCCTTGTTGTACATAATAATTACCCAATGAATTCAGATTTCTGGCCCTAGCAGTTCTCTTTCAAATAGTTTCTGTCTGTCCCACAATAAATAAGATTGACGCCAACCACATACTTTGATTTTCCATCAGAATCCAGGTTTAAGTTGCTCGTCATCAGCAGTACCCTCACACTTGTTAAAAGGTATATTCTGGGCTGGGCACGGTGACTCACACCTACAATCCCAGCACTTTGGGAGGCTGAGGTGGGCATATCACAAGGTCAAAAGATCTAACCATCCTGGCCAACATGGTGAAACCCCATCTCTACTAAAAATACAAAAATTAGCTGGGCGTGGTAGTGCGTGCCTGTAGTTTCAGCTACTTGGGAGGCTGAGGCAGAATGGCTTGAACCCAGGAGGCAGAGTTTGCAGTGAGCTGAGATCGAGCCACTGCACTCCAGCCTAGTGACAGAGCGAGATTCCATCTAAAAAAAAAAAAAAAAGTATGTTCTGGCATTTGCGCTGCAGGTTCAATGTTGTGACTAACTCATGTTTGTGCTCTTAACCTTAAACTGATTTCTCGCTCCCCATATCCTGCCAGCTACTTTGGCTGAAGGAAACCAGACTAGGCACGTGCATCTCAGGTTGAAGGAAGACAGGCCATAGGGGAATTCCTTTCCAAAGAGGAAAAGGATAGGAATCAAGCCCACGTGAATGTCCTGTATAACAGAAAAAGACAAAGTTGAAAAATCAAGTATTGTCCCTCTCTTGGGATGGAACCCCAAGGAGAAGCATAATAAAAACATCCAGAGAGTTTGAAGAAGCCAGAGAGCAACAGGTGAGTCTATGGCACACCTCCAAGTCTAGCTTGTGTGCCTATGGGGAGGGAGTGGCAGGAGAATCCCCACGTTTAGCCATAGCCATCTGGTGCAGGAGCAATATTACGGCAGTGGGAAGGAATAGTTATAGGAGCTGGAGGTGGTGCCCATGGCTCTTTCATAGCCTAGCCAGTTCCTACAAAAGCCCAAAAGTCTCCCTCTGTCTCAATTGCAGGATAGGACCTGCACAGTTACTTAAAGTGCTGGGAAAGCAACAGAGGTTTGAAATTAGGTTAAAACAGCTTCAACACATAATGACTTCATGACCAACTGAAACCACAATATCCAGTAGTGAATGCAGCCCTCAGAGAAGGCCCAGCAGTCGACAAGGCCCAATAGCAGGATGAAAGGTTCTGGACCTTCCCACCTCCCCACACTGCCACAAGATCATTAGGCCCTAGATGCCACCTTAGCAAGGCACAGGGGAAAGAGGGGAAATGTGAAAACTTACCATCTACGTAAGATAACAGTCATTCAAAAGACCATTTCAATCAAAGGAGACTAGGTTACATTGATTCAACAAGCTAAGTTTCTCCTCTATATAGAGTGATTATTATAGGAAAGGATGGAGCTGGGGAGGTTAGATTGGGAATAAATGTATTCATTATTTAATAAGCAAACAAAACAAGACTCACAAATTCTATTTTTATGTACAAGCCTTAGAACAAATCTTGTTCCTGAGTATAAAGAGACACATAAAATGCACTCATAGTAGGATTCTTTATTATTACAAAAATAACAGAATGATCCAGATGTCCTTCAACAGGAGAATGGATAAATAAATTTAGGTAAAATCACACTATGAAAGACTTACCATAAAAAAAGTTATGTATATCAACATGGATGAATGTCACAAACATAATATTAAGCAAATAATGGAAGTTGCAAAAGGATACCTATGATATCATTTATATGAAATTTAAAAACATGCAAAAGTATGGATTTAAGATAACAATGATTGTAGACATTTAATATGGAGCTTCTAGGTACTAGTCTAAGATTTTATGTGTATTCAATTAGTTACTCTTCATAACCTTAAGAGGTCAGTACCATTATTATCCCCATTTTACAGATTTTTTAAAAAACCAAAGTATATATAAAGAAATTAAATAACTTCTAGAGGACACACAGCTAGAAAATGGGATTCCCAGGACATAGACCTAGGTTGTCTGGTTCCAGAGTCTATGCTTTCAACTACTATGCACAACTGCCTCTCAAACTGTATAAAAACAAAGTAAAACAATAAATAAATATGTAGAATGATAAAGCCAAAATTCAGAATAAGTGGTAACCTATGAGAACAGAGAGAACAATAAAATGGGACCAAGTGCATGGGCCACAGAGAAAGGGTTTGAAAATTGCAAAATTTTCAAACATTACATTTTGTACTTTGCAACTGATGGTTTTGGGGTCCCATATAAACACATTTTTTCCTCTTGGGAAAATGGATGTAACTTCCAATCTCTGCCTAACACTCCTCTGAATCAACAGAGATGTAGGATTGATGAGTTTCCCATTTTTGTTGTTGTTGTATTTGTTTTTGTTTTTAAGAATTAAAGTTATTTCATTTCTTAAGTTTGGTGATATTTATTATGTTAACATTTACACGTTTATTCCAATATACCTGGAATATCTTACCAAAAATTGTTAAGTAGCTACATTTTTTACACATCTAAGTATAGTATGGGTTAACTTAAAATGCTATTACATACGGCAACATCATCTGGAATACTATTGGCTCATGAATTTGGGTGTAAATTGGGTTGCAGTTTGGGCAGGCTGTTCAGCATCAATCAAGATCAGCATAAATAACTTTAAGAATGGCCCATGGGGATATACATCAAGCTGTCCTTCTGAGGGTTACCTTCTAGCACTGATCAGGGTAGTGAGAAGTTTAGGGACTCCAGTAAAGCCAGATTCACATAATTGGAGGCACACAGTTCAAAGTAGATGTCACAGCAGGGTAGAAATACCTATGGTTTTTCCATGAGGTATACCAGATTACTGCCAAAGAAGGATCCAAACGAGCTGAATGAAAGGAAGACTGTGGAAGGTAAGCTACGAGGCATTTTCCCTGATGCAGCACACTTCAAATGGCTGAGCATTTGTGAAATATGGAGTAGAGCCTGCTCAGAGCCCATAACCTTCTTCACCCAACATGGAGAATTGGTTTCTTTACCAGGAATCACCTTTGGGAAAGGAACATTAGGCCTGAAACATTCACCCACAGCCATGGGGCCCTCTCGGTAACTAGAAAGAATGTCTGAGTACCCACAGTCTGGTTGGAGGGAGAGAAGAGAGCCAGAGGGCAGTCCGCATAACCTCATCAATGATCTCCAGAGGTCTTTGGGGAGGTGGCAGGTGGAAGCTAGTGCAGAAAGAGTGGCCTGGAACATGGTCAGATATAGGATACTGCTGAGAAAGTGGTGAGTATATTATCCAAAGGCTAAATAAGCTTACTGACCTTTTGTGGATAAAGAAGAGAGAAACTAGTGATTTTCCAGCCTTGTAAAACTCTGCCAAGAACTTTTCCACCTCAAATTTATGGATGATTCTTAATCCTGCCTCAACCTTCAGGTTGATTCAAAAGTTATTTTTTTTAATGTTCCAAGAAATGATAGTAGCTCTCCCTCCTATGGCAAAATATTTCCACTAAGCTGTGAATTGCTCTCCTTAGCCTGCTCCCTCGCCCTTGGAGATAAGCCAAAGCTCTTGACTTCAAGGTTCAGACAATGCTTGCTGCCAGCTGAAGAAAAGAAATGAAAAGAACTTGAAAGGAAGAAAAGAAGAAGCAGGCAATTTTATTGGCATTGTAAAATTTTCAAACATTACATTTTGTACTTTGAAATAAATGGTTTTGGGGTCCCATATAAACACATTTTGTCCTCCTGGGAAAATGAGTGTAACTTCCAATCTCTGCCTTAACATTCCTCTGAATTAACAGAGATGTAGGATTGATAAGTTTTCCATTTTTGTTGTTGTTGTATTTGTTTTTGAAACAGAGTCTCATTCTATTACCCATTGCACATTGGAGTGCAATGGTGCAATCATGGCTCACTACAGCCTCAACCTCCCAGACTCAAGCAATCCTCTTGTTTCAGCCTCCCTAGTAGCTGGGACTACAGGCATGTACCACCATTCCCAGCTAATTTTTAAATTTTTTGTAGGGCTGGGTTCTCACTAGGTTGCCCAGGCTGGTCTCAAACTCCTAGACTCAAGTAATCCTCGAACCTTGGCCTCCCAAAGTGCTAAGATTATAGACATGAGCCACCACACACAGCTGAGATTTCTATTCATTTTCCTAAATTTTCTGTGTCAATAACTGCTGTTTTGAAGAAGAAATAGAAGGGAAGACAGAATAAAGAAAACAAATCGGGCCGGGCATGGTCACTCACACCTGTAATCCCAGCACTTTGGAAGGCTGAGGCGGGCAGATCATGAGGTCAGGAGATCTAGACCATCCTGGCTAACACAGTGAAACCCCATCTCTACTAAAAATACAAAAAATTAGCCAGGCGTGGTGGCAGGTGCCTGTAGTCCCAGCTACTCGGGAGGCTGAGGCAGGAGAATGGTGTGATCCCAGGAGGCGGAGCTTGCAGTGAGCCGAGATGGTGCCACTGCACTCCAGCCTAGGTGACAAAGCAAGACTCTGTCTCAACAAAAAAAAAAGAGAGAGAAGAAAAAGAGAGATAATACAGGAAGGGAGGAGAATTAGAGAAAAGCAATTAAAAAGAGAAAAAGGAGTAAATGGATACATAGATTACAGTGTTTCCATTGAGGTATTGGCAAGAAAACCAGGGTTTTGTATCCTGGACATGAGGTTCTACTTTTCTAAGATAATTAAGGATTGTTCTCAAAGTTAGTTTCATAATACCATTGTTTGAGATTTTCTAAGATAAAGAAAGCTGTAGAATTGAAGGAGATAGAAAAGATCTGAGTTTGGCTGAGCCCAGTGGCTCAAGCCTGTAATCCCAAAAATTTGGGAGGCTGAGGCCGGCGGATCACCAGAGGCCAGGAGTTCAAACCAACCTAGCCAACATGGTGAAACCCTGTCTCTATAAAAACACAAAAATTAGCTGGGCCTGGTGGCAGACACCTATAATCCCAGCTATTTGAGAGGGCCGAGGCAGGATAATAGCTTGAACCTGGAAGGCTGAGGTTGCAGTGAGCCAAGATTGTGCCATTGCACTCCAGCCTGGGTGACAAGGGCAACATTCCATCTCAATAAAAAAATAAATATAAATAAATAAATAAAAGATGTGAGCTCAGAAAGAACTGAGTCCCCAAATGCTGGGGACAGGATCTCCCAAGAAGGACTCTGCCCTCTGTACACAGCACTTTCAGGGCTTATAAGACCTCTAAGAAGAATCATTGCCAGTGTGCCTGAAGAGTTTAGGCAGTAAGTACTACAGCCTGGGAGCCTTGACAGAGATTTCATGACTCCACAAAGGGAAAATAGAAGCACAAGGCTTCAATGACAAGCAGACATTGTCAAAGACAAATGCCAATAGCCGCCATAAAAACTAAAACTGAAACTAGACCCCTTCCCAATTGTTCTAGAGCAGTGGTTCTCAACCAGGAGCAACTACCCTTCAAAGGGATATTTGGCGATGCCTAGAGATGTAGAGGAGGAGGGTTCTACATTTCCCACATGAGCACCCAGATGATGCTTCTGACATCTTGTGAGCAGAGGCTGGGATGCTGCTAAACACACTCCAGTGTACAGGACAGCACTCAAAACAAAGAATTATCTGGTCTAAAATGTAAGTAGTGTCAAGATTAAGAAATTCTGCTCTAGTCTAGGCAAGTTCTACTGATCTTGTTTCACCCTGAAGAAATAGGGAAAAGTGGGTCCCAGATGACTGAGGTTGAATTTTATGACAACTCTGATGAGTAAACATCAAGCCATATTTGCTTTTTTTTTTTAAAAAAAAAAAGGTGTGGTGTGTTTGGAGCAAATGCATTTTGTTGGACAATAGGAATCTCCCTCCACATTGCTAAGAATCCTTCTAAGCATAACATTCCCCAGCATGTATTACAGCTTCTAGAGTTGGTGCAATAATATGATTTTGAGAAAATTATCATGACTATTTCACAGCTTCAGAGAATACTCAGAAATGGCTACTGAGTAGAGGGATTAAACTCCGAATCTGGCCACTTGGGTATGCTCCTTTGTCTGCTATCAATGTAGACATCCTGACCAGGCAATGCAGATGTAAATCTCTAGAAAAATGAGTAAGATATTTGCTTTGCCCAAGTACAGCAGTGGTATATTTCAAAAATATCAACCAATCTCTAAGGAAGCAGAAGTGCTCCTTTTTGCTTTGCTTGCAAAAATACGTTTCCTGATATCTATATCTAGTCTTACCATAATAGCCAGGACTCCAAGGAAGGAGAACGGAAAGAAAACCTAAAAGCCCATCTGGTAATGGATAGCAGGCTGAGGTGGAATTGGCCATAGTCATAAGAGCCACCTCTCCAATATGCATCTGAATAATCCACTGGAGGTAGCCAGGAAGGTACTAACATGGGGCTCTCATATTATACTGAGGTATACCTCATTCTAATGTGGCTAACTCAGAGGCTGGGGAAAATAATATGATTCTGAGGATTTAAAACATTGTGGTTAAGCGGGGCCTGGACAAAATATTATTTAAAAATCAGTAAAATAAATGGATGTAGTTTTTTTTGTGCCTCAAGTGCCATGGAGCAAATTTTTACATACGTATTAAAACATAGACCCATAGACATTAAAATACATACAAAAAATATGGAGAACATGGAATAATCTGAAGAATAAAGGACTAATCACGTATGAAAAATAAAATGAATATTCCATTGAATTAAAGACTTCATCTAGTTTCAGAAGAAAATCCTTTCATTTCTCTGCAATTTAGTTTTTTTGTTTCCCTTTAGAGAAAACAATAGTTGCTATTAAAAAAGTATGAGGAAAACTTTGTTTCCATAGCACTTTTACATAGAAAGCATTACATAAAAACATTTCCTTTCATAGACGTGCTCTAAAATGCCCAAAATGCTATTCCTCCAAAACACTTCCTGAGTAGAGAAAGTAAACTGTAATTTAAACACCAAATAATGTCTACTAAAAGAGTCACCCACTATTTAAAAACAAGTGTCACTTTATAACAATTTAATGTGTCTGAATGATTTAAACTCTAAACTGTTTGGGACCATTAATCAAGTTTTAATTCCTCTTCTCTAGTCTAACATGTCAAGTATCTGATATAAAGAAATAACATTAACTCAGATAAGAAAGAGGAAAACTACATCTAACTATTAAAGTAATAGTGTCATAATTTTTTAAAAGGATGCAAGTTAATTGATTCTTACATTTTATTCTCTTCTCAGAATTTAGTTCATCTTTATTCTTTTATGTTTTTATAATATGACTATAGATTATGAATTAATCTGCTTAAACGGGATAGTATTTCACAGAAAATGGACACCCTCATGAATCCCAGAACTCCTTACCAAGATGAAAGACCATGTTTATTAAAACAGTATTAAATTACTCTGCAATAATAATTGCTCTGCTTCCTTCTTCCATAGAGAATGATAATAAAGGAAGACTTCCTTTTACCAATGTCCACTGCCATGTCAAAAACTGGGGCTGTTGGCTTGATTTAAAATTTGGCTGTAGGGCCTACCACTTCTAATTAAGATGAATAAATCTTGATTTAGAAAAGAGAAAAAAATGCTTTAAAAAATACAGCATGTCCTAATCAAATAAGAAGATAATTCAAAGGTTTTTATTTTGCCCATGGAAATGACTGCCAGTTGAGACATATAAAAGCAAATTTAATCAAGTTGATATAATCTAATATATAGGAACATACTTGAGCTGCATAATATAAAAAAAGAAGCTCCCTGTGATTCAGGAATTCAACACATAATGAAGACTAAGTCAACAGAATCAGTATCAGTAACTCCAGTCCTAAATAGGCATTTTTAAGGGTCTTAATTTTTTTCACTGTAGCTATTTATATTAATCAAACAAAGCAAAAAAACAGTAAATGGTCAGTGTGACAACGACTACTTTTTTAGAAGCCAGAGACTTACAAAGCATAGTTAGAGAAGATATGTGGTATGGAAACCTGCAGATACTTGGCAGTGTGTTAATATATACCTTAGGTGAGTGACTGAGGTACTCGGTCAATTCAGACTTCTTTTTTCTCTTTTTTTTTTTTTTTTTTGAGATGGAGTCTCGTCTGTCGCCCAGGCTGGAGTGCAGTGGCGCGATCTTGGTTCTCTGGAACCTCCGCCTCCCAGGTTCAAGCAATTCTACTGCCTCACCCTCCTGAGTAGCTGGGACTACAGGCGCGTGCTACCATGCCCGGCTAATTTTTGTATTTTTAGATGGGGTTTCGCCATGTTGGCGAGGCTGGTCTCGAACTCCTGACCTCAGGTAATCCACTTGCTTCAGCCAGATTTCTTTTTAATGTTGGGTTCAGTCAGAGCTAGAAAGACAGGTACAATGAAATGGAAAACTATGACGTATATTCAAGAAAAATGGCACTCAATAGAAACTACCTCCAATTTGGGCCAGATGTTGAATTTAGCAGGTAAAGACATCAAAGAAGCTATTACAAATATGTTCAAAGAATTAACAGAAAATATGCTGGATTAAAAGGAAATTAAAAGAAAATTTGCTAGTGATAATAAGAAATCTCAGCAAAACAGTAGAAATTATGTTTTTCAAAAAGATATAGAGCTGAAAAGTAAATAACTGAAATTTAAAATGGCTAAATGGGCTGAAGACCAGACAGAAGACCAAATAAAAGTAATTCATGTAATTGAAGATACATCCGTAGAAACTGTCCTAGCTGAAAGAAAAAAAAAATAGAATAAAAAAATTAAAAACCTCAGAAAACTCTGAGAACGATATATGAAGTGGTCTAAATAGGTATAATGGAAATCCCAGACTAGAGAAAAAAGGGAAGAAAAAATTTCAAAATAATGTCTTAAAACTTTCCAAATTTGTTGGAAAATATTAATTTATAGATCCAATAATTTTAATAAATCTTAATTCAAATAAACAAACAGCAAATTGTCCTCATACACAACATGGTCAAACTCCTGAAAGTCAAAGATAACAAGAAAATATTTAAAACAGCCAGAAAAATATATATTATACACAGGAGAGTCACAGCAAAATTAATGATTAACTCCTCTTCAGAAATTATGGGAGCCAGAAGAAACTGAAAGGAAATGCTCAGTGCTAAAGGAAAAAACAAACAAGAATTCTATATCCAGCAAAGCTATTATTTAAATTAAAAGAAAAATAGACACTTTTAAATAAACAAAAATTGAGTAGATACATCCCTAGGAGAAGAGTCAAGTGGAACGCTACTAAGTGGAAACTACACAGATCAACAAAATGAAGAGTCCCAGAAGTAAATGTATGATAAATATGAAAAACTAGTAAATAGATACATCATTTGCTCTTTCTCTTAGTTTCTCTGAAAGAAATATGTATGTTTGAAGTAAAAATAACAGCACTGTATAATGGGTTTACGACATACACACACGAACTATATATAATATAGTACTGGGAGTCGGCAAAGAAAAATAGCCTGTTTTAACATTGCTATGTTTTCCCCCAAAGTAATTCAAATATTAACTCTGAATTGACTGAGGCTAATTTTTTTTGTTTGTTTGTTTGAAACGGAGTCTCGCTCTGTCACCCAGGCTGGAGTGCAGTGGCGCAATCTCCGCTCACTACAAGCTCCGCCTCCCGGGTTCACGCCATTCTCCTGCCTCAGCCTCCCCAGCAGCTGGGACTACAGGCACACGCCGCCACGCCCAGCTAGTTTTTGTATTTTTAGTAGAGACGGAGTTTCACTGTGTTAGCCAGGATGGTCTCGATCTCTGACCTCGTGATCCGCCCGCCTCGGCCTTCCAAAGTGCTGGTATTACAGGCGTGAGCCACTGCGCCCGGCCTGACTGAGGCTAATTTTAAGGTCCTTATTGTACAGTGCTAATTTTAAGGTGCATATTCCCTACAGCAACCACTAAATTAATAATACAGAGAGACACAGCCAAAAATCTCACCAAGAAATTAAAATGAAATACTAAAAAAAATAATTGATTGGGAGTCCTAGCCGGAGCAATCAGGCAAGAGATAGAAATGAAAGGCATCCAACCTGGAAAAGAGGAAGTCAAACTGCAACTGTATGAAAGGAAAATATCCTGGGCCCCCAAAATCACTAAGGAAAACACGAGCTGGAAACTGCTTAGGGCAAACCTGCCTCCCATTCTATTCAAAGTTATCCCTCTGCTTACTGAGAAAGCTGCGTGTCTGATTAGATTGCCTCCTTTGGAAAGGCTAATCAGAAACTCAGAAGAATGCAACCCTTTTTGTCTCACCTGTAAGTGATCTGGAAGCTCCCTCCCTGCTTCCTGCCTTTGCTTCAAGTTGTCCCACCTTTTTGGACCAAACCAATATACTTCTTATATACATTGATTAATGTCTCATGTCTCCCTAAATTGTATAAAACCAAGTTGTGCCCTGACCACCTTGGGCACATGTCGTCAGGACTTCCTGAGGCTGTGTCGCAGGTTCATCCTCAACCTTGGCAAAATAAACTTTCGAAATTATCTAAGACCTGTCTCATATTTTCTGAGTTCACAGCTGTTTGCTGATGACATGATCATATACTTAAAAAACCCTAAGGACTCCTCCAAAAGACTCCTAGATTTGATAAATGAATTAGGTAAAGTCTCCGGTCACAAAATCAAAGTACCCAATAGAGTAGCACTGCTACACACCAACAACAACCAAGATGAGAATCAAATCAAGAATCCAATCCCTTTTACAATAGCTGCAAAAATAAATAAATAAAAAAAACCACCTAGGAATATACTTAACAAAGGAGGTGACAGAGCTCTGCAAGGATAACTACAAAACACTACTGAAAGAAATGACAGGTGACACAAATAGAGATGCATCCCATGCTCATGGATTGTAATAATCAATGTCATGAAAATGACCGTACTGCCCAAAGCAATCTACAGATTCAATACAATTCCTATCAAAATAAAAAAATTATTTTCACAGAATTAGAAAACAATCCTAAAATTCATATGGGAAAAAAAGAGCCCAAATAGCCAAAGTAATTCTAAGCAAAAAGAACAAATCTGGAGGCATCACATTACCTGAATTTAAATTATACTACAGGCAACAGTTTCCAAAACAGCATGATACTGTTATAAAAGTAGATACATAGACCAATGGAACAGAATAGAGAACCCAGAAAGAAAGCCAAATACTTCCAACCAACTGATCTTTGACAAAGCATACAAAAACAAAAATTGAGGACAGGACATCCTGTTCAAAAATCGTGCTGGGAAAACTGGATAGTCACATGTAGAAGGATGAAACTGGATTCCTATCTCTCACTATATACAAAAGTCAACTCAAAATGAATCAAAGACTTAAATCTAAGGTGGGAAACCATAAAAATTCTAGAAGAAAACCTAGGAAAAATTCTTCTGGACATTGGCCTAGGCAAAGAATTTATGACTAAGACCCTAAAAGCAAACAGGACAAAAACAAAAATAAATAAATGAGACCTATTTAACTAAAAACCTTCTCTACAGAAGAAATAATCATCAGAGTAAACAGAAAACCCACAGAATGAGAGAAAATATTTGCAAAGTATGCATCCAACAAAGGGCTAATACCAAGAAATTATAAGGGATTCAAACAAATCAGCAAGAAAAAACCCAAATAATCCCATCAAAAAGTGAGAAAATGACACGAAAGGACATTTCTCAAAAGAAGAGCTACAAATGGACAACAAACATATGAAAAACTCTCAACATCACTAATCATCAGGGAAATGCAAATTAAAATCACAATGAGATACTACTTTACCCCAGCCAGAATGGCCATTATTAAAAAACAAGAGATCTTGGCATGGATGTGGTGAAAAGGGAATGCTTATACACTGTAGGAATGTAAATTCGTACAACTTCTATGAAAAACAGCATGGAGATTTATTAAAGAACTAGAAGTAGGTCTACCATTTGATCCAGTAACCCCACTACTGGGTATCTACCCAAAAGAAAAGAAGTCATTATATCAAGAAGACATCTGCACACATATGCTTATCACAGCACAATCCACAAGTGGTAAGATATGGAACCAGTCTAAGTGTCCATCAATCGATGAGTGGATACAGAAAATGTGTACTGGCACCATGGAACACTTTTCAGCCATTAAAAAGAATGAGGTTAGGCATGATGGCTCATGCTTATAATCCCAGCACTTTGGGAGGCCAACGCAGGTAGATCACTTGAGGTCAGGAGTTCAAGATCATCCTGGCCAACATGATGAAACCCTATTGCTACTAAAAATACAAGAATTACTCAGGCATTTAGTGCATGCCTGTAGTCCTGGCTACTCAGGAGGCTGAGGCAGGAGAATAGCTTGAACCTCGGAGGCAGAGGCTGCAGTGAGCCAAGATCATGCCACTGAACTCTAGCCTGGGTGACAGAGCAAGATTCCATCTAAAAAAAAAAAAACAGAATGAAAGTGGCTTGAAGCAACTTGGATAGAGATGTAGAACACTATTCTAAGTGAAGTAACTCAGGAATGGAAAACCAAACACCATATATTTGCACTTATAAGCTATGAGTATGCAAAGGCCTACAGAGTGGTATAATAGACTTTGGAGACTCAGAAGAGGCAAGGGGAAAGGTGGGAGAGGAATGAGGAACAAAAAACTACATATTGGGGGCCGGGCGCGGTGGCTCATGCCTGTAATTCCAGCACTTTGGGAGGCTCAGGCAGGCAGATCATGAGGTCAGTAGATCAAGACCATACTGGTTAACACCGTGAAACCCCATCTCTACCAAAAAAAATACAAAAAATTAGCTGAGTGTGGTGGTGGGTGCCTGTAGTCCCAGCTACTCGGGAGGCTGAGGCAGGAAACTGGTGTGAGCCCAGGAGGTGGAGCTTGCAGTGAGTGGAGATGCACCACTGTACTCCAGCCTGGGCGACAGAGCCAGATTCCGTCTCAAAAAAAGAAAAAAAAAACTACATATTGGGTACAATGTACACTACTTGGGTGACAAATACGCTAAGATATCAGAATTCACCACTATAGAATACACTCGTGTAACCAAAGCTATTGAGAAAGAAAGAAAAGGAAAGGAAGGAAGGAAGGAAGGAAGGAAGGAAGGAAGGAAGGAAGGAAGGAAGGGAAGGAAAAGAAGAAGAAAAGAAAGGAAGAGAAAGATATAAATCCTTTTGGATCAGGACTCTACCCTTATGACCCCATTTAACCTTAATTACTTCCATAAAGGCTCTGTCTCCAGGCACAGTCAAATTTGGGGTTAGAGCTTCAACATTTTGAAGGACACAAACATTTAGGCTGTAACACATGTGTATCATATACATGTAACTTATCTCTCCATATAAAGCTTTATATCAATTGAATCACATTGTATATGATACTTCAAAAATATATGGGTAACTTTTTATGGCACTAAACATAGAAACAAAAAATAAGTGGTTACCACACACACACACACACACACACACACACACAAAACAAAAACAAACAAAAAAAACAGAAAAGGACAGAGAATAAAATCAAGTAAGATCAATATAAAACAAATAGCAAAATGTCAGACTAAAAACCATCTTATCAGTAATTATATTAAATGTAAATAGACCAAATACTCCAATCAAAAGGCAAAGATTGCCAGACTAGATATAAAAGCAAAACTCAATTCTTTGTTATCTACAAAGGGGGTGCACTTTATTTTTTTGAAACAGAGTTTCACCCTTGTTGCCCAGGCTGGAGTGCAATGGTGCGATCTTGGTTTACTGCAACCTCCACCTCCCGGGTTCAAGCGATTCTCCTGTCTCAGCCTGCTAAGTAGCTGGGATTACAGGTGTCCAGCACTACGCCCAGCTAATTTTTGGTATTTTTAGTAGAGACGGGGTTTCACCATGTTGGCCAGGCTGGTCTCAAACTCCTGACCTTAGGTGATCCACTCACCTCGGCCTCCGAAAGTGCTGGGATTACAGGGGTGAGCCACCGTGCCCACCGGGGGTGCATTTTAAATACAAAAATACAAACACACTGAGAAAGCATAAGAAAGTTGAAGTGGCATATTAAATTAGACAAAATAGACATCAAAACAGGGAATATTGCTATGGACAATGATATAAGCTTCAATATATCAGGAAGATATAACAATTATAAATATCTATGTGCCTAACAAGAGAGATGAAAATATATGAAGAAGTTACGGAACTAAAGAAAAACAGACAAATCCAAATCATCTTTAAGACTCTAACACACTCTTTTCAGTAATTTATAGAAAAAATAGATAAAAATATTGTATGAATATAGAACACCTGAATGACATTAACAACTATCTTCACCTAATTGACATTTTTAGAACGCTGTATTCAGAAACTGAAGAATACACATTTTTTGGAAGTGCATATAAAGCATTCACCAACATGGATCATATGCTAGGCCTTAACATGTCTCAATAGATCTCAAAATATTTAAATCTTAACAGAGTATGCCTTCTGACCACAACAGAATTAAATTAAAAGTTAACAAAAATAAAAACATTTAGAAAACTTCAAATGTCTGAAATTTAAATAACTCTAAACATTCTATGTATGAGTGAGAAACAAAAACAATAAATTAGAAAATATTTTAACTAAGTAAGAGTTTCTGGCAAGGTGCAGTGGCTCATGCCTGTAATCCCAGCACTTTGGGACGCTGAAGCGGGCAGACCACAAGGTCAAGAGATAGAGACCATCCTGGCCAACATGGTGAAACCTCATCTCTACTAAAAAAAAAATAACAAAATTTAGCGGGGCGTGGTAGCGGGTGCCTGTAGTCCCAACTACCCAGGAGGCTGAGGCAGGAGAATCACTTGAACCCAGGAACCCGGGAGGCGGAGGTTGCAGTGAGCTGAGATCATGCCATTGCACTCCAGCCTGGCGATACAGCGAGACTCCATCTCAAAAAAAAAAAAAAAAAAAAAAATGAGTTTCTGTGATATGCAACAAAATCAATATTTAGAGGAAAAATATAACATTAAATGCTTATGTCAAAAGAGCGCAAAGGTTTCAAACCAGTGATCTAAACATTCATCTTATAAAAAAAAAACCTAGCAAAAGAAGAGTAAATTAAACTTACAGTAAGAGAAGGAAGAAAACAACAAAGATAAGAAAATAAATCAATGAAATAGAATACTGAAAAAACAATTTTAAAAAAATCAATGAAGCCAAAACTGTTTTTTCAAAGATTAATAAAACTGATAAATTTCTAGCTGAGCTGATCAAATAAAGAAAGAGAAAGAGAAGAAACAAATTACCAACTATCACTTCAGACCCTACAGACATTAACAGGGTTATAAGGGATTATCATGCCAATAAATTTCACAAAAATAGATTAAATGAATACATTCCTTGAAAATCACAAATTTATTAAGTCTCACTTAAGAAAAAGTGGATAATTTGAAAAGTGTATATCTATTTTAAAAATTAAATTTGATTTTTTTAAACTTTCCACAAAGAAAACTTTAAGTTTATAAACTTAACTGGTGAATTCTAAGAAAGTCCAAAAAACTCCTCCAAAAAATCATACAGGAAAAAAACACTTCCCAATTTTGTGTGTGTGTGTGGGGGGGTGTATGTGTGGCACTAAGTCTCTGTCGCCTGGGCTAGAGTGCAGTGGCGTGATCTCGGCTCACTGCAACCTCCTCCTCTCGGGTTCAAGTGATTCTCCCGACTCAGCCTCAAGAGTAGCAGAATTACAGGTACCCACCACCATGCCCGGCTAATTTTTGTATTTTCAGTAGAGACAGGGTTTCACTATGTTGGCCAGGCTGATCTCAAACTCCTGACCTTAAGTGATCCGCCTGCCTAGGCTTCCCAAAGTGCTGGGATTACAGGCGTGAGCCATGGCTCCTGGCCCCAATTCTTTATTAGGCAAGTATTACATGACTACCTAAAACATACTACAAAATTACAAGAAAAATAAACCTATAGATCAATATTTCTCAAAAACATACACACAAAAATCCTCAACAAAATTTTTAGCAAATCCAATAATATATAAAAGAATAACACGTCATCATTTACTAGGCTTTACCACAAAATCAAAACAACAACCATATAAACAGAATAATGAGGAAAAAACATGATAATCTTAATATATAGGAATAAAACATTTGAATAAAATCCAACATCTACATATGATAAAAATCCTCAGCAAAATGGGATTAGAAGGGAAATTCTCAACATCTAAAAAATAGAACATCTATTAAACAAGCAAACAAAAAAAACCCAGTAACTAACAGCATACATAACGGTAAAAAAAAAGGCTTTTATAAGCCTTCCTTATAAAACGGAAGGCTTTTTTGATTTTCTCTTAAAATTGGAAAAAGGTAAGTATGTCCACACTCATCACTTCTAGGCAATATTATACTGGAAGTCCTAGCCAATGCAATAAAACAAAAAAAAGAGGGGGGAGGAACAAAAAACAGACAGATTGAAAAAAAAAAACTCTCTTTGTTCACAGATTATGTGATTGTCTATGGAAAAAATCCTAAGTAATCTGTGACTAGAACTAACAAGTGAGTTTAGAAACGTCACAGGACACACTATACAAGCATTAACTGTATTTCTGTCTCCTGGCAATGAAAAATTAGAAGTTGAAATTTAAACAATAGTATCACTTACAATGCATCAAAAATTATGAAATATTTAAGAATAATTTTAGCAAAATATGTGTTATACTTTATCCACTGAAAGATACATGATTGCTGAAAAAATTAAAGAAACCCTAAATATATGTATATCAATACTCTGTTCATTAATTACAAGACTCAATATTGTTAAAATGTCAAATCCATCCAAACTGATCAACACAATACCAATCAAAACCCCAGTTATAGAAATTGATAAACTGACTATAAAACTCTATATGGAACTGCAAAGAAACTCCAGCAGCCAAATAATTTTGAAAAGGCAGAACAAAGCTGAGGACTTACACCACATGATCTCGAAACTCACTACAAAACTACAGAAACACGACAGTTGTAATACTGGCATAAAAGATAGATTAGTAGATAAATGGAACAGAATAGAGAGCCCAGAAATATTTCCACATATATGCAGTAAATTAATTTTTTATAAAGGTAACAAAATAATTCATGGGGAACTGATAGTTTTTTCTAAGTGTTTAGAACAATTGAATGACCATATGTAGAAAAAATTCTTGGATCTTTACTTAATATCATATTCATAACTTAATTTGAAATAGAAAGCTATAAAACTTATTAAAGAACAAATCTTGGAAATCTGGACTCAGACAAAATGTTTTTACTATTCTATTAGAAAACAAAAACTATTAAAGCAAATTGGTAATTTGGAATTCATCAAAATTAAAAACTTATGCTCTTTGAAATTTACTGTTAAGAAAATAAAAACACAAGCCACAAACTGGAAGAAAATATTTGCAAAACACATATCTGGTAAAGGACATATCGCTAGAGTACATAAAAAACCTTAAAAGTAAATGAAAAGAGGACAAATACCCTTTTTTTATTATTGGGCAAAGATTTAAACAGAAGCTTCACAGAAGATGATATACAAATGGCAAATAAGCACATAAAAAGATGTTCAATATAATTAGTAATTAGAGCAATGCAAATTAAAACCACTTTGAGATACCACTACAGTCACCAGAATGACTGAAATAAAAAGACACAATCAATTACTAGTGGAAAACCAGAACTCTCAGTCAGTGCTGGTGAGAATGCAAAGTGGTCACTTTGGAAAATAGATCGGCAGTTTTTTTTTAATAAAATTACACACTTGTAATATTACCCAGAATCTCACTTCTAGGTATTTACCCAAGAGAAATGAAACATAAATGTCCACACAAAGGCATGGATGCAGATGTTCATAACAGCTTTATTCAGAGTAGCCAAAAACTGGGGGGGGGGAAAAAAAAAACAAAGGTCCATTAGCTACAGAATGGAAAACTTTAATATATCCATACAGTGGAGCATTAATATAAGATAAAAAGGAAAAATTATTGATGTTTAATAACATGTATGGATCTCAAAAGCATTATATGAAGCGAAAGAAGCCAGACACAAAATATTACACACCTTATGATTCTATTTATATGAAATTCTGGAAAAGACGAAACTATAGAATAAGAAGGTAAATCAGTGTTTTACCGAGGCTTCAGTGGAGGAAAGGAATTGATTACAAATGACCATTAGAAAATTTCAGGATGATGGAATGTTCTCTATCATGATTCTGGTGCTTGCTACCTGACTGTATGCATTTGTCAAATCTCATAAAATTATCTACCTCACACTGAGGAATTTTATTTTATGTAAATTACACCTCAATAAAAAATAAAAACAAACCTAAGGGTAATAAAGTTGCATAAATCTGAAACATGTAATAAATATAGTAAAAATATTAATAAATACTAGTAAATTATTAAATCTAGATGATGCATATGAGGGATTCATTACACTCTCTTCTACTGTTTCAATTTCTCTGTATTTTGCTAATTTTCTTTGTAAAAATGTTTTAAGAATGGTGTTGATTTTTTGTGAAAAGACATCTCTAAGTGAACATTAACAATTTTTAAAATCTTAATAAAAGGGTTTTGGGGTTTTTTTTGTTTTTTTGTTTTTGTTTTTGTTTTTTTTTTTTTTTGAGGCAGAGTCTCACACTGTCGCCCAGGCTGGAGTGCAGTGTCGCGATCTCGGCTCACTGCAAACTCCGCCTCCTGGGTTCACGCCATTCTCCTGCCTCAGCCTCCCAAGCAGCTGGGAATACAGGGGCCCACCACCACGCCCGGCTAATTTTTTTGTATTTTTAGTAGAGACAGGGTTTCACCATATTAGCCAGGATGGTCTCGATCTCCTGACCTCATGATCCACCCGCCTCGGCCTCCCAAAGTGCTGGGATTACAGGCGTGAGCCACCGTGCCTGGCCGGGTTTTTTTAAAAAAAACATTTGATTGTGGTCACCACCACATCTAGTGGTTCTTTGGAATGAGTTTATGACCCCAGCTGAGACTGAACTGACATCTCTTGAACTTTCTTTAAAAACAGTCTCATGAGCAAGAGAAAATCAGGTAGTAAAACTACCTGGTGCTATTTTATCACAGTGAATAATTTTTTATTGACTCAGATTCCTTTCCTTTTCTCCTTTTTTCTTCTTCTTCTTCTTTTTAAATGCAAAGTTTGGTTAAAAGATTTTTTCAGGTTTTCTGTTATTTATTTTTGATGACTTTCTTTTCAGCTTGACTACTCACAAGTTTTTTTTTTTTTCTTTTGGTTTTTTTTTAATCAGTTGGTCATTTTATTTTTAGAAAATGAAGGTGTAAAAAAGAACATATTTCACTTCTCTCAGTTTCTGAAGCAGCTCTGAGAAACTGGGTGAAACAGAGAAAATACTAATGCTGACAGTTAGCAATTATTAAGAGTCTTTGTTAAAAAAATTCTGAAATTCTATGATATATTAAACACTCATTAAAATTAATGAGAATGGTTTTATTCTTACCTGTGAAAAAAATTTTAATGCCTGGTTTAGATTTAAAAATTTTAGTCTTGAAAGTGTTCTGTAAGTGTTAAGAAGTCTGGAGGGACCATCTGAGAGAAACTGAGAATGCATAGAGTTGTATGAAAAAAATAAAATTGTTAAGACTATGATGGGTAAGAAGACAAATGATATCACAGCATTCTGCATCTCCCTTTCTACCACAACCGTGAATTAAACACTCTTCTGGAAGTTTAAACAAAATCAATATTTTCCTCCATGTCAAATACATAAAAACATATTTTCAAAGGAAATATTTGTCTAGTTATCTATTTGTCATAGTGGAAATGATCAATATTTGATATTGGGGAAATCATTTATTCTTGTTTATGTTTTCAAGTAAGCAACTTTCCTTTAAAAAGAGTCATGTTTTATCTAAAATTTCTCATTCTATCCTCTTTCCCTGACTTGATAAAAGAAAGGGGATGGGGGAAAGAAAATTCTCCTAACTTACTAAGTATGGAAGGAGTTAACTATATCATTCCCAATAGAAGGAAGAAAATAAATATGATTTCCTGAGAAATAAAGAAGACTATGAAAGTAGCTAAAATCTGAAAGTCTTTCCATTTATACTGTAAATCTAAACCCATTCAATAAACTTTGTAAAATTAATCCAGGAAGAAGGGTAGGAGACACATGAAAATTAAACACAGCTTGCAGCACACTCAGCATTATCATTAGGTCAGCCTGCTGTCTGACCTGCTTCCTCATAGCTGTTTGCTGACTATCACACCAGAATCACATAAACACTGTCACAAGATTATAGTCCCCCTTACTTGCTCTATAGACAGCAACTTGAACATTATGAAATGTTAAGTTTTCCCTTTGAGACATTTTTTCATGTCTTGCATACCAGTGAAACTATTGATTTCAACTGGTCTAAAGGACCCCATGAGAAGCCAAATTATGAAAGAATGCAATTTCTACATCCTGATGATTTCATCCTACTTACTTTGACCAATCAATGACCCCAGTTTTCCAGCACATTGCCCTCCATGATCCCCTTAAAAACCCTAAACCAGGGCTGGGCCTGGTGGCTCATGCCTGTAATCCCAGCACTTTGGAGGCTGAGGCAGGTGGATCACTTGAGGTCAGGAGTTTGAGGCAAGCCTGGCCAACATCGTGAAACCCCGTCTCTACTAAAAATGCAAAAATTAGCTGGGCATGGCAGCAGGTGCTGGTAATCCCAGCTACTCGGGAGGCTGAGGCAGGAGTATTGCTTGAACCCAGGAGACGGAGGTTGCAGTGAGCCAAGATCATGCCACTGCACTGCACTCCAGCCTGGATGACAGAGCAAGACTCTGTCTCAAAAAAAAAAAAAAAAAAAACCCCGAACCAGAACGCCTCAGGAAGATGAATTTGAGAGTCTCCTCCCATCCCCTCACTTGGGCACGCTGCAATCGTTAAACTCTTTCTCTGCTGCAAACCCTGCTGTCTCAGTATATTGGTCTCTTGCTGCGAAACAGACATGAACCTGTTGCAACAAATTCCGCATTCAGTGTCATTGAATCCTGTTAGCACATAGTTTTCTCATAATGTCTCAAACACAGTGGAAGCAGTTTTGAAATCTTCTTTAGGAATCTTTCACTTGTACTCCTGAGGATGTTAATTTCTAACAAACTAGAAATTTAAAGGTCACTCAGACAACATTTTTTCTTAACTCAGATAACATTTTCTTAACACTAACCAGCTACTGCTGATTTTTACTTACTTTATTTTTCAAAACAATATTTCACAAAGAGAGAGATGGAAATTTCAACATCGAGGATTTCATATCTGTTCACATGTGCTTTTTTATTATTAGGCAATTCCTTACCACATGCCAGTAAAAAGAAATTACAGAAAAATCACACAGAATACAAAATTTTAAAGTCTGTCATCTATGTAAAATTTACAAGGTAACATCAAAGACAGTTTTATCTCACACTATTGCAGAAAAAAGTCACCAAATAGTAATTTAGTAACACTGTGTAGATGTCATTGGGCTAGGCACTGTGTAACCTACAGAAATATTTGCCTACCCTTAGGAAGAGTATTGTTTTGTTAAAGAGAAAAGACTTACAGATCTAAATCTCAGGACAGTAATGCAAGAAAAGCCATGCGGAAAATCCATGACTAAATGCCAATAGTAAGGTCCCAATAAGTACAATGCTCCCTCGGAAAACATAACTCCTGTATTCCATGGAAAATTCTGTGAACTTCTCAGTGTATAACAGCATTGGTTTTAAATCATGCTTTTTGAATAGTTTGTCATACAAGGAAAGACAAAGAAATCAAATTAGTCCCACTTTAGTGTGAAATCAGATTCTATCGTCTAGAACCTCATGGTTAGCATTAATAAAAATGGAAGTAATAATATTTTCTCATTCGTTTTGAGGATTACATCAAACAACATAAGAAAGTTAATTTCAAATAATTGAATATGATCTTTTTAAAGTAAGAGGCTATTGTGTTTACCATTATTGTTGGATTCCAAGTATTGGCTATGGGTTTTCTATTCCTTGAGAATCTTGTTATCCTATACCTAAATCTTAATTTCTACACACATAGAATAGAGAGTCCTTCCCATGATTCCTGCAGGATTCTTCCTTATGCTTCTGTCTCCATCAATCTGGTCAGGAAGCACAACCAACCCCTCACCCTTCTTCTGAATTCCACATTAATATCTACTGGTCCATAAGCAGAGGCTGTGTGTACCAAGAGATGTTTAGGGGAGAGCGAAGGAGCATCATCCCAAAATTTCAAACTTTCAATGTCTCCACCAAAGTCTCTCAAAGTAATCATGTGGTCTGAGTAACAATAGTACACTGGTTCACCAAATACTGCCTTGAGAGGAAGCCATTCCCTTCACCATTTTTTTTCCTCCTCAACCTATTCTATATTTACTGAGGCCTGCTGGCTACCAGTGACGGGCTTGCAAGTGATTCTAGCTCTTCTTTTCTGCGACCAGGCTTCCCTTACTGGCAGCAATTGAAGGATTTGGTCCCATCCAGGGCCCCATATGGGATGTGGAGATCCAAAAAGATCTGAGGAGCACTGCTCAGACCTCACCCTGAGACTCACCTCTGCTCCATCTCTAGTCACAATCCTACTGTTATATTTTATCCCTGAGAGCCTCATTGACTCTTTTTTTGCTTTTCTGGAATTAGTTTCACTAATAGCAAGGATTTGAGGACTGCTATAAGCCTGAATTTCTCCAGTGAATGTTGCTGTAAGCTTCTCACACCCCCAGCAGCATATTCTAGGAGAGCCTGATTTTTCCAAATGGCATTCCATAGTATCCTCTGGTACAGTTTGCTGCAAGAATCACTCAGTTGTATGTGCATATGATGTTTTTCCCCCTAGGATGTGGTCAGGCATTGACCAAAAAGTGTCCCTGAAACTTCTAGCTTCCCAAATATTGGTTTGAATATTGTCAGGTATTCTGCCATAGAAACAGACCCTGGCAGAAACAAAGCCACATATAATCCCTAATATCAGACCCAACAGACTTTCTTTAATTACTGATGCTTCTCCATCCCCAAGGCCTCCCATGCTCTATCATGCTATATATGTCAATAGCATGTTTTAACAACTACTCAGAATTACCTTCTCCTCTCTGAGGCACATAAAGTCCTTAAAACACCTCCAACTTCTAGAAGAAAATTCCCATTATGTACAAGAGTCTGGTCTTCAGAAAATTCTGTTTCACCACCTGAAGCATTTAATAATAAAAGTTTGTTATATACCAGGAACAGCTAATTATACTTTACAAGTATTGTATCATTTAAACATCATAATTCCTCTGTTAGGAATTAATCATCTGAGCAGGAAGCACAACTAACTTCTCACCCTTCTCCTGAATTCCACATTAAAATGGACTGGTCCATTAGCAGAGGCTCTGTGTACCAAGGGATGCTTAGGTGACAAAGAAGGGGCATCATCCCAGAATTTCAAAGTTTCAATTTATTGGTGCCATCTGCATTTCTGAAGTGAGGAAACTAAGGCACAGAAAAGTTAAGTAAGTTTCTTAGGTGACTGACAGAATTTCATAGCCACCCTCTGGATTTGTACAACATAAAAGTATCAGAATTACTAACCTATGACCCTGGTCTGGAATCAGCCAAAGCTTGTCTGTCATAGCCCTCCTAAGACTGTTTTATTTTTCAAATGAAATTGAGTGTCATTTGAAATAAGTCTAGCAGAGCTTTTGGTATCCTTCTGCATTGGTTTCTTCATAAGAAAATTTTCCTAGGAAAATTTTTTCTTGGGCTTCAACAAATAACATTGCAAAACATTGAGTATGTATGGTTCTAGCAGAACAGCCTATAAAGTCTATAGAACAGAACTCATTCCAAGCCTCACAGTTTCCCCCAAAAGCTGCAATCGGACTTCCAGGAGCACCATGACCCTGGCACAGCAGATCCAATTCTCTTGCACCCTAAATCCAGTGATTTGACATTCAGAGTGAGGGTGCATTTCTGGACCAATTTAGGGTTTATCTGATTAATCTAGTTCAACAATTCCATGCAAGCCCATATAACATCCAAAGCCTCCTTTAAAAAAATCTAGACAACTTGGCCAGGCATGGTGACTCATGTCTGTAATCCCAGCACTTTGAGAGGCTGAGGCGGGTGGATCACTTGAGGTCAGGAGTTCGAGACCAGCCTAGCCAACATAGTGAAACCCCGTCTCCATTAAAAATACAAAAATTAGCCAGGCGTGGTGGTGGGCACCTGTAATCCCAGCTACTTGGGAGGCTGAGGCAGGAGAATAGCTTGAACTCTGGAGGTGAAGTTTGCAGTGAGCCGAGATCACACCACTACACTCCAGCCTGGGTGACAGAGTGAGATTCCGTCTCAAAAAAAAAATAAATAAATAAAATAAAATAAAACAAAACAAAAAATATCCAGAAAACTCAACAAGTCATGTTTCTGTAGTTTTGTGATAGTTTGGAGTCCATTCTATGATTGGGGGATTATTTTCTAAGGCCTCATTCTGCTTCCTCATTCTCACACATACTTTGGTTGCCTAGCTCTGCCCCAATTTAATTAGGTATATAAGGTTCAGCCACTCAACAATTTTCACTAAGCACACGTACATAAAAGTGAAATAAGAAAAAAACTACCGAAGTAATTTCACTGAAGTTTCAGAAGTAGGAAGTATTAAAATGAAAAATGCTTGATACAAGCCCATCTTGCTTGATTCATTTTCCCTGCAGAATAACAGTAACTCTTCTTTTTTTTTTTTTTTTTTGGCATTCGAGAACATTCCACAAGAATTCAGATCCCATCAGGGTCTAACTTATTAGCTCAATCAATTTTCTAAACACTATCTTCTTCCAAATGAAAGAAAATAATTTTCCGACGTAATTTTTTTCAGCTCATTAGATGATGGTTGTTCTCACAAAGAAAATAGTCTAATTCATGCCCTTCTGTTGCTTACTTTTGCTCTAGATTTAGGTGAATTGGCAATGAAAGCATAATAAATTAAATGCATTTATTTTCCATTATTTCTCAAAGGCATGTAGGAGTATATTTTATTTTTAAGCTTTTGAAGCATGCATAGTATTTCTGTGTATATTTCCAAGGTTTGGGTTTATACATTTGTACACAAAACTAAAATATTTACCCTGTTTCCATGGTTTTCAATGCAATAGTGATACAGTATCTAATTTCCATGGCTCTCGGTAATTTGTTAATATATACTAACAATGTTTCCATTTTTAATTAAGATTAATATTTTACCAAAGATGGTCTTTTCTGTTTTATATATATACTGTATTTGCACAACATATTGTATACACACAGACACCTCTTATTCTAATATCAACCTCAATTCTAGGTTATTGCACTAACTAGTTATGGTAAGTTGATGTATTGGGAGTCCTGAAGACAACCCTCAGGCTAGATGATTGAATAGAAAGACTCACAGGACTCAGAAAAGCTATTATAAACACAGTTCCAATTTATTCCAGTGAGAAGATACATATTGAAATTTGCAAGGAGAAAAGGCATACTGGACAGAGTCCAGGAGAAGCCTGACACAAGCTTCAGTTATCCTTTCCCAGCGGAGTTACATGGACAGTGCATAATTCTCTCACTAATAAGGTGTGAAAACACATGCTAATTGCTAAGTGTTGTGAACCAGGTAAGCTCACCCAGCCTTAGTGTCCAGAGATTTTATTAAGGGGTCAGTCACATAGGCATGTAACATTCATATGACTGACCTTAGCTACTCAATCTCCAGGCCCCCACTCCCAAGAGGTCAAACAGAACGTGACCCATGGCCTCAAGCACACAAAAATAGGCATTTGCCATAAATTATATTGTTGACATGAACTATCTGGTGTGGCTGAAGACCTTACAAAGAAACTTACAAGGTAGGATACTCTACAGACTCAGAGGTCTTCTCTTAGAGACAAGGCCAAGGGCCAGTCCTAAAGACATTGAGAATGTGCAGGATTTAAGCAACCTGGGCCTCCTGAGTTAACCCTTTCCTGAACAACTGAATAATAGTCCCCAAAGATATCCAGATCCTAATTTTTGAGATCTGTGAATCTTACCTTATATGGCAAAAGGGACTTTGTGGATGTGATTAAATTAAGAATGTTGAGATTATCCAGGATTATTTGAGTGGGTTCTGAATGTAACCATAAGAGTATTTTATAAGAGGGAGGCAGAGGGATCCTGTATCCAGTGATCTTGGAGAGATCATGCATCAGAATTAGAAGCTGATGACCCTGGTCCGGAACCAGACAGAGGGCAACATGAAAACTAAATCAAGATATGAAGCTGCTGGCTTTGGAGAGGAAGGAGCCATGGGCCAAGTGATGCAAAGAATGCAGCTAGAAAAGACAAGAAAAAGCATCCCCCTGTAGGCCCCAGATGGAGGATGGCCCAAACAATACCTCAATTTCAGTTCAGATTTCAGACTTCTGATCTCCAGAACTGTAAGAGAATAAATGTGTCTTCTTTTAAGCCACGTAGTTTGTGGCAATTTGTTACGGCAGCCATAAGAAACTAATACACTTGGGAACAAAACCATGTAATGAGATCACTTTGGCATTTCAATTACTAAATCTTCTTGGAAGTCACCCTTTCATTTCATTCAGAGTGAACTGTTAAAGCAAGATGTCAGTATATACATGAACACACATACATGCATTTAAAATGCAAATGATCATAAGTACAAAACATTTCAAGAATTTGAAAGCCTAAAGAAATAGCAGGCAAGCTACCCTAAACCAGATGGCTAACTAATGGATTCAGCAGTTGTCCTATAAGGATATTAAATTCAAATATCAAAAGCTGTAATATCCTGAGTACTGTGACTTGAATATAAAAAATAATTGCTAACATGAAAATTTCAAAAAGCAAACTGGCATCATATGAAGGATAAGATAATCAAATGGCATGGGAAATATCAATGAACATGACTGTGTTTCTGGTGGGAATTTCTATATTCTATAGTAAACCTGAAGTCTACTCAAAATATCATGTTTCCTGTTTTTAACGATGATCACATTCTGTCCCTGATGACTTGCCCAGCTTCAGGTAACATACATATTTTCAAGTGCAGAGGAGATGCTTTCCCGTTGTAATTCACATACATGTATTTTAGCCATTAGATCAAAACAGGTTTTTTTCCTTCCAAGTACACTGGTGAATTTTGAGTCTTTTTCTCACTGAAATGTACCTATTAATATTATCATATTTGTTTTTATAGTTTATTAGCCTCCCTTCTATTCATAGCCTAAGCCAGAAGAAACATCACATAACCAGGATGATTTTCCTGAGCTCTATTTTTGTGATAAAGGTAAGGTTGTCAAATATGAATTTTTAAAATTAAATTAAAGTAATTTTAAAAGGGAAGAAGGGATGTTATCCATTGTTTCCCATTTTTAATGTTTGACACTGTGCTCTGTAAACTGATTTTCATTGTATACTATCCATATTACACAATTAGTGAATCATCAAAGACTAAATTATGTGCGTATAACTTTAGAATATATCATATTGTATTAAATTGTTTGAAAATTGATGGGCTATATATGGATTATCTTTAAACAACAAATAAAGCAGAATATTAATTTTCTCAGAACAGCCCAATGTGTGATCATTCACAAATGGTCAAGATTTAGTTACATCTACTTGTTGGTACACTTTAGTAAACATCCACCCTCTATCAGGAACTTTATGACCATTTCTGTAAGAGTAGACTTCAGTCTTCACTACTCCCACTTCATTGAAACTTTATTTAATAAATTAGGAAACAAAGGCAACAAGAAATTGGACAGTTTAACCAATTCCCCTGGTAAGTTACCAGCAGGGTCTAAAAATGGTTACAAACTTTACCAAAGATACTAACACATATTCCCAATTTACCATGAAATATTTGAGAACATATTTCTTATTGAATATTCATAAAATAAACAATATTCAGGGGTTTTTCCCCTAACGAAAAGATCGGAGAATTTTTAACAATCTGGACAAGTTCATATTTATAAAAGTCACTCATTAACCGCTACATTAGATCTATGAGTCTAAATTGAAGGGAAATGTTAATATTTGACATTGAAAACAAAAATATCCAATAAGTAATTTGTTTCTGAAAAAGTTTTTCAAGTTATAACCAAAAATATCAGATGTCCTCAGCCATTTGAAGGGCTGGAGCTTTAGGGCCTACTCAGGGGTCATGACAGCCTGCCATCCCGTCCGTGCTGGCGATGGGCTGTGGATGTCAAGGGGAAAAGCAGCTCTCCTCAGAGTCCAGCTGGCAGCTCTAACAACTCAGGCACATGGGGCCATTTCCACTGTCATTTCCATGGAAACCACTGGTAGCATAGCTTACCAAACCAAGAACCAGGTATGACACTTCTCAGCTAACTGCATGGCAAGTTCAATCTCTGACGGACAAAACGAGGATGAAGTATTTACATAAAAACCAATATCCTATACACTGACCAAGACCCAGGTGAAGATTTTATAAAATTAAATTAGTGTGAGGGTGGGTCAAGGCCTCCCTTCCCTGCTGAGTAATAGATGCCTATTTGCATATGACTGTCCACCCCAGAGGCCAGGGCATCCCAACAGCAAAAGAAGTAAAGGCTTTTGTGGTTTATGTATTTTTGCGTGTGAATGTTAATAGCTCACCTTTACATATGACTTTCTACCAAGGAGACCAGGTAATAGCACAGATTCTTACTTCAGTTCTATGAGTGCTCTTACTCCCTAATATTGTAAAATTATTGAACATTTAAAAATAATTTTCCATTTATATTAATGTCTCTTACTTGAGTTAACAAAGAGAGAGTTCCCAGTTTGTCATAATAAAGTACTTACCTAAATTTGCAGTTCTTGGGTATGTATGACTTGACACAGATACAAAGAGGACTAGGAAAATTCACACCCACATCACGATCACTTCAGGAGACTCTGTCATCCTAAAAGTATTTACTGAACACCTACTGTGTGCCATGCTCTAAATGAGTGCTAAGGATACAGTGGGAGCAAGACAAACATGATCCCATGTCTTCAGAGAGCTTGCAGCCTAGGGTGTTCCGTACTTTGGGTGATCAAAGCCTTGTAATTATTGGGCAGAAATTCAAAGAAGCAGTCGTGGGTAGAAGAAGTCTTTGCTAGCTGGAGTAATACTCATCTAACGCACATGTCTTTCTAGTTAGCCTATAAAACACGAATTGCTTAGGGGAAATAATGTTGGCTGTTATTAAAAAAATAAATAAACCCTGAAATCCCAGCTCCTGACTTACCTCACGGGAAGGGGTGAGGGCACTGTTTTCCATGATGTTCCTCGGGATCTAGGCTACTTCCAGCTTGTGGCCCTATACTCTTCCAGGTCCCTGGAATTTTTATCTATTCAGTGAGTAAAGAAAGCAGGAAGATTACGGATGGGAAGATGTTATAGACCAGGCATGGGATTTGGACACGTGACTTCTGTTCAAATTCCACTGGCCAAAGCTTGGCCACACCTAACTACACTAAAATCCAGGAAATATCATCCAGCAGTGTACCCAGGAGATGAAGAGAACACCCACACCAGGTCCTCCCAGCTCTCTATATTCCACCAGCTGATAGGAAAAGAGAGCAAAGAAAGCATGAGAGGGCTGGGCACAGTGACTCAGGCCTGTAATCCCAGCACTTTGGGAGGCTGAGGTGGGTGGATCACCTGAGGTCAGAAGTTCAAGACCAGCCTGGCCAACATGGGGAAACCCCATCTCTACTTAAAAATTAGCCAGGCGTGGTGGCAAGTGCCTGTAATTCCAGCTACTTGGGAGGCTGAGGCAGGAGAATCACTTGAACCTGAGAGGCGGAGGTTGCAGCGAGCCGAGATCGTGCCACCAAACTCCAGCCTGGGCGACAGAGCGAGACTGTCTCAAAAAAAAAAAAAAAGAAAAGAAAAAAGTAAGCATGAGAGAATTTTTGTGAGCTAGAACTAGACGGGAACACATGACCTCCTCACATTCCACTGGCCAGAACTCAGTTTCCCAGCCACACTTCACTGTCAGGGACCCTGCAAGTTTGCACATGGGTGCATGCTTAGGAGTAGAACACCGGTCTTGGGGATTTCCTTCCGTACCTAACCCAGGCTCCTTCTCAATCATTAGTAAGACAAAGAAGAAAAGTGTGCCCTTATTTGTTTATGTGCATTCCCTTAGCTGCCCCATGTGATTAATTTTTTCTTTTAGCAAAGTCCTTGACATTTATTTTTTCCTATTTTACATGAGAAATTAGAAGACTCAAAAGGTAAAATGATGAGTAGCCCAGAGTCAGATAGCTAACCAAAAACAACTTGCCACTAAATTTCAGGTCTCCTAATTCACAGTACATTTAGTTTATTTTCATTAAATATGTACTGTGCATTTAGCACTGTGTTAAATACTTGGGGGATAAGAAATAAATAAAAGACCTAATATTCATCTCAAGAAGCTTTAGATGTTTTCTTTTCTTTCTTTCTTTCTTTTTTTGGAGACAATATCTCTCTCTATCGCCCAGTGAAGTGCAGTGACGTGATCTCAGCTCACTGCAACATCCACCGCCCAGGTTCAAGCAATTCTCCTGCCTCAGCCTCCAAGTAGCTGAGATTACAGGCATGTGCCATCATGCCCAGCTAATTTTTGTATTTTTAGTAGGACAGGGTTTCACATTTTGGCCAGGCTGTTCTCAAATTCCTGACCTCAGGTGATCCTCCTGCCTTGGCCTCCCAAAGTGCTGAGATTACAGGCGTGAGCCACTGTGCCTGGCCCAGATTCATTCTTGAGAAACAAAATATTTACATAAAACAAATGCACATATTTAATTGCTATTTAGAGGAAAATGCATGCAATGTATCACACATAATGTGATGCCAGCCTCTGAGCATGCACTCCAGGAAGGTTTGATGACAAGAAAGACCTGTGCAGAGCGTAATACCTGGGAAGAACTTTGTGGAGTTCAATCTTGAAAAATAGTAGAATGTGGATGAATAGAGAAAGGGGAAGGACTTTTTGAAGATGACACTTATGGTGGGAGGAAAGCATGAGCACAATTGTGCTCTGAACAAAAAGAGAAGATAAGTGTGGCTGAGAATGAGAATTGGTACTGGGAACAGTGGAAGTGGGAGACAGAATCTAGGGGCCTTGTGGTAGGTGGTTCTGAAATCATAAGCAATTACTGAACCATAGTAGGCACATGAACTGGCCATAGCATGCCTGTCCAAGTGTTTAAGAAATATCTCTTTAAGAAGAAAGAGATGGACCTTTATAGAAACCAAGGAACAAAAGGATATGCAAGAGAATTTGTATGAAGAAAGCGTGGGAAAGGAGAAGACATCATCTGACCACAGAATCTCACAGTTATGGAACCATGTATACAAAATGTTAAGATGTTACAGGATAAATGCTGAACCCAGTAATTTAGGCTGACAGCCCTACGTGGTGGCCCACTTATGGTAAATCTATGCATTCATGTCCTGTTTACATTTTTACTGTGAGGGGAAATTATATAACCACCTAAATAAGACCCTGTGCTCTCCCCTCAAAACAATAATATTTTTTGGCAAAGATAATTAAGTAAAGCCACAAGCCTATTAAGAAATGCAAGATTATACACATTATCTCCTACAGGCAGGCAGTGATGTTTGTAATACACTAAAGACATGTCTTCTCAAAAGAAACAGATGTTCTTGGTTGACAATAGAAACGTAAACAGAATCATACAGAATGTTCTCATCGTTTAGCCTATTTATTTATATACTGCCTTTGCTAAAAAAAAATTAATTAGACAAGCTTACAGAGATAAAATAAAGCAAGATAAAATTTAAAAGGTGATGGAACCAGGGCAAAAGAATAATAAAAGTAGGAAAAATAAGATAGAGCCATGAGTAATGTTGGTGTATTTTAAAAACAACAACAACGACGACAAGGTAAAGCCCTTCACTGATTAGAAGTGAATCCAAAATTTGATTCTCAATTTTCTGCCCAAAGCAGAATTGTTTATATGATATACAGTATCCATAAAACAAACCATTTACTCAGAAGGGAAAAAAGTCATTCCTGGATCTAGGATCTTGAAGACTCTCAAAAAAAAGAGGTAAAATTTCCTATGTTGTAGTGGTCAGTACTCTTTCAGTTGCAAATGAGAGAAAGCCCAACTCAAACTGGCTTAAGCAGAAAAGGGAATTTACTGACTCATGTAACTAAAAATGTGTAAGCTAAAAAAATTAAAAATTAAGTTCTTAATCTATGATTTCAGGTATTGCCGATCCAAATGTTCACAGTGTTGTCAGGAATCTCTCCCCAGATATCAGTGCTGCCTTTCCTTTGTGGGGCTTGTATTAGTCAGGGTTCTCTAGAGGGACAAAACTTATAGGATAGATAGATAGATAAAGGGGAGTTTATTAAGGACTATTAACTCACATGATCACAAGGTCCCAAAATAGGCCATCTGTAGGCTGAGGAGCAAGGAAACCAGTTCAAGTCCCAAAGCTGAAGAACTTGGACTCCGATGTTCAAGGGCAGGAAGTATCCAGCACAAGAGAAAGATGTAGGCTGGGAGGCTAAGCCAGCCTAGTCTTTTCATGTTTTTCTGTCTGCTTTATATTCTGGCAATGCTGGCAGCTGATCAGATGGTGCCACCCAGATTAAGGGTGGGTCTGCCTTTCCCAGCCCACTGACTCAAATCTTAATCTCTTTTGGCAACACCCTCACAGACACATCCAGCAGCAGTACTTTACATCCTTCAGTCCAATCAAGTTGACACTCAGTATTAACGTCACAAGTCCATCCCTTGTCAACTTGAACTTATACACAACTCCTGAGATCAAACATAATATTAAGACAATAATAAGGTCATAATTACACGTAACATAATACAACTATCTTTTGTACAACCAGAAATGCTCCAATCCCCAACTGAAATGTTATTACATAAAGTTAACAATATTTAAACGCTGATATGAAGTCAATAAGTCTTATGTCACATGATAAAGGAAAATGGAAATAAAATGAAGATATTTTCTTAGTATAAGTGTATACACACACAAACATGTTTTTAACGAAAGAAGGAAGAAATACTCATGGAAATTACAGTCCTCGTTTCTGCAACTGGTCACGTGGTCGTACTGGTATTAAGGACTACCTTCTTCTACTACCCATTATGTATTCCCTTTGCCTTCAGGAAGCACATCAGCAGGTCATGGGTTTTTTCCTGGTGGAGTGACACAAACCTTCATTCCCCAACAGTCTTGGCCATTTGCAGTTCTGCCTGGATTGGGCCGTTGTAGTCTCCCACTGACTTTAATCACAAGGCATGGTAATAGTAAGAGACACCCTAATGGATCTCCTGTATTCCATGCAGACTCTTCCTTACCTCCATTGTGGAGTAGTAGACTAATTTCATCTTGATAGTGGGGTCAATCACCCCAGCCAACACTGTAACTCTCTTCTTAGCCTGTTGACTGAAAGGTAGGAGCCCAAAGTGTCCAGATGACAATCTTTAAACTTCCAGTTTAATGGAATCATTGTTGTGTCTCCTGGTGGCGGTGTTCCTCCCTCTGGAATTAAGACCCTTAGGCCAGCAGAACATAATGTCACAGGAACAGGAAGCAAAACTTTTGCTAGTGAATCACTAGGGGTGATGGTGAGTGGTGCCACTTCCATTTTCACCCCTTGATTCCTGTACCCATGAATCCTGGCTATAGGAGAAACATATATTGGATGCTGATTCAGGGCATACACAGCCTTCTGGAGAACTTTGCCCCAGTCCTGCAAAGTATTGTCACCTAGTTGGCATTGTAATTGTGACTTCAAAAGGCCATTCCATCGTTCTTAAAATCCAGCTGCTTCAGGATGATGGAGAACATGGTAAGACCAGTGAATTCCATCAGCATGAGCCCACTGCTGCACTTCTTTAGCCATAAAGTAAGTGGCTTGGTCAGAGGCAATGCTGTGTGGAATATCATGATGGTGGATAAGACATTCTGTGAGTCCATGGATGGTAGTCTTGGCAGAAGCATTGTGTGCAGGATAGGTAAACCCATATCCAGAGTAACTGTCTATGCCAGTGAGGACAAACCTCCACTCTTTCCATGATGGAAGAGATCCAATATAATCAACCTGCCACTAGGTAGCTTGCTGATCACCCCAAGGAATTGTGCCATATCGAGGGCTCAGTGTTCGTCTCCGCCACTGGCAAATTGGGCACTCAGCAGTGGCTGTAGCCAGCTCAGCCTTAGTGAGCAGAAGTCCATGTTGCTAAGCCCATGTGTAACTCCATCCCTGCCACCATTGCCACTTTGTTCATGGGCCCATTGGATGATGACAGGGGTGGCTGGGGAAAGAAGCTGAGTGTTGTCCACAGAATGGGTCATCCTGGAACAATAAAAGTTCCTGTGTCCCCCTCACAGTTTGTGCAATGGGGGTGTGGCTCACTTCTTCAGTGCTCTGCTACTCAAAACTCTCAGGCAGCATACAGACAGGCAGGCTGTGGGGCTCCGACCCCAAGGCAGTGTCTAGGGGTGAATGTTTACAGCTCCTGAAGCCCCAGTGGACCTGGAGCAGGGCTGCTCAGTGGCACAGGCTCTCCTCTGACTACCCCGGCCAAATTCTGCCTCGTTCCACTGGTCAATGGCCTGCCAGCATGCCAGCATCTCCTGCACCAGTGCATTTCTCTTGACCTCCAGCTGCCATGTGCTCTTCCACTGATGTGCTCCTCTTGACATCCAGCCACCTGTGTACCTGCCTGCTAGGGTCTCAGGGGTTTTTATAGGCACAAGATGGGGGTGTGCTGGGCCAAGGTGGTCTTGGAAAATGCAACATTTGGGCACAAAGGCATGAGTACCTGTCCCCACCTAGGTATGTGGGCACAGGCCTGGGGGTGGAACTCTCACTGGGGACCTGCCCTTCTCCTCCCCTTCCATATCACATCCCCCTTCTGAAGAGGTACATCTAACTGCCTTTAGAATATAGACAATAACAGAGCTTAGTGCTTCCTGCTTACAGGGGGCATTGTTTTGCAGAAAACAGCAGTCAGATTCCTCCCAGAGTTCTATCTAAGGGTTCTTAGCAAAGGGAAACCACCATCCGAGGCTCAGGTTGCCTGACTGTTTGGAGTTTGATGGCTTGTAAGTGAGAGGAAAATAACAAGTTTTATAATGGTAAGTATGCACAGGTTAAACATGTGTATTATACAAGGAAAGAATTTCATGCCAAAGATTACAGAAACAAGAAGTAAAATATACTAACCACAACATTGTACCCCAAGCTGTTTCACCCTGGTGAAAGAAATTAAACTTTAGAGCAGTTAAACTTTTAGAAGAGACATAACTGTTCTTGCCGTATCTTTAGCAGTTAACAGGTGCACCCTGGGAATTCTAGGGTTTGTGGGCTTGCCTGGCAGCCATTAAAGCTTTTGTCTCTTTCCTGTGTTTCCTTTCTCTATTGTAGAAGACTGAGGTGGCTACTTTCAGGAGGTCCTCTAAAGTACTATCTGGTCCCAGGGTCCATTTCCGCAACTTCCTCCTGATATCAGGAGCTGCCTGAGTAATAAATTTATCCTTTAGGATTAGCTGTCCCTCAACTGAATCAGGAGATAGAAAGGTGTGCTTTACCAAGGCCTCTGTTAGCCTTTCCAAGAATGCAGTGGGATTTTCATCAAATCCCTGGTCAATCCTGGGCAACTTAGTATAATTGAGAGGCTTGGTCCTAGTTGTACGTAAGCCCTCCATTATGCACACCTGAAAGTGTCTCTTTTTCCAGTCTTCCACCTCGTCATTGGGATCCCATTTAGGGTCATTCACTGGTACTGCTTCTCTTCCAGTTGGATAATATTTGCCCCCTTCTCTGATGCTATACGTGAGGCAAAGCTCATCCCCAAATCTCTCTGCTGCTTGCAGAGCAGCCTCCTTCTCAGTGTCCATCAGGGTCTGGTTCAAAAGTAACATAATGTCTCTCCAGGAGAGTTCAAATATTTGACTGAAATTCTGGAAAGCCTCTATATATCTATCAGGGTTGTCTGAAAACTTTCCAAGATCCCCCTTAATTTGCTTTAAGTCCTGTAGGGAAAAAGGAATCTGGAACTTACTGGACCCAAATTCACTGGGCATCTGTTGAAGGGGCAAGAATGAGACTGGAGCTTGTTTAGAGTGAAGATTTCTAGGAGCGGGTAAGTGACAGGCTGAAGCTAAATAGGAAGGTTGGGGTGGACCCAGAGAAGCAGGTCTGGGGGAAGCTGGCTCCTCTGCTGGGGGTGCCTCTGGGACTCATGTCTTTAATTCCCTGGGTTTGCCCTTTGCTGCCTTCCCTGAGAGGGCAAACAGGAAGGCTGGATCGATCCTACATTGTCGGCAAAGATCTGGATTGCCTTGCAAGGTGTAGAAAGCCTGCACATATGGGGCCTCAGACCATCTGTCCTCACATATACAGAAAAGCTCCAATTGCCAGATTGTATCCAAATGAATGGTTCCTTCCTGAGGCCAAGCCAGTCCTTCCTGTAAATCATAATTTGGCCAAACCTTTGTGCAGAGGGCTATGAGGTGCTTTTCCTCCAGATTCTGAAGGTCAAAGCAATCCCAGTGGTTCAGGATACACTCCAGAGGAGTATAAGCTAGGGGTGGTGAAGAGACCTGGTTGCCCATTCTGAAAGACAGAGGATAGAGACGTCCCTCATTCCCTTCCTTCTCTCAGTGAAAACTCCGGGTGAGATGGAGAGAGAAAGCAAGCATCCTCCCTTCACTCCCCACCACTTATCCCTCAGCCCTGGTGACCTTGGCAGGTGCCAGCCATGGGTATCGATGTGGTATGCACCCATGAAGCAGGGAAAACCTGGAGAATAGGAATTAACCACCCTCACCTATGCCTTCATTTCTCCCTGGTATCAGCAAACTTTGAGTGCCCTGGGCCTGTTTATGCCATGAAGCATGGCCTCCTTCTGTGGGGTGGGATTCGGTTGGCAGAAATTTGTCCTGCTCATTTACATTGTGCCTGTTGCCTGTCTTTCAATCCTTCAGACCTCGTTTTCCTTTCTAGGGCCTGAGCCTGAAGCTTGGAATTGAGTTTGGGACTGAAAAGATATTTTAGAGGCTGTTTTTATGTGTTTAGAGTGTCTCAAATGTGCCCTGCCCAATTTGCAGTTATCAGCCAGCAGGGGTCACTCCTCTGTTAACTTCCCTATCAGAAACAGAGTTGGAAGTGGGGAGCCCTCTCACTTTGAAAAGGAAAAAGAGAATAACAGCTTAAGTGGCAAAACAGGGAGATTCTGGGGAAGAAACCCTTGCTTAGTGTAACTGGGCCTTTCTAATCCTTACATCTTTCCCCCGGTTCAGACGGGGTTGAATTCTTTGGAATGAGGTGGAGTTTGGCCAGGGGAGTTGGAGGAGAGCCCAGGCCACCAAGCAGCCTGACCCCAAGGGAAAACCACCTCCCTGGTTAATTCCTATTCTCCAGGTTTTCCCTGCTTCATGGGTACATACCACATCAATACCCAGGGGAGGAAAGTTTCCATTGGCACAGCAGGCGAGAAATATTCATTTGTCCATTAGCCCTGTGGGGTCATGGCTACCACTGTGGCTTTCTCCTGGTCTCCCATCCCTCCATGGCTGCTGGGCTCAGCCTTTGTCTGCTGTCGGCATGCCCAGGCACCCGAGCTGGGAGGGGAAAGGATAAGGAGAGGTGCCCTGAGCCGTGCGTGCTTGCGGCTGTGGAGGTGGAGGCATATATGGCAACTCTAGGAACAGTTGATCTGATATGTACCTTTGGAGCCTGGGCCAGATGCTCATTTTACTTAGTAACTTTGCCACAGCCTGTAGCAAAACTCTTAACATTATAAAGGAAGAGATAAGAGCCATTTCAAACCATGAGAAAAGAGACAAACTCTGGGGGTTTTGACCATCCCAGTTAGGGCAGAGGCAGAGGCCGGCGGATCACCTGAGATCGGGAGTTCGAGACCAGCCTGACCAACATGGAGAAACCCATCTCTACTAAAAATACAAAATTAGCTGGGCGTGGTGGTGCATGCCTGTAATCCCAGCTACTCGGGAGGTGCATGCCTGTAATCCCAGCTGCTCGGGAGGCTGAGACAGAAGAATCACTTGAACCCGAGAGGCGGAGGTTGAGGTGAGCCAAGATTGTGCTATTGCACTACAGCCTGGGCAACAAGAGTGAAACTGCGTCTGGAAAAAAAAAAAAATTCTGTGAAGGAAGACAGAGCTTCTTACCCACAAGAAATAGAGAGAGATGGCAGGGTTTTGGAAGAGAGAGGCAGACCCCACAGTTTTACATTCGTTCATACTCACCTTCTAGGATCCAGGCGCGGTCCCCAGTTGAAATGGGAAAAGTTCCCTTGTCTCCCTCGCAGGGCATGTGATGGGGGTGTGGCTCACTTCTTCAGTGCCCCACTGCTCAAATCTCTTAGGGAGCATACAGACAGGCAGGCTGTGGGGCTCTGACCCCACAGCAGTGTCTAGGAGTGAATGTTTACAGCCTCTGAAGCCCCAGTAGGCGTGTGTTACAGGGTGCTCTTTTAATTTAGTTGTCCATGGGTGGCTTGTGTTCGCTCAATTAGATCCTCTGCCTTATTACAAGGACAGAGGGCTTTCTGTATCCCAGGGTTCTTGCCTTGGTGTACCAGAAGAATCGGATCACACATGGGCTTGGAGAATCAATGCAAGGTTTTATTGAGTGGAAGTAGCTCTCAGCAGATGGGGGAGCCAGAAGGGAGATGGTTTTCCCTTGGGGTCGGGCTGCTTGGTGGCCTGGGCTCTCCTCCAACTCCCCTGGCCAAACTCCACCTCATTCCACCAGTTGATGGCCTGCTGGCATGCCAGCATCTCCTACACCAGTGTTTTCCTCTTGATATCCAGCTGCCCATGTGTTCCTCTGCTGATGTGCTCCTCTCAACAAGCAGCCACTTGTGTGACTGCCTGCTAGGGTCTCGAGGGTTTTTGTAGACACAGGATGGGGGCATGGTGGGCCAGGGTGGCCTTGGGAAATGCAACATTTAGGTGCAAAGGCAGGAGTGCCGGTCCTCACCTAGGTCCGTGGGCACAGGCCCAGGGTTGGAGCTCTCTGTATCAATCTTATCCACTTGATTATTAAAATCCTCCTCTGCTGAGGTCACCTGTTGGTGAGCACTCACATGGGATACAAATATCTGCACAGTTTTTGACCACTCAGAGAGGTCCATCTACATACCTCTTCCCCAAATTTTTTTGTAACTGATTTTCCAATCATGCTTCTTCCAAGTCCCTGACCATCCAGACAAATCATTGACTACAGCCCATGAATCAGCATATAATCACACATCTGGCAATTTCTCCTTCCATGCAAAGTGCATAACCAGGTGCACCGCTCAAAATTCTGCCCACTGGGAAGATTTCCCTTCACTGCTGTCCTTCAAGGATGCCTTATAAAGGGGCTGTAGTGCTGCAGCTGTCCACTTTCGGGTGGTGCCTGCATATTGTGCAGAACCATTTGTGAACCACGCCTTAGTCTTCTCTTCCTCTGTCAACTGATCATAGGAAACTCCCCATGAAGCCATCAGTGCAAGCTGGGGGACAGAAGGCAGGGTGGGAGGCATGGAGACCATGGACATTTGAGCCAGTTCCTCATGTAACTGACTTGTGCCCTCAGGACCTGCTCCAGCCTGATCATGTATGTATCACTTCCATTTGATGATGGAATGCTGCTGTGCATGACCCACTTTATGGCTAGATGGGTCAGAAAGCACCCAGTTCATGATAGACAGTTCAGGTCACATGGTGACTTGATGACCCATAGTCAAACGTTCAGTTTCCACCAAAGTCCAGTAACAGGCCGAGAGCTGTCTCTCAAAAGGAGAGTAGTTATCTGCAGAAGATGACAGGGCCTTGCTTCAAAATCCTAGAGGCCTCCGCTGTGATTCACCTATGGAGGTCTGCCAAAGGCTCCAAACAGCATCCCTATCTGCCACTGACACCTCAAGCACCACTGGATCTGCTGGGTCATATGGCCCAAGTAGCAAAGCAGCTTGCACAGCATCCTGGACCAGTTGCAGAGCCTTCTACTGTTCTAGACTCCACCCAAAACTGGCAGCCTTTTGGGTCATTTGATAAATGGGTCAGAGTAACACAGCCAAATGAGGAATGTGTTACCTCCAAAATCCAAATAGGCCCACTAGGCATTGTGCCTCTTTCTTGGCCATAGGAGAGGCCAAATGCAGTAACTTATCCTTCACCTTAGAAGGAATATCTCGACAAGCCCCACACCACTGGACCCCTAGAAATTTTATTTAGGTAGAAGTTCCCTGAATTTTAGTTGGATTTACTTCCCATCCTCTGGCATGCAAATGTCTCCCCAGTAAGTCCAGTGTGTTTGCTACTTCTTGCTCACTGGATCCAATCAGCATAATGTCATCAATGTAATGGACCAGTGTGATATCTTGTGGAAGTGAAAAGCGATTGAGGTCTCTCTGAATAAGATTGAGACACAAAGCTGGAAAGTCAATATACCCCTGAGGAAGGACAGTAAAGGTAAATTGCCGGCCTTACCAGCTGAAGGCAAATTGCTTCTGGTGGGCCTTATGGACAGGAATGGAGAAAAAGGCATTTGTCAAATCAATGGCTGCATACCAGGTGCCAGGAGATGTGTTAGTTTGCTCAAGCAATGAAACCACATCTGGTACAGCAGCTGCAGTTAGAGTCACCACTTGGTTAAGCTTATGATAATCTACTGTCATTCTCCAAGATCCATCTGTCTTCTGCACAGGCCAAATGGGAAAGTTGAACAGGGATGTGGTGGGAATCACCATCCCTGTGTATTTCAACTCCTTGATGGTGGCACTAATCTCTGCAATCCCTCTAGGGATGCAATATTGTTTTTGACTTACTATTTTCCTAGGTAGAGGCAGCAGCTCTAATGGCTTCCACGTGGCCTTTCCCACCATAATAGCCCTCACTCTATCAGTCAGGGAGCCAATGTGGGGGTTCTGCCAGCTGCTAAGTATGTCTCTGGCAATTATACATTCTGGCCCTGGGGAAATGACTACAGGATGAGTCCGGGGACTCACTGGACCCACTGTAAGTTGGACCTGAGCTAAAACTCCATTAATCACCTGACCTCCATAATCCCCTACTTTACCTGGAGGACCACAATGACGTTTTGGGTCCCCTAGAATCAATGTTTCAAAACTATCATTTTGCCACATTTATCCCTCTCTATCTCAAAAAACAAGTTACTTCTAACCCAGGGTGTAGGTGTTATTTGCCCCAGCAACATCAGCTCAGAGCCAGTGTCCAGTAGTCCCTAAAATATCTGATCATTTCCCTTACCCTAGTGCACAGTTACCCTGGTAAGAGGCTGGAGGTCTCCTTGGGGAAGGATGGGAGAAAAATTAACAGCATAAATTATCAGTAGTATAGTGGGTTCATTCCTCAAGGGGACCCAGCCTCCCCTTCATTCCAGGGGTTCTGGGTTTGTAAACTGGCTCAAGTCTGGAAACTGATTGAGGGGCCATGATTCTCTGTTTTTATAATTCAAATTAGTCTTTTGTCCATTCGACCTGGAATTTTTCTGCTTATATAAATTATAGGAATGGGCCGGGCACAGTGGCTCATGCCTGTAATCCCAGCACTTTGGGAGGCCGAGGCAGGTGGATCACAAGATCAGGAGTTCGAGACCAGCCTGGCCAATATGGTGAAACCCTGTCTTATCTAAAAATACAAAAATTAGCCAGGTGTGATGGTGGGCACCTGTAGTCCCAGCTATTCAAGAGGCTGAGGCAGGAGAATCGCTTGATCCCGGGAGGCAGAGGTTGCAGTGAGTCAAGATCATGCCACTGCACTCCGCCTGGGCAACAGAGCAAGACTGCATCTCAAAAAAAATAAGAAAGAAAGAAAGAGAAAAGAAAAGAAAAGAAAGAGAAAGAAAGAAAGAAAAAGAAAGAAAGAAAGAAAGAGAAAGAAAGAAAGAAAGAGAAAGAAAGAAAGAAAGAAAGAAAGAAAGAAAGAAAGAAAGAAAGAAAGAAAGAAAAGAAAGAAAGAAAGAAAGGAAGGAAGAAATGCAGTAGGCTTCCTATCAATTTCACTGCTAGGAACAATGTGATTAATTAGCCAATGCCATAGCTGTATATGAGTCAGACTATTCTGATTGCTGCTTTGCTTCTGCTGTCCACTACGGTAGCTACGCCCACCTTGCCTTTGATGATTGAGTGCCACCAATTGGCCCCTGTCACCTTGCGATCCAATTATTCCTGTTGTATTTATATTTTGTAGTTGAGTAGTTGCGGTTCCCACAATTAGATGTGACATACAGAGAAGAGCAATTACAGGGCTCTTCAAAGATGCAGGTGCTGCCCTCACAAATCTGTTTTGCAAAACATTGATCGAGGGTATATCTTCTGGACTCTCCCAGCTGGGATGAGTAGGTGTAAAGTGACTAATTCACTCCACCATTTCAATCTCCCTAAGCCTTTGGATCCCTTCCTCTCCATTAAACCAAGGGAGATCAGGCATTTCCAGCTCGTTCACAGTGGGCCATCTTTTAAAAAAAGACATAAAGTTTAATATGTTGTAGTGGTCAGTACTCTTTCAGTTGCAAATGATAACTGGCTTAAGCATAAAAGGGAACTTATTGACTCATATAACTAAAAATGTGTAAGCTAAGAAAATTAAAAAGTTAAGTTTTTAATCTATGATTTCAGGTGTTGCCGGTCCAGGCGCTCACACAGTGTTGTCAGGAATCTCTCCCCAGATCTCAGTGCGACCTTTCCTTTGTGTGGCCCCATTTGCAAAAAGACTCCCCACTCAGAAGTGACAGTGACCAGCAGCAGTTCCGGGTGTAAATTCTACCAGATTAGCAACTCCAAGAAGAATAGATTCCCTTTTTTTAAAAAAAATCCCAGCTTCCACCACAGCTTCTGTCCAGGAAAAGTTCTGTGTCTCCTGGTGGTAGGGTGGAATTCGTGGCATCCAAACCACATGGACTTGGAATTGGAGATGGGTGGTTCCTTAAAGGAATCCTGACCAAGCAGAATCATGCTCCCTGTACATCCCAACAACATGATAATAGCAAAACAGGTAAGTATTTATCTAATAACATTGAATCTTATACATTCCCCTAAGTGGCGTACATGTTCTTACAACAAAACTCTACAATTCTACAAAGGTCAATATAGTGTTGGTCAGGTACACAACTCTCTTTTAGTATGGTGTAGTGGGGTTCTACTTGTCAGGCCTCTGGAATAAACCAGAATTCACCCAGATGGTTTAAACAAATAGACTTTAAGAAAAAAGCTATGTATAAAGATGTGGGAAGGGATAAGAGCAAAATAAGAAGGGTGTCTTGGCACCCAAAATCTAGCGGTATTAGAATGTTGTTAAAACTCCTGCAGCCAAAGGGACATGGCTTTGCCAGTGGAGCTGTGGCTGTGGAGGAAGGCACTTGCTCCCAGTGAAGCAGCCCTACAGCCAGGAGAAGGTGGGAAAGAAATATCTTGATGTCTCTCTTCTCTTTACCCTCTGATTTTCCTGTTGGTGCCAGAAGAGTTGGCACAGATGAGTAAGTGATGTAGTCTGTAGTGGTCGACTTCCTGTGACACAGAGTGAGAAGAGAAGGATGGAAATGAATCTGCAGGAGCAAAGAGGAACAGAGGGCATAACCTAGCATATCAGAGTATTAGACATAATTTAGGTGGTGGCCCACGGGTCCCTCTTTGGCCATGCCCACCTACACACACCTCCCAATGTCCACTGGCTGCAGTTCACTAATCCAAGGATAGAGATGCCTGACTCAAGCAAGTCAACAAAACTCTCCTCCCTGAATTTCAATTTTGAACAGACATACAGAGTCTTCAGGGTGTGGGAGCTGAATCATCATACAGCAGCACCCTAGAGAGAAATTCCTATCGTTTCTGATGCTGAAGTCTCACAAGCTTCTCTGGTTCCTGTCCTTCCTGTAGCTTGTTTTTTCAGCTGTTTCTCCACTTACATGAGCTACCCTAGTATTACTTAAATAAATTCCACTTTAAATTTTGAGCCAGAGTGGTTTTTCTATTGCTTGGAACAAGAAACAGGCTAGTTACAACATTTGGGATGGATTTTTTTCTCGTTTATACATTAACGAGGACTAGGTGGCTCCATAGCTGCGTCCAGTTTGAGCATGGACATTACGTGTTTCTGGTTAATGTCCAGACTTGTGCTCTTTAACTGTCGATACAGTGATATCTTTGGGTCGAAGTTGATGAGCTTAATGAGGACAAGTTCCTAAATATAAAAACACAACTTGAAAATAGTGCAAAGAAAGACCATTGCCAAAGATGAAATTCACTTCACAAAACAATTTTGGGTCAGTTCTGACAAAGATGAATGAGAAGCCAAGGTCACAATAATTCCTATCTGAAAACATTCAAAAACTGTTATATGCAACCTTTCCATTCAGCTGTAAATAATTCATAGACAATAACATCAGTTCTTGGATATTTTGCTGGCTTGTTTGTTTTGTCCTTGACCAGCTGGCCCAGGTTGATATTTCACTCTTGCCTACCTGCATCCTTTCTGCCCTTGCATTCACTGGACCTGGTGAATGGCACTGAGCTGATGGCAATGGGACAAAGGGGACAGGGAGCAGTTCTGGCTTTGTGAAGATTACAATCTAACATTTGTTAAAACTGGGTAGTGGGTCTCTTGGAAAAGGGAAAGAGGAGGCCAGATAAATGTGGGTCAAGGAAATCAGGAGTCTTCTAGGGACAATCTGAGATCCATTTTGAGCCCCACTTTAAAATCCAGGAAAATTACAACTCAAGAGAATTGACTAGGGCAGAGCTTAAGATGGACAGACACCCTCCCAACAGTATATCCACCAACCACTTGCATCTTTACCTTTTATCCCCACAATCCTCAGATGCAATAATGGCTAGTCAACTAACTGGGACCCTCTGGGAACCTCTGGAAAATAATTCTGGACAGTGACATGCTGAATCTTCTAGAGTTGACCATGACTTTGTTGGGCTCTTTTAAAGAAACAGCACTGAGCAACTTGCCTACCATCCTCTTAATTTACACCATTATCCCCTGCGCCCACAACATCACACTTCAAATAGACCCTGTCAGTGCATTGAATCCAGACATGAGCAAACGAACCGTCCCATGACTCATGACATGGGGAAAAACACCTAACACTTTTCCTCAAGGTGGGCTCTGTATGATGAAAACTTGACTGGAGACTAGATGGCTTCCAGACAATACTCAGCTCCTCCATAGCTCCTAGCTGGCATCAGTGAGTAGCATTCCCCAATAGAGACTGGGTCCCTCCAGATGTGGACTCCACCCTTACCAGATGGCCCACCATCCTCTTTCCTTTCTTATATTCCCTCCATCCATTTTTCTTTTCCCAGCCAAGGAAATCCTTTCAAATCCCAAAGGCTGAAAAGCTTGGCTTTTACTCATTACGTATCATGGTCTAGCTTGGCACTACCCAATTTCAGCCATAGTAAAAATGATCTGTAATTTTGAGCCATACAATACAGTAGCCTAGCCACATTTATCTATCAAGCACTTTAAATGTGGCTAGTGCAAATAAGAAACTGGCTTTTTCATTTTATTTACCATTAATTAATTTAAGTTTAAATAGTTACTTGCTATAGGCTGGTAGCTACCATGTTGGACAGTGCAGGTCTAGCCCTTGACACTCAAACACTAAGAATTTACTCTCTTTTTTTTTTTTTTTTTAAAGAATTAATTCTCTTTTATTTTTCTTTCAGATTCTTTCTGATTTTCTTCTGATGTTTCTAAGAAAACAAACTTGGAATATTCTAGCTAAAGAGTGGGATAAGTGAGGACAATATTTCAAAACTATCATTTTGCCACGTTTATCCCTCTCTATCTCAACAAACAAGTTACTTCTAACCCAGGGTGTAGGTGTTATTTGCCCCAGCCTGTCTGAGAAGGATTTCATATGCTTCAGTACTGGGTAACATTCTTGCCTGTCTCATGTGTCACTTCTTAGGTCTCCCAGGCAGATATTTCATGGTAGAAATAAAGGGCTTAACAAAATCAAAGAGGGCAGAGAGAAGTAAACATCATGCCCATGACTCCACACCACTTTTCCTGTATGTCACACTAAGAGGTGTTTGAACCCCATGTAACATTGTGAGGTGGAGGTGGCCTGATCTCACCATCCAGCCTGAGTCCTATAAAGGTGTGTCTAGGTAAATAGAGGCTTGTGCCCAGGAATGGCCAGCCTCACAGGTTGCCAGAGTCCTGGAGTGGCTTGGAAGTGGATGACTGTGTGCCTGCTCAAGGGCTAGCAAAGGACCAGCAACAGCAGCCTGAACCTGAGGAGGCCTGGAGAGCAGGGGCAAAGGATGACTCAGCAGTGACTTTTACAGACCATTGGCCAAGGACCAGGTGGGTTCAATGACACCTCAGTGGATACAATAATGGACAGATGGCAGCTAAGACCAAATGTCGCCCCTCCTTCCAGGTCTTTGGCATAGTTTAAGTCTCTCAGAAATATGATGGAATCAGAGAGAAAAATAGAAGACCAAGGAAGTTGAAATTAAGTTTTTATAGACCCCAGAATATTAGCATACAAAAGTAAAATTTAGTTATAGAAAAATAAGTTTACATTTATTTCTTACTTAGGTTGGTGAACTGCTACATTATTATAATGAGATTATTACTGTAACACATATTTTTTATATTATATTCCCCCAAAAGTGTCCACTGAAAGTGGACTACAAAACCTAGGCCCCAATTCCTCCTTGTAAAGGAGGAATAGGTTAAATTAGTACATGTAGTCCTGAGTTTCTAGTATTCTCCAATAAAGAAAGGCAAATTAAATGCAAACTAGAAGCCTATGATACTCAAAGATTTAGAATTTTACTTAGGGGGAGGGAAAACAAATAATTTTTTATGCTAAAATATATTAATACAAAACATAAAATTTGCCATTTTAACCATTTTAGGTGTTGAATTTAATGGCATTAAGTCCATTCACATTGTTGTGCAACCATAACCACCAACCTCTCCAGAATCCCAAATTGAAACTCTATACCCATTAAAGGATGACCTTTCATCCTCATTCCCTTCAGTCCCTGGCACCCCCCATTCATTTTCAGTCTCTGTGAATTTGACTACCTTAGATATCTCAAGTAAATGGAGTCATAGAATATTTGTTATTTTATGTCTGGCTTTTTCACTTGGCATAATGTCTTCAAGTTTCACTTAGGTTGTGGCATATATCCAAATTCCATTTTTTTTCTAAGGCTGAATAATACCTCATTGTATGTATTCACCACATTTTGTTTATTCATTCATCTGTTGATGGACATTTGGGTTCTTTCTACCACTTGGCAATTGTAAAGAAAGATGCTAGGAACATGGGTGCACAAATATCTGTTTGAGTTCCTGCTTTCAATTATTTGAGGTGTATAACCAGGAGTGGAATTGCTGGATCATATAATAATTTAATGTTTAATTTTTGAGGAAACACCATAGTGTTTCCCAGAGCAACTGCATCATTTTATGTTCTCCCCAGCAATGAACAAGGGTTTCAATTTTTACACACCTTTACCAACATATTTTTTATTTTAAAAAATCAAGTTGGAGTTAGCTTTGATCTACTAGAATAGAAATAAATTCTATGCTTACTTTTTCAATTGGGTTCATGTTGCTGCTTTTGTCGAAGCATCCAGCAAATTGCTTCTAACACTCATTCTTTTCTCCTCGTCTCCCTGATTTTACTATTGTGACAAAGCAGATCAGAGAAAAAGTCAAGAAAATAGTAAAGTTTGTCTTTCAGTCCTCTCAGTAGTACATTTACCAGGGAGCTGCATGCTCTCTGCCTCCCCAGCCCACCCTGGCACTGCTCATCAACCCAGACGCCTCACTCCCAGACCTTTCTCTTTTTCCCCCCACTCCCCACACCCCAGTGTAACTTGGGGAACCTAATATAGAGTACAATGCTAATACAATACTTTGAAAAGCAATGTGCATACAGACTACTTTTGTAAATAACACCTTAATCATGACGAATGACTTGAAGGGGGAAAATGTCAGGTGCACCAATAGGATGCAGGGGAGTTGCAGAGGCTCAGTGTAGACGAAAGACCTAGACAAGAAGTCCTACCATATCATTTCTAATCAGACACAATCGCCAACTAACTGGAAAACTTTAAGCAAGCCATTTAATGTTTCTGGGACTGTTTCCCCATTTGTAAAGTGCAAGATAAACTCCTTCCAATGAAAAAGCTGGATGATCATTTCATCTGTCTAAACATTTGAATGTATATGAGTGAGTAAAAATAATGTCCTTCAACAATATACTGTGCCATTTCTAAGATGTGTCCTATCAAATATAAACCCACAATAATAGAGTATGGCGAGAGTGCAGAAATAGGAAAGCACAACCAAAAGCTTGGTCTAGAAGTAGACCCAAGGATATCAGATAAAACTTATGCATTGTTTAATCACTCAACATGTGCCAACTATAGTAAGTCCTCAATGCCTTCAATAGATCCTTGGAAACTGCGACTTTAAGCAAAGTGACATATAATGAAACAAGTATTTTTTTCTCATCAGTGTTATAATGAAACAACACTGAAGGAGACAACATTATTGGAGGACTTGTTGTTCATTGTTTCACTTAAAGTCACAGCTTCCAAGAACCTATCCATGGTGTTAAGTGAGGGCACACTGTGCTATATTTTGTATATTAATATTATTAATTTATCACTTAATTTCTGCAACATGATTATTGAAGTAAGAGAGTGAGAAAGTAATGGATGTCATGTTATTTATTTATCTATTTTTATGTATTTATTTATTTATTTTTGAGACAGAGTCTTGCTCTGTTGCCCAGGCTGTAGTGCAATGGCACAATCTTGGCTCACTGCAACCTCCACCTCCTGGGTTCAAGCAATTCTCCTGCCTCAGCCTCCCAAGTAGCTGGGATTACAGGTGCTCATCACCACGTCCAGCTAATTTTTTGTATTTTTAATAGAGACTGGGTTTCACCATGCTGACCAGGCTGGTCTCGAACTCCTGACCTCAGGTGATCCGCCCGCCTCAGGTGATCCACCCATTTGTTTTCTTTTCTTGCTTTATATTCCTTGGAATTGAATCAAAAGCCATTTCTTCCTCTTCACACCAGGAGAGTTAGCTGGGACAGACTGTATTGGTAAATTCTAGCCAGAGGTTATAACTGTGACCCACAATGTAAATTTGGTTTCTAAATGTAAAATCTACAGTGTCATTTTTAAAATATAAATTAGTCAATTTACCAATATTTGAAATTAAAGGTGTTTCACATGTTTTCTTTTATAAAATCCAAATTTTCAACAACTCTTGAAAAGTCATTAGAATTAGGCAACACTGGGCATTTATTACCAACAAGATCAGCCGAATACAAGTAACACCTACCTATTTAGACTGAGTGTGTGCTCTGCAGTTCACTAGACACTCCCACTCTCCATTAATCTGTATGTTACTGCTTAACTACCCGCAGAGGGTATTTCAATTTGCACCTTCTGAGATGTTAAGTTACCAGCTTTCGTTGTTTAGGCTCTGAAGGGAATCCACATGAAACCTCAGATGGGGAGGGCATGGAAACTTTTGTACACAAATTGTAAAATAGGAAGGCATGGGAACCTACCATGGGACAGTAACTAGATGCAGAACACTGGGGAATGGGTGGTTACAGCTTCCACAGGTGCATGAGACCCTGGCCACTCTGAGCAGGCCCGGCCAAAACACCAAAATCTCCTAGGGGATGAGGACATGACTTGATAACAAGCCTCAGGTTCTTACACGCCTGGGTAATGCCTGCGGTTCTTGCAAGCCTGGGCAATGCCTTGGAGTGGTGCCCCCGTGGAAGATCCTCACTACAAAGGGCTTCATAGTGGCCTGTGCAAGCAGGATGACAAGCCACATAGATCTCCATGAAGACGTAGCAAATGACAACGCCTGAGGGCAGCCCCATTAACTGTGAAGGAAAATGGCAGAATTTCCTTGGGGACCTCTTTACAAGGGATGTAGGAGCACTTAGGGCTTCTTTTATCTTCTGGAGAACTGAAGAGAACCCACAGAGAACAACTAATGAACTTCTGACACAACTGAGTGAGGTGGTGGCAGTGTGGTGGATGGTGAGGGCAGGAGCCCATATTCTTTGTGTGTGTGTGTGTGTTCCAATAAAACTTTATTTAAGAATGCTGACATTTGGCCCAGTGCAGTGGCTCATGTCTATAATCCCAGCATTTTGGGAGGCCGAGGCCGGCAGATCACGAGGTCAGAGATCGAGACCATCCTGGCTAACACGGTGAAACCCCGTCTCTACTAAAAAAATACAAAAAAAAATTAGCCGGGCTTGGTGGCGGGTGCCTGTAGTCCCAGCTACTCGGGAGGCTGAGGCAGAAGAATGGCATGAACCCCGGAGGCAGAGATTGCAGTGAGCCAACATCGCGCCACTGCACTCCAGCCTGAGCAACAGAGCAAGGCTCCACCTCAAAAAAAAAAAAAAAAAAAAAGGAAGCTGATATTTATTTAAATTTTATATAATTTTTACATCATGAACTATTATTCTCCTTTTGATTTTTTCAACCATGTAAAAATGTAAAACTATGGTTAGCTTTCAGGCCATACAAAAACAGGCAGGCAAAAGTTTGCTAAACACTGAAATAGAGGAAGGAGGAGGAGAAAGAACAGGAAATAAATGACTATGGTAGAGCAATATATTAGTTTAGTGTTTATATTAGGCTAGATTATGGTGAAGTAACAGACAACCTCAAAATCTCAGTGATTTACAATAACAAAAGGGTATTTCTTATTCACAGCACATGTGTACTTTGTGCTGGCTAAGTTCTATTCCATGTTATTTTCATCCTGGAATTCAGGTTCATAATGCAAACTCCATCTGGAGTACTGCTGCATCTAGGAGCAGAAGAAACACAGAGAACATGGCAAACCAAGTGCTGGCTCTAGATGTTTCTGCCTGAAATTGACATACATCATTTTCACTCTGTTTCATTGGCCAAAACAAGTCACATACCATGCTAAACTACAATGGGGTAGGATATAGAATCCTCTTCCAGACCAGGGCAATTACTATTTATGAAAAATAACACAAGAGCCCATATTTTCAACAAGCTTTCCTGGAGGTTGTGCTAAACAAACAGGGTTGGGAGCCCGAGTTCCAGCTATTTGCTCATTAATGTCCCTTACATCTCCAAAATTCCATGATCCTAGGAGTTATTTTGCATAAGGTTCCCATGGATGGGTAAAGGTTGAAGGATGTAAGAACTTGGGTGCAGAGCATGTTGGTTGGCAGAGGAATTTATAAACATAAAGCTGCCTTACCAGGGCATAGGCCCAATGTAGGAATTCTAATTTGCCCATCTATTAGTACCATCACCAAAAATTAAAGAAAACTTTCACTCAGGAAATGGCACGTGCTTCCTAAACAGTGTGATGGTAATGGCCACTGTTGGCTGCCCAGCATGCATTTTCCCTTCCTGGTAGCACCCTGAGTACCCTTCAGGGCTTTCCCTTTCCCCTGGTGGTTGCAGCCTCAGAATGCAGACTAGGCTATTTTGACAAAAGCTCATTTAAACAAGGTAGGCTTCTCTTACAACATTCAAGGTGGTCCCCAGTCCTGAGGGGCAGGCCAATAGTGTCGGGCACACGGGCTCCTTCCATGCTTTTTTCTTTGTCATCCTTGAGGTATGGCCTTTGTCCACGAGGTCAAGGATGGCCATCCACAATCTTTACATTCCACTATAAAAAAATGAGAAAATGAAAATAGAATAAGTACCTTTCCTTCTAAGGGTACAATCTAGAAGTTGCATAAACCATTTTTGCTCATATGGTCCCATTGACTAGAATTAAGATACACATACTTCTGTGTGAGGGAGCCTGGAAAAATGGGGTGTGTGGCTCCAGTAAATTTTATTACTAAAAAAGAGGAAAGCAGACAATGGGTAAGTGGTAACTATAATAGGCTGTTTTGCTTCCCTATAAAGGAGTACCTGAAGCTGGGTAATTTATAAAGAAAAGAAGTTTAATTGGCTCATGGTTCAGCAGGCTGTATAGGAAGCAGGGCATTGGCATCTTCTTGGCTTCTGGTGAGGCCTCAGGGAGCTCTTACTCATGGTGGAAAGTGAAGTGGGAACAGCATGTCACATGGTGACAGTGGGAGCAAGAGAGAAAGGAGAAAGCATCACACACTTTGAAACAACCAGATCACAAGAGAACTCACTCACTAACATGAGGACAGCACTAAGACATTCATGAGGCATCCACTCCCATGACCCAAACACCTCCCACCAGGCCCCACCGCCAACATTGGGGATTACATTTCAACATGAGATTTGGAGGGGACAAACATTCCAACTCTATCAGTAACAGTCTCTGCCACAAAGGTTACATCCCTGGTGCCTGCCCTCCATTAGGAAGGCCAAAGAGCCCCCATCTTCCTTTCACAACACCGATATAACCAGGGGTGGGCAGGTAACTAAGCATGGACAATGGAAGGCTCTTTTCAGGGCTCTGAATACTGAGTGAATGAAGCAAGGATGGAAAATAGCATCAGAAGGTAGGTATTGCAGTGCTGCTGTGTTGAACCACTGCTGCTAAGACAATGTTGTGATGCTTCCTTTCCCTGGCTTCTGGAACTCTGCGGCCTCCAACAGGTTCCCAAGCCTGCTCACAGCCTCCTGTTGATTTTATACCCCCATTCCACCCCATCTACCCCATTCCAGACATCTTTCCAATAAATTTACTTTAGTTGGCTAAATTCTATATTCGTTGCTCTTAATGAAGACCCCTCTCTTAGTCTGGTTTGTGTTGCTATGACAGAATACAATAGACTGGGTAATTTATAAAGAAAACAAGTTTATTTCTTACAGTCTGGAGGCTAGGAAGTCCAAAATCAAGGAGCCGCATCTGATGAAGGCCTTCTTAATGTGTCATAACATGGCAGAAGATACCACATGGCGAGAGGGCAAGAGCACGTCAACTCAGTTCCTTCCTCCTCTTTTTATAAAGCCTTGAGTCTCATCATGGAGACCCCACTTTTATGACCTTATCTAATCCTAGTTATCTCTCAAAGATCCTACCTCCAAATATCATTAATATATAAATTTGGGGAAAGTTTCCAATACATGAAATTTAGAAGACACATTCTCACCATAGCAAATCCCAATTTAGCCTCAGCCTAGGGAAATGGAAAGAAACTCAAAACCAAGAAGTTAGATAAACCCTAGTATGCTCTCAGCCTCATGCCACACTGGAGACTTGGGATTATATCACTGTGGCTCCTGTTTACAGTGACCTAGGGCCCACTGTAGAATTTATCATTCCCATTGCACACTTCATCTATCTTATCTATTGCTGCATAATCAATAACCCCAAAAATTTAGCATTTAAAGCAATAAGCATTTATTATCTCACAGTTTCTGTGAGTCTGAAATCTGAGAGTCACCTAGCTGATTTCTCTGGCTCATGAGGAGACTGTCAAGCTGTCAACAAAGGCTGTGATCTCATTTGGATGCACAGCTGGGCCTTGAGGGGAGGGACAGAGATCTGTTTCCACGTGCATTCAGAGGATGTTGGCAAGCCCTGGTCTTCCTCATGTGGGTCTCGCCACAGGGCTGCTTACAACATGGCGGCTGGTTTCTCACAGGGGAGAGATCTAAGAAAGAACAAGAGAAAGCACCCAAGATGAAACTCATATTTTACAGCCTAATATTGGAAGAGACAGCCCCTTATTTCTGCCATTTCCTATTTGTTACAGTGAGTCACTAAATCTAGCTCACACTCAGGAGGAAAAGATCACATAAGGGCATAGGTACCAGAAGGCAGAGCTCACCAGGCCATCTTACAGTCAGGCGGCCACACCATAACGCTCATCCATCATGAATCAGTGAATCACAATCAGGGGAAGAGGATGAAGGGTAAAGCTTACCTAAAGCATAATTTCATTTTTTTAAATGAAATGGCCTAAATACATTTGTGACTATTTTGCTTTCAAAATATCAGGCAGCAATTGTCAGGCAGAACCCACCATTGCCAATTTTTTTTTTTTTTTTTTTACTGTACTATAATTTACATCACACTGCTACAACTGCTATTTTATATGACATTCCCAAGGATATTTTAAATGATGCTAAAAAAGACAGTTATATCAATTTCTGGTATTTTATTATTATTATTAACAATAACAACCAGATGAGCAAAAAGAGGTAATATGTCCCTTTCTCATTTATCTTATTTTAGTTCTCTGTTAGGATTTCTTTAGCTGCCATTGTAGCTTTCAAAAAGATAGCTCAATTGCTGAAGTACTACCCATTAAATTAGAAATGATAGGTTTGCCAAAGAAATAAGCTATTATTTAGAAGTAAAAAGCATAGGCAACGACACTGCTAACCCTCAATGAATTTCCAGAAGTCTTAACACCATTTCAAAGCCATTGTGAACAACGAAACTAAGTTGATACTTTTCAAATCTAACACATTGTTAAGGCACAAAATGACAATACCTGTAAATACCTAGGATTTCTCAATTATTTAATAAAAGATCTCATGTGCAAACAAAGTAATGTGTAAGCATCTATGTGCCAGTTGTTTAAGCCCGGGAGTCCTCTGTGACTTTTCATAGTTCCCACCTGAACAAGTGTGATCTTCCCTGGGGTTCTACCTCTCAGGGCAATCACAAGCAGGGAGAGCTCATGCAGGGTCAAAAAAAATGTTTTATTTCAACATATGAAAGGAAAGGAAAGGGAACATTATTAGCAGGGTGCCCAGATTTCCCTTTACTAAACACATCTTCTCATTTAATCCAATCTTAAACATCACTTTCCTCAAGGAAAACTTTCCTAACCACTGTCTCTAATGGATCTCAGACACCCCTTCCCCATTTTTCTTTGCCACACACACTGTTTATTTCCTTCATAGCACTTATTTTATTTTTAATTGTGCATTTCTTTGTTTTCTTACATATGCACCATCCTAAACTGCAAGCTTCATGACGGTAGTGTCTCCACTCACACCATCAGGCAGTGCAGCAGATGGGCTGAGCACACACTTCTGGAACCAGGTTGCCTGGGTTCCAGTCCTGGGTATGGAAATCACCAACTATGTGACCTACGCAAGTTTTGTAACCTCTTCGGGCCTTACTCTTGTCATCTGCAAATTGGGAATCAAAGTAGTACCCCCAGCACTTTTGTTATGAGGATTAAGTCAAAAACTGTGTATTAGTTATCAATGAATGCCTAGCTTTGGGCTCAGTAAATGTATGTTTAGGAATAAATTCAACTCTCACAATAGTTCTACCAAATAGACATCATTGCTAAGTCTACACATGAACAGTCCAATCCTCAGAAGCCAGCTAAAATCACACACTAGTAAGTCAGTCCTGGTAGTCCTAGATCATACATGTTACCTCCAAACAATCTGTAGTTCTTGGATCAAATTATCTAGTTTTGTGTTGCCTGTGATGTTACTCTTTATTGTTTTCTAGCCTTTAGTAAAGTTTCCCAGCTTTAAATTAACTATATTATGGGTTATTAAAGAAAATATCTCCAGAAGCTGGACTTACTTATCATAAAGACTTGGCAGTTTCCTTTCAATAGTGTTTGCTAATTTTCACAAGAACCCTGCTAATAAGGTATTAAGATCCTCATTTTACAAAAGAAGCATTGGGAAGGAGTTGAGTAACTGCCTCCTTCCTTCAGCACAGTTGTATAGCAGGGCTCCAAATTGCAGTGGTTCCATCAATGAGTTCTGGAAGCACATACCCCCGTTCTGAATCCTGGTCCACTCTCTTAAATATCTCTGATTTAGCTTCCTAATCCAGAGAAAATAAGGAGTTCATTTCTCAACTCCTCATTGAGTTGTTGTATAATATAAACAACATCTATACATGGAAAGTGACTAACATATTTCTCAGCTCATAATGTGCTCAATCTTGATAAATTCTAGTGCTGATGGTAGTGGTGGTGGTGGTAGGTGGTAACTGGTAGCAGCATTCCTACCGTGTACACAATGATATTTGAAGGATGAGTTGTCCAGATGGACAAGGAGAAGGTAGATGAAAGCCCATTCTTACAGAAGATACAGTCTATGAAGGCATGAAACAGGATGGCAAGTTTGAGCAATATGGCTCCAGGAGAGGCATGGCATCAGATGAAGAGAGAAAGGTATAAAAGACTGGGTTTGTTATGAAAAGGAGTTTTAAGTGGAAAAAAGATATGGGTAGATTTGCATTTAAGTCCAAATGTACTGAGCTTTTAGGGTTGAATCAGAGGAGACAGTCATGAAGACCAGGACACAATCAACAGTGAACACCTTAATTGAGGCTGGATTTGCAAACAGCAAGAAGGCACACAATTTAAACTTTTGGGAAACAGACATGACAGGATATGACTGTGTCTTGAAGGGATCTAGAAAGCGAAGAGGCTAGGATCTTATGTGTTTAGGATAGGTGACTAAGTAGATGATCCAACCATTAAGAAAGACATTCAGAAGGAACACCAAGCTTCAAGATGAGGCAGAAAATGAAAAATTGTATCAATGAATTCAAAACCCTTAGAGTAGAAACTCATCAGACAGCTAAATCTTATAGGACAAGAGATCAAAAAGTGGGTGGACATATATCTTCTTGTGTTTTTACTGAAACAACCTGACTTAATGGTCTCCAGGACAGGATTCCTGGGTTGTTTATCTTATAATGTAGTTCCTGGGCATGGTGTCTCTCCCCCAGAATTACGTCTGAGAGCTAGGTCTGAGACTAGTGCTGTTTCTTCACTTGAGCAGCAGAGGAGCTAGTTGGCTCGTATTTAGGACCATGATGTGAGAAATGGGAGAATATTTAAACAGGCCAGTAGTATAAAACTCAGCATGGGCCAGGCATGGTGGCTCATGCCTGTAATCCCAGCACTTTGGGAGGCCAAGGCAGGAGGATCGCTTGAGCTCTGGAGTTCAAGACCAGCGGGGGCAACATAGTGAGGCCTTGTCTCTATTTTTAACTTAAAGGAAAATAAAATAAAATAAAACTAAGCATGAAGATAGGTGCCAAGACAAGAGACACTATCTCACTCCCACCCAACACATGCATACACTGAGTGGAAACCAGGCAGAGCTGTCTGGTCAATTCAAGTTGTTATTTCTCTGCCCTAATGCTCCCCATTTTAATTTGCTGAGTGAATATAGCTACATATAAGTTAAACATGTAATGTGAGTCCTCTATACAGATTTGATCAGTCTTCAATGGATAATTGAGTTAATGAATGAGAAAACCTTCTGAACTTCACAAGCTTTCTCATGCCTACCCCAGTGGAAGGTAATACTGTGTGTAAACTCAGAAAATGGAGTCCTGTTAACCAATGGTCTTCAAATTTTCTTGTGTGCTTACTCCTTGAAGGAATTTGGACAGACCAAGAGGTCCTTTGCATATTTTTAAGTTGATAACAAAATGTTTTCAGCAAATTTAAATAGTTGCAAAATGTATAATTTATAGGATAGTGTCAATAATGAATTTTTAAGATAAAACTATGAGCTTACTCTTTCAAATATACTCAGTGGAATATAATACTGTATGATTTTGACAAATCCTCATTCACTTCCAAAGTATCCACTAACTGCTGGGATCTGTGGCTCACGCCTATAATCCCAGCACTTTGGGAGGCCAAAGCAGGAGAATCACTTGGGCCCAGGAGTTCGAGACCAGCCTGGCCAACATGACAAATCCCTCACCCCACTGTCTGTACTAAAAATACAAAAATTACCTGGGTGTGGTGGCATGCACCTGTGATCCCAGTTACTCGGGAGGCTAAGGTAGGACAATTGCTTGAACCTGGGAGGCAGAGATTGCAGTGAGCCAAGATCACACCACTGCACTCCAGCCTGGGCGACAGAGAAAGACTCTGTCTCAAAAATAAAAATCAAAATAAAATATCCACTAACAAGCTCTTCTTTAACAGTGAAAATTCTTACATTATTCCTTTTTTGCTCTTTATATACTTATTTCCATTCTACTGTCCTGTCATAATTCTGTCTTAATGTAATGTATTGATGTTTAATGATAATTTTATTATTCTATCATAGTTTTCTATTGAAAAATATGTATGTAAACTGAAATCAAACTTATTTCTGTAACTATATAATTATATGTTAAAGATATTTTTCTTTGAGAATGTTGTCAATTTAAACATTACTATTGATTACAAATGATCAAAACAATGTAAAATACATTAACTATGTTGCTTAAATACCATTTAACATAACAAGTAACTATTTGTTGTTATTGTTGCTGTAGCAAATTACCACAAATTTAGCAGCTTAAAACAACTCATTTGTTATCTCACTGTTCTGTGGGTCAGAAGTCTCAGTCTGCTCAGTTTTGCAAACAAAAAATCAAGGGTTAGCAGGATTGAATTCCCTTCTGGAATCTTGAGGAAAGAATCCACTTCCAGGCTCATTCAAGTTGTTGGCAGAATTCAGCTTTACACAGCTGTAGGAATGAGGTGCTATTTCCTTGCTGGCTGTGGGCTGGAGACCACCCTTAGCTCCTAGCACCTGCCCTCTGGTCCTTGCAGGTGGGTCTCAGGACCAGCAAGGGTACAACATATCCCTCTCACTCCACATCTCTCCTGCCTCTTCTTCCACTGCTGCATCCCTCAGACAGATGCTTCTGCTTCTACAGACTCATGTGACTACTCTGGGTTCACCATAATTCAAGATAATCTTTCTATTTTAAGGTCAATTGACCCATCAATTGATTGGTAAATTTAATTCTGCAAAGTTTTTTCACAGCAGTGCCAAGATCAGTGTTTGGCTGAATAACCAGGGGTCAGGAATCCTGGGGGGACACCTTTAGAATTCTGCCAACCACAGTAATCTGTTATTAGAAAAATAGCTTTTAATGAGATAGACGAGGCATTTTTTTTAATTAGCCCATGTGTCTGTGGGTGAATATTACTCATTGCCAGGATGAGACACATTTTTAAAGATTGTATTTCTGTTTTTCACTTTCAAATATGTAAGTGCTGAGGAACTTTGTTCACATACATAAGTAGACGGGAATGGAAGGAGTTTTGTTATAGCAACACAACTGGTCTGTAAACACCTTCTAAATTATTCTCGAAAGTATCATAAAGTGATATATCATTTGAAGTTTTCTTTTGTTCAATGATTCATCAACTAAAAAGCCACTGAGGGTCTCCCGCAATTATGTTGAAACCAAACAATTAAAAGCCATCTGATATGCAACAGGATTCTTTACACAATCATCTCATTCCCAATTTCTGGAACACACAGTGGTCCCTCCTTCTCCATGGACCCCAGCAGATGCCTGAAGCAGTGGATAACACCAAATCCTATGTGTACTATGTTTTTTCTATACATATATACCAATGGTTAAGTTAATTTACAAATTAAACACAGTAAGAGATTAACAAGAACCAATAAGAAAATAGAACAAATTATAACAATATACTATAATCAAAATTATGTGAATCTGGTCTCTTTCTCTCAAAGTACTGTAATATTTTCAGACTGTAGCTGACCACAGGTAAGTGAAACTGTAAAAAAAGAAACAGTGGATAAGGAGAGACTACTATGTGCCAAAAAGTCTGTACCATGCCCATTATTCTTTCATTTATGAAAACAATGAAACAATTTTTGGAGGCACAAATAAGTTTGAAAAGAAAGAAATGTTTCATTCTCCAGCTATAGCTACTGTGTAAACAATATTTTTAAAGTAAATACCCAAGTTCCAGAGGTTGGACTTGTCCCCACAAGCAACCAAAAACCCAACTATACAGAGTGAAGGTCCAAGGCTGCTTTAATTATACATTCAGTAACAAGAAAAGATTCAGAAGTGGTTTAATCATAAAATCTACATTAACCTAAAATAAAAAGGATTTTTTTTCAGATTGGCAACAATAACAATAATAAACAAACATCCTCAATACCCCTCAAAACTAAAACAGGAATATCTGTAAAAGAATACCTAGTCCAGTGGGCTAACAGGTTCTTTCAAAAGAAATGCAAGCTCTGTAGAGAACAACTGGCAGGACCGAGATAGATTGTTTGGAATTATGCAGGATCTATATTATCACATCAACCTCCTCACCGCATCCTGAGAGGCCACAAAGCATAAAACCAAAACCAACATTCTCTCTTAGCCCACCTTACACCTTACCTGTTGCCATCTCAAAAATAACCCTTGTGCCAGTTATCAATCTATTGCCTCATCTCCAAAATCACCCTTCTTTGCCTGCTGTGCAAAAATGGATCTGGATGCTTTAATTTTTCTTTGCCAGTTGGCACAATATTAAACTTTGTCAGTAGAGGGCCCTGGAGAGACATCACAGGAAGGAGCAGTTTTCTTCCTGGTTCAGGTGTGCTTTCTCATAAGGCTCCTGAAGCACAGCTGGCTCTTCCAGCACCCAGCTCCGGCAGTGCCTACGGCATCTTCAGGGCCCAGCTCATACAGTACTCACAGCTTCTCCATGGCTAGCTCCTGCAGTGCATAGCAGTCAGCAGCACCTGAAAGCCAGCAGCTTCTCTTTGCACCCCCTCACCAGGAGGCTTTGTAGCAGAGTGGCTCCACTGACACACCTCCCCATCAACAGCCTTCCCTGGTACCCTAGAGGGTATACTTCCAGCAACTTCCACCAGAGCATGATCACAGCAACTTCCCTGCCATTCTACGGACCACAGCCATGCCTTCTACAACAAGGACTTGATCTGTACCTGAGGAACTGAGAGAGAGCTTCCTTCTTGGGTACCCTGCCCCAGCCCTAGGAATAGGGTTGCTTCATGTATCTGCCATTCCTGTATTCTTTGCCATTCTCTTTACTTCCTCCTAGTTAATCCCATGTAACTCCAATTCCCTGTTATAATTAATAATTCTTCACATTAAACTTTCCCTGTGCAAATATCTGTGTGGTGCCCATTTCCTGGTTAGACCCTGATACAGCCCTAAAATCAGACACTTCCAGGGGGATTTGCCTTAGCTCAGCTAACATAGGTATGTCTCTTTGAGATTCACAGAGAAGGAAATTTTTTAAATATGTCATAGTTTCTCTTTTAAACAGATCACTTTGTCTGAGACAAATTAATATTATTTTTAGCAAATTCCCTTATGATACAGAATGAATAATCCCAATTCATTTGACCTTTCTTCACAAACTCCTATTTGAATCATTCAGCATACTTTTCATTGGCGTTTTGGGATCTTCTAAATGTGACGAGGGGCTGTATGATCTCAGACAGACTTTCAGACATGCTGCTGTGCACTTCTGTTATAATAGTTACATTTTCACAAATTATGAAAAGCGAGAAACATGCCGATGAAAAGGTAAAATTATTTAAATAGGTGGAAAGACACTCTCGCTTTCATCTTTCTTTATTAAAAATGGAAGTGTGGAAAGCAGAAGAGAAAAGAAGGAAAACCACAAAATGTTAGGCAACCTAATCAAAACTAGAAAAGAAGCTGGTGATATCTAAATAATAAAATAACAACATGGAATTGTGAGCAAGGCATCTAAGGAGCTTTTAATTCTAACCTCAGACTTCTAAAAAGATTTCTAGTTGCCCTCAAGATTATTTGATGGAGCCTAAGGTACATATTAACCCATCATTCGAATTAATTCTTCTTTTGCTATTGTCTTCTGAAACGAGCCCAGAGAATTCTTCTATCCATCAAGGTCATTTTCTGTGGCAAGGGCAACAGAATTCTGCAGCCAATGTAAGTTGATTCAGCAGCTGTAATAACATGAAGCCGTCTGCAGCCCTACATTTAGTATGCAAATGAGAGAAAGCAAAGGTCTAGCATTAGATGCAAGATCTTAAATTCTGTATTTCTCCTCTCTGGCTTTCTATCTGTTTACCTCCAGTAACATCTGATTCATTCTTTCTTACATCAAATAGTTATTGAGCATCTGAGGATACAGACATGAACTAGAACAATAGGAGAAAGCTACTCTGGCCACTTGACATTTTCTTATTCTACCTAGTCTACAAAACTCCTTTTAAATTAATTTGCTCCCTTAAAAGCCAGGACCAGCCAGTTGTTTACTTCCTCATTTCCCACTCCCAGGCCATGAAGCATTGTGGCTGTCTCAATGTTTCTGATGATCCTCTAGCCCCAAGCCCATTCCTATGCCAGCAGCTCACAGCACTTGACTGCGACTCACTCAGTTTTGTGGAAACTGAGGCCATACAGCATTAAACCCTTCAACTTTGGTTCTTTCCTCCTCAACATTTGTCCTGATTTGTTCTCATTTTTTCAAATTCCTTTTTGTCTGATCAGTGACACCTATCTGGTAAAATATTCCTAAGATTTTTCAAATTTGTGCTCCAAATGCATCTCTATAATTCCTCCCTGATGCAAGCCCTAATCAGCCCTCATTGGAAAGATGGCAATATGTTTATTGATATCATCTTGTATTGGTAAGTGTTCTTAGTTGCAAGTAAGAGAATCTTCATGTTCTGGTTAGCTGCAGAATCTGCAGAAGGGCCAGACATCGAGCTCTGGAGCTATGCGTCCAGGAACAATGTCCAACCATACCCTAGGGGCTGCTCAGTAAAAGCTCCAGTGCCACCACCTCCTGGCATCTGGGAGGATGAAGACAATGCCAGAGACTCTGCCACAGCTGCTTCCAAAGAACCAGATACATCTGCCACTGTACTTGCTGTTTTCCCAGTTAGCCAACTCCTATCGTGGCTCAGTTCCAAATCCAAGTCTTGCACAGGTGCCTCTGAATGGTGTAACTGAGATCACACACCTGTACACTAGCTTCAAGGGAGCCTAGGAATATGAGTTTCCCGAATTATAGTTTGGAAAGGTAAAATTCACAATGTAGAATATTCATAAAATGTAGAAAGTACTCAACAATGTTGGGCTGCCACAGAAGCAAAAGACCACTAAATATACCCCTTCAATCCATCTTCTAATATAAAATATAATTATTTTATTACTATTTTTAAAAATAATTTTATGGATTCCCTTTTACCCAAAGATTAATGTAAGCTGCTAAAATAATATGTAAGCATTTGCATGGTTTTGCCTTCTTTTCTTCTGTTCATTCCCTAGTATTTCATTCTCGTAAAAAACTAAAGCATTATAAGATTTTTTTAAACCCATTGGTGGTTTATGACTCTCTGCCCTTGCATGTGCTTTTTTTCCTGCATAGAGTGTTCTTTTCCCTTCAAGTCTCTTCTTAGAGCATATATTGCATGCCAATCTGTGGACTATGCACTAGAAAAACAAAAATTAATAATTAGCTCCCACCTCAAGGGATTTAGCAGGGTGAGAGAGATATGTAAGCAAACAGTATGAAAACATAAAGCTACTCCTGGGATAGAGTGGTGCTGTTGGGCAATCCGATAGATCCCTGTCCAGAGAACTATGTAGACTTGGATAAGGAGGTTAATCACTTCTGTTTGGAATGGCAGAGATAAAGAGAGTCAGGAAAGGTGTGGCAGGATAATATTTTCAAATATCAATACTTGGGGACTTTTTGATACCTGATATTTCCCTCTGATTCTCTTCCATGTCAACAGAAGTACCTTATAAGCTTTATGGCTTTTCTCATTCAAAACTCTAAGCCCTTAGGACCAAGATCACATACCAGACGTGCCTGAAGTGTATGCACCCTACAGACATGATTTGTTTGGCTTAAATGCTGTTTTTATTCATGTAGAATTAGTTGTCAACACAAAAAAGTTTAACAATTTCACATAAGACTAAATTTCCAGCTTCTCTTGAAAAATCTGGAACTTCTGCAAACTTCAGGTTCACAAGTTTCATGGCATCAATCAGCTGGAGCTGTGTAGTGGCTGCACCTTTAAATATACCCAGTCCCCACCACTCCCTGTTGTCTCCTACACTCACCTGTTTCACCTTTTTACACTAACTACCTTACCCCAGTAGGCATTTTAAGTTTCAACACATGTCTTAGAATAACTGAGATGGTTTTTAGAGGAGCTAAATGTGAGAAGAGGATTCTGGAATATAGATAAATATCAGTAAGACTAGGACTTCTCACCCATCATAGAAAGAGTTGTTGCCTGGCTAGGAGTGGAACAGAATAGCAGTCTGTGGATCTGAGAGCAGTGAGAATGCAGCCCACCTTCATGGCCATATTGCTTCAGAGATTCTAGCCCCCAGCAATGCATGATTGGTTGTGAGTCTATAGTCAGAATGCACTGAGAACCTGACCAAAACCTCTATACCCCAAGAGTGCCATGAAAGTATCAGACAGCTGCTGGAGCTGCTGAAGCTATCAGGAAAAGGACACAGATGGTTGTGAGCAACCTGGGTAACCAGGTTTGAAGACTAACGAAAATACTTTTTTCTTTAATTTTATTAAACAAGCATTTATATAGCACATATTATATGCCAGCCCTTTTCCAATTACTTTATCAATATTAACTTATTTAATCTTCAAAACAACATAGTGAAATAAGTACTGTTGCTATTCCAATTGTCAAACAGAGAGACTGAAGCATGGGGAAGTTAAAAGAGTTGCCCAAGTTCACACAAGTAATGAGAGATAAAGCTGAGATCCAGCCCCACACAATTTCTCCAGAACTCCTGCTCTTCCCACAACCTGTTGCTACATCTTAAGAGAGGGGGATAGCCAGGCTCAGTCTTGGGAAGGCTGCAAGGGATGGAGTGTAGGGTGCAGCCAGATACAAACATTAGACAGAGAGAAGCATGCCTCCTCCCACGTAATAAGAGGGACAGAAATGGTGGAAGAGACACAGGTTAGGACCAGGAGGAGTTTTTTTCTGAAAAAAAAGAAAAATTCAACTTGTATTTTAGATTCAGGGGGTAAATGTGCAGCTTTGTTATATGGGTCTATTGTGTGACACTGAGGTTTGGGGTATTAATGATTCCATCACCCAAGTCTGAACATAGTACCCAATAGGGAGTTTTTCAGCCCTTGTCTCCTTCCCTTTCTCCCCTCCCAGTTGTCCCCAATGTCTATTATTTCCATCTTTATGTCTATGAGTATCCAATGTTTAGCTCTCACTTATAAATGAGAACATGTGGTATTTGGTTTTCTGTTCCTGCATTAATTTGCTTAGGATAATGGCCTCCAGCTGCATTCATGTTGCAGCAAAGGACATGACTTCATTCTTTGTTATGGCTGCATAGTACCCCATGATGTCTATGTACCACATTTTCTTTATCCAATCCACCATTGATAGGTGCCTGGGTTGACTCTATGTCTTTGCTATTGTGACTAGCACTGCAATGAGCATATGAATGCATGTGTTTTTGTTTTTTTGTAGAATGATTTATTTTTCTCCAGGTACATACCCAGTAATAGGATTGCTGGGTTGAGTGATGGTTCTGCTTTTAGTTCTTTGAGAAATCTCCAAACTGCTTTCCACAGAGGCTGAACTAATTTATACTCCCACCAACAGTGAATGCATTCCCCTTTTCCACAGCCATGAAGAGTGTTTCATCTGGTGACTTCTATTTCTTTTTCTCTAAAGTAAGAGATAACACTGTTTGCTGAGATGAAGGTAGAGGCAGAAGGAGCATAATTTGGGGAAGGGTAGAAAATGTTTAGCCACTATGAACAATGAGGGGACAGCTGGCCAGAGAAATGCATGGGGCTGGCTAGCTGTGTGGAGAAACCAGCTGAGGCTGGTAACTGCCTATGCATGATGATTGCCACCAAGGCCGGCAGCACAGTCTGCAGGGCCAAGTGCAAAATGAAAATGTGGGGCTCCTTCTTCAAAAACCAGGACAAAAAGGGCCACTAAAGATAGTAAAATAAACAATTGTTTTCCTTTCTACATAGTCTCTCTTGTCTTGTCCTGATGTTTGCTATATGCTATGTAATGTCACCCTCCCTCCCTCCTGCAGGGAGATACTCTTTGGATGAGTGTGGAACCTCTCAGGCCCAGAGCCTCTGACTCCATGTGTGTGCTTGTGTGCTTGTATGTATGTGTGTGTGTGTGTGTGTGTGTGCATGTGTGTCCCACCAACTAATGGTTTCCCTTCCACCAGCCCCAGGACCAATATCCCTTCCCACAAACCCATCCCAGCCTACAGCAGATGGGCACCAACCAGGGGACAGACTCTACACATGGGAAAGCATTGGGCACCTGGATGGCAGGTGGGGTAGGAACCCCACCACCTGAGTCACTAGCAGGTATTGCACTGCAACCAGCCTGGAAGGAGGACAGCCACAGCCACACCCCACCCCAGACAGTGTGGGCACTGGCGCCAACCTCTGGGAGCAGAGCAGAGGACAAGGTAGGGAGCAGGGAGTGGGAAGCAGCAAATGGGGAGGCCGTTCATATGAATCACAGCAGCCCCTCAAGAAAGGGGCTTTTAGATTCTAGCATTCCAACCAAAACATCTGCTGCCTCTCCAACTAGGGAGTGCAGTCATTCAGGCTGGGGGCTCCTTTCACCAGGATGACCTCCCCAGAAGAAATCTCAGGCTCCAAACAGAAGCAGCTGAACATGTAACAACACAGTTTCCAACAACAACAGGTACACGGACACACCAAAATCCAAACAGAAGATAATTTCCTGCCTAACTTGAAAGAGTGGAGATTATGAAACCTGAGAAAAGAGAACTTGTATAGTCTTAACATCCAAATAGCTATGGCACTTCAGAGAAGCCTGTGTTTAAGGAACATTTTCTAATTCAATCCTTGCTTCCTAATTCACACGTCCCAATAATTTTTGGTCTTCTTAATGAGGTACTTCACCTTGTGGCCATCCACTCATGTGCAGAGCAAACATCTTGCTCCCCCAAATTAAGGTGGAAATAAGCTTGTGGATTCAATCTCTTCTGGAAGGTCAGGTGCTAAGTAACCTGGTTTTGCTAATTCGTGTCTCAAATATCTACCTGTGAAGTTTCTATCCTACTCCAACAGTGAACATTTCAGATTTACTTTATAGAATCAACTTTCATTTTCTCAGACAGTTTTGATCAACCTAATCCATTACTAGTTTCAACTGGGAAGAAAATTTCTTTAAATGAGACAAACTTTTGGAGCATTCTCAGATAGATTCAGTTTATAATATACTAATAATAAAGGAGTCCCTGTTGAAGAGGAAACTTCTGATCGAATACTCTTGGAAGATTCTGCCCAATTTAAAAATCTCTTTGAAACATTAGAAAAGGATTGAAAAGTAAAAAGACCACTCCAGCATCATGTCATCTCATGCTTTCTCTGTGGAGGCTTAAAACAGATATGGCAAGATTTACGTTCTCATATTTCTCTTTGAAATTGGCAGTAAAAAATTAGTAGTTATGCAATTTAAACAAAAAAAAAAGCTTTAAAAATTATAGGCCCTTCCAAAATTGATTGAATTTGTAGAAAAATGTGTATCTTTTTATTGCCTCTGAACTCAAGGAAACTGAACTGAATGAATGCCTATATTGAACCAAGAATAGCAGTCTATTTAAACTACGTGAAATAGTGCTGATTTTCATGGCTCTTAACTAAAAATTCATTTCCCTCACTCTTAAGCCCAAATCACATTCAATTCTATTACTGTATGAAATGATTGTGACTTGAAGACTTTTATAATCTAACTTTTGCCGATGACCTATATGCTCTAAAAAGCTGAGCTGCCTTCTCCCTAAGAGAAATGGCAGTGGGGTTAATCCAGCTTATTTGAAGGGCTGCTAACTCCCCACCCCATCCAACTTGGCTTAATGCAGGCCAGAGGTATAAGCATTATTCTTAGAACCTTTGAACTGGGTGAGGCTGTAGAGATCATCTAGTACAATGTCCCATTTGCCTTATGGATTTCACACACTTGCAAATGAATAATTCTTTTTCCAAATGCACGACAAGTTACAAAAAATAACCTCAGGGAACCAGAGGTGCATGATTGGATATGTAGAAATGGTAAGCATTTTCTATATTAACACATAAGTGGAAAGAAATCATTTCTATTTTTGTCAAATTTTAAAGAAATCACTCCTAACTGATCATTAAACTTTAAATATTGAATTTTATCCAAGTAAAATCAGTATTTCTTACAGAGATATTGTATATGTATATACACATACATATAGAGTGTGTGTATATATATATAGCCATATAAATGTATATCTCATCATGTAAAAGATATAGACTAATACAAGTTCATGCTAATATTTCTCCCAAAGAAAAATAAGAAAAAAGAATATCCTATTCCCTTCTTAAAGGAAAAACGCTTGATTTTAAATAGTGTTAATGCTATAGTTGTTATAGTAATTTCTCCCTTTTCAGTACACAAAATGGCAAATACTAGAGAATTTTTAAATGCTCAAAGTAGAATCTCAATAGATCATATCCCAAAACAGTCAACAGTTTGGGGCAGTTGATTATTCTCCTCCCTGAAACACCGTCTCCATTTGCTTTGCAGGACACCACGCTCACCTGTTTGTCCCTCTACCCATTGGGTATCTCTTCTCAGTACCCTTTGCTAGTCTTTCCTCTTATTCCCAACTTCTCAACATTGAAGTTACCCAGGACTCTTTCCCGTGCTTCTTCTCTTCTCCGCTTGTTTCCCTAGTGATCCTTTCCAAGCTGATGGCTTTAAATACCATCTATTCATTAGGGATTCTAAATTTATATAATATCTCCAACCCAGAACTCTACTCTCAACTTCAGAGTCAAGATTTCAACTGCCAACTTGACATCTCCGTTTGAATGTCCAGTAGGCAACTCAAATTTAACATACACACAACTGAGCTTTAAACCTTCTTTGTCTTGACTCATCCCCATCTAAGTTATTGGCAATTCTATCCTTCCAGACATGAGGTAAAGACCTTCGAATTGTCTCTAACTTCTCTCTTTCTCTAATACCCCATATCCAGGCTGTCAGCAAAATCTATTGACTCGCCTTTGCAATAAATACAGAATTCAACCACACCTCGCCACGTACATCACTCTCACCCTCATCCAATCCACCATCAACTCTGCCTGGACTATTTTAACATCTGCCAGAAGGGTGTCTCTGATTCCACCAACTCTTTTTTTTTTTTTTTTTTTTGAGACAGAGTCTCACTCTGTCACCCAGGCTGGAGTGCAGTGGCACGATCTCGGCTCACTGCAACCTCTGCCCCAGGTTCAAGCAATTCTCCTGTCTCAGCCTCCTGAGAAAATGGGATTACGGGCATCTGCCACCACGCCCAGCTAAATTTTGTATTTTTAGTAGAGGCGGGGTTTCACCATGTTGGCCAGGCTGGTCTCAAGCTCCTGACCTCAAGCGATCTGCCCACTCCGGCCTCCCAAAGTGCTGGGATTACAGGTGTGAGCCACCGTGCAGGGCCCTGCTTCTACCAATTCTTAATACTGCAACTGAAATCATCCTTTTAGTCTTACCTAGTCTTGCTAATCTGTGTCCCAAGTATCTACTTGTGACTTTCCTGTCCTACTCCAATAGTAAATACTTCAAATTTACCGAAGTCAGATTATATTATACCTCTGCTTAAACCCCTCCAGTGGCTTCCCAGTTCACTCAGAGTAAGCCATATCTTTACAATGGTCCATGAGGCATGATTTGTATGAACCTGTGTACACACACACACACGCACATCTCCTACTGCTCTCCTCCTTTTTCTGCTCTTTTCTACAATTGCCTCCTGACTGAGTCTCAAAGACTCAAGATATCCTCCTGTTTCCAGGGGCTTTTCACTAGCTGTTCCTTCTGCTCTTCTTCAAAGAGGCGCAAAACTCCCTGAACCTCCTTTGCTCAAATATCACGTTCTTAAGTCTGTCCTGATTAATCTATTTAAAGTCCAATAGCCCCCATCTCCCAGAACACACTAGCCTCCAGCTATGGCCTGAATGTTGGTGTCCACCCAAAGTTCATATGTTGAAACCTGATCATCAACATAATATTTTTAGGAAGTGGAGTCTTTAGGAGGTAATTAGGTGATGACCGCAGAGCTCTCTAATGGATGAGATTTGTGCCCTTATAAAGGAGGCCCCTGAGAACAGCCCTGACCTCTTCTGTCACGTGAGGACAGAAAAAAAAGCACCATCTTGGAACTAGGAGGCAGGCCCTCATTAGACCCAATCTATTGACACCTTGATCTTGGACTTCCCAGCCTCCCCAACAGTGAGAAACAAATTTCTGTTGTTTATAAGTGGCCCAGTCTTTGGTATTTTATTACAGCAGCCAAGTTGACCAAGACTACTTCTTTCTTGCTTTCTTTTTTCCCTTTATCATGTATCAGTTTTAAATATGTTTTGTAAATTGCATATTGAGTTTATTCATTTTCTTTCTTGCCCACTAGAATGCAAGCTTCATGAGAAGGGGGATTATCTGCTCTGCTTACTGGTATTTCTCTAATACCAAGGTCAGTACCTAGCAGTACTCAATAAATGACTGTTGAAGTAAATTCAAATATAAACTTTAAACAGCTAATATAGTATGAAATAACTCTAGGGTAAATTTTGTTTTCTTAAAGTTAGAAGCTTTTAAAATTATAATCCTTAATTTTTGCACATTTAAATATTCTAAAGATTCTTCTTTCAGCTACAAATTAGGAAAAAAAGAGATATAAGATAAAGACAAGTAAAAATGGTGAATATATTTTTGTAACTTACTTTGGTTCGATTTTGTATCTTTATAGAAGCCAATGAATTGATTTTTTCTGACCTTGGCCAGAATTTTATATATCAGCCACAAGCCTTTTCCAGCTTTAAAAAGTTACCTTTCCATTAAACAAAAAGATATCAAAATAAAGGGCGACTTGCTCTAAAGCTATAATTTGATTAAAATACAGCCAGAAAGATCAATAAAGTTAATATGGATTTGCAGACTGTATTCCAGAAATCTGTCTGCCAATCAGTCTAATGGAATTACTCTTACCTTATTGAGATCCTATTGAATATTTGAGCTCAAATATTCATAAAGAATGCTGTGCTATTATTTAAAAACCAATTACAAAGTATTTGGTTATTACATCTACCACCTGATATTAAGGAACCAAGATCAACAAGATTTTACAGTCTGTCTCTCTCACATACACAAACGCATGTCCACAAGGCACAAACACGAATAGGCTCAAATTTTTTACCACAAAAGGAAAATATTTAACTCCATTTTCAAAGAGTGAAGACCAGAAAATAAATTACACATTTAAATTCAGAAAGATAATTAGAGAAGTAGAATGGGATGTTTCTCTGATTTTAAATCTAATGCTTAGTTCATAATTAGAAAAAGCATTGTTCTTTCAAGAACAATATAAATAACAGACTATGCTAACTATGCCAAAGAAAACTCAACACTGCTCCCACTATTTGTCATCTACTCATAGCTCACAAACACAGTGGTAATAAAAATTATAAAACAGTGAAAATCTGGGTGGAAGTGTAAGATAATTTCTGGAGATTTCAAAAGTAAGAATCAAAAGAGCTGATGCTTTCTTCACAGCTGAAGAGAAATTTTCAGGTAATGTCCAATCTATATGTTGGCCTCTTCTGCCACTAAACAAAAGAAATTACACACATAGACCCATCTTCTTCACTACAAGACATAGAAAGTAATGACTCCCAGGGAACAGACTAGTATTACTACTTCAGTGGGTTTCACCAAAAAAGAACATTGGAAGAGAGCAAATGTCCTCATTCTCTCGCACCATAGCTGAGCTAACACAAAGGATCAGGTTATCAAGACATTCACACTAATCAAGGATCTTACCTAGTATTAAGCTTACTAATTTAAGCTTGAGAATATAAATGACTAAGATGCACATACACAACAAAGAGATGTTTGATGTTTCAAGTACAGCTCTCCAGATGCTTATTTTTTGTCTCAGTTGTACCTCTGGCCCAGACAATAGATACTTCACCTGCTCTCCAGGTGAAGTACAGTTTTCTCTCATAGCAGGGGGCATTTTAAGTTAGGAAACATCTCTGAGTTATTTCCAGAAAGTTACATCTGAGGCATCTTCTAGGAAGTTGTGTCTCATAAATCCACAGATTCTGAGTTTGTTTGCTGTAGGCATTTTAAACCAGAGACATCTTACTAAAACATTCCACAGATAAGAACTTCCCTTCTATAAATTATCATTAGCTATGCTGGTTACTGACATGTTCACAAGGATACTGTGCCTGGCCTCCTGTCTTCTCTCCTTCTTGGGCATGTACACCATCTCCTCATAAAGGGAAAGAAACAGATCACAGGTCTTCTCCTTCCTCCTGGTATTGATCTGTGAAGTAGCAGAAAAGAAATAGCAGTAACTATTACTATGGAAATATAGTTAATAATCACCCAATACTTAGTTTGAACCTCTTAAGCAAATATAGACAAAGTATCTAAAAATTATTTGCAATTGGTAGACAAGTTTTGATATAAGGAAGAAACTTTCCAAACTCAACATATTTGAAATAGCATGATGGATCAGGAAACAATGCCCCAAAAGACAACAAAACACATGGTCTTGATAAAATCAACATGGAGCTAATGCCCTTAGTGCTATATGTTATTTGTAATTGTTGTCCACAAAATTATGCTTAAATTAAACACGTATTAAATTGTATCTACTGTGTGGGCACTGTTTTTCTCAAGAAGTCTCATTGCTATTAAAATGGTGAAAATTTAGTGGTTCCCTCCTGGAACTGTTAAACAGAATCAGGTAGATAACCAAAACACTTGCAGTGTCAAGATTATGGTACCCAAAGCTGGGTTTTAAAAATTATGCTGTGTTGCTGCTGGTGTGTGGTGTCCATCGTACACTCTAATTATTTTCATAAAGTTCTCCCAGGTACCATAAAGAGCAAATTAAACACTCAAGGCCTTTACTCTCAAGAAAATTACAGCTTAAAAGAGTCAACAAACTGAGAAATCAGGAAAATGACTGTTTCAACTCTGACCCAGCTGAACTGACAGACGTCATTAAAATAAATGATTAGACCACAGAAGGATGTGCTGTTCATGGATAATGGAGACCCAAATGCTGTCTTTGCTACCAACTATCTGTTGGGTCCTCGTGCACCACTTCCGTTTTCTGCATCTCAGTTGTATCCATGAAATAACAAAATTTGGATTAGACGATGCTCAGTCTGTTCAAAGTCTGAGCTTATGGAAGGAATATGTAAAGTAAATAGATAAAGAAACTTGGCATTCATGATGTTGGTATTATGGAATGTGTCATTAAGTCCCAAGAACTGAGTGCCACGTGCAATTTGTTTGAAAAAAAAGAAACATATTCTTTCATTTATTAAAAATCATATGCATGCCCAGCACTTTGGGAGGCCAAGGTGGGCGGATCACGAAGTCAGGAGATCGAAACCATCCTGGCTAACACGGTGAAACCCCGTCTCTACTAAAAATACAAAAAAATTAGCTGGGCATGGTGGCAGGTGCCTGTAGTCCCAGCTACTAGGGAGGCTGAGGCAGGAGAATGGCGTGAACCCGGGAGGCAGAGCTTGCAGTGAGCCAAGATCACGCCATTTCACTCCAGCCTGGGCGACAGAGCAAGACTCCATCTCAAAAAAATAAATAAATTTTAAAAAAAATCATATGCATGAAGAAAGAACTTGAAGTGTCTTGGCTCTAGTGCTTCTGTAAGTGTAATATAACTGTGGTTCATATTTTGGTCCCCAGTTATTGGAAGGCCATGAGCCCTGACCTTAGCCTTGTACTCAACAGGCTGTTTAAGTAAAGTATTCTAATAAGTTTTATACCTTTAGTTAGGTCAAATACGAAAAGAAAAAAAAATAGCCTGTTTGCCAAAAAAGCAGAAACCATTTCAAAACATTAAAAGAAACCTTCAAGAATATTAGGGAATGCAACCATATGTTCTGGTCAAAGTACTCCCATAAGGAGCCAAAAGCCAAACTAATTTTGTGGACATTTGAAGGTTTGCTGTCAGTGTAGTCCCACTTGTAGGGCATGGAGAAGACAAGGGGTCCATGTGCTCTTCCCAACCCTTACCAGCATGAAAGAGAACCCTGCTGAGGAGCTAAGATGCTAAACCTTAGCCTAAGCTAATGGCAGAAGTTATTTAATTGTTTTCTCTGACTCTAAAAATAAAGAGAAGGGGCAGAAATTCAGCTTAAGTCTTTTTTTTAACACCTTATAATGGCAGAAACATTTGAATTTCCTAACTGGTGCACAAGAGAGAGGAAGAAAGCATGATGGGTAGAGATTTAAATTCAATTCTTTTTTTCTATTGTCTGAGACTACAGCATCAACAACTGGCAATTGAGAGAAGAGACACATCATTATACTTATTTATAGCATTAACTACTTTACATTCATCCACACAAGTGAAACTGTAAAAAAAAAAATTATAAAGGGAGTGTGTGGTTCTTTCATTAGCTTGTCTGTAATACTGGATTGGTCCATAAATTAATGTGTATAAGAGGATGGGGGGAAAAAGGATTCAAAGCTCTGCCATTCTAATTACAGCTCTTTAAATATCAAAAGACACAAAGAAAGATTCCTTTTGAAAAGCCTACCGACTCTCTTGGCAAGACACTATTAATTACTTGCATAAATCTGCAGTTTGTACACCCAGAGTTATGGGTGACATTATTATATTATCTGAGCTTTTAACAGTCCATGTTGTTCTCAGGGTGTTTCTTTAAACTCTTGTTTACCAAACAATCCCTTTGTAAACTTCAGCTTCCTGCTCAGAGGGAATGAGCAGAGCTCTGAGACAACAGGTACCTTTGAGCCACTCATATTATCTACAACTCTCACAATTCAATTAAAGAAACTGTACCATGCGAATTATTAAATTAGGCTGGAGATCGCCATGGGCAGTAATAATATCACAATCTTATTTAAAAACAACACATATAGCTTCCATAAACAAACTGTTTATAAACAAACCACATGGGCAATGGAAAATACAAAGTAGGCCTCCCATCTAAATTAATAGGTAAAGCCCCAGAGAAATGACATCTAGAGAAATAATTATAGCTTAGAAAACATTGGCCTCCAAATTTCTAACTTTTATGTATACACTTAATCAGAATTGCTCTTTTGAACATCCATTGCATAGAAAAGTTAACAGAATTAAAATCTGGCCCATGGCTCTATATTTTTGCAATAAATACATACTCTAGAGAACATTCTCCAAGCTGCTTTGGAGGACAGAGGAGAAGTGTGCTGCTTGATAAAATTCAAAGCAGCAAATGTGTCCCCTGTTGTGCCCAAGTGCCAAGTTTCAGCTTTAATCATGCACCAGAACATTTTGCAAAATGTTTAAAAAGGGAAATAGACTTATGACCAAACTGGATTGGTCCACATTATCTATTTGGGGAGAAAGAAGCAGGCAAAGCAGGCAACAAGTCAAAACCTAAACTGTCTGAAGGACCCCATGCCAAGGAGGAAGCGGTAGGTACTCTTTCTCTTGGGATCCCCAGTGCAAAACCAAAGATTAAGCTTCCCTCCAGTCAGACCCTTGTAATGACTGTGAGAGTCAAACACTCAAAGGTTGACCCAAGGCAAGTCTGCTCTTACAGCGGTTAAACCTGATGTGACACCATTTAATAATACAAGTTTATGTGTTCCTCCTAATTGGCCAACAAGCCCATCAATTATAAGGCTTGGCCAACAGCCCAATTCTATTGGCATCATGAAACTTAATCATGTAACAAAATGCAACTGCTCCTTTTAATCTTCTCAGTCTTTTCTGCTTTTAATCACATAGATGAACATGGGAATATTTTGAAGTTTGGAGTTATGGGGGAAGGTCAAGAGTGTCCAGATATGTGTGTCAGTAGATAAATCTAGGTGAGTATAGATTGACTCAATAATAGAGATTATAAGACAAAAACAGGTGCCATCTTAAGCAGATGCCTATATATTTGTTAATAACTTGCTGGGAACTATTCACACTAGCAAAGACACGGAGTCAACCTCAATGGCCATCAACAGATGAATGGATAAAGAACATGTATTACAGGCTGGACATGATGGCTCATGCTTGTAATCCCAGAGTTTTGGAAAGCCAAGACAGGAAGATCACTTGAGCTCAGGAGTTCCAGACCAGCCTTGGCAACATAGCAAGACACTGTCTCTACAAAAACAAAGGAAGGAAGGAAGGAAGGAAGGAGGGAAGGAAAGGGAAGGAAAGGCAAGGAAAGGGAAGGGAAGGAAAAGAAAGGAAAAGAAAGGAAAGGAAAGGAAAGGAAAGGAAAGGAAAGGAAAAGAAAGGAAGGGAAAGGAAAGGAAAGGAAAGGAAAGGAGGCCAGTGTATATATATACAATGTAATACTATTTGGCCGTAAAATAGAATAAAATCATGTCATTTGCAGCAACATGGATGAAACTGGGGGTCATTATGTTACATGAAATAAGCTATGCACCCAAAGATAAATTTCATGTTTTCTTACTCATATGTGGGAACTAAAAAAGCTGATCTCATGAATATAGAGAGTATAATGATATATACTAGAGCAGCAGTCCCCAGCCCTTTTGGCACTAGGGACCAGTTTCACGGAAGACAGTTTTTCCACAGACCGGTGGGGGCAGGGATGGTTTGGGGATGATTCAAGTGCATTAAATTTATCATGCACTTTATTTCTATTATTACTACATTGTAATACATAATGAAATAGTTATACAACTCACCATAATGTAGCATCGGTGGGAGCCCTGAGCTTGTTTTTCTGCTCGGGGGAAATCTGGGGATGATGGGAGGCAGTGACAGATCATCAGGCATTAGATTCTTGTAAGGAGTGTGCAACCTAGACCCCTCACATGCGCAGTTCACAATAGGGTTTGCGCTCCTATGAGAATCTAATGCCACTGCCGATCTGACAGGAAGCGGAGCTCAGGCAGTAGTGCTCATTCACCCACTGCTCACCTCCTGCTGTGCAGCCCAGTTCCTAACAGAACACCAACCAGTACCAGTCCATGGCCTGGGAGTTGGGCCCCCCTGTACTAAAGGCTGGGAAGGGTGGGGAGTGGGGGCAGTGAAGGCAGGCTGATTAATAGATACAAACATATGGTTAAATAAAAGGAATAAGTTATAACCATAAAAAATAATAAGTGCTAACATTTGATAGTAGAGTGACTACAGATAATGGCAATATATTGTATATTTTGAAATAGTTAAAAGAGAGGACTTGAAATGTTCACAACACATAGAAATGATGCATGAAATATCTCCAGGTGATAGATATCCTAAAACCTCTGACTTGACCATTACACATTCTACGCTTATAACGAAATATCACATGTACCTCATAAATATGTATAAATACTATGTATCGATGAAAGAAAGAAATCACTGGGAGCTCCCAGTGCCTCCTGGAGAAAGGCTGCAAAACGTTCCAGCTAAAAGATATTCTGTCAATGTGCTGAAGCAACTCCTTTATTTTACTGATAAGGAAATAGATAGGGAAGGTGCATGGTTTTTTCAAATGTTCACAAATAATTGGTAGTAGAGTTACAATTCAAGCTCAGATTTATCTTGTACTCAAGGAGTTTTCTGCTATTATGCTGAGAGTAGAAAGAGATTCTTAAATTTAGCAACTGTTTTTTATCATGGTGGCCATGACTAGCTAAGTAAATATAAAAAGAAAAGAAGACATCAAAGTTGAAACAATAAAGATAAACATATTGTGTGGTGGAAGATGTTTTATTTTTTGGTGTGTTTCTATTTTTTTTTTTTTTTTTTGAGACAAGGTCTCACTCTGTCACCCAGTCTGTAGTGCAGTGGCACCATCTCTGCCCACTTTAGCCTCAAACTCCCAGGCTCAAGTGATCCTCCCACCTCAGCCCCCAAAGTAGTTGGGACTACAGTAGTGTGCCACCACGCCCGGCTAATATTTTTGTATTTTTTTTTAGAGACAGGATTTTACCATGTTACCCAGGCTGGTCTTAATCTCCTCAACTCAGGCAATCTGCCCCCCTCAGCCTCCCAAAATGCTGGGTTTACAGATGTGAGCCTCTGCGTGTGTGGAGGACATTTTAAAGACTGTCTGGAAAAAGAAATAAGAGTCACAAATTGGATCATGTCACTGTCTTACATTTCAATGACATTTTTATTGCTCCTATAAGGTTGGATTCAAACTCCACCCTGGCCTTCCAGGTTCTGCCCCAGCCTTCTCTCCAGTCTACTCACATGACTTTCTCCTTCAGCTTCTGCATTCCTAGGCCATCAGACTTCTAGTTGGTAGTGGTAGCATATTATCATCTTCCTCCCTAGATCATTTGTCCTTGATGTCTAGCCTAGAGCCAGTCATGCAGCTGGTGTTCAGAGTATGTTGAATAAATGTGCGAAATCATACAGGTAAAAATGCATGGAATATTTTCAGGATGCAAACCACTATTAAAATAGGAGGTGTTTCTTCCTTGAGAAGACTTTAAAAGTTCATGGAAAAAATGGAATTAAAAGATACAAATAAAAACTATAAACTTTATTGAATGAAAATGGATGTCCTTTAAAGATTTTTTAAGATTAGGAAACAAAGAGAAGCCAGAAGGAGCCAAATCAGGACTCTAAGGTGGATCTAATGACTTCCCAATGAAACTCTCATAGCCCTTCTTTGATGAGAAGAATGAGCAGGAGCATTGTCGTGGGTAAGGACTCTCAGGTGAAGCTTCCAGGCTTTTTTTCTGCTAAAGCTTTGGCTTTCTCTAAACACTCTCATACTAAGCAGATGTTATTTTTCTTTGGCCCTCCAAAAAGTCAATATAAACTTTTTGTAAAGCATCAAATATTTCATCATTCTTCCACCCAACTTTTAACATAAATTTGATGTTTACTTTTGCTTTGATTTTAGCAAAATTCATGTTTCTCTGATAGGGGCTCTTTTCAAACTGATGTCATATCCTTCTTAATGCCTCAAACTAGATCCTATTCAGACACATTATATTAAGTTAGTATGGGCTTATTTTGGTGTGAAAAAATTTTGAAATCCATGCATAACTTTTTCATAATACTCATTTTCCATGAACTTTTTGATAACCCCTCATATTTATTTCTTAATGCATTTGGAATTTGATTTTCACATACAACTTTTCAGGGACATATTTATGGCCTAAAGATGCATGCATTGTCTTACACTATGATATCTGGATGAGCCAGGGTAATTTAAAATGCACTAGTTTCATCACCTCTCACCCAGCTCTTGTACTAACCAAACTGAGCATTCTTAACTCTAACTCCTATTAAAGAAAAAGAAGGATATTTCTTGTCCAGTTAGCAAAAAAAAAAAGGCATGAACTATTCAACTCCTTTATTTTCCCATTCCTGGCCGTAAGGCAGGGTACTCTCAGTCACACAGTCATCTCTGAGGACAAATGTGTGTGATGGCAAATATGATGTCATTGGTCCACCTCCAAACATGATTTGATGGATTGAGCTGAATTTCTGCCAAGGGTCCACTCTAGGGATTGCAGAAGGTGTCTTGGACATTATCCAAACAGAAAGCAAGGGCCAGCCACATCTTGAACCCCGAAGGAGACTTAGTTCTCCTCCATTGGTTCCCACCTGCTCTTCACTATCAGAGTGGAGCATGCTCCCCATTGGCTCATCTCCCCAAATGCTGTTCAATCAGGAGGTGGACTTACCTCATAAATGTGTGTGTGTGTATATATATATATATATATATATATACATATATATATACACACACACACACACACACACACATTTATTAGTGTGTGCTGTGTAGGTAAAAGGATTAACTGCTTTATCTTGATGGAGGTGCCATGTGAATTAAAGCATTTTAATGTCCAGGTCATGCTGTCCAGTATAGCATTACTTCTGATTGATTTATTTTAAAAGCCCACACAATTAGTATCTTAAGCTAAGCATTTCATTTGTTCATTTATTCAGTTTCTGAGGAAGATGTGTGCGTGTGCATGTGTGTGTGTGAGACATCCCACAAAGTCTCTATGCTAATACAGTTTACATCCTAATTGAGAGAGACAGACAATAAGTATATACATGTCAAAAGTGATAAGTGCTAAAGAGAACAGAAAAGCAGAATAAGAGGAAGATGATGGGGCTGAGGGAGGGAGGGCGAGACTGAATGGATGGTGGTCAGGGAAGACCTGGTGGATAAGCAATCCTGAGCAGAGACTTGGTGATAAAGCGATTCATGCAAATATCTGTGGAGGTGACAGAACTCGCACAGAAATGAGAAGTGCAGTTGTGTGATATGGGAGCATGTCATATTACCTACAGGTTCTTTTTGGTTTTTTTTTTTTTTTTTTTTTTTGAGACACAGTCTTGCTCTATCACCCAGGCTGGTGTGCATTGGTGCAATCTTGGCTCATTGCAATCTCCACCTCCTGGGTTCAAATGATTCTCCTGCCTCAGCCTCCCAAGTAGCTGGGATTACAGGTGCATGCCATCACACCTGGCTTATTTTGTGTTTTTAATAGAGACAGGGTTTCACCATGTTGGCTAGCCTGGTCTTGAACTCCTGACCTCAAGTGATCCGCCCATCTCAACCTCCCAAAATGTTGGGATTACAGGCGTGAGCCACCACACCCAGCTTGCTGTATGTTCTTATTTTTAGAATTTTTGATGGTCTGGCCTCTGGGGCCTTGCTGGATCCTGGAGAGACCACCCCTCCCAGGGTGAGCTAGTTCCTAGAGAGAGCAATGCCTTTCACTTGCAAATCAACCAACCCAAAGCCAATACCTCCAGCCACCTCTTTTATTGAGCTCCTACACTGAGGGCCAATATTCCCATGTCCTAATCACCCCAGGGCCATGTATCAGACAACCAGAGACAGCCTCTGTACTCCAGAGCCTGCTGAAATCATTCAGACTGGTCCATCCTAAGCCTGGTTACTCTGCCTTGCCTTTCCCCATAGAAATCACAGTAAAAGCTTTTCCCCATACCTCCCCTCACCCCTTTGCCTCCTGACTGACACTGGTGCTTCCTGTGTGGCCCAGCATGGCTTACAATGGTCTCCTGCTTCTAGGAACCATGAGTAAATACTTTTTCCTTCATAACAATCATTTCTGTATCTATAAGTCATGCCATACCTGATTAAAACAAATACTGGGTACACATTTTTAAATGCATGCCTGGTGCATTCAAGGAGCAGCTAGAATGCCAGTGTGGCTGGAACAGAGAGTGAGGGGATGAGACAAGGGAGGGAAACAAAGGGCCAGCCCATGTAGACACCTACAAGGATTGGCTGTTAATCTGACTAAAGCAAAGAACCACTGAGAAGTTCAGAAGAGAAAAATGACGTGACTTCATCTACCTTTCAATAAGAACAATCTGGCCACTATGTTGATAATAGAATGAAGAGTGGCAATGGAGAAGCACAGAAGCAACTTGGGGACTTATTACAATAATCTATTCAAGAGATGCTGGTGGACAGGACCAGGGTGGTAACCGGGGGAGGCAGCAAGCAATTGTTGAGTTCTGGATATAAAGTCTTTCGAAAGTGAAGTCAATATGATTTGCTGATGAGTTGATGTGTTGTGAGAGAGAGCAATCATAGATTACTGTAAGGTTTTTTGGCACGTGAAACTATAAAAATGTAGTCACCACTTACTGACACAGCAAAACTGCAGGAAGAATGTACCCGGGATGGGGAGATGGATTGCAAATCAGGAATTCAGTGTGGAACATGTTATGAGATGCTTATTACACATCATTGATTTTATGATTACAGCAAGCAGGAATAGGTAGAAGTAGATCTTGAAGGATAATGAAGCAAGCTTCCATGTTGGAGAAGCTTGCATGGCAAGGAACTGAGGGGGGCCTTCAGGCAGGAGCCAGCCAGGAACTGAGGCCCTGATTCCAACAGCCGAAAAGAACTGAATCCTGCCAGCAATCATGTGAGCTTGGATGCACATCCTTCCTCAGTCAAGCCTTCTGATGAAACCTTAGTCTCTGCTGACACTTTATTGTAACCTGTGAAAAACCCTAAGTTAGAGGACTCAGTAATGTTATGCCCAGATTTCTGACCCACAGAAACTGTAAGATAATAAATGTATATTGTCTTAAGCTGTAAATTTGGGGGCCAATTTGTTATGCAGCAATGGATAACTAATACATGGTAATTGGAATGAATGTAGATAGAAAACAAAATTGGGGCTTGGCCCTGGGTCACACCATTGTTTAGAAGTCAGTAAGATATAGAAGAGCATGTACAGAAAACTGAGAGCAGTCAGTGAAGAAGGGGAAAGAAAAGACTGTACAATAAAGGATTGAAGAAGGAGGAGGAAATTATCAATTGGTCAAGTGCCCTTGATAGGCCAAATATAGATGAGGACTGAGAATTTGTCATTGAAGTCAACAATGTTGAGGTCATTCATACAATAACATTAAGAACAGCAAGGTAAAAAAAAAAAATCTGCACTTTAATTTCTTTTATAAAGATAGCCCAAATTTCATAAATGAGTTTTCCTTTAAGGAAGATAGAGTTCTACCTATTTCTACTTGCTGCAGCAATTTTAACACTGGAGAAAGATTTAGATTTTCAACTTTAAGTATACCTTTTATAGATGAACACAATGTGCTATGTGAATTATCCAAGGTGACATAGCTAACAGAAGAGTTAGGAACTGAAATGAGACTAAAGTTCCTTGATCTACTGCTCTTTCTGCTATGTCAAACTACCCCTTTGATTTCCTACTTCAAGGTGAACAATTAAAAATCTTAAAAAGCTGTATAGCAGTATTAAATACAGTTATGCACCACATAATGATGTTTCGGTCAGTGATGGGCCACAAATACAACGGTGGTCCCGTAAGACTATTGTATCATATTTTTACTGCACCTTTTCTAATTTTAGATATGTTTAGATCACAAATAGCATTGTGTTATAGTTGTCTGCAGTATTCAGGACAGTAACAGGTTTGTAGCCTAGGAGCAATAGACTATATCATATAACCTAGGTGTGTAGTAGTCTAGACCACCTAGATTTGTGTATGTACTCTCTATGAGGTGCATGATGATTAAATCACCTAAAAACAATTTCTCAGAACTTGTTTCTGTCATTAACAACACATGACTGTATAGCTCACCTTTTGTACCTGAAGCTGATTTTTGTATGCTTTCCCTTATTTAAAAATATGTAAAAATCTTATTAAGAGCAAGGTTATGGGATAATTTTTAAGCTACTGAAAGGATCAACATGTAAAATACAGAAGATAGTCATATGAGAGGTCCCAGAATTTAATTTCAAAGCTCAATAAAGCAAATAAGATGCTGTTAGTTAGAACATCTGCCAGTCACTGTAATACTTTAAAGAATGATCTACAAAGCTCATCGTTAACATGTAAAATTACTTACTTCATAAGATTTTCCAGCTTTCTTTGCCTTCAAATGTAAGCTCATGGATCTTGTTGGTCTTGCGCGCTTCTGTATCTCAGGGCATGTAATAGTTCCTGGGAATCAGTAGGAAGTACAATAAGTTTGTTGGATGAATGAATGTTTGAACTGAGACTCAAAGAACTTAAGTGGAGGCACGAAAAGCAGAAGGAAAAGCCTAAACACAGGCGTGGAAGCATAAGAGGACCTGCCATACTAGGAGATATGAAGGGGCTTGGGTCCCTGGACAGAGAATGGTCAATAGGGAGTGGTGGGAAAAACAATTTGTGTAGTTGAGTGGAGTGAGTCTGCATAGTCCTTGAGTGACAGATGAGGAAGTTTGAGGTCTGGCCTCCATTCTTAAAGCTCAGGGGAGCCACTGAAGAGTAATGATAGGGAGAGTAATACACATAACAAGGCCTGGAGTTTAGAAAGGACTTGGACTTGAGGGTGGATGAAAAGCTGAGACTGAGATAGGAAGCAGGAAGATTCATTGGCTTGTTCTGGATTCATTAAAAAAAAAAAAAAAAAGATGCCACCATATACTTGAGCTAAAACAGCAATCAAGATATTGACCGCTCAATGGGATCTCAAGGGACTCACAGTCCAGTGGGGACACAGATGCATCACAGACCATGGCTGCACAGCATGGTAAGTGTAATAAATGAAGTGAACACAGAATGTGGGTGGTGCAAAAAAAGAGGTTCTGAGGGCCGGGCACGGTGGCTCAAGCCTGTAATTCCAGCACTTTGGGAGGCCGAGGCGGGTGGATCACGAGCTCAGGAGATCGAGACCATTCTGGTTAACACGGTGAAACCCCATCTCTACTAAAAATACAAAAAATTAGTCGGGCCTGGTGTTGGGCGCCTGTAGTCCCAGCTACTCGGGAGGCTGAGGCAGGAGAATAGCATGAACCTGAGAGACGGAGCTTGCAGTGAGTCGAGATCCCACCACTGCACTCCAGCCTGGGTGACAGAGCGAGACTCCATCTCAAAAAAAAAAAAAAAAGAGGTTCTGAGCTGAGATTTCACTGCAAGTGACATCTACTCTTGATGCCAGAGGCATATGAGAAGCATCAGTAATCAGGAGGGTAGCCCAGGAAGAGGGAGACACATAATCCACGGACAGCAAGGGCCAATGGAAGAAGAGAGCGTTCAGTGAGAGCAGAAAGCAAGAAGGCAGTCAAGGCATTCAACCCATAATCTCAAAAATCCAGGTGAACGTGAGTGCAAGTGGGGAGGGGATGGAATAGCTCCAGAAACCCATTCGTTTCCTCAGGCCACTTCATAGTCTGTATCTTGCATTCCCATCCCCCTCCTGTGCCCACCACCAGAGAGCCATTATTCTACCTTCTTCACTGTAGATTAATTTTGCCTGTCTTAAATCTCATATAAGCAGAATCATAGAGTATGCACCATTTCTTTTTAATCTGGGTGGTAGTTACACAGGTGTGTCTGTATAGAAATCAAGCCATATGTTTAATATTTGTGCACTTTGCCATAGGTATAGTATATCCAAATTTTCAAAGTGGGGAGAGGAAAGGGAAAATCAAAGATGACTCCTACCTTGTGTCTCTCAAAGTTTCCACCAGGCACTGGTTTCACAGGATGGGGTTACATTTTTTAAAGGGTCCCATGTTCAAATAAACTTGGGAGATGCTAGGTTAAATTGAGTTGAAGCCACTTCATTCTGCAAGTCTTCTCTGAGTTTTTGCTACATTGGGAAGCATTGGGAATCTCCAAAGGGGTGATAAATATCCAGTTTCTCAGACTTTTCCTTTCACAGTCTCTCTTGGGACTCAAATATTAAGGAACTCACGGTGGAAAAATTTTCTAGCCTGAACACTGTGGGAAATGGATTATGTTCATCCAGGGAAATAATTTTCTTAGGCAAATTGAATTTGAGGTGCCAGTGGGTAAATACATCAGGCACCAAGTCTCCAGCAGCCTGAAATGCAGGAAAGCCCTTCCAAACGCGATCAGGCCTGGGGATATATTTGAACTCTCTGACATATGGTTGGTGTCTGAAAATCTGTGGATAGACATGGATTACATCCCCCAAAAAGAGGCATTGCATGAGATGTTCCCGGGGCCCCGGAGGTAGCTGGGTGCAGGGAAAGGAACCAGGAAAATGACAAATAAACAGAAGTTATGGGATAACAGTGCTCCTTCTTGGGGCAACAGTACAGGCTGGATGCCTTCAACAATATTTCTTTCCCATCTTAAGATTTTGCTCAATGCTCATATCAACAGCCAGCACTCAGAGCTCCTTAAATGTCTTTAGAAGTTCCATCATAGGTCAGATGACAGGATTCTTAAGTTGCTAAGAAGAGAAGCTTAGTCCAAAATACAACACTTGCTGGAAGAGTTTACAAATTTCAAACAAATACATGGTTCTGAAATAAAAACATTTCTGCCAGTCTAAAAATTGGTTAAAAACAAAAAGAAGGGGGAGGAGCCAAGATGGCAGAATAGGAACAGCTCCGGTCTACAGCTCCCAGCGTGAGCGACGCAGAAGACGGGTGATTTCTGCATTTCCATCTGAGGTACCGGGTTCATCTCACTAGGAAGTGCCAGACAGTGGGCACAGGTCAGTGGGTGCGCGCACCGTGAGCGAGCCGAAGCAGGGCGAGGCATTGCCTCACTTGGGAAGCGCAAGGGGTCAGGGAGTTCCCTTTCTTAGTCAAAGAAAGGGGTGACGGAGGCACCTGGAAAACCGGGTCACTCCCACCCGAATACTGCGCTTTTCCAACCGGCTTAAAAAACGGTGCACCATGAGATTATATCCCGCACCTGGCTCGGAGGGTCCTACACCCACGGAGTCTCACTGATTGCTAGAACAGCAGTCTGAGATCAAACTGCAAGGTGGCAGCGAGGCTGGGGGAGGGGCGCCTGCCATTGCCCAGGCTTGCTTAGGTAAACAAAGCAGCCAGGAAGCTCGAACTGGGTGGAGCCCACCACAGCTCAAGGAGGCCTGCCTGCCTCTGTAGGCTCCACCTCTGGGGGCAGGGCACAGACAAACAAAAAGACAGCAGTAACCTCTGCAGACTTAAATGTCCCTGTCTGACAGCTTTGAAGAGAGCAGTGGTTCTCCCAGCACGCAGCTGGAGATCTGAGAACGGGCAGACTGCCTCCTCAAGTGGGTCCCTGACCCCTGACCCCCGAGCAGCCTGACTGGGAGGCACCCCCCAGCAGGGGCACACTGACATCTCACATGGCAGGGTATTCCAACAGACCTGCAGCTGAGGGTCCTGTCTGTTAGAAGGAAAACTAACAAACAGAAAGGACATCCACACCAAAAACCCATCTGTACATCACCATCATCAAAGACCAAAAGTAGATAAAACCACAAAGATGGGGAAAAAACAGAACAGAAAAACAGGAAACTCTAAAAAGCAGAGCGCCTCTCCTCCTCCAAAGGAACGCAGTTCCTCACCAGCAACGGAACAAAGCTGGATGGAGAATGACTTTGATGAGCTGAGAGAAGAAGGCTTCAGACGATCAAATTACTCTGAGCTACGGGAGGACATTCAAACCAAAGGCAAAGAAGATGAAAACTTTGAAAAAAATTTAGAAGAATGTATAACTAGAATAACCAATACAGAGAAGTGCTTAAAGGAGCTGATGGAGCTGAAAACCAAGGCTCCAGAACTACGTGAAGAATGCAGAAGCCTCAGGAGCCGATGCGATCAACTGGAAGAAAGGGTATCAGCAATGGAAGATGAAATGAATGAAATGAAGCAAGATGGGAAGTTTAGAGAAAAAAGAATAAAAAGAAATGAGCAAAGCCTCCAAGAAATATGGGACTATGTGAAAAGACCAAATCTATGTCTGATTGGTGTACCTGAAAGTGAGGGGGAGAATGGAACCAAGTTGGAAAACACTCTGCAGGATATTATCCAGGAGAACTTCCCCAATCTAGCAAGGCAGGCCAACGTTCAGATTCAGGAAATACAGAGAACGCCACAAAGATACTCCTCGAGAAGAGCAACTCCAAGACACATAATTGTCAGATTCACCAAAGTTGAAATAAAGGAAAAAATGTTAAGGGCAGCCAGAGAGAAAGACACTTTGAGGGTCTACCCTCAAAGAGAAGCCCATCAGACTAACAGCGGATCTCTCGGCAGAAACCCTACAAGCCAGAAGAGAGTGGGGGTCAATATTCAACATTCTTAAAGAAAAGAATTTTCAACCCAGAATTTCATATCCAGCCAAACTAAGCTTCATAAGCGAAGGAGAAATAAAATACTTTACAGACAAGCAAATGCTGAGAGATTTTGTCACCACCAGGCCTGCCCTAAAAGAGCTCCTGAAGGAAGTGCTAAACATGGAAAGGAACAATGGGTACCAGCCGCCGCAAAATCATGCCAAAATGTAAAGACCATCGAGACTAGGAAGAAACTGCATCAACTAATGAGCAAAATAACCAGCTAACATCATAATGACAGGATCAAATTCACACATAACAATATTAACTTTAAATGTAAATGGACTAAATGCTCCAATTAAAAGACACAGACTGGCAAATTGGATAAAGAGTCAAGACCCATCAGTGTGCTATATTCAGGAAACCCATCTCACGTGCAGAGACACACATAGGCTCAAAATAAAAGGATGGAGGAAGATCTACCAAGCAAATGGAAAACAAAAAAAGGCAGGGGTTGCAATCCTAGTCTCTGATAAAACAGACTTTAAACCAACAAAGATCAAAAGAGACAAAGAAGGCCATTACATAATGGTAAAGGGATCAATTCAACAAGAAGAGCTAACTATCCTAAATATACATGCACCCAATACAGGAGCACCCAGATTCATAAGGCAAGTCCTGAGTGACCTACAATGAGACTTAGACTCCCACACAATAATAATGGGAGACTTTAACACCCCACTGTCAACATTAGAGAGATCGAGACAGAAAGTCAACAAGGATACACAGGAATTGAACTCAGCTCTGCACGAAGCTGACCTAATAGACATCTACAGAACTCTCCACCCCAAATCAACAGAATATACATTTTTTTCAGCACCACACCACACCTATTCCAAAATTGACCACATACTTGGAAGTAAAGCTCTCCTCAGCAAATGTAAAAGAACAGAGATTATAACAAACTATCTCTCAGACCACAGTGCAATCAAACTAGAACTCAGGATTAAGAATCTCACTCAAAACCGCTCAACTACATGGAAACTAAACAACCTGCTCCTGAATGACTACTGGGTACATAACGAAATGAAGGCAGAAATAAAGATGTTCTTTGAAATCAGTGAGAACAAAGACACAACATACCAGAATCTCTGGGACGCATTCAAAGCAGTGTGTAGAGGGAAATTTATAGCACTAAATGCCCACAAGAGAAAGCAGGAAAGATCCAAAATTGAGACCCTAACATCACAATTAAAAGAACTAGAAAAGAAAAAGCAAACACATTCAAAAGCTAGCAGAAGGCAAGAAATAACTAAGATCAGAGCAGAACTGAAGGAAATAGAGACACAAAAAACCCTTCAAAAAATTAATGAATCCAGGAGCTGGTTTTTTGAAAGGATCAACAAAATTATGATAGACCGCTAGCAAGACTAATAAAGAAAAAAAGAGAGAAGAATCAAATAGATGCAATAAAAAATGATAAAGGGGATATCACCACCGATCCCACAGAAATACAAACTACCATCAGAGAATACTACAAACACCTCTACGCAAATAAACTAGAAAATCTACAAGAAAAGGATAAATTCCTTGACACACACACTCTCCCAAGACTAAACCAGGAAGAAATTGAATCTCTGAATAGACCAATAACAGGCTCTGAAATTGTGGCAATAATCAATAGCTTACCAACCAAAAAGAGTCCAGGAGCAGATGGATTCACAGCCGAATTCTACCAGAGGTACAAGGAGGAACTGGTACCATCCCTTCTGAAACTATTTCAATCAATAGAAAAAGAGGGAATCCTCCCTAACTCATTTTATGAGGCCAGCATCATTCTGATACCAAAGCCGGGCAGAGACACAACCAAAAAAGAGAATTTTAGACCAATATCCTTGATGAACATTGATGCAAAAATCCTCAATAAAATACTGGCAAAACGAATCCAGCAGCACATCAAAAAGCTTATCCACCATGATCAAGTGGGCTTCATCCCTGGGATGCAAGGCTGGTTCAATATACGCAAATCAATAAATGTAATCCAGCATATAAACAGAACCAAAGACAAAAACCACATGATTATCTCAATAGATGCAGAAAATGTCTTTGACAAAATTCAACAAGCCTTCATGCTAAAAACTCTCAATAAATTAGGTATTGATGGGACGTATTTCAAAATAATAAGAGCTATCTATGACAAACCCACAGCCAATATCATATTAAATGGGCAAAAACTGGAAGCATTCCCTTTGAAAACTGGCACAAGAAAGGGATGCCCTCTCTCACCACTCCTATTCAACATAGTGTTGGAAGTTCTGGCCAGGGCAATTAGGCAGGAGAAGGAAATAAAGGGTATTCAATTACGAAAAGAGGAAATCAAATTGTCCCTGTTTGCAGATGACATGATTGTATATCTAGAAAACCCCATTGTCTCAGCCCAAAATCTCCTTAAGCTGATAAGCAACTTCAGCAAAGTCTCAGGATACAAAATCAATGTACAAAAATCACAAGCATTCTTATACACCAACAACAGACAAACAGAGAGCCAAATCATGAGTGAACTCCCATTCACAATTGCTTCAAAGAGAATAAAATAACTAGGAATCCAACTTACAAGGGATGTGAAGGACCTCTTCAAGGAGAACTACAAACCACTGCTCAAGGAAATAAAAGAAGATACAAACAAATGGAAGAACATTCCATGTTCATGGGTAGGAAGAATCAATATCGTGAAAATGGCCATACTGCCCAAGGTAATTTACAGATTCAATGCCATCCCCATCAAGCTACCAATGCCTTTCTTCACAGAATTGGAAAAAACTACTTTAAAGTTCATATGGAACCAAAAAAGAGCCTGCATCGCCAAATCAATCCTAAGCCAAAAGAACAAAGCTGGAGGCATCACACTACCTGACTTCAAACTATACTACAAGGCTACAGTAACCAAAACAGCATGGTACTGGTACCAAAACAGAGATATAGATCAATGGAACAGAACAGAGCCCTCAGAAATAACGCCGCATATCTACAACTATCTGATCTTTGACAAACCTGAGAAAAACAAGCAATGGGGAAAGGATTCCCTATTTAATAAATGGTGCTGGGAAAACTGGCTAGCCATATGTAGAAAGCTGAAACTGGATCCCTTCCTTACACCTTACCCAAAAATCAATTCAAGATGGATTAAAGACTTAAACGTTAGACCTAACACCATAAAAACCCTAGAAGAAAACCTAGGCATTACCATTCAGGACATAGGCATGTGCAAGGACTTCATGTCTGAAACACCAAAAGCAATGGCAACAAAAGCCAAAATTGACAAATGGGATCTAATTAAACTAAAGAGCTTCTGCACAGCAAAAGAAACTACCATCAGAGTGAACAGGCAACCTACAAAATGGGAGAAAATTTTCACAACCTACTCATGTGACAAAGGGCTAATATCCAGAATCTACAATGAACTCAAACAAATTTACAAGAAAAAAACAAACAACCCCATCAAAAAGTGGGCAAAGGACATGAACAGACACTTCTCAAAAGAAGACATTTATGCAGCCAAAAAACACATGAAAAAATGCTCATCATCACTGGCCATCAGAGAAATGCAAATCAAAAGCACAATGAGATACCATCTCACACCAGTTAGAATGGCAATCATTAAAAAGTCAGGAAACAACAGGTGCTGGAGAGGATGTGGAGAAATAGGAACACTTTTACACTGTTGGTGGGACTGTAAACTAGTTCAACCATTGTGGAAGTCAGTGTGGCGATTCCTCAGGGATCTAGAACTAGAAATACCATTTGACCCAGCAATCCCATTACTGGTTATATACCCAAAGGACTATAAATCATGCTGCTATAAAGACACATGCACATGTATGTTTATTGTGGCATTATTCACAATAGCAAAGACTTGGAACCAACCCAAATGTCCAACAATGATAGACTGGATTAAGAAAATGTGGCACATATACACCATGGAATACTATGCAGCCGTAAAAAATGATGAGTTCATGTCCTTTGTAGGGACATGGATGAAATTGGAAATCATCATTCTCAGTAAACTATCGCAAGAACAAAAAACCAAACACCACATATTCTCACTCATAGGTGGGAATTGAACAATGAGATCACATGGACACAGGAAGGGGAATATCACACTCTGGGGACTGTTGTGGGATGGGGGGAGGGGGGAGGGATAGCATTGGGAGATATACCTAATGCTAGATGACGAGTTAGTGGGTGCAGTGCACCAGCATGGCACATGTATTCGTATGTAACTAACCTGCACAATGTGCACATGTACCCTAAAACTTAAAGTATAATAAAAAATAAAAAAAAGAAGAAGAAGAGGGGCAATATGAGTGTGATTTGCTTGTATTTTGTACTCTAAAGAGGCAAAGGAATTTTCAAATGTGTAAGCATTTTCAAATGTTGATGACATTAAACATTTCATATAGCTAATACTAATTTAGTACTACTTGATAAATATAGTTATACCAATAGTTTGCTTTCATTTGAATTTCAAAGCAGATACATAAAGATTTGTCCATAAAATATAGCAAAGATGGGTTGAATCTGAAGTTAAATGTTAAGCAAAAGGAAAAAAAAACTAGTCAAAAAGAGGCAGCAGTGACATGAAAAAAATGTTGGTAATATCTTACGAAAAATTTATAAAAATACAATTTTTAATACCAAAGAGACAACCAATAAAGATCTTGTTTCTTCCATCTGACTAATCCGGGAACAGCAGAGAATGTCGTTCATTTTAACCATCTTAAAAAAATGATCTTATAATATTGCCATCTGTTGGCATATGACAGATACAGCATTCCAACGATGCAAATAATGAAGCAAAAATACAGAAAATTAAAGGGACAGATGTGAAAAGCTCACACACTCATTTGGCTTAGCATTTCACATCTGTTCTCTCCAAAGCCTTCCCAGTAACACAAATCTAATTCCTAGATCCAGTATCTTGAAATATTATGCAACGCAGCAGGCAACATATCTATGACTTGCTGAAGATCCATCCATTCCAGCACATCATGTGTTTTCTCATCAATATTGGAAATCTTCTATCCAAAACTCAGTTTCTGTCACAAGGGAGAATCTACATAGGTATACATAGGTGCATACAATGTTGCAATTTATTTATTCATGTTTCTAAAAAATTGCCTCGTAGGCATTTGAAATCAACTGCAACAAGAAACACATAAATATGGTCCTCCATATATTCTACATACCTTTCTATTATTATCCACCTTCTTGACTGGCAAAGAGATGAAAAATAGTACAGATATTAACCAATTCCTGCACAGTGTATAAACTTATTGATTTACACCTCAAAACTTTTTTTTATATACTTTTAAAAGTTTGGACTCAGGAGGCTGAGGAGGGAAGATCACATGAGCCCAGGAAATCGAAGCGACAGTGAGCCATGATTGCACCCCTCCAGCCTGGGTGACCAGGCAAGGCCCAGTCTCTAAAAAAATAAAATAATATTTTGGACCATGTGAACATATTGCCTATTCAAAAAATATAGTTAAAAATGTAATGAAATACATATTTAATTATTTCACACTTGACACACACTTGCTGCAACCAAACCCTTTCTGTCCACTTTTCTGTTGTCAAGGCAGCATTATGAAGACCAACACTGTGAAGATCGGTGCTTCCCTGAGGCCCTCAGACAACTGGGAGTCTTAATTGTACTCTTGATAGCATGAGGATTCCTAGCAAAATATTTAAAGTTGGTGTCGCTGGCCAGGCGCGGTGGCTCACTCCTGTAATCCCAGCACTTTGGGAAGCTGGGGCCGGAGGATCACCTGAGGTCAGGAGTTTGAGACCAGACTGGCCAATATGGCAAAACCCCGTCTCTACTAAAAATACAAAAATCAGCCAGGTGTGGTGGCGAGTGCCTGTAATTCAAGCTACTCGGTAGGCTGAGGCAGGAGAATAACTTGAACCCGAGAGGTGGAGGTTGCAGTGAGCCGAGATTGTGCTACTGCCCTCCAGCCTGGGTGAGAGAGTGAGACTCCATCTAAAAAATAAAAATAAAGATGAAAAAATAAAGTTGGTGTCTCTATTAAACTAACAGCCTTTAAAAAAGTAATAAAACTATAATTTCAGTCAATGGATAACCTTATAATTTAATAGGACCAAGAAATTCTTTCTCCTTTAAAGAGGCCTATTACTTAAATTTGAGAACATTGGTATAAACTGCCTGCCTCAGCATTTGTTTTTATGAATGTGTTGGCACCCCGTGGCACTGTATCTAAGGCTAATGTGAAATTAACAAAAGTGAATTTCATATGGAAATCCTGCTTTTCAGCCAAACGAAGGCCCAATGACATCAGAGGCTGCAAGACAAAAGGCCTTGCAGTAGTTCCCATGGAGAAAAGTGGCAGGAAAATTGGAGTATGGCAGGGCCCGGAGTACAAGAGTCATGCTGATCTCAAAAGTTCTTTTGCCTTCAGTAGTCAGCAGCATATTTGGGCTGCAACAAACAGGAAATCAACATCTCTCTCACATACTATCAGACATATACTTACATTTTTCATCTTAAACTTACATTTTCAGCTTATGCAAATACCAGTATTTAACAGAATAGTTTACATCCAAATAAGGGCCCAATAATTTTTTTTCCTTAAAAGGATTAGTACATTACTTTAGCTTAAGAAAAACTAGTATCAATGTTAAGGCCACAACATTGAGACCTACTGGCTTGGGTTTCCCCAGGCTCTGGCTCTTACCAGCTGTTTGACATGAGGTAAATTATTCAATTACTGAACTAGAAGCTCAGGCAATCAGGGCGGCACTTCTGACTGACCCTCTAAAGCTGTGTCTTCACGGCAATATGGAATAAGAAAAAACAACCTGGTGCTTGTCAGGAAGATAAAATAGATAATGTTTATAAAAGACGTACCACAGGCCGGGCGAGGTAGCTCACACCTGTAATCTCAACACTTTGGGAGGCTGAGGCAGGTGAATAGCTTGAGCTCAGAAGTTCGAGACCAGCCTGAGCAACATGATGAGAACCGCCCCCCTCCATCTCTACTAAAAGTACAAAAATAATAAGCCTGGCGTGGTGGCACATCCCTGTGGTCCCAGCTACTCAGGAGGCTGAGGTAGGAGGATCCCGATCCCTTGAACCCAGGCAGTGGGTGGGCGAGGGCAGTGGTGGAGTTTGCAGTGAGCTAAGATCATACCACTGCACTCCAGATTGGGCAACAGAGCGAGACCCTGTTTCAAAAAAAAAAGAAAAAAAAGACATAGCACAGAGCCTGGCCCAAAACATAAACTCAATATTTGTTCATTATTTTTATTATTTATCCCTCACAATAACACTACAAGGTAGAAATTATTGAGTCCATTTTATAGGTGAGGAAACTGAGACTCAGGAATTTCCAGTAACAATTGCACAGACAGAAACTGAGAAAGCTGTAATATAAGGCTAGATCCGGCTGGGTCTGAAGCCTGTAATCTTTCCACCGTACCACACTGCTCCTCTAAAAGCAGCCCAAGAACTCTCATTTCTCTAGCTGAAGATACACCTCCCTGGCCATTGGTCAGAACCTCCAACTACAGCTTCCTCTCCTCTGTTTCCAGAAGCTGGGGTAATCGAGGCAGCACTTCTGACTATAGTGATTAAAGTATCAGTGGGCCAGGTGTGGTGGCCATGCCTGTAATCCCAGCACCTTGGGTGGCTGAGGCGGGCAGACTGCTTGAGGCCAGGAGTTCAAGATCAGCCTGAGCAACATGGCAAAACTGTATCCTTACAAAAAAATACAAAGACTTAACTGGGTGTGGTGGTACGCGTGTGTGATCCCATTTACTCGGGAGGCTGAAGTGGGAGGATCACTTGAGCCCTGGAGGTTAATGCTGCAGTGAGCCGAGATCATGCCACTGCACTCCAGCCTGGGTGACAGAGCCCGACTCTATCTCAAAAAAAAAAAAAATATATATATATATATATATTAGAGATGATCTACACAGGAGCAGCTTCTCTGGACAAAGCAGAGGCAACTACTTGCTAATGAGACAAAAACTCTTCTATTCCACCTCCTACTCAGCCTCCTTGGGCTACAGGAAGCCATGAGCAGAAAGGCGTCAATGCTGAATCCAATTGAAGGGAATTTCAACTGGATGGCCTGTGAACATTATATTTCCTTTTTCCTGCCAGAGAATTTCCTGGTTATGCATTACAATTTGAGGATCTGTTGAAAACAAAAGTAGAAATAAATACTTGTGGGGTTTTTTTCTGTTTTTTTTTTTTTTCATGGAAAAACCTCCTCTATATTTTGATATGCCCTCAAGAAACTAAGGAAGCAAATGGATGAAGAGTTGAGTCTATAATGAATGTGGTGGCTCACACTGCAGACTTTACACTGTCTTCACCACACAACAGGGAAATAAAATTCTCTAGACTATCAAATGTGACAAGTCTGCAGTGACAGTCAATCCTTTTTATTTCTTGTCATTAAATGTGCTCTGCATCAGTATAATATGTAATAATTGTCCATGAAATGGATGCCTTTAGACTGACTTACTTTCAGTGAAGGGAAATAATAGAGATTTGCAATGAGGAGATATTAGTAGTGGTGAGGAGGAGGAGGATGAGACAGTATTATTAAATGTTATTTGAAACATTATTATTATTCAAGTATTATTTGAAATCTCTTCTTTCAAAGAACTAAACACAGACTATAAAAACGTCTTGACCATAATCCGTGAGCAAGAATTCTACAGCCATTTTTTAAATAAACCCTTGCAATATTGTCATTTATCCTCATCCAATTTCTGTAGGATTCCTATTAATGGCATGAGTCACAATATGGATTAAGAGGCTTACACCATAAACACTCATCTTTGTCTTTGTTCCCATTGCCACGTGGAGACACAGAGGCAGGCCACCGTGATAAGGCCCATGTAAGGAACCCTTACCCTGATGGTGTCCTACTTTCATGCACAGTGCCAGGCTCAGCTTCTTAGAAATGCATTCAACCAGTATTTATGTGAGCCTATGTCATGCCAGGCATTACTAAAGGCATGTGAAGGATGCAAGCCACAAGGAGCTTACAGTCAGCTGAACTGGCCTCTGCAATCAAGTGTAGTGTGTGTGACAATAGAATTAAGTATGGGGTTCTGTGCTAGCACATAGGACGGGCCCCTAATCCAGTCACAGAGGGTCAAGAGAAGACTTCCCAAATGAAGTGCCATCAAAACTGGGACCTGAAGTTTGGATAGGTGATATCTAGGTGCAGAAGGGTCCGAAGGAAGAGTGTTTAGGGCAAAGAGAACACCACGCACAAAGCACAAAGGCAAGAGAGACAGCTTGGCATATTTGACAAATGGTAAGTGACTCAGGATGCCTGGAGGGAGGAGCAAGAGAGAATGGGGAGAAGTGAGGCCTGTGGGCTAAGAAATGGCAAATTAAAAAGTACAACCTTGAAAGCCTGATTAAGGAATTTTGTTTTGGTCTGAGGCTGATGGCTAGCTATCAAAAGGTTTTAAGAAGGGAAGTCACACAAGCAGACCAAAGATTCATAAAACATCATTCTGCAAGTGAGAATAGAATAGAAGGAGGTAAAAACGAGGACCTATTGCAACTAGGAGACAAGTAGAAAAGCTGTGTGAAAGGGTGGTTTGAATTAAAGCAAAGCGCAGTGGTTGGTACACAGGAAATGCCGAATGAATAAGTGGGTAAGTACTACTAATAACACTAACAATGATGTGAAGACAGAAAAAGATGGATGAGGTACGTTAGGAAGAGGAGGACATGTGCCTCATGGTTATTTCACTGAAGGTAATGAGAAAGCAGCAGCAGTCAAGGATGTCATGGGCTTTCTGACTCAAGCAACTAAATGCACGGCTGTGCTGGTCACTGCCATGGAGATGTGGAAGAGGAACAGGTTGGAGGATCACAGATGAGGAGGTTGAATCTATTTGGGGACATGTTCCGCTCACTATGGCAATGAATATCTCCCAGCTTATCTTTTCCAGTCCTCTCTTTTTAAAAAAATTCACCATTTTAACCATTTAAACTGTAAAGTTCAATGGATTTTAGTACATGCAAGATGCTATTCAAATGTCACCACTGTCTAATTCCAGAACATTTTCATCAGCCCAAAAAGAAACCCTATACCTATTAAGCATTCACTCCCATCCTCCCCTCCTCCTATCCCCCTGAAAACCACTAGTCTGCTTTCTGTCTATGGGTTTGCCTATTCTAGATAGTTCATTTGAATGTAACCGCATACAATATGTGATATAACCCAAACAATGGAATATTATTCAGCTGTGGGAAAGAATAAAATACACACTACAACATGTAAGAAATTCAAAAACATAATGCTAAGTGAAAGAAGCCGAACACGAAAGGCCAACTACTGAGAGTGATTCCATTTATGTGAAACATCCAAAATAGGCAAATCCGTAAAAACAGCTGGGCGCAGTAGCTCATGCCTGTAATCCCAGCACTTTGGGAGGCCAAGGTGGGAAGATCATGAGGTCAGGAGATCGAGACCATCCTAGCTAACACTGTGAAACCCCTTCTCTACGAAAATATACAAAAAATTAGCCGGGCGTGGTGGCAGGCACCTGTGGTCCCAGCTACTCAGGAGGCTAAGGCAGGAGAATGGCGTGAACCCGGGAGGCGGAGCTTGCAGTGAGCTGAAATCATGCCACTGCACTCCAGCCTGGGCGACAGAGCGAGACTCCATCTCAAAAAAAAAAAACAAAGACAAAAACAAAAAAAAAACGGAAAGCAGTTCTGTGGTTGCCAGGAGCTGTGGAGGGAGGAAACAGGAAGTGATTGCTTAATGGATACAGGGTTTCTCTTTGGAGTAATGAAACAATTTCGGAATTGTATAGTGGTTGCACAGCATTGCAGAGGTCCTTAATGCCACCAAACTGTACACTTTAAAATGGCAAATTTGGCCGGGTGAAATGGCTCACACCTGTAATCCCAGCACTTTGGGAGGTTGAGACAGGCAGATCACCTGGGGTTAGGGATTCAAGACCAGCCTGGCAAACATGGCGAAACCCTGTCTCTACTAAAAATACAAAAATTATCTGGGCTTGGTGGTGGAGTCCTGCAATTCCAGCTACTAGGGAGGCTGAGGCAGGGAGAATTGCTTGAACCCGGGAGGTGGAGCTTGCAGTGAGCCGAGATTGCACCACTGCACTCTCAGTGACAGAACGAGACTCTGTCTCAAACAAAAACAAAACAAAACAAAGGTAAATTTATCTTATATGTATTTTGTAAAAGAAAAACAGAAACACTGAAGTGCTGATACAATCCCTCTCTGAAGAGTAGTGTTTCCACCTTTGAAGGGAGTAAGAGCTCTCTAATGATCATCACAGGTTCTGGAGTCCAACTGTCTAGATATGAATTATTGTTCCTCCTCTTAATAGATGTGTGAATTTGCACATCTATTACTCAATTTTTCTAACTCAGTCTTTTTCTATAAAATGGAAATAATAATAGTACCTGCATAGGAAGTTATTGTAAAGGTTATGTGAAATCATAAACATACATGTTGAGCATGGTGCCTGCCCCAAAAATAAATGTATTCAACAATGTGGTTACCTTTAAAATTATCGTTGTTGTTATTGTTATTATTATGTGGCCACAGTGATTGGTCTTCAGGGTGAGCACATGTAGTATGGGCCAGGAGGGACTTTCCCAGGTATTTCTGAAATGGAGCTAAAGAGAAGCACTCTTTTCCTCTCGTATTATGGAGCTCTGCAATAGGAGTTATGATCTACCAGCCGTCATCCTGGAGCCAGTACACCAAAAGAAGCCAGGACATGTGATTGCGGCCAGGTTCAATGCACTAGAGTTCCCCATGCCAGGTGCCCATGATTTGGTCACATTATCCAATGGCTTCCCCATTTTGGCCTTAGTGAATTCAGATTTCAGTTTTGTTTCAATATTAATTTGAACCAAATAGAGCTCAATAGTATAACTGTTGCCTGGTAGGACCAATGGTGCTTTGAAGTAGAGATGTTCAGCAGACAGCTGGCTGCCTACATGGATTGAAAAGTAGAATCTGGGGTAGAAACATGGGGATAGGAGCCCTTAGCCTATAGAAAGTAACAAACCTGCGAGAGTAAATAAGATACATAGAGAGACAGCATAGAATGAGAAGATAAGACCAAACTTCAGGGAACAGAAATATCTAATGCAAAGACAGAGACAGGCGAGCTAAAGACAAGATGGGAAAGCTAAGCAGAAAGGACGGAGAAAAGCCAAGTGAGCATAAAATATTAATAACAGAAGCCAAAAGAAGAAAATGTTTTTAGAGGCAACTGGTCAACAGTCAGTTACTGAAGAGAGGCCAAGTATAAAAAGAGGACCCAAACTGTCCTTTGGATTTGCCAGAAAGAAACCACCAGTCTCTAGCACATTCACTTATGAAGACCAGGAAACCACAGGGCCCTTGTCGCCCCTTCTCTTTCCCTTATTTAGGAGCCCTGAACTCCCCCAGACTCTATCCATTCATGCCTCTTGTATGTTGATGCCATTTCTTGGAAGAAGATGAGGGCAATGATTAGGGCCTCTTTTCCCCCTTCCCTCCCACCAGATTGCTCTCCCTCCTTTCATTTCTTCCTCCAGGCTCTACTCTGTCAGCCCTCCCCTTTTTATGCCCCACCGATACACTGGGACCACCCCTTACCTGGGACGGGATGAATGGATCAAAGGAGTGAGTTTGCTAAAGAACATCCTTTTCCCTCTCATTCTATCCCTTTCCTCTCCTTGATTCCTTGTAGAGCTGCTGCAGTTCTGAGAGGGGCAGTTTCACCTCCTCTGTCCCTTGGCAGAAGGACGTTTCTACACCTCTTAGGGGATGGGCATTAAACTTCTTTTGCCCCCTTCTTGTCCCCTTTGAGGGGCATTTAAGGGAGAAATCAGTTGTGGTTTCATTGAATCGTGGTCACCTGTATTTATTGCTGGGAGAAGCCTGAGGGTGGGGGGAGATGATCGTGTGTGCTCGGGGTTGGCTGGAAGCCCTGGGTGGGGGGTTGGGGGACGACTAATGGGGAGTCAGGGGGAATATTTGTGGGTATTTCTTTTACTTCCTCTTGGTTTCCAGCTGTGACACGTTTTGATAAAAGGAGAAACAATAAAAGGATAAACCATAAAAAAAAAAAAAAAGAAAGCACCAGTCTCTTGCATAAAAACCATCTCATGAGGCATGGGCAAGGAATGTGGCTGGGAAAGGAAGTAGGAATGAGCATGGCTTTGAGGTTATCACTCTGATCCCAACACTAGTTGTACAGCCTTGGACAAGTGTTTGCCTTCACTGAGTCTAGGTCTCATTATTCATAAATCTGCAAACGAGAATTGAAATTACAATAATTGAAGGCTACACGTAAAGCACACCTTTTACAAAGGTCAGAATAAATATTAATGTGAACTGGCTAGGGTAGCAAACCCAGTCAAGGACCTCTCAGGAATTTCCCTGAAAACTCCTGGATTTCATTTTGCATAGGTCCAAGTAGGCTTCCTTAAAAAAATAATAATGATGATGAGGACTTTGGGATTTGTAGAACTTCAGTGTGACCCTGCACTGGAAATGCCATAAACCCCTGGATGGGAACAAAGGAAGGAGGGGGTAAGTCCTAAGTCTTCTAGTCATGGATAGTGTGGTGCGCACCACCCAGACACCTTCTGTACGACTGAAGCCCTCACAGCCCAATGCTGAGGACTTAGGTGGCAGACAGAACTTAGCTATAACTCAACCCAAAATTAGCCTCAGTCAGAGAGTCATGTGGCCAAGATCACACCCCGCCCCGCCCCGGAGCAGGCTGCAGCCAAATGACTGGCCAGTGTGGCTCAAAGACCAAAGGGCTGTCCCTACCCAGAGGCCCTCAATCCAGGGAAATTGTGCTGAGCCAGCATCACGGTCCACCTCCACAGCCCCGTCCTGCTACATTCACACCCCTGCAGTTGTGCACCATGACACCAGCCCCAGGGAACCTTCTGCACACAAATCTCTATCCCAGAGTCTGTTCCCTAGGAAACCCCAACTAAGACACCTACATTTAAAAAGTTGATGCTGAAAGAGAAGGAAAGGTAGGCAGACTGGAATTAGGAGTGAGTTAGCTCTGACTGTATCCCCAAATATTCAGCAGCATCAAAAAGGATAACTTGTAAGTGGTGTTTCTCAAGTGCTCCCTGGAGCACTCTCTGAAGACTTAAAACCTGAAAAACCCGGCGACCCTCTATAGAACCTGATACTAAATTTGTAAAGTGAAGGAGAGAGTCTTGCCCCAGCTTGGCCCTGGTTGGAGCCCCAAATCTGTAGTGTCGAGAGTGGCACTGGTGGTGGCAGTAGAGTCATTTTAACAGTCACCAAGAACAGGAGAGCTGCCCAGGGGTCAAACAGGGTTGTGGGGAGAGCAGGTGAGGTCTGAGGCTGAAGGAGCATGCCAACACCTGTGTCCACCCACAGCCCAGATGCTAGAGCAGTTTTCCTGTACACCAGCACCCAGATCCATCTACGGCAAATGAGGATAACGCCAACACAGAGTAATACTTACGGGACAGGAATGTGAACTGCACAAAGCCAAGGCAGCCTGCTTCTACTCATAGATTCCTTTTAAAAAAAATCAGTTCACGATCCTAAATTGTTGAAAAATAATTTACTTTTCACTTCGGTCTCTGAGAAAAAAAAAGCACACCAAAATTTTTCAAAGTCCTCTTTCCTGTCCATCATTCTTCCACCCTACAGACTCTCCTCTATTCAGGTTTTCTTAGATTCGACTCATTCCTTGTCTTTCCTGCCCCTTCACCCTTCTCTGTCATTTTTTCCTGCCAGTGGCTCACTAACCTCAGAGGTACCGCCCCACACCCTCTCGTACTTCTTCAGGGGGTGGGGGCATGTCTGTGCTGGGGGAGAGACACTTTACCTGTTGTCCCCGTGCACAGGACACAATGTCCTGGCCTTTTACTGCCCATGACATGAGCTCCTTTCTTGTGGAACAAGGGCAGCTTCTTTGCTTTCATTCCTGTCATACTAAATTTATTACTTTTAGAGACTGTCCTTTATTTCAGGACATCCTCTCTGCCTTTGAGTGTTGGAATGTCATACCTTTGACAAAATAATGGTAACAGTAAGTGGTAGATATTTTGGCGTTTCTTTTTCATGTATTTTGCTAAATAAAACGTTTGCAGCCCTATGGCAGCTCTCAAAACTCTCCTTAAATTTTACAAGTCCAAAAGTCTGAGAATCATTATAGGAGGACAATATACAAAGACAGACTACAAAGCAGGAAGGAGGAAGAATTTAGGACCATTGGTCGGCAACAATATGACTGCTATCACTCTTGGAAGATGAATTTGAGGAGAGGCCAGGCGCAGTGGCTCACACCTGTAATCCCGCACTTTGGGAGGCCGAGGCCGGTGGATCACTTGAAGCCAGGAGTTCGAGACCAACCTGGCCAACATAGCAAAACCTCGTCTCTACTAAAAATACAAAAAGTAGCCGGGTGTGGTGGTGCACACTTGTAATCCCAGCTACTCGAGAGGCTGAGTCAGGAGAATTGCTTAAACCCAAGAGGCTGAGGTTGCAGTGAGCCAAGATTGTGCCTTTGCATTCCAGTTTGGGCAACAGAGCCAGACTCCATCTCAAAAAATAAACAACAACAACAAAAAACAATAATAATAATAATAATAATAATTTGAGGAGATGCTGGGGAAGAAAAGGAAAGGAACAACAGGGTTTAGTAACACGCCAGTCACTACGTGACGGCTCTTTACATGCATGATTATATGTAGGTATTACCAATGGTACTGATGATGAAACTGAGTTTCAGAGAGGTTAAGGAAATTGTTCAAAACCACTGAGCAGGAAGGTGGCATAGCTGGAGATAGTCGGGGCTGCCTCACAGCAGAGGCAGGACATTAGCAGTTGATTTTGGAGACAATAGAATTAATGGTTGGGTCCTAGGTCAGTGTAGGACCCCCAAAAAAAGGCTTGGGGGAAAGTCTGCCTCATTCCCTAACGATAGACAGGTACATTCTCCTGAAATATAAATCATTTGAAGAGCCTCAGAGATGGAGCCAAGCAAATAAAAGATGATTATCTTCAACCTCACTAAATCACCGCTCATCACACATCTACACACATCCACACAGAGGGTCATACAGAAGTTTAATTCCCCATCCACCAGCTGCTTCTGCTGTGATCTCAACCACAGAACTTTGCCTCAAGTTATCAATAGTTTTTTTTCTTTCTTTCTTTTTGACTGAGCTAGCTCTACCGGTGCATCCTGACAGTATAATTAACACTAGCCTGGGGAGAGGAATTGTTCAGCATTAAAAAAATAAGTATTGTAGACAGATACTTTTAGATCTTCTCGCATGGCTGAGGAAGAATCAGTACACAGAGCGTGAAGTCAAGAGAAGTCAAAGAACAAAAGAAAAAGAATGCTAATGAATTCTCAGATGTGTTGGAAACCTGTTAAGTCCTAGATTTGACACTAGACATGGAGTTAAGTGATTTTTAATTTTTCTAAATTGTAATTTTAAAATTGAATATAATCCAAGAATGCTGTCTGCCACTTTACAAAACCTCACTAATGGTTACACATGAGGGACATATTAACTCCCACCAAAGGGACTCCCCTAGGAGTCAGTCTTCAAGAGTTTGGGACAAACGTGATCTTCCACGAAATTATGCATCTATTTTCCTGTACGTATTTCTAACTGTGCCGCTTATGTTTGTCAGGAGGGCCACATTGCAAAGTCATGAGGTTTTGGAGGTAGATAGGGAGGTTATCTAGTTTAGTATCTCAGTTTAAAAAGCAAGGAAATAGGCATATTACAGTCCAACAACTACGACACCAGTGACAACCATAGGATAAAAACCAGACCCTGTGGATCTTGATCCAAGACCCATTCTGTCTCATCACTGGACAGTTCTGGGGTTCAGGAGTCCTCTCGATACAAGTATCCCCAACTCTCATCTTTCAGATTGTCCTGTGAGTTTAGTGGTAATAAAATGCTGTCTTTCATAAATCAGCAACATCTTAATTGAACACAACGGCATTGTCCCCAAACAATCATCTAGGAAAGTAAGAATTAGAAAAATATTTCCTGGACTAATTCTCTGAGATGTTTCTGAATTCACATGTAAATTAGTCTACTAGCTTTTCATGTAAAATAAGACAATGTATAGGAAAATGCATGGTCGACTATTTAGAACTCTGTTAATGTGATATGTTGTTATTATTATCATTATTATTATCACTTCCACTATTACCATATTTGAATTTGGTGTTGTGTTGAGACATATAGTAAAATAAACACTAATTTAGGTTAGCTGAAAGAGAACAATCTAACTCATACTCTATGTTATTAAAATGTACTCTTGGTATGGTTAAGTCCGTGGTCTGACTCAACATTACTGCTAAAAAGTATAACCAAACACGGGTTTTTGTCTGTCCTGCTACAGGATAAGAAACATTTGTATATGAAACAGTACATTTGCATGCTGTGACTACTGTGCTAGATTCTTTAAAAATAAATTTATTATCTTAATTATTATAAATATGTCTATATATTAAAACCTCTTGAATTCAGGTTTCCAATAATACAGAGCTCAAACTCATTTCCTCTTTGTCAAAATGAAATGTACCTTTTCTTTCAAGGTAATGTAAAGGTATATTTCAGTACAGCACAAGCTGAATTAATGAAATTTAAGTATCTGGTCTCTGGAAAGTAATTCTACTTGAAAGTCTTTCAAAATCCTACATTGCTGCCATCTGGTGGTCAAATGTGGTTCTCTACTATTATTTTTTAAATTATAATGATTTTTCTTGATAAATAACAATGTAAACTCTACCAATAGGTGGATACTGTTGCAAATTTAAATGTATTGTCATAAAGAAAATGCAAGTACATAATTAAAATAATTACCTGCAAAAGTATATGTTTATATTAGTATTTATACCTAAAGAAATTCTTTACTTGGATATGTTCTATAGTGGGTTATTAATTACCACATAGAACAAGGTCCCTGCCTGGTGAATACAACCCCAAAACAAGGAGAAATCATCTTTGCTAATTACACTTTATGTATTTTCTTAGTATACCATAGAGTTTAACAGTTTGTGGATTTTAGAGTTTCATGGCCATGGGTCCAAGGCACATAAGGTCCTACTATTTATTAGCTAAGTGACTTTTGACAGATTGCCTAACTGCTCTGTACTTCCTCTTCTCATCTGGAAAATGAGAATAATTACACTAAACTCTCATATTTGTTGTGAGGTTTAACTGTGCATGTATATAAAGTGTCTGACACTTAGTAAGCATAGAATTAATTATAGCAATTACTGTCCTAAACAGCATTTCTGAGCTAAATGCAACATAGATTAGATGCAAGGAGAATGTACAGTTGGTATATTTTCCCTAACCCTGAATTTTCAGTCAACTTGTACCTAAAGTGCAAATCAAACATCTTCTTTCTACCTTTCCCATGTAAACATTTAGGAAGAGATTGTCTCTTGAAAGACAAAATATTTGTCTTAGTCCATTTCGGGTTACTGTAACAGAATGCCACAGACTGAGTAATTTATAAAGAAAAGAAAATTATTGGCTGGGCGCAGTGGCTCACGCCTGTAATCTCAGCACTTGGGGAGGCTGAGACGGGAGAATCACCTGATGTCAGGGGTTCAAGACCAGCCTGACCAACATGGAGAAACCCCATCTCTACTAAAAATACAAAATTAGCCATGCGTGGTGGCACATGCCTGTAATCCCAGCTACTCAGGAGGCTGAGGCAGGAGAATCACTTGAACCCAGGAGGCTGAAGTTGCGGTGAGCCAAGATCATGCCATTGTACTCCAGCCTGGGCAACAAGAGCAAAACTCTATCAAAAAAAAAAAAAAAAGAAAGAAAGAAAGAAAAGAAAGTAGTATTTTACAGTTCTGGAGGCTGGAAAGTCCAAGGTAGAGGGGCCACCTCTGGTGAGGACCTTTTTGTTGTGGCAGAAGGTTGGGGGGCATAAGAGCACAAGAAAGCAAGAGCAAGACAGGGCTGAAATCACTTTTATAATAAAGCCACCCTCATAATGGCATTCATCTGTTCATGAGCCCTCATGACCTCATCGCTTCTTACTAAGCCCCACCTATCAACACTGTCACATTTCGGATTAAAGAACTTTAGGGGACACATTTGATCCATAGTAATATTTCTTGCTCTTTTCAAAATAGCCAAGAATATAAGAAATTTATACTCAGACATAGGAAGGATGGGAAATCTTCACTGAATTCAGTCTATCAGCCGTCCCCAACCTGTTCTGGCACCAGAGAACAGTTTCATGGAAGGCAATTTTTCCACAGGGAATTGAGGGAGGTTTCGGGATGAAACTGTTTCTCCTCAGATAATCCAGCATTAGTTAGATTCTCATAAGGAGCGCACAACCTAGATCCCCCACATGCGCAGTTCACGATAGGGTTCAGGCTCCTATGAGAATCTAATGCTGCTGATGATCTGACAGGAGGCGGAGCTCAGGTGGTAATGTTCAGTGGCCTGCCACTCACTTCCTACTGTGCAGCCCAGTTCCTAACAGGCCACAGACTGGTACTGGTCCACAGCCAGGCGACTGGGGACCCCTGCTTCAAATGACTGATTTCAAGGGCAAACTAGAGATAGTGACATAATTTAGAGATGTTTTCTGATTCTGACAATTCTCTACCTTTCTGGGCATTCCAAACTAGAAGCAGGTGTTTTCTGGATAGTTGGTTGCTACCCCCTGCTAATCCCTAAAAGAGGTAATCTACCACCCAGGAACTAACATTGACTCATCAGAAATTGTTTCATACACTCTGGTTTCCCAAAGGACTTGACTCAGATGCTTACCCTTAAATTGTTCTGTATTAGGGTATTTTTCAGCAGGAAAAGAGCATGAGAAGTTTGATCTTACTGACATGGCACACTCCAGGTGACTGCAGAACCCACCCAGAACAGCCTGGCCAGACTTGACCCTCCAAATCTAATAACATTCATTAAGTGCCACATGTATGCTTGTGTTGACTACTGTGCTAGATAATAAAGACTGGTCAGTAATAAATAAAGACAATGTCTCTTTTCAAGGAAAATAAGTCAGGCTGGGAAAGTCCAACAGTAGCAAGAAAAGTATGAAGAAACATCATATTATAGTAATATGATGCAGAGACAGTACATGCTTCTGTGCAGTATGAAGAAGGATAAGATCAGAGCACACCGACTGGCATGTTTTTAATGCTCGAGTGTGTCCTACTCACAATAAACATGATTATCAGGTACTTGGTACCTTCTGTCTACCACATAGCTCATCCCTGGTCTACATTTGGCCCCCCCAAAAGTTGAATAGCTGAATCACTTAAAGCATCCTTTATTAACCACCAGTTACTATGTACATGGAGCCTCTGAAACAATTCAGTGTAACATTCTTATTCTAGGGGCATATAAACAGAAATTGGTTTATAAATTTGAGTTAATAAGCTTGAAAACAAACTAGAGAGAAATTAATGTACAGTACAGTTTTCTCATAATCAACCCCCAGATGCGAGAGTCTAGACAGGCAATAATAAAGATTAACAATCTTATCAGGATTGTGAGGCCGCAAATTATTGAAAAAGATATCTATGATTTATTATCATCATCAAAAGAACTATTCCGGAGCCACAGAAAATAATGTGAGTCAAATTCCAGAAGAGACAGAGGCAATTGTTAATCCCTAAGATGACTCGTATCTTGGTATCTCCAAGTTATTTGAAAATGCAACACAGAAATTAATTTTGTCTATCTTGGAAAAAAGGACATGATGTCAAATTATTAGTACACATTTGTAAGAGCCTGAACCACATCAGACCACATCACATCTTTTGACAGAACTGAATGAGTACACAGGAACACCAGGCTAATGATAACTTATTTAGATTTTAACAAAACACTCAACACTGTTTTATGATGAAAATCCATGAGAAGTCTTTAGATATGTAGATAAAGGAGCTAATGTTGAAATAGTAATTAAATAATTGGTTTCTAGAAAGCTTAGATAAATAACAGTGCTGTTGTCTGTTATATTTCTTCTTGGGTTCCAAATGGCAATACAGGGATTTTTTTATGTGTCCCAACTTTGTAAATCAAAAGATGTGTCTCAGAGCACATAAACTCTGAGAGCATGTGACGCATCAAAGAAAAGATATAGTGGAGGGTCATTGAGGGGGAAAATTGCAGAAACCTCAGAAGGTGGCACAGAGAATTCAGAAAAGTTAGGTTGAAAGGAGAATCAGCATCTTGGTTGATCACTGTTCTGTCATATCCTGCAGGACACCATGAAGTCAAATAAATATTCTGAGTTTGTTCCTTTAGCTAATCATGTCCCTCATTCTCGATGACTGAAACCATATTTTCCCTATTTTCGCCTCTGATCTAGGACAGGGGTTTCGTGTGTTTTGTCAACTGCTATATCCCTAGTACTTAGAAAATTGCTTCATAAATAGTTGTTGGATGAATAGTAAATATGGTCATATGCTCACTGAAATTATCTACCCATTGGATACAATGTATTAAATCAATAGCTTTTCTCTGTGGTAATAATAAACACAAATGCAAACGGAAGACTATTCCTTTCCCAAAAATGATAAAAACTATAACATAGTAACAATACAAGCACAGCACATATATGAAGAACAATGTAAATCTTATCAGAAGACACAAAACAAAATTGGAACAAATGCAAAGATGTACCATTGTTGGATGGGAATATAATAATAAAAATGTCATTTCTCCCAAAAGTAATATGTAAATCAATGAAATTCTAATTAGTATCCCAAAAGAATCTTTTATCTCAATACAGCTATCATAAGTTTCATGTGAAAGTGTAAATATCCAGAATAGCCCAAAAAAAGTATTTTAAATATCGAATGACAATAAGAGATAGACTATACCGCCACTGTAATACAGTTGTTATTATGTTGACATGAAAATAGATTAAAAATAATAAGTCAGTGGAATAAAATAAATAACTCAGAAATAAATAGACATAAGTACATATGTGGCAAAGGGATATATTAATTTTCCCTTTAAAACCATTTTTATTGATGCATAAGAGATGTACATAGTTTTGGGGTACATGTGATAATGTAATACATTCATATAATTTGTAAAGATTAAATCGGTATATTTGGAATATCTCAACTAAATATTTGTTTTTTCTTTATGCTAGAATCATTCAAATTATTCTCACCTATTTTGAAATATACAATAGATAATTGGAAACTGTAGTCACCCTACTAATCTATTGAATACTGGGTCTTATTTATTCTATCAAACTGTATATTTACACCTATTAATCAATTTATCTTTATCCCCCAGTCCCTTAAAATATTTTAATTTCTTGAGTAATAAATTTATTATTCAATTTTCTAAATAATATAATAGTATAATAGGAATATAATTTTCTAACCCCTAGAATAATACTGGGGGTAGGAGGAAATAAAGTTGGACCTCTATTTATACTATGTACAAAACAAAAATAAATAAAATTAAAATATTTAAACAAAATGTAAGAGACTACACATACAATATAGGTGTACAGGAAATTATATTCACCAAATGAGAAAAACCAAAAGCTTAAAGAAAAAAACAATGAAGAAAGAAGGATGGAAGAAAGGGAGGGAAGGAGGAAGAGAGGGAGGGAAAATATTTGACAATATAATTTTTAAATTAGAGTAAAAGTTCACAAATAAAATCAATAGATAAAGACTACTTTGGGGGAAAAAACATTTTACACCTTAAGACATCAAAAAGTTATCTATAATATCTGAACACCTCTTACAAAATAATGTACAATAACATAAGTAAAGAATATAAATAGACAGTTCACAGGAGAGCAAGTCTAAGTGACCAGCAAACACATGAAAAGATGTTCAAATTCATTGGTAGTTGAGTAAATGCCAAAAAAGAGGTAACGATGAGATGTCACATCTGACAAAAAGTAAAGCAAAATAAGGATCAAGAATGTCAGGGGAAGGGAGACTCTCCTACATTACCTGAGGGAAATGTCAGCTTTACAGTCTTTCTGAAAGACAATCGAGCAGTATCTGTTATAATTTAATATATTTGCATCCTTTCATCTAGCAATTCTACCGGTCACATAACAATATATCACATTTTATATCATATAAAAATAAAAGCATCAGGCTGGGCATGGTGGCTCACACTTACAATCCCAGCACTTTGTGAGGCCAAGGCAGGTGGATCACTTGAGATCAGGAGTTGGAGACTAGCCTGGCCAACATGGTGAAACTCCTTCTCTACTAAAAATACAAAAATTAGCTGGGTGCAGTGGCGCGTACCTATAATCTCAGCTACCCAGGAGGCTGAGGCACAAGAATCACTTGAACCTGGGAGGTGGAGGTTGCAGTGAGCCGAGATCATGCCACTGCACTTCAGCCTGGGAGACAGAGTGAGACCCTGTCTCAAAAAAATTCATTAATTAATTAAATGGATAAATAAAGGCATTAGTATCTAAAAATACATACAAGTACGTTTACTGTAGCATTGTTGAGAATGGTCAACAACTGCAAGCAAGTGAATGCCCAGCAACTTAGGGAGTGGTTGAATATATTAAGATTAATTTACATAATGAAATATTATGCATCTATTAAAATGAGTTTGGATTTCACTAGATAAGAGAGATTTTCTTGAAGATCCTTTGAGAAAAAGAAAATGCAGAGGAGTAGAAATAATATAATCTCATTTTTTAAAACAACTGAAAAATTGCCTCTATCTGTACAGTTGTGCATATATCAGTGTGCATATATATGTAGCTTCTTTGTAATTATACAGCATGAAGAAAAACAGATTCATAAGAGGTAAGGCCTGTCTGATTTGGAGAAGAGGAAAGGAGAGTGGCTAAAGGAGGCAAACAAAGATAAAAAAAATTATAGCCCTAAAAAATTATGATACGATTCCATTTAGGCATTTATGTAAATGTATGTGTGTGTATGTATGTGTGCATATATATAAAGAAACATTTTAAATAAATTTTAAAAAATTAGAAAAGAGAAAGGAAAGGAATAAAAAGATGGAGCTGGAAAGGGTGACAGGGAGAGACAGAGAAACAGAAAGAAAGAGAGAGACAGAGAGAAATTGACAGTGGCTTTGGCAATCAGCCTTTTTAGACTCACATTACATCAACTGACTACTTCATTTGCTAGTCACTTAAGACTCAACATTGATAGTTTTCTCTGATATATCAGAGAGCTGGGCATTTGCCTGTAGTCCCAGCTACTTGGGAGGCTGAGATGGGAGGGTCACTTGAACCTAGGAGTTTAAATTCAGCCTGGGCAAAGTGAGACTCTGTCTCTACAACATGCACACACACACACACACACACACATCTATATGTATATAATAATATCAGATACTTAAACAACTTTAGTTCAAAATATGAGGACGTTTTTAGTTTTGTAGTTTTTCTTTTCTTTTTCCATTCCTTGTTCTCTTCCCCCTTTTAGAAGCAGGAATAACCCATTCCCAATGTTGAATATCAAGCACATAGCTCAGAACATTCCTAACTGCTTGAAAATCTTTTAAGCTGATATGTCTACCAAATGATTTTCTAAGCATTTTATGGCATATATGAAATCTTAGATAATCTACTAAGTGAGAGGCTTCTCCTAAAAGTAAAACTGTTCAATTTCAAAAAAGCTTATTTTTGCAAAACAACAACAAAAGCCTCAATATCTTCTAAGTTACCAAAGACTAGATGCTGTTTCCAACACAGAAGGAATAATTTCTGAAACACCTTAATAAATCTCAGTAATTGTTAGAACACCATGAAGACAAGCAGAAAACAAAGAAGGATATCAATTTCTTAAAAGATCAAGGTCAATAGAATTGGTTTCAGCAACCATTCAACAATTTATAATGAAATCAAACTTGTCACCAAATATCTTAGGAAAGTAATTACAGTGGACATACTTTGAGGCTATGGGTTAGCATAAGATGTCACCGGGGAATTAAGAATGATGACGATGTTATAGATTTAGAGAACAATGGATAAGAAATACGAATACTGTGGAAAGAGGTTTTAATATGGACAGCAAGTCTGTAGGGCAAAATTAATATAAAACTTGAATTCAGTTTGGTATCAGCCAAATAATCTATGCCCATTAAAATTTTACATTCAACCTTGATCTAGCCATTCATTCAACCTGCCTCCCTCATCCTTTCCTGCTTTAGAAACAGAGAACTGACCCTGAAATACCTTGATTAATAATAATCTCAGCTTATTTTTTGTTGAGTCCCTTCTCTATAAAAAGTGCTCTTAATGTAATCTCATTTAAGTATAGTTGCAATTTTATGAAACAGGTATTTATTTCACCATTTTAAGATGAGAAGACCGAGGCATGGAGAGGTATGACGAATATGGCCAAGGTCGAATGGCTAATAGGTGGCAGAACAGGAATTCACAGTCATAGATAAGTTCAAAATCTGAGCTTTTTCTATTTCACTGCCATAAGTCTTGTTAAGTCAATCGGCCATAGGGATGGCTTAACATAAACAACCTGTCACATCCACAGCTATGTAGCTTCAAGTCACCAACTCATAAAATTTGGATGTGTGTCCCTCCCCAAATCTCATATTGAAATGTAATCCCCAATGTTGGAGGTGGGGCCTGGTGGGAGGTAATTGGATCATAAGGACAGATTTCTCATGAATGGTTTAGCACCATCCCTCTTGGAACTGTCCTGATGATAGTGAATGAATGAGTTCTTGTGAGATCTGGTCATTTAAAAGTGTATGTGGCCAGATGTGGTGCCTCTGGCTGGGCACAGTGGCTCATGCCTGTAATCCTAGCACTTTTGGAGGCCGAGGCAGGCAGATCACCTGATGTCAGGAGTTCGAGACCAGCCTGGCCAACATGGTGAAACCTCATCTCTACTAAAAATACAAAAATTAGCTGGGCGTGATGGTGGGTGCCTGTAATCCCAGCTACTTGGAAGGCTGAGGCAGGAGAATTGCTTGAACTCGGGAGGCAGAGGTTGCAGTGAGTCAAGATCATGCCACTGCACTCCAGCCTGGGTGACACAGCAAGACTCCATCTCAAAAAAAAAAAATAAAATAAAATAAAGTGTGTGACACTTCCCCTCTTGCTCTTCTGGCTCCTACTTTCACTATTTGACATACCTGCTCCCTCTTCACCTTCCACCATGATTGGAAGCTTCCTGAGGCCTCCCTAGAAACAGATGCCACTATGCTTCCTGTACAGCCTATAGAATTGTGAGCCAATTAAATCTCTTTTTCTTGTAAATTACCCAATCTCAGGCATTTCTTTACAGCAATGTAAGAACAGACTAATACATTGACTCAGCAATATTCACAGTAGACCCTTGTTGTTAATTCCTTCAACACCAGCAAGACAAGTCAAAAGCTACCCACCCCCATGAACCTCATCTTTCTTAAGCACCTTTCTTCCAGTGGAAGACACCCAGCCTACTTCCCCCAATCAGTGCACATTCTTCAACCCACCATCATCACCATCCCAAACTCCCAAAACTCATAAGCAAGTGACTTCCAGAAATTAGTCATAACCCATCCCCATATCCTCTTATCTTGGGAAACATATACATTTTGTCCTCCTAAACTTAGAAAATCTCATGAGAAGAAGAATATTAAAGGCTAATGGGTCATTAAAATAAGACTCCAGAATCTTATCTCTGAGAACATCATGGGTTAAGGCACTCAGAGACTCTAACCTAGAGGTCTGTAGTTCGGCACTTTCATTTTGCAACTAAGAAAATGCTCCTGTTTCAAATGGAAGAAATTGGCCAATACAAAGGGGCCACAGGCCCCATGCAAGTCCAAAACCCAGTGGGACAGTCATTAATTCTTAAAGCTGTAAAATGATCTCCTAGAATGGGTGCAGTGGCTCATGGCTGTAATCCTAGAACTTTGGGAGGCCAAGGCAGGTGGATCACCTGAGCTCAGGAGTTCAAGACCAACCTGGCCAACATGGCAAAAACCCATCTTTACTAAAAATATAAAAATTAGCCATGCATGGTTGTGGATACCTGTAATCCCAGCTACTCAGGAGGCTGAGGCAGGGGAATCTCTTGAACCCAGGAGGTGGAGGTTGAAGTGAGCTGAGGTCACATCACTGCATTCTAGCCTGGGCAACAGAGTGAGACCCATCTCAAAAAAAAAAAAAAAATCTCCTTTGACTCCATGTCTCATATCCAGGGCACACTGATGCAAGAGCTGGGTTCCCAAGGCCTCGAGCAGCTCTGCCCCTGAGGCTCTGCAGGGTACAGTCCCCACAGCTGCTTTCACAGGCTGGCATTGAGTGCCTGTGGCTTTTGCAGGCTGATGGTGCAAGTTGTCAGTGTATCTACCATTCTGGGATCTGGAGAATGGTGGCCCTCTTCTCATAGCTCCACTAGGCAGTGCCCCAGTGGGGACTCTGCACTGGGGGTCCAATCCCACATTTCCCTTCTGCACTGCCTAGCAGAGGTTCTCTATGAGGGCTCCGCCCCTGCAGCAAATTTCTGCCTGGACATCTAGGCATTTCCATACATCCTCTGAAATATAGGTGGAGGTTCCCACACCTCAATTCCTGACTTCTGTGCACCCACAGGATCAACATCATGTGAAAGCCACCAAGGCTTGTGTCCTGCACTCTCTGAAGCAATGGCCTGATCTGTACCTTGGGTCCCGGGCCTCACCCACAAAACCATTTTTCCCTCTTAGGCCTCCAGGCCTATGATGGGTAGGGCTGCCATGAAGGTCTCTGACATGCCCTCAAGACATTTTCCCCATTGTCTTGGCTATTAACATTCAGCTCCTTGGTACTTATGCAAATTTCTGCAGCAGGCTTGAATTCTTCCCCAGAAAATGTTTTTTTTTTTTCTTTTCTACCACAGGGTCAAGCTGCAAATTTCCCAAACCTTTATGCTCTGCCTCCCTTTTAAACATGTTTCCATTTCAAACCATCTCTTTGTGAATACATATAACTGAACACTTTCAGAATAAGCCAGGTCATGTCTTGAATGCTTTGCTGCTTAGAAATATCTTCCACCAGATGCCCTACATCATCTCTCTCAAGTTTAAAGTTCCACAGATCTCTAGGACAGGGGCAAAATGCTGCCAGTCTCTTTGCTAAAGCATAGCATGAGTGACCTTTACTCTAGTTCCCAGTAAGTTTCTCATCTCCATCCGAGATCACCTCAGCCTGAACTTCATTGTCCATATCACTATCAGCATTCTGGTCAAAACCATCCAACAAGTGTCTAGAAAGTTCCAAACTTTTTCACATCTTTCCGTCTTCTGAGTCCTCCAAATTGTTTCAACCTCTGCCTGTTACCCAATTCCAAAGTTGCTTCCACATTTTCAGGTTATTGTTATGGCAATACCCCACTCTGCCAGTACCAAATCTCTGTATTAGTTCATTTTCACACTGCTATAAAGAATACCTGAGACTGGGTAACTTATTTAGAAAAGAAGTTTAATTGACTCACAGTTCCAAATGGTTGGGGAGGCCTCAGGAAACTTACAATCATGGCAGAAGGTGAAAGGGAAGAAAGACATGACATGGCAGCAGGAGAGAGAGGAAGGAAGTACCACACTTCAAAATCATCAGCTCTTCTGAGAACTCACTTAGTATTATGAGATCAGCCTGGGGAAAACCACCCCCATGATCCAGTTACCTCCCACCAGGTCCCTCCCTTGACATGTAGGGATTACAATTTGAGATGAGATTTGGGTGGGGACACAAAGCCAAATCATATCATCTCCTCTATAAAGTCTTCCCCCCTTTTCTAGGAACACTTACTGGATTCCTTCTCCTCTGGGCCATCTTTGTACCTATGTCAGTTATTGAAATATCTATGTTGTATTTTAATACTGTCTTTCATATCAGTCTTTCTTCTCTTCCCCAAATACTGAGTTCCTAGAAGGCAAATGGGGATTGTGTCTTATTCATAGTAGCAGTTTTTGCATTTAGTGCAACAGCAAGGGCAAAATAGATTCTCCATATCTGTATGCTGAAGAAATGAATGGCCTGCCTGAGCTTATACAGTAAATTGGTCACGAAACGAGAGATCTCTAGCTTCCTGATTCTCTGCCCCAGGTATTTGTCTTTCTATCCTGCTGCTTCTTTGAATCAATGGAGAAAGGGGCCACAATATGACAGTGCTGAAATATTATAGAGCAGCCTCCTCTGTTTCTCAAAAGGCCTAGATCAGTCAGGGTTCAATCAGGAAACAGAAACTATACAGTAATTTAGACAGAAAAATGTAATATAAAGAATTACAAAAGAATGACAAAGCACTGAAGGGTAACGTTAATAAGTAAGAAAATTCTATACAGTACTCTAAAGAAGAGTCCTCAAGGAAGGAAAAACACTGAAGGGGTCCCCTTCCCAAGATTCAGGTACAGACCTCACTGGAGAAGATATTGTTGCAATCTACTAGATGACAGAGAAGTTTGCTGGTCTACAGTCCTAAGGCAGGCAGGAAGCAACCCTCTGTGGTTCAGGCAAGCTGTAGCTGGTGGGCAGACATACAGGCCTGCAGAGGGAGCCGGGGAGCACCAGTTTAGACAAGAGGCCTAGAGGGCCCAGTGACTGTGTTAGGAGAGCTTCTGGAAACAAACCTGGGATGCAGGGAGTAGAAAAGCACAGGGAGTTGTTGGGATTCAGTGTGGGCAGGGTGCCTAGAGTGCAGTGTCTGTGACCATCAGGATAGGCCAGGGCTGCGGGGTCAGAAAGGGACTGTGCATTCTGGGTTCATGGCTGGGGCAGACCACCACTGAAATCCTCTCCCCTAGTGCAGCCAGCAGAAACAACAGGAAAAGACCTTTCCTCCTGCAATGTCCTTCCCCACCCTTTATGAGAAAGCTTAACATCATGTTCACTGTCAAGAAGAAACGTGTAAAGGCAGTCTGTCCATTATAGCAGAGCAGGTATTAAAATATAAATTTGGAGCTGACAGCTAATAAATTGATAACTGGCACAAAGCCTAAATGGAATTCTAAAGATGCAATAACTGCTTATGCTGAATCTGTTAGTCAGTTAAAATGCCAGTTAAAAGTTAACAACAAGGCTTTACCACTATGCAATATATGCATGTAAGAAATCTACACTTGTACCCCCTAAATATATTTTTAAAAAATTTAATTTAAGTGGAAAAACAGGGTTGATCTGAAGAATAATGAGATAAAACAGATAAAAATGTAGCACAAAATGGACTTTTAATTAATATTTTTATCCAACCCCCTTAATATTGTTATAAAAGTTTGCTGTATTAGTTATCTATTTCTGTGTGACAAATTACCCCAAAATTTAACTTAATACAATGTACATTTATTTTCCCATTGTTTCTGTGCATCAGGAATTGAAGCTCAGCCTAACTTAGTCCTCTCTGTCAGAGCCTCTAAAAAGGCTTCAGTCAAGGTGTCATCAAGGGCTATGGTCTCATCTTAAGGCTTTATTGGAGAAGGATTTGCTTTCATGCTCACTGAAGTGATTGTTGACAGGATTTAGTTTCTCAAGAACTGTTAGACCGATGGCCTCAGTTCTTTGATGGTGGTTGGCTGGAGTTTACCTTCGGTTCCATGCTACGTGGGCCTCTCCAGTTTGTTCCATCAGAGCAAGCACATGAGAGGAGCCAAAGAGAATGCAAATAAGACAGAAGTCACTGGCTTTCCAAACTTAGTTTCATCAACTTTGCCATATTCCACTCACCAGAAGCATGCCACCAAGTCCAGCCCACACATATGGGGAGGAGGTTCCACCAAGGACAGGTACACCAAGAGGTGGGATCGTTACAAGCACTGGCAGAAGTTGTCTGTCACATTGTCTTTTGCTCTTCACTTGTTACTGTTTTCCCTTAGAAAACAAAATGAATACATGAAACTTATTGTTTCAAAAGCCTTATTGGAAACCTAAAGATGTTATTTTGGTGAGGTTAGAGGTGGCAATGCTGGTGGCAAGCCTGTGATCCCACTGCTTTGGGAGGTCAAGGTGGGAGGATCGCTTGAGCCCAGGAATTTGAGACCAGCCTGGGCAACATAGCGAGAGCTCATCTCTACAAAAAATTTAAAAATTAGCCAGGGGAAGAATGGCAGATAGAAGGCAGGATTAACTTGCAGTTCCCACTCAGATAAACAGAGCAGATTGTAGAGACCCAAATTGTGAACTTTTGCTCCAAGAACTATCACAGGAACATACCAGGAGATCCAAGAGAAGCCACAGACCCTCTGAAGGATGTGGATTGCCACTCCAGGCTCCGTGGGACAGCCAAGGAACTGTGAGCTGGCTTGCTTTCCTAGCTTGGAGGCTTGCAGCCTGGGTCAAGTTCCCAGCCTGCTCATTAGCTGCCTGGAAATAAACTTGGTGCTGCTGGAGTGTGGGGGACACCGTGGGAGTGAGACCAGCCTTTTGGGCTGTGGGCTGCACGGGAGCTGGGTGAGGCCTGTGGCTGCTGGCTTTCCCCAACTTCCCTGGTTACCTGTATGACACAGCAGTAGCAGCTATACTCCCCCTGGGAACATAACTTTATTTTCCTAGGACCCACATCCCCATCCCCCACAGCAGCCACAGCAAGCTCCACCCAAGGAGAGTCTGAGTGAAGACATACCCAATCCTGCCCCTACCTGATGGGTCTTTCTCTATCCACCTTGGTAGCCAAAGACAAAAAACAATCCCTTGGGAGCTATATGACCACCCCCCCCCCCACCACCATCTGATCCTCCCTATATCACCACAGCTGGTGCATTCTTGAAAGTGCCACCTCCTGGCTGGAGGCTAACCAACACAACAAAAATACAACTAAGGACCCTCACAGAGACCATTTCACTCCCCGGCTACCTCCACTGGAACAGGTGCTGGAATTCACGCCTGAGAGACTTGAACATGAATCACATCACAGAACTCTTTGCAGACACCCCACAGTACCAGCCCAGTGCCTAGTAGCTCCACTGGGTGGCTAGATCCATAAGAGAAATAGCAATCACAGCCAACATTATACTGAATGGGGAAAAGCTGAAAGTATTGCCCCTGAGAACTGGAACAAGACAAGAATGATCACTTTCACCACTTCTATTCAACACAGAACTGGAAGTCCTAGCCAGAGCAATCAGACAGGAGAAATAAATAAAGGGCATCCAAATTAGTAAAGAGGGTGCCAAACTGTCACTGTTTGCTGATGACATAATTGTATACCTGGAAAACCCTAAAGACTCATCCAAAAAGCTCCTAGAACTGATAAAAAACATTGAGCAAACTTTACAGATACAAAATTAATGTACACAAAATCAGTAGCCCTGCAATACACCAACAGTGAACAAGCTGAAAATCAAATAGGGAACTCAACTCCTTTTACAATAGCTGTAAAACAGATAAAATACTTAGGAATATCTTTAACCAAGGAAGTGAAAGACCTCTACGAGAAAAACTACAAAAGACTGCTGTAAGAAATCATAGATGACACAAACAAATGGAAACACATCCCATGCTCATGGATATTTAGAATCAATCTTGTGAAAATGACCATACTGCCAAAAGCAATCTACAAATTCAATGCAATTCCCATCAAAATACCACCATCAGCTGGGCACAGTGGCTCATGCCTGTAATCCTAGCACTTTGGGAGGCCAAGGCAAGCGGATCACTTGAGATCAGGAGTGTGAGACCAGCCTGGCCAACATGATGAACCTCATCTCTACTAAAAATACAAAAATTAGCTGGGCGCAGTAGCACGTGCCTGTAATCCCAGTTACTCTGGAGGCTGAGGCAAGAGAATTGCTTCAGCCCAGGAGAGAGAGGTTGCAGTGAGCTATGATTGCACCACTGCACTCCAGCCTGGGTGACAGAGGGAGACTCTGTCTCAAAAACAAACCAAAAAACCCACCATTATTCTTCACGGAACAAGAAAAAACAATCCTAAAATTCATACGGACCCAAAAATAGCCTGCATAGCCAAAGCAATTTTAAGCAAAAAGAACAAAAATGGAGGCATTATGTTACCTGACTTTAAACTATACTATAAAGCCATAGTCACCAAAACAGCATGTTACTGGTATAAAAATAAGCATATAGACCAATGGAACAGAATAGAGAACCCAGAAATAAAGCCAAATACTTGGAGTCAACTGATCTTTGACAAAGCAAACGAAAACATAAAACACTGAAAGGACACCCTGTTCAACAAATGATGCTGGCGAGAATTGCTTGAACTTGGTAGGCAGAGGTTGCAGTGAGCCGAGATGACATCCCTGCACTCCAGCCTGAGTGACAAAGTGAGACCCTGTCTCAAAGAAAAAAAAAATATCATGCTGGGAAAACTGGCAACCACATGTAGAAGAATGAAACTGGATCTTCATCTCTCACCTTATACAAAAATCAACTCAAGATGGATCAAAGACTTGAATCTGAGACCTGAAATCATAAAGATTCTAGAAGATAACATCAGAAAAACTCTTCTGGACATTGGCTTAGGCAAAGACTTCATGACCAAGAATCAAAAAGCAAATACAACAAAAACAAAGATAAATAGATAGAACTTAATTAAACTAAAAAGCTTCTGCACAGCAAAAGAAATAATCAGCAGAATAAACAGACAACTCACAAAATGGGAGAAAAATTTCACAATCTATACATCTGACAAAGGACTAATATTCAGCATCTAAAAGGAACACAAACAAATCAGCAAGAAAAGAACAAACAGTCTTATCAAAAAGTGGGCTAAGGACATGAATAGACAATTCTCAAAAGAAGATATACAAATGGCCAACAAACAAATGAAAAAATTCTCAACATTACCTATTATCCAGGAAATGCAAATTAAAACCACAATGCAATACCACCTCCCTTCTGCAAGAATGGCCATAATCAAAAAATAATAGATGTTGGTAGGGATGCGGTGAAAAGGAAACACTTTTACACTGCTGATAGGAATGTAAACTAGTACAACCACTATGGAAAACAGTGTACATATTTTTTAAAGAACTAAAAGTAGCTCTACCATTTGATTCAGCAATCCCACTCTTGGGTATCTACCCAGAGGAAAAAAAATCATTAAACGAAAAAGATACTTGCACACACATGTCTGTAGCAGCACAATTCATAATTGCAAAAATATGGAACCAGCCCAAATGCCCATGAATCGACAAATGGGTAAATAAAATGTGGCATATAGTAATATATACCATGGAATACTACCCAGCCATAAAAAGGAATGAAATAATGGCATTTGCAGCAACCTAGGTGGAATTGGAGACCATTATTCTAAGTGAAGTAACTTAGGAATGGAAAACCAAACATTATATGTTCTCACTCATAAGTAGAAGCTAGGCTATGAGGACGCCACAGCATAATAGTGATACAATAGACTTTGGGGACTCAGGGGAAAGGGTAGGAGAGGGGTGAGGGATAAAAGACTACACATGGGGTACAGTGTACACTGCTCAGGTGATGGGTACACCAAAACCTCAGAAATCACCACTAAAGAACTTATTAATTTAACCAAATACCACCTGTTCCCCAAAAATCTATTGAAATAAAAAAGTAAAATTAAAATTAAGCAAATGAACTAAAAAAAAATCTTTGATAACGTGAGATGTGAATAGAAAACCAATAGAAAAAAAAGTTTCATAGCTGATCCATTGGCTACCAATCAAAGTTAAACTAGTCATATACACTTGTAAATTCTTTCTCAAAAGATTGATTTGCCATTCTGTATTTATAGCTACCCAATATAATTGACTACAAAGCACTATTATCATGGTTAAAGGGTATTTATTTAAGCCTTCAGTTATGCCCACCCCTCTATGCACATAGAGGAGTCTTACTTTTTAGCAGTTCACATTCTAAAAGATATAACTTTGGTATGACTAAACACAGATATAGCAGTAAGGCAGACATCTTATATTGCGCTTCCTTATCTACTCATAACACCCTTCCAGGGTCAATAGATATTCAGAAAATGATACACATGATAAACATTAATTCAACAAATACTTGTTAAATCCCTGTTGTGTGCCAGAAGCTACCTTAAACACTGGGAAAACAGTGGCAAATAAGACAAGAAACATTCTTGCCTGATAGGACTTACTCTGTACTGGGAGAGCTAGACAATAAATATTTAAACAAATAAATAATATAATGACAGGTTGTGATAAGTGCTACCAAGGAAATCAACATGGTTATGCAATATCTGAGAGAGGTTAACCTCTGTAGGGTGGCCGAGAAAGACCTTTGTGACAAGGTGATATTTCACCTGAGGTCTAAAGAATGAAAATGCACTGGATTTCCAGAAGCCCAGAGAAAAAGTATCGCAGACAGAGAGAAAGGTAAGTACAAAGACTGTTTGTGGCAAAGAATTTGAGTGACTACGAAAAAGAAAAGGAGATGGTGCACCTGGTGCACAATGACGATGAAGGAGAGAATATGAAATGAGCTCAGGGAAGTAGGCAGAGGCCAAGCATCCAGGAAGCTTGAAGGCCAGAGAAAAGATTGTGATTTTAAGAACAGACAGGATAGTGGAAGCTGATGTAAATTTTTGAAATCTCCCTGGTTGTTGTGTGTGAATGGATGGGTACATAAACTTAAGAGGAAGTGGTAGGGACTGTGAGGAAGCTGTCCCAGGCGGACAGGTGCCAAGCGATGACAGCTTGGATTAGACTAGTGGCAGTGAAATTGGAAAGAAGTGAGGGATTTCAAGAAATAGGTCTGAGGAGTTAGATGTGAATAGTGAAGAAAAAGGAGGAATCAAGGTGAGCCTCCTAAGTTGGAAGGCTGAGTTTTTGGAGAGACTGAGCAGAAAAGGTTTTGGAGAGAGCAGGGGGCAGCATTGAAGATGTCTGCAGTAGGATTTACAAGTTTGTTGCTCAAGAGACAAAACTGGGCTAGAAATATCAATTCTAATGTAATCAGCAAATCCATGGCATTTCAAACCATGACAGCAGATGAGATACCTGTGGAGAGATTGTAGATGGAGAAAAAAAGAATGCCCATGGGAAAGCCCAGGGGTGTGGAAATAGACATTGGGTAGAGGAGGAAGAAGAATCAGCAGTGGGGGTTAAGCAGGAGGAAAGCCAGGTAGGTGGAAAACCAGGATGTGGTGTCAGGGAACCCAGGAGAGGAGAGCATTTTAAGAAAAGATACTGGTGCCAAATGCTGCTGATCTAAACACTGAGAAACTGTCCTTCATATTCAGTAGGGTGGATCCTGCAATGACTTTGACATAGAAAGCTGGAGTGGCGTGGTAGAGACTGACTGAATTCGAGTAAGCTGAAGAATAAATGCAGAGTGAGAGAGTGGAGACAAGTGGAGACTACTGATCTGAGAAGTATTAAGAAGGCAAGGGAAGCCTTGAATGAAAGGCATTGTCTTCCAGCTCTTTGAATAACTCACCCCAGACCAGCCCCAGGGTTCATGCCTGCAATCCCAGCAGTTTGAGAGGCTGAGGCGGGTAGATTTCTTGAGGCCAGAAGTTCGAGACCAGCTGGGTCGAGACCTCGTCTCTACAAAAATAAAAAAATAATAATAATAATAGCCAAGCACTGTTGAGCTTCTTTGAAGTTCTTTGAATAAATTGAGAGAAAGAGGAAAATGGGGAGATAGCTGAGAGGAAGAAGGTAAAGGGAAGTTGTCGACATCTATAGCAGGGGAGAGTTGAATACATTTAAGTGCCGTTAGAGCCAAAAGGGAGTGAAAGACAGAATGCTGGAGAGAGGTGAGATTGCTGACAGATGGGAGCCTCTGAGCAAGCAAGAGGACACACCATTCAGAGCCCTACTGGTGGAACCAGCTTTGGCCAGAGAAATTCACTTGGCAAGGAGGAATAATAGAGATGAAGCACACGGGTGGGGACGGTGGTGGGCTTGGGGCAGGGGGATTTCTACATTCTATGTGAAACCGGAACAAAAATCATCTGCTATTGGGGAGGAGGAGGAGGACACGTCTCAAGAGAATGCGAACAAGGGTGTATGAATTAGGAATTGGGGAGACAGACTGGGCTGAACTGAAAAAGGAAAGAGAGTGGAATCAAATATCAGACATTCAAATCTCAGCAGGATTTTCCATTTTAGTCAAATACATTTCTTTGTACTGAGAAGCTGTAAAGTTAGTGTAATGGGGACTTTCTCCAAATCGCAAGAGCAGGGTAATGCCAATGCCCCTTCTGCCTACAGCAAATCAGCTCACTGGACTCCCCAGCTGAGAAGCAAGGGAAGCAGCCTTCAAGCCCCTTCCTGCCATTGGGTTCCGATTTTTTCACAAAGTGCTATCTTATCCCTAGTACCATTCCTGGCCCTGCCCTAGGCTTTTGAGGGCCTTGCTCTGGCCTTGCAGCCAGACCCCTTCCCACCAAGCAAGGATCAGGGGCAGAGCTCACACCCCAGACCTCCAGAACAGGGCCAGAGCTGCCTCTTCCCCTGCCACATTCATAGTGGGGCAGATCACTCCGTGGATGTACTCTTCTCTAAGCCTGAGTCGTGCCTGCAAGATGGCTGCTTGAAGGGAGAGGGCTGTGGACAGAGTTGGGGTTGCAGGTGGAGGGGTCCACATACACACTTACACACACACACACACACACAGCACTCCTGGCACAGGATGGAGCTGGGGGTGGCAGATAGAACAAGTGGCGTTGTGAACTGTGTCAGCCACATTCTATTATAATAGGAAATTCTAAGGCATCTAAGAATTTTAAATTAGCCTGGATCTTTTAGGTCATTATGAATGTATATTTATCATGGCGAGAGGATAAAATATATTTGACTTCAAAATGTTTTCTCCTGATTTATAACTTTTAAATATCTGGGTAAATGGCAGGTAAGCCTGCATTTGTTCTCTTGCCTCAGCCTCACAAAAGATAGGGAGGACCACGTGTCCACACAGTCCTCCTGACTGTCCTGTCCCAGGGGGCTGGCGTGAGCACTCTTAATTCCCTTTATACATTGGCATTGCTGCTGCTGTGGCAAACCTGAAGAATTCAAGTTCTAGTCTTGCCAGATCCAGAAAATGCTCTCTGAGAGGGTGTCTCTTACTTTGTGTACCCTGGTCTGCATAGAGTCGGTTCACCATCTTGGTGCCTGCACAGCGATCACTGTTTAGTTCCAGGCTAGAGGTGGAGTTGTTTTCCAACTCTCACTTGAGTGAGGCCTGCACAGTCAAACTCTGTCCCGCCTCTGGGGGTGAGGCTCGGCATTGCAGTAGGTTAGGGCAGCTCCTTCTTCCATTTGCCCTCCACAGCTGATCCTGGCCTCTGTCCAAAGGTTCACTCTCAAATAGGAAAAGCAAATTAATTCTCCTTCTCTCTCTGTGTGTGTGTCGCTCTCCCTAACTTGCACAATGCGAGGATTCAAGTCTCCCATTTCCTATACTCCCTTCTCCTCCTCCATTGCCCTTCCCTTCATTGATTTTTCTATACAGCTGTCACCGTTGATTTTTCTTGATAAGGATTTTGACCACAGATGACTTACCTAAACATTTTTTATATTTCCTCAACCTCCATTTGCAACTTGGGCAGACAAGCTGGAGCTACTTAGTGTAGTCTTGGGAGATATTAAAGAGCATCTTTAAGGTCATTTGTTTGGAATATTCCACACTTGCACATATTGTAATATGAACTACTTGAGGACTTCAATCCAGTTTACTTATGCACCCAAACTAAGGCTCTTGTTGCAAACTCTGGTCTTAAATGCTTCATCCATTCCATGCAAATTCAACTTTATTTTCAGAGTTGGGAGCATGAAACAGATTATTGTCACCATTATTGAAAATGTGTGTAACTCTTCACAACTGCAAAATGATGTACTCATGTAAGAAAGCAGATCACTTTAAATCAGGGTCCGAAGAGGGATGTCACAACAAGAAAATCAGTTATTCACTGTGTCTCCTTCAAGAAACTTGCTAATGACATTTCTAATAAGAGCAATCACAAATGTTTCTCCATGATTCTCTGGGAAATCATTCCTAAACTCTCAAGCCAGTGGGGAGAAACTGCTTAAAAGGCTAATTTGATATCTAAATTATTCTAATTTACCCTTTTCCCTCAAATATGGGAACTTAAGTCTGCTCCAGTAACACATATTAATGTCACATTTTCTGTCATCCAGTTTTAGTTACATTTAAGTGAAACTAATATTCACTTATTTTCCATTTGCTTATAATAAAAAAAAAATTCTGTGGATTTAGGGCAGCACTAAAACTTTAACGAGGTAGAAATTTCTGTTTTGGTCACATTGCCTTCAATTAACATAGCTCTTGCGCTCACTGTTACAATCGCAGACTGCTGAAGAAACTTGACTATTAAAAGTAAAATAAATAATTAATTAATTAATGGATAATATACACACACACATATATATACATACAGGCACACCTCATTTTATTGCACTTCACTTTATTGTGCTTTGCAGACATTGCATTTTTCACAAATTAAGGTTTGTGGCAATCCTGCATTGAGCAAGTCTATCAGCATCATTTTTCCAACAGCATGTGCTTGCTTTGTGTCTCTGTGTCACATTTTAGCAATCCTCACAATATTTCTAACTTTATTATTATTAATACATCCATTATGGTGATCTGTGGTCTATAAGCTTTGATGTTACTATTGTAATTGTTTTGGGACTCCACAAACCCTACTCATATAAGACAGTGAACTTAATGGATAAATGTGTGTATTCTGGCTGCTCTACTGACCGGCCATTACCCTAACTCTCTTCTGCTTCTCAGGCCTCCCTATTCCCTGAGACACAACAGTATTGAAGTTAGGCCAAGTAATAACCCTAAAATGGCCTCTAAGTGCTCAGGTTAAAGAAAGTGTTGCATATCTTTCACTTTAAATCAAAAGCTAAAAATGTTTAAGCATTTCTACTGCTCAGAAAAAATATTATTTCTAAAATATTACTGCTCATTGGCAATGCACCTGGTCACTCAAGAGCTCTCATGGAAGTGTGCAAGGAGATTAATGTTGTTTTCATCCCTGCTAACACAACATCCATTCTGCAGCCCATGAATCCAGGAGGAATTCTGACTTTCAAGTCTTATAATTTAAGAAATACAAATCATAAGGTTATAGCTGCCACAGATAGTGATTCCTCTGATAGATCTGGGCATCTGTGCAAAGTTAATTGAAAGCCTTCTAAAAAGAATTTGCCATTCTACATGCCACTAAGAACATGCATGGTTTATGGGAGGAGGTCAAAATATCCACATTAACAGGAGTCTGGAAGAAGTTGATTCCAGATCTCATGATTGACGTTAAGGGGTTCAAGACTTCAGTGGAAGAAGTAACTGCAGATGTAGTAAAAATAGCAAGAGAACTAGAGTTAGAAGTGGAGCCTGAAGATGTGACTGAATTGCTGCAATCTCATGATAAAACATGAACAGATGAGAAGTTACTTCTTATGGATGAGCAAAGAAACTGGTTTCTTAAGATGAAGTCTACTCCTAGTGAAGATGCTGTAAACATTATTGAAATGTCAACAAAGGATTAACAATATTACATAAACTTAGCTGATAAAGCAGATGCCAGGTTTGAGAGAATTGACCACTTTTGAAAGAAGTTCTACTGTGGGTAAGATGCTATCAAACAGCATCTCATACTACAGAAAAGTCATTCATGAAAGTAAGAGTCCACCAATGCAGCAAAATTCACTGCTGTCACAGCCACCCCAATCTTCAGCAACCATCACCCTAATCGGTCAGCATCTATCAACACCAAGTCAAGGCCCTTGATTAGCAAAAAGATGTACTCACTGAACATTCAACTGAATGTGAGCATTTTTTAGCAATAAAATGTTTTTTAATTAAGGTATGTATATGGCTTTTTAAACATAATGCTATTGCACACTTAATAGACTACAGTATAGCATAAACATAACATTTACATACATTGGGAAACTAAAAAATTCATGTGACTCACTTTATTGTGATATTTGCTTTATTAAGGTGGTCTGGAACACAATATCTCCAAGATTTGCCTGCTAAAGAGAGATTGGCCTGGGATGGTGGCTCACATCTATAATCCCAGCATTTTAGGAGGTCAAGGATGAGAGAATCTCTTGAGGCCAGAAGGCCAGAAGGATCACTTGAGACCACTGGATAGCCAGATCCCATTTTTACATAAAATTAAAAAAACAATTAGCCAAGTGTGGTGGTGTGTACCTACAGTCCCAGCCTCAGGAGGCTAAGGCAGGAGGATTATTACTTAAGCCCAGGAGTTCGAGGCTACAGTGAGTTATGATCACGCCACTGCACTCCAGCCTGGGTAACAGAGCAAGACCCTGTTTCTAAAAGAGAGAGAAATCACTACGTAATGCTAAATTAAAAGTCATATATCATTAAAAATCCTCTCACTACATAGTATTCCATAAGTAGTAGAGATCCAGAACACCAAAGAGAATTATGTCATTGTGATTGGTAAAACTTAGGCGTTGTGAACAAACTTCTGAAAGTAATTCTCTCCTAATCAGGCAAGCAGGCACATAAAAAAAATCTGTGAGAAAAAATGTGCCTTTTTTTGCATTTTATCAACTGTGGAAGAAACATCAAGGACCTGCCACAGTCTCAACTATTAGCTGGACACTATGGGATTTCACCTGCCCTACTTTGAAGAGAAAAAGCTCCCATTGTCCCTTCTACCCTTGCACTTTTTTATGCTTGTAGATATAAAGGATCTCCATTACTTTTACATTCCCTTTGTACAAATTGAAACACTTATTCCATTGTACTATCTTTTTTTTTATATTCCTATCTTCTATTTGTCAGCCCTCTAAGATGGTGAAAATGTTATCAAATGATGAAGAACAGTGGGAATTCTTAAGCACTGCTGGCAGGAGTGTAAATGATTATAACAACCTCTGAAAACAATTTGACAAATTCTAGTCTAGCTGTTAAGTGTCATACCCTAAGACTCAGTAATTCCATTCCTAGATATGTTCCCTAGAGAAAACCTTTGCACATTTACATATAGATATGCACAACAATGTTCAAGACATTGCATCTCTAATAACAAAATAATATAAAGAACTTAAATATCCATTAATTTTAAAAATGAATTAAAAATTACAATGTACTCATATACTGGGATATTATGTTAAAGTAGAAATTAATGGATTACAGCTACATGAATCAACATGAATGAATGTCACAAACAAATTTGAACAACAGCCCGGGCACGGTGGCTCACACCTGTAATCCAAGCACTTTGGGAGGCTGAGGTAGGCAGATCACTTGAGGTCAGGAGTTCGAGACCAGTCTGGCCAACATGGTGAAAACCTGTCTCTACTAAAAATACAAAAATTAGCCCAGTGTGGTGGCACGCATCTGTAGTCCCAGCTACTCAGAAGGCTGAGGCAAGAGTATCACTTGAACCCAGGAGGCGGAGGTTGCAGTGAGCCAAGATTGCGCCACTGCACGCCAGCCTGGGCAACAGAGGGAGACTCTGTCTCAAATAATAAATAAATAAATAAATCCTAACAAAAAACAAGTTACAGAAGGAAAATGCAGTATAATGTTATTTACATAAAGCTTACCAATATGCAAAAAAAGGAAATGCCAGCTGGTCGTGGTGGCTCATGCATGTAATCCCAGCACTTTGGGAGGCCGACACGGGTGAATTACCTGAGGTTGGGAGTTCAAGACCAGCCTGACCAACATGGAGAAAGCCTGTCTCTACTAAAAATACAAAATTAGCTGGGCACAGTGGCGCATGCCTGTATTCCCAGCTACTCGGGAGGCTGAGACAGGAGAATCGCTTGAACCTGGGAGGCAGAGGTTGCGGTGGGCTGACATCGCGCCATTGCACTCCAGCCCAGGCAACCAAAGCAAAACTCCGTCTCAACAACAAAAAAAAAACAACAACAAGGAAATGCCCAAAGAGATGATTAATTTGCCCTGATTTTGCCCTGATCACATGGCATGTAAGAGCAGAGGTGGAATTTGAATACAACTCTGTCTAAAATCAAATGTTATGCACTTCCCAAGACATTCATTGTCTTGACTGATTTTTCTTTGTGGAAGCAACCTTCCTTCTATCTAAGGCCTATGGCTCACTCCACCCCGTAACTCTCAGGATACACATATAATCTATAAATAACCAATCAGAAAAGTCCATACTCAGGCAAAGTAATAGATTCTAAGGAAGACAGGTGGCAGAGCCAGGTAAGTGAAACATAATCCAGGGACTGTTACAAAATTATTGAGAAAGATATCTATTTATGGGGTTTGCTTCAACAATAGAAGACAGTTAAATTAGGTGTTGCAAGTTGCTTTGGTGTCTAGAATGGAGTTGCTAGGCTTATATGATGTAAACCCAGACCACTGGTAGCCATCTTTGTTACCACTTAAAGAGAACCCACTAGAGGATGAAAACAACACAAAGTAAAAAAAAAAAAGACAAATGATGAAAAGAGATAGATCCCTATTGTAGACCTGGACTCTTCACTAAGCCATTAAATTTCCTTTTCATCAGTTCAGCTTCACATAGGTTTCTGTCACTAGCAGCCAAAAGTATCCTAATACAATAATTTATTTTATTATATGCTTTCATATAACTGTGGTCTTTTCATCACATTAGTGGGTAATTATTCATTTATTTAAATGTATTTTGATTACTATCTCTCTTTCTAAAAGTAAGATCGATGAAAGTAAGAATCATGTCATATTTTGCTCACCATGGTAGTATCAATATTGCCCAGAACAACCAATAGGTGCTTATAATATATTTGGGGGTTTTTTTGTTTGTTTCGCTTGTTTGTTTTGTTTTTTTGAGATGGAGTCTTTCTCTGTTGCCCAGGCTGGAGTGCAGTGGCCACAATCTCGGCTCACTGCAACCTCCACCTCCTAGGTTCAAGAGATTCTCCTGCCTCAGCCTCCCAAGTAGCTGGGATTACAGTCACCTGCCACCACGCCCAGCTAATTTTTGTATGTTTAGCAGAGACAGGGTTTCACCATGTTGGCCAGGCTGGTCTAGAACTCCCGACCTCAAGTCATCCTCCTGTCTCGGCCACCCAAAGTCCTGGGATTAAAGACGCCCAACCCTATATATTTGTTGAATTAATAAAAAAGCAAGGAAACATAGAGCTCTCACTTCTTGTGTTCATGGAAGAAGCTCAATAGCAGAGTAAAGTCACACCAACTATCTATGGTAATCCACCTGGTCATTCATTCTTAAACAGAAATTACCAACCAAGGGTCTCCAGATATTTGGAGAAAACACTTCATAGAACTACAATTGTCCCTCAGTATTCATAGGGTCTTGGCTCCAGGACGGCCCCCAGATACCGAAATTCACAGATGCTCAAGTTCCTAATATAAAATGCCATAGTGTTTGCATATAACCCACACACATCCTCTTATATACTTTAAGTCACCTCTAAATTACTTAGAACAACAAATAACAATGCCTACAGGTCACTTCATTTATGTGGATTCAATGTAATACTCAGCATGTTGCAAATCAAGTTTTGTTTTTTGGGACTTTGTAAAATTCTTATTCCCAAATACTTTCCATGCCAGTTGGTTGAATCCATGGATGTAGAATCCACAGATACAGATACAGACACCTGACTGTACTGGGTGAAAAAAAAAATCTATCAAAATGGAGAACTTGAAAACGAAGAAAAGAATTTGATAAAAGAAAAAAGAGGCATGGAAGTTCATTTCAGAAGGTTCAAATCAACTAATATAAAATCCAATAAGAGAGAATAAGTAAAATAAGGGTGAAAGATAATCAAATAAATACAAGAATAGAATATTGCAAAAGTAAAGAATGCCACAAATCCTGTTTGGAAGTACCCAGCACCATGAATTTAAAAAGATCCATATGTACACATATTGTGGAACTTAGGTACCAAAGCAAATGCTACAAAGGAAGACGTTTCAGATTGGCACTGGAGTTTTTATCAATAACACTAGATTTAGCTGTAGTCCCAGCCACTTGAGAGGCTTGTATGGGAGGATGTCTTGAGCCCAGGAGATCTGGGCTGTGTGTGCTATGGTAATCAGATGCCCACACTAAGTTCAGTATGAATATGATGACTTCCAAAGAGTAAAGGGCCACTACGTTGCCTAAGAAGTGGGGCACTGGTCCAGTTTGGAAACCAAGTGGGTCAAAGCTCTCATGCTGATCACTAGTCGGATAGCGCCTGTGAATGGCCACTGCACTCCAGTCTGGGCAACACAGCAAAATCCCATCTCTAAAAAAACCAAAACCAAACCAACCCAAAACAAGCAAACAAACAAAAAACAACACTAGATTTAGGAAGAAAACAAAGCAATGGTTCAAAATTCTGAAAGGAAAACAGTTTTGAATCTAACAATTTTGAATATCAACAAGTGGGATAGAAAACCATTTTTCACACGTGCAAAGGCTCAGAAACTTTACCATGTACTTATCCTTTATGAAAAAAGGATTTCACACTTGCTTGGGGCCTGTAGCCCCTTTGTTTTGGCCAATTTCTCCCATTTGGAATGGCTGTGTTTATCCAATGCCTGTACCTCCATGTATCTAGGAAGCAACTAATTTGCTTTTGATTTTACAGGCTCATAGGCAGAAGGGACTTGCCTTGTCTCAGATGAGACGTTAGACTGTGGACTTTTGAGTTAATGCTGAAATAAGACTTTGGGAGACTGTAAGGAAGGCATGATTGATTTGGAAATATGAGGACGTGAGATTTGGGAGAGACCCGGGGCGGAATGATATGGTTTGGCAGTGTCCCCACCGAAATCACATCTTGAATTCCCACACGTTGTGGGAGGGACCTAGCGGGAGGTAATTGAATCATGGGGGCAGGTCTTTCCCATGCTGTTCTGGTGATAGTGAATTAAGTCTCACGAGATCTGATGGTTTTGAAAATTGGGAGTCTCCCTGCACAAGTTCTCTCTTTGCCTGCCACCATCCATGTAAGACAGGACTTTGTCCTCCTTGTCTTTGACCATGATTGTGAGACTTCCCAGCCACGTGGAACTGTAAGTCCAATTAAACCTCTTTCTTTTGTACATTGCCCATTCTCGGGTATGTCTTTATCAGCAGCATGAAAACGGACTAATACATTTTCTATATATTCTTTATTCATTTTTCATAATTTATACCTTTCAAGGAATTTATCCATTCCATCTAAGTTATCAAATTTATGGGTATAAAGATGATAATAATATTCCTTTATTATATATACTTATAATATACATTTAACATTTATAGGGTCTGTAGTGACATCTCCTCTTTCATTCCTGGTTTTGGTTATTTGGGCATTGTCTCTTTATTACTTGTCCAGTCCAGCTAGATGTGTTATTAATTTTATTTATATTTACAAATAACTGCCTTTTAGGTTCTTTGATTTTCTCAGCTGTTTGTTTCTATTGCATTGATTTCTATTTCTCCCATTATTATTTCCCTCCTTCTTTTCACTTTATTTTTCTTGCCTCTTAAAGTGGAAGCTGAGATCACTGACTTTAAACATTCTTCTTTTCTAATATAAGCACTGGAAACTATAAATTTTCCTCTAAAGCACTTGTCTAGTTTCATTTTGTAAATTTTAATAGATTTTATTTTTGTTTTATAGCTTTCCTTTTGATGTCATCTTTGACCCATGGGTCATTAGAAGAATGAAGCTTAATTGCCAAATATTTGGAGATTTTCCAGATTTTTTTGTTCTCTATATGATTTAAATTCTCCCAAGTTTTTGAGACTTTTTTTATGATCTAGTATGTGATCTATCTTGAGTGTCCCATGTGTACTTTAAAAAATGTGTATTATGTTGTTGTTAGAAGTAGAGTTTTATAAATATAAATTAGGTTGATTGATAGTGCTCCTAAAGTTTTCTATATCCTTACTAATTTTTTTTGTTTTCTTGTTCTCACTGAAAGAAGAGTATTGAGACTCTAAAAGTAATCACGAATCTGTCTATTTATTTTTCCAGTTGTGACAATTATTGCTTTGTTTAATTTTAGGTCTCTGTCAATGTTTTCATAAATTGACATTTTCATCATTAAGAAATTTCTTTCTTTCTTTCTGTTATTATTCCCTGTCCTGAGTCTACTTTGACTGGTTTTTTATAGCCACTCCAGCTATCCCTACACTTCATGTTTTCATGCTACATTTTTCCATTCTTTTTTTAACCTATCTGTGTCTTTACATAATACAAACTAACCCTAGAATAAATACTACTCTAATCTGCCCTAATATATCTTAATAGCAAGCCTCAAAAAAAATCAAGCTAATCCCCAAGTAGCCTGCAAAATAAAATTCAAATATTTTTTAAAGGAAGACAACAACCAGGAAGTCAAGCACTTAAAATGCCAACTAAAAATTACCAGACATGCTAAGCATCAAGAAATGTGATCTCCAATTAGGAGAAAAGTCAGTCAACAAAAATAGACCCAGGAAATGATGGTAATAATAAAATTAATGTATAAGGACAAATTCAGGTAGTGATGCTGCCTGTATAGGCTATGCTAGCCTGATCAGCCACATTGTTTTATTTAGTCTTATTTCAGTATGGACTCTTCCCAAAAGTATTCACATGGATTATATAAATGCCCCATCTGGCTGTAGCAACGCCTTTCCAGAGCCCACAGCCTCACAGAGATGTGTCTTTAACACACCAGTCAGTCATCACCCAGGTATTCAACCAAATAGTTATGCTGTTAGTCACAGCCCAAGAGTGAGTAAAAATAAAACATATATGGCCCTTAGGAGTATTGTCTAGAGTAACAACAGTGGCTTTGAATTTAGGCCATTGTGCTGCTACCCTTATTATAGTCAATTTTCCAAATTTCCTTGGGTCTAGACAGCTGCTGCCATCTAGTAGATAACATTAGCTTTAAATTTGGCTCAGCAGTCAGGAAACCTGTCACTCTTTGCCAAAGGCTCTAATGAGCATAGTTATTAGCAATAGAGATCTGTAGTTCAAAGAGATCCTAGAGTCTATATGCCTCCCAGATTAGGGCTGCTGAAACAGCCAGTCGCACTGCCTCTATCTCTGCTTGCTGCTGAGATCCCCAGCTAAATTTAGCATATTTTCTGGTCACTTTATATATTGGTATCAACAAAATGCCTAAATGAGGTGTGCTATAGATTGAATGTTTACATCCCCCCAAAATTTATATGCTTAAATTGAATCCCCCGTGATGGTATTTAGAGATTGGGCCTTTGGGAGATAATTATGTCATGAGGGAAGATTCCCTCATGAGTGGGATTAATGTCCTTATAAAAGATGCCAGAGAAGTCCCTTGTCCCTTTCACCATATGAGGACACAACAAGAAGGCAGTCATCTATGAACCAGGAAGAGCCCTCACCAGACATTGTATCTGCAAGTATCTTATTTTGGGACTTCCCAGCCCCTGGAACTGTGAGAAATAAATGTTTGTTGTTTACAAGCCACCCAGTATATGGTATTCTGTTATAGCAGCCTTAATAAACTAAGACAAGATGATACTGTCTCCAATATTCAAATAATCAAATGAATTGCTGAGCTCCCTTTTTGGTAGTGATGGCCAGAAGGTAACTCTTCCTTTACTGTCCCAGTGGCCAGGCTTTGAGCCTTGTGACACATTGTTTCCAAGAAATTGGCTGTTCCCTGAATCTTAACAGAATTAACAAGACATCCTGGGCTGTCATGTGAGTTAGGGTATACTGTAAATAAGTCATTGTTGCTTATTTTTTATTGGGGTGTGTAGGGGTGTATTTAGTCAGGGTTTTCTAGAGGGACAGAACTAATAGGATATATGTATATATGCAAGGGAGTTTATTAAGGAGAATTGACTCACAGTCACAAAGTGAAGTCCCACAGTAGGCTGTCTGCAAGTTGAGGAGCAAGGAAGCCAGTGGTGGATCAGTTCCAGTCCCCAAACCTCAAAAATAGAGAGGCTGATAGTGCAACTTTCAGTCTGTGGCCAAAGGCCCAAGAACCCCTGGCAAACCACTGGTGTAAGTCCAAGAGCCCAAAAGCTGAAGAACTTGAAGTCTGATGTTCAAGGGCAGGAAGCATCCTGCATGGGAGAAAGATGAAGGCTGGAAGACTCAGCAAGTCTACCCTTCCAAGTTCCTCGGCCTGCTTTATCCTAGCCATGCTGGCAGCTGATTAGATGGTGCCAACCCAGACTTGAGGGTAGGTCTGCCTCTCCCAGTCCCCTGACTCAAATGTTAATCCCCTTTGGCAACACCCTCACAGACACACCCAGGAACAATACTTTGCATTGGTCAATCCAATCAAGTTGACAATTAATATTAGCCATCCCAGGTGGGGAGACTCTAAGATAGTCTCCAATAATCACCACCTCCTGGTATTCCTAGCCTTATATGATCCTGCCCTTGGTTAGAACTTGCTTCTAACCAATAGAATACCTCAACATCCAGAAGTTGTCAATTCATAATTAGATTACATAAGAGTGTGATTTCTGTCTTGCTAGCAACCTCTCTCCCTTGCTGGCTTCAAGAAGCAAGCTGCTCTGTGGAGAGGCCCACATGGCAAGGAACTGAGGATGGAGCCTTCAGCAAAAACCAGCAAGGAACTGAGGTCCTCTGTTCAAGAATCCCTGAGGAACAAAACCCTACCAACAATCACATAAGCTTAGAAGCAGATCCTTCCCCAGACTTTTACTGAAGGCACCAGCCTTGGTGGACACCTTGATTGCAGTCTCATGAGAGACTCACCTAAGCCATGCCTGATTCCTGACACAAAGAAACTGTGAGGTAGTAAATGTGCTATTCTAAGCTTTTAAGTTTGTATTAATTTGTTACTCAGAACTAGATAACTAATATAGGGCCGCTCTGCATAATTACATCATGTAGTGGAACTAAACTCCCAGAGGGAGAGAAATTCGTTTCATGTTTCCGTCCACCTATTGGTGGGTATGAGAATTCTCATACTCCTGTTGCAGTATCATAAATATGCACTGAAGCCCCAGCCAGGTAAATGCTACTGATCTTAATCTCTTCGTGCATAAAGGATTTAAAAAAAAGGCATTTGCAATGTCCAAGATGACATTCCGGGTGCCAACAGTTTTGATATACAATGTCTGAAATAGCAGGAATATAACAACTGAATTCAATAGTAATAATCTACCATAATGGAAACCTCTAGCTCCTATCAGCCTGTTCAGTGGGCACACTGAACTACTGTAATAAATTGCATCTGTCAATACCCCTGCTGTCTTGAAGTCCTTAATTATGGTTTTGTGTTCCTTTACTCCTCCTGTAATTATACGGTGTTTTTGTTGCACAACATGGATGGAATTGGAGGCCTAGTAAGTGTATTCATCCCACTATCACAAGCAATTCTTCTCAATTGAAATTTATGAGCACTTACAAGTATGCAAAGTATCAATACCAATTGTGCATTCAGCAATAAGAGCAATAATGGCAGTGCCTAAGAATGCTTTAAGCAGCCCAACACAGATGATTACAGTTACTTCCCTTACATATTTCACTCCCCTTTCAAATCTGGCCAGTTGAAGCTGTGGTCCTCCCCGCTCAAAAGAACCTGCTAAGATAATCATGTGAACACTGATACCCAAAAGAGCCATAAAAATTTGTATGCAGGTCGGGCACGGTGGCTCACGCCTGTAATCCCAGCACTTTGGGAGGCCGAGGCGGGCGGATCACGAGGTCAGGAGATCGAGACCATCCTGGCTAACATGGTGAAACCCCATCTCTACTAAAAATACAAAAAAATTAGCCGGCATGGTGGCAGGCGGCTGTGGTCCCAGCTACTGGGGAGGCTGAGGCAGGAGAATGGCATGAACCCAGGAGGTGGAGCTTGCAGTGAGCAGAGATCGTGCCACTGCACTCCAGCCTGGGCGAAAGAGCGAGACTCCATCTCAAAAAAAAAAAAAAAAAAAATTTGTATGCCAGCTAGGCATGATGGCTCACACCTGTAATCCCAGCACTTTGGGAAGCCAAGGCCAGTGGATCACGAGGTCAGGAGTTTGAGACCAACCTGGCCAACATGGTGAAACCCCATCTCTACTAAAAACACAAAAATTAGCTGGGCATCATGGTGGGTGCCTACGATCCCAGCTACTCGGGAGGCTGAGGCAGGAGAATCGCTTGAACCCGGGAGGTGGAGGTTGCAGTGAGCCAAGATCGTGCCACCGTACTCCAGCCTGGGTGACAGAGTGAGACTCTATCTCAAAAAAAGAAAAAAACTATTGTATGCCGAATCCCTCCATCCTATCCCACTGTATCCTCAATGGAATGCAAGGTCTTCAGTAACTTCTAGGATCAGGGACCTTGTCTATCTTCCTCTCATAGGCTGTCAAATCGGGATATAGGAGCAAGGGTCAGGCAGCCTCTTGACTTCTTTTCTCCAGTATTTGGAGGTTGATCATTTTGGAGGAATCTGATTCTAAAGAAGCACCTTCTGTTTCAAGTGGGTGGAAAACTGCCTGCTGAAGCCCACCTGCCCCCGTTAATATCTTGACCCAATTACTCCAAGTGCCAACCCCATCAGTTTCTTCCTTGGGATCCACATCACCTTATCACCAGGTTCCTTTGAAGAGGGTTTGTTTTTATTCCTATCCTTCGTTTTGTCTCATTTTGCAGAGATATTGCTTTGTTTACAGGGTGTGTCAATCTTTATCCTGGGTAATCAATCATTCACAGATTCTTGCACAGTGACTCCAGCTACCAACAACAAAGTTAATGTTCCCAACATTTAGGGGCAGATTTTGGTACAGAGGTCGTTTTTGGAGTTGCCATTTTGTCCATTGTCCAGACTGCCATGACAAGCCAGTCTGGAGAAGCTATAGTTCTTGTGCTGTGATACCATATTCCATAGTACTTTATGGGATTTTATGGCCCTGAAAAAGTCTCCATGAGTTGGCCATAAGTACATCAGTACAATCAGAGGGCCATGGAAACAGAGATCCAAAGCCTTTCTTTGAAGCCTGATCCTACTCCAATTGAATAGTCTGTGTAATGGCTTGAGGCATGGAATCATATATGAGAAGGCCTAGTTGCTGCCTTTCACATCCAACAACATAACTTTCCTCACTTTCTTGTCATACAGACACACCAACCAAGTTTCTAACAGCTTCCTGCTTAGAAATATTTCCTTCAAGTTCTGCTCAAAAACTAAACTGTTTCTTCTTTAGTTCATCTCTATTTTTTCATGCGCAGCCAAAAGAAATCCATTGGTACTTTTTCTTTCACCTGAAAAATTCCTTTAGCCAAATTGTGTTAAAAGTATCTCTCCGCAACTTACCAGATATGATACTGGACAGACATTTAACTTCCTTTAGTTGGGATTTCCTCATTTCGCTAATAGGAATATTGTTCCCATTCTTAACAAGCTGTTCAGAGGAGTATAGTGGATATATGCGAAGAGCTAGGACCATAAGTGTATTAGTTATATTTTCTATTTTCCATGTTTTCAACTTTCTACCAAGCTTTCTGTTATAAGTAACATGAGTCACCTTTTCTCCTAATGACAAGTTCCTTCCTGTCCTAACAGGCTTCCCTAAAATTGTCCTCGAGGCCCTTCCAGCTTCTACCTATCCCAAAGTCAAACTCTCATGTAATAGTTTACCATTAAGACACACTCCACTTCCAAGAAACAATTTCGGTTTTGGTTTCTACTGCGATGTAACAAACCACAACAAAACTGTAGGCACTTAAGAAAACAATCGTTTTATTATCTCTCATACTTGTATAGTTTGAGCTTAGCAGGGAGATTCTGCTGGTTTCTCACTTGGTTGTAGTCAGGAGGGTATGAGACTGAAGTCATTCAGGGCCTTTCCTTGGACAACAGGATAGATCGATATTGGCCTCCATGTAATGTCATGTGGTCTCTCCAACAGGAAGCTAGATTTTTTATATGGCCACTCAGGTTTTCTAAAACTGCAAAACTAAAAGCTGCCAGACATCTTAAAGCTTTGAGCCACTGAGGCAAATGTCAATTCCATTCCATTCTGTTGGTTAAATGGTCACAGGGCAGGCAGATTCAAGGGGAATATAAGCTATACTTTCCCAATGCAGGGCATGACAAGGAAAGCCCGAACAGTCTTATTGAAGATGTACTTTAGAAGTACTTTAGAAAGTACTTGCTAACCAGGCTTAGAACTGGCATATTGACTTGATTGGCAAAGGTTTTGGTAGGGGTAATATGGGAGAATCATCTGACCTCTTGCTAGAACAATACATCTCATTAAGAACAGATTTTGCTATTGTCATTTTATGCAAAAGTATTTTCACTGACTCATTTCCTGGGATAACAATTTTAGATATTAACAAAAATAGACCTTTAATTCATTCTTAGGAAGGAAAAGGGGGTTAAGGTTTAAAACAGACATTTGAAACAAAAGATAAAACAACACATCTCCTGTTGCTGATAAAAAGCAGTGTCCAAATAAACAGAAAAGCTAAAACCAAGCATACTTGTGGCTTAAAGGAACTAAAGGAGACAGGCAGCACTGAATTTTTATGGGATCTATTTCTGACATGTATTTCACTCACCTGGATGCATCACCTTATCACACTGTTGCAGTACCAGATGCCAGAAGCATCTTCTAGACATATGAACTCTGCCAGCAGTGTTTATATGTCTGTGGAATAATCAAGTCAATCGGCGATTCTTACCATCTGAATGCTTCTCAAGAAGCAAAACAGTTTGATGATATCTCACTAAACAAATGACATACAATTAGATGATTGGAAGGACTATCAAACTCTGGGAAAAGTCATGGGTTGATTGATTGATTCATTCAAAAGTCTGTGTTCAGAAAACTCTGATACAGGGCAACTGCTGCTTACAATTTCAAAATAAAAGCATAATAAAAGGCAGTATGGTAGAGTGCCTTTAAAAAGAGGTAATTCATAAGAGAGGGTGACACTTAAAATTAGAAGACCGTCCACGATCTCTGATGCAGGCAGGTGATACTCTCAGTAGCACCACCAATTTGACTGCTCCTCTCTGCTTCATGCTGGACAGATAAAATTCAAACCATGGGCAGATAGTACAATTAGAGACTACCCATATAGCTGGCTTAAAAATGCCAAAGCTCCACTCTGCATTTTCTATAACTGTGCTCTTCCTAATATGATGCCTGGATACCACCATTGCATTCACCTTCAGGTAAGCCATTAGTGGGTTCTTAGAAACATGTCAGCAGGCTTTAGCATTAAGCCATAATCAGGATTGTTCATCCAAACAACTAGCTGAGAGCTGGCTTGGGGTGAATGAGACCATAGTACAGGTACAATTTGATACAGAAGTCTAGAGAATGAAGTCATGTCACAGGAAAAACTCAGAATAAGAAGCATTACTGTGTTTATTCAATAAAGAACCATGGCTTTAAGAATGGAGTAAACAAGGCCGGGCGTGATGGCTCATGCCTGTAATCCCAGCACTTTGGGAGGCCGAGAAGGGCGGATCACAAGGTCAGGAGATTGAGACCATCCTGGCTAACATGGTGAAACCCCATCTCTACTAAAAATTAAAAAAATTAGCTGGGCATGGTTGCAGGCACCTGTAGTCTCAGCTACTCGGGAGGCTGAGGCAGGAGAATGGCCTGAACCCGGGAGGCAGAGCTTGCAGTGAGCCGAGATCGCGCCACTGCACTCCAGCCTGGGCGACAGAGCGAGACTCCGTCTCAAAAAAATTAAAAAAAAAAAAAAAAAAGAATGGAGTAAACAATCTCCATTCTCAATAATAGTACCCATTACTGTTAGAAGTGTTTGAACCAGAGCAACTCCATCTTGAATAGGGGCTGGGTAAAATAAGGCTGACACCTACTGGGCTGCATTCCCAGGAGGTTAAGGCATTCTTAGTCACAGGATGAGATAGGAGGTCAGCACAGGATACAGGTCATAAAGACCTTGCTGATAAAACAGGTTGTAGTAAAGATGCTGGCTAAAACCCACCAAAACTAACAGGTCAACGAGTGACCTCTGGCCATCTCACTACTACACTCCCACCAGCAACATGACAGTTTACAAATGCCATGACAATGTCAAGAAGTTACCCTATATGGTCAAAAAGGGGAGGCATGAATGATCCACCCCTTGTTTAGCATATAATCAAGAAATAACCATAAAAATGGGCAACCAGCAGCTGCTCTGTCTACGGAGTAGTCATCCTTTTATTCCTTTATTTTCCTAATAAACTTGCTTTCACTTTACTCTATGGCCTTTCCCTGAATTCTTTCTTGTGCAAGATCGAAGAACCCTCTTTTCGGGTCTGGATCTGGACCCCTTTCCAGTAACATTACCTCTTATTGAACACCTACATATGCCTGTTGTCTTACAATGACACTTTGCATAAATTCACTCTGCTCCTAAACAATTGTGCAAGATTAACATCAATTTTCCCACTCTTGAAGTAAAGAAACTGAGGCCAAAGGAGATTAAATTTCTTGTCTAATATCACACAGTGGATAAAGGCTGAGTCATACTTTAATCCAGTTTTATCTGACATCAAAGTCCCTACTGGTTCTACTACATTAAGCTGGCTCCAGTAGAGGATTATAAGTCAGTGTCCACAAAGGAAGTCCACCTAAACCAGACCAATGGGACCATGAAAGGCTTCAGGGAGACACTAATGCTGGAACCAAATCTTGGAATATCAGTATATTTAAATTTACATGTATTTATAAATTATAAGGTCTTGCTAGACAGTTCAAACTAAAGAAAGATATAAGGCAAAAAGTAAAACCTCTTCTCTGTCCTCCCTCACAGCCAGCAAGTCTAGCAACATACTTCAGAGGTAACCATTGTTAGGAATATTTTGTACCTATTTCCATTTTCTCTACCTACTAAATCCTTGCAAAATTTGATTTAAACTTGAATTATGTATTAAAATCAAATGCAAAACATATTTCAATTGTGTATTAAATTTTAAAACTCATGGTACAGACCATTATTTGTGTTTTTAAGAAAATGCATTAACATCTTCCCACATTAGCATCAATGGCTACATAGTATTTCATTGTACTGAATTTCACAATTTAATTTTTAGGTGAACAGATTCATTCCCATTTTTTAAATTTGCAATTACAAACAATACCACAAGTAGTATCCCTGTGAACCCACGCGTTTTCCGTGCACTTATAAACAAAAGAACACATTCCAAGAAAAGGAATTCAGAGTTGTGTTTAATAAATGACAACTATGGCTAACGTGTGGAGGATGGACTTGGAGTGAGTAGAATTCTGAGGCTGAAGGACCAGTTAGGAAGCATAGGAATTGTGGGTAGGACAAGGAGAGATAAAAATATCAAGAGCAGAACTGGGTTGTACACATGAAATGTGGCATCAAGATTGTGGAGAAAGACCTGAAACAAACCTTTCACTTCCCTCTTCCTAACTACCACCCACCTGTACACTACACACACACCCCTAGCCTAAGTACAATCCTCATCTTCTAATGAGTACTCCTCACAAAATTCTATGAATTTTAACCCTTTTAGGTCTCATAATCCACCCCCTATAATGGAGGACAGGGCAGAAGACTTTAGAAGCCCAGGAGAGGTCTCCAGGGAGCCTATAAAAACACAATTAGAGACAATGCCCTGTAAAGCAGCTGATCTTGGATGATCCAGATTTACACTAACAAAATAAACACACTTCTAAAATTACAATGGAAAATTATCATTTTTCTTATGCCAACTACATTTATAGGAGTGATGGGGGTGATTAACAGAATTTAAGTGGAGGTAGATAGAAAAAAAAAGCCTCTTCTTACGCCACCCCCACACTCCATATACATTATCCAATATGATAAAACTTTTCCTGCATATTGATGTGAGATGAGAAAGACTAAGTCAAAACATTATAGTTTTTTCTTTTTTTAAAAAAAAAAAAGCAAAACCCAACACAACACAAAACGTAATCAAATCTCAATAGCTCCCTCTGCTGTCCTTTTGTATAATTTTTTGTTTTGTTTTATCTTTTTGTAATTATTCAACTAGGAGCCACATTAAGCTGGGTAGTATAGAAGAGTAGTTGATTAAACGCTTACCACTCTATCTAAAAGTGGAGGCATCACTCCTGTGTTATGACTAATGACCATTTTCTGGTCAAACTTTCTTTTCCTATATGGTAGGTATAGAGGGATTTAGAGTGATTAGATATCTGAAAAGTTCTATATATAGTTTAATAACAAGGAAACATCAACCTCTAAAAACCAGACTAATTTTTAAAAATAAAACTTTTAAGTTTCACCTGTCTAGACAATCTTGGACATGTGAAAGCTGAAAAGCCAATGGCTTTGAAAAGGATTTAGAGGATCTACAGTTGAACGCAGAAAAAGCACTAGCAAATTTAGAGAAAAAAGCAAGTTCTTCTGCATGAGGACAGCCAGGACTCCTAGAAAAAGAGGGGCAGGAGCAAAAGCTAACACAGTGAAGGCTTCAAGATGGACTGGGCCGGCCAGGCACAGTGGCTCACACGCGTAGTCCCAGCACTTTGGGAAGTCTAGGTGGGTAGATTGCCTGAGGTCAGGAGTTCGAGAGAAGCCTGGCCAACATGGTGAAAGCCCGTCTCTACTAAAAATACAAAACTGGCCTAGCGTGGTGGTGCACACCTGTAATCCCAGGTACTTGGAAGGCTGAGGCAGGGGAATCGCTTAAACCCGGGAGGTGGATGTTGCAGTGAGCAGAGATCACGCCAGTGCACTCCAGCCTGGGCAACAACAGTGAAAGAAACTCCATCTCAAAAAAGGGAGAGGAGGGGAAGGGGGAGGGGGAGAGGGGAGGGGGGAGGGGGAAAGGGGAGGGGAGGGGAGAATGATGGGCTGGGCATGGTGGCTCATGGCTATAATCCCAGCACTTTGGGAGGCAGGCATATCACTTGAGGTCATGAGTTCAAGACCAGCCTGGCCTACAGGCTGAAACTCTGTCTCTACTAAAAATATAAAAATTAGCCAGGCATGGCGGTGCACGCTCAGCTACTAGGGAGGTTGAGGCAGGAGAATCGCTTGAGTCTGGGAGGTGGAGGTTGCAGTGAGCCGAGATAGCACCACTGCAGTCCAGTCAGGGTCACAGAGCAAGACTCTGTCTCAAAAAAAAGAAAAAAAGATGTTATGCATTGTGCATTTTGTTCAATTCTCTGATCAATTCTGAGTAAGGATGTTTCTCATTTTAGAAATAAGAAAAATGATAGAGGCACTTAATTGTTGGGTCAGTCAACAACTAAATACGAGTTGAGTATTCCTTATTTGAAATTCTAAACACCAGAGTGTTTCAGATATCCAATTTTTTTCGACTTTGGAAGATTTGCATTATATTTACCAGGTGAACATCCCTAATCCAAAAACCCAAAATCTGAAGGGTACAGATTTAGATGAGCTTGACATTGAAGTAGGAACTAGAAAATCAGGGCTTTTATGAAGTTCTGATTCTCTCACTCACTTGGGAAAGTTATAGCCTTCCAGGCTGTTTCTTCATCTATAAACAGGAAGATGAGATTAAATGACCTGCATTGGTCCTTTCCAGCACTCTATGATCTCAGAGTAAATCACACTGTATTCCTCCCCCTTATCTGACCCAGAAAAAATCTGGTTTAAATGAGAGTCAAAGGTAATTTTGGAAAGTAGAAAACAACGAACGAAGGGAGTGGGGGAGAGAAGGCAGCTTCACAAGAGCAGCCAAATAGAGTATTAAAGTGGAAGTGGGGATATTATCAAGCAGTCAACTTTCCCTTTGGTAAGAAAAATGTAAGTCGCATGGCTTGCTTTCAAGCAGTTACTAGCATCACCAGTTTCACAGACTGACTTCTGGCTCCCTAGCAATGAAGGCTATCATTGCAGCATCAACAGCAATGATCCATTCGTCACAACTTAAGAATGAGCTTGGAGGATAGTCAATGACTCATTCAATCAGTAGCTGTTAAGGATGCTATGTGCCAGGCAGTGTTTACAGCAATAAAGAAGACAAAGTCCCTTCCCTCAGGAATCTCAGTTTATAAAGATGAAGCCATACACAAATTAACTTTAGAAAATTTCTATGAAGTAAATAGAGAATAAGAAAATAGAGGACAGAGTTACTATTTTAGACAGTGATCAAGGACATATTCACTAATAAAGTGTGATTTTAGCAGACCCGTGCAGAAGAAAGGAAACATCTGACACAAGCAGAGAGGACAGAAAAACCCTGAGGTAAAAATGCACCTGAAAGTTTGAGGGAAGACAACGAAGGCAGTGTGGCTGGAGCACAGCGACAGGGCAGAAGATGGGGTGAGTTGACACCTGAGAGGAAGTCAGGGCTGGTTAAAAACAGAAGAGTGCTGTGTTGGACAGAGGAAACACAGTGGAGAAGAGGAATCAATGATGACAATTTCCTCTGCTTTTGTTACCTCTACCTTTGCTTGGAGTTTGATGAGTTAATAGATTAGTGGTACTGAAAGTAGAGCAGAGGAAAAAAAAAAAAAAGAAGCTTTTTTTCCCCTAGGAGAGTTGGGGTTAGAATAGACAAGGAAGACTAAGGTTAAACACAAACATTTCCCTTCAGATACCAAGAATCTTCACAAAAATCCCTTAAAAATACAAATTCGTATAAATTTATGACACAAACACAATTCAAAGCCAGTTTTGATTGTAAAACTACTCGTTATTTTTATGGGCAATGAATCACCAGATAAGGTAAGAAAATGATATGAAGCTGAAGAAAAAAAAAATTCACTGATAACTAAAAGCTATGACTCAATAGATTCCAAGTAGTAGATACATTCCTTGAGATGAGATGTGATTTTATGTTAATGAGATCAAGGAAAGAGACTGGTGTGCATCTGTAGGAGGGTGGGCAGGCCTGTACATGGCCGAGTTGCCCCAAGACAGGGCTGCTCAAGTGATGCAACAGAACCACTTGGGAATACCCATTCACGTAGAGGAGCTCAAACTGCAAACAGTCCATCACCGACATGTATCAGCGAAGAGTGGTTCTCAAAGGACATCTGCAACGCCAAATTTATATTCATAATACTAAGACTTTTTCACTCGTATTCTTTCATGTGTATAGTGTTTTCCAGAGGCTTCCAAGACAAGAGATATCACAATTGAACGCAGAAGCAGAGATGAAAATCCAGCTGCTTTCTATTAAGTGAAACAATGCTTTAAAACTTTTCAGCTTTAATTTCCAATACGGGAAGTATCAACCGACACAACCCACATGAACAAAAAGCTCTTTGGGCTCCTCAACAATTTGTATTTAAAGGAGTCCTGAGAGTAAGAAGTTTTGCTGCCCAACCTGTTAATAAACGTAAGATTATTATATATCATCTATCATGTAAATATTTCAAATTTGATATTAATAATTTTACTCTTAATTATCAGGAGCATACATTAACACCAGACACCTGGGAAAGTGGGTCTGAGGATCAAAACCACTCAAGAACCACTTAGGTGGTAGATGCTTATATGGGTCTATGGTGGGTCTGTGACACTCCTGAATTGTGTTTCGAAAAATAGACCAAAAATGATGAAACACCTGAGGTTTTCCTTCAAAATGGCAAAAGCTGCGACTTCTTTGTGGAGCAGTTTCTTCACCAAACTATATGAATGAACTAAAAGAGAAAGAGTGGCTGTGGTCTCTATGTGAATAAAACTTGACATTAATTTTTTTCAAATGTGAGCCTTTGTTGAAAAGCTGTTCAAATAACTTCTGTAACATCTTTTTTATCTGCTTGCCTATGAAAATCAACAGTGATTGAAGTGATTTATTTCTACATATATATGCTATTGACAAACTTTCTTTTTTTAATGCATGACCTTTCAAATCTTGCCTGGAAGGTAACAGGAAATTAAAACAAAACTACATAATTCCAAGATAGGTATTTAATGGTTAACTTCCTCTTCCTCAGGCAATTTTTTTTTCCTTATTAAAAGGGAGTATTATGGAGGAATAAGTTTATACAACCTCTGAGAACCAAAACGTGCCCTTCTAAAAGAAATGGTTTACTCATGGCAAATCTCAAGACCTGACATGGTTTCAGTGGCTTTAAATTTAGACACCAAGGTTAAGTGGGGAGGCAGATAGCCTGTAATCCCTGCACCTTGGGAGGGTAAGGCAGGTGGATCAGTTGAGGTCAAGAGTTCAAGACCAGCCCGTGCAACATGGTAAAACCCCATCTCTACTAAAATACAAAAAGTTAGCTTGATGTGGTGGCACGTGCCTGTAGTCCTAGCTACTCAGGAGGCTGAGGTGGGAGGATCGCTTGAGCCTGGCAGATGGAGGCTGCAGTGAGCCAAGATTGTGCCACTGACCTCCGGCCTGGGTGACAGAGCCAGACCCTGTCTCTAAATAAATAAATTAATTAATTTAGATACCAAGACTTGATGTTGGGTTAATTTCTTCTCTCCAACATTTCATACACAAAATATTTCTTACAGTTTAGACACTTAATTATGTAAGCGTTAGCACATTTTCTAAGTAGCATGAATACTTATTTTTATTACATTTATTTACAAAGATATCATAACAGCTTATCATTACATTATGTTCACATGCAGCCACATGCAGAAGATGGTCAACTTGTTTAACGCAGAGGAAAAACGTTTTTGGATTTTAAGTGATACAAACCTATCTTAAAGATTTTAATTTAAAAGACACTTTAGTTCAATTATTTGATACAGGTCCAAGACTTTTTCTTTAAATAAGTCTGTTATTTCAACTCCTTAATACTTTTCTTCTCTGAAGCACACTTGTGATGTATCCTCTAAGTGTTCTCAGTGTAATGAGAAGTGAAAAAACACTTGCAAATTAAAAACTTCTACGTTTTTATGATTGTCCCATGGCTTTTAATAGTTTTCATCTACCTAATCAGACAACTCACCTTTACCAGGTATTTCCAAAGCAGTCAACTTAGTCTTCTTAGAAACAATTCTTTTTCAGTCACATTTTATCAACTTACATATTTAAATTTCATAACAAAACAAGTACAACTGGAATCAACAAGTTCAGAAAGAAGCACAAATGACTCTAGGAAGGCATACAAACACGAGCAAACTAGAAAATAGCTGAGATACAAGTACCAATTGTACTCTCAGCACTGGCTGCTTTCCAGCGGACACCAAGTCACTTAATCTGGCAAAGTAGTAATAGCAAACAATATATTTGTTGGGGATAGCAGCTTTAATATTAGCATGCAACAGCATTATGTTGGAGCTAACTTTCATATTTCATGTGTAAACATATAATCTTCCTTTTGAATATTTACTAGAATAGAATTGCCATCTAAGTTTGTGTATACCAAATACCTCTTCCTTTTAAAGTTACACGACTTCACTGAGGAAATATGGAAGTAACACATCTGCATTAGTGTTTCCATTCTGTAATGATACCAGACATAATGAAGTGCTTACAATTTACTTATATATTTAAATGACACTAAATATCAAGGGGCATTTGTAATAAGCAAATCAAAATACATCTTCATCTAATTTTTATCTTTGGTTTCTTTAATTTTATTCTATTGTTTATACGTTTTCTTACCATTATTCCCCCATGTTTGCTTTCCTTTTAATCCAATTCACCTTTGGTTCTGTCATCTGCTCTAGCAGGATAAGCTCTATATTGCTATATTTTACTTGGAAAAGGCATGGCTGTCACTGAATCCTAAAAAATCTTCAATGGCAATCAATAAATTCTAAATTCTCCCAAAGAAACAAAAGAAGGTAGTTAACAACTAACTTTTGAGGGCTTGAAATGGGTCCAGGGATTGTACTAAACACTTGATAATTACCTCATTTAACCTTTCTGAAATAGGTTCTGTTATCATTCTTTCATATTTTTTAATTGACCAGAAAATTGAGGCTTAGAGTTAGTTAAGAAGTGAACCTAGGATTCCAGGACAGATCAATTAGTCTCTAAAATTCAAGGTCTTGGCCATTATATTACACAGCAGGCTCAAAAGTATTTCAAAAGAATTACATCAAAAAGCAGATGCCAAGCTATTTGGAATGTTTTTTCAAGGGAATGCACCATTCTAACCATAATATATTATGGTTTATCTCCCCCAGCTAAATCTGAATGACTGTTTCTACCTATACCATAAGATCAAGATATTTTGCTTTTATCTAAATATTCTCTATGACAACTTCAATCCCTTTAATACACACACAATTAGAATTCAAGAAATACGTATAAGTCTTTAGAATTCAAGAAATATGTATAAGTAAGTCTTCATTACAATTCCTCCAATATCCGACTGCCCTGTTGAAAATGAGGGGAAAATGGGAGGGAGTGTTCTAAAAATATATAGGCAAAAAAAAAAAAAAAAAAAAAGTGTATTGGCACACAAGCCTGCTGAACCCGGGTCACAGACCAGTAGTGTTATATGTAGCCTGCTGGTTTTGACAACACAAAACAATTCTGTAATTTTCCTATCTGAACAAATACCTTAGATAGAGAGCCCAGCAATAATCAGTGCATCACCCAGAGTTGCCATGATCCTATCCACATAAACTATCAATCCCAAGAGGTAATGCAATGTCAGAAAAGCATTCCTTGGTACCAAGAGTGGGGGATTAGGATTATTAGCTACTGCCACTATTTCCTCCTGCTACAAAAAACAAACAGGCCTTCTCTTTCTCTTTTGCTCTAAACTTAGTATCAAAAGCATTTAAGTCAATAAGCTCCTTGGAATGGATTAAAAAATAGGGTAAACTGTTACCCTCCCTCTGTTTACAAAGGGTATGAAGGACAAATGGTATGAAGACAGATTCCTGTCTTCCCCATTAAAAATACCAGGATAAGGCCAGGTGTGGTGGCTCACGCTTGTAATCCCAGTACTTTGGGAGGCTGAGGCAGGCGGATCACCTGAGGTCAGGAGTTCGAGATCAGCCCGACCAACGTGGAGAAACCCCGTCTCTACTAAAAATACAAGAAAATTAGCTGGGTGTGGTGGTGCATGCCTGTAATGCCAGCTACTCCGGAGGCTGATGCAGGAGAATTGCTTGAACCAGGGAGGCGGAGGTTGCGGTGAGCCAAGATCGCGCCATTGCACTCCAGCCTGGGCAACAAGAGTGAAACTCCGTCTCCCAAAAAAAAAAAAAAAAAAAAAAAACCAGGATAAGAGAGACCATAATTTCCTACTCAGATGTGGGCTGTGACTTCCTTCCAAAGAGTACAGTACAGAAAGTAAGTGGGGGGTGGGGGAGGGGGAGGGGAGGGAGAGTAATGTTATAAAGTGGAGAAACCTAACAAACTCCTACTTCAGCCAGGTGATCAAGGTCCAACATCAACGGTCATAAAGTTGGTAGTATGTATCCTTGATTTGACGCAATAGAAATGGCACTTTACTAATGTGGTGTTTCCTCCCCAAAGCCAGTCTAAACATAAGAAAAACACCAGCCAAATTCCAAAGGAGGAGCATTCTGCAAATCTGATGTTCTGGTGCAGATAGGAGTTTTAAAACATTATCTGAGTATGCCTCAATACTATAAAGGTCATCAAAAACAAGAATGAGAAACCATCACAGCCAATAGGAACCCAAGGACACATGACAACTAAAGGTAATGCAGTATCCTTGATGAGATCCTGAACCAGAAAATGGGTATTATGTAAAAACTTACAAATTCTGCAAAAGTACACATTTTAGTTAGTGATAGTGTATACTGGTTCATTCATTTGTAAGATGTTAATAGTGCCAAGTGCAGGGTGCTGGGAACTTTCTGTATGGTCTTTGCAATTTTTCTGCAAGGCTGTACTAAAAATTAAGGTCTATTTTAAAAATACAAATACAATATGAAATGGTAGAATGTAAAAAACAACTTGATTTCTTTGGGACACACATTATCTTGCTTCTCTTTACTAACGCTTAGAAAAGATGGACATTTTGTACCACTAGACTGTAATTCACGGAAAGTGGTAGTCATATTTGATCAGTTCCAAACATTTATTTTCTGGACTATTTATTACACATACTTTGAACAAAGGATGATTATTAAAAATCATACTGGCCGGGTACAGTGGTTCACGCCTATAATCCCAGCACTTTCTAAGGCTGAGGCAGGAGTTCAAAACCAACCTGGGCAGCAAAGGGAGACCCTATTTCTTTAAAAAAAAGAAAAAAAAGAAAAAAAAAAAAGCATGTTTGGAAACTGACATGTTATATATGTATATATAACATCACTTTCAAAAAAAAATTCACCATTGCTAGAATAAAGCACAGCCTACAAAGCTACCTATTTAAATCATAAATTATAAAATATCAGAACTGCAAGGAACTTTAGATGCCTTCTACTCCCACCTCCTGATTTTATTAATATGGATACTTACAATAAAAGAAATGATTTGATCAGTGTTGAGCCTACTGTTGGAAATAACTACGTCTGGTCTTTCAACTCTGAATACTAAAATCTTCCCCCAGACAGTAATTCCGTTCTGGTAATAGATGGGTCTCTTAGAACTATCTAATATTGTTTTAAGTAACATTCTAATATCTAAATCTTTAAGCGTGTTCTATGAAGGAAAAAGTATGGTGGCAGAAGAAGTGGGGAATCCTCCAGTGTTATTAACCCTGCATTCATAACCTTCCTTAAACACTAAGCTTTACAAAAACAATTTTTCATTTACATTTAGTCCTAACGTTATAAAGATAACTTATAAAGGTGGTAAGTTCTGAATTTGGTGCACTACTTACAAATAAACTACATTTAAACTGACACTACTTATGGGTTACATATATATATAGAGAGAGAGAGAGAGAGAGACAGAGAATTCTTTTTCTCACTATTGCACCAAGAGAAATGAGGAAAGAATACATCAAGATTATGCAATGGCAAGTACTGTGATTAGAAAGTAAAGATAACAACTTTGGTCAGTTAACTTCTGACTGCAAGAATATGTTGGTTCATAGACTAGAATCAGTAAATCCAGTATCACTAAGCAACATAAAACCAAGCCAAATTAGGCCCCAACTATGACTGACTAGCCTCAATTTTAATATGCTGATGAGCCATACACCCTTGCTCTCTCTAGATGACCAGTAGTAAAAGGGAGGATTCTGATGCTGCTGCAGTGTAGGCACCTGGAGTGATTCTTTAAGCTTGTGCCCGCGTCACAGGCCAGTAGTGTTATATGTAGCCTGTGGTTTTGACAACACAAAACAATTCTGTAATTTTCCTATCTGAACAAATACCTTAGATAGAGAGCCCAGCAATAATCACTGCATCACCCAGAGTCGCCATGATCCTATCCACATAAACTATCAATCCCAAGAGGTAATGCAGACAATGTCAGAAAAACATTCCTTGGTACCAAGAGTGGGGGATTAGGATTATTAGCTGCTGCCACTATTTCCTCCTGCTACAGAAAACAAACAGGCCTTCTCTTTCTCTTTTGTTCTAACTTAGTATTAAAAGCATGTAAGTCAATAAGCTCCTTGGAATGGATAAAAAATAAGGTAAACTGTTACCCTCCCTCTGATTAACTGCTCTATTTAATTTAAAGTCAACTAGAAGGAGTGATATAATCTATTTGTACGTGAAAGATATGTCAATCAGGAAATCCATAACAGAGTAGGCAAAAATGTTACGTTTTCTGGCAAGCAATACATATTCATGAAGATAAAATGGAAAGAACACAGATATGAGTGAACAATTTTTATTGAAACCCTCAAAGATTAAAGAGGACCAAATGGTGAGTTTGGGTACCATAACAGAAAATCTCACCTAACTGTACCATCATTCACAGGAATGAACAAACCCAAACACGACAAAATTCAAATTCTCATGTAATTGCTACAAGTGAATGTAAATGAACTAATCATTTTATCATAACCTTCCTTTAATCATACGAAAAAGGGAATTTACATGGCATAACAAAAGATATGCAAAACTTAATGAAAACACAATTCTCTTAAATTTCTTAAACTTATTTTTAAAGGATGCAGAATGCACTTGAAATGATTAAATGACTTAAGCTGATTCATTTTTTTTATTGCAAACTGTTTTAACATCAGCTTAACCCCCATGCATGGTATTCAAAAAGAACACAGCTTTCGAATTAGAAAGATCACTTAAATTAAAAAGAGAAATTAAGTACTAAAATTAGGAAAACGCTGGATTTCTTTTGAAAGGAATCTTCAAGTACCAATACGTATAGAGAAATACTAATTTTGGTTACAGTTTCCTCCTTACTGTTAAATATACAAACTATAATACCTTTCAAAATAAAATACCCACATAAGATAGCTTTAATAAGAAATATTCAAGCCAGAACTTGGAAAAACATTAAGCGAGAAATTTACTGGGCTGATAATGTCTTAATTTGTGATCATTCACACATTTGATGATGTGTCTCCTCTTGTAGACCCCAGGCTCTCTCCCTTTTGGTCCCCACAGTTAAGAGACATTCAGTTGGTTGTGCTTGAGACAACCTGTGATAATTTCATTTAGAGGAAAAATATTTTGCAATATAATGACAGACCAAGAAGGAAGAGAAGGTGGGTGCTCTGGAGAAAACTTATATGAGAAAAACACAAAATTATCACTTGAAAATAAAAAGATTTTTTTTTTCCAAAGGAATGCTGCACCCATTTCACTTAAGATTAGAAATCCAGGTTAAAGGCACTGGGATGTACTCCTCACCATGAATAGACTCTCAATTACATTTATTCACATGTCTGAGTCTATTGCAATCAGCCTGCTCGCTGAGTGCTTCCATGACACTCTTACATAAAAACCTAATGTAAATTAAACATGTTTGAAACCGTTTATAAGGTAACTAGTTTTATAAAAATATCCAGAGTTGCTAATAAAGCACCAAGAAAAAGAGAACCTCAGGGGGAGGACTCAGATCCTTCCTACAAGGTCACCCTTTTATAATATTCTCTAATAGGACCTCCAGAATGACAACAGTCATCTTTGACATGTCCTACCTAGATAATCTTAGGGATGTAGAACATTGCTGTGGTGACTATACCCAAATGCCACTTTTCATTATAAATAGTTAAGAGACATGTTACAAGATTTCATGGCTTACTCTTAAAAAGGTAAAATAGGTGCAATTTTCCTTTAAGAAAGTCTTTATTTTATAATATACCATTAATATTTTGATGTTCCCTTCAGTAAACACTGATATAACTACACTGGGACTACCGAAGAACTGTGTAGTAGCTATGGTTATCTACAAATACTGTATTTTTTTCACTTGAATACAGTATTTGCACATTTAAAAAAAACATTTTACAAAATAAAATTATATAAATGAAAGCCTCAAAGAAATATCCATCACTAGGTCTTTGAGCTGAAGTGACCAAAGACCACAGTAAATGAAAACATTTCTAAACATGATGTAAACATAAATGAAGTAATGCAAAACATCAAGGTATTCAAATCTACTGTATTGCTATTTTCACCCTTAATGTATCTTTCTACATAGCTTTCTCCTTTTGGAACAGTAATACATGGGGCAGTACATTATTTTCATAACCTTATGCCATCAAATCAATTAATACAGATGCTTGACACATTTAATTATACAAAATCAATTTGCTTCAAGATACAAAATTAATGTTGATATGTAATTAATGAAAAAAATAAGATGTTAAAAAGATAACTATAAGAATATCCAGATATATGCTGTATTCCCACTTATATAGATCTGATCAATAAAACATCAACACATTCACTTAGATACTGATTTAATCCATGGATCAAGGCCATATTTTCAAAGTATTTTAAGGATGCCAGGACACTGCAAAAGCTGGAGAAAAGAGCTGAGGAACAACATATGCTTGCTAAACAAGAACTATGTTTATTTAGCTAGTGAATACCTAGAGTAATAAATTTTTACTTCATGATAGCAATCAGGCTCGCAAACACCCAGAAATAGGAATTAAGGGTTTTAAATGTAGTTATAAAGGTCATAAAAAGTCTGATTAGACTGAGGTACATTTACTCAAAATTTTGAGATTCATTAAGTGGTAGCAAACAAAATAATTCCTCAGACAAATGCACATTTTTCAGTATACATATTAATGGGGGGAGGAGGGAAGAAGAATGTGCATTAACTGGTGAAATCCACCAAGCTGCATATCAATATTCTGTTACACCAAACAGTTTGAAGACAAGGGAAATGTTCTAATATAATTTCAGATTATGTTTCATTTGGCTAAAATAGAGCTTAAGGTTGCTTTGCCATATTAAAAGTTTACTACAATAATTTTTCACATCAACATTTAGACTTGAACTCCAGGACTAAATATGGCATGATTATTTTGCTTTTAATCCGTCAAATAGCTAAAAATCGACAATTTAAAAACTACAACAAAGAAAAAGTTGAAGCAGTGTGACTCTTACATCATTGAACCACTTCTAATGGTTAACTGTTAGTATTTAACAAATTCAAAGAGTTAATGAATCCTTGCATTCATTCAGTCTTCTGTGCCTTAGCTAGGATGCATAATTACAAAAGACAGCAGATACTGGTAAAAGCTTCAGGACAGAAAGTGCTTGACGAAGTTACAGTTCTCAAGTGTGTTTGGTGAAGAGTATAAGGGCAGATGCGCTGATGAAAACCATTACGAGAAGAGTCAACTTTGTGTTAAAGTGTTCAAAGATGTCACCTTAAGCAGAAAAAAGCTTTAATACGTCTTCTTTGACTTATTAGGCATTTCCAGAGTCTACATCGTTAGTGTTGTAAATTTAACAGGACATCTTCGTACGGTTATTGTTTGTTTCTATTTCTCTCCTGAAAAAAAAACACACACACAAAAAGAATTACAATGAAAAACTCTCATTATTTAAAGATTTAAACTATATGCACATATAATGTAAATCATCTCCATATAAAGTTCAAGTACTAATTCAAGTAATTAAAAACAATTGATAATTACTTCTATATACCATAGTGAGATTATTACCACAAAACATTTTACATAAAGAACTCTCAAACACAAAGACCTATTTCAGGAGAGTATAGATCCTCTCCACATCCCTATTGTTTGTTTATGATGAGAATATAATAACATCTTTTCAGTCCTTTCAAAGAGTTTTTGATCTTGAGGTGTCAAACAGACTAAAAGCTATTGGCTGAGGTAGGGGCAGGAGAAAAAGGTTAAAAGTTACATTAAATTGCAGTACAATTGCATTCAATGAAGATTTCAGATTAATAAAAAAAACTTTAAATCACAAAGAGAGTATCTTACACTCTCTTTCAGCACACGATAACTTTTCACATTAAAAAGTAAGATGAGGCCGGGCGCAGTGGCTCATGCCTGTAATCCCAGCACTTTGGGAGGCCGAGACAGGTGGATCAACTGAGGTCAGGAGTTTGAGATCAGCCTGACCAACATGATGAAACCCCGTCTCTACTAAAAATACAAAAATTAGCTGGGCGTGGTGGCGGATGCCTGTAATCCCAGCTACTGGGGAGGCTGAAGCAGGAAAATCGCTTGAACCCAGGAGGTGGAGGTTGCCATGAGCCAAGATCGCACCATTGCACTCCAGGCTGGGCAACAAGAGCAAAACTCCAACTCAACAACAACAACAACAACAACAACAAAAAAGATGAGTGTTAGACAAATTCAGTCAAATGCTGGCTTATAACATAATTGGGAGAAAAATTATAATTCCTATCTTAAAAAGCAAAAACTACTTGAACAAAAGTTAAACTGAGTTAAACAATGTTTATTAGAAATCAAGTATTTATCTGTAACACTTCTGATGAAAAAAATGACTAGCATTGTACATGCCTATCAACTGAACACATCAAGTAGTTTGTACAACCTTGTTTTAATGTGTAACTTAGTGGTTCTAAAACAAGTATCAGAGTCACCTACCTGGATGGCATGTCTGGGCCCCAGAGGTCTGACGTGGAACCTAAGAATCTGAATTTCTAACAAGTTCACAGGTGGTTCTGGACTGCTGGTCCAGACACTGCACTTTGAAAACCACTGGTGTTTAACACATTAAAAGACTCTCACTTTGCTTTTGCTACTCTCATTTTATTTTTGCATGAGTAAAACATGTTCTGTAACAAATATAAATCATATTTTGCAAGTGGTCAATTTAGTTTTCCATCCTCTGTGACACCACCTAAAAACTGCATTGTAAATTTCAAAGAGAACCTCAGTTCTCTTTGTTACTAAAAGTCCTTTCTTTTTTATTTTAATACATTCCTGGAACTTGAAGAGCATTATTTCATACATAAAGCTAACAAAAGAAATGTCCTACTACATAACTATAAATGAAAACTATTTCATAGACTAACGAGTATCGGTGAGGTACATTGAAATGGAAGACTAAAATAACAAAAACAGAGCTAGCTAGATTAAGTACATTTCAAGAGAGTAAACAAAAACAAAAATCCCACAATATCAGCAAAGGAAGAAAAGATAAAACAAGGATTTGTACCATGAAGCTGTAGTTTAATTTTACGAAGGTCCTGCAACTTTTCACAAACCAGTTCAAACATAAAAGTTTAATTCACTGCTAAAGGAAATAAATAGCTTTGGATGAGAAATTTGGAAGCACACTCTAATAAGCTAGATACAAAATACATAGAGAAATTAAGTAAAAAGATGTAAGGGCAATCTGCTCATTCTCCCCATAAAATAAGTGATCAAAAATTAGAGAAATTTCTCAACTCCATGAAGAGCCCTAGAAACTACAGGAAAAAAATGCAACTCTTCTTAAGGATAAGTCAGACAAAGAGTAGTTTAATGCCAGTGAGATGATCGGTTGTAACAATGAGGACCACATGTTATGCTGTTTCAGTGTGAATTGTAATCAACTATGTACTTTAAATGAATCACTAAAATATATAGATTACATAGATAATACGTCTATATATATAATGCATAACTTCCAACTCAATGGACAAGGGGAGAATAAAGAAAATACCCCAAAAGGACAGAAAAAGAATGAGTTTGAAAAAATCTAGATTAGAAAGCACAAAATAAGAGGGTAGAAATAAACATTTGTATCATTTACACATTTAAACTAGGAGTCACAATAAATGTAGGCCCATCAATGAAACCACCAGATACCGGCAAAGGAAACTTTAAAATCCCATTATACATAATTTATAAGAAATAAACCTAAAACTTAAGGAAAAAGAAGTTAAGACTAATAGAGACATACAATAACACAAAGCAAATGAAGACTCATACAACTATACTAATATCAGACAGTGGACTTAAAGTCAAAACCACTGTTGGAGACACAATGGTCACAACATGCTACATAACAGTTTTTGAAAAGCTGTAACAATACTAAACTAAAACTACAATTTTAAATATATTAGTAAGTTGTCAAGTACAAGGAGAAGCTGACGAATTTTTAAGAGAGCAGGAGAACTTAACACATTTACACATTAGCAAAAATACAGATTAAGTATACAGAATACAGAAAACTGAGACAAATAATTACAAGGTACATATTTTACCAAGGTATACAATGAGCAACTATCAAGTGAATCTTAGTAAATGTCAAAGAATTAGTATACAGATCACATTTCCTGACATCAATTTTGGAAACAAAACAGATAACAAGGAAAAAAACCCATGTTTGGAATTTCTAAAACACGGTTCTAACAGTCTCCAAAACATCATAATGGAAATTAGAAAAGAGAAACAAAATTAAAAGCTGAAGTTTTAGAGGGAAAAAAAAACAATAGAAAAGTCTCTGAAATTACTGATTTTTAAAAAATGAAGTCTAGATATCATGAACACTTATTAGTATTATTAGTAAATGAAAATGTTAATCATGCTAATATGCCAATAAATCTGAATGTTAAAGACAAAAAATTTAAATCATAAAGACAACTTTAATTAGTAACTTTAGTAGAGTTACTAAGAAGTGCCTGGATTCAGTATATATTTGAAAGCAAAGCCAACAAGACTTACTGCTGATGGATTAGGTAAGGGGTTAGAAAGAAGTATCAAGGATGAGCCCAGAACTTTTGGCCTAAGCAACTGAAAGGAGAGTGGTATCATACCCTCTCCCCTACTAAGATGAATGAAGTTTGGAGCAGGCAAAAGAACAGGAGTTACAGCCAGGCACTGTGGCTCACACCTGTAATCCCAGCACTTTGGGAGGCTGAGGCAGGCGGATCACCTGAGGTCGGGGGTTCAAGACCAGCCTGACAAACCCCGTCTCTACTGAAAACACAAAATTAGCTGGCTATGGTGGCACATGTCTGTAATCCCAGCTACTCAGGAGGATGAGGCAGGAGAATCACTTGAACCCAGGAGGCAGAGGTTGCAGTGAGCCAAGATTGCGCCATTGCACTCCAGCCTGGACAACAAGAGCGAAACTCCGTCTCAAAAAACAAAACAAAACAGGAGTTACACTAAATTTAGGCTGCTTATGAGACAACTAAATAAAGATGTCAAATAGGCAACTGGATACATGAGTTAGCAGACAGGAGAAAAGGGTCCAGATGGAATACAAATTTGAAAGTCCACAGTGCATGGTAAAAAGTCCATCAACAGAACACAAATCCTCCAAAAGTTAATGATCCATTTTTTAAGAACTTCTGCTTTAAGACCAAAAAAACCCCACATTTATATTAGCAAGATGGACTGTGCCTGACAGTGTTACTATTAAAATATTTTAACACAATATCTATGGGCATACTATCAGCTACAGACCACTAGAAGTGTGAGACTAAGAAATGATGAGCGACCGGGTGCAGTGGCTCACGCCTGTAATACCAGCACTTAGAGAGGCCAAGGCAGGTGGATCACCTGAGGTCAGGAATTCAAGAACCACCTGGCCAACATGGGGAAACCCTGTCTTTATTAAAAATACAAAAATCAGCCAGGCATGGTGGCATACACCTGTAATCCCAGCCACTCAGGAGGATGAAGCAGGAGAATTGCTTGAACCCACAAGGTGAAGGTTGCAGTGAGCCAAGATTGCACCACTGCACTCCAGCCAGGGCAACAGAGCCAGACCCCATCTCAAAAAAAAAAAAAAAAGAAAGAAAGAAATGATGAGCTATCAGTGATATCATTAACTTTTGATGTTATTATAAAATGAGGTACTGTATAGTTAACATCATAATTACATGTACTGGTATGTTGTTGGAAAGTAACTTGAGGATAAAGGAAACCTGAATTACACAAAAATAGCCATGATCCCATACACCCGGAGAAGGACTAAGCCCCTAGTTATAGTTTAGAAAAAGATGCTTTAGACAGATTCTGAAATTTGAGGGCTGAATCTCTTGAGGAAAAACTGAGTAGTACAGGGCTTCTTCCCCACCGTGAACTAAGCAAATACAATGGACACCAGCAAGGATCCTAGAGCAAAGACTGGAATTTGTCATATGGAAATGAGCCCAGAAGGAAGTTTACTGCCAACTCCTGTCTTTTTCACAGAGGTTAACAAATGAGCTAAGACCCCTAGTCTTCAAACTAGGAAACAGGCTGAAAACCAAGACTTTCTTCAATGTCCTAAGAGGAGCCTACCGCATGCCCTTAACAAGACAAGACAGATAAATGACTTATTTTCCTTGTAATCTTCGGTAGATTTATCACCATTAGCAATATTTCAGTAACCAGATCTGAGCCTAAATGAGCCACAAAGGAAGAAGTCACTGTGTATCTAAAAGGCCATAGCATTCAAAAGGAAAAGAAGAATAAACAGAGAACATAACAATAAAACAGAACTGCCGAAGAAGGCAGTGAACATCTGAAAAAAGAAGCAATCAGACACTTGCTATGAAATGCAACAAACAAGCCAGGTGCGCGGTGGCTCATGCCTGTAAGCCCAACACTTTGGGAGGCCAAGGTGGGCGGATCACCTGAGGTGAGGAGTTCGAGACCATCCTGACCAACATGGAGAAACCCCGTCTCTACTAAATAATACAAAATTAGCTCGGCGTGGTGGCGCATGCCTGTAATCCCAGTTACTGGGAAGGCCGAGGCAGGAAAATCGCTTGAACCCAGGAGATGGAGGGTGCGGTGACCCGAGATCACGCCACTGCACTCCAGCCTGGGCAACAAGAGCAAAACTCCATCTCAAAAAAAAAAAAAAGCAACAAACACACAAAAAAATTTGTAGCTAAGAATCTTGATTTTCAAATTGAACAAATCAGTAGATTAATTAAGGGAGAAATGGTCGCTGCCTCATTTGTGGAGTAGAATATTAAATCCAAGAAATATCTCACATCACAGAGCAAGAATAAAGAAATGGAAAGCACAAAGAAAAAAAAATGAGAGGATAGATCCAAGACAAAAATGAATATTCCAGTAGAAGAAAAAAGAACAAACAGAAGGGTGACAAACAACAAAAAATGTCACAAAGTCTTTGATATTCCTCTTTGCGGTAGGTGGGGCTTGATTTCCTCAAGTATGGGCTGCACAGTGCATGACTTGCCTCTAGGAACAGAGTACACAAAGAGAATAACAACATTTTATGGTGGAGAAACCTAGCAGACACCACTTTAAGCAATCGAAGTTAAGATCACTAGTAATAAGATATAAGATGAGACGAAGAGGATACATCACTTCTGTGGTATACTTCTCAAAAATCCATAACCCCCAGTCTAATCATGAGAAAGTATAAGCCAAACCGAAATTGAGGGATATCTTACAAAATACCTGACAAGTACTCTTTAAAAATGTAATGGGAAACAAAGCAAGACGGAAAAACTGTTAACAGCTTAGAGAGTAAGGAGACATGACAACTAAATGCAACGTTAGTGTCCAGACTAGATCTTGAAAAAGACATTAGTGAGAAAACTGGGAAAATCTCTGTAATTTAGTTAACAATATTGTACCAATGTTCATTTCTTAGTTTAAATAAATGTACTATGATTATGTGTTAATATTAGGGAAAATGAATAACGAATATACAGAAATTCCCTGTAATCTCTGAAACATTTCTGTAAATATAAAATTATTTCAAAATAAAGTTTTTTAAAAATCACTAAATTTAGTAAACTATAACTTGCATACAACTACCAAATAACAAATACCATATTGCAGAAATATATATGTGTGTGTATATATATTCTATAAGGTATTACTATTTTAATGGTTGTCCTGCTTATCCTTATTGTTTATGAGGATAAAAGTGTTACTGAAATTTCACCCAAAAGTTTAAAGCCAGGGAATATATCAGACTGCATTTTTTTTTTTTTTTTTGGGACAGAGTTTCACTCTTGTCACCCAGGCTGGAGTGCGGTGGCACAATCTCGGCTCACTGCAACCTCTGTCTCCCAGGTTCAAGCGATTCTCGTGCCTCAAGCCTCTCCAGTAGCTGGGATCACAGGCGTCTGCCACCATGCTCAGCTAATTTTTGTATTTTTAGTAGAGATGGGTTTTCACCATGATGGCCACGCTGGTCCCAAACTCCTGACCTCAGGTGATCCGCGTGCCTTGGCCTCCCTTAGTGATAGGATTACAGGCACGAGCCACCGTGCCCAGCAGACTGTATTTTAAAATTAAGAAAAGAATAAAAAACACAGTGTGCATGTTTCAAGAAAAGACGATGTTCATAAACGAAGAATGAAATTAAAACATCTAATAGATTCAATTCTTTAGGAAAATTAATGACTTACCAGGAATGAAATCTGCATAGGTGGCTGATAGGTCTAAAAAAATTCATGCTAAAGAGTAGAACAAGGGCCAGGTGCGGTGCCTCATGCCTGTAATCCCAGCACTTTGGGAAGCTCAGGCGGGTGGCTCACCTGAGGTCAGAGGTTTGAGACCAGCCTGACAAACATGTCAAAACCCCGTCTCTACTAAAAATACAAAAAATTAGCTGGGTGTGGTGGCGGGCACCTGTAATCCCAGCTACTTGGGAGGCTGGGACAGGAGAATCGCTTAAACCCAGGAGGCGGAGGTTGCAGTGAGCCAAGATCGTGCCATTGCACTCCAGTCTGGGCAACAAGAGCAAGACTCCATCTCAAAAAAAAAAAAAAAAGAGTAGAACAAGGGCAGTAACAGATGGATAAAACCCCAGCTGCTCAAAAGCCTGCACATATGTCCACCTTTAAAGTGCTAATAATACTTAGATAAGCTTCTAGCATGCACTGTCCCAAGAAAAGGACGGATCCTTTGGCATTAAAAAAGCAAAAGACAAAACTGTAAAGGAAACAAACCAATTCTGCACTGTAAAACTAATTTCAAAACTATATAGTTATCAGGGGAAAGAACAATCATTATGTTTTGGGGATGGAGAGGTTCTGTTTTGGAAATCCACTCTTCAGATTTCTTAAACTTACATTTACATTTTAATGAGGCTCTAGCATTGCAAAATTATCCAGAAAGGAAATAAACATTTGGCTTCCTAAGTAGACTGAGTTCTAAAAAGGGTCATTTATCTTTGGTGGCTTACGGTACCCTTTATTATTTATCTGTTGAATGAGGGAACACAGTTAAGAAAAGAACATGCAGGATCTAAATATATGGTGGCATAGGTTGATTAGAATACAAGATGTGTGCTGGGAGAAATCTCAGGAAAAAAGACCTGGTAACAGAGGCTCTTAAAGCCAAGCAAAGGAATGCATATGCAATTCTATTTGGGATGCCAAACTTTGGGCTCTTTTCGATAAAATAAAAATAATTATTATATTCTAGACTGTCTTTCACATGCAGAATTATTCACTAATAGCTTTTATAGCCTAGTTCTCTAATTGTAGATTTTCACTATGCTTTTTTAATTCCCTCAAGTTATTTCTAATTCAGCACAAAGTATATCAAGCGCGTCAAATGCAGACAATACCAGAGTTGAATCACCTTTCAATAAATTCAGAACTTTCTGCCACCAACAGTGAAGTCAATTTCACTCAGAAATTGGAGTGCAATGTAAAGTTTGGTGAGGATTCTCTACAATGAAAATGATTAACTCAACATCTGGTAAATTATATTTATTAACTAGAGACCAACAGTAAGTACAATTTTATGCATATGTTAACTGTTAACGGAATGAAGAAATAGTAGTAAAATAAAGGTTTTACTGGCATTCACATAATTTCCCATGTAATTGAAAACACAAAGTAAATTTTTATTTATTTATTTTTTATTCTAAATATAGAGACAGGGTCTATGTTGGCCAGCGTGGTCTCGAACTCCTGGCCTCGAGCAATCCTCCCGCCTCACTTTCCCAAATTCCTGGGATCACAGGCATGAGCCACACCTAGCTGTAAATCTCTATATAAACACATGCAATGGCTTAGATACTTCTCTTACTTTTTGCAATCCTTGTTTGATTGAAGGCTTAGATATTTCTAAAGTGACACTTCAACATATCTAATTTGTATGTAACTTCCTTGCTTAAAAACTTTAAAAATGATTCCTCAATACTATCAGACTTTAGCTCCTTGAAGACAGAAATTTTCTTAATGAGCTCTATCCCTTAAGTGTCTAGCATGTTCAAAAATGCCTGCTGAATAACAATTTCTTCGACTTGTGATTCATCTTTCCAACTTTATCTCTTTTTCTGTACTGCCTCCCCTCCCTAAGTTTTAGCTATTTTCGATTACTTCAACATATCACAATACCCTAGGCTCTGAATGCCTGTCTTGACTTTATTATGAAATCCTACATATTATCATTCAAGGCCCATCTTAAAAATTCACCTTGACACTCTGAAACTCCCAATCAAAATTGTATTTGCTAGAAATAAAGATAACATGTTTTAAATTGAATAAGGCTTTAATCTAATTTTTCAGTTTACAAATAAAAATTTGAAAACCTGATAATCATAACAAACACTGCCAGACCACCATAAATTCAAATCAGGTACCATGATTTGATATAACCATATGGTCCACCCATAAAAAGGTTCAAAAGAGTTGTGGCAGGCAATACCACAATGGTCTCTGCATTCAGGTATTCACACCCTTATAAATCCCCTCCCCTGAGTATGGCCTGGACCCAACGAGTGAATTGCTTCTAATCAACAGAATTCAGCAGATGTTCAATCCCCAGTATCTCAAATTAAAGAATAAGGAAAAGAAAAAAGAAAAAAAAGAAAAGAAAAATGAAAGAAATTTAAAAATTACATTTAAAAATAACAATAAAATTAAAAGAAATTTAAAAATTTTAAAAAAAATTCAGCCGAGGCGACAGTGTCACTTCTGTAATTAAGTTACAAAAGACTGTGACTTCTGTCCTGGTAGCTACTGCCTCCTCAGCTTACTCTATTGCCCTCTCAGCTTGCTCACTTTGATGAAGCAAGCCTCCTGTGGGAAAGTCCCATGTGGCAAGGAACACAGTATAGGCAGCCTCTGGCATACAGCCAACAGGAACTGAGGCTCTTAGTCCAACAACGCTTGAGAAACTGAATTCTGCCAACAAACATGAGTTTGGATGCAGATTTTTCACCAGCAGAGTATTCACAATGAGACCTCAAGCCCTGCCTTGACTGCAGCCTTGTGAGAGGCCCTAAAGCTGAGGACCCAGACAAGCTGTGCCCAGATTTCTGACATGCAAAAACTGTAAACTGTATGTTTTAAGCCAATGAGTTTTGGAGAAATCTATTAGACAGTCGTAAATAACTGAGACAGCAATTCACAACAGACCAAACACTATCCCTACTCATTTAATACAACAAAGGCCAAAGTACAGAGAATGGAGCTGTGATATCTTTCCCTAACTTCAACAGTATTCATGTATGAGTAGGGTAAAATACCCAGCAGATTTTTATAAATTAAAAAAAAAATGTTTAAGCCATTCCAAGGAACAGGTAAAGTCAGTTAAGCACCTCAAATGACCCTTATGGAAGAGTAACTCTTATCTTCGGTAACTACAGCTCTTCATTCATGAAAAAATATTCTTTCCTTGGACACACATACCTTAAATTAAGAAACTGAATGTCACATTTAAAATAAACTATTAAACAGGAATAATTCAATAATTTATTTCTGGAAACATAAGATATTTCATATCCACCTAAGGTTAATTATATTGCTACTCAAGTTATCATGTATTTGCTGAAGAAAAAGATAAATGAAACACAGCTGACCCTTCAACAACACTGGTGTGAACTGCAGGAGTCCACTTACAACGAATTATTTCAACGAAAGAGATAAAAAAATGCAGTATTCAAGGGATGTAAAACATGCCTATATGGAGGCAGAAGCGACTGCAGAACTTGAGTATGTGCAGATTTTGGTATTTGCGGGGGTCCTGGAATAATCCCCTGTATATACCAAGAAATGACTATAAATGAAATTCTGTCCAATTTAATCACCTCACAATTATAGTATGGAAGAAGTATCTCCCAAAGATCTATGATTAACTTGATAAAGTTATCAGCATTGGAACATAACCACTATTAATAATCTGAGAAAAAATAAAAACGAATCAATATGTTAATTGAAGCACCCCCTTTCCAATTCTAACTCATAAAAAATATTTACCAAGTTCAGAATAGAGTAATACTGCAGTAAAAACTCAATCATCTTGACTATTCAAAATACCACTCAATGTTTTTATCAAGGAATTATTTAATCAAATATGTTACATTATTTAATTAAATATGTTACATAAAAGTTTATTGTATCAAATGTGTTACATCCTGGGCCCAACTTTACATTCTAGAAAAACATTCTTCAAATTTTACAAAAGTAGATTTTATATATTAAATTTGTTTCTGTTAATTATAATAAACTTTTTCATCAACAGAGAACTACAACCACAGAAAAATTTACCAAAGGGTAATAGAATACACTTCAATCCACGTTACTAAAAACTGCCAGGGAAATGTTTGCTGTTGTCATAAGTATAACTATTTTTGAAGTAATTTCTTCTATGTTAACACAAAGTTGAGTACTCTGAGATAGACCTAACATCATCTCATCTTAAAGTTATTCCAAATATGAAAAAAAATGTATCAGGCACTAAAACTTAAATCTTCAGAAATGCCCAACTTGGCCAGGCACGGTGGCTCAAGTCTGTAATCCCAGCACTTTGGAAGGCAGAGGTGGGCAGATGACCTGAGGTCAGGAGTTTGAGACCAGCCTGGCCAACATGGTGAAACCCCATCTCTACTAAAAATACAAAAATTAGCCAGGCATGGTGGCGCACACCTGTAGTCCTGGCTACTCGGGAGGCTGAGGCATGAGAATCGTTTGAATCCCGAAGGTGGAGACTGCAGTGAGCCCAGATTGTGCCACTGCACTCCAGCCTGGGCAACAGAGCAAGGCTCTGGAAAGAAAAGAAAGGGAAGGGAAGGTGGGGGAGTGGGGAGGGAAAAGGAAAGGAAAGGAAAAAGGAAAGGAAAGGAAAAGAAAAGAAAGAAGAGAAAACAAAGAAATGGTCAACTATGTAACAGCATAAAGAACTAAAATACACAGAAAATTCTAGAGATTTTATTATAATTATGCCTTGCTTATTTCTGCATAAACTGCAGGGCTCCATCTCTTTCTGGAGGAACAGGTAATGCCATGATTTGAAAGTTTATCTCAATGTTATAGGCAATTGAAAACTCTTAATTATTCCTATGTGGAATTAAAAAAGCAACTGAACCAAAAATAGTCTTGGATTATGTTTCCTGATTAATGAAGATTTACAAGAATGAAGGAATACAGGGGGATTTAAATGACTCACATTCACTACAACAATGGAAAAATTTCAAAAGAAAGAATCACCTCAATAGTCAAAAGTAGATTCTACTGCTATGCAGACTATTTGAATTTATACTGGACAAATATACTCAGGATTTTTATTAGTTCTTTTTCTTTTCCCTTCTATTATTCAGTTCCTCTGAGGGGTTGCCATTATAAATTTAAATAGCATACTAATACAAAAATTGCTTATCAATTCAGATGCTATCGATTCCCATTGTACATGAGTAATTTACCATATCACATTGAATATGGTATATCCCACTTCTCTTCTCCTCTCCCGTACTACAAGCCACGCTATTTTTAATTATTCCAGTGGCTGTGCTTATGATTTGAAACAATATGCTTAAGGTACCGTTCTTGATATATCTTTAAACAATTATGTTACTGTCAAAAAGATTAGACAATAAGTGATTTAATCTTCCTTAAACTCTTCCCATTCCATCTCATAACATTTTGTTCTAAATATAATTAAATCTTTTATATCCTACTGTCCATTTCTACAAATGAAAAAAACCAATAGACAGCATTTTACATAACTTCAATGATCAAGTAACAGCGATTACACCTATAAAGAAGAAAAAATTCTACACATTCATACTTTGCAAATGGGAAGAGATTCTTCAAAGCATTTCCAATTTTAACAAATGTCTACTTAAAACCTACTGTGTGCTAAGCATTTTTCTAGGTGCTAGGGATTCAGCAGAGAGCAAAGCCTGCTCTTTCAGCGGTTATCTTCCAATATGACAAAGGCTATCTAGAAATTTTATTTCTTTTTAGCTTCCTTCAATTCTCCAAGGTCAGTGGTTCCCAACCAAGGGCCCACGCTGTCAGGCGTGAAGGACCATAATGCCAATTAAGTAGGCAGGATGAGATGGCCAAAAGTTCTGATCCTCTATAAACAATGCCAACCTGTGTGACATAAAATGCACATAGGGTCCCTGCTGAGAGATATTTGTTCTAGTATAACCAGGTGCTATGGGTTGTTGTTCTTTCTTGAATTCTTTTTCATTCTGCTGAAACACTTTAAGTATGGTTTCATGAACAGTACGTGGCTAAGCTCTTTTAAGTCTACATTTCTTTTACTCCCCCGACCCTCCAACCCACCTCACTGATATAATTAAACACTCATCTTTACAGGTATAATTCCATAAACCACTCCTCTCCACTCCTCTCAACCCAAAAATAAGATTTTAAATTTGAGTATCCAGGGTTATAGAATTCTGATGACAGTCTGATTCTCCTTTCTTTGTAGGTAATTTGTCTTTTATTCAGGAAGCTTTTAAGATTTTGTCTTTGTCCTTTTTTATTCTTTTCCTTTTTTTTTGAGACGGAGTCTTGCTCTGTCGCCCAGGATGGAGTGCAGTGGCGCAATCTTGGCTCACTGCAACTTCCGCCTCCTGGTTTCAAGTGATTCTCCTACCTCAGCCTCCCGAGGAGCTGGGATTACAAGTGCCTGTCAGCACGCCTCGCTAATTTTTGTATTTTTAGTAGAGACAGCATTTCACCATGTTGGCCACGCTGGTCTCAAACTCCTGACCTCAAGTGATCCTCCCGCCTCAGCCTCCGAAAGTGCTGTGATTACAGGCATTGAGCCACCAAGCCCAGCCTTTAATTTTTTTTTTTTTTTAAGAGGCAGACTTCTGTCGCCCAAGCTGGAGTTCAGTGGCACAATCACGGCTAACTGCAGCCTCAACTTCCCAGGATCAAGCAGTACTCCAAACTCAGCCTCCCAAGTAGCTGGGAATACTGGCACTTGCCACCACACTTGGCTAATTTTTAAATTTTTTGTAAAGGCCAGGTGTGGTGATTCATGCCTGTAATCCCAGAACTTCGAGAGGCTGAGGCGGGCAGAGCGCTTGAGTCTGTAAGTTCTAAACCAACCTGGGCGACATGGCAAAATCCTGTCTCTACTAAACAAAGAAAAATTAGATGGGCATGGTGGCACATGCCTGTAGTCACAGGTACTTGGGAGACTGAGGTGGAAGAATCACCTGAGCCTGGGAAGTCGAGGCTGCAGTGAACTTATGATCACACCACTGCACTCCAGCCTGGGCAATGGGAGTGAGACCCTGACACACGCACGCACGCACGCACACACACACGTAAATACAGGGTCTATGTTGCCCAGGGTCACACACACACACACACACACACACGTAAATACAGGGTCTCACTATGTTGCCCAGGGTAGTCTTGAACTCCTGGGCTCATGTATTTCTCCCATTCCATCTGAAAATATTTATCTGTTTTTGTTAATCATTCCTCCTTTTGATTATTGTTTCCTGTATTCTTTTAACACTCTTTCAGAGAAATACTGGAGCACCTCTCTTTCCATCACATCTTTCCCATTCTGTATTTTCATCTCTATTGCTGCACATTTGAAATTTTTCTTTAATCTGAAGTTTCAGATCATCAACTGGATCTAAAACATGACATTTTATTAATCTGGTTACTCAGATTTTTAAATTCTGATAATTATGTTTCTAATTTCCAATAACACTTTCTGGTTTTCTGTTCTTTTTACACAGGAATCCTTCCTAACAACACAAATCACAATTTTGTTTTGTATTTTTAATTATCTTCCACTCCCGGAATTACTACTTCTTTTAATGGGGTATTGGTTATTCATACATCAAGCTTGATTTTACTCAAATATATCAAAATTATGTTTTCAAATATAATACAAATACTAACTAGCATGGATTTCTCCGACAATTTGAAACTTCACCAATACCCTTCACTCTAAAACAGAGGGCCTGACATTCCAAGTTTTATATAAGCAGACAGGATATGACAGGTTGGCTCCTCCACAGGAAGAGCCTTGTTGGCTGGCAAGGCAAGCCGAGGAACTCCTGTTGCCAAAATAATCAGTCAATAAAAAACATCTAGCAATGACAAGAGATGAAATTAGGTTTTTAAAGTCCTTGTTTGTTGTCATAATCAGGCTCAAGAATTTAAAGAAAAACATGAACATAGGAAGGAAATGAAAGAAAGATACAGTAACTATAGACCTCAATGTAAATTTTAGTTAAAATCTCCCCAAACTTGGGGAAAGCAGGTTAGTATAACCCTTCTAAACTTACTATTCAAAATTGTTGTAACCAAGTTAGATCCTTTACCTGATCCTAGACTGGATTCGCTACTAGAAGAAAGCAATAAGCAATTCCATGGATCATCTGACAGAATATTGTGGTTATGCAAGATAATACCCTTATTCTTTCCTATAGGAAAAAAACACTATAGTTTTTTGGGGGAAAGTTATCTCAAGTGGTTCAAAAGAACCATAAAGCAGATGGGGAAGCATGTTAATAATAAGTGAATCTGGATAAAAGGTATGAATGTTTCACATATTCTTATTCCCCCCAAAATTTATTTTTTCTTTTTACTTTTATTTTTTTTTGAGACAGAGTTTCGCTCTTGTTGCCCAAGCTGGAGTGCAATAGCACGAACTCGCCTCACTGCAACCTCCGCCTACCGGGTTGTTCAAGTGATTCTCCTGCCTCAGTCTCCCGAGTAGATGGGATTACAGGCATGCGCCACCACGCCCAGCTAATTTTTTGTATTTTTAGTAGAAAAGGGGTTTCAACATGTTAGCCAGGCTGATCTCGAACTCCTGATCTCAGGTGATCCTCCCGCATCGGCCTCCCGAAATGCTGGGATTACAGGCGTGAGCCACCATGCCCGGCCTCCCCCAAAAAGTTTATTTACAACCAAAAAGATGAACAAAAGTATAGTTACCAATACTTTCGCATGTAACTACAGTTTATTCTGTTATACTGTCTCGGGCACCAATATATTTGGCCATTTTCCTAATGATGGACATTTGAACTGCTGCCATTTTTTTGAAAAAAAAAAAAAAAAAAAAACTATTGATTGCTCCTAACATTCTTATACATGAAAGTTTCTATTAGGTATGTATCCCAGAAAACAACTGCTGAATTATAAGGTAGATTATCTTCAACTTTACAGGAAAATACAAAACTGCTTCTTGAAGTAGATTTATCAATTTAGATTCTCATTTACAACTGTATAAGAGGTCTTGTTGATCTACAATCTTTCCAATACTTGATACTGTCAAACTTCTTAATTTTGCCAAATGAATGGATATAAAATATTCTCACTGTAGTCCTGACTCGTATTCCCTCATTTTTAGTAAGCCTTTATATTCTTATTAGCTACATGTTTTTCCTCTCATTAAATGCCTACTCACATCTTTGACTATTTTTCTATTGGTTATCTTTTCTTAAATTAATTCACAGAATTTCTATATATATTCTTTTAAAAATATATTCGTTTATTTTAGAGATGGGCTCTCATTGTGCTACTCAGGCTGGTCTCAAACTCCTGGGATGAAGCAATCCTTCTGCCTCAGCCTCCTGGGTAGCTGTGAATACAGGCATGCACCACCACACTAGCTTATATACTCTTGATAAAAATCTTTAGTCAGTTAAGTTCAAATTTCTTTTAGTCTTTTAAGAAACATGGCTGCTGCTGCTTTTTTTTTTTTTTTTTTTTGGACGGAGTCTAGCTCTGTCACCCAGGCTGGAGTGGAGTGGTGCAATCCTGGCTTACTGCAATCCACCTCCCTGATTCAACCAATTCTCCTGTCTCAGCCTCCTGAGTAGCTGGGACTACAGGCATGCACCACCATGCCTGGCTAACTTTTGTATTTTTAGTAGAGACAGAGTTTCACCATGTTGGCCAGGCTGGTATCAAACACCTGACCTCAAGCAATCCGTGCGCCTGGGCCTCCCTCCCAAAGTGTTGGGATTACAGATGTGAGCCACCATGCCCAGCCAGGCCTCTTAAACTTTCTTTAAAGCATCTTTTGATGGACAGATTTTAATCTAATCAAATGTAGCAGTCTTTTGCAATTAGTGCTGCCTCCCCCAAGGTTGAGTTTAAGAAACCCAACCTTTACCCAAGGTTTCCAAGATATTCACTTGGGGATATAGTACATCCACATACCAGCTTTGAGAAATTCCAGCTAAATACATGACAGATAAGGCCATATTAAAACCAGACACTAATAATGACTTACAACTACTTTTATTTAAAAAAAAAAAAAAGGCATAAGTAGTAAAGAAAATCCTAGCAAAATACCACTAATTTGTTCTTTTCAATGAAGTGAAGGACCTAGAATAGACAGGCAGCACATCCTTCCTTCAGCACTAAAATGACCAAAGTATTTGAAAGCAGTTATGCTGGGAAGTCCAAATGCAAGCACAAGCATATCAAAGAGAAAATCAACAAATGAAAATACAAATTGTGCCTACACAAGGCTAAAAGTACCAGGAAGAAAACTGGACAAAAACACATGGTACCCTATATGCTAACCAGCTAACAAGCAAGGAAAACTGGTTCCTAACACAGTGGTTTCAAACTTAAGGGACAGTCAAATACCTAGCACAACCCATTATACTGGCTTTCCCTTTTAAATCTCCACAGGCTGGTCAATCACTTAACTGGTAAAATCAATTTACAGCATGACTCTCCCATCTCCACATTTGCAAAGAGAAAGGTATACGCAACTAGCATTCAGCAATGAAAGAAATGGGGTGGGGAGGGTAAAAGTACCCATTCTGAGACAAATAACTGAACTCAATGATTCTCTTACTGGTTCAATGACTAAACACAAAAAGCCCAAAGACAGTCCTGAAGCCACCACAACCACAAAGGAGATTACAAAATTATGAGTCCAGATGAGTGGCTGTCAGGGCTTAGGCATGGGGGAAGCATGGAAAAACAAAAGGCTAGTATATAAGGGAGGGTTTGGGGGATGACGAAACTGTTCTGTATCCTAACTGATAGGGTGGATACTGTAAAGCAAGGCTTATACATAGTACTTTAAGTGAAAAGGCTGTTGACTAGAAAGAATTCTATACCCAGCTAAATGGTTGCTTACATATTCTGACCAAAGACATTTTATGGATCTAAAGGCTTGCTAATAAATAGTAAGTTAAACAAGGTTCAAAATAGAGCTGTCAAAGGTGGGTTAGGCATTAAAAAGGGTGGCAGCAACGTGACAAAAGAAAAACTTCAGCTGAATTAAATTTAAAGGAGATTAACTGAGCAATGAATGTGATTCATGAATCACAGAGCCAGCCAGAGTAGGCTCTGACATTCAAGCACAGCCCTGTGGTGGAAGTTTTATAGACAGAAAAAGGAAAAGTGATATACAGAAAACGGAAGTGAGATAAACAGCTGGATTGGTTACAGGTTGGTATTTGCCTTATTTGAACAGTTGGCTACATTTGATTCAGCCAAAATTTGGTCACTGGCACAAGAGTAGGCTGCGGTCTGTTTATACCTCCACTTGTTACAGTTCGCCATGTACAGAAAAACCTTTAGGCTGGACTTAAAATATGTAAGGAGGCGGCTTTAGGATAAACTTTATTTAACAAAACAATGAAACAATATAAGGGTAATATTAAAGTTTAAATCACTGTTGTGTATATGGCTACAATATATACCATAATACAGCTACAATATATACCTGTCATTAAAAATTTCCTGAAACAACTACATAATATTAACATACTAAATACATTATAACAAAACTAGGATTAAATTTTCAAGTTTGGTAGAAAAAAAAAAAAAGACACAGAAGGGTGATTATCTCCTCAGTGGTGGGCGAAAGAAAAGTTGGTATTTCCTTGCCATGTATCCTTTGTCCTAAGTAATCTCATCCCACTTCCATGCTATTAAACTGTTTAAGAACAAAAGGTCCCCAAATCTGTGACTCGGACATCTAACTGCCTAATCAGAGATTTTGCTGCCTATATTTCTCAAAGGTATCTTAAAATCAGCACAATCTAAAAATGAAGTCTTAACTTGCATCCCACCTTTCATACCTCAAATCATTTCTCCTGATGCGCTACTTGTAATGGCAGTTACAATATGACCACTTTACTTAACTGCTAAACTGAAAGACTCAGTAGCTACTTTTGATCCCATTTCTCTCATTTCTCATATTTAAGTGGGAGAAAACACAATTATATTCAGCAACCCATCTAAAAGGTTCAGCAGAGCCTTAAAGTCATTTGTATTAATTACTCCAAAGCAAAGTTTCCAACAATCCAACACAGCAATCAATAACTAGCACCAGAATCACCTGGAATTTTTATACTTAAAAAGTACACTGCAAGTTCCTTTATCAAATATACCAAGGGATGGGTCTCGAGAATCTGCAATTTCAATAAACACCCCAATTAACACTTATGTGACTTAAGGTTTGGAAACTACTGCTCTAGGGTCATTATTCCAACACCTTCCCTCCGAGGAATGTTGAAGCACTTCCCTGTGCTGCACACAACCACAAAGACAAGATACTCAGCTTCACACACAGAAACAATCACTGATTTTACATAGAGTTAAATTAAGTTACCTCTTTATCTTAATTTCTATATAGGAACAAGCATTCCATAAGAACATGCTTTCCATAGTAACAAGCATTATTTACTGGAGGAGCTTCTAACTTTACCCCTACTAAGTTTCAAAAGAAATTTAAATGTATCCCCTATAGAAAAGCCCATCCATTTTCTCTTTCCACCTAAAAATAGGACCCCAATTTTATGTTACAGTTTGGAAGAGAAAACTTTCCCTAGTTGAACTGACTCTTGTGGCCCTGTGATCAAAGTCTGGCCAATATTTGGAGGGCTAATCCCCATATGGGCCACTCAATAGGATATTTTTAAAAAATAAAAATAAAAATATTCTGGCCAATATAATACAAGGATAAACAGCATGTTTTATTTCAGGAATGTCTCCCTCAATCTTACAGAGGGTATATAACAGAATTAGGAATCAAATTCTGCAAAGCCTCTATTTTGTACAAGTGCTTTAAGTATAAAAATTATAAAAATACTTCAAGAGTTTTATGTTTTAAAAACATATTTTGCCAGACACAGTGGCTCATGCCTGTAATCCCAGCACTTTGGGAGGCCGAGGCGCACGGATCACGAGGTCAGCAGTTCAAGACCAGCCTGGCCAACATGGTGAAACTCGTCTCTATTAAAAATACAAAAATTTGCCAGGCATGGTGGCGTGCGCCTGTAATCCCAGCTACTCGGGAGGCTGAGGCAAGAGAATCACTTGAATCCGGGAGGCGGACGTTGCAGTGAGCCAAGACCACTCCATTGCACTCCAGCCTGGGCGACAGAAAGAGACTCCATCTCACAAAAGAAAAAGAAAAAAAAAAAAAAAAATATATATATATATATATATATATATATATGTAATTTCTTATAAACACAAAATTAGAGTAAAACATTTATTTAAAAGTTGTTTCAGCTGGGTGCAGTGACTCAGGACTGTAATCCCAACATTTTGGGAGGCAGAGGGGTAGGGGCAGATCCTTTGAGCTCAGGAGACCAGCCCGGGCAACATGGTGAAACCCTCTATCTACAATAAATACAAAAATTAGCCAGGCGTGGTGGTGTGTGACCGTAGTCCCAGCTACTCGGGAAGCTGAGGTAGGAGGATCACTTGAGCCCAGCAGATCAAGGCTGCAGTGAGCCATGTTCACGCCAGTACACTCCTGCCGGGACAAGAGAGACCATGTCTGAAAAAAAATTAAATAATATATAAAATATAAATAAATAAAAACTTGTTTTAAGTGCCAGGTTCAGTGGTACAGGTCTGTAGTCCCAGCTACTTGGGAGTCTAAGGCAGGAGGATTGCTTGGGGCCAGGAACTTGAGGCTATACGCCATAACTGCACCTGTGAATAGCCACTGCACTCCAGCCTGGGCAACACAGCAAGATGTCATCTCAAAAAAAAAGTTGTTTGTTTCAAACTCTAAATATATTTTCTCCTATGTTAGTATGATTAATAATATTAATGATTAGAGCCCCTGGTTAGTTCATGAAGTCTGTTTAGTTACAAATGCCAAAATTCATTCAGCTTTGATGATAAACACTGAGGCCCAATGGCCTTTATCATCTAGGGAGTATGAAGAATGAGCAAGAGGCTAACTCAGCGTGAGTTACCCTGGGAAAGGAAAGAAGAAATGGTTCATATAGGACACACATAGATACCTTCAAGGGTGTTTGTTGAGTTGTTTCTTAAGTAGTTGGTTTCCTTCACAGAAAGTTCTTAAACTCAGAATATACCCATCCATGCACCCCACCAGCAATACAAAGACCCCAAACAAAAAATTACTATATTCTTACCCTACGCATGGCTTCCTCCTCTTCTTGACGCTTTTCATAATGTGCAAAGTCATCAAAGATTGAGGTGGTATGCTTGAAAGTAGCAATTATTTTAAGCACTTGCTTAGCTTTTTCTAGGGGTACCTCTTGAGTGTCCCTTGAATTGGTAACCGGTTTGTTGTCATTATTTTCTAAGCGAATATGCCGTAATTGGTTATTGGGAACATCTTTGACAAAGATCCATTTAACTTCAAATTTGCCCTTCCACTTATCCTGAGACCAGACACCAGCATACGCATTATAGTCCACAACAGACTTCATTTCAGCCACTCCACAAAAATGTCCACTGCCATTCACACTGAAGAGTAAATAGAGTGGGCCTTTCCCATTCAGGGAACGGTAAGCTGCATCCAAACGCTTATTACCATGCTCAGTACTACACCAGATAGAGTATTTAATGGAACGATGTATGTCATCCTCAGAGTAGCTTTTAATTATAAACACACGTCCATTCTTCAGATTCCAATCAAAGTCTTTGGGATTATAGTTGTTTATGGCCTTTAGCTTTTCCAGCACGGGATGCACTTCTACACTAGAAGGTGAAGCACTGACAGGTACAACACCTAAACCAAAGTTTTCACTGCCCGCTCCATTGTTCTGGTTGAAGCCTGCTCCCCTGTTACGAGGAGCTACCCAGCGATTCTGCAGCTGCTGCTGTTGAGGCTGCACTTGGTGAGTCTGGGCCTGTGGCTGAGGTCCTTGTTGCTGCTGTGGTTGTGGTGGTTGAGGCTGCTGTTGAGGCAGTTGGCTTTGCACCAATGGTGGTGGTTGAATTAATGGCTGAGGCTGCTGGATTATAGTTTGAGGAGGCAGAACTGGTTGGGTTGGTGGAGCCTTTACCACTGACCCTTTTTCATCCCAAGTTCCAATATTCATGTTGTGTTTTATAGGAGGTGGTGGTACAGCAGAACCCCCAATTCCCACATTGCCCTTGGGTTTAAGTTTCGGTTGAGGTTTGGCAGGCTTTCTGGCGATGGCAGCCCAGGAGGTTGGTTTAGGTGCTGCACTGCTAACTGGGGGCACACTATTGGTTGCAATGCTAGTCATACCACTGCTGCTCAAAGCTGTACCTACAGTTTTTGTCACTGCAGCTGTCAGGTCACCACCAATTTTCAGTCCAGTCATGCCTTGCTCAATACTGCTAATGCCAGGCACCTTACTCAAAGTATCATTGCCAAATCCAGCCTGTCCATCAGTAATAGCTCTCCCAAGAGAACTAGGTGGATAGCCATAACTGCTACTATAAGCAGAACTTTGTGTTGATTGTCCCTGAGATCCACTTGTCCCCCATGTAGAGAAATCAGCATTACCAGGAAAAAAGTTAAATCCATGTTGACCAAGAAATGGAGGGGTATTTCCTAATGCCCCAGGTTGACTAAATACACCATCTGGTATATAGTGATGTTCTCCATTACTCATTTGTCCATAGGTTGTCAGATATGGCATAGGCTGGTCTCCAGCTGTGGACCACGCTGCTTCCCCAAGAGAATATGGAAATCCAATGGATGGAGCATAGTAACTAGGCATGTATGGATCTGACATTGGTGGATAGCTGTTACTCTGCAAAACAAAATATCACAATCAGTAGCGAAAAGTCCTCTTAAAAGAGCAAAAAAAGAAATCTGAAAGATTAAAATCAAGAAGTTTTAAGTAAATGAAAATAAAAGATGTACCTATTCTAGATAAACAAAATTAAAATTTCAAATCCAGTTTTATCAACAGAAAAATATGCTGATGAGTAGTCACATCTTAAAATATTTCTTACAAAATAACCTATATGGCTTTTTTCAGGGATGAGAGTGGGGGTATAATGAGTATTATTTTTGTTGAAGAGCCAGGCCCTCTGTCACAATTTAAAAATATCATAATTTCTACAAAAGGCTAATATATAAACTTTGTGGACACAAAATTACCATTTACAGCCAGCTGTACTTTAATCAAGTGATGTATGCAATCACTTACATACAAGGATTAAATAAACTAGACAACTCTGCCGAATAATAGAGGAATTACAGCTTATCTATATGATGGAATCCAGTTCAGCCATTAGATTTTGTACTTTCATTAAGGAAAAAATGGAGAAATGCTCACAGTCTTGAGAAGATTCAAGATTATGTTTATAGCATGATGCAAATTTCTTTTTGTTTTGCTTTGCCTTGTTCATTTCAAAAAAAGACATAAAACAAATTCCTTATCATAGTTTCTTATTGGTGGAATAACAGACATGACTTTTCTTTATACTCTCCTCTTCCCCAAATTTTACACAATAAACCTATTACAGAACAGGTTTGGGTTTTTTTTTTTAATTTAGTAATAGTGAGTTCATGTAAATTTTTTCCAGAATTACTGCAATTAAATCAACCTTCACTATACTCATCATTTAGTGAACTGCCAAAAATCAAGATACCAAATTTTATTAAAGGAAAAAAAAAGCTCAAATTTGTTACTAGACAATATGAAAATAAAATACTTTAAAGTATTTTAAATACTTATTTCTTTTGAAGTAAGTTTCTTACGCAAAAAAAAAAAGTCTGAAACTAGATTTTCGATCTTTGATTTAGGTGTGCTTTTATTCTATTTTATTTTTGAAACAGGGTCTCACTCTGTCACTCAGGCAGAAGTGCAGCAGCGCTATCTTGGCTCACTGCAACATCCACTTCCTGAGGCTCAAGCAATCCTCCCATTTCAGCTCCCAGAGTAGCTGAGACCACAGGCGTCCGCCACCATGCCCTGCTAATTTTTTGTATTTTTTGTAGAGATGAGGATTTCACCATGTTGCCCAGGCTGGTCTTGAACTCCTGGGCTCAAGCAATCTGCCCGCCTCAGCCACCCAAAGTGTGATTTAGGTGTGATTTTAAAGCACTGCACAGAGCTTCACAATTTGTAGAATTATGCAAAGTGAAAAAAATCCACTAATATTGTCAGTACAACTGGTATGACTTTTCAAGGGTCAATACCATTTTGAAGGCTAATTTACAGAGACAGTCAAAGTTCTTTGGAGTAAAGTTCTTAACCCGTTTCTTCTACTATTTCACTCTTGTCACTATTTCGTGGCTGCTTTTCCACTCATGAATGTGTGACATAACGTCATAGATCCTGCCTGGAACTAATTTTAAATTATTTTTGAAAAGGCTTATCATTGAAAACTGAGATGTTTTATTACTAAGCTACTTGTTTTACTATTAAATTACCTGTGGTATACCCATCTAACTCTTGTAACTGTCTACTGTCTATGAGAAAGCTAACTTAACATATTGTCTTTTGAAATGGTTCTCTGATATGACTAAAATAACTTAAGAACTAAATATAACGTAACAGAGGTTACATTTAAATTAATAATTCTGACAAAGATTTACTGGCTATTGCCAGTAAAGCTTGGACTTAAAAACCAAAAAACTCAACTCTCACTTACTGTTTAAAAGAAAATCACAAAACCATTTTTCAAATACACTGGATGTTAAAAGTATATTTTACAGCACAGTCCTTGACAGACTATGTTGGTTTTTTATTTGTATCATTTTTTATTGTTGTATTGTTATTTGTTTTTCCAACACAATCAGTCCTTCATATCAGTGGGTTCTACATCTGTGGATTCAACCATTCACAGATTGAAAATAGCTGGGAAAAAGAAATGAATAGTTGCATCTGTATTGAACATGTACACAGTTTTTCTTGTCATTATTCCCTAAACAATACAGTATAACCACTTACAAACCATTTACACTGTATTAGGTATTATAAATAACCCAGAGATCATCTAAAGTATACAGGAGGATGTGCATAGGTTACATACAACTAACTATTATACCATTTTATATAAGGTTCTTGAGCATACGCAGATTTTGGTATCCGTTGGGGGTTCTGGAATCAATCTCCCACAGATACCTTGAGACGACTGTATTTTTGATCCACAACTGACTGAATCTGTGAATGTAGACACTGCAGATACGGAGGGCTGACTATATTTAAAACTGGAAAATTCAGGAGTTACTATTTACTAACTGAACACATTCTTCAGCTATAATGGATAATTAGTAACTCTAACTGCAAATATAGTCAAAGAATGTTCACAATATTCACATGAAAGGAATTAACAGCATTTTTACAACTGCAATAGTAGCATCTTACATAAATCAATACTGGAAGTATTGACTGCTATATTTAAATACATCTATAAAGAAAAGCCTGAGGGAAGTTCAAATACACCAACAATAGTTTTTAAAGAAAAAAATCTTGACAAAATTAATGACTAAACTTTGGAAGCTACGAAGACAAACACAAATGCGTAAAATTTGATCACTGAAGTATCTACTAAAAATGGAAAGTACTCATAGTGCTTCATACTGACAAAAAGTCACTGTGATTAAAAAAACTCTCAAAAGTTTAATAAAAATGAGAAGTTCATCTAGTATAAACGAATATATGTAACTGATTAAAAGATAAAACTGGGCTGGACACCGTGGTTCATACCTATAATCCCAGCACTTTGAGAGGCCAAGGCAGGCATATCACCTGAGGTCTGGAGTTCGAGACCAGCCTGGCCAAAACGGTGAAACCCCATCTCTACCAAAATTACAAAAATTAGCTGGCCATGGGAGCATACACCTGTAATCCCAGCTACTCGGGAGGCTGAGTGAGGCAGGAGAATCGCTTGAACCCAGGAGGCAGAGGTTGCAGTGAGCTGCAATGGCACCACTGCACTCCAGCCTGGGTGACAAGCGAGACTGTCTCAAAAAAGAAAAAAAAAAAAAAAAAAGATAAAACTGTCTACTGTCTTCATCCTTTTTTTAAACAGTTAAACATATCCTTTATTTATAATTTTAACTATTTCAACCACTTATCAAATGCATATTTTGTAAAAAACATTGATACAAGATACTCATTCTAAAAGAAAATCTACAGTTAAATGGATAAGACAAGTAATACAGGGAAGTAGATAAATCCCACATGGAGATGCATAGGAAAGGTGGGCTGAATATGAAGGTAACTGGTTTCCAAGTTTTAATTTTGATTGTTGGCAATGAAATCCAGATTCAGTAGTCTTTATCTGGATGTGGGAGTGGAAAAGCACACAAAGTAGGAAGTTTTTATGTTAATTCTTTATAAGAAAGCATTCAGAAAGTTAAACTCAAAATTTATATTGAATATTCTTATTTCACTATGACAAGTGCTGAATTCTACACAACAGTTACACATCAAGCTCTTAATTTGTCTATACCCATAGTATAATTCAGGGGTCAGCAAACTAAGAGGCCAACAAGTAAATCAAGCCACGTTCAGCCCCTGTCACCTATTTGGGTTTTTTTCTTTTAGCAACTCTTTTAAAAACTATTAGCTTAAAGCCAGGCACGGTGGCTTGTGCTTGTAATCCCAGCTACTCAGGAGGCTGGAAAAGGTGGATCAATTGAGTCCAGGAGTTCAAGACCAGCCTGCACAAGAGACTATCTCATTAAAAAAAAAAAAAAAAAAAAAAATAAATTAGCCAGGCATGGTGGTGCACGCCTGTAGACTCAGCTACTTGGGAGGTGAGGTGGGAGGATCGCTTGGGCCCAGGAGTTCGAGGCTGCAGTGAACTATGATCACACTACTGCACTCCAGCATGGGCTACAGACTAAAACCCTCTTAAAAAAAAAATTTAAAAAAAAACACACACACAAAAATTGAAGTGCTTCAAACTCCTGACATGACTTCCGATTTAACAACCAAAAGTGATGTTCATTCTAATTTTAATGCTTGTATTATGCTATGTACTTTCTCCTATTATAATTTTCTAAAAGTATAATTTATGCATATCTAATCATGTCATAAGAAAAATGTCATAATAATATTCAACCTGAGTATTTCACCAACCGTAATTCTTCATTCTCTAATTCTATTAGATAACCTAATCCATCCATTCACTTAATAAACATGAATGCTATATGTGCCAGATACTGTGCTGGTTACTGGAGACAAAAAATAAAGAATGTGGTCTCCAACTGGGAGCACTTCACAGGTATCGTGAGGAAGACTTATTTACCCTATAATGTGATAGCTACTCTAAATGAATTACAAAGAAAGCAAAACAAAACACTTAAGTACAAAGAAGAGGGAGTAAGTAACTGGAAAATCAGAAAAGACTTTCTGTAGGAAATGCCATAGGTGTGTGTACACGTCTGTATAAAACATACATACAAAAATTGAGATCGTGAAAGAAATATTAAGAAAATATTTATACTTTCATAAAATAATGGTAAGTTCTATTTTGCCAATCAGATGGAGAAAGTTGGCAGAAGATGAGCTAGAAAGGGAAGTGGAACCACTTCAAGGGCATTCATATAATAAATGCATCCACTGTTGAGAAGCTATAGTAATTACTTAACATTACAGTGACACAATCAGACTTGGGATTTTAAGACTGCTGAGTGGCAGTATAGAATTACTAGTTAGAAAATCATTTCAATAGACAAAACTAATGAATACCTTAACTAAGGGCAGTGATGACAAGGGCAGAAAATGACAATTTAATTCTCTATAGTACTTCTCTGATAAAGATAGCTAAGAACTTACTTTCCCAAACACACAAGCAGACAAACTCAACTTCAGTTTTTCCAAATTATTCTTCAAATTTATATGCACAAATTACATGGCATATTTAACAGTGCCAATTAAAATCTAAATTTTCCAATCTATTTAGTCATAAAATTATTCTGAAGAACTATAAAGAACTAATTTTAAGAAATGAAGGACTGACATTTACTTTCAAAATTACTATGAACATTATTCCTTCAGAAACTGAACACTACAAAATAGAAGAAATATGCTGCCACATAAGTAGAAAGGCCAACAACTTGTTTTAAAGTACCCTTGGGTTTGATATGAACTAGATCTAAGTATACAAAGCAATTTAAATCATTAGCAAAAGACTTGTTAAACACCTTTCCATCAAAATATTTATTTTTATTTATAATTTTAAAATCAGATAAATGAATTTAATTTTTAAAACACACTGTGTACAGTGTATGAGGACCTAATTAAATAGTTGTCTAACTCTAAATTTGCCAGTATCTTCTTGAGATCTTTCATCAATAAATCCAGTTTTCACTAATCTGTTATAATAGCACTATTTAAAAGGTCCAAACATTTTATTTAATTTTCTAGCTAGGTAATTGAGAGTACTTAAATTCTCATACGACTTACCTTTAAGATTCCAGATAATTTTCAATAAACCCAGTTTTCAACATTCTACAGTATTAATCCTCTTTAAAATGTAAATATGTATCTTGTTAGAGATAATTATTTTTAATATTAAAGAAAGATGACTGCTGAAAATCTATTTAGTACCACAAAGGAGAGGTAGAACAGGCCTTACTGGAATCAAACTTTACAACTTCTCTTCAAACAGGATACAAATATGTTGATTCCAAATATCATGAGTTAAAACAAATCTATTTTACAAATGTTTTGCTCCAACATAACCTGCAATGATGCAGCTGAAAAAATTCATTTGGGTTCACTAAGGTAAATGCCTTTATATCTTTTAAAAAGTAATGGTTTCCCAAACACTTTTTAAAACTATTTTTTTTTTTTACAAGTAAAGTCTTATGCACAATTCCAACATATAGAACAGATAAAACGCAAACCACAGTGCTGGTTGCTACACTGGTGGGATTCAGGCACCCTCCGCTGGTTTTCCCTAGGAAGACACTAAGGTGCCTCTATGGAATACCAGAAATCCTCCTGACAAAAATTCTTCCTCCAGTAGAAACCCTTCTATGTCCTTGTGACAAATAATAAAGAATTGTAAAATATCTGTTATCAAGCAAAACATGCAAGAAGATTACTCAGGTAGCAATTCCAAAACCGTCTTTTACAGTCCACTAAAATTCCTTAAAAAAGAGTTTGAATGGCTGAGTGCGGTGTTCCACACCTGTAATCCCAGCACTTTGGGAGGCCGAGGCAGGTGGATCACTTGACGTCAGGAGTTCAAGACCAGCCTTGCCAATATGGTGAAACCTCACCTCTCCTAAAAATATAAAAATTAGCCAGGCGTGGTAGCATGTGTCTGTAATCCCAGCTACTTGGGAGGCTGAGGCAGGAAAATTTCTTGAACCTGGGCGACAGAGGTTGCAGTGAGCCAAGATTATGCCACTGCACTCCAGCCTAGGCAACAGAGCGAGACTCCGTTTCAAAAAAAAAAAAAAATAAGAGTTTGAACAAGTCAGGATTTTTTATACTATATCTTCATCTTAAGAACTTCATTTTCAATTATAATTTATAAACTATGAAATCAAGTAGCAAAAAAAAACAGTTCAACTGTTTAGCCTCCAAAATTTCTCAAATCTATCTAAACATGGACATCTTTTTGAAGGAATATTTATTACACCTCCTAATATTAAGATTTCTCAGCAAAGTTGGAAAATACTGCCATACTGCCATAAGCGTTAACTGAGATTACTATGTGAGCCAGAATATAGTAAAATCACGCTTATTTTAAAACTTGCACTACATTTCACAACAAATGATCTACTTTCATAATCTTTACGTGGAAAAGTAATTTTGCTGAGATCGTCAAGTTTTTTTCTTTCCCATTTATTTCTTCTCCTCCCATGTATGCTAGGAATGTTGCTCAGTAGATAGGAAGGGGTGGTTAAGGGGAAGTAACCAAGAGGTAGATGAGGTTGAACACAACCACCACTCTCCATAATCCTAAAAATAAACCTGCATCCCACAAATTGGGAACTACTTTTTGTTCAAATTTTCCCTATAACTCTACTGTACAAACTGTTCAGTTCTGTAGTAAGATTTGGTTCCTTGTTCTTTCAGAGTTTCAAAAATCTAGGTTAAAATTTTAGAGTACGTTTTTCATTTTCTCCATATATGCAAGCAGACAAGTCAAACTTCATTCAGTTTTCCAATTTACTCTTCAAATTTACACACACAAACTAATTGGCATCTTTAACAGTGCCAATTAAATCTGAATTTTAGGCTGGGCACGGTGGCTCATGCTTGTAATCCCAGCACTTTGGGAGGCTGAGGCGGGCAGATTACTTGAGGTCAGGAGTTCAAGACCAGCCTGGCCAACATGGTGAAACTCTACCTCTACTAAAAAATACAAAAAGTAGCCAGGCGTGGTGGCATGTGCCTGTAATCCCAGCTATTCAGGAGGCTGAGGCAGAAGAATCACTTGAGCCTGGGAGGCAGAGGTTGGAGTGAGCCAAGATTGCGCCACTGCACTCCAGCCTGGGCAACAAAACAAGACTGTCTCAAAAATTAAAGAAAAAAAAAAAACTGAGTTTCTAATCAAATTAATCATAAAATTATTCCAAAGAACTGAGTTTCTAATCACATTAATCATAAAATTATTCCAAAGAACTACAGAAGTGGGCTGGGCCCAGTGGCTCACACCTGTAATCCCAGCACTTTGGGAGGCTGAGGCGGGCGGATCATGAGGTCAGGAGATCGAGACCATCCTGGCTAACATGGTGAAACCCTGTCTCTACTAAAAATACAAAAAAATTACCCAGGCGTGGTGGCGGGCGCCTGTAGTCCCAGCTACTCCGGGCTGAGGCAGGAGAATGGCGTGAACCCGGGAGGCAGAGCTTGCAGTGAGCTGAGATCGCACCACTGCACTCCAGCCTGGGCGACAGAGCGAGACTCCGTCCCAAAAATAAGTAAATAAATAAGAACTACAGAACTAATTTTAAGACCCAAAGTTCTTGAGCATTTTTTGCTTTTTTAAAGCAAAACAAAGTTTCATTCCACAGTGTTCTCTCTAAAAAAACTGGTGAATACTGAAAATGTATTTTTTCATTTATTTCTATCAGTGGCTTATTTTTAATAACAGACAGAAATGGATGCAGAAATGGCATACAGATACCTAATAGCATTGTTCTTCAATGTTTAAATTGGAATTACGCTTGTACACAAATACTCAAAGCCACCAGTTACCAATTACTTGATTTGATAAAACTGTCCATGTCTACAATACAGAAGTAACTGTGTTTATAAAGCAAGTATGTTTATAAACTCCTTAATTCTATCACCGACATTACCAAGGTATGTTAAAATTTTCAATAGTTATCAATGAATTCAATCTGCAATGTCTTAAAAAAAGAAAACACTACATTTGACCCAAAATTGCAGGCAATTTCAGGTAACGAATCCCTCCTCCAAATACCCAAATTTCTAGCTAATTAAGCCTTTTATAATTAGCTTAAGCTATGAAGATATAGCAGTGACATTAAAAGATTAAGTTCCTTCAATACACACACACAAAAAACCTAACCATAATATATACAAATAATGGTCACCTTCAAATCTTTATTCTATATTTCATAACCTAGTTTCTGGTGCCTACACTTTCTGAAGAAGAACTCTCCTGTGCCATAAATCTGCAACTGCTACTCACTACTCACTTACTATATAGGTACACTAGATGAATGAATCCATGTTATGGTTAATCTCATTAAATAATCTATTTGAAAAATCAACTAATACTAATAAAAGGTTAATTTCCTAAAATCTGAAACTGTCAGAAGACTTACCTGATTTGTCTGGCTACTTAAGTATGGCTCAAAATCATCATCATTTACAGCATCTTTTTGATGAATCGAACCGTTTTGTACTGAAACTAAAAAAATGTTTGTATTAGAAGTGTTGTAGTTATCTTTATGAAACTCGCAGCACAACCTAATGTTTTTAATATTTTTCAAGCCAAAAAAAGTAATCAGAAAAAATAATACTGAGTTATTTTTAAGAACCCTCTTAAGGATAAACTATTTTAGATACAAATATTCATGTGCCCCAAAAACTTAAAAGTCTTTTGATACATAAGCCCAAGATTACATAAACACAAGCCATATATACACTTCCCCTTACCAAAAACTTTAAGTAAATATCCCAATCTCAACACTGTAGTGAGTAAATTGTTACATAAGAATGTTGGAAAGAGTTCCCTAATGCTATATTTGAATGTAAAATAACTATTTCAAGTAGCGTTGTAGGCAATAAAAAAGATTTCTGAATGTTCTCTACCTTTGTTTAAATCTCTAAATTATTTAGTATAATAAAGAATGAAATAACTATTTTCGATCTAATTTGTTATAGTAAATGTCTTAAATGTCTCCAGTAAAGTTTAGGCTAAAATTAACTTGAAACAATATCACAATGAATAGACTTATAATTATGAAATATCTAAATAAAGAGGGCTTTAATTCTAAGCCCCCCAGAATGAAGACTTTCACGTGAAACTACAAACAAAATTAAGACACAAAAGATAGCCATAATTATCCTTGCAACACATGAGAAACAAGTCAGAGAATAATTTTATTCAAAGGTCATCTCCATAAACACTCTAAAGTTGTTATTCTCTGGATGCTGTTTCAGAGTGCTTTTGAGCAGACTCAGAAGTAAGGTCCTGAATTTGAATCTCAAGTCCAGCACTGAGGAGATGATCTCCAGTTAGGGATTTAACCTCTCTAACCTTTGACTGTTCTCTGTTTCAGAAGGTTATGTATGAATAGTACCTACCTCATCTCATCTGATTATTAAATGAGTGTTCAATAATCTTAAATGTAATCACATTAAATATTACAAGATCCAAATAGGACTAATATGACTTTAGAACCATTTAAACAGAAGTGTTACTAAGCTAATACTTGATGAGGTGGCACTATGTAAATATACTATTCTATACTAGTGAAGATAAAGTTGAAAGTTTCCGATGGATGTCTACAAATTAGAAACAAAAAGAACTCAGTATCTAAAGATTTACTGCTCAAAGGTACAACATCACCAAATTTTATGAAGTTAGGAGGGTGACGGGTTTAAATTGCGTATTCCTCTGTAATATAACATTTTTATTATCCTTAAATTTTCCCATGAGTGTAGAGCACCTAAAATGTAATATTATGAGTTAACAGTGGCTTGGGAGCAAAGATATACAAAATCCCTTAAATCTTTGCCATCCAATGAGTGGCAAAGATCAAAGATATGATGTTACTGTGTAAAGCATTCAAAGTAGACTTCTTACTACACCACACTGCCCCTCAGAGGCCACAAGAAGCAACCTGAAGGTCAACTTGATCCTGGCTCCACTAACATAATTTAACTATGTCTGATAAGGACTGCATCAGAACTAGGATTGAGCTAAATATGCTCCATGGAATTTAAATATGTAATAGCCACTAGAAACCAAAATAAAGAGGGTGCCTTAGGTTACTTCTAGTGCCATTATAAGGCTGGGTTATTCATTTCAGTCCAAGAGATTCTGACATACCTATTCTCCTCTGACACTGGCTTTACTGCTCCTAAATCAAAGGTAGGTATGCATGGTCTATTAATTCTTGAAAAAAAATTCTTCACTATTACACTCGTACATGTTAGTCAGTATTTGAAACAGCTAACAACTTAAAAATTATGACTATCTCTCATATCCACTGGGTTCTCGAAAATCTAGTTCATACAAATACAAAAAGTGCCAGGCCAGGAGCTCAAGACCAGCCTGGGCAACATAGCAAGATCCCACCTTTACGAAAAATGTTTAGAAATTAGCCAGGAGTGGTGGCATGTGCCTATAGTCCTAGTTACTCAGGAGTCTAAGGAGGATCACTTGAGCCAAGGCATTCCAGGTTACACTGAGCTATGATTATGCCACTGCACTCCAGCCTGGGGTACAGAGTGAGACTCTGCCTCTATTTAAAAAAAAAAAAGAAAAAGTACTTACTTAAAATTTATCTGTATATATATATATATATATATAATCCTGTTATTCTTATTTTTTCTGTTCTATTATTTCCCTTCTAAGAGGCTAGGCCTGAGAACAACCCATATACTATTATAAATACAGTCTACGGTCATTTTTAAATGATGCATAAATGTCTATAAAGTCTTAAAATATAGTACAAAAAGTCAATCTACTTTAAAAAGTGTTTAATTAAAAGTACTTCACATATACTGAGAAGCAATTTGCATTAAACTAGCCCTTAAGTTTTGGAAGTGTATCTTTAAGAAAACTATCTTAAAGACTTTCGTTTTTGAATATTTACTTAACGACAAGCTAATGTCTTGGAGTCTGAAAACCATTAAATAGAAATGAAATCCAAGCTAGTTCCATAGTCTGTAAAATTTCTTCAGGGGAAAAAAGAACAGATGACTTACATGATTCTTCGCCTGTTTCCTCTGCTCTATGAAACAGAGTCAAATCAAGATAGAACATGGGCCTTAGGAGCCAGGTGATTCTTTGCTCTGGTCCTGACTACATCAAGTTAGGAAAGTCAACAGATCTGTGCATCATGTTTCCCCACCTACAAAAACAGCGACAATACCATATACCCGCTATCTCCTTACAAGGATGTTGTGAGGATTGATAAAATGAAGCCTAAAATAATGACAGTAAAGTGCTTTGAAATCATTTCTCGGGAGGATGAGGAGAGAATACAACAGAATATTGCCAAAATATAAGGCATTTTCCACTACTTTTCGAAAATTAAAACTTAGCCAAATTTAACCTAATTATTTTAAATTACAGTTGTATAAAACAATGCATACGTCTCTCCGTTGGAAGAGAGCGGAGAGGAGGAAAAAGATAAATCCTGTTCCATGAATTTGCTATTTATAAACTTAGAAAGAGGAGAAAGGAGGCAGTAAGGCCTAACACTGTAAGTATGGCATCTGACACTTCCAACCATAGTACTCCCAAATAAAAGTACTGCACACCTTTATTCCAATAAGCAAAAATTCTACTTAATAAAAAAATAAAATACGAAGTGTTATATTATGAACCAATAGGCAAATAATTATCCTTAAATTTCTACTATCCTTTGGTACTACTCTTGCCAAGGATAATAAAGAGTTCTGATATTTAACACAGGGACAGACTATTAATTAAAAAAGAATTCAAACTTATAAAACAAGTAAACCTTGAATTATTACTTATTCTACAAAAAACATTTTTGCCATATCAAAGACAATTATTTAGAATTCCTTTTGGCTTCTGTAATGAATTAAGTAATTAAGGATATATAGAAAATCAAAGACACTAAAACTAGGTGTTAGGCTAAAGCTGTCAACTGAAGACAATTCAGAAAAGAAACAGAATCTCTGATATTATAGTAAGTTGACTGAAAAGGATTATGTGTTCAAAACTTTAACTGACACCAACTTCTCAAGGACATACTATTTTTCATAAGCTTGCTAAGTTCAGAATTCAAGATTACTCATATTTAGAATACTGAGGTTGCAGTTCAAGAAAAATAACTTCATGAAAGTAAACAGAATTGTAAAACAATTTTACTAGCTGGGAACAAGCTAAGGCAGAAAAGCTTTTCTCAAATACACACATAGCTACTTATATCAGGTTCACTGGTAGTGTTGCCTTTGCCTTGTAATTCTCCCTGCAGTCATAAAAATACAAGTAACGTATATTTGTTATTTGTGCACTTGTAGCATCTGCCATTTTTAAGAAACTTAAATAATTAGCAATACTTTCAGGCCAGTAGCATTTTTCCCCTCCTGCCAAGGCTCCATGCAAAGGAGTCTTCCTGCACCTTAAAAATAGATTAAGTGAGGAAAGTGAAAAGAAATCTAGCAAATATAATTGCTACTAGAGCAGTGAACTATTGTAATTACAAGAATCCTAACAACATACTATAGGAATTATGACTAGAGTTATTTTTATTTTATAGAGGGGAGATTCTGACAAACAGGCAGAATGTTTTCAAGCTCACTTGGCAAGTCAGTAGCCAAAGGCAGTATTAGAACTCAGGACTCCAAGGAATCCCAATCCATTATTCTAACCTTAGATGAAATTATTAAACTGAACAACAAGGGGGAAAGAAAGAAAATTTCTTGAGAATAAAGAACTATCAAAATAAACACTTTGTGTATGTGTCTGAATACACCTAACAGAAGCGATACTGATGGATAAAAATTTTTGAAATAACCAAAAAATACTTATTTGCAAACAGTGGATGTATTATGCACTTTATAGATAACTCATATCTAATATCAAAGATGCCACCAGTGCCTACCTAAGTGAAATGACCACTCATAAATCAAACTTATTTTACTGACTTACAGTGCTGTAGAGGCTCTATTTTGTTTTAACAAACAAGTACCTCATAGAACTTGTGTACTTACCTTAAAGCGGGTAACATAAAACACTTAGCATTTCAAATAGCTTTGCAAAGTGCCACCTCCCCACAGATCTAGGATAAAATAATTTATGCTAGGCAATAATGACCACAATTTCACAATCTCCAAGTCTACATAGTTCCTAATGGGTAGACTAGCAAAAGAAGAAATTAATGGATCATTCTTTTTAAAATTCACAAATTTTTAAAAACTCATTTAAAATAAATCAATATCCAATTTTTATTTCAGGTTTATGCTTACAACAAAAAAAATTCTAGAAATGAAATTTTAAAAATTAAAATGTCTAAATATTTACATACTGCAAGAAAACATCTTTAATGAAAACAAACAAAATGTTACCTAATATGGTGCCATGTAACTGGTATGTACAAATTCCATAATTCAGAGGAAATTAATCTACATATCCAAAACCTATTAAATTCACCAAATTTGCAATAGCAAATAAATACCCTAACAAGAATTTAAAGGGCACCAAAGACAATCTATATCTAAAAGGCTATTATAGATCTTAATTTCTAACACTGTGTTACTGAAATCAACAGAAAGCATAATTTTAGTGTAATTTCAAGCACTACAAAATGTTACATATAATTTGCTCTGATGTTATTTAATTGGCACTATCCCAAGAAAGCAGTTATTGTTCTATACTTAACTAAATGTCACATGACTAATGTCATAATGTTTCAGTCAGCTGACTGCACTGTTCCATATTAATACAAAACACACTTTTTAAAAAAACACTTTACTTTCAACGGTACTTTTACTAAAGAGAAAATTATAAAATCCTGGAAGAAATGTCACAAACTATTTTCTTCTCAGCCCTTTATAAAATACCAGATAGAGTCACACCTTGCAATCAGGACAATAGAGCAAGATGGCATGCCTACTTAGTTCTAACCTCTCTCATGTTGTTGCCTCATTACAACTGACTTCAATAGAATCAGTGATTAATAGTACAATTTTCATTAATGTGATGGAATACTATGTAGACTTCCATTTTCCAGTGTAATCCAGACATGTCAAACAAAATGTCCACTTTAAGAATATACTTGTCTATATACACATGTAGAAATTTTTTGTGGCATAAGTTACATAACACAGAAAAACTGGAAAACCAAAGAAATACCACCAGGTTCACACCAATTCCTGCTTAACTGACAAAGAAACTGTTTCTCGTACTACTTTGGTTTCTATAAAGTGGCTTCAAAGCAACGAACTACCGAAGTTCTGGATAGAACTTGGCTACCTTAGCCATGATGAATATTTTCTCTAATCCTACATTTTTTCCCAAGAGGGAGCAAAAACAAACAAAATACCCTCACAGAGTTTAAAAGTAACATTAAGGCAACATTGAGCAATAAGAAAAAAAAAATCCAAACTCACCTTTATTTCCTTGCCCTTTAGGTCTCTGTGTTGCAAGACGAAAGATGCGGTAAAGAGGAGAAAAAGGAAGAAGAGAAAAAGTGTGTTAATCAAAGGCATTATCAAAGACAAGTTATTTTAGACTATCCGCGTAGGAGTAAAAACCCACCATATCCTCCACAGCCACCAATTTCCCAACCACCCCCAGCCTTTAAACCTCCCACCCGCCACTCGGAATCCGTCTCCCAGAGCTCGCCCGGTCTCAGCCCCATGTCTGCCGCCCTCAGGATCTGTCCTAAGGCCCCTAAGACCGGTCCTTGCCCCCACCCGCCGCGGCACCGCGCCCGCCCGCCCGCAGGCTACGGCGCCAGGGCGCACGCCCCGGCCCGGGTAGCTACACCGCAGCAACTTGCGCCCGGGGCACCGTTATGGGGCCGGCAGCGGCGGCGACGGGGAGGAGCCGAAGCCCCGCGCGAGGGTGGAGCTCCGGGGCTCGGGCCTTCGCCAAGCCTGGGGCCTCTGCTCCCTCACCTGATCCACGCTAGTGGCTGACATTCTTCACCGCAACCCGAGAGCCGCCGCCGCCGCCGCTGCCTGGGCCTCTCCCCGTGCACTCACAGCAGTTGGCTGTCGCCCTTGGCCGAGTGATTGTTCCAGCCGCCGCCGCTGCCGCCGTTCGCTGAGAACCCAAAATGAGGGCCTCGCGCTCGGGAGTCGGAGGAAGAGGCCCGTCTTTTCCGCTTGCACGCTCCTCTTCCCCCTCTCGCTCTCTGCTTCTCGGGTCCACAATGGCGGACAGACTCCCTAGTCTCACTTCCGCTCCGAGCCTCCCTGACCTTCCGCTCTCCACTCTGACGTCCGCGCTCACCTCGCTCTTCCTCCCCCACCCTCCCGCCGCTGATCTTGGCTCCGCCTCCTCACCGCCACGTCACCGGAGACCGGACCCGCGCTCACGGCCGGTGGGCGCATGCGTCATGGAGGGAGCGCGTCGGGGCGTCAGCGAGCGCCAACTTTCAGCGTCTTTTCTGCGGCTTCCTTCTATCCCGCTCCGAGGCTGCAGGGCCCTGGCAGAGTGGCGTCAGCTGGAAGGCTGGCCAGAGCCGGATTTTGTTGCACTCCGGGCAGGAAGATGGCCGAGGCGGCGGCTGACGGAGATAGTAGTGCCTTGCTGAAGTCACGGCGGCCGGCGGCGCCCTCCTGGAGGCTGACTGGACGGAGGCAGGGAACTTCCCGGTGAGCCAGCCGGGCCTAGCAGGAGCCTTCGGCGGCTGCCCAAAGCCGTGGGGACGGCTGGCTGACTCAGCCGCTCTCTGGACGGAGTTGCTGCGTCCCCACAAGCCTGCCCGTGCAGCTGAAGTGGCAGGTTAGAGTTGTGGTACTCAAACTTAAGTCCAAGCAAACAGGAGGAGCACCGGCGCGGGTTCAGTCTTTCCAAACCCAGTTCAGCCGTAATCTCTGGAGTCAGATTTCGCCGCCCAATTCATGGATTTGTGCTTTTGACTCCGCTCTGATGTTTTTGAATGAATACAAAGTTGCCTGGGATACTTAAGTATAGTTGCAGAGCGTCTTTTCGGCCCTGAAAAGAGGGAAAGTTTCCATTGAAAAAGTTCTTTATATAAACATATTGGCAAACCCAAAGTATGCCAATTTGCAACGTGTTGACATTTTCATTGAAATATCTACAATAAAGGCAAAGATTCCTTGTCTCAGTGATACAGAGTCCATGGAAGGAAATAATTTAAATGACCAAATACTTTCTGTACTTCAAAACCATCAAATAAGTGATCATTTAGAAAGTAAAATTGTAGAATCATAAGATTAATTTTGTAGTTTACAGTGCAACAGTATCTTAGAAGCACTGAATAATAGAAAAACTTGAGAGGCCACTTTTCATGTAAATCACCAAGAGGCATTTTTAAGTTCTGGTTAGACAGTTTCCCTTGCCCTTCCATTCATTGCCACGGGTCCCAACCTAAGCACCCTTGCATTTCCCAAGACTCCCCCAACCCTTTCTGCTGTTGCTCTCAATGTCTCCCATCCTTCACTCCCAAACAGACCGTTTTAGTTTTAATGAGTTTGCTGGTACATGCTATGAGGCAGGAACTTGAGAGAGAATATACAAGAGGAGGCTTAAATCTTGCACGCCTTGTCTTTGATCCTTAGTATCATGGCTTTGGAACCCAATCAATTCGAGTTTAAATTCTAGTGGAGCAAGAATTAGTGTTATAATCTTGGTAAAGGCACTGAAACTTTCTAAGCTTTAGCTTCCTCATGAGTAAAATTAGGTCCTTCGTGTACAGTTCCTGACACAAAAGTAAGCTTTCAGCAAATTGTGGCTATATACAGGTAATGAATTGTTCCTTCGCTAAAAGATTCCCGGAAATAGTAATCGCTTACATTTATTGAGAACACATTATATGTCATGTTAATTCCCACAGCATCCTTGCAGAAGTGCCATTATAAAAACTGACACAGTGAGGTTAGGAAACACGCCACAAACAACACAGCTAGTCACTATGAGAGCCAGGATTTGAACTCAAGCAGTTTGACTCCCAAGTTCCCACTCTAATAACTACCATATAATACTGCCTAATGACATAATATTATGAGCTTCTATTCTCTTTCATTTTTGCTCAACAAACTTCTTTCTTTATGGCTTTTCTTCCTAGCAATAATACCTACCCTCAGATATAAACCTACTTAATTTAATATTAACAGACTTTTGAAGTACATCTGGGGACTACCTGAAACCATCTCCAATGCCTCCAGGAGTGTATTAGTCCGTTTTCATGCTGCTGATAAAGACATACCCGAGACTGAGAAGAGAAAGAGGGGTTAAATTGTGCTTAAAGTTCCACATGGCTGGGGAGGCCTCAGAATCACGGCAGGAGGCAAAAGGCACTTCTTACATGGAGGGCAGCAGGAGAAAATGAGGAAGAAGCAAAAGTGGGAAACCCCGATAAACCTATCAGATCTCATGAGACTTAATTCACTATAATGAGATTAGCATGGGAAATACCGGTCCCCATGATTCAATTACCTCCCCCTGGGTCCCTCCCACAACACGTGGGAATTCTGGGAGATAAATTCAAGTTGAGATTTGGGTGAGGACATAGCCAAACTATATCATTCTGCCCTGGCCCCTCCAAATCTCATTTCTTACATTTCAAAACCAATCATGCCTTCCCAACAGTACCCCAGAGTCTTAACTCATTTCAGCATTAACCAAAAAGTCTACAGTCCAAAGTCTCATCTGAGACAAGGCAAGTCCCTTTCGCCTATGAGCCTGTAAAATAAAAAGCAAGCCAGCTACTTCCTAGATACAACGGGGGTACAGATATTGGGTAAATACAGCCATTCCAAATGGGAGAAATTGGCCAAAACAAAGGGGTTACAGGGCCCATGCAAAGGGCACTCAAATTTTAAAGCTCCAAAATGATCCCCTTTGACTCCAGGTCACATCCATGTCATGATGATGCAAGAGATGGGTTCCCATGGTCTTGGGCAAGGAGAATGGAGAGGATATTTTGAAAAATGTTGCCACAGAGCCTAGTTTCTAGGTAAAAATGCACTCTTCTAAAGAGCCACTAGGGTGTGTCAGTCTCCTGGAGCACACAGCACAGTGCAAAGCTTGGAAAGGAGAGGGCAGGCTGGATTTAAGGCCCCATTTTTTCCTCAGCCAACTTTGGTGTTTGTGTGTGCGTGTGTTGTTGTTATTTGTTGTTTTGTTGTTTAATTATAGCAACATGTTCTTGCTATGTTGCCCAGGCTGGTCTCCAACTCCTGGGCTCAAGGGATCCTCCCACCTTGGCCTCCCAAAGTGCTGAAATTACAGACAGTGAAGTTCCAGTCTGCACAACTGTAACTTCTGTATGATTACTTGTATCAGTTCAAATTAGGTTCAGCTACAAGTGGTATCAAGTTCAAAATAACAGGAGCCGAAGATAGAAATCTGTTTTTCTCATACAACAGCAGTCTGGATATACTCCAGGACTTGGGTTGCCATTGTATCAGATAATCCAGGCTTCTTCTAGTCTGTTGTTCCACCATCCTGTTATAAATAAAGTTTCGTTGCCACAAAAGAAGTAGCACTCGAATATAGAATTTACTTTTTAATTCTCAGCAAGGCAAGTTACTTCTACAGAAGGGTGCACCCTTACAGATGGAACAACGGTGAGCACAGACTTAGACAAGGGAAGGGAAGGGGTTCTATCCCTGACGCATGTGGCCCCTTCTGCTGTGTCGTTCCCCTATTGGCTAGGGTGAGACCGCACAGGCTAAACTAATTCTGACTGGCTAACTTAAAGAGACTGACGGGGTGAGTGGTTTGGCGGGAAAAATGGTTATGACAGAGCAGGTAATTGGAATGAGTCAGGGTGGCGTAGGTAATCAGAATGAGTCAGGATGGAGCAGGTAATCGAAAAAGGTTGCTTTATGAGGAAGTTAAGTTTAAAAGTAAAAGGCAAAGAATTGAACATACTGACATATTGATTCTTTGAAAAGAAATTTAGAACTCATATCTAACAATCCTCATTATGATACCTCTACCTGTGGCCCATGATGGCTGCTCAACTTCCAGCCATCATAATCACATTCCCACCGCAGAAAAACAAGGTTAAGAAAGCACATTGTTCTCCTTTAAGGACATTTTGTAGAAATTGCATTTTTCCCATTTGTATTAGTCTGTTTTTGCATCACTACAGAGGAATACCCGAGACTGGGAAATTTATAAAGAAAAGAGGTTTCATTGACTTACTGTTCTGCAGGCTATTCAGGAAGCATGGTCCCGCATCTGCTTGGCTTCTGATGAGGCCTCAGAAAGCTTGCAATCATGGCAGAAGGCAAAGGGGGAGCTAGCTTACATATGATGAGAATGGATGCAAGAGTGAGATGGGGGAGGTGACATACACTTTTAAACAACCAGATCTTCTGTGAACTCAGAGAACTCGATCATCACCAAGGGGATGGTGCTAAACCATTCATGAAGGATCTGCCCCAGTGATCCAAATGCCTCTCCACCCTCAACATTGGGGATTACTTTTTTTTTTTTTTTGAGATGGAGTCTTGCTCTGTTGCCCAGGCTGGAGTGCAGTGGCACGATCTCGGCTCACTGTAAGCTCCTCCTCCCAGGTTCACGCCATTCTCCTGCCTCAGCCTCCCAAGTAGCTGGGACTACAGGATCCCGCCACCACGCCCGGCTAATTTTTCATATTTTTAGTAGAGACGGGGTTTCACCATGTTAGCCAGGATGGTCTCGATCTCCTGACCTTGTGATCCGCCCGCCTCGGCCTCCCAAAGTGCTGGGATTACAGGCTTGAGCCACCGCACCCGGCTGGGGATTACATTTAATTGTGAAATTTGGAGGGGACAAACATCCAAACTATATTAACATTTCTGGCTACTTTCTACTAACTAAAACATAGTTTCCTACAAGTATTTAAAGTTAAGTGAAAGCTGGAAAATATATTCTGAGTGGCCATGTGTTCAGTTAAAAATGAGGATGTTTACTACTACGGAAGAGGGGGAGAATGGGTGGAGGGATACTTAGTAATAAACTCTGTGCCTAGTAATTTCCTGGATTTGCTTTGTTAAGTAGCAGCACTTAAACTTATCTTTGAATTTTACCAGTGTTTAAGCCAAAATTTCTAAGGCTTTCTGTTATCCTTAAGTAACATATATAGTACATGAACGAAGTGTAGAGAATTCAGCTTGAGGATTGATCGATGCACTTTTAAAAGGAGGTATTCTTAAATATCATGCATAAGGTAAAACCACTAATAGCTTAGAAGGACACTGAATAAAGTAAAAAATCAGTCAATCAATCTGCTTTGAAACAGAAAAGCCAAAACTTTTCCATTTATTCTTAAGTTTACTGCAGGGAAATTTACAATGGTAAGAAAAAGGCAGCAGAAAACATCAAATAACCTTAAGATTTGCTTAAAGCAATTTCTTCAAACTGTTTCCTTGGGACTAGCAGCAACATCTCCTAGGAACTTATTCAAATGCAGATTCTCAGGACCCAGCTCTTATTTACAGAATCAGAAGCTCTAGGGTTGGACCAAAAGTCCATGTATTAAAAAAAAAAAAAAAAAGCCGACAGTGGTGGTGGTGTGTCTGGAATTGGTGGGTTCTTGGTCTCACTGACTTCAAAAATGAAGCCGCGGACCCTCGCAGTGAGTGTTACAGCTCTTAAGGTGGCGCGTCTGGAGTCTGTCCCTTCTGATGTTCAGATGTGTTCAGAGTTTCTTCCTTCTGGTGGGTTCGTGGTCTCACTGGCTCAGGAGCGAAGCGGCAGACCTTCGCGATGAGTGTTACAGCTCTTAAGGCAGCGCGTCTGGAGTTATTCTTTCCTCCCAGTGGGCTCGTGGTCTCACTGGGCTCAGGAGTGAAGCTGCAGATCTTCGCGGTGAGTGTTACAGCTCATAAAAGCAGTGTAGACCCAAACAGTGAGCAGTAGCAAGATTTATTGCAAAGAACGAAAGAACAAAGCTTCCACAGCGTGGAAAGGGACTCGAGCGGGTTGCCAATGCTGGCTCGAGCAGCCTGCTTTTATTCTCTTATCTGGCCCCACCCACATCCTGCTGATTGGTAGAGCCGAGTGGCCTGTTTTGTCAGGGCGCTGATTGGTGTGTTTACAATCCCTGAGCTAGATACAAAGGTTCTCCACGTCCCCATCAGATTAGTTAGATACAGAGTTTCGACACACAGATCCTCCAAGGCCCCACCAGAGCAGCTAGATACACAGTGTCCATTGGTGCACTCACAAAGCTTGAGCTAAACACAGGGTGCTGATTGGTGTATTTACAATCCCTGAGCTAGACATAAAGACTCTCCAAGGCCCCACCAGAGCAGCTAGATACAGAGTGTTGATTGGTGCACTCACAAACCCTGAGCTAGACACAGGGTGCTGATTGGTGTATTTACAATCCCTGAGCTAGACATAAAGATTCTCCAAGGCCCCACCAGACTCAGGAGCCCAGCTGGCTTCACCTAGTGGATCCCGCACCAGGGCTGCAGGTGGAGCTGCCTGCCAGTCCCGCGTCGTGCGCTTGCATTCCTAAGCCCTTGGGTGGTCGATGGGACTGGGTGCCGTGGAGTAGGGGGTGGTGCTCGTTGGGGAGGCTCGGACCACACGGGAGCCCATGGAGTGGGTGGGAGGCTCAGACATGGCGGGCTGCAGGTCCCGAGCTGTGCCCCGCGGGAAGGCAGCTAAGGCCTGGCGAAAAATCGAGCACAGCGCCAGTGGGCTGGCACTGCTGGGGGACTCAGTACACCCTCCGCAGCCACTAACCTGGGTGCTAAGTCCCCCACTGCCCGGGGCCAGCAGGGCTGGCTGGCTGCTACAAGTTCGGGGCCTACCAAGCCCACGCCCACCCGGAACTCCAGCTGGCCTGCAAGCGTGGCACGCAGCCCCGGTTCCCGCTCGTGCCTCTCCCTCCACACCTCCCTGCAAGCTGAGGGAGTGGGCTCCAGCCTTGGCCTGCCCAGCAAGGGGCTCCCACAGTGCAGTGGGGGGCTGAAGGGCTCCTCAAATGCCACCAAAGTGGGAGCCCAGGCAGGGGAGGTGCCAAGAGCAAGTGAGGGCTCTGAGGACTGCCAGCATGCTGTCACCTCTCAGTGGCTCACGCCTATAATCCCAGCACTTTTGGGAGGCTGAAGCAGGTGGATCGCCTGGGGTCAGGAGTTCAAGACCAGCCTGACCAACATGGTGAAACCCCATCTCTACTAAAAATACAAAAATTAGCCAGGCATGGTGGTGGGTGCCTGTAAGCCCAGCTACTTGGGAGGCTGAGGCATGAGAATCACTTGATCCCAGGAAGTGGAAGTTGCAGTGAGCCAAGATCGTGTCACTGCACTCCAGCCTGGGCAACAGAGTAAAACTGCATCTCAAAAAAAAAAAAAAAAAAGGCATCTTTGGCTGGGCGTGGTGGCTCACACCTGTAATCCCAGCACTTTGGGAGGTCAAGGTGGGAGGATCACTTGAGGTCAGGAGTTCAAGACCAGCCTGACCAACATGGAGAAACCCCGTCTCTACTGAAAATATAAAATTAGCCTGGCATGATGGTGCATGCCTGTAATCCCAGCTACTCGGGAGGCTGAAGCAGGAGAATTGCTTGAACCCGGGAGGTTGCGGTTAGCCGAGATTGGGCCATTTCACTCCAGCCTGGGCAACAAGCAAAAAAAAAAAGAAAAAAGCACCTTTATTTTGAAATAATTTTAAATTTATGGAAGTATTGCAAAGAGAGTTCCTGTGTATTCTTCACTCACCTTTCCTTAATTTTCACATCTTACACAACATTGTAATTATACCAAGATATGGGCTTTAAAAAATTGTAATTGACATGGGTACAATACTTTTAACATGCGTACAATATTGTTAACTATAGAGTTCCTCAGTTTTCCCACGAATATATATATTTTTCTATTCTAGAATACCACATAACATTTCAGTGTCATGTCTATTTAATCCCCTCCAATTTGTCAGTTTCTTGGTCTTTCATTGTTACATGTAGTTAGACTGGCATGAGTAGGGCAGGAGAGGGTTCTTCCCCTACCCACTAGGAATGTCGGGTGATGGTTCAGCAGTTATCACATTGCCTCTCTAAAAGTGATAAATTGGCAGGTGGTGCCAGGAAGAGGCCATTTCCTGATAGTCTACACCTATTGCACTAAAATGTTAATTGAAAGCAGACACTAGGGAGAAGCAACTTCCCAGGCATGTGCATTAAGAGACAAAATGGTGGAGTATGATGTCTCGGGGCACTCCACTGGAAAAGGGAAAAAAGCCTGATTGGCATGCATACAGGCTGGGTGCTGTGGCTCACGCCTGTAATCCCAGCACGTTGAGAGGCCAAGGCGGGTGAATCACTTGAGGTAAGGAGTTGAAGACCAACCTGGTAAACATGGCGAAACCCCATCTCTACTAAAAATACAAAAATTAAGCCGGGCACAGTGCCTCACGCCTGTAATCCCAACACTTTGGGAGGCTGAGGCGGGCGGATCACCTGAGGTTGGGAGTTTGAGACCAGCCTGATCAACATGGTGAAACCCCATCTCTACTAAAAATACAAAAACTACCCGTGGGTGGTGGCTGGCACCTGTAGTCCCAGCTACATGGGAAGCTGAGGCAGGAGAATTGCTTGAACCTGGGAGGCAGAGGTTGCAGTGAGCCGAGATCACGCCATTGCACTCCAGCCTAGGCAACAGAACGAGACTCTGTCTCAAAAAACAAAAACAAAAATTAGCCAGATGTGGTGGTTCATGCCTGTAATCCCAGCTACTCGGGAGGCTGAGGTAGGAGAATCACTTGAACCTGGGAGGCAGAGGTTGCAGTGAGCCAAGATCATGCCACTGCACTCCAGCCTGGGTGACAGTGAGACTCCGTCTCAAAAAAAAAAAAAAAAAAAAGAGAAAAAAAAAAAGATGGGCATACGTACAACTTCCTAAACACACTGCACATGCTCACTTCCCAAGGCTAGGTAGGGCACGTGCATGTGGGCGGCCCATCCTAAGGAAAGAATCATGAGAAAGGGGTGAGCCTATAAAGTCCTAGGATCAAGGTGAAACATCTCACTTGACCTCGGTGCCCGCTTGGGACTCTTCCAAGTGTACCTTTCTTTCCTGTTCTTTTTTTTTTTTTTTTTTTTTTTTTTGATATGAAGTCTCGCTCTGTCTTTCAGGCTGGAGTGCAGTGGCGCAATTTCCACTCACTGCAACCTCCGCCTCCCAGGCTCAAGTGATTCTTTTGCCTTAGCCTCCTGAGGAGCTGAGACTACAGGTGACCGCCACCAAGCCCCGCTATTTTTTTTTTTTTTGTATTTTTAGTAGATACATGGTTTTGCCCTGTTTGCCAGGCTGGTCTTGAGCTTGTGATTTCAGCTGATCCACCCGCGTTGGCCTCCCAGAGTGCTGGGATTGCAGGCATGAGCCACTGTACCCAGCCCCGTTCTAAGCCTTTTTAAATAAACCTTCACTCCTGCTCTGTATACTTGCCTCAGTCTCCTTTTCTGCCTTGTGTCCCTCAGTTGAATTCTTCCTTCTGAGGAGGCAAGAACTGAGGTTGTTGCAGACCCATATGGATTCACCCCTAGCAACTTGAATACCTTCTACCGGTAACAGGAATGCTTTTAACTTTTCCCCATTCAGCATGGTACTGGCTGTGGGTTTGTCACAAATGGCTTTTATTACTTTGATATTCCTTTACTTTCGTAATAAACTTGCTTTCACTTTACCCTGTCAGCTTGCTTTTGAACTCTTTCCTGCATGAAGCCAAGAACCCACTTGTCCTTCCAGGCTGAGCCCCAATTTGTGAGTTCACCCTGCCACAGGAGGACAGTACCACAAGGAGAGGTGCCTTTCTCATCACATCATATGTCATACATGACTTCAGTATGTATATATTGGTGATATTCCTCTTGATCATTTGGTTAAGATGATGTCTGTCAGATTTTTCCATGGCAAAGTTAGTGTTTTCTCCTTAAGATGAGTCATTAAATCCAGCCCATACTCAAGAGGAAGAGAATTAAAACTTCACCTCTTTGGTGGGAGAGTACTTAGATATGTTATTTAGAATTCATATGTAGGTAAGTCTTGCCCCTTCTCCCCCATTTATTCTTTTTTTTTTTTTTTTTTTTTTTTGAGATAGGGTCTCACTCTGTCACCCAGGCTGGAGTGCAGTGAAGTGATCTCAGCTCACTGCAACCTCCGCCTGCCAGTTCCAAGCAATTCTCCCGCCTCAACCTCCTGAGTAGCTGGGAGTACAGGCGCCTGCCACCACGCCTGGCTAATTTTTGTATTTTTAGTAGAGACAGGGTTTCACTATGTTGGCTAGGCTGATCTCGAACTCCTGGCCTTAAGTGGTCCACCCACCTTGGTGTCCCAAAGTGCTGGGATTACGGGTGTGAGACACCACACCCAGCCTCCCCCATTTATTTATATAGCAATGGACTAGGAACCCAAAATATGTAAGACAGGTCATACTCAACTTAGAAAGTTTATTTTGCCAAGGTTAAGGACACATCTATGACACAGCCTCAGGAAGTCCTGTTGACATGTGCCCAAAGGGGTCAGGGCACAGCTTGGTTTTATACATTTTAGGGAGACATGAGACATTAATCAATATATGTAAGATGCACATTTGTTCTGTCCAGAAAGGTGGGACAACTTGAAGTGGGGATGGGCATCCAAGTCATAGTGATACAGAAGGGCTGGGCTCCCTGCTAAACCCCACCGTTAAGCCTGAAACTGAGGCCCTAAGTGAAAACAGCCAACCCCATTTTTTCCACCCAAATGTTGCCTCTTTGATCTGCCATGCCCATATCATGTGCCCATAAAAAGACTTCAGCTGGCAGAGCAATATAAGCGGCCGTTGGGGATACAAGCAGCTGAGCATTGGGGTTACAAGTGGTTGAGTGGTGAGCAGAGAAGCAACTGAGCATTGGAGACTATGTATAGACATGGCTAACTTCAGATGGTGCGGCTTCAGAGAGGGGCCTGGCCAGAGATGGCCAGTTTTCAGGGAAAGATCACTTTCTTCCCATACCATCCATCCCCTTTCTGACTCCCCATCCCACTGAGAGCCACTTCCACTGCCCAATAAAATCCTCCACATACACTACCCTTCAATCCATTCATGTGACATGATTCTTCCTGGATGCCAAACAAGAACCCAGGTACTGAGAGGGCAGGGGCTGCCAACCTGACCCTTTCAACTGGTTGGCACTTGGCCATCCCCAGATGGCAGAGACGAAAGAGTTGTAATATGCTTTGATGCTGCTGAGGGGCTGCACAGAGCCTGCTCCATCAGAGGGGAACAACAGGTGGGTTCCAGAGTTCATTTGGTTCATTTGCTCCGGTTCCCATACTTGCTTGCTTGCATGCTCCCTCTCATGAGGAGTGGCCAGTGGAGGGCTAAGTGAAACAAACCATTCCAGTTCCTGCCCATGAAGGGGGTCAAGGGAATTATCCCATCTAGATAGGTAGATAAGAGACAAACGATTGCATTCTTTTGAGTTTCTGATTAGCCTTTGACTGAATACACAATTTATAGGAATAGTCGCTTATGCCTTCATCTAGCTTAGTGAAACAATAGGGCAAAAGAAGCACCCACATATGCGTTTGTCTCACAGGAGCAGAGGGATGGCTCTGAATTCTTTCTGTCCTTTGTCTACAAGAAATTTCCTTGTGGGAAAGTTGTGAGGGAGGTATACAGCCTTTTTATCTTTGTAGCTATTTTATTTAGGAATACAATGGGAGGCAGTTTTACCTGACAGCTTGACTTTTCCCTTTGGCTTAGTGAATCTGGGGTCCAAAGATATATTTTCCTTCACAGGACTTAGAGATATTTGTTTTATTCTTTAGGTTATAATCCAGTACAGTTATTACTAATTTTGTTGTTCAAATTACTCTCGTTTTAGCCTTTTGAAGATCAGGTTGGTTCTTGCGTCTTTTTGACATGTCCCCAACCATTTTTGTTTTTTGGTAGCACTTCACTTTTGAGCACAACTTTCTCATTCATGGTCAGTTTACTACAGGAAAATTTACAATGACAAAAAATGGTGGGTGTGGTGCAGTGGCTCACACCTGTAATCCCAGCACTTTGAGAGGCTGAGGCAGGGAGATCCCTTGAGCTCAGGACCAGCCTTGGCAATGTGGTGAAACCCCATCTCTACAAAAAATACAAAAATTAGCTGGATGTAGTGGCATGCACCTGTAGTCCCAGATACTTGAGAGGCTAAGGTGGGATGATCACTTGAGCCCAGGAAGTTGAAGCTGCAGTGAGCTGTGTTTGCACCACTAGACTCCAGCCTGGGCAACAAAGTGCGACCCTGTCTCAAAGAAGAAAAAAAAAGGCAGCAGGAAATTATTTCCTGGAATAAGAGCATTAGCAACACAAGGGAGTTCATTGGAAATGCAGATTAAATCTAGGGCCCCACCCCATAGTTACTAAATCAGAAATTTGGGTTGGATCGCAACAATTAGTTTAATAAGCTCTACTCATGATTCTGATGCACACTAAAGTTTTAGAAGCACTACACTAAAATTTCCTCAGAGATGCAGGTGAAAAATCTATCCAAAGAACGACTTAATTCTGTTATTACCCCTGGTGAAAATATTTCTAAAGAACTGCTGGTTATTTACATTAAAAATAATGCAGACAAAGAGATATGGACAGATATTTTACCAAAGAGAATATACAGATGACATGTAAAAACCGTGAGTATATCCAACATCTTTAGCTATTAGAGAAATGCAAATTAAAGCCATGGTAAGATATCATTAACCACCTATTAGAATGGCTAAAATAAAAAAAAGTAAGAGCACCAAATGCTTGTGAAGTTGTAGAGAAACTATGTCATTCCCATGTTGCTGATGGGATTATAAACTGAGGCAGTCACTATGGAAAACTGACAATTTCATATAAAACTATACATACAACTACCATATGAACAAACTGTTGCACTTTTAGGTACTTATGAAACTGTCCTTGTAAAATTATAACTGAGACAGTGAAAGAGATCTTAACTAACCAAGTCCATTTTGCTTCTAACCTCCAAATTATGCTTGCTCATCCCTGGGCATAGGTTGAACTAAATTTGGGAGGAACTTAGTTTATAGTTTAAAACAAAGATGATAAAAGCCCTTTCCCAAAATAGACCTCCTTCTTGTCTGGGGACAGGACTGCCTTTGTAGGACTAACAAATTAGCCATAAGATTAGAAATTATGATTTTGGAGCCATGCACCTGGAGGATAACATTATTATTGTAAAACCTAAGATCAGTGCTTGAGATATTTTGCAGACCCTGCACTTCATGAATCAGCTGGCACTGTCCGAGGTACATGAACCAGAATGACTCCATCTTAAATAGGGGCTGGGTAAAATAAGGCTGAGACCTACTGGGCTGCATTCCAAGGAGGTCAGGCAGTCTAAGTCACAGGATGAGATAGGAGGTCAGCACAAGGTACAGGTCATAAAGACCTTGTTGATAAAAGGATGAGATAAAGAAGCGGTCAAAACCCACCAAAACCAAGATGGTGACAAAAGTGACCTCTGGTCATCCTCACTGCTCATTATACGCTAATTATGATGCATTCACTTGCTGAAACACACTCCCACCAGTGCCATGACAGTTTACAAATGTCACGGCAATGCCAGGAAGTTACCCTATATAGTCGAAAAAGAGGAACCCTCAGTTTTGGGAATTGCTCACCCTTTTTCCAGAAAACTCCTGAATAATCCATGCCTTGTTTAGCATATAATCAAGAAATAACCATTAAAACAGACAAACAGCAGCCCTTGGGGCTACTCTGCCTGTGGAGTAGCCATTCCTTATTCTTTTACTTTCTTAATAAACTTGCTTTCACTTTATGGATTTGCCTCAAGTCGTTTTTTGTGCAAGATCTAAGAACCCTCTCTTGGGGTCTGGATCAGGACCCTCCTCCAGTAACAGCACCACCCAGACTGATAAACTGGCTCATCTGATCTTGTGACTCAGGAACTGACTCCATGCAAGACAGTTTTGACTCCTTGTGATTTCATCTCCGACCCAATCAGTCAGCACTTCTGACTCACTGGCTGTCCCCAACCCACCAAATTATCCTTAAAAACTCTGATCCCTGAATGCTTGGGGAGACTGATTTGGGAAATAATAAAGCTCCAGTCTCCTGCACAGCCGGCTCTGCGTGAATTACTCTTTCTGTATTGCAATTCCCCTGTCTTGGTAAATCAACTCTATCTAGGCAGCAGGCAAGGTGAAACCACTAGGCAGTTACACTTATCTCAGAGAAGTGAAAATTCACTGTGCCCCCCTAAATAATAGCCCCATAATGATGTACACATCCTAATCCACAGAATTTGGGAACACATTACTTCACATGGCAGAGGCTTTTTGCAGAGGTGATTAAATTAGGTGGATTAATGAAGCCAAAAGCAAGAAATGCCAGCAGCCTCTGGAAGGAAAAGACAAAGAATGGATTTTTTTCCCTAGAGACTCCAGAAGAAAGGCAGACCTCTGACCTCCATAAGTGTAAGATAATAAGTTTATATTGTTTTAAGCCACTAAATTTGTGGTGATTTGTTACAGCAGGAATATAAATCTAATGTACTTTCATGTTCATGGAAAAACCTGTACACAAATGTTTATAGTCACTTTATTGGTGAGAAATCAAAATGAAATCCTAAGACCCTCAACCAACTGGACAGACTCCCTCTTGGCCAAGGGAACCCCAGAGAAACCTGGGGTTGGAAACACCTCCTTGTGCCCCTCCTTATACTCCCTCCTTATACTCCTTCCCTTACTAACCACCGTTAGGCTTTTTTTCCTAAGAGTTAAACAGAAACCAGATCTTTGGAAAGACTCACTCCACCCTGATATCAACCAACTGCCTGATGCTGCCCCTCCCTTTTGAAGTTTCAACAAAATAACCAACCAGCATTCCTTACTGATAGAGACCATTGACAATGGAATCATTCTGGCCAGTCTACAGAGGATGCACAGTGAGGGGTTTTGTTTTTACTATTTTTATTAAGACAGGATCTCACCCTGTCACCCAGGCTGGAGTACAGTGGCATGATAATGGCTCACTGCAGCCTCCACTTCCCCAGCTCAGGCAATCCTTCCACCTCAGCCTCTCAAGTAGCTGGCATCACAAGAACGCCCTACCACACCCAGCTAATTTTTTGTATTTTTTGTAGAGACGGGGTTTTGCCATGTTGCCCAGGCTGGTCTTGATCTCCTGGGCTCAATTGATCCACCTGTCTTAGCCTCCAAAAGTGCTGGGATTACAGGCATGAGTCACTGTGTCTAGCTCAGTGAGGCTGTGTCCTCTGCTTCACCTTTTGATGTCGGAGGGCCAAAAACTCTCCCCTCAGATTGTTTTGGCCACCAGTTTTTGAACATGGGTCCCTGGAGAGGCATGAAGCTCAACTGCACATGTGTATGTTTCTCCTTTCATAAATATTCATGACTCCTCCTATCGCTTATTGAATAAGTATATTTTGCTACTTCATTTAGCATAAATCCATGTCTTATTCTTTCTACCCTCAAGTGTCTGTTTTCAGCTTCTGACCAGAGGCTACATTTCCCAGCCTGTGAGAATGGCCACCCTATAGGCTGCAACTCTTTATGAGAAATAAAGCTCTCCTTTCCAAATTTATGAACAGACCAACCAGCCCAAGGAACATCTCACCAATTTTAAATCGGGTAAGTGGCCTCTTTTTACTCTCTTCTCCAACCTCTCTCACTATCCCTCAATCTCTTTCTCCTTTCAATCTTGGCACCACCCTTCAATCTTTCCTTTCTCTTAATTTCAATTCCTTTCATTTTCTGGTACAGACAAAGGAGACACATTTCATCCGTGGACCCAAAACTCTGGCGCCGGTCATGGACTTGGGAAGGCAGCCTTCCCTTGGTGTTTAATCATTATGGGGATGCCTCTCTGATTATTCACCCACGTTCCATTGGTGTCTGATCTCCTTTGGGACGCCTGCCTTGGTCATTCACCCACATTCCCTTGGTGGCAAGTCAATTGTGGGGATGCCTGCTTTGGCTGCTCCCCACCCCCCTTCTCCATGTCTCTACCCTTCTCTTTAAACTTGCCTCCTTCACTATAGGCAACCTTCCACCCTCCATTCCTCCTTCTCCATTAGCCTGTGTTCTCAAGAACTTAAAACCTCTTCAACTCTCGCCTGTCCTAAAATCTAAGCATCTTATTTTCTTCTGCAATACTGCTTCATCCCAATACAAACTCAACAGTAGTTCCAAGTGGCCAGAGAATGGCACTTTCGATTTGTCTATCCTACAAGATCTAGATAAATTTTGTTGAAAAATAGGCAAATGGTCTGAGGTGCCTGACGTCCAGGCATTCTTTTACACATTGGTCCCTCCCTAGCCTCTGTTCCCAATGCGACTCATCCCAAATCTTTCTTCTTTCTCTCCTGTCTGTTCCTTCAGTCTCCAACCCAAGCTCTGAGTCCTTTGAATCCTTCTTTTCTATGGACTCATCTGACCTCTCCCCTTCTCCCCAGGCTGCTCCTCCCCAGGCCAAGCCAGGTCCCAATTCTTCCTCAGCCTCTGCTCCCCAACCCTATAATCCTCCTATCACCTCCCATCCTCACACCCAGTCTGGCTTACAGTTTTGTTCTGCGACTAGCCCTCCCCCACCTGCCCAGCAATTTCCTCTTAAAAAGGTGGCTGGAGCTAAAGGCATAGTCAAGGTTAATGCTCCTTTTTCTTTATCCGACCTCTCCCAAATCAGTTGGCATTTAGGCTCTTTTTCATCAAATATAAAAACCCAGCCCAGTTCATGGCCCATTTGGCCACAACCCTTAGACACTTTACAGCCCTAGACCCTGAAAGGTCACAAGGCCATCTTGTTCTCAATATGCATTTTATTTTGTTACCCAATCTCCTCCTGACATTAGAAAAAGCTCCAAAAATTAGATTCCGGCCCTCAAACCCCACAACAGGACTTAATTAACCTCGCCTTCAAGGTGTACAGTAATAGAGTAGAGGCAGCCAAGTAGCAATGTATTTCTGAGTTGCAATTCCTTGCCTCCACTGTGAGATAAACCCCAGCCAGATCTCCAGCACACAAGAACTCCAAACACCTGAACCACAGCTGCCAGGGGTTCCTCCAGAACTTCCTCCCCCAGGATCTTGCTTCAAGTGCGGGAAATTTGGCCACTGGGCCAAGGAATGCCCACAGCCCGGGATTCCTCCTAAGCCGTGTCCCATCTGTGCAGACCCCATTGGAAATTGGACTGTCTAACTGGCCCAAGGCTCTGATCGACTCCTTCCCAGATCTTCTCAGCTTAGCGATTGAAGACTGACACAGCCCGGTCGCCTCGGAAGCCCCCGGGACCATCATAGATGCCGAGCTTTGGGTAACTCTTACAGTGGAGGGTAAGTCCGTCCCCTTCTTAATCAATATGGAGGCTACTCACTCCGCATTACCTTATTTTCAAGGGCCTGTTTCCCTTGCCTCCACAACTGTTGTGGGCATTGACGGCCAGGCTTCTAAACCTCTTAAAACTCCCCAACTCTGGTGCTAACTTGGACAATATTCTTTTATGCACTCCTTTTTAGTTATACCCACCTGCCCAGCTCCCTTATTAGGCCGAGACATTTTAACTAAATTATCTGCTTCCCTGATTATTCCTGGGCTACAGCCACACCTCATTGCTGCCTTCTGCCCCAGTTCAAGCCTCTTTCACATCCTCTCCTTGTATCTCCCCACCTTAATACACAAGTATAGGATACCTCTACTCCCTCCTTGGCGACAAATGATGCACCCCTTACCATCCCATTAAAACCTAATCACCCTTACCCCACTCAATGCCAATATCCCATCCCACAGCATGCTTTAAAAGGATTAAAGCCTGTTATCACTTGCCTGTTACAGCATGGCCTTTTAAAGCCTATAAACTCTCCTTACAATTCCCCCATTTTACCTGTCCAAAAACCGGACAAGCCTTACAGGTTAGTTCAGGATCTGCGCCTTATCAACCAAATTGTCTTGCCTGTCCACTCCGTGACACCAAACCCACATACTCTCCTATCCTCAGTACCTCTCTGCACAACCCCTCCATAACCCATTATTCTGTTCTGGATCTCAAACATGCTTTCTTTACTATTCCTTGCCCCCTTCATCCCAGCCTCTCTTTGCTTTCGCTTGGACTGACCCCGACACCCATCAGGCTCAGCAAACTACCTGGGCTGTTCTGCCGCAAGGCTTCACAGACAGTCCCCATTACTTCAGTCAAGCCCTCACAGACAGCCCCCATTACTTCAGTCAAGCCCAAATTTCTTCCTCATCTGTTACCTATCTCAGCAGCTAATTCTTCATGAAAACACACGTGCTTTCCCTGCTGATCGTATCTGGCTATCTCCCAAACCCCAACCCCTTCTACAAAACAACTCCTTTCCTTCCTAGGCATAGTTGGGTACTTCCGCCTTTGGATACCTAGTTTTACCATCCTGACTAAACCATTATGTAGACTCACAAAACCAAACCTAGCTGACCCCATAGATCCTAAATCCTTTTGCCACTCCTCTTTCCTTTCCTTAAAAACAGCCCTAGAAGCTGCCCCCACACTAGCTCTCCCTAACTCATCCCAACATTTTTCATTACACACAGCCAAAGTGCAGGGCTGTGCAGTTGGAGTTCTTACACAAAAGCCAGGACCACGCCCTGTAGCCTTTCTGTCCAAACTTGACCTTACTCTTTGAGCCTAGTCCTCATGTCTGCGTGCAGTGGCTGCCGCCGCCCTAATACTTTAAGAGGCCCTCAAAATCACACACTATGCTCAACTCACTTTCTACAGCTCTCATAATTTCCAAAATCTATTTTCTTCCTCATACCTGATGCATATACTTTCTGCTCCCCGGCTCCTTCGGCTATACTCACGCTTTGTTGAGTGTCCCACAGTTACCATTGTTCCTGGCCCGGACTTCAAACCAGCCTCCAACATTATTCCTGATACCACACCTGACCCCCATGACTGTATCTCTCTGATACACTTGGCATTCACTCCATTTCCCTATATTTCCTTCTTTCCTGTTCCTCACCCTGATCACACTTGGTTTATTGATGGCAGTTCCACCAGGCCTAATTGCCACACACCAGCAAAGGCAGGCTATGCTATAGTATCTTCCACATCTATCATTGAGGCTACTGCTCTGCCCCCCTCCACTACCTCTCGGCAAGCCGAACTCATTGCCTTAACTCAGGCCCTCACTCTTGCAAAAGGACTACGCATCAATATTTATACTGACCCCACATCCTGCACCACCATGCTGTTTTATGGGCTGAAAGGTTTCCTCACTACGCAAGGGTCCTCCATCATTAATGCCTCTTTAATTAAAACTCTTCTTCAGGCCGCTTTACTTCCAAAAGAAGCTGAAGTCATTCACTGCAAGGGCCATCAAAAGGCATCAGATCCCATCACTCAGGGCAATGCTTATGCTGATAAGGTAGCTTAAAAAGCAGCTAGCGTTCCAACTTCTAACCCTCACTGCAGTTTTTCTCCTTCTCATCTGGTCACTCCCGCCTACTGCCCCCACTGAAACTTCCACCTATCAATCTCTTCCCACACAAGGCAAATGGTTCTTGGACCAACGAAAATATCTCCTTCCAGCCTCACAGGCCCATTCTATTCTGTCGTCATTTCATAACCTCTTCCATGTAGGTTACAAGCTGCTAACCTGCCTCCTAGAACCTCTCATTTCCTTTCCATCATGGAAATCTATCCTTAAGGAAATCACTTCTCAGTGTTCCATCTGCAGGCCCCCTCCCTTCCCTACACATCAAGCTCGGGGATTTGCCCCTGCCTAGGACTGGCAAATTGACTTTACTCACATGCCTCAAGTCAGGAAACTAAAATACCTCTTGGTCTGGGTAGACACTTTCACTGGATGGGTAGAGGCCTTTCCCACAGGGTTTAAGAAGGCCACCGCAGTCATTTCTTCCCTTCTGTCAGATATAATTCCTCAGTTTGGCCTTCCCACCTCTATACAGTCCAATAACAGACCGTCCTTTACTAGTCAAATCACCCAAGCAGTTTCTCAGGCTCTTGGTATTCAGTGGCGCCTGGTTTTACCTCAAACTGCCACCCTTAAGTCTCTCTTAAAATGGATAGAAGATCTTCAGTGGCAAAGTATACTCCAATACTTTCACCCTGATGAAGTCCTATTCTTTACTTTTATACTTTTATTCTCGTTCCCATTCTTATGCCACCCTCTACCTCTCCCCAGCTATCTCCACCACACTATCAATCTCAGTCACTCTCTCCTAGCCGTTTCTAATCCTTCTTTAACAAACAATTGCTGGCTTTGCATTTCTCTTTCCTCCAAAATTGCTGAGGTCTCGACTTACTCACTGCTAAAAAAAAAAGGGGGGGCTCTATATTTTTAAATGAAGAGTGCTGTTTTTACCTAAATCGATCTGGCCTGGTATATGACAACATTAAAAAAAACTCAAAGATAGAGCCTAAAAGCTTGCAAACCAAGCAAGTAATTATGCTAACCCCCCTTGCACCCCCTTGGACACTCTAATTAGAAGTCCTGGGTCCTCCCAATTCTTAGTCCTTTAATACCTCTTTTTCTCCTTCTCTTACCTTGTGTCTTCCATTTAGTTTCTCAATTCATCCAAAACTGTATCCAGGCCATCACCAATCGTTCTATACGACAAATGTTTCTTCTAACAACCCCACAATATCACCCCTTACCACAAAATCTTCCTTCAGCTTAATCTCTAACAATAACGTTGGACCCCCTTGGACACTCTCTAATTGGACATCCTGGGTACTCCCAATTCTTAGTCCTTTAATACCTGTTTTTCTCCTTCTTTTATTCGGACCTTGTGTCTTTCATTTAGTTTCTCAATTCACACAAAACCACATCCAGGCCATCACCAATAATTCTATACAATAAATGCTCCTTCTAACAACCCCACAATATCACCCCTTACCCCAAAATCTTTCTTCAGTTGAATCTCTCCCACTGTATGTTCCCACTCCGCCCTTAATCCCACTCAAAGCAGTCCTGAGAAACATCGCCCATTATCTCCCCATGCCACCCCCCAAAAAATTTTCGCCACCCCAACACTTTACCACTATTTTGTTTTATTTTTCTTATTAATATGAGAAGACAGGAATGTCAGGCCTCTGAGCCCAAGCTAAGCCATCATATCCCCAGTGACTTGCACGTGTACATCCAGATGGTCTGAAGCAACTGAAGAGCCACAGAAGTGAAAATAGCCTTAACTGATGACATTCCACCATTGTGATTTGTTTCTGTCCCACCCTAACTGATCAATGTACTTTGGAATCTCCCCCACCCTTAAGAAGGTTCTTTATAATCTCCCCCACCCTTAAGAAGTTTCTTTGTAATTCTCCCCACCCTTAAGAATGTATTTTGTGAGATCCATTCCCTGTCCCCAAAACGTTGCTCTTAACTCCACCGCCTATCCCAAAACCTATAAGAACCAATGATAATCCCACCACCCTTTGCTGACTCTCTTTTTAGACTCAGCCCACCTGCACCCAGGTGAAATAAACAGCCTTGTTGCTCACACAAAGCCTGTTTGGTGGTCTCTTCACACAGACACACGTGAGACATTAGCTATAAAAGAACAACACAAATGACCCTTGTTTTGAGGGAAGATTTTGCATCTTAGTATATTGATGTCAATATCCTGATCGTAATTGAAAGATTCTCCCCAGGGCCTGAAAGCTTAAGGGAATGACTAACTTCTCCCTTCTCAGGCCCAGTCCCAAGGCACAAGACCACTTGTGCCAGCAGCCTCAGTCAGCAAGATAGCAGAAGCAGAAAGAGAGCTGGCCAGAAGACACATACCCGCTGAAGACTGAGGAAGAGGCCATCTGGATACCATGCATAGCAGTTACATCAGACTGAGGCACTTCCTGTTTACAGGAGACTATAAAACCCCTGCCCAATTCTCATTTGGTGCTGACGCCGTTTTAGGCCTCAGCCCGCCTGCACCCAGGCGCTCATTAAAACAGCGTGTTGCTCCACACTGCCTCGTGTTGTCTGTTGGCATGCTCTCGGGGTTTGAATTTATACAAGAACATTTCATCTGGTGCTGAAACCCAAGAGGGGCTCCAGTCCATGTCCCCTGTGGACATACCCCTCCACCCTGGACAGCAGACCACAGCAACTGGACAAAGGGAGCTGCTCAGCCTCCAGTCACCTCTATGTGCATGCATGTAGGTCACTGATCTCACCTACAGGTAAGTTCCCCGGGAGCCCAGTTAACAGGGAAAAATCCACATGGCCTCTCTTGGTTTCTCCAGTCCGAAAATCCAATGTCGGTCCAAGAAGGTTCCAATGTGTGCCAGCCCTCTAGACTGCCTCTTATATAAAAAACCCTGCAAACCTTAGGCCTCAGGCAAGATATCCACCCTAAGCACCTTGTCTTTTTTTGCATTTCAGTCTGGCCACAGTACAAATTAGATGGCCTGCAAATGGAACATTCAACTTTGCAATTTTAACTGATTTAAGCAATTATTGCCGAAGACTGGAGAAATGGGGAGAAATTTCTTATGTCCAGGCCTATTTGCACTCAGATCACAACCCGACCTCTGCAATTCTTGCTCACTTGTTCAAATTCTTCTCCTCCATTCTTGCCGTCCAGATCGCCTTTCTCCTCCTGATTCCACCTGTTTTTCCTCACTGGATCCAGCAGACTGCTGTGCATCTCTCCCAGCCCCTACCTCTCCCTCTCAACTGTCTTCTTTAAACCCCCAAGCCACCTCTTTATTTTCTCAGCTGCGATCTTTTCCGCTGCCATCTTCCCAGTCGCCATCTTCTCCATCGCCATCTTCCCAGTGACCATCTTCCCAGTCAGCAGTATCCACTTCTTTTCCTACACCGTCCCCTCCTCAGGACAATTCTAGTATTGCCTGTACCCATTCTCCTCCTTCATTGCCCTCTCCTGAGGCTTGTAAACCCTTCTCGCCACCTTACACCCCTATCTATCCTCCACTGCCTGTTAACTCAACCTCCTTTCCCCCTTCAAACCCTCAATAGGAATCACTTTCAGGTTCTTCCTTCTCTCCTGCCCATACTCGCTCAGGTGCCATCTTTGGCCCATGCCCCCACCCTTACTTTAGCGCCTGTGCTACAGTGCCCCCTTCGGGAAGTAGCAGGAACTGAAGGTATTGTTAGAGTTCATGTTCCCTTCTCCCTCACTGATCTCTCTCAAATTAACAAAAGACTCGGTTCATTTCCAGAACACTCTACCTCTTATATTTGAGTTTCAGTACCTCACCCAGTCTTATGAACTAACTTAAGCTACCTCAATTGTGTTCCGTCAAAAAGGGCCTGGAACTGTACAAACATCACTAACCCTTATGCCACATACCCCCACCTAAGTGCACTATGGGACAATCCTATGAACACCAGCCTACAATGGATTGCCCCGATGGATTCTTTCGGATATGTGGAACCCAGGCTTACTCATGGCTACCTTATCACTGGCAAGGTACTTGCTTCCTAGGCACAATAAAACCTGGATTCTTTTTACTTCCAAAGCAAGCAGGTGACACCTCAGAGTCCCTGTGTATGATAACTTAAACAGAGAAAAACGATCCTTAAAGGTAGGAGGAAGCCAAAGATGGCAAGAGGGCGAACGGCCTCCACAACAGATCATGGAATATAACGGTCCTGCCACTTGGTCTGAGGCTGGTTCATAGGGTTATTGCATTCCCGTATATATCCTAAATAGAATAATTGGACTACAGGCGGTTCTAGAGATAATCACTAACCAAACCGCCTCAGCCCTGGAAATGCTTGTGCAACTACAAAACCAAATGTGCACAGCAATTTATCAAAACAGGCTAGCACTAGACTACTTATTAGCAGAAGAAGGTGGGGTCTGTGGTAAGTTAATATCTCTAATTGCTGTCTTAACATAGACGATAACGGAAAAGCGGTTCTAGAAATTCCTTCAAACATCAGAAAAGCAGCCCATGTACCAGTACAAACCTGGAAGGGATGGGACCCAACAAACCTTTTAGGAGGGTGGTTCTCTAATTTAGGAGGATTTAAAACGCTGGTAGGGACAGTCATCTTCATCATTGGGTTCCTCCTATTTCTCCCCTGTATTATTCCACGGATAATAAAAGCCATTAAAACTCTTGTTGAAACTACAGTTAGCCGCCAGATAATCCAGACGATCCTCCTGCTACAATGACATGATGGATACCAACCCGTCTCTCAAGAATACCCCCAGCTGAGTGCGGTGGCTCACGCCTGTAATCCCAGCACTTTGGGAGGCCGAGGTGGGTGGATCACGAGGTCAGGAGATCGAGATCATCCTGGCTAACACGGTGAAACCCCATCTCTACTAAAAATACAAAAAATTAGCCAGCATGGTGGCGGGTGCCTGTAGTGCCAGCCACTCCGGAGGCTGAGGCGGGAGAATGGCGTGAACCCGGGAGGCGGAGCTTGCAGTGAGCCGATATCGCGCTATTGCACTCCAACCTGGGCAACAGAGCGAGACTCTGTCTCAAAAAAAAAAAAAAAAAAAAAAAAAAAAAAAAGAATACCTCCAAAATTAAGTTCTTCTTTGTTTCCAAGGTGCCCACACCACCCCCCATGTCACACTTAGAGTAGTTATTGAGAAAGTCGTCCCTTTTCCCTTTTTCTATAACCAAATACACAGGAATGAAAGATTCTTCCCAGGGCCTGAACACTTAAGGGAATGAATAACTCCTCCCTTCTCAGGCCCAGTCCCAAGGTGCAAGGCAACTTGTGCCAGCAGCATGCGTCAGCAAGATAGCAGAAGCAGAAAGAGAGCTGGCTGGAAGACACGTACCCCCTGAAGACAGAGAGAGAGGCCGTCCGGGTACCGTCCATAGCAGTTACATCAGACTGACACACTTCCTGTTTGCAGGAGACTGTAAAACCCCTGCCCCGGCCTCATCTGGCGCTGACGCCATTTTAGGCCTCAGCCCACCTGCACCCAAGCGCTCAATAAAACAGCGTGTTGCTCCTCACCGCCTCGTGTTGTCTGCTGGCATGCTCTCAGGGTTCGAACTGATACAAGAACCTTTCAGTAATATTGAACTCCAGTTTTGCAAAATGTTAACATTGGCAGGAAACTAGGTAAAACTGGAAACAAGAAGCACAGAAACTTTTTATTAGTAATTTAAAATATTAAAAAGTTATGTTAAATTAAGTAATGGTAAGCATAAAGAGTCTGAGTCATTTCTAGATAAGATATTAAAAGACTAATTATTAAACATAAGGTAAAATTTATATACTTTGGCATCTTATGTTTAATATTTAAAAACTCAATATACTTAGATCTGCTAATAAAAAAATGAGCAGATATTTTTCTCAAAATTATGAAATGGTTTTAATCTATTGATACTGACATAAAACAGTTCAAATCACTTCCAGTTTTCTCATTGGAAATAGTGCTTACTAAGATTTAACATTATAATTAATATATGTAATTAAAGCTGCCAGATACAAGAGGAAGACTCTTTATGGAAAGTATTAAAAAAAACAGGATGTGGGCTGGGCGTGGTGGCTCACACCTGTAATCCCAGCACTTTGGGAACCTGAGGTGGGCGGATTACCTGAGGTCAAGAGTTCGAGACCAGCCTGGCCAACATGGTGAAACCCTGTCTCTACGAAAAATACAAAAATTAGCCGGGAGTGGTGGCACACGCCTATAATCCCAGCTACTCAGGAGACTGAGGCAGGAGAATTGCTTGAGCCCGGGACGCGGAGGTTGCAGTGAGCTGAGATCATGCCACTGCACTCCAGCCTGGCTGACAGAGTGAGACTCTGTCTCAAAAAAACAAAACAACAAAAACAACAAAAAACAGGATGTATTTTGTGTGAAGAGCATTATAAAAAATACATGAGGATGAGTGAACTCCCATTCACAATTGCTTCAAAGAGAATAAAACATCTAGGAATCCAACTTACAAGGGATGTGAAGGACCTCTTCAAGGAGAACTACAAACCACTGCTCAACAAAATAAAAGAGGACACAAACAAATGGAAGAACATTCTATGCTCACAGATAGGAAGAATCAATATTGTGAAAATGGCCATATTGCCCAAGGTAATTTATAGATTCAATGCCATCTCCATCAAACTACCAATGACTTTCGTCACAGAATTGGAAAAAACTACTTTAAAGTTCATATGGTACCAAAATACAGCCCGCACTGCCAAGTCAATCCTAAGCAAAAAGAACAAAGCTGGAGGCATCACATTACCTGACTTCAAACTATACTACAAGGCTACAGTAATCAAAACAGCATGGTACTGGTACCAAAACAGAGATATAGACCAATGGAACAGAAGAGAGCCCTCGGAAATAATACCACACATCTACAACCATCTGATCTTTGACAAACCTGACAAAAACAAGCAATGGGGAAAGGATTCCCTATTTAATAAATGGTGCTGGGAAAACTGGCTAGCCATATGTAGAAAGCTGAAACTGGATCCCTTCCTTACACCTTATACAAAAATTAATTCAAGATGGATTAAAGACTTAAATGTTAGACCTAAAACCATAAAAACCCTAGAAGAAAACTTGGGCAATACCATTCAGGACATAGGCATGGGCAAGGACTTCATGACTAAAACACAAAAAGCAATGGCAACAAAAGCCAAAATTGACAAATGGGATCTAATTAAACTAAAGAGCTTCTGCACAGCAAAAGAAACTACCATCAGAGTGAACAGGCAACCTACAGAATGGGAGAAAATTTTTGCAATCTACCCATCTGACAAAGGGCTAATATCCAGAATCTACAAAGAACTTAAACAAATTTACAAGAAAAAATGAAACAACCCCATCAAAAATTGGGCAAAGGATATGAATAGACACTTCTCAAAAGAAAACATTTATGCAGCCAACAGACACATGAAAAAATGCTCATCATCACTGGCCATCAGAGAAATGCAAATCAAAACCACAATGAGATACCATCTCACACCAGTTAGAATGGCGATCATTAAAAAGTCAGGAAACAACAGGTGCTGGAGAGGATGTGGAGAAATAGGAACACTTTTACACTGTTGGTGGGACTGTAAACTATTTCAACCTTTGTGGAAGTCAGTGTGGCAATTCCTCAAGGATCTAGAACTAGAAATACCATCTAACCCAGCCATCCCATTACTGGGTATATACCCAAAGGAGTATAAATCATGCTACTATAAAGACACATGCACACGTATGTTTACAGCGGCACTATTCACAATAGCAAAGACCTGGAACCAAGCCAAATGTCGAACAATGATAGACTGGATTAAGAAAATGTGGCATATATATACCATGGAATACTATGCAGCCATAAAAAGGATGAGTTCATGTCCTTTGTAGGGACATGGATGAAGCTAGAAACCATCATTCTGAGCAAATTATTGCAAGGACAGAAAACCAAACACCGCATGTTCTCACTCATAGGTGGGAATTGAACAATGAGAACACTTGGACACAGGGTGTGGAACATCACACACTGCGGCCTGTCGTGGGGTGGGGGGAGGGGGGAGGGATAGCAATGGGAGATATACCTAACGTAAATGACAAGTTAATGGGTGCAGCACACCAACATGGCACATGTATACATATGTAACAAACCTGCACGTTGTGCACATGTACCCTAGAACTTAAAGTATAATAATAATAAAAAAAATACATGATGATATATTTTTTTTAACTTTTATTTTAAGTTGAGGGCTGCAAGTATACTTTTATTACATAGGTAAATTTGTGTAATGGGGTTTGTTGTACAGATTATGTTATTACCCAGTTGATGAAAGGTACTAAGGTATTAAGCTTAGCACCCATTAGTTATTTTTAGTTATTAAATATATTAAGCCTAGTATCCATTAGTTATTTTTCCTGATTCGCTCCTTCCTTCCACCCTCCACCCTCCCAAAGGACCCGGTGTTTGTGCTCCTCTCTATGTGTCCATGTGTTCTCATCATTTAGCTCCCAGAAGATGTAGTTTTTGTTAAATGCAAAGTACTTTTGTCTAGTTTAGAGGCTGGACACATTTCACATTTTAAAAATTATGTAGAAAAACTAAATGAATATAAAAAGTTGGGAAAATAAAAGAATTTTTTTAAATTGGTAAAAAGTTATAAAAGTTTTATAAAAAACTTAGGTGGTCAAAGCAGATTGAGATTGGATAGATTTATTTATGTTTTTATTAAAATTAGCTTTCACATTAATAATATACTAATGCAAAGGTCTAATTTGGTTTTCTTATATGAACAAGATTTTGGTGTAGTATTAATAAGGGATATTAAAAGGTTTTGTTCACCTTTTGTGTAAACTGCCAAAAAAAAAAAAAAAAGAAAGAGAAGGGAGAGAGGGAAAGATAGATTCCACTGGCCTTATGCTGTCTGTATTGGGTCTTTTGATTGGGAAACTGAGTCTCCTCTCTCTCAAAAAGTAAAGGTGTTTGTTTTTTGAAATGTCTTACTTGTCACTTTGGCTAAATGACTGACTTATTTTATGGTGACTTGTGGCCCTATTTTGACATCAATCATTTCATACTTGATCTTAGTCAAAAGGCTGAGAAATGACAAGTATTTTAAATTTTGATATTTGAAATACTTCCCAAAATCAAATTTCAAATTCTAAAATCAAGTCTATTTCACCTGACTAACTTGGATGGAATAATAGGAACCCCTGGAAGTCCAAAAGAGACATATTAGGCTTGTTTGGTATGTTAAAATCATACAGAAAGCATTGTCAAATAAGAAATGGTGTTTAAGTTATATTTTTATACATATACATGGGTTGGTTACATGTGTTCCAATATTCTATGATATTTCTAAATTCTGATATGTCTTGGTATATGTTATCAGTCATAATTATGATTTTATGTTAACTTGTATGCCACAGAAATAATCAAATTTCTTTGTCACTTGCATTTTTTTTTTTTTTTTGGAGACTGAATCTCACTCTGGTGCCCAGGCTGGAGTGCAGTGGCGCAATCTCGGCTCACCACAACCTCTGCCTCCCTGGTTTAAGCGATTCTCCTCCTGCCTCAGCCTCCTGAGTAGCTGGGATTACAGGCATATGCCACCACACCCGGCAAATTTTGCATTTCTAGTAGAGACAGGGTTTCTCCACATTAGTCAGGCTGGTCTTGAACTCCTGACCTCAGGTGATCCGCCCGCCCCGGCCTCCCAAAGTGCTGGGATTACAGGCGTGAGCCATCGCGCCGGGCCCCAGTTGCATCTTTAATCATAGCTATTCTAAGTCTTGTTATCCACAGAGAATTGTTTTTGTTGTTTCTGAGACGGAGTTTAGCTCTTGTTGCCCAGGCTGGAGTGCAATGGCATGATCTTGGCTCTCTGCAACCTCTGCCTCCCAGGTTCAAGTGATTCTCCTGCCTCAGCCTCCTGAGCAGCTGGGATTACAGGCATGTTTCACCGTGCCCGGCTAATTTTGTATTTTTAGTAGAGATGGGGTTTCACCATATTGGTCAGGCTGGTCTCCAACTCCTGACCTCAGGTAATACGCCTGCCTCGGCCTCTCAAAGTGCTGGGAATTACAGGCATCAGCTAACGCGCCCTGCCAAATTGTTTTAATTTGATTCTCTTAAAAAGCCATTTACTATTGGTTAAAGTCTAAACTTTGCCTTTTCAAAGAAATTTATGGAAAGAACACTGACAAGTACTGTTGAATATAGATTTCTGATAACTTTGGAGATCATACCATTGGATGAGGTTAAAAACTTCCGGATCTCTAATTAAAAGCTGATGTATTCATGAAGACTGCTAGGCCAACATCAAACAAAACAAGAATTCATTACATGGGGCTAAACTGATAAAAGACTGATATAATTGTTTATGACTTTTTTTTTCCTGAAACTCTTATGATTCCTTTAAAAAAAATTTTTTTAAGAGACAAAAACTGCCTCTGATTTTCTCTACTGTTCTAATTTTCCTTTTCTTTTTCCTTTTAACTTTAAAATTTTATCCTTAGAAATTGTGTCTAATTATGTTGTCCAGGCTGGACTCAAACTGCTAGTTCAAGAGATCCTCACACCTCAGTCTCCAGAGTAGCTGGGACTACAGACGTGTGCCACCACACTAGGCCTTCTTTTTACATTTTGTTTTCGAGAGTCGATAAATCATTTTATATTTTTCTTTTGAGTCATTTATAGCTTACATTAATTGGGTAAAATATACTTTTGTGAGCAAAATTGAAACATTTACCTTTCTCTCTACCTGATTTCTCCAGAATTTAAAAACTATTCGGGCCGGACGCGGTGGCTCACGCCTGTAATCCCAGCACTTTGGGAGGCTGAGGCGGGCGGATCACCTGAGGTGAGTTCGAGACCAGCCTGACCAACATGCAGAAACTCCGTCTGTACTAAAAATACAAAATTAGCTGGGCGTGGTGGTGCATGCCTGTAATCCCAGCTACTTGGGTGGCTGAGGCAGGAGAATTGCTTGAACCCGGGAGGTGGAGGTTGCGGTGAGCTGAGATCGTGCCACTGCACTCCAGCCTGGGCAACAAAAACGAAACTCTGTCTCCAAAATAAATAAATAAATAAATAAATGAATAATAAAAACTATTCATGAGTATTATTTTATGACACTGTAGTTATTTGTGTAAGTTCAATAAGAATATGTTTTCTTTTGTAACAGGACACTGGAGACACTGGTTATTTTACCAAGGCTTTGATTGGAATGCCATATTTTCAGATATGAATAGACTGCTTGAGGAATTGATGTTGTCTTTATAGAGTTGATAAAAAGCCCCTAGCATTTTGTGCGAGTGAAGTGGTTGTTGGGCTGTGCTTGGATCTGTTGCTGCCTCAGTGTCCCTGTTGGGATTCCCAGCAGCAGCCTAGCAGAAAAGTAAAAGATGTCTGAATATATTCGGGTAACCGAAGATGAGAACAATGAGCCCATTTACATACCTTCAGAAGACGAAGGGACGGTGCTGCTGTCCACTGTTACAGCCCAGGGGCACATGGGCTTTGCTACAGGAATCCAGTGTCTCAATGTATGAGAGGTTTCCGGCTGGTAGAAGGAATTCTACATGCCCCCGATGCTGGCTGGGGAAATCTGGTGTATGTTTTCAACTATCCCAAAGACAACAAAAGCAAAATGGATGAGACAGATGCTTCATCAGCAGTGAAAGTGAAAAGTTTTGGGTCTCCCGTGGGAAACAACTGAACAAGATCTGAAAGAATATTTTAGTACCTTTGGAGAAGTTCTTACGGTGCAGGTCAAGAAAGATATTAAGACTGGTCATTCAGAGGGGTTTGGCTTTATTCATTTTATAGAATATGAAACACAGGTGAAAGTAATGTCACATTGACATATGATAGATGGACAATGGTGTGACTGTAAACTTGCTAATTCTAAGCAAAGACCAGATGAACACTGAGAAGCAGAAAAGTGTTTTTGGGGCAGTACAGAGAACATAACTGTGGATGAGCTGTCGCAATTCTTCTGTCAGTACGGGGAAGTGGTGGATGTCTTCATCCCCAAGCCGTTCAGGGCCTTTGCCTTTGTTACATTTGCAGATGATCAGGTTGCTCAATCTCTCTCTTTTTTTAATTTTTATTATACTTTAAGTTCTAGGGTACATGTGCACAACATGCAGGTTTATTACATAGGTATACATGTGCCATGTTGTTTTGCTGCACCCATCAGCTCATCATTTACATTACGTATATCTCCTAATGCTACCGCTCCCCCAGCCCCGCACCACCTGACAGGCCTGAGTGTGTGATGCTCTCCTCCCTGTGTCCAAGTGTTCTCATTGTTCAATTCCCACCTCTGAGTGAGAACATCCAGTGTTCGGTTTTCTGTCCTCGCGATAGTTTGCTCAGAATGATGCTTTCTAGCTTCATCCATGTCTCTGCAAAGGACATGAACTCATCCTTTTTTATGGCTGCATAGTATTCCATGGTGTATATCTGCCACATTTTCTTAATCCAGTCTATCATTGATGGACATTTAGGTTGGTTCCAAGTCTTTGCTATTGTGAATGTGCTGCAATAAACATATGTGCGTTGCACAATCTCTTTGTGGAGAGGACTTGATCATTAAAGGAATCAGTGTTCAAATACCCAATGCCAACCTAAGCACAATAGCAATAGAAAGAAGTGGAAGATTTGGTGGTAATCCAGGTGGCTCTGGGAATCAGGGTGGATTTGGTAATAGTAGAGGGGATGGAGCTGGTTTGGGAAACAACCAAGGTAGTATTATGGGTGGTGGGATAAACTTTGGTGAGTTCAGCATTAATCCAGCCATGATGGCTGCAGCCCAGGCAGTGCTACAGAGCAGTTGGGGTATCATGGGCATGTTAGCCAGCCAGCAGAGCCAGTCAGGCCCATTGCGTAATAACCAAAGCCAAGGCAACATGCAGAGGGAGCCAAACCAGGCCTTCGATTCTGGAAATAACTCATAGTGGTTCTAATTCTGGGGCAGCAATTGGTTGGGGATCAGCATCAAAAGCAGGGTGGGGCAGTGGTTTTAATGAAGGCTTTGGCTCAAGCATGGATTCTAAGTCTTCTGGCTGGGGAATGTAGATGGTGGGGTTGTGGTTGCTTGGTATAGAATGGTGGGAATTCAAATTTTTCTAAACTCATGGTAAGTATATTGTAAAATACATATGTACTAAGAATTTTCAAAATTGGTTTGTTCAGTGTGTAGTATATTCAGTAGTATTTTTGACATTTTTCTTTAGAAAAAAGAAGAGCTAAAGGAATTTTACGTTTTGTTACGTAAAGGATTGAAATATTGTGGTTGAAAGTGAACTGCTGTTTGCCTGATTGGTAAACCAACACACTACAATTGATATCAAAAGGCTTCTGTAATATTTTATCCCTGGACTTGTCAAGTGAATTCTTTGCATGTTCAAAATGGAAACCATTGATTAGAACTACATTCTTTACTCCTTGTTTTAATTTGAACCCCACCATATGGACTTTTTTTCCTTAAGAAAATCTCTTTTTGGGAGATCATGGTGTCACAGCATTTAGTTCTTTTGTTTCTTAACACTTTTCTTCTCTCATATACAAAAGCACAATAGCCTTCATTTAATCTCTGCAGTTCATCTCATTTCAAATGTTTATGGAAGAAGCACTTCATTGAAAGTAGTGCTGTAAATATTCTGCCATAGGAATACTTCTGTCTACATGCTTTCTCATTTAAGAATTCATCATTGGCTGGACGCGGTGGCTCACGCCTGTAATCCCAGCACTTTGGGAGGCCAAGGCGGGCGGATCACAAGGTCAGGAAATCGAGACCATCCTGGCTAACATGGTGAAACCCTGTCTCTACTAAAAATACAAAAATTACCCGGGTGTGGTGGCAGGCGCCTGTAATCCCAGCTACTCAGAAGGCTGAGGCAGGAGAATCGCTTGAACCCAGGGGAACGGAGGTTGCAGCGAGCCGAGACTGCGCTACTGCACTCCAGCCTGGGTGACGCAGTCAGACCCTGTCTAAAAAAAAAAAAAAAAAAGAATTCGTCATCACGCATCACAGGCCCATTTTTATCTAGTATTCTTTATTTCATGGAGTAGTATCAACGCTATGAATGCAAGGCTGTGATATGGAACCAGAAGGCTGTTACAACTTTTGAAACCTTGTGTGGGACTGATGGTGGTGCGGAGGCATGAAAGGTTAGTATGAGTGAGAAAAGGAGAGAGCGCGTGCAGAGACTTGGTAGTGCATAATGGATATATATATATGTGTGTATATATATACATATATACATATATATTTTTTTTTTTAGATAGAGTTTCACTCTTGTTGTTCAGGCTAGAGTGCAATGGTGCAATCTCAGCTCACTGCAGCCTCCACCTCCCAGGTTCAAGCGATTCTCCTGCCTCAGCCTTCCAAATAGCTGGGATTACAGGCATGCCCCACCATGCCTGGCTAATTTTGTATTTTCAGTAGAGACAGGGTTTCTCCATGTTGGTCAGGGTGGTCTCGAACTCCCAACCTCAGGTGATCTGCCCGCCTCGGCCTCTCAGAGTGTTTTGATTATAGGGGTGAACCACTGCTCCCGGCCAATGGATATTTTTTAACTTAGTGAGATGTGCCTGTCAATCCTGTGGCTTTGATGAGACAGTGTGCAGAAGGCAATGCTAGCAAATAATGTATGAACTTTTTTTGCATTCAAAGGACATCCACATCTGTTGGAAGACTTTAAGTGAGTTTTTGTTCTTGGATAACCCACATTAGTTGAATGTGTTAAGTGAAATTATACTTGTATTCTCCCAACCCCTTTGTCAACTGCTGTGAATGCTGTATGGTGTGTGTTTTCTTCTGTTACTGATAAGTAAGTGTGGTAATGTGAACTGAAGCTGATGGGTTGAGAACATGGACTGAACTTGCAGTGTGTTTTGCAAGAGTACTTGGAAGCAGAGTTCGCCAGTTAGCTTAGGTGTCTCAAAGAAGAGTGGAAGTTCTAATGTCTGTTAGCTACCCATAAGAGTGCTGTTTGCTGCAGTTCTGTGTCCTGTGCTTGGATGCTTTTTATAAGAGTTGTCAATGTTGGAAATTCTTAAAGAAAACTGATTTAATTTAAAAAAAAACCTCTTGGAAAAACTGGCCTGGTACATTGTCTATGCTGTTCTTTCACAAGATTCTTGACCTATGGTAAGTGAAGAATGTTACTTTCTGACAGGCCTAGGAAACTCAAGATATTTTCGAACTTCAAGAAGAGAGAAATTCACCCAATTTGTACATGTATTACAGGCATAGTCTGATGGTGAATCCTTGGCTTGGCTTCCTAGCCTTGAGAGGTTTTAAAAAATCAATCCAGATGGGGCATGTAGTTCATACCTGTAATCCCAGCACTTTGGGAGGCTGAGGCAGGAGGGTTGCTTGAGGCCAGGAGTTCGAGACCACCTGGCCAACACAGCAAGACCGCATCTCTACTGAAAAATAAATAAGCTGGTTGCAGTGACTCATGCCTTTAATTCCAGCATTTTGGGAGGCTGAGGCAGGCAGATCGCTCGAGGCCAGGAGTTCAAGAGGAGCCTGGCTAACATGGTGAAACCTATCTCTACTAAAAATACAAAAGTTAGCTGGGTGTTGTGGTGCATGCCTGTAATCTCAGCTACTTGGAAGGCTGAGGCAGGAGAATTGCTTGAACCTGGGAGGCAGAGGTTGCAGTGAACCGAGATCATACCACTGCACTCTAGGTGACAGAGATTCTGTCTCAAAAAATAAAAATAAAAATAAATAAATAAGTCCTGGCGTGGTGGTTCACGCCTGTAATCCTAGCACTTTGGGAGGCTGAGGTGGGCGGATCACTTGAGGTCAGGAGTTCAAGACCAGCCTGGCCAACATCGTGAAACCCCATCTCTACTAAAAATACACACACACACACACAAATTAGCTGGACATGGTGGTGGGCACTTGTAATCCAAGCTACTCAGGAGGCTGAGGCAGGATAATTGCTCCAGGAGGCAGAAGTTGCAGTGAGCCAAGATCACGCCACTACTCTCCAGCCTGGGCAACAGAGCGAGACTCCATCTCAAAAAAAAAAAAAAAAAAAGTTCCAGCAAAGCCAATTTAAAAGGAGCCTATGGCTGGCCACAGTGGCTCATGCCTGTAGTCCCAGCTACTTGGGAGGCTGAGGCAGGAGAATCACTTGAACCAGGGAGGCAGAAGTTGCAGTGAGCCGAGATCACCACTGCACTCCAACCTGGGCAACAAAGCAAGACTCTGGCTCAAAAAAAATAAAATAAAACAAAACAAAATAAATAAATAAATAAAGAAGCCTATACGGCTAATCACTATTCTTGCTTCACGTTATGCAAATAATCAGGTCAAGTCTAATAATACTAACTTTTTTTTTTTTGCCAATAAATTGGTCTTTCCATGATTTCTCATTGGTAGGACAGGGGGACTATAGTGAGAAAAATTATGCTTCAGAAGAAAACTATAGTGCAACTGTTAGTTATTCAATTCTAGCCCTGATCATCATATTTGAGCTCATATTATCTTCCCACAATTTGGACCAAATTCTGAATTATTTCCTGGCTACAAGAAGTCTCTGCCAGGCGTGGTGGCTAATGCTTTAATCCTAGCACTTTGGGAGGTCAGCGTGGGAGGGTCAGTTGACTCCAGGAGTTCATGATCAGCCTGGGCAACATGGTGAAACCCCATCTCTACAAAAATTCAAAAATTAGCCATGATGGTGTGTCCCTGTAGTCCTAGTTACTCAGGAGGCTGAGGTGAGAGGATCATCTGAACCCTGGCTCATCTGAGCCAAAGCTGCAATGAGCCCTGACTGCCCCAGTCTGGTCGACAGAGTGAGACCTTATCTCAAAAAAACAAAACAAAACAAAACAAAACCCCGCTGGGTTGTCATTTTCTTCATGATGTTTTCAGTTGACTCCTTAATGGAATTTTTTTTTTCTCATTCTGGCATACAAATTCTTTTTTGTTGTTGTTTTTGTGTTTTTTTTGTTTTGTTTTTGTTTTTGCTTATAAATCGTATGTGTTACCAGAAAACTAAAGTCATGAATTCCAAGGACTAAAGATGATTCAATAGGCCATAGCAGCTCTATAAACCAATGATTGACTGAGGTTTCATTTTTGTTGTTCTGTGATGCCATACCAAATCAACTTTTGAGTGCTCTTTAAAAATTCTTCACTAACAGCATGCTGGCTTGTGCCTGTAATTCCTGCTATCTGGGAGGCTGAAGTGGAGATTCACTTAAGTCCAGGAGAGGGAGACCAGCCTGGGCAATATAGTGAGACCCCATGTATACTAAAACAAAATTCCTCATTGAAATGTCTCTTTCTTTCCCTCTTGATGTGGGACAGGACTATCCAAGAATGAGCCTTCCGGGTGACAAAACACCCTAACACTCAGATTTTGGTAATTAATGGTTTCAAGAAGACAGTTTTTAAATTTTTAATATTTAATATTTATTTTTTATTTCTTTTTTTGAGACAGGATATCACTCTGTTGCCCAGGCTGGAGTGCAATGGCGTGATCTCGGCCTCAGGGCAACCTCCATCTCCTGGGCTCAAGTGATCCTCCCACCTCAGCCTCCTGAGGAGCTGGGACTACAGGCACATGCCCTCAAACCCGGCTAATTTTTGTATTTTTCGTAGAGACAGGATTTCCCCCGTTGCCTAAGCTAGTCTCAAACTCCTGAGCTCATGCAATTCTCCCACCTCGACCACTCAAAAAGTGCTGGGATTACAGGCATGAGCCACCACATCTAGCCAAGAGGAAAGATTTTCTTTTTTTAAATCAAAAGGAGAAATGTGGAAAAAAAATAAAAGAAGAGACATTTTATCTGAGGAATATGAGTTCCTTTTAAATTTTCAGGCCCGGAGAAGCATTGGAATAAAACAGCAGTTATGTTACTTCACCTTGAGCCAATAATTACCTCTTGAGGCCTGGCACAGTGGCTCAGGTCTGTAATCTCAGCACTTTGAGAGGCCAAGGAGGGGAGATCTCTTAAGCTTAGGAGTTCAAGACCAGCCTGCGCAATATGGTGAAACCTCGTCTCTGCAAAATATCCAAAAAATTAGCTGGGCATGGAGGCATGCGCCTGTAGTCCCAGCTGCTATGGCGGCTGAGGTGGGAGGATGCCTTGAGCCTGAAAGGCGGAGGTTATAGTGACCTAAGATTGCATTACTGAAATCCAGCCTGGGCAACAGGGCGACAGCCTGTCTCAAAAAGAAAAAAACCAAATCCAAAAAAAAAAAAAAACTGTTAAAGTCACTTGTTATGTGGGCTTTAGACTAATAATGCCAAGCAGCCATAAAATGCCACACACCCTAGAGTTCAACAATGTATCACCAATCACTAACCAATGTTATTTCTGTAAACCAATGAGAATTCCTGACAAAACTTTTGTAATCACTCCCTCTGCTGATTCATCTCTTTTTCTTTAAAAATGTGATCCTCTCCTTTGTTCCCACAGCACTCCTCAAGGTAAGGTGGAAGTACGTCCTGGTCTGCAGTCCTCAAACTTGGCCCAGATAAACTCTCTACATTAATTTTGCCTCAGCTTCTTCCTTTTAAGTTGACAAACTATATACTTTATTGTCTGTATTCTTTCTTACAGCTTATATGAATCTACAATTATCTCAAATGACATTAATTTTAAATAAGTAGTCACATCTCTCTTAAAAAGTAGGGCAGATATAAAAATATGACATTAAATTAGAATGTGTAAAAAGTTATATTTTATTTTACACATACAGACACACACACACACACACACACATTTTTGAGACAGGATCTCCCTCTGTCACCCTTGCTGGACTGCAATGATGCGATCATAGCTCACTGTAGCCTTTACCTTCCAGGGCTCAGGTGATCCTCCCACCTCAGCGTCTCAAGTAGTTGGGATTATAGGCTTGCACCACCATCCCCAGTTAATTTTTGTATTTTTTGGTAGAGACGGGGTTTCACCATGTTTCCCAGGCTGGTCTTGAACTACTGGACTCAAGTGATCTACCTGCCTTGGCTTTCCAAAGTGCTGAGATTACAGTTGTGAACCACCATGCAGAGCCTATTTCACTATATTTTTGAAGAATGTTTAACGTTATTTAAAACAATTTAACTTTATATGAAAAGAAATCTAATCAGAATGATTCCAATCTTTTAATTTATACATAAAAAGACTGAGAAAAAATAAAATGTTAATTCGGTATTAATTTACATGGTTATTTTCTCCTCCTTGTAACTTTTCCAGATTTCAGATTTTCTATTCTTATAATTTTAAAAAGTTAACAGGAATTTAACGTATAAAGTAGATAAGGTTGAAATGATACAATGTCTGGGATTTGTGTCAAATGCAAGGAGGAGAGAAGGAATTAGATGGTTAAAGAGAAAACAAGTTTGGCTGAGTTGGTAATTTTTGAGGCTGGGTGATGATAGGTCCCCAGGGTTTCATTTCTATTCACTTATCTATTTGAAATTTTTCATAATAAAAATTTTTAAAAGAATTAGCCTATACAAGCAAACGTACAGTCAATTTTTTCTTATCCACAGTAGTTCTATAAAGTCATCTCAAACATTGAATTAGACATTACAGAGCCATTGCTCCTGGGCATAACATAGGGTTAGGTTCCCTCAAGCCCCTGGTCACAACATTCTCATCAGGGGATAACCAGGTAACCTTGTTTTATTCCTGTTTCTGTTTAAAGACACCTTATTTAATATAAACTATTGATTCATTAACACTGAACTCATGGCCAAAGCGCTATAACTGCTGCCTGAAGGAAGTTTGTTTAATGTACTTAATTTTCTTCATAAGACACATTACAGCTTCTTCAATTAGGAACACTGGACAGCACTTCAGAACTACACTTGGGAGCCATTTCAGACAACAAAATCACCAAGAAAAAGTACACAAATGTAAAAAATGTGGCACTATGAAGATCACAAAGAATAAACTTGTTTACTGTGTAAGAACTAAAAGAAGGCGGCAGAGCATCACCTGGTTTGAGTTCAGCTGGGAAAATGGGCCTCCTCCAGCAATGCAATTTTTTTTTTCTGTTCTGTGCACGTGTATGTCTGTGACTATGAAAGCACTGGAGTGTTGATTTGGGGGTTACAAATTTTTTTTTTTTTTTACAGATGGGGGGTTGGGGGGTTCGCCATGTTGGTCATGCTGGTCTCGAACTCCTGGCATCAAGTGATCTGCCCGCCTCGGCTTCCCAAGGTGCTGGGTTTACAGGTGTGAGGGAGCATGCCTGGCATACAAATAAATTTTAATGAGTGGGCATATTTGCAAATACAGAATCTGAAAATAATAAAGATTGACTGTATTTAAAGTAACAAGCATAGTGATTGACACATTGTAATAACTAAGTGTTCCTTCTTGTTGATATAGACTATGATACTGAATTATTAAACAAAATTTTACAGGAGTATTGTAGTTCTCTAAGTTAAATATATTAGAAAGCAATGTATAAACAGATATGTCATTTGTAGCTGATTAAAAGTGGTGGTTGGGTCATAGAAAGTTGGACATAACCTCCTAGCCTATGAGAAAATCAGCTTTAACATGAATGTTTTAAAATTAAAGTTTTTTGGCCGGGCATGGTGGTACACGCCTGTAATCCCAGCTACTTGGGAGGCTGAGGCTGGAGAATCGCTTGAAGCCAGGAGGTGGAGGGTGCAGTGAGCCGAGATCATGCCACTGCACTCCAGCCTGGGTGACAGAGTGAGACCCTGTCTCAAATAAATAAATAAAGTAACAAAATAAACAGAAATAATAACCAAATACTGTATTGGACAAACCATGAGTCCAGAATTTTATAAGAGGCAGCGAAAAATAGTGAGAACGCATGGATTTTTCACTTGTATATCTTACTTTGAATCCTGGCCAAGGTACACAATAGCTGTATGGCTTTAAGTAAGGTAGTTAATGCTTCCTCGGTTTCCTTACTTCAATGTTTTACTTTTAAATTATTTATTTATTTGTTTTTAAGAGAAAGGGTCTCTCTCTGTTGCCCAGGCTGGAATTCAGGGGTGCAACCACAGCTCACTATAAACTCAAACTCCTGGCCTTAAGAGATCTTCCTGCCTCAGCCTCCCAAAGTGCTGGGATTACAGTCCTGAACCGCAGCAACAGGCCAGTTTCTTAATTTAAAAAATGGAATCATGGTGCCCATCTCACAGGGTTGCTCTGAATCTTGCGCCCAGTGCCTGAGGCCCACCGGGGACTCACCCAATGCTAGTTCTCTCTGATGCCTGGGGATGTGCTATAAAACAGCAGAGTAATTGCACTTTACCACTTTCACACACTTACAATTAGCAAATAATCTTAAATTCATCTTTAGAAACCCATCACGAATATTTCATTCAGGAGTTTCAATTATACTTATGAAGCAGGAGACTGATTTTGCAATATTTATCGGTCTCTAGCCAAACCCCCTCTTCTCTTTTCTCCATTTTCCTTTTGCTTCTTGATCCTTTTTCCATATTTAAGCAGCAGCGGGACTCTTAGGTTTAAACTCATGGAAAGGATGTGGCTACAGAAAAAATAAAAAGGTTAGGGGGAGTCTCTTCTTGGCTTTTGAGTTTTAAAAGCAGAGACCTACAGATAAAAAGAAACTGAAGAATAGACAGAAGAGTTGGAAGATATCAGAAAGAATACAGCTCTTCCTCTTCCATGTCCCTATACACCCTTTGCAAACAAGAATCCCCAAGGTTGAGAGGAGTTTGGAGAGTCTGAGAGGAGCGTCGTGGGAGGGCCCGAGAGAAACAAATGGCCCCTGCTGAGCTCCAGAAAGAACTATCCCATGTGGGGGCGAGAGGTCCATACCACTTCCTTACTTCCGAGGCGGACTCCAGCAATGCGCCCAGACTCACTGGAAGCAGCTGCGAAGTGTGTCTGTGCAGGTGCGCTCTTAGCCTCAGGGGAGTTCCCCTGAGCCAGGTTTCAGGACCCGGGTAACCGAGTGGGTCCCGTGGATCCAATAATGGAGAGTAGAGGAGAGAGACCCTGGCTCAGAGGAGTCTGGAATAGGAACAAGGTTGACTCCAGAGAAATCTTGGACTAATTCAAAATGGCCAAATGAGAAATGGATATCTCAGTGACCGAAGGGACAGATGACAGTGAGGATAAAAGAGCTTCATTTTAGTAAGACTTTGACTCAATACAATCACGAGAGGAAAAAGAGGGAAAGACATGGAATTAACCAACACAAAATTTGTGTCCGGAATTGGTGGGTTCTTGGTCTCACTGACCTCAAGAATGAAGCCGCGGACACTCGTGGTGAGTGTTACAGCTCTTAAGGTGGCGCGTCTGGAGTTTGTTCCTTCTGATGTTCGGATGTGTTCAGAGTTTCTTCCCTCTGGTGAGTTAGTAGTCTAGCTGACTCAGGAGTGAAGCTGCAGACCTTCGAGGTGAGTGTTACAGCTCTTAAGAGGGCGGGTCTGGAGTTATTCATTCCTCCCGGTGGGCTCGTGGTCTCGCTGGCTTCAGGAGTGAAGCTGCAGACCTTCGCGGTGAGTGTTACAGCTCATAAAAGCAGTGTGAACCCAAAGAGTGAGCAGTGGCAGGATTTATTGCAAAGAGCAAAAGAACAAAGCTTCCACAGTGTGGAAGGGGACCCTAGCGGGTTGCCACTGCTGGCTGGGGCAACCTGTTTTTATTCTCTTATCTGGCCCCACCCACATCTGCTGATTGGTAGAGCCCTGTGGTCTGTTTTGACAGGGCGCTGATTGGTGCACTTACAATCCATGAGCTAGACACAAAGGTTCTCCACGTCCCCACTAGATTAACTAGATACAGAGTGTGGACACAAAGGTTCTCCAAGACCCCACCAGAGTAGCTAGATACAGAGCGTCCATTGGTGCATTCACAAACCCTGAGCTAGACACAGGGTGCTGATTGGTGTATTTACAATCCCTGAGGTAGACATAAAGGTCCCCACCAGACTCAGGAGCCCAGCTGGCTTCACCCAGTGGATCCCGCACCGGGGCTGCAGGTGGAGCTGCCTGCCAGTCCCAGTGCTGTGCACCCACACTCCTCAGCCCTTGAGTGGTGGATGGGACTGGGCGCCGTGGAGCAGGGGATGGCGCTCGTCGGGGAGGCTCGGGCTGCATAGGAGCCCATGGAGGGGGTGGGAGGCTCAGGCATGGCGGGCTGCAGGTCCCAAGCCCTGCCCTGCGGGAAGGCAGCTAAGGCCCGGTGAGAAATCGAGTGCAGCGCAGGTGGGCTGGCACTGCTGGGGGACCCACCCAGTATACCCTCCGCAGCCGCTAATCCTCTCATTGCCCGGGGCCGGCAGGGCAGGCCAGCTGCTCCGAGTGCGGGGTCCTCCAAGCCCCCGCCCACCCGGAACTCCAGCTGACTCGCAAGCACCTCGCGCAGCCCCGGTTCCCGCTGGCGCCTCTCCCTCCACACCTCCCTGCAAGCTGAGGGAGCCGGCTCTGGCCTTGGCCAGCCCAGAAAGGGGCTCCCACAGTGCAGCCGTGGGCTGAAGGGCTCCTCAAGTGCCGCCAAAGTGGGAGCCCAGGCAGAGGAGGCGCCGAGAGCGAGCGCGGGCTGTGAGGCCTGCCAGCAGGCTGTCACCTCTCATTTCTACCAGCCTTGTAAAAGGATGCCGTGAAATAGAAATAAAGTGGAATTGTAGAAATCAAGTTATATTTCTTGCACGTCTGAGTTTGTAGATGGAGATTCTGGCCTAATATGCCTGTTTTATATGTTCAACATATAAAGCTCAATTTAATTTATTTAATATTTACTACGTGCCCCTTATGTGCCAGGCAGTGTCCTTGCCCAAGTTATGATTATAGTCCAGTGGGAGGCAGGTAGTAAAAAATAATTACAAGTCAAATAAATGTTAGCAAAAGGAAGTACATAGGAGCATGTGGCAAAAGCGTTTAAACCTTAAAATGGTATGGTAAGTGCCTTCTTGAGAAAATTAGTAAGTTTCAGCTGAAACATGAAAAATAAGAATACCCAAGGCAAAATGCAGGGGCAGAAGAGTAGTAGAGGGAAGGGAGGGAAGAACACGTTTCAGAATTGAGAGGATAGAATCAGTACGGGTAGAGCACAGAGGGCAAAGGGAAGAATATTAGTGGGTAGGGCTCAAAAAAGTTTTTAGATTTTTATTATATTATTTCTTTTCTAGGCAAGTTGGTTGCAAAATAAGGTAAATTCCATATTTAGGTATAAAACAGGGAGAAAAGTGTAGTAATTATTTAAAATAGCATTCTATCAAAATGTTCCAAATTAACTTGCAATGAAAGTTTCTGAAAGATTCCCCCTCTCCCCCGGGGCCTGAAAGCTTAAGGGAATGAATAACTCCTCCCTTCTCAGGCCCAGTGCCAAGGCCCAAGACCACTTGGCACCAGCAGCGTGTCTCAGCAAGATAGCAGAAGCAGATAGAAGAGAGCTGGCGGAAGACACATACCCCCTGAAGAGAGGCCTTCCGGGTACCGCGTAGCATTTACATCAGACTGAGACACTTCCTGTTTACAGGAGACTGTGAAACCCCTGCCCCGTCCTCATTCGATACTGATGTGATTTTAGGTCTCAGCCCCCCCGCACCCAGGCACTCATTAAAACAGCGTGCTGGCCAGGCGCGGTGGCTCACGCCTGTAATCCCAGCACTTTGGAAGCCGAGGCGGGCAGATCAAAAGGTCAAGAGATCAAGACCATCCTGGCCAACATGGTGAAACCCCGTCTCTACTAAAAATACAGAAAAGAAAAAAATTAGCTGGGCGTGGTGGCGCGCGCATATAGTCCCAGTTGCTCAGGAGGCTGAGGCAGGAGAATCGCTTGAACCCGGGAGGCGGAGGTTGCAATGAGCCTAGATCTGGCCACTGCACTCCAGCCTGGTGACAGAGCGAGACTCCGTCTCAAAAAACCAACCAACCAAACAAAAAACAAAAACAGCGTGTTGCTCCACACTGCCTTGTGTTGTTGGCTTGCTCTCAGGTTCGAACCGACACAAGAGCCTTGCAGTTTCAGAGTAAAAATATTTGCACTCCTACACCCTGTGCCTATCACTAGACATTATCTGTAGCTTTACACGGTTTCCAGATGGGGATTCGCTGAGCTTTTAGAAAGACTGGGTACTCTTGTAATTATGTCACTATCTTTTACAACAATGGATGGTGTTTACAAGTAGAAATGAATTTAGAGCTTTAAACCACTTCCACTGGAAGTCATTACATTTCAAATGTTTCTTTCAATCAGAATATGATAATTTGTTCTACTTCTGGGTTAACGGTATCCAACTATATATATAATATATATATTTATAAAATATATACAACATATACATCTTTATAAAATATATAAAATATATATAATATATGTATAAAATATAAAAAATATATAATATATATTTATAAAATATAAAAATATATAATATATATTTATAAAATATATAATATATATTTATAAAATATAAAAATATATAATATATATTTATAAAATATAAAAAATATAATATATATTTATAAAATATAAAATATATATAATATATATTTATCAAATATAAAATATATATAATATATATTTATCAAATATATAATATATATATTTTTTAGATGGAGTCTCGCTCTGTCACCCAGGCTGTAGTGGATTGGTGCGATCTCGGCTCACTGCAATCTCCACCTCCTGGGTTCAAGCGATTCCTCTGCCTCAGCCTCCAGAGTAGCTGGGACTACAGGCGCCCGCCAACAATATATTTATTGCGTTATATCTGTGTAGGTTGGCAATTTAGAACTTAAAATGCTTTCTTCCACTAAACTAATATAAATGGTGGCCTATACAATGGTATGCATCCTGTAATGTTGCTGAAATGATTTATTCTGCTTGAATTTATTTATTCTTGACATTTGATTGTCATTGTTCATGTGAGATCCATCCTCGAGATCCATCCTCTTCTTTCTGTTCTTTTTTTCTGCATTCCACAAAGTATTAATTTACTAAGCCTGCTCTATTTTACTTCTAAGTATCACTCCAATATGTCGCTTTCTCACCACTCCCATTGCTATTTCTTGAGTTCCACTTTTCATTATTTCTCACTTTGACTCGTATCTCCGGACTGCTTTTCAGCCATCAGCATTTCTCCACCCTGTTGCGGAGGTTTCAGATCTTGTTCACATACTTTCCCACTTAAAACCCTTTATGGTTCCTCTTAGAGTAGTTGTCTTCAAATTTCATTGAACCCATATCCATAACCAGAAAAACAATTTTGAGGATTCAATGTAGCCTAATTTAGTTTTTGTAATTTACATATTTGTATTATTGTACTAATGTTAGATGTAATATAGATTATATCATAAGAAGACATTTAGTTCCTAAAAATAGGAACTAAAAATAAATGAAAATTATAATTTTTCCTTGCTCTATAGTACCTGTGTTGAGCACACCCACTCTGTAAACTTGTCTTCTCATGTTCTTCCTCCTAGCTACTATCAACTCACATACATATATATTCCTACTTCTTTTTCTTCAAATTAAAATTTTCTTTTTTCTTTTTAAGACTGGATCTCACTTTGTCACTCAGGCTGGAGTGCCATGGCATGGTCTTGGTTGGCTCACTGTAACCTCGGCCTCCCAGGCTCAAGGGATCCTCCCACTTTGGCCTCTCGAGGAGCTGGGACTACAAGCATGCACTACCACACCCGACTAATTTATTTTTATTTATTTATTTATTTATTTATTTATTTATTTATTTATTTATTTATTGTAGAGCCAGGGTTTCACCATGTTGCCCAGGCTGGTCTCCAATTCCTGAGCTGACGTGATCTGCCCCCCTTGGCCTCCCAAAGTGCTGGGATTACAGTCATGATGCACCGTGCTGGGCCTATATTCCTATTAGGTTGGTGCAAAATGGTGGCTTTTGTCATTTCTTTTAATAACATTTCCTAGCTGCAATAAAGTATTTAAATTCTCAGTGTACTGTTATTCTCGCTTTGCACAGATTGTTCTCTCTCCCTGGAAATTCTTTTACACTCTCATTGTCCCCAGCCACTTCTTTGCCTAATGCATACTCATCCTTCAGGGCTCATTTCTATTACTATCCTCAAGGATATCTTTCTTTCTCTTTTTTTTTTTTTGAGACGGAGTCTCGCTCTGTCACCCGGGCTGAAGTGCAGTGGTGCTATCTCGGCTCACTGCAAGCTCCGCCTCCCAGGTTCACACCATTCTCCTGCCTCAGCCTCCCAAGTAGCTGGGATTACAGGCGCCCGCCACCACGCCAGGCTAATTTTTTTGTAGTTTTAGTAGAGACGGGGTTTCACCGTGTTAGCCAGCATGGTCTTGATCTCCTGACCTCGTGATCCGCCTGCCTGGGCCTAAGGATATCTTTCTTGATCCTTTATCCAAGATTGGATAGCTTTCTCTGTATATCAGGAGCATTCTGGGAATCCTTTATGTTGCCTGTGTCCCTTAAAGCTCCTTGAAGATAAGGATAAGGTATTTCATCTTTGGGAGCTAAATGACAAGAACTTATGAACACAAAGAAGGAAACAACAGACATTGGGGCCTCCTTGAGGGTGGAGGGTGGGAGGAGGGAGAGGTGCAGAAAAGATAACTATTGGGTACTGGGCTTAATATCTGGGTGATGAAATAATTTGTAAAACAAACCCCTGTGACATGTATTTACCTATGTAACAAACCTTCACATGTACTCCCAAACCTAAAATAAAAACAAATTTTAAGGTATTTTATCTTTAATATCATCATTGGCTAGTATAGTACTCATAGTGAAACATTACTATTTGAAAATAATTTGGAGGAAAGCAAACTGGTCAACATGTCATTTGGGTCATGGGGATGGTTTTGTAATGTTTTATGCATCTTTAAGCATTTTTTTGCCAATTTCTCTCCCTCACCCCCTAACTGTGGCGGGTTGTACTTAAAAAAGAAAAAACAAAACACAAACAAACTAGATTTAATGTACAAAGGGATTGTACTTTTTAATACTAACTTATTTTCATCTACTTTTAACTGCTCTTCAGTGTCATTTCAAAAATTTGGGGTACCCTACATGTCCAATAAATGGTAAATTGCAAAAAAGTATGTGTGACATTAGGTTGTAGAAAAAGGACACATATTCTTTATATAATAGAATATTGAAGGATATAATCTAAGGTATAGGTAATCATATTTTATTACAAAAATAGATTTGCATTATTAAAACTTCCTGCTCCTTACGGAAAATCAGAAACTACAAACTAGCAAATGAATAAAAGAACAGTCAAATTTTGGTGATTTAGAGACAATTGCTACATGGGAAATAATGGGGAAAAAGAAGATATGTATATGAATTGAGGATTAGTGACTATATTAAGAAAAGGTTACTCTCGATAAGATTTTTGGAGGAGGATATAGAATATCAAGTGAATTTGGTGCTAATCTAGGAGGGGTAGCTTGAAATAAATAAGGAACTCTTTTGAAGAATAGTAAAAATGCCTATGGCACAACTTTGCTCAGGGTACCTGTTGTGATGGTGCTCAGTTGTAGCTAACCTGATCTTCCTACCTAAGATTAAAGCACAATTTGTTCACCTACCCCGAATCTGGATGAATTAAGCTGAACATTCCTGAATCTAAATTTCTAGACTTATTTTCTTCTACTTTTCCAGCCAAATAATGTTCCTCATGCTTCTGCTAAATTCTTCCCTTTCTTAATCTAGTCACTAATCCCCAGTTCACATACATATCTTCTCTTGACTTTGTGTCTATGCATAAGTTGTTTCATAGAACCATTGCCATCAATCATTGTGTACTGAAACATGTTCACCTTTCAAAGCTCACCTAAAATGCTTCCTTCCCCATGAAGTATTCACTTCTCACCCCACTCCTACTACTCAACCACAGGGAATCTCTTTCTTTTGATCCTCCATAGTACTTTGTATTTTGCTGATGGCCTTTACATTCCGGTAGCATAGAAAGGGGGGCAGAGAGGTGAATTCACAATGTGTGAATTTACAATGTAAAGTTCTTTGTAAACTGAAAAGCATTGTAGAAATATGTGATGTTACCACTGTCTCATCCTCAGAATTACATTCTATGCTTCTTTAGGGCAGACATGATACCTTATTCAACTTTTTGTCCAGATTACCTAATGTAATGTCCAACACATAGTTATTTTAAAAATATTTGCTAAATAGGCTGGGCGCGGTGGCTCACGCCTGTAATCTCAGCACTTTGGGAGGCCGAGGCGGGCGGATCACGAGGTCAGGAGATCGAGACCATCCTGGCTAACACGGTGAAACCCCGTCGCTACTAAAAATACAACAACAACAAAAATTAGCCGGGTGTGGTGGTGGGCGCCTGTAGTCCCAGCTACTCAGGAGGCTGAGGCAGGAGAATGGTGTGAACCCGGGAGGCGGAGCTTGCAGTGAGCCGAGATCGTGCCACTGCACTCTAGCCTGGGCAACAGAGCGAGACTCTGTCTCAAAAAAAAAAAAAAATTTGCTAAATAGCATATAGTAGTTCTCTTCCGCCTTCCCTGGCACTGACTCTTTAGGAATGGTCATGGATCTGAAAGAAATGCTTCTTGTTTCTCCTAAGCTATTATTCACAAATTCTGTAGAAGTCTTCGCCGGCTATGAATGATGATAAGATATTCATCCTCCCTATTGAGTTTGTGAGGTATTAGTATATAAGGTTTATTTCCAGGCATCATGCCCAAATGTCTACTGTTTGATGAATAGATAATGAGAAGTTCTCTTTGTCCTTTAGATCTGGGGCGGTTTATGGATATGTGCTTGGTATAGGTGAAGGATTTGTAGTGTAATGCTTTCTATAATGCCCTTAGAATACAGACAGCATTCTAAGGGCATTACAGAAAGTGTTACACTATCTGCATGACCCAAATGACGTGTTGACCAGCTTGCTCTTTTCCAAAAGGGCTTTCTATAATGTCCTTAGAATACAAGGAGAGCAGACATGCTTCTCTGAGTGACACATTTCAGGACACCTGCATTCACTTTGGAATATCTGCCGCACATTATCTCTTGCCCCAGATCTTGTTTTATAGTGCTACCAGGATTTTCCCCCTGCCTCTAGGAGGCTGAAAAGGTAACAGATTCCTTCCACACCAGCATTTTAGATGATTTTGTTATTTATGCCCATTATGAACAGGTGGAACTCAACATAAAATGAAGAAGCCTGGCTCTCTCATTCTACTAGCTACTTCTGGACCATACTGAACTACTTAACAAATGACATAAATTTTCGTTTTTAAAATGTGAGTTATAAGAGTGGGAGGGTTGAGACAAATCACTATTAGATACAGAATTATATTGTTAGACAGATTTATTCATCAGAAAATTTCCTTTATAAATGTGCATTCATTCATGCACACATATTTACAGAAACATGTTTGTTTCTGCACAGACCATTCCTTTCAGTTCAGTACCCATTTATCGTAGCCTTAATTTGTGCCAGACACCATGCTATCTCCTGAGCATGGAGAGTTGCATGAATTGCAGCCGTGTCTCATGGAACTTAGATAAACCCTCCCATATGCCTAAGTGTTCACAGGGAATTGGGGAGGACCAGGAATTTTAATTCACTATGACATGTAGGGCAGCAGACACAAAGTATAACAATAGTTCATAGGAAAGTAATCTTATCACAGTCTAAAAGAGCCAAGGAAAACTTCATAAAGATGGTAAAAGTTTTGAAGGATAAGTAGGGGTTCACCAAGCCCAAAAGTGTAAAATAGTGTGGCAGTTTTGGAGTAGTACAGTAAGTAATGTATTTGAGGAGATCTGTGAGATGATCGATTAGAGTACTAGGTAACATATTAGAGCTTCTATTTAAACAGAAATACCAATTAAATATATGCTTAGAAATAATTTCCCTGTCAGATTAGCAAAAATCCATAAATTCTACACACTTTTTTTTTTTCTTTTTGTTTTGAGGTAGCATCTCACTCTGCTGCCCAGGCTGGAGTGCAATGGTATGATCATAGCTCACTATAACCTTGAAATCCTGGGCTCAAGCAATCCTCCCACTTTAGCTTTTCAACTAGATGAGACTACAAGCACGTGCCACCATGGTCACCTAATGTTTGTATTTTTTATACAGATGGAGTCTCACTATATTGCTCGGCTTCTATACACTCTTTTGAGCACCCTCTACACTGCTAGTAGGAATGCAAATTAATACAGCCCCTAAGGAAGGCAATTTTGAAATATCTATCAAAATGACAAACACACATGTCCTCTGACCCAGTAATACACATATATATTTGCACACTTGCAAAATTACATGCGTGATATAGGTTATTCATTCTAGCATCATTTGTAATACTATTGAGATTCATCCATGTTATTGCATGTACCAGCACTCATTCCTTTTTCTTGCTGAACAGTATTTCATTATAAAGAGGTTTATCCATTGTTTTTCCACGTTTATCCGCAATCGGTTTATCTACTTAACAATAGATGGATATGTATTTTTTTCCCAGATTTTGACTACTTTGAATAAACATTCACCTATAGCTCTTTATGGTATTTTGATTTCTCTTGATTGTCTTCTTATTGACTTGTGAGGGTTCTTTCCATATCCCATATAAATGTCCTTCATCAGGACATTTCATGGAGACATTTTCTCCCAGTCTGGGGCTTTTTTTTTTTTTTCCTTTTTCATAGTAGTTCTTCTAAAGACCAGAGTGTTCAATTTTTATTAAGTCCAATTTATCAATTTTATTTTTTATGGTTCATACTTATTGTATCCTATCTAATAAATGTTTGCCTTAAGCAAGGTCACAAATATTTTCTTGTATGTTTTCTTATAGAAGTTTATAGTTTTAGTTCTAACATTTAGAGCTGTTATTTATTTGAATTTAATTATTCTTACGTAGTGTGTACATGTTAATTTCCAATAAAAACCTTAAAGAGTTTCTAACTTTGTTGACCTTTGTTGGTAAGTATTGTTAGATTAGTATTACTCCACCTAGTGGATACCTAAAAACACACATTTTATCTGTCAGTTCTTATGGCATTTTAATTAAAAATACAAAAGTTGTTTTTTTCCATAAAATAAACAAAAGTATTTTGACACCAAATGTTTTTAAAATTATGATATAATTGTATTTTTGGAACAAATATATCACCTATACAAATTCTCATATCTCCACATGCTTAGGAAACTTACTTAGAAACAGAATTTTTAAACATATTCTAAAGTCCTTCACTTTAAAATGAAGCACTTCAGTGAGATTCCAGTGCTTTTAAAAACTTGAAAATAAAGCACCTTCTAGTTAATTGACATTAGGAAACAGCTAATTGACATTAGGAAAAGTGGAAGTATTAAGTTTTCATTGATTTTCAATGAAAACTTTTGAATAAGTATATGAAATTGAATAGCAAGTATTGGATCTACATATTTTTGTGAGGTATCTTTTTATTTTTAATTTTTTTTTTTTTTTTGAGACCGAGTCTTGCTCTGTCGCCCAAGCTGGAGCGCAGTGGTGCGATCTTGGCTCACTGCAACCTCTGCCTCCTGGGTTCAAGTGATTCTCCTGTCTCGCCCTCCCGAGTAGCTGGGACTGCAGGCGCGTGCCACCACACCTGGCTGATTTTTTTTATTTTTAGTAGAGGTGGGGTTTCACCATGTTAGCCAGGATGGTCTCGATCTCCTGACCTCGTGATCTGCCCACCTCGGCCTCCCAAAGTGCTGGGATTACAGGCATGAGCCACCGCACCCAGAGGTATCTTTTAAAAATATAGCTGATTATCAAAATAAGCTGAACTTACAATTTAACTTTTGATTGTTGTATTGAAAAATGATTACTCAAAATAAAAATGATTATGCATATTCACTGAGTACTCAGCAAAAATATTAATAGTAAGAGCAAAAAGTATCTTTATACCATTAGTAAAACTAAACGATTTTAAATTATTTCTTCTTTATATCATACTGTAAAATGCTTGTCTATATTTTATAATATAAATAATTTATAAGCATTTAGTACATAACAAATAGATATATCCTTAGTCCTACAACTTTGGGAGGCCGAGTCAGGAGGATTGCTTGAGGTCAGGAGTTTGAGACCAGCCTGGGCATCGTAGCCAGACCCCATCTGTACAAAAAATTTTAAATTAAAATAGCCAGGCATGGTGGTGCACATCTGTTGTCTCAGCTACTCCAGAGGCTGAAATGGGAAGATTACTTGAGCCCAGGAGTTCGAGGCTACAGAGAGCTATGATCATAACACTGCACTCCAGCCTGGGCAGCAGAGTGAGACTCTGTCTCTTAAAAACAAAAAGGAAAAAGAAAATTCCGAGCTTAGAGATGAGAAGAACGGTGATATCATAGACAGATTTATGAACATATTTAAAAAGATGTCAGTTTGTGATGGGAGAACGTTGAACTCGATTGCAAAGGTTAAATTTGAAGTCGTTTTGGTAAGTCATTATTTTTCTCTACATTTTACTAAAAAAAAAAAACAGATTGAGGAAAAATGGATTGATATCCTTAATGGATAAAGGTCATGTACAAATCAATAGAAAAAAAAAACACATTTTCAATGAAAAATGGGCAAAGACAGTAGCCAGGAATTCATCAGAGAAAATACCCAAATGACCAATAAACATGTGAGAAATGTTCAACCTCATAAATAATTTATGAAACATGAAATCAAAAAAATAATAACTTATAAAGGTGATCAGAATAGGCTTTAGCAGAATTATGTTGCTTCTTTGGAGAAATGATTCTTTTACATAATTAGACTTGAATGCACTTAGAATATACTCAGAATCGCTGACTGATGGAAATGAGAATCTGAGAGGGAGCACAGTAGGGTGATGCCACAGGACAGATGGGCCAGGAATGGACTGAGAGGGGCTGACAGTTGGAGGAATTAATAGTGACTACACCAAGTGGAGAAGGCAATCTTTCCCAACATATCTGGAGAAGTTAAGAAAGCACCGGCTGGGCGCGGTGGCTCACCCCTGTAATCCCAGCACTTTGGGAGGTTGAGGTGGGTGGATCACAAGGTCAGGAGATCGAGACCATCCTGGCTAACATGGTGAAACCCTGTCTCTACTAAAAATACAAAAAATTAGACGGGCATGGTGGTGGGTGCCTGTAGTCCCAGCTACTTGGGAGGCTGAGGCAGGAGAATGGCGTGAACCCGGGAGGCGGAGCTGGCAGTGAGCCGAGATCGTGCCACTGCACTCTAGCCTGGGCAACAGAGCAAGACTCTGTCTCAAAAAAAAAAAAAAAAAAGAAAAGAAAAAAGAAAGCACCAGACAAATAGAAAAGTATTTTGCAAATACTTTTCTGCCAAAAGGTGCAGAATCTTAGGCACATCAATACAGAACATAAAGTTTGTCATGTACACTCCAGTATCCAAGAAATGGAGAAATGTTGTTTGAATATCTAAGAGGATGCCCTAGGAATTCAAAAGAGAAAAATAGATCCTGTTAAAGCATAATCATCGGGGGAAATAGAATTCTTCCAACTCCATTTGGAGTCTATAGAAAACATTAAGGAACACTATAATTATAAAGAAACTTCCTTTCACCAGCTTCAGGACTTGTGGTGCATTTTATGGCAAGTCTTCATCTTGATCAAGATTAATGCAGTTAGCTAGTTTCCTTCTCAACATACTGCTGATTCTTTGAATGTCTTTAGCGACTACCTTCCATTCTAACTGAATGAAGCTTAGAAACCTCAGAGTGCCTCCTCATTTTGCAGGCTGAAATTTTTGAGGCCAAGCTGCCATGCTATGTAGAATGGACTTTCAGGACCTCAAGCCCTTGTTTATCCACCTTTTGGAAAGAAATTTAAAAAAATTATAAGTAGATTCTGGATCTGACCTTCAGCATACATACTTCTTTGGATCATCTATCTCCTTGGAGAAGTAGTGGCCTTCATTCAGATGCAATTTTTGGTTAGTTTTCTCAGTTTTCACAGAGGATGTCAGACCTCTGACTTGCCTGATAACACACATGAGTCTATTTAAGTGACAGCAGAGAAAATCTGCAGTTTCAGTAACGGTCAAGCATTACGTATCAATTGCTGGGATGTTATCAGTATCTCAGCTGAGTGAGAGAAGTCATGTTCTGGGAAGACTGACAGAGAATTTATACTTTGTGCTGGCTGCTGTGGTGTATTGTCCAGATCTGGCCCTTCAGGACTGACACACTCATTTCCCCAGCTGCTCACACTGTTGGCTACTGATGTCTCACTGTTCCTCTTCAGAAATCACCCTTAGCAGAAGAAGGCTGACTTATCCAAGGTTACGTCCTCTCCCTGAAGACAGCTTCCATCCAGCTATTGGTTGGGGTGAGGGCACAGGTGACCTTCTTTCCTTCATCTCTGAAGGGCGATCCAGCTCCAGGTCTCTCTCTGGGATTGACTGAAGCCTCTCCAGCTGCTGCATCACAGTTTAACTTCTGTCCAGTTTACTTCCCTGGCACCCCTATAGGTGTTCCTCCCCAGCGCACGCCCCAATAAACTCCCTGTGTGCAGATCACCATCTCAGACGTTATTTCCACAGAGCCTGAACTAGGATGTACTCCGAATATTCTTTTAGGTATTGTAAACTCAACAGCTGGATCTAGCTGGATCATAAGAGAGATTACTAGTGGTCACCAAAAAATTGCTTACTTTTAATTTGTTTTAAGGAGTTACCTCTGCCTTTGCGGGATGATTCCTTAAAGAACAACCTGTCTGGCACAGGCTGGGAAATTGTGGGAATAATGGCAAGTTACAGCAGCTTATGCTTGTAATCCTAGCACTTTGGGGGGCCAAAGTGGGAGAAGTGCTTGAGGACAGGAGTTCAAGACCAACCTGGGCAACATATTGAGGCATCCCCCACCTCTCCCTCACTACGTAAAATACCAAAAATTAGCCGGCTGATAATGGTGCATGCCTGTGGTCCCAGGGACTGAGGAGGCTGAGTTGCAAGGATCTTTTGACCCCAGAAGTGTGAGGGTATAGTGAGCTATGATTGTACCATTGCACTCCAGACTCAGTGACAGAATGATACTCTACCTCTAAGAAAAAAAAAAGTTATAATCGCTACTCTAAACTTGCCATTATTCCCACAATTTCATTTCTTTTTTAAAAATTAAAAAAAATTGGTCACTATTTTTACAATTTCATTTCTGCATTGGCTGCATGCAAAGATGTATAAATACAGATAATGATCATAACAGTTTATAAATAAGAAAATAATGGAAACTATGAACATTCACCACACATACATTAGTTAAAATTTGAAAACACATGTAACAATATATTCATATTGTTTACTTGTTTAATCTCATTTTTTAAATGCCCTAAATATGTCCAAGAGTGAAGACATATGAAGTATGTCATGACAGGTCATGACATTAGATGTATAGTAATTAAATACATAGAAGTAAAAGCTGAAACCACATTATTCTTACAACTTCATAAAATGGTATGCATTTGACTCATTTTACTTATTTTTTAGAGACAAGGTCTCACTCTGTCACCCAGGCTGGAGTGCAGTGGCATTATCGTAGCTCACTGTAGCCTGGAACTTCTAGGCTGAAGCAATCCTCCCACCTCAGCCTGCTGAGCAGCTGGGACTACAGGCCCACGCCACTGCACCCAGCTCTCATTTTTATTTAATTTCAGACAGATATTATGTTAATAAAACGTGTGCTATAAAAATTTAACATTTTATTAAATCAATTTAATTTTTAAGCAAATTCTATGAATGTTCTTCAAAATAAAGAAGTTTTAAGGCTTAGTTGTGACAGGTTAATTTTAATAACCATGGAATGACTTTCCAGCATAATTAAATTATTTATTTATTTAGAAATGGAGTCTTGCTTTGTAGCCCAGGCTGGAGTGCAGTGGTGCGATCTCGGCTCACTGCAACCTCCACCTCCGGGTTCAAGCAATTCTCCTGTCTGAGCTTCTGGAGTAGTTGAGATTATAGGCCCCCGTCACCATGCCTGGCTAATTTTTGTTTGTTTGTTTGTTTTTAGTGGTTTCATCATGTTGGCCAGGCTGGTCTCCCAGCCTCAAGTAATCTGCCCACCTCAGCCTCCCAAAGTGCTCAGATTACAGGTGTGAGCCACCACACCCGGCCAGCTAAATGATTTTTATATCTATTAAATTTGCATCAACCACCTTATAGCTATAGTTACTATTTATTAATTATCTCTGTATACTAGTTTTTTATTTGCACAATGTGCCATTTATTCCTATTAACCTTATGAAATTGACTTTATTCAAGTTTTATTGAGAACAAACTGACCTTCAACAGATTTAGCCTGAGGTTGCTTATCTAGTTCATAGAATTTTCAGACTCAACTTCCAGCCTATCTTTTTCAAAGTTTTCTCTTTTGCTTATTTGCCAAGATATATGTTCAAATTACATGTATTTTAACTGAATCCATCCATGAAACATTGAATAGATAAATATTTAATAGCTTGATGTAACCAACGAAGTGTTAAATGAAAACAGTACTACAACATAAACTCCATTTTGAAATGTAAATGTATACCCATGGACATAGAAAAAATGTCTGAAATTACATACATACTTGAATGGGGGAATTATGAATGAGTTTTAACCTAGTAGACTTTTTTATTTTGTAAAATACATAAGATGGGTAAGTTTCAACTTATAACTAGAAAAAAAGGAGTTTTACAAATATAAAGTTGCTTCCAGTTTTTTTTTGAGATAAGATTTTACAATGTTGCCCAAGCTGGACTCTAACTCTTGGGCTCAAGTGATCCCCCTCCTCAGCTTCATAAATAGTTGAAACTACAGGGCTTCTTGTTTTTAAATGGAGCATATTCGTTTCCTTGATCACTTTAGGAAGTGCAATTTACTTTGAGCTGACTTTAAAATGAACTCAGGACACTTTACATTTTTCCTTGTTTGAAAGACAGAAAAAAATCCAATTTATTTCTTCAAACTTTCCACTAGGTGGTGCTAAAGTGAAATTAATTAAATTGCCTTTTAAAAAATCCACTAGTTCTCAAACTTTAGATCTTAGTTTGGTGTTCAAGGTGTCTTTGATTTCCCCTCTCAATCTCTTCATTGTGTTACTGCTGATAAACAAAAGCAGATCAACTTGTTGCAAGTCTAGAGCTGATTTAATGCAACACCTATAAGGTGACATCTATCAAGTATTATGGAAAATTAATTGACATGCTACATGACAAAACAAGCAATGATCTATTAAAAACATTTAAGGCCGGGCGCGCTGGCTCACGCCTGTATTCCCAGCACTTTGGGAGGCCGAGGCGGGCGGATCAAACGGTCAGGAGATCGAAACCATCGTGGCTAACACGGTGAAACCCCGTCTCTACTAAAAATACAAAAAAATTAGCCGGGCGTGGTGGCGGGCGCCTGTAGTCCCAGCTGCTCCGGAGGCTGAGGCTGGAGAATGGCATGAATCCAGGAGGCGGAGCTTGCAGTGAGCCGAGATCGCGCCACTGCACTCCAGCCTGGGCGACAGAGGGAGACTCCGTTTCAAAAAAAAAAAAAAAAAAAATTTAAAAGACATAATTCTGATCCTTATAACTGTGAGGTCCTTGGAAATAACAGGTGGTACCTGGACCGTACTTTGTGAGCCATTAATTTACAATATAGAACTTTAAGAAATTTGGATAAGTAATTTTCCAATTACCAGTAGTTCTCAACTTTCAGGTATTCAGCTAAAGTAATAAAAAATTATGGCACACTTCTGATCACATGCACTTATGTGGCATTACCTATGGTATTTAGAGCAGTCTGCAAAAACTGTAACTTACAATCTTCTCCCTCGTGCTGTGGCCCAGAGGTCCTTTATCAGTGAGGCTCAGTAAGTTTCCCCCTTTACTGTATGTTTGTTCCCCAGTGACCTCTCTGGCTCATGACTGCAGATATTACAAAATTACCTCATTGTAATATATGGTCTTCAGCTTTTTTCCTGGTTGTACCATCAATAAATGCAGGTTAATTTTAATGGAATTAGTTGTAGTTTTATGTCATTACACTGATTTAACAACTAAAGAATGTGAAAGTTTATTACTTGTGAATAAATTTATAGAGTATCTATAAAAGGTTTTTGTGGCTGACTGAATAATGGTTCCCAAACATATGAGGGAATTTCAGAAAGTTTATGGAAAAATGGAGTTAAAAGATAAAAATAAAATGATAAACTTTATTTCTCAACATAACTTCCATCAAGGTCAAGATACTTTTTTGTAAGCAATGATACCAGCTGTTTAGTCCCTTCCTAAAGAACTGAAAATCCTGGGAATTTAACCATGTGAATGTAGTCTTTTTTATATTACTAACAGACATGAGCTCTCTTTAAAGATTTTTTAAGATTAGGAAACAAAAAGAAGTTGAAAGGAGTGAAATCAGCACTGTAAGGTAAATACCTAATGATTTCCCATCAAAACTCTCACAAAGTTCCCCTTGTTTGATGAGAGCAATGAGCAGGAGCATTGTCGTGGTGGTGAAGAACACTCTGATAAAGTTTTCTTCCATGTTTTTCTGCTAAAGTTTTGGCTAAATTTCTCAAAAACGCTCTCATAATAAGCAGATGTTATTGCTCTTCGGCCCTCCAGAAAATCAACAGGTAAAATGCTTTGAGCATCCTGATACACTGTTACCATGACTTTTACTCTTGACTAGATAGACCCTTCCACCTCTTGGTAGCCATTGCTTTGATTGTGCTTTGTCTTCAGGGTCATACTGGTAAAGCCATGTTTCACCTCCTGTTACAATTCTTTGAAGAAATCCTTCAGGATCTTGATCCCACTTGGTTAAAATTTCCATTGAAGCTTGTTCTTGTCTGCAGCTGATCTGCATGCAATGGTTTTGGCTTCCATTGACTGGAAAGTTTGTTCAAATTTGTTTCTTCAGTCAGAATTGTGTGAATGAAATCAATTGAGATGTCTATAGTGTTGGCTATTGTTTGTGCTGTTGTCACTTCTCTTGAATTAAGGCATGAACAAGATACATTTTTTTCCCGACAAATTGATGTGGATGGTCTGCCATTCAGGGCTTCATCTTCAACATTGTCTTGTCCCTTCTTAAAACAAATATCCAATTGTAACCTCTGATTCCTTTGAGGCACTGTCCCTGTAAGCTTTTTGTAAAGCATTAATGATTTCGTCTTCTTTCACCTAAGCTTCACGACAACTTTTATGTTTGTTCTTGTGTTAATTTTAGCAGAATTCGTGTTGCTGTGATAGGGGCTTTTCTCAAACTGATGTCTTATACTTTTTAGTGCCTTAAACTAGATTCTGTTTAGACATGTTGTAATAAGTTAGTATGAGCTTATTTTGGTGCAAAAAAACTTAAAGTCCATGCATGGTTTTTTCATAATATGTATTTTCTGTGAGTTTTTTGAAGACCTCTCCTATTTATGTCTTATGCCCTGGAACTTGTAAATGTTACCTTATAAGGCAAAAGACACTTTACAGATATGATTAAATCAGGGATCTTGAGATGGAGAGACTATCCTGATTATCTAGGTGTGCCTGATGTAATTACAGAACTCATTATAAGAGAGATACATGAGGAATCAAAAGTTAGAGAAGAAGGTGATGTGATGAAGAAGTAGATGAGTAGTGATGACATACTTTGAAGATGGAGGAAGAAGCCACAAGCTAAAGAATACAGGCTAGGCTGGGTGCAGTGGCTCATGCCTATAATCCCAGCACTTCGGGAGGCCGAGGTAGGTGGACCACTTGAGGTCAGGAGTTCAAGACCAGCCTGGCTAACATGGTGAAACCCCGTCTCTACTAAAAATACAAAAATTAGCCTGGTGTTGTTGTGGGTGCCTGTAATCCCAGTTACTCGGGAGACTGAGGCATGAGAATCACCTGGACCCGAGACGTGAAGGTTGCAGTGAGCCAAGATTGTGCCACTGCACACCAGCCTGAGTGATAGAGCAAGACTCAGTCTCAAAAAAAGAATACAGGCTAGAAGCAGAAAAATGCAAGAAGATGAATTCTCCTTTAAGATCCTCCAGAAAAAACCCACACCTTGTAAACATCTCAACTATAGCCATGTAAAACTGATTTTGAACTTCCAGCCTCCAAAATTGTAAGAGAATATATTTGTGTTGTCTTTTAGAAACAGGGTCTCACTGTGTTGCCCAGCCTGGAGTGCAGTGGCTATTTACAGGCCTGATCATAGCACACTACATCCTCAAACACTTGGGCCCAAACAATCCTCCTACCTCAGCTTCCTGAGTAGCTGGGACTACAGGCACATGCCACTGCACCTGGCTAAATTTGTGTTATTTTAAGTTACTAAATTTGTGGCAATTTGCTACAATAGCAACAGGAAATTAATATAGTTGCATACTAGATCCTTATATCCATTAATGTAACACTGCTGCATCTATTTCAGATTCATCACTTGCCTATTTTGTTGAAATATAAAAATTGTGATTCATTGGAAATGTATGGTCTACTTTTGGTAGATTTATTAACTAATTTGATTTTACTGGAAGAAGGTTTATCAACATGTATCAAAATCTTTAAAAACATTTATACTCTTTGACTCAGTGATTCTAGATACCTAAGGAAATAACCTGAATTTTAAAACATACTACAAAACTACAGTAATTAATACAATGTGGTACTGGCATGAGGATAGACATATATAGATCAATGGACTAGAATTGAGAGCCTAGAAATAAACACTTTTCATTGATGGTCAGTTGATTTTCAACAAGGGTACCAAGACTGTTCAATGGGGAAAAATAATATTTTCAACAAATGATGTTGAGGCAAATGAATATTCACATGCAAAAGAATCAAGTTTGATCCCTCCCTCACACTTAATACACAAAATTAAGTCAAATGTTAAAGCTAAACGTAAAAGACCTAAACCTAAATGTAAAAGCTAAACTTATAAAACATATAGAAGAAAATGTAAGAGTAAATTTTCATGATTTTGGTACCGGCAAAACCTTCTTAGATGTGACACCTACAGCACAAGTGACAGAACAAAAAAGTAAATTGAATTTCATCAAAATTAGAAATCTTTGCATTTCAAATGACACAAGCAAGAAAGTCAAAAGACAACCCAGAGAATGGGAGAAAATATTTACAAGTCATGTGTCTGATAAGGAATTTACATCTAGAATATATAAAGAACTCTTACAACTCAGTAATAAAAAGACAGATAATTCAATTTAAAAATGAGCAGAGGATATAAACAAATATTTCTTCAAAGAAGAGATACAAATGGCGAATAAGTACATGAAAATATATTCATCATCATTAGACGTCAGGGAAATGAAAATCAAAATCATAATTAGATACCATTTCACACCTGTTAGTATGGCTATAATAAAAAAGTCAGATAATAACAAGTGTTGATGAGGATGTTGAGAAGTCAGAATCCTCATACATTGCTGGTAAGAATATGAAACGTTTCACTACCTTGGAAAACATCCTGACAGTTCCTGAAAAGGTTACACGTAAAGTTATCATAAGATGTTAAGCATGAAGTTACATCAGTAGCAGTTAGCTGGGAATCTTTTTTTGCTCTTTTTTTTTTTTTTGAAACGGAATCTCGCTCTGTCGCCCAGGCTGGAGTGCAGTGGCGCGATCTCTGCTCACTGCAAGCTCCGCCTCCCAGGTTCACGCCATTCTCCTGCCTCAGCCTCCCGAGTAGCTGGGACTACGGGCACCTGACACCACACCCGGCTAATTTTTTGTATTTTTAGTAGAGACGGGGTTTCACCATGTTAGCCAGGATGGTCTCGATCTCCGATCTCCTGACCTCGTGATCCACCCACCTCGGCCTCCCAAAGCGCTGGGATTACAGGCGTGAGCCACCACGGCTGGCCTTTTTTTTTTTTTTTTTTTTTTTTTTTTTGGCTCTTCCTTATCTTTCATCCTTCAACCTCTTCTCCTTGTCCTTTTAAACCCTGAAAGGGCCATAAAGAAGATGGTGTGAAATGAGTGAAATTTTCAGTTAATTTTCCTTTTTCTAACTACAGAAAGCCCAAGCTGGGAGTCAAGTGCAATTTTTTTTTTGTTATTTTTTAATGTTATTATTTGTGCTCTATACATTCAGAGAAACTTCTCTGGTAACAAACGATAGAAATGATCCCTGAAAGTCTTTCAGGTGACAATTTAAATTAAATTCATAGTTGTGGTTATTACATAGGACTAAACATTGTAATTTCTAAATCAAGACTGTTTTGCTGAAAATAAGGGATCATGGGAATGATTTTAAAAATTTTTTCCAGTGGTTGGGAAAGAATTTCTTCCAATAGACAGATTGTAAAGCCATACTAGGATATAAAAATAAAGTTTCCTTCTGATTAACTTCCATGGGTCCTGGTTATTCAATGTATTGGTTACATATTAACTTTTTTTATTATAAATTTATTTTTATAAAATGATGTTTTTATAAAACAATGGGCATTGCCATATTATAGAAATAAAGTTATAGTAGAAAATTATAAATTATTATATATGTGAGATATGATTCACATATGTAATAATTCATCCATTTAAAGTGTATGTCTCAATGGTTTTTAGAATTTTAATATGTTAATAGAGTTATGCAATCATCCCACAATCCATTTTTTGACAGATGTTTAATACTGTACTGACTCTTTCTCTCCTTCTCCATGATATAGATCCGGGTTTCTCAACCACAGCACTCTTGCCATTTGGGCTAGATAATTGTTGTCTCGTATAGGATGTTAATCACCATATCTGGCCTCTACCCGTGAGTGTAACGCTCGTATCAGTTGTGACAACCAAAAATATCTTTGGACATTATCAAATGTCCCCAAGGGTGCAAAATAATCCCCAGTTGAGAAAGCACGGTTATAGATGATGTATTTTCCAACAGCTGAACTCTGCCCCCTCAACTCCTGTTTTCTATTTGTGGTCTGTAGAAGACATACTTCTGCCCACAACATGGTCTGCTTCATACAGACTTTTTTTGGAACCGGATCCCTCCAGACAGCTTCCCTTGGACCGAATTTAAGGCAGCTCCAGGCTAGCTCTTTTTACAAATGTGCTCCGAATCTCATTCACAGGAAACACTCAGCATTTTTTTACCCTAACAAGCTCTGAGAGTGGAGACACTCAGCTTCCCTCCTCTCCTCTTGCCATAAAGCAGCTCATCAACAGGTCTCTGCCTGGTATGTTTTCCAACCAAGAATTAGATGCTAGTCTACGACATCCCCCTAATTACAGGGGAATCATATTAGCCCTCAGAGTGACTCCATTGAGGGCCAACTTTCTTGATGTAAGAAGAAAAAGAGAAAGTCTTCCTTTTCCCTTTCCCACTGGGACTCAGCTTGAATCTCTCTGGAGAACTCCTTTTTATAAATCTTCCTTTTGTCTCCACTTTTGACCCCTTTATATCCTAGATGAGGATAAGGTATTCAAAAGTTATGAGCAAGTTTTCAGACAATTATTTTGATATTTTTACAGAGTAGTTTGTCTTACAAATCACATTGGTATCTGATATCTAAACACCTTAGGGTCTAGAAAACTTCCATTTTATCATCCTGTTCCAAGTTTAACAATGTTGTGAATGGTTAAGTAATTTATAGTGTATGTTATTCGATAAAATATTATGCAATTATTAAAGTTACCCTATAAAGAAATACAATATGTTGGTTAAAGAAAAAGCTATAAAATATTTTTACCTTGTCATTTTATTTTTATTTTTGACATAGGGTCTTATTCTGTCAGCCAGGTTGGAGGGCAGTGGCGTGATCATGGTTCCCTGCAGACTTGAACTCTGAGCTCAAGTGATCCTCTCACCTCAGCCTCCTGAGTAGCTAGGGCTACAGGCATACACCACCATGCCCAGCTAATTTTTTTTATTAATTGTTTTTTTAGAGATGGGATCTCACAATGTTGCCCAGGCTGGTCTCGAGCTGCTGGGCTCAAACAATCCTCCTGCCTCAGCCTCTCAAAGTGCTGGCATTACAGGTGTGAGCCACTGCACCTGCCCTACTTTATCATTTTAATATTTAAAAGCATGTATTTTAGACAAAAAGAAGGAACTATATTGAAATAGTAATTGTGACAATCTCTAGATGGCAGGATTATTTTCTTTTTAATAATTTATGTTGTTCTCAAATTTTTCACTGCAAGTATGTATTTTTAAACAGAAGAAAAAGGTGTTGTGTGATAATAAAATGAAGTTTTGTCATAATTACATTCTCTTCCTCTTCAATTTAAATATTGTTAAAACTCAGGTACAGTTAGACTTCCAGGAAATCTAATTTATTTCTTCTTTGGAAAGCCTCTTGTTGCCTCAGGAACAATCCAAACCTCTTGGCATGGCATTCCAGGCTCTCAGCAGTTGGCCTTTCGCCTGTCATCTGCCTCTTTGCTCTCAGTCCCTATGCCCACCTCTCCCTTCTGTGCCTGGATACATATTTTTGGGCTGAGAGCCTTGGAAACTTTATTTCTCAGACTCTTTTGCTAGCTGGCTTCTGGTCAACTTCTTTCTACCAATGAGAAGATAGTGGGAGATTAGAAGATGGGGGGAAAGGAAAAGGAACACATCCTTCATTGTGTCAATATTCTTTCAGAAGCAGCCAGCTATGGAAAAGTGTCTTTTAACTGTCTCATTATCCAATGGGCACAGCCCATTCCCGGTGCTGACTTCCTCAGTCTCAGCATCAGCACTCAGATCCTGCTCGTGGTCCCAGAACCTGCTAGGGGCCTCTTCCTCATGATCCCAGCAGTGCTCTGTGGTGGTCCCTCCATCTTTCAGTGGATCCAGCAACAGCTCAAGGGCTCTTTCTCTGTGGTCCCAAGCACCACCCAGGTGGCATCTCCTCTACATTTCTGGTCTCTGGTGACACCAACTCTTCCCATTATTCTTCCAATCATGTATGTGGTAGGTGCTTTCTGACATTACTAATCTGTGTATTTCATCACTTTACTCTTCTTTTTACTTTCTGAGCCCTTCCAATACCTGTGCAAGCAATAATCTGCATTAACTTTCTGTTACTAGAAATGCTTTATATCTGTTTTCCTAATTGGCTCTTGACATCACATATCATATCTGCTTAAATTTCACTGGCCGGAATTCAGGCACAAGTCCCACCCAACTGCAAGAGGAGGGTGCATTGGGAAATGTGGTCTAGCTGCCTGTCCAGCAAGGGAATCACAGATACAGGTGGTACCAGTAGTTTCTTCCACACTGCCTAACGAGGCACATAGTAAGTTGACCATAATGCAAATGTAGACGATTAGGAGATTTTTTTTTAAAAGAATATAATTGTCTAAAGAAAATCTAGGTATATATATATGTATATATACGTGTGTGTGTGTGTGTGTGTATATATATATATATATATATATATATATTTTTTTTTTTTTTTTTTTGAGATGGAGTTTCGCTCTTGTTGCCCAGGCTGGAGTGCAATGGCATGATCTTGACTCACCACAACATCTGCCTCCCGGGTTCAAGCAATTCTCCTGCCTCAGCCTCCAGAGTAGCTGGGATTACAGGCATGTGCCACCACGCCTGGCTAATTTTGCATTTTTAGTAGAGACAGGATTTCTCCATGTTGGTCAGGCTGGTCTTGAACTCCCGACCTCAGGTGATTCACCTGCCTCGGCCTCCCAAAGTGCTAGGATTATAGCCATGAGCCACTGCCCAGCCCAAATCTAGGCATATTTAACCAAAGACCTGAAATGAGTTGATTTGTTTTCTTTTTTCTTTTTGTTTTTGACAGGGTCTCACTCTGTTGCCCAGGCTGGAGTGCAGTGGTGCGATCTTGGCTCACTGCAGCCTCAACCTCCTGGGCTCAAGCCATGGTCCTCCTGGGCTCAGGCCATGATCCTCTTACTTCTCTTGTGAATGACACAGCTTGGTCAGCTCTCCCAGAGCTGTAGCAAGAGGATGCCCCCTCTCCTGATTGTTACATTCAGTTAGGGGGATTTCACAACAGAGACTTTAGGCCTTAACTTTTAAATATTTAGCGAGAAATCTCTGAGTTTACCACTTATGCAATGAGCATGTTTGTATGTCGTCCTTTATATTCTTGTCCAGTTATTTCCTCGAAATAAATCTTTGGATTAAATTTCATGCACTTTTTCCCCAGAGCATTTGAATATGAATTGCCAAACAATTTGGACAGGTGTGCCGAACTATACTCCCACTCTCTGTGGTGTATTGTTCTGTGTAAGTATTGGTTTCCTAATGTTCTTCTTAACAATCATGCTGATCTTTAATCTTCCTTTAACCAATTCTAATCTGATGTATTAAAAATAGTATTTCTGGCCAGGCATGGTGGCTCATGCGTATAATCCCAGCACTTTGGGAGGCCGAGGTGGGTAGATCACCTGAACTCAGGAGTTCAAGACCAGCCTGGGCAACATGGCAAAATCCCGTCTCTACCAAAAAAAAAAAATTATTTCCTTGTTTTATTTCTTTGCTTATAGTTCATGCAAGCTGTATAAAAATACATTTTGGACACATTTAAATCAGGAAAATACCAAATTTTTGTGTAGTACAAAAAAGCAAATACTGTTTTGAAGTATTATTTGAACTTGGCTAATAGGATGAAAGTTAATTTGTATAGCTGATGTCCAGAACTAACTCAAAGGGCAAGGTTAAGTAAGCACATGCTGGCATTGGCCTTTGGATATTTACAACACTGGGTAGCCAACTAGTTTAGTACACTACCCTAAAAAAAGTAGATTACCACTAAATAAACAAACTACAGATGCCTGGGTGCCTCATTCTTCTTAAAAACTCTGCGTTCAGATACTTATTCCTATTCCCAGACTATGACGATCTATACAAATGACTTTCATGTAGCAGAATAATTATGTGTTAACATTATTCTCTGAAACCAGACAAACTGGCATTTTTCATATTCTTAATCTGATGTTAAATTATAACTGTAACACAGAAAATAGTTTCCAGCATATAAAATTCCTTTCTCAATTATCACTCTGCTGCTGTCATCCTTGCTGGGAGTGGGGCATCACTTGGGAAGAGGGCTTTTCTTAGTGTGAATTCTAGATGCTACGTGCCAAGTAGATACAGCTATTTAGGTTTGTTTTACTTTTATACCATACAGAAGCTCTTTCATGACAAAGAAGATTTTTATACTTTCTAGATAACATTAGTCATATTAATACTGCCATTTAAGATATTACAGGAGAAAAAGCAAATTTCAGGTTGAATATTTTTGAATATTTTAGAACTATAACATTTATACCTAAGAAAGTGTCTGGTCCAATTCCTCTCTTTTTAGATAAGGAAAACAGATTGAATGATTTTCTGTCACTTCAGTTTTGAAACAAGCTGTTTTAGCTTGGTGATTCCAAAATAAAGTTTCAGATGATCTTGCAGTGTCTACAACACAGAAAGCTCTTACCCACGTATTTTCTATTTCCCATGCTGTCAGTGGCCTTCAATTTCCCTAGACCTCATTTATGCCATGAATACTAGCATGACATTTATCCATGAAACAGGAGGAATTAGTCAAGCTCACGTGTGCTATGCCTTTTAACTTCCTTTACTGTTTGCCTCTGGATCCCTATGATCCAGTTTTCTTTCCTAAGGCTTTGACTCTAAACTTGGAACTGAATTTGGACAAAAATGTGTCTCAGGGGATTGCATGGACTTTTTATCATAAGCCGAATGCTAAGGCAAAGCTGTGGAATTGAGTCCTCCTCCAACAAGGGAGAGAAAAGGATGTCTTGTGACACACCCAGATAACTGGTAGCTAGAATTATGCTTGCTAAGATTCGGGTGCATGGGGCTTGGCTTTGGTTAGTTCCCTTGGTCTTACGGTCCCAAAAAGAAACCTCTGGACTATGGGCACCCTTGGCAGGATTTGCAGGATAATTGCTCAGAACTAGAATATTGATCCAGATTTTTACATTACCCATCCCTTTTGTTCCTTCTGAGCTGCAGTTGTAGATTGCTGGTTGGTTCACAGGAATAAGCAGAGTTAGTTTAAAATGTAGGCAAAAAGTTAATAACAACTAATGAGTACAGAATTTAATGACAAATGTATGATAAGTCCTGAAACACGATTTCTTTCTCTCCAGTCCTCATTTTTTTTTTTTTTTTTTTTTTTTTGAGACAGAATCTCACTCTGTCACCCAGGCTGGAGTGCAGTGGCACGATCTCTGCTCATTGCAAGCTCCGCCTCCCGGGTTCATGAAGTTCTCCTGCGTCAGCCTCCCAAGTAGCTGGGACTACAGGCGTCCGCCACCGTGCCCAGCTAATTTTTTGTGTTTTTAGTAGAGAGGGGGTTTCACCGTGGTCTCGATCTCCTGACCTCGTGATCCGCCCGCCTCAGCCTCCCAAAGTGCTGGGATTACAGGCATGAGCCACCATGCCCGGCCCTCATTTTTGTTAAAAACAAATCATAATGGGACCGAGTTGTTTGTAAAATAAACTTTAATCTTATACTTGGCCTGATTATTTGCATAAAGTGCAGCAAGAATAATTATTTCTACATAGGCTTTTAAAATTGGCTTTCATGGAACTCTATTCCACAAAGAATCTCAGATAGGACTTTCTAAAGCCAAACCCAGCCATGAGTTTGTACCCTCAAGTACCTGTGAGTTGGGTAAACTTCTCTCTTCTTGAGGTCCCAAGAATATGGAGTTCCTGGGCCTGTTAGAAAGTGACATTCTTTTTTTTTTTTTTTTTTTTTTCAATTGAGACAGACTCTTGCTCTGGAGTGCTGTGGCATGATCCTGGCTCACTGCAACCTCTGCCTCCTGGGTTCAAGCGATTCTCGTGCCTCAGCCTCCTGAGTAGCTGGGACTGCAGGTGTGTGCTACCATGCCTAGCTAGTTTTTGTGTTTTTTAGAAGAGACAGTTTCTCCATGTTGGCCAGGCTAGTCTCAAACTCCTGGTCTCAAGTGATCTGCTCGCCTCGGCCTCCCAAAGTGGTGGGATTACAGGCATGAGCCACCGTGCCCAGCCAGAAAGTGACATTCTTTTCTCACTCATTCTTTATTTGCAGATTAGGAACCCTGTACAGGGACTGTGTAGACAAGTCCAGTTTTCCCAAGGGGCTTTTATTGGCTCTGCAAGTCGAGCTTGACTCCTTAAAAGGAAGCACACCCTTCCAGTCAAAGCCTTGGTAAAAAAATCAGTTTCTCCATTTGTGTCCTGTTGCAAAAGAAAATGAATTTTTATTATACTGATGCAAACAACTATATTGCCATAAGTTAAGAACACTCACAACTAGTTTCCAAATTCTGGAGAAGCCAGGCAGAGAGAAACAAATATGCTCCAAATTTTGTTCTCAGGAATATACCTTACTCAATTATTAAGCGCCATAAATAGCTCAAAATCAGTTTCTTTGACTCTGAATAACAAAATAAGGATCAGCAATGTTCCAAGCAAAAGTCAGAAAACATTACTTCAGTTTTCTATTAGTTCAGTCCATTCTGTTAACTCTTGTTCTGTTTGATATTCATGAACATTTCAGCTCTTCATGAGTCCTGTACGTTTTTCCTTTATTTCAATGTCGTAATCTCCAAAGTTATCAGAAACCTGCATTTGAGAGCACCTGTCAAAGTCCTACAGCTGATTATAAACCAACTTTTGAAAAGAATCAAAACAAGACAACAATTGTCTGTGAATAACTGTCCAGGGTAGTTGCAGTTGGAAACATGATTGACAAAGAAATTTGGTTATCTCCATGGTTTGCAATAACTTAACATAACAACTTCATTGTGATTGATAGCATATAATCAGCTTTTCTCATGTGCCCATATGGGCCATGAACATAATGCAAGATTTTTTGCTTTTTAGTTAAGCTAAAATCTGGGTTCTTGTGTCACGACCAGGAAAAATTAGGCACGTGGACACATTGAAAGGTGAGGAGGGTGGTATTTATTTATTTATTTATATTTTTTGAGATGGAGTTTCACTCTTGTTGCCCAAGCTGGAGTGCAATGGCGCAATCTCAGCTCACTGCAACCTCCGCCTCCCAGGTTCAAGCAATTCTCTTGCCCCAGCCTCCAGAGTTGTTGGGATTACAGGCATGTACCACCATGCCCAGCTAATTTTGTATTTTTAGTAGAGACAGGGTTTCTCCACGTTGGTCAAGGTGGTCTTGAACTCCTGACCTCAGGTGATCTGCTCACCTTGGCCTCCCAAATTGTTGGGATTACAGGTGTGAGCCACCGTCCCCAGGGAGAGTGGAATTTATTAAAATAAAGCTCCCAGTGAAAAAAGGACATCCTGCTAACAGGCTCCCATCTCACAGATTGAATACCAGGACACCACACATGAGCTGGAGAGGCCAGGCTCCTCTCCCCTGCATAAGGTGTGAATTCCTGGTGCTCCACCCCATTCTCCTAGTGTGCAAGTAGACTCCTGGTCTGAGCCACTCCACATTTACTTATTTTCCTTAATGCACATTAAGAAAATAATGTGTTAAGGGACAGAATTTTTCACCATGGGCAGGTTTGGGGAAGCCCCCTGTGCACAATGACCTGGGTGGCATTTGGCTGTCTCCTGTCTCTATCACATGTCTCTCCATGCAATTATCATCCCCTATGGCATCAAAATTCAGAATTTATTAAAAGAATCCGTGAAAGCACTAAGCCCCATTGGTTATGAACTCTAAGCCAGCTTTGCAATTAAGTAAAACTACCATATTTTGACTTTGGGAATGTCGAGCACTACATCCGATTTACCAACTCCCCCACCTCTTCCCCATGACCTTTGGTTTATACTCATGACCTGCTGGGTGGCAAGGATTAAAAGATTGTACCAATTAAAGCCTCTATGGAAAACAATGTGTCATTTCCTCAAAAAAGTTAAGTAGAGAACTACTATAGTATCCAGAAAGTCTACTCCTGTGTATATATCCAGAGAAACTGAACATAAAGACTAAAACATATTTGTATACAAATGCTCATAACAGCCCTATTCACAATAACCAAAAGAGGAAGCAACCCAAGGATCCATGGACAGATGAATGGATCAAGAAAATGTGTTGTACACATAAAATGAACTATTATTCAGCCATAAAAGGGATGTAATTTGATACATACTACAACATGGATGGCCCTTGAAAACATTATGTTAAGTAAAATAGGTCAGGCAGAGAAAAACAAATATGGAACCATTCCATGGATTTTTATTGCACTGATGCAAACAACTATATTGCCATAAATTAAGAATACTCACAACTAGTTTCCAAATTCTGGAGAAGCCAGGCAGAGACAGAGAAACAAATATGCTCCAAATTTTGTTCACAGGTATATTATACCTTACTCAATTATTAAAGGCCACAAATAGCTCAAAATCAGTTTCTTTGATTCTGAGAAATGAAACAAGGATCAGTAATGTTCCAGGCAAAAGTAAAAAATATTACTTCAGTTTTCTATTAGAAAACTTTAGCCTTCTATTACATGAGATACCTATAATAGGCAAATTCATAGAGACAGAAAGTAGAATAGAGGTTACCAGAAACTGAGGGAGTAGGAGGAGGGGAATTATTGGTTAATGGGTACAGAGTTTTTGTTGAGAATGATGAAAACGTTGTATGTACAGATAGTAGTGAATAATTTGGGAATGAATATGTTAAACTGAACTTAATTGTATACTTACAAGCGATTAAAATGATAAATATCATGTTACGTATATTTTACCACCAAAAAAATTTGTGTCATTATTTTATCTCTGGTTTTGCTTCCATGTCACAATTTGAAGCCAGAGGTCAAGGGAGCTCATTGAGGAAATCAATGAAGGTCAGTTTTATGGCACACAGAGAATTGTGGGAAAGAATAGTGGGTGCACCTGGAGTGAAAACAGAAACTATTCAGCACACCGGTCTGTTACACTATTATATGTTAGTTGGGTCTGGTGAGCAGGATATAGCCAACAAATGAGGTGTTTTAGTAAGTTGGCACATGCCAGAGGACAGAAATGAACCTCATATTAGTTCAGGTGCTGCCATGTCAGTGAGGAAAGAGGCACATCTGATTGGCCCCTTGGATTTTAGAAGCAACATATTACCACATTGAAGCCTGCTGCTCCAAACTACTTGGCGTCTAGCTGTCAGACTGTCAGTGTTGAATGGGGCATGAAATAAGAAAAGGCTTTGCAGCAGGTCCAAGCTGTAGCACCAACTGCCCTTCCATTTGAGTCTTATGACCCACCCAATGGTGTTGGAAATGACTATGGCAGACAGAGGTGCCTCATTAGGAGAATCACAGTGCATACTTCTAGGATTTTTTAGTAAGGTCACGCCCTGTTCTGCTCACAACATTTCTTCATTCAAATAGAACTCCTGGCTTGCTATAGGGCTCTGGTAGAGACTGGAGGTCTGACCATGGAACACCAAGTGCATATCTAATCTGAATTGTTTTGTTACCTGATCTAATGAATCATAAAACTGAATGTTTGCCGCAGCATTTTGTTGTAAAATGGAAAGAATATATACAAAGCGGGGCTCTAGCAGGTAAGGAAGCATAGAAAAATTTCATAAGTATGCAGCCCAAATCTTCATAGTACCTGACCCTGCTGTTTTGCCTTCTCTCCCGTGACTCCCGGCTATTGTCTTATGGAGAATTCCTGTAATTAGTTAATAGAGGAGGAAAAGTATGGCCCAGTTCATGAATGGGCCTACACCAAAAAGGCACAAACTGGATGTAAACAACTACTTCATGATGCATTCATTCAGGTTACCCCTGAAAGATGATGGTAAATGGAAACCTTTCCAGTGGGCAGAACTTCAGGTACATCTGGTTGTCTGCTTCATGTTGTAGGAGAAAAGCCTGAAATACATATCTACTCTGTTTTATGTACAGTGGCTAATGGGTTGTTGGGATAACAGGCTTGGAAACAACAGTATTAAAGATCTGGCCATCAGGCAGATGGGTGGAAACATGTGGATGTATCTCCTGAGATGGGCAAAGGCTTCAAATATAAATACCTTTTGGAGACAAGGATTTCTGATGGAAAGGTGATGACAAAAGGTTACTAAAGGTTTCCACTGCAGAGGAGTCTCTCAGTAATCAAGAGGATAAGACAACCCATTCTGTGTGTGATCCTTTTTATCGCCAGGCATCCTATTGCCAATTTAATGGGTTCCATTACAAAGTGGCAATTACATGATGGCAGAAATGTGGGCTGTATACATGACTCAAAAACCTGACTTCCCTTCACTAAGTCTGAACTGGTTCTTCCCCAATTTGACATCAATGTAAGCCAACTGAGCCCCAATATAGCACTGTTCTCTGGGGAGACAATTCAGCTGCTGACCTGTTGATTACACTGAACCACTTACATCAGGGAGAGGCAGTAATATGTTCTCATAGAAAAGTTACACATTTCACATATAAATTGGCTTTCCTCACCAAAGTAGCTTCAGAAACACCATTGTGGGTAGATGCTGTTTTGTCATCACTGATGTGTTGTCATCACTGTAGTATCCCACACATCATTGCCTCAGACTGCAGAATTTATTTTATGGCATAGTAGGCATAGCGAAGAGCTCATTCCAACAGAATTCACTGGGCTTGCCAGCTTCTTACCACCTAGATACAGTTGATTGACTTAGAATCAACTAAAGATTGACAAAGAACCAACCTAAGACTCAGTTATGGTGCCACCTGAGATAAAACGTCCTGCAAGATTTATAATTTGCTTTAGAGGATATCGATATACCTTAAACACATGGTCAATATTTGGTGCAGAAACACTATTGCATAAGACAAGGGTCAGGAAACAATAGATAAAAGTGACCATGTGTCTCTTATTATTACATCTAATAACCTACTTACTAAGTTTTGTTTACTGTATCAAAAAGCTTTGATTCAGAAAATTTAGAGGTCCTAGTGCCCGAGAGAATTATTTGATTAGAGAATACAGTTACGGTTGTAATAAATTAGAAACTGAAACTGTCACATAGCCATTTACAGCTTCTCTTACTATTGAATTGACCTTCAGAAAAGGGGAGTCATGGTACTAGCCAAATTCTAGCCCCTCCTGGGCTTTTCATGAAGAGACTTTTCATGATCTGAATTACTAAGGAGAAATTGGGTTTCAGCTGCAGAAGAGGGGTAAGAAAGACCATGTTTGCACCCTAAGGAATTCACCCAAGAGTTCTATGTTATGTAGTAATAATTAAGAAAAACTACATTAACCCAACAAAGTTAGGGCCACCAAGGACTCAGAGCTTATGAAAGAAAGGTTTGGGTTATACCATCAGATAGATTCTGTCCCACTGGTAGAGAATATGAGAACCATGAATAAAAACTGAATGAGATTCTCCTCTTGTCTTGTTTTAATGTTTTTGAGAGCTTGACTTGTGACCAAGTGGGAGCACTGTCATTCAGGGTGTGATTTTCACGTCTTGTCCAGTAGCCCTGTCTGAAAAGTCTGGAACCCAAGACACACACAATTTTAAGCAGCACACTTTTTGTTCCAAATGTGTCAAGCTCTCAGGACAGTTTGTCTTAATAAAAAGTCCCATCCATAAGAGGCTTTTGTCATCTCAACGTTGTTGTCTGGTTAGTCCTGGCAATGTGCAATCCCAGGAGAAGCTACCCAGTGTCATGGATTAACAGGTCTGTTAACAATATCCACAGATTTGTGGGATATTGGCGGCCCTGTATGCACAAATGCTATGTTTTTTTTTTTCTTCTCTGAGACTTCAGCAGAACAAACACTATTCATAGCCATCTGTGGCAACAAGTATTTTACTATCTCAGCCTATTCTTAGGAGTGAATTTTCTTTCTTTCTTTCTTTCTTCCTTTCTTTCTTTCTTTCTTTCTTTCTGTCTGTCTTGGATAATCATTGAGATTGCTTTTTCTATGCTCTCTCCAAGAAACCTCTCTTGCTTATATGGTGAAAACTTATTCTAAATCTGGAAAATTACCCCCTGGGCTTTTCATGAAGAGAGTTATTGGGTTGAGTCGCTACAAGAATAAGTACACCATTGGAAAGTTATACTTCTAAAAAGATACTTTTGGAGGTACTCTTTTGTTACTGATCCTTTTCCCTTTCAACGACAGGTTTTGATTGCCTGTCTTCTTCCATCTCCGAGAGCACATGAGGCTTTTGGGCCTTTGTAGGTAGATGGTCAGTTGAGAAGCTGAGAGCCTAGAGAATATGGCTGTACAGAAACGTGGGTTATTCCCTGTTTGAGGCTAGTAAAACTTTCCTTTCTTTGAGCCATCTTTGTTGTGGTCCTGCATCTTGTGAGAACTGCTTTGCGACTCTTTGGAGCTGTCTAGGGTGTCCTTAGTTTCAGTAATAACCTTAGTTAAGGCTTATTGATTTTAGTGAGTCACTTGGAAAGATACCTTTGGTTTAACAGAAAAAAAAAGTTCAAAAGCCAGGAATATTGGCTGGTTGTGCTGGCGGAAATCTGATAAGAGATTTGAAAACTTTTTTTTTTTTTTTAAAGAACTCTAAGGTCAGAAGCCAGCTTAACTGAAAGCTGATAACAAGTTATGATTTTTTTTTTTTAAAGATCTTTCTACTTTTTCTCTTTCGGGCCCTGTTCCTGGAAAGTTTTTTCAGTCGACTGAAATCATTTTTAATAAGGTGTTAATTTCAGAGGGACTGGTCCCTCTGTTTGCATCCTCTCTTGTTGGCATTTTTTTTAATGAGAAAAATGCAAAACTTCATTCGCCTTTGGAAAGCTTAAAATCTCTCCCAATTGACTCCTCTAAGACTTGTTCTTCCATTTATTTCCACTTTGGCTCCTCCTTCCTTTTGCCACATGAAGAAATCTAGAGATTTCTCGCACCCTTAGACCCCTTGAGGAACCCAGAAAAAGGTGCCACACACCTCCTCTTTAAGGTCTTTTGTCTTCCTCGTGGAGTCGCAAGAGTTATGGACAGGTTTTTCTCAGGTCTAAAGCTCTGCTTTCTTTTGCATTGAGTTCCATGATCTTTCTTTTTTCCTTTCCTTTCCTTTTCCCTCCTTCCCTCCCTCCCTCCCTTCCTTCCTTTCCTCCTTTCCTTTCCTTTCCTTTCCTTTCCTTTCCTTTCCTTTCCTTTTTTTCCTTTCCTTTCCTTTCTTATTTTACTTTAAGTTCTGGGATACATACGTGGATTGTGCAGGTTTGTTACCTAGGTATACATGTGCCATGGTGGTTTGCTGTACCTATCAACCCATCATCTAGGGTTTAAGCCCCGCATGCATTAGGTATTTGTCCTAATGCTCTCCTTCCCCTTGCCCCCCAACCCCCAAAAGGCCCCGGTGTGTGTTTTTCCCCTCCCCATGTCTGTGTGTTCTCATTGTTCAACTCCCACTTATAAGTGAGAACATGCAGTGTTCAGTTTTCTGTTTCTGTGTTAGTTTGCTGAGGATGATGGCTTCCAGCTTCATCCATGTCCCTGCAAAGGACAGGATCTCATTCTTTTTTATGGCTGCATAGTATTCCATGGTGTGTATATGTGTGTATATATATATATATCACATTTTCTTTATCCAGTCTATCATTGATGGGTATTTGGGTTGGTTCCAAGCCTTTGCTATTGTAAATAGTGCTGCAATAGACATATATGTGCATGTGTCTTTAGAGTGGAATGATTTATATTCCTTTGGGTATACACCCAGTCATGAGATTGCTGGGTCAAATGGTATTTCTGGTTCTAGATCCTTGAGGAATCACTACACTGTCTTCCACAATGGTTGAACTAATCTGCAATCTCACTAACAGTGTAAAAGCATTCCTATTTCTCCACAGCCTCACCAGCATCTATTGTTTCCTGACTTTTTAATAATCGCCATTCTGACTGGTGTGAGATGGTATTTTATTGTGGGTTTGATTTGCATTTCTCTACTGATCAGTGATGATGAGCTTTTTAAAATATGCTTGTTGGCGCATAAATGTTTTCTTTTGAGAAGCGTCTGTTCATATCCTTTGCCCACTTTTTGATGGGGTTGTTTGTTTGTTTTTCTTGTAAATTTATTTAAGTTCCTTGCAGATTCTGGATATTAGACCTTTGTCAAATGGGTAGATTGGAAAAATTTTCTCCCATTCTGTAGGTTGCCTCCTCATTCTGATGACAGTTTCTTTTGCTGTGCAGAAGCTTTTTAGTTTAATTAGATCCCATTTGTCAGTTTTGGCTTTTGTTGCAATTGCTTTTTGTGTTTTAGTCATGAAGTCTTTGCCCATGCCTGTGTCCTGAATGCTATTGCCTAGGCTTTCTTCTAGGATTTTTATGGTTTTGGGTTTTACATTTAAGTCTTTAATACATCTTGAGTTCCATGATCTTTTTGGCTTTAGGGGGTACCAGGGATTACTGTGTTTTGTGAGAAAGCACTTAGCCACTGTGTGTGCAATAGCTACCATGTCACTGGCAAGGGCAGCAATTTTGGAGACGTCTGAGAACAGTTGCAGTAAATAGTTATTACTGCAGGGCGCTGTTCATTTCTTTGTGCATTTAGAGGGGGAGAAAGAACAATTCAAACACTTTGAGGCTGTGGAAACATTTGCCTTCTAGGGCAATAAGATTCCCATTGGAGACAGGCAGATCAGAGAGTGAGCTGATTGATGTTGGGTCGTCCACTAGCATCAGGGGAATATCTTTTGAGATGTACCATGGAAGCATTGCATGGTCCATTCTGAAAGCAATTTCCTCTATTGTGAGGATCTACACTGAGAATAAAATATATATTATATACCTTTTCATGTGATGCACCTCATGAAACATTCTTGCCAAAGTAAGATTTAATCTAAATCTAACCAATCCTCTAGATCTAACTATTCTTTACCAGAAACGCAGGGAAAAGAAAAACAATGTAATGATGCCAGTAAGAAGCAATCAGAAAAATCCAGAAGATGGTAAATGCTGAACAAAATTGACCCGGTTATACCGACAAATTAATAGCATTTAAAAAAGAGAGAGGCTATTCTTGACACTTATGCACAGCAACCAAATGCACTGTATGAACTGTATGTGGATCCTAATTTGAAGAACTTAAACGAGATATTTTTGAGATAATCAGGGAATTTTGAATACAGAGTGGGTACTAGATAATACTGGGGAATTGTTGCTAATTTTTAAAGTGTGAAAAATGGTATCGTGGTGATGTAAAAAATTTATTTTGTAGTATTTACAAGAGTATGATATTTAAAATAGTATGATATGTGGGTATGTCTTTAAAATATTTCAGCTTATTAAAAAAGTAGGGGAGGTGGATAAAACAAGATTGGCAAAATATCATTGATTACTGAAGCAGGCTGTATATTGGTATTCATTACTATTATTTTTACATATGGTTGAAATGTTCTGTGGTAAATATAATTTTATAAATTTTACATAGAGTTTCCCAAGTGATGTGGGGTAATATTTGTGCTTCAATGGAAAATTATGCATTACATAGACTCTAGATGGCACCTCCTGCATTATTTGATTCTCATTCTATCGAAGCTATTTTACAATTCTGTGAACTGTAGATAACTGATAGCAATGGCAAATAATTCTTGTCTAATAACATGCTAATTCTGAACTGCCTGGAGGAGTTTTGATTGACCTCTCTCCCTCACTGTGAAAGAAGTTAGTTTTGCCTCCATTTGCACATCCCTTTCAACATCCTTTACTCCATGTAAATGTGTGCTTTTTTTTTTACTTATTTGAACTTGCAATAACATGTGTCTACTTTCCTCCTTACCAGTTGAATAAAATCTTTAACACTTGTTCCGTTTTACATATGTATAAGTGTCATAATTTTATCTCTTTTTGAAAATGTTATCTTTTAACAGTGAAAAATATTTGTCTTTTCTGTGAAGCTGAAAGTAAAATAAACTGGTATACTTATGAATTATTATGCTAATAAATAACTAAATGTTAAATAATTTCAGAGTAAATTGTAAGGTAGCTACAAAAGTCAACTAACTTTTCATTCCAGTTTTGCTTTTATTTCCTCATACCATTAGTTCCAGAAATCCCTTTGGACTCTTTCAGCCAGAGGCCTGGATGCATTTTCGGTAAACACAAGAGCTCACCAGAGTAAAATATGAACATAGAAAATTTGAAAACATTTCAAAACAAAAATTGAGTAACAGCTCTTGAAAGCTTGTGCCAAGAATTCTAAAATTTTTATATAAATCCAAGATAACATTGTTGAAAGACAGAAGCACGATCTGTATAATTTACCCCCAAAGTAATCAAGTTTTAGTGTAAAATTCTCACCTTTTATATCTGCCCCATCAATTCTTCAACTTTTTTCTCTCTTTCCCATAGTCGTGCAATCTTTTCTACCACTGGGCTAACTGCTGACATTGGCATTGCTTCCCACTTGAGTTATAGATATCCACCGCTTCCTCTGCCACCTCTTAGGTATTTAGGAGCCACCTCTCACCACCATCTGGGCTCCATGTTGGCTTCATTTTCACTGAGTTTAATGGCAATCAATCACTCAATCTTATTGATTTCTTAGAAGAGTTTCACAGATGCAGAAATAACAGATTTATCAGTTCTAAAAAGGGATACTAGGCCAGGCACAGTGGCTGACGCCTGAAATCCCAGCACTTTGGGAGGCTGAGGTGGGCTGATCACGAAGTCAAGAGATCGAGACCATCCTGGCCAACATGGTAAAACCCCATCTTTACTAAAAATACAAAAATTAGCTAGGCATGGCGGTGCGCGACTGTGGTCCCAGCTACTCAGGAGGCTGAAGTAAGAGAATCTATTGAACCCTGGAGGCGGAGGTTGCAGTGAACTGAGATTGCGTCACTTCACTCCAGCCTGGCAATAGAGCAAGACTCCGTCTAAAAAAAAAAAAAAAAAAAAAAAAAAAAAAGGGATACTACAATGAAGGAAACCAAAAATATGCCATTCACAATATACTCCTTTGGTCTATTTTGAGATGGCTATTCAGAGGGACTGCCAGCACAAGAATAGCCCTGAAAAGCTGTCTTTTATAGGGGAGATTTGTATCTGTAGAGAAAATCCATATAGGTGAAATAAACATCCAAGCTTTCTCTGAGGCTCCCCTTCTCTGGATCTAGGAAAGATTAACTTTTGGGAAAAAGGGACTAAAAGTTGGACACCTTAAAAGTCCACTAGGGAAACTGTTACTACAGGCTCCTGTCTTATTCTTTCTGAGAGCTCCTCCCTGGAGGATTTTATCTGCAAAACTAGGTAGGCTCTATGCCATGCTTTCCCCCTCACTTTCCCATAACCTGTGTCTCCATCTCTCCTCGAGAAGCCCCAAGCCCCTATTCTTTCTGTAACCTCAGGATGGTATAAAACTTCATTATCTGGCCCCTTCTTTAAGTCTCATACTTTGTGTATGACTCCCTTGTTTACACACGTTAATATACGCATGTGCCTTTTTCCCATTCGTCTGTCTACTGTCAGTTTGTTTTATAGACTAAAATCATGGAACTTTCAGAGGAGAAGAGACATTCTCTTTGCACCTTCAATGGCTATAGCTAGATAATGTCCCCGATCTCTCACTGAACTTTCTGCCCAATTTCAAAAAAGTGGATGCTAATTACTAAAAACAAGTAGGAGAGTGCGTTGAAAATCTTTTGGAAGGGAGGAAAACATGCTCTATAGGCCCTCTCTTATTACTTTTAGACACTTAAAACTTCTAGAGAAGAAAGGCTACCATTGTCTTTTAATTCTTCGGAGCTTCCAGTAAGGCCTTGCACAGTCAGCCCCTCTTGACTAGTACTTTCTTCCTTCCCCCTCTCTCCTTTGGTTGGCAAACATTCCCAGTGCATTCACTAAGGCCACGCAAACAGCCCCTTTGTGAGGCCTTTCCAGATCTCTTAGGCAGTGTCGGTAGTGTTCCTCTGTGTTCTCACACCATGGTCTCCAAACCTGTTTTGTACACTTGTCACATTGACTTGTAAACCTTTACTCAAATAGCTTCCGTCTCACTCTGAGTATAAGCCAAAGCTAGGAATCTTTTGTCCCCATGTATAGTTGCTTTCTGATTGGATTGGGATTATTTACTCTAATGCTTCCCATCTCCCTCAGAACAGAAGCCAAAGCCCACAGCCTTCCAGTCCCAGATACCCCTGGGCCAGCTTGCTCACCTCACTCAGGTGTTTATTCCAACGTCACTGTAGGTGCTGCCCACTTTTTGGCTTTGTTTCCCCGTAGCATTGACTGCCATTTCTTATATCAAATTATTTACTGATTTATCTTGTTAATCATCCATTCCCTCTCCCAAAAGAATGAAAACTCCTTGAAAGCAAGAGTTGTGTCTATTTTGTTCACAGGAGTGCCCTCAGTACCTAGAATAGGATCTGGACACAGTAACCACCCAATCACTCTTTCTTTAATGAATGAAATGGCAGTCTCTTTCTCCACCCTCTGAGCTCCTTAAAAGCAAAGATTTGGTTTAATTTGCTTTTCTCCAAGTCCAGCATTTACCTGGAGCATAGTATGCATTTAATAAGAAACGGTTTCATGGATTCTCTCTTGGGAAGACAAAGCAATTCTAGGCTAGTTCCAATATGGAGAAATCAAGAAAAGGACAACGGAACAGCCTTTCAAGTTTCCACATTATTTCCCTACTTCATCTTCATTCCCCAGGCTTTCATAGACACAATCATATAACAGCTTTGGACTGTCCATTTTAGCGAGTAGACATGCTTAAAGTTTAGTGATGGTGGAGTGTAACAGAGTAAGTTTATGGTGCTAAAAATATATGGAGGCCAGTCATGGTGGCTCAGGCCTGTAATCCCAAAACTTTGGGAGGCCCAGGCGGGAGGATCACTTGAGCCCAGGAGTTGGAGGCTGCTGTGAGCCTTGATCAGACTGCTGCACTCCAGCCTGGGCGACAGTGAGACCCTGTCTCTAAATAAGTAAATAATAAATTAATAAAATATATAAATATATAAATATTGGTGCGGAAGGGGGTCAGGGTACGCGCTAGTCATTTATTTGTGTCAGTAACAGGGGCCGGTGCCAGGATTAGAGAAGTTTTCCCGAATCGGGAGGAAGGGAGAAAAGTGGTGAGGCTGCTAAGGAGGCATTATGGAATGCGTGTTTTAGAATGCATGCTGTAATCCAGTGCGAGGCGAGGGGTCATCAGTCTGGAATCTGATGGAAGGAGAAGGGAGAGGGCTCAGTAGCGCGTCGGCCACTGGCCATTAAAGGCTCGTTCTAAGGCTCCTTTCAGCTCCAAGATTGCAAGAAGGAAGGAAGAATGGAAGGAAGAGAGAGGGAGGAAGGAAAAAGAAAAAAAAAGATTCTCTAGTAGATTGTAAAAATCATCCCAACTAACTTTGACATCGTTTCCTCGGTGTTGAACATCAGTGGCTTCCCTCGCTGGGAAAAAGCTGGGGTCCCTAACTAAAGCTGCTAAACAGGTGGCTAGCACCCGTGGGGACACTGTGCGGTTTCCTTTAAGAGGCAGCTCTGCTCGCCGCGGGTCCGGCGTGCGAGGCCGGAGGCCGCCCTGCCAGGCTGGAGGGTGGTTGTGCGTCGGGCAGCGGCCGCAGAGGCGGGGCCGAGGGTGGCGCGGGGCGCGCGCTTTTCCCGGGTGCCCGGGTAGCTGCGGCCGCAGCAGCGGCGGCGGGCATGGCAGAGGCGCGATCCCAGCCCTCGGCGGGGCCGCAGCTCAACGCGCTACCGGACCACTCGCCGTTGCTGCAGCCGGGCCTGGCGGCGCTGCGGCGCCGGGCCCGGGAAGCTGGCGTCCCGCTCGCGCCGCTGCCGCTCACCGACTCCTTCTTGCTGCGGTTCCTGCGCGCCCGGGATTTCGATCTGGACCTGGCCTGGCGGGTAAGCGTGCGTGCCCCGGGCGCTCGGCAGTGAGCACCTCACCCGCCCCGTCCCCCGCCCCACGACCCCGGATATCTGACCCCTGCCGAAGCCCAGGGTGCAGTCAGGACCCTGGCGGGTAACGCGCCCCTAACCACCCGGCGTGGGCGCTGAGGCTGTAGATGTTCCGAGAATCCAGAGCTGGTCCTCCAGTTTCTCTGGGTCATGGAAACGACAAAGCTAGAAAGTGTTGGAGTCATGGGATAATGGCCCATTTGATCTCAAGCATGGAGAACTCCTGCGCTAGATGAGTCTCCTGAACCTACAAAGTTTGGGGGACATGCCTTCCTCTCCCTGTAGGAAAGCCTGAGGTACAAAGTAACAGCTTAGAAGTTGGAAGCTCAGACTTATCACACGTGACCAGATTAACTACGTGTAGCGGGGAAAATGAAATTGCTGGTAAAACTGAAGTTCTGAAGCCATATAGTAGCAACATAGTATTATTACTAGTAACACTTAAGTGTCAAGACAGTAAAGCAACCCAGTATACTTCGAGTCTGGGTTGTAGTCGGGCAGTTCTTTTGTGTTTCCGGTATGTTACAGCTCATTGAAAGAAGAGGTGATGGAAAGATAGGAATCAGAAAGAGGGATGCGACCTTGAGTTCTGTCACTTTAGGTTCAGTGTCCTTATCTGTTAAATAATGATGGAAATGCCTGTCTCATTGATTGTTTGTGAAGATTGAACATTAACCAGTTTAACAAAACAAGCTGTGCCCAGCACAGTGCCTGGCACACAGTAAGCATTCAGCAGTTCTACCAGATCTAGCCCTTTCTCTAAGTGGCTTGTTCAGTGTCACACAGCTGCCTAGCAGGAAAGATATTATAGTACAAAATTTCAGTGTGTCTCAGTATGAGGTTTTTGAGGGTTTCTCTTGTTTGTTTGTTTTAGAGTGAAAGCAAGTTTATTAAGAGTGTAAAGAAACAAAAGAATGGCTACTCCATAGAGACAGAGCAGGCTGAGGTTGTTTTTAACTTAAGTAAAATTATAGTAAAAATAATCTAGTTAACACAAAATCCTAAAACGTGAAAAGTAAGTTTCTAACAGTAACTTTCTAAAGGAAAAAAGCTCCCTACCTCAAACCTTAGTTTGTCAGTCACATACCCAGAGGCTGGTTAGTGTTACTCATTTATCTTTTTAAACAGCCGGAGGTTGCACAAGCATGTTTGTGTGTGATTTCTATTTTGCCTTTCTTGCCTGTCTTTGAACTAGGAGCATCCCATATCAACTGGTATACATCCATCTTACTCTTTATTGGGCTGCTGTTATTCTACTGGATGGATATATTAGACTATATTAAAATGTATCTAACCTATTATTGGACTTAGGGCTTATTGCTGTTCATTCCTTCATTCAACAATTATTTTTTGGACTCTACAACTTGCCTAGTAGTACACAAGATGCAGGCGGCTGTGGTTTCTTCCATCACTGACTGGGCATTCCTCATGTCCTCATACTTTGTGCATAAATAGGAATATAAATTTACAGGATAAATTCAACCGGTGAAATTGCTGGATGAAATTAGATGTGTATTTTTCAGTGTTGAGTAATATAACAAACTGTCTTCCAAAGAGTTTTCAGTGCCTTCCAAAGGTCGCAGTAGCTCAGGCCTGCAATCCCAGCGCTTTGGGAGGCTGAGGATGGTGGATCAATTGGGCTCAGGAGCTCACGAACAGCCTGTGCAACATGGTGAAACCTCATCTCTACAAAAAAATAACAAAAATTAGCCAGGTGTGGTGGCACGTGCATGTAATCCCAGCTACTTGGGAGGCTGAAGTGGGAGAATCGCTTGAGCCCAGGAGGTGGAGGTTGCAGAGAGCCGAGATTGTGCTACTGCACCACAGCCTGGACAACAGAGTGAGGCCCTGTCTCAAAAAAAAAAAAAAAGAAAAAAAGAAAAAAACTCTATAACTCATCACTCTGACATTACATGATTTTGCCTTTTCCTCCATAACCCACACTGTATTATCAAACACGATTTGAGTATAAACCTGCTAGAAGAGATAGACTTTTTCATTGTTATAATAATATGCATTTATTTAAGTGTGATTAATAATCTTTTATATACATGTAAAATTTCAAAATTTCTTTCCAGTTAACTGAAAATGGCCTGTTTTTGCTTTTGTTCTTTTTTTGTTATAGTTTTAGGGTACATGTGCACAACGTGCAGGTTTGATACATAGATATACATGTGCCATGTTGGTTTGCTGCACCCATCAACTCGTCATTTACATTAGGTATTTCTCCTAATGCTATCCCTCCCCCAGCTCACCACCCTCCAACAGGCCCCAGTGTGCGATGTTCCCCACTGTGTGTCCAAGTGTTCTCATTGTTCAATTCCCACCTCTGAGTGAGAACATGCAGTGTTTGGTTTTCTGTCTTTGTGATAGTTGCTGAGAATGATGGTTTCCAGCCTCGTCCATGTCCCTGCAAAGGACATGAACTCAACCTTCTTTATGGCTGCATAGTATTACATGGTGTATATGTGCCACATTTTCTTAATCCAGTCTATCATTGATGGACATTTGGGTTGGTTCCAAGTCTTTGCTATTGTGAATAGTGCCGCAATAAACATACGTGTGCATGTGTCTTTATAGTAGCATGATTTATAATCCTTTGGGTATATACCCAGTAATGGGATTGCTGGGTCAAATGGTATTTCTAGTTCTAGATCCTTGAGGAATCACCACAGTCTTCCACAGTGGTTGAACTAATTTACACTCCCACTAACAATGTAAAAGCGTTCCTATTTCTCCACATCTTCTCCAGCACCTGTCGTTTCCTGACTTTTCAATGATCACCATTCTAACTGGCGTGAGATGGTATCCCATTGTGGTTTTGATTTGCATTTCTCTGATGACCAGTGATGATGAGCATTTTTTCATGTATCCGTTGGCTGCATAAATGTCTTCTTTTGAGAAGTGTCTGTTCATATCCTTCACCCACTTTTTGATGGGGTTGTTTTTCTTGTAAATTTGTTTAAGTTCCTTGCAGATTCTGGATATTAGCCCTTTGTCAGATGGGTAGATTGCAAAAATTTTCTCCCATTCTGTAGGTTGCCTCTTCATTCTGATGCTAGTTTCTTTTGCCATGCAGAAGCTCTTTAGTTTAATTGGATCCCATTTCTCAGTTTTGGCTTTTGTTGCCATTGCTTTTGGTGTTTTAGTCATGAAGTCCTTGCCCACACCTATGGCCTGAATGGTATTGTGTAGGTTTTCTTCTAGGGTTTTTATGGTTTTAGGTCTAACATTTAAGTCTTTAATCCATCTTGAATTAATTTTTGTATAAGATGTAAGGAAGGGATCCAGTTTCAGCTTTCTACATATGGCTAGCCAGTTTTCCCAGCGCCATTTATTAAATAGGGAATCCTTTCCCCATTTCTTGTTTTTGTCAGATTTGTCAAAGATGAGATGGTTGTAGATGTGTGGTGTTATTTCTGAGTCCTCTGTTCTGTTCCATTGGTCTATATATCTCTTTTGGTACAAGTACCGTGCTGTTTTGGTTACTGTAGCCTTGTAGTGTAGTTTGAAGTCAGGTAGCATGATGCCTCCAGCTTTGTTCTTTCTGCTTAGGATTGTCTTGGCAATGTGGGCTCTTTTTTGGTTCAATATGAACTTTAAAGTAGTTTTTTCCAGTTCTGTGAAGAAAGTCATTGGTAGTTTGATGGGGATGGCATTGAATCTATAAATTACCTTGGGCAGTATGGCCATTTTCACGATATTGATTCTTCCTATCCATGAGCATGGAATATTCTTCCATTTGTTTGTGTCCTCTTTTATTTTGTTGAGCAGTGGTTTGTAGTTCTCCTTGAAGAGGTCCTTCACATTCCTTGTAAGTTGGATTCCTAGGTATTTTATTCTCTTTGTAGCAATTGTGAATGGGAGTTCACTGATTATTTGGTTCTCTGTTTGTCCGTTATTGGTGTATAGGAATGCTTGCGATTTTTGCACATTGATTTTGTATCCTGAGACTTTGCTGAAGTTGCTTATCAGCTTAAGGAGATTTGGGGTTGAGACGATGGGGTTTTCTAAATTTACAGTCATGTCTTCTGCAAACAGGGACAATTTGACTTCCCATTTCCTAATTGAATACCCTTTATTTCTTTCTCTTGTCTGATTGCCCTGGCCAGGACTTCCAACACTATGTTGAATGGGAATGGTGAGAGAGGGCATCCTTGTCTTGTGCCAGTTTTCAAAGGGAATGCTTCCAGTTTTGGCCCATTCGGTATGATACTGACTGTGGGTCTGTCATAAATACCTCTTATTATTTTGAGATACGTTCCATCAATATCTAGTTTTTTGACAGTCTTTAGCATGAAGAGCTGTTGAATTTTGTCAAAGGCCTTTTCTGCATCTATTGAGATAATCATGTGGCATCTATTGAGATAATAATTTTGTCATTGGTTCTGTTTATCTGATGGATTACACTTATTGATTTGTGTATGTTGAACCAGGCTTGCATTCCAGGGATGAAGCCAACTTGATCGTGGTGGATAAGCTTTTTGATGTGCTGCTGGATTCGGTTTGCCAGTATTTTATTGAGGATTTTTGCATCGATGTTCATCAGGGATATTCATCTAAAATTCTCTTTTTTTGTTGTGTCTCTGCCAGGCTTTGATATCAGGATGATGCTGGCCTCATAAAATGAGTTTGTGAGGATCCCCTCTTTTTCTATTGATTGGAATAGTTTCAGAAGGAATGGTACCAGCTCCTTTTTGTACCTCTGGTAGAATTTGTCTGTTAATCGGTCTGTTTTTTTTTTTTTTTTTTTGGTTGGTAGGCTATTAATTATTGCCTCAATTTCAGAGCCTGTTATTGGTCTATTCAGAGATTCAACTTCTTCCTGGTTTAGTCTTGGGAGGGTGTATGTGTCCAGGAATTTATCCATTTCTTCTAGATTTTCCAGTTTATTTGCATAGAGGTGTTTATAGTATTCTCTGATGGCAGTTTGTATTTTGTGGGATCGGTGGTGATATCCCCTTTATCATTTTTTTGGTGTCTATTTGATTATTTGATTCTTCTCTCTTTTCTTCTTTATTAGTCTTTTTTTTTTTTTTTTTTTTTGATACGGAGTCTCACTCCGTCACCCAGGCTGGAGTGCAGTGGCATGATTCGGCTCACTGCAAGCTCTGCCTCCTGGGTTCACGCCATTCTCCCACCTCAGCCTCCCAGTAGCTGGGACTACAGACGCCCGCCACCACGCCCAGCTAATTTTTCTGTATTTTTAGTAGAGACGGGGTTTCACCGTGTTAGCCAGGATGGTCTTGATCTCCCGACGTCGTGATCCGCCTGCCTCGGCCTCCCAAAGTGCTGGGATTACAGGCGTGAGCCACCGTGCCTGGCCTTCTTTATTAGTCTTGCTAGCGGTCTATCAATTTTGTTGATCGTTTCAAAAAACCAGCTTCTAGATTCATTGATTTTTCGAAGGGTTTTTTGTATCTCTATCTCTTTCAGTTCTGCTGTGATCTTAGTTGTTTCTTAACTTCTGCTAGCTTTTGAATTTGTTTGCTCTTGCTTCTCTATTTCTTTTAATTGTGATGTTAGGGTGTCGATTTGAGATCCTTCCTGCTTTCTCTTGTGGTCATTTAGTGCTATAAATTTCCCTCTACACACTGCTTTAAATGTGTCCCAGAGATTCTGGTACGTTGTGTCTTTGTTCTCATTGGTTTCAAAGAACATCTTTATTTCTGCCTTCATTTTGTTATTTACCCAGCAGTCATTCAGGAGCAGGTGGTTCAGTTTCCATGTAGTTGTGCGGTTTTGAGTGAGTTTCTTAATCCTCAGTTCTAATTTGATTGCGCTGTGGTCTGAGACACAGTTTGTTGTGATTTCTTTTCTTTTACATTTGCTAAGGAGTGCTTTACTTCCAATTATGTGGCCAATTTTAGAATAAGTGCGATGTGGTGCTGAGAAGAATGTATATTCTGTTGATTTGGGGTGGAGAGCACTGTAGATGTCTATTAGGTCTCCTTGGTGCAGAGCTGTGTTCAAGTCCTGTATATCCTTGTTAACCTTCGTCTCATTGATCTGTCTAATATTGACAGTGGGGTGTTAAAGTCTCCCATTATTATTGTGTGGGAGTCTAAGTCTCTTTGTAGGTCTCTAAGGACTTGCTTTAAGAATCTGGGTGCTCCTGTATTGGATGCTTACATATTTAGGATAGTTAGCTCTTCTTGTTGAATTGATCCCTTTACCATTATATAATGACCTTCTTTGTCTCTTTTGATCTTTGTTAGTTTAAAGTCTGTTTTATCAGAGACTAGGATTGCAACCCCTGCTTTTTTTTTGCTTTCCATTTGCTTGGTAGATCTTCCTCCATTCCTTTATTTTGAGCCTATATGTGTCTCTGCATGTGAGATGTGCTATAGACATCTGATGGGTCTTGACTGTTTATTCAATTTGCCAGTCTGTATCTTTTAATTGGGACAATTAGCCCATTTACATTTAAGGTTAATATTGTTATGTGTGAATTTGATCCAGTCATTATGATGTTAGCTGGTTATTTTGCCCATTAATTGATGCAGTTTCTTCATAGCATTGATGGTCTTTACAATTCGGCATGTTTTGCAGTGGCTGGTACCGGTTGTTCCTTTCCATGTTTAATGCTTCTTTCAGGAGCTCTTATAAGGCAGCCCTGGTGGTGACAAAATCTCTCAGCTTGTCTGTAAAGAATTGTATTTCTCCTTCACTTATGAAGCTTAGTTTGGCTGGACATGAAATTCTGGGTTGAAAATTCTTTTCTTTAAGAATGTTGAATATTGGCCCCCTACTCTCTTCTGGTTTGTAGGGTTTCTACTGAGAGATCTGCTGTTAGTCTGATGGGCTTCCCTTTGTGGGTAACCCGACTTTTCTCTCTGGCTGCCCTTAACATTTCTTCCTTCATTTCAACCTTGGTGAATCTGACAATTATGTGTCTTGGGGTTGCTCTTCTCGAGGAATATCTTTGTGGTGTTCTCTGTATTTCCTGAATTTGATTGTTGGCCTGACTTGCTAGGTTGGGGAAGTTCTCCTGGATAATATCCTGAAGAGTGTTTTCCAACTGGTTCCACTCTCCCCATCACTTTCAGGTACACCTATCAAAAGTAGATTTGGTCTTTTCACATAGGCCTATATTTCTTGGAGGCTTTGTTCATTTCTTTTTACTCTTTTTTCTCTAACCTTGTCTTCTCGCTTTATTTCATTAATTTGATCTTTAATCACTGATACCCTTCTTTCCACTTGATGGAATCAGCTACTGAAGCTTGTGCATGCATCACGAAGTTCTTGTGCCATGCTTTTCAGTTCCATCAGGTCATTTAAGGTCTTCTCTACACTGTTTATTCTAGTTTGCCATTCGTTTAACCTTTTTTCAAGGATTTTAGCTTCCTCGTGTTGGGTTTGAACATGCTCCTTTAGCTCAGACAAGTTTGTTATTACTGACCTTGTGAAACCTACTTCTGTCAGCTCATCAAAGTCATTCTCCGTCCGGCTTTGTTCTATTGCTGGTGAGGAGCTGTGATCCTTTGGAGGAGAAGAGGCGCTCTGGTTTTTAGAATTTTCAGCTTTTCTGCTCTGGTTTCTCCCCATCTTTGTGGTTTTATCTACCTTTGGTCTTTGACATTCATGACCTACACATGGGATTTTGGTGTGGATGTTCTTTTTGTTGATGTTGGCGCTATTCCTGTCTGTTAGTTAGTTTTCCTTCTAACAGTCAGGTCTCTCAGCTGCAGGTCTGTTGGAGTTTGCTGGAGGTCCATTCCAGACCCTGTTTGCCTTGGTGTCACCAGCGGAGGCTGCAGAACAGTGAATATTGCAGAACAGCAAATATTGCTGCCTGATCCTTCCTCTGGAAGCTTCATCCCAGAGTGTCACCTGCCTATATGAGGTGTCTGTTGGCCCCTACTGGGAGGTGTCTCCCAGTTAGGCTACACGGGGGTCAAGGACCCACTTGAGGAGGCAGTCTGTCCATTCTCAGAGCAGAAATGCCATGCTGGGAGAACCACTGTGCTCTTCAGAACTGTCAGACAGGGACGTTTAAGTCTGCAGAAGCTGTCTGCTGCCTTTTGTTCAGCTATGCCCTGCCCACAGAGGTGGAGTCTATAGAGGCTGTAGGCCTTGCTGTGCTGCAGTGGGCTCCACCCAGTTCGAGCTTTTGGCCCACTTTGTTTACCTACTCAAGCCTCAGCAATGGCGGATGCCCCTCCCCCAGCCAGGCTGCTGCCTTGAAGTTAGATCTCAGACTGCCACGCTAGCAGTGAGCAAGGCTCCATGGGTGTTGGACCCGCCAAGCCATGCACAGGAGAGAATCTCCTTGTGTGCCAGTTGCTAAGACCTTGGGAAAAGTGCAGTATTTGGGTGGAAGCGTCCTGTTTTTCCTGGTACATCCATCATGGCTTCCCTTGGCTAGGAAAGGGAAATCCCCCAACCCTTTGCACTTCCTGGGTGAGGCAATGCACTGCCTTGCTTCAGCCCACCCTCCATGGGCTGCACCCACTGTCCAACCAGTCCCAGTGAGATGAACCAGGTACCTCAGTTGGAAATGCAGAAATCACCCATCTTCTGCATCGATCACACTGGGAGCTGCAGACTGGAGCTGTTCCTATTCGGCCATCTTGGAATGGATCCCATTTTTATGTTTTACTGATTTATAAAATATTTTTATGTATTTTAGGCCTTTTTATATATTTTAGGCCTTTGTCCTTGATTTTTATCTGTTACATTATTTATACTATTTTTTTTCTGTGCAGAATTTAAAATTTTAATGTAATCAAATGAATTGATTTTATTAGTCTTTGATTGCTTCTGGGTTTTATAATCTCTTCTCTTGTCCAAATTTTTTTCTAGTTATTTGTGTCTTCTCTTTTTTATGTTGGGGTCTTTGATCTATTGAGATTTGTTTTTATGTTAGGAGTAAAACAGGAATCCAACTTTATTTATTTTCATTTTTTAGATGGCTATATAAGTATCCCAATATCATGAGTAATAAACTAATATGTACTTAGTAACTACTGAATATGAAAACACAATCTCAGGTCCTATGAAGAATGAAGCTTAAATGAGGCATTAAACATATATATGTATAGAGATAACTAACAATAAAACATGTTTCATTTACTAATTTCATTTTAGCTGTTTTAAAAAAAGTAATGTTTAAATAGAAAAATAAAATTGACCATCAGCCTCTGGGACATAATATATTTTTTTCTGTATTCCTTAAATAAGGAATTGTTTTCATTGTACCATGCCCTTGAGGAATTGGCTAGCAGGACTGTGTCTAAATCCACCGCATAGAAATCAAGTTTCTGTCTGTGAACTCTTTGTCTTGCTTTTCTGCCAACTGGAAAGGAAAAGGAAAGGGTAAGAGTGCAAAACTTTTTTCATTTTCCTCTGCAATAGCACTTAATTCAACTCTAACTTCTTCATTCATAATATAGAAGCCCTATAGTTTTTGTATAAAGAAAGCTTGATAAGTGCCTCAGTCACAATGAAATTTCTCATTATTCTAGTTTTTGTATTTGAAGTTATGATGAATTAATAAGGTTTTATTATATAATCCTAATAGCTAATGTGCTTATAGAATGCAACATACTTTGGTATGAAACTAGGGTTTTCATGGATTATCTTTTATTATTTTCTCATTTTAGACGAAACAGATATAAAGAGTAAGTAACTTGTCTGAAATTATGTAGCCATTAAGTGTTGAAGCAGGGATTTGAATTTGGGTTGGGCTCAGGAGAGAGCCTGCGCTCTCAAATACACTGCACTTGCCTCTTATATTTAAAACAACAAACATATAAAACAGCTAACCGTTCACTTCTCTGCCTGTTCTACAATCTCATGAATTCCTTATATCAAGTGATAGCCTAGTTCCTTTTACTTTTGTTCCATGTGATAAGCTTTTTATGCTATAATTATCTTTATGGTTTTCCCAAAGCTTTCCAAATTCCATAGATTCTCCCTGCTAATTTCTCTCTAAATGCAGCTTCTTTTATAGAATTTTTCATATCATGTGTCCATTTCAGTTTCTACTCTGCTCCTGATAGTTATTGCCTTTGAACAAATGTGTAATTTCTCAGAGCTTTACTCTACTTTTTTTTTTTTTTTCTTGAGACGGAATCTGGCTCTGTCGCCCAGGCTGGAGTGCAGTGGCGCAATCTCGGCTCACTGCAACCTTCGCCTCCCAGGTTCAAGCGATTCTCCTGCCTCAGCCTCCTGAGCACGCACCACCACACCCAGCTAATTTTTGTATTTTTAGAGATGGGGTTTCACCATATTGGCCAGGATGGTCTTGATCTCTTGACCTCGTGATCCATCCGTTTTGGCCTCCCAAAGTGCTGGGATTACAGGCATGAGCCATTGCGCCTGGCTGGAGCTTTACTTTTCTTATTCTTATAATGCCACAACAGTAGCTACTTCTCAGGGTGATGGTGAGGAGGAATTCAAAAGATGGCATTAGACCCTATAAAAGTGCTCCAAATATGGTGGTTCTTATTTTGTTTCAAAGTACATGAAACATGTAAGAAGAAACCCACTCTGTTACAAAACATAGTTAACCCATAACATTTTAAATGTTTATTTACTTCTAATGTTTGCAAAACAGACACCTTCCAATGATGAATATTTATTTTTAGCCACTTCTTTGTTGTTGTTGTGGACATAGGGTGGTTTGTTTGAGAATTGCTCAGTAGCAGTTTATTTACATAATTTATTTATGACAGCTATACTGTGAATTTATGTATCAGTGGATAAGTAAAGACCAAAGTTCCAGGTTTAGATCTTTCAGTTTGCAAAAATTGTGCGAGATAGTGATTTGTGCCTCTTTACAGAAGTCAGTTTTTCAAGTGTGTGGTTCCAGTTGGTTTACTCATGACTTAATTTATTCTTTCATTCAACACGTGTTGTTATCTCCTGGGTGTGCAGCACTCTGCAGAGATGAATAAGCTGAGGCCCCTGCCAGTATTAAACCTAAATGATCCCTTCTAATGAAGCCACAACTTTTATCATTCCACAGGAAAAAAAAACACATTATTTCTATATAGTTACTAATATGCAGCTTCCAGCATTTTACTTGAATTGGAATGAAAAAGACTTTTTATGTCTGAGGAAACTATCAGAAAAGTAAAAAGCATTGTAAAATACTATTAACAGTTATTCTGGTACCCCCTAAGACTGGAGGAGGAAGAGAAATGCACCGTATAGAGTAGAATGAAGATATTAGGACCTACAATGTGCCTGTTGTTCTCATGCTTTTGGAAACTGCTATTTAGGTCACCAATTATTTCTTTGTTGGCAAATTGACTTTTTTCTTTCTTACTCCTCTCTTACATTTAACTCTTAGCAACATTCTCTCTTTTTTCAAAGTTAAGAAAGGTTTATTAAATACAGAAATGAAATAGAGGGAGACAGACAGAGAGAGAAAGAGAGGGAGATAAATCAGAGATGGGGGTGAGGGGGAGCAGAGCAATGCAGATGGCACTGTCCTCCCTCTCGTGTACCAGTGCTGGTTCTCTTCAGGTCCACTCAGTTTCTGTCTTCCTCCAGCCATTCCCAGCCATTAACATTTTCCAAGGCTCAGCATTTCCCTCTCTAGTTTTTGTCGTTTGTAGTTTCTCCTCCAGATCATTGCGATTTTTGTGGTTATAGTTACCTTGTTTATTCCAATTACTCTCAAATATAAAATCTGTCATTTTCTCTGCACTGCAGTCTCACATTAATGTCTCTTTAAACTCAAAACAAATATATTGTAACTTGTGAAAAATTGAGAGTGCCAAAAATCATGAGAATGAAATTAAAATATAAATATAATAATTTTTAAATACATAATTTGCTTTAGTATTTTCCACAATATGCTGGTAGTGTTTGTATTGTTTGCGTATGTGATTAGCTATTTCCGGTGGTTCTTTTGGAAAGAAAGAAAATGGGATTTCTTCAAACCATATTTTGACAAGATCCAGTATCCAAGTATACTGCTCCTGGGCTCTTCTAACTCATTTGATTGATTTCTATACTTCCTTATTTCAAAAAATACTAAAAGTGGTGTTTCAGCTTTCTATTGCTGAGCAACAAGTCACTCCAAGAATTAGTGGCTTAAAACACAATGATTTATTTGTTTTTGATATCACCAGTTTGGGCAGGGCTCAGTGGGAGTGGTTCATCTCTGTTCCACATGGCATTAGATGGGAACTTGGCTGAGGTCGCACTATCCAGGATGTCCTCTCAACCTCCATGCCTCTCTCCACATGAATTGCTATCATTCAGTAATCTCACATAGTGTCTGGATCCCAAATAGTACATTCAGAAGGTACCAGGCTTCTTAAAGCTTGGCCCACACAGTATCACTTCTGCCAGTTGATATTAGATCAAAGCAAGGTGGAAGGCCAGCCTAGATTCAAGGGGAGTGAAGCAAATAGATGCCATCTCTTAATGGGAAGAATGGTGCATGGGTATCAGGAGGGGAGGAATTGGTGGCTGTCTTTGGAGGATATCTACCATGGGTGGTGAATGAAAATTGCTTGGCTCTGAATTTGTGATTAACCCCTGTCACCTCAGATCCTTGATAAAAGAACTTTCAGTTTTCACAGCTGAAAAGATACCCTAGATTAAACTCTTGACATAATGGATGGCAAAGTTTATACACAATGCCAAAGCTTTTCTTCCATTTTTACAAAATCATTACCATGTATGCCATTTGTAGACAATTTTAATTTTATTTTTCAGTTACTAAAAAACTATTATAAGTGGAGAGCAGAATGTCCAGAAATAAGTGCAGATCTACATCCTAGAAGTATTATTGGCCTCCTAAAGGCTGGCTACCATGGAGTCCTGAGATCCAGGGATCCCACTGGCAGCAAAGTTCTTATTTACAGAATCGGTAAGTCATACACAACTCTTTTTTTTTTCTCCTCTCCTCCAGTTCAGTTGTGTTCCCTCCCCTCTCCTCTTCTCTCTTTCTTCCATTTCTTCCTTGAATACCATATAGAAAGCTTCAATGCATTCATCTTTAGGAATTTGGGCTTTAATTTAAAATTTTAGGTTTTAACTTAGGTTTAATTTAGGTCTTAATGTCCCCCAAATATAATAACACTTTGGTAATTGTGAGAAAATTAACAGATACAAGTGAAAATCCTAGTTTCATTCTTCCACACAGTCAACTGTACAAAATAAGAAGAAAGGAAAATAGTGAAGATGAATAGTGTGAGAATATTTTAAAAAATCATGGAAAAGTGTTTCAAAAATGCTTAGTAGGAAGTGCAAATAAGAATTCTGAACTATTGGCTGGGCATGGTGGCTCACACCTGTAATCCCAGCTGAGGTCAGGAGTTCGAGACCAACCTGGCCAACATGGTGAAACCCCGTCTCTACTAAAAGTACAAAAATTAGCTGGGTGTGGTGGTGCATGCCTGTAATCCCAGCTACTCGGGAGGCCGAGGCAGGAGGATTGCATGAACCTGGGAGGCAGAGGTTGCAGTGAGTCAAGATTGCGCCATTGCACTCCAGCCTGGGCAAAAGAACAAGAGTCCGTCTTAAAAAAACAAACAAACAAACAAAAAACAACCAGAATTCTGGGCTATAATGTAAACTCCATGAGATTGTGGATTTCATCTGCTCTGTTTGCTGGTGTATCCCAGGCACTGAAAACATGGTCTGGTACTTGGTAGGTAGTCACTAAATATTTGTGGAATGAGTGAGTGAATGACTAGTTCGAAAATGCCCCAGGCCGAGGAGCAAGAGGCTCATTCTCTTGGGTGGAGGAGGGTGCAGAGGAAAGGCAACTCCTCTGGGAGCTGTTGCAGACACGGTATTCCATTAACTCCTGTTTATTCTCATTGCATCCCCTTTTTTTCTATTAGGTGTTGCTAGTGTTTCTTGTAGGTTGGTGTCTTAGTATATTCAGGCCATTATAACAAAATGCCGTAGACTGGGTGACTTATAAAAACAGAATTTTATTTCTCACAGTTCTGGAGGCTGGGAAATCCAAGATCAAGGCACTGGCAGATTTGGTGTTTGGTGAGGGCCTGCTACCTGGTTCCTAGGTGACATCTCTCACTTTAACCTCACATGTTGGAAGTGAAAAGGCATCTCTCTTGGAACTCATAAGGGCACTAATCCCATTCATGAGGGTTCCATCCTCATGACTTCATCATCTTGCAAAGGGCCCACCTCTTACTACCATCACTTTGGGAGTTAGAATTTCAGCATATGACTGTTGAGGGGATGTAAACATTCAGATCATAGCAGTTGGTGACCTATAACTTCTGTCCTCCCTCAGACCTGCATATGATTAAAAATGGCCAGCACAGGAGAAGGACTCACACTATTCCCAGAATTTCTCATGGCCCAGTTGAAGGACAAAGATAAACCAACATTTCATGACCAGAATTTTTGAATTATAATTTTACAGAAACAACTATATCTTTAAAGATTTAAAATATTTAAATATTTGCATTTCTTGCCTGCTTATAGATAAGATACCTGCCTGTAACTCAACTGCTTGCCATACTGCAAGAAGTTACTGTATTTAATTTTTGAAAGGATATTGGAAGATCGAGTAAAATGATTTGGGGCTGTTTTTTTATTTTTTTTGCCCTAGCTTAAGTGTCAAATAAAATTGAGTTAATCATGAAATCCCATCTATAAAACAGACATCATGATCTTTCTGTTCTTTCATTGCTGCACCAGTGTCAGAGGAAATTGAATGAGCTCATAGCAATGAAGTTCCTTGAGCTTCTTATGGGTAGTCTTGCCAGATTTAACAAAGTACCTATGTTTTATTTAGGAAATAAACCTATATGTTATAAAAATAAAGGATGCCCAGTTACCTTTGAATTTCAGATAAACAACAGTTTTTTTAAAGTATGTATGGAGCATTCTTATGTTAAAAATTATATACTGGTTATCTGAAATTCAACTTTAATTGAGTGTTGTATATTTTTACCTGGCAACTCTACTCAGGGGTCCAAGAAACATAAAACTGAAACCTGCAGCTAATTATTTTTGTAAATGTCTTGGCTCTGCATTGTCTGGCTAGATTTTATTGTTTCTAGTTTGTTCATAAAGTGACTGAGGCAGGTGAAGAAGTAAAAGTGACACCTTGATAGTGAGAAAGCAGATGTGCAGTTTTGATCATAAATACCTTAACACTGAACCAGTAGGGGTATTTTTCTGGGCCTCGTGTAGCACATTAATTTAGAAGTATATTGTTTAACTCAAGAGATTTGAAAATCAAGAAAACATGTAATTTAGTGATGGTCAGAACAGGAAGGTATGTTGCAAATCTCCTGTATGTTCTGTTATTCTAGGATGAAAGGGAGAAACTCAGAAAGTTTTATGAGTAAATTGAAAACTTTTCTAAATTTGATTGAATTAATGGGAGGAGCTAAAGAAGGAAATCTGTGGTGGAACTTTTCGGTAGAACTTTAGCATAACCACCTCCTCTAGATACCATCTCTGTGCAGTAAAAGCAATGAGAAAATGCACACAGCCCTTTCCTCCATGCGGGCCGGGCAACCCAAGGTGAAGCTAAGTTTTGACCTTTATCAGCCAACATGCTGTAGGATATAATTTTATGTCTTTTGAGATCCCATAGTATACTACAGCAGCAAAAGTAAAATTTAACAGTGAGTGTGAAGTTTTGACTGTGGCTTAGTTCTTGTGAATACAGGTTCTGGAGCATGTGACCTGGATTGGAATCTCAGCTCTGCTACATTCTAGCTGTGTGAAACACTATGTAGCTGTAACTGCATTTTCTCATCTGTAAAATGGGCACATTGAAAAGCTGTCACATAGGGTTGCTGTAAGCATTAAATCAATCTATCAGTCTGTCTATCTAAAATATAACAAGAGCATTACCTGGTACATAAAAGCACTCAATACATATTAAGTAGATACTGGAGAAGGAATTCAAAATATAAGGTATATTTTTCTTTTGCCTCAATGGAGCTTAAATTCTAGCCAGCACTGTACCATAGAACTTTCTATGATGATGAAACTGTTCTACAATAGCTACTATTCTTATGTGGCTATTGAGCACTTGAAATGTGACTACTGCAACTAAGAAACAGATTTTTTTTTTTTTTTTTTTTCTAAGCTAGGATCTTACTCTGCCATCTGGGCTAGAGTGCAGTGGCACAATCATAGCTCACTGCAGTCTTGAACTCCTGGGCTCAAGTGATCCTCCCACTTTGGCTTTTGGAGTAGCTGGGACTAGAGGCATGTGCTACCACACCCAGCCAGTTTTTTTATTATTTTTATTTTTTAGAGATGCATTCTCACTATGTTGCCCAGGATGGTCTCACTCCTGGCCTCAAGCAATCCTCCCCCATCAGACCCACAAAGTGCTGGGATTCTAGTGGCATGAACCACTGCACCCGGTGAAACTAAATTTTTAATTTAAATTTGAATGACCACACATGGCTAATGGCTACCATATTAGCCAGTGTAGGCCAAACAATTATGTTGGTTGGCTCAGAACTTAGGACATAAACTATTTTTTTGATTGGCAAACTTCATTTGTTCTGCTTTTTTTTTTTTTAAAAATCATTATAGCATTCAGCCAATGTCTGAAGTTAGTATAGTATTTTTGATCTGGGTTATCCATGGGTTGATTGTTCAAATTCTTATGAGAAATCTGAGGCTTGTTTTTTTTGTTTTGTTTTGTTTTGTTTTGTTTTTTTGAGACAGAGTCTTGTTCTGTTGCCCAGGCTGGAGAGCAGTGGGCCATCTCGACTCACTACAACCTCTGCCTCCCGAGTTCAAGCGATTCTCCTGCCTCAGCTTCCCAAGTAGCTGGGACTACAGGTGTGCGCCACTATGCCCAGCTAATTTTTGTATTTTTAGTAGAGATGAAGTTTCACCATGTTGGCCAGGCTGGTCTTGAACTCCTGGCCTCAAGTGATCTGTCCACCTTGGCCTCCCAAAGTGCTGGGATCACAGGTGTGAGCCACCATGCCCGGCCAGAAATCTGAGGCTTTTAAAAAACACTAACACACCTCCTGAAGGATCCATTAATATGACAGAAAATAAAAATTTTTTAAAAATAGCAATCCCATTGTGGCTTCTTAGGAATATTTCTGTTTATTCTTTCTTTTTCTAGATCTTCAACTTTTCTCTTGCTACTACATGCTACCAGTTAACATTTAAATCAGTTAAGGGCCAGCCACCAAAAACAAAACAAAAACTCTTCATTCGTTCCACAAAACTCTCCCTCCTTCATTACATCTATCTCCCCTCTCTTTGTTAGTGATGTCCACCATCCACATTTTCTCACAGTTTCTCCTCAGCCCACCCCAGTTTGATTTCACTCCCATCCATGCTGAAATGAATGTAACCAACCATTATTGACTTTCTTTTCACCACATCTAATGGACATACTTAGTCCTATTTCACTTAACCTCTCAACAAAGTGAATCACTTCCTCTTTCTTGAAAAATCCTCTTCCCTTGGCTTCTCTGATGCCATGTTCTCTTGGTGTTTTTCTCTGACATCACTGGCTGCTCCTCCTTAATCTCTTTTTCTGGCATTTCCTCTTCTACTCATCCTTTAAACTCTGAATTTTTTTAGGACATTGGCCTCAGCCTTTTCTTTTTATGCTACTTTATCTCTCCGCTTTGATAGAGAAAAACATATCTCTGAGACAATCCCTGTCGTGGATCATCATGTAGGCACAAACAGCCCCCAGATTTGTATCTTCACTCCCATCTTTTCCTTGAGGATCCAGACCCACACAACTAGCTGCTATTCCAGCTGCACCCAGTTGGATGTCTCACAGTCACCATTTTAACATGTCCATACTTATAATCTTTTCCACCCAAACAGGTCTCTTATCTCAATAAATGGTACTGTGTGTACACCATGGAGTACTACACAGCCATAAAACGAATGACATTATGTCCTTTGCAGCAACATGGATGCAGCTGGAGGCCATTATCTTAAGTGAATTAAAACAGGAACAGAAAACCAAATACCACATGTTCTCACTTATAAGTAGGAGCTAAACACTGGGTATTTATGACATAAAGATGGGAACAGTAGACACTGGAGATGACAAGAGAGGAGAGGGAGGGAGGGGAGCAAGCATTGAACAACTAACTATTGGGTACTGTGCTCACATACCTGGGTGACAAGATCATTTATACCTGAAACCTCAGCATCATGCAGTATACCAAAGTAACAAACCTGCACATGCACCCCCTGAATCTAAAATAAAAGTTGAAAATAAATAAATAAATGGTGCCACGATTCTATCCAGTTCCCCGTGCCAGAACTTTTGTTGTTGTTTTTTTTTTCTGAAAATTTACTATTGCTTAGTTATGATTTTTTTTTCTTTTTCGTTCATCCTGTTAGGCACTTCAGTCTGAAGACTTACATGGTTTTTTTTCAGCTTTGGAGAACTTTTCTCTATTGCTATGATTCCTCTCTCCTCTGTTTTCTGTTACTGCCTTCTATAACTTTTATTAGTTGGATGTTGAAACTCCTGGATCCAGCTGCATGTATTTCTTACCTTTCTATTCATACATGTCAACTCTTGGCTCTTTTGTGCCAAATTTGAGACAATTCTTCAACTTGATCTTCCAAACCATTTTTCCTCGATTGGCTCTGTCTTTTCCAGCATTTATCTCATCAATGAATGTTTTTTAAAAAACTTATCTTTTTATTTCTAAGATCTCAATGGAGTCTTTTTAATAATAGCCTGTTCTTATAATAATAGCTTATAGTATTCTCCCCACCCCCGGCTGAAACTATTATGCTTCTTTAAAAAAATTCTTTAAATTTTTTTGCAGACCGGTTCTTGCTATGTTGCCCTGATTAGACTTGAACTCCTGGGCTTCAGTGTTCCCCCTCCCCCCACCTCAGCCACCCGAGTAGCTGGAAATACAGGCACCTACCACTGCACCTGTGCCCGGCTTCTATTATGTTTTTTAGTGTCTCCTGCTTTCTTACTTTCTCGAGTTGATGCCTTTGTCTGTTGAGTTTGGTTTCCCTCTCTTTGTGTGCGTATGGATGTGTTTAATATTCTAATTTTTAAGGAATAGATGTCTTTTAAAAAAGATTATCTGCTTGTCCATCCATTACTGTCATTTCTGCATGGCGTGGCCTGTCCCGGGGTGGTGGGAAGGGATGAGATGAGTGAACAAGAATCTCAGTAACTCCTGTCTTAGCACAGGTACTCCCTGTTTCTCTTTGGTGTGAGCAGCTACCTAAGTGCTTCCGTGGCTCTTCTTTCCCAAGCCCTCAATTCCTGCTCTAGCCTACAGGGACATGACTCTGCTATGTGCTGCTTACTACTGGAAGGCTGTCAGAAGATCAACTTGCCTGTCTGTTCCTCATGCATTTCTCTTAGCAACCTCTTTAGTTACTATGGGGTCCTAATTGCTCTTTATAATCCAGGCCCTTGCTTTTCCATTTCCAACATCTCTGAGCTTGGAGCATACACAATGGCATTCCCATCTTTATGTGAGGTTGTGACTTCATCTTGCAGTCAAATTCAGCCTGTGTCCATTCCTTTTTCCGCAATACTCTTTAAAAGCCATTCTTTGCTAGAATTTGAGGAGGAAGGGAGAAGCAGGCACATGTTCTTGGACGCCAGTTGGATTTATTAATCAATTCTTGATCTTTGTAGATGTTTTTATTTCAACTGATCTTTTAAGAATAAAATGAATTAGTCTCCCTTTGGAAATCTTTCTGAATTTTTACACAATGCTAAGATATGATATGCTTTATTTTTTTAGCACACTGGGACCCCAAAGTTTTTACAGCTTATGACGTATTTCGAGTAAGTCTAATCACATCCGAGCTTATTGTACAGGAGGTAGAAACTCAGCGGAATGGAATCAAGGCTATCTTTGATCTGGAAGGTTGGCAGTTTTCTCATGCTTTTCAAATCACTCCATCTGTAGCCAAGAAGATTGCTGCTGTACTTACGGTAAATGTATATTTTAACTGTCAGGCATAATACTTCCAAATTATAGTTTTAAATTTTGCTATATGTTAGACAAAGAGAAGCAAAAGTACATTTGTTAGAAATTTAAATACAATTTTGGAAATGATGTGTAGAATTCAACAATGCTAAGAGGAAGTAAAACGTTATTAGTTTATAAAAGAAAAAATGTTGCAACAAACTGCAAAAATGTGTTCAAATTAGTAACGAGAGGATTTATGCATCTTAATATGTGGTGACTTTATCTTTTTGTCATTAAATTTTTTTCCTAAATTAAAAATTGATTAAAATATATAGCAATGGCACAATAAAATGTCACATAAGTCTTGGTAGGTGTATATTGATATCTTTTTTTTCAAAAGGTTTTTAAAGTGGTCATCATCTTTGACTCAGTAATTCTATTTCTGGGAAACTAGCTAAGGAATAATATTTAATATATTAAAGATTGCATATAATAATAATAGCTTACTATGTGCCAGGTACTTTGCTAAGTGTTTCAAATGCATTATCTTTTAATGTCCACACTGAGCCTATGACATATAACTATTGTATTTTCCCACTTTACAATTAATAAACTATATCTGAGAAGTGATATAGTGATGCCCAGGCACACACAGTTTGCCAGTAGTGAAGTGAGAATTCCAGCCCAGGTCACCTGAATGTAAAAGTCGTGCTTATAACCACCACTTCTCCTATACACAAAGACAGTTACTGCAGCATCAATTTCAGTACAGAAATAAAATAAATAGTTTATTAGTCCAGAAAATAGAAACATGGTTACTTAAAAAATGTACATTCATTTGATGGATTCTTGCAACAATAATAAAACATGATATTTGCAAAAGCTGTATTATGTCAGTGGAACACAATGGGATGAAGATTATTTAGAAAGCATATTAGCAATTATGTTTAAAAGAAAATTATGCATAGAAGGGATTTGGAAGGACAATCCCCAAATTAATAATACATCTCTGAAAGTGATGCATGGAAAAAATAAAAGAACTTCACATAAAAGAACCTTGGAATGAAAGGTCTCTGTATTAATAATACAATTTGTAGGTAGGAAAACCATCCTTTTCCTTCAACTCTTAACTTTTTAAACTTTCTAAATAAGCCTATATTACTTTGATGCTAAAGACATATACCAATGTCAAAGTTTAAAAGTGTGTGTTTATTGTGCTAGTCTTTCAATATTTGTGTTTTTTTTCTCAAAATAAACATTTTTGGGGAAAAAGTTTATAAATTTCCAAATGACTCATTGGTTCATTAAAAGAACATCTATGTGTGATGGGAAAGGAATTTTCTAGTGAAAGTGTGCAGATATTTTGTAAAATACTTTGCCAAATCTATAAGGAGAAACCTTTTTAGAGATCTTTACTTAATCTACTGACAGTGAACTGTAAGCCAGGCTTTTGTGCTGATGGAATAAATAATTTTGAAGATGAAATCACGCACTTTAGATATTTCCATAAGTTTAGCAAGTGTTCAAAGAAGAAACTTGACATTAGGTATCAGATTGTAATATTTATGTTTTGTTATTAAGATTTTTTTATTTTCAAAAGGATTCATTTCCATTGAAAGTTCGTGGCATCCATTTGATAAATGAACCAGTAATTTTCCATGCTGTCTTTTCCATGATCAAACCATTCCTGACTGAAAAAATTAAGCAACGGGTGAGTAAAACATATTCAAGTCTGTGTTCCTCTACACCAAACATTCCAACCCTTTTTAATTTAAGGATTGCTTTATCATCTTTCCTCGTACCTGCCCATCTATATCATTAGCCCAATATTTTGAATATTTATCTAACAAGCCAACTAAAAAAAAGTAAATTAAAATTTACTTTTAATTTATAAAAATCAAGTATATTGGTTGTAAGACTGTGGGGTAACTGGGCTTTTCATACACTGCTGGTTGGAATGCTTAATGGTATATTCCTATAGAGGGCAGTGTGGCAAAGACATCAAAATCACTGTCTTGAATTACCTATACGTAAACAAAATTACATATGCTAGAGGAGCCACAGCAGCAGACGACTGAAAACCAGGAAGTGTTCACCATTAGGGCATTGGTTAAATAAACATCTACACAACAGAAAACAACCAGATTGCAGGATATTTTGTAAACTGAAATAAACAAAATGTGGAATAGTGTTTATGGCATGCTACCTTTTGTATACAAAGGGGAGAAATAAGAATATATTTCATAAATTTACATTAAAAGGATATACAAAAAATAATATAAGTGGATATCTATAGGGAACAAGAGAAGAGGTGTGAACTACAGTAGATGAGAATAGGTTTGGGAGCAAGATCTCTCACTGTGTATCTTTTATCTTGTTTTGATTTGTAACCATATGAATTTATTATTAATGCAAATAAAAATAAACATTTTTCTTAAACAGTAAAGCCTACTTAACGGTTTCAGTCTAACTGAGAACCACAGTAACTGAGGTATATGACTTAATGTCATGCTAGTTAGAGCAAAGATACTGGATTTTTTCTTCTTTACCTAGCCTATGGAGCCTTATCTCAGAAAAAGCATCTCATATCTCTTAGACTTTTTGAAAGGTTGAAAATAGAGTCCGCGTTCTCAAGAATGGCAACCATTCTAAACTAATCTGTAAAGAAGAATTTTTAGAGCATCTATTTAGACAAACATTGGCATCATCTAATGCCTTGAACACAAAACAATTTGTAAAGGCTTTAACAGTTTAAATCTAAAAAATTACTGAAATGTCAGCAGTGATAATATAAACTGTAATAGCACATTTGGAATTTTAGAAACGATGTTCTTTCATATTAAGAAAATATAACATCTTATACCTGGTCAGAAAGTTATGACCCTAGAGCTTCTTTAGAGGTTATCCAGTGGATACTTCTGTTTGTCTTCAAGAACCACCCTTAAATTGCCTGCTTTAGCAAAAATGGCCACTTTCAGCTACTTTTCATTCTAGTATTTTTATACAAATCAATTTTGTTTGTTCATTTTTTTCTCTCTTCAGTGTAACTTGATAATATCTGGCTTCCCTCTGTTTAATTCTTAGAGATCTAAAAATAACTATTTCTATTTTGAGTAATATTTTAGATAAAAACAAAAACAAGAATAAACTGAACCTAAGAAATAGGAGAATATGGAGAAAAAAGAAGCAAAAGTAAAAAGTTGAGAAGTTAGGGGAAGGATGTCAGTGAAAGTTAGTTGACGGGAAACAGACTTGCCAAAATAGGGAGAAAAAAACTCTGATCCAGCCACTTTTTTCCTTTTCAACTTTTTGGCAATGCCCCATACATTTTCTTATTTTGCCCCTTCCTGAGGAGATAGAATTTCTTCTCAATTACCTGATAATATTTTACATATTTCAGAAAAAATTAAAGATTGGCTTTGTGAGTTTCCTAAGTGAGTATAGGAAACTCATTTCATCCATCAAACCTCATATCCCAGCACATAATAGATGCTTATTAAATGATTGTTGAATACATAGAGGAACATTTTGCCCTAGAAAGTGAAAAAAGGTTATTTATTTATTTTAGCAGGTATGCTTTTGGTTCAAGTTTCTACGGCTTTCTCTTAACTTCAGGGCATTCTATGATCAATTTTTATAGTTTAAAATATTTGAAAAGTTAAGGTTCTCAACTATCATAATTGTTTTTTAATGCTTTTTTAAAATTTGACTTTTTAATTCTTTTAATTCTTTTTTTTTTTTTTAGACAGGGCCTCACTTTGTGCAGTGGCACAATCTTGGCTCACTGCAACCTCCACCTCCTGGGCTCAAGCAATCCTCCTGCCTCAGCCCACCATGTATCTGGGACTACAGTCCTGCACCACCACGCCCAGCTAATTTTTGTATTTTTTTTGTACCAGCCATGTTGCCCAGGCTGGTGTTGAACTCCTGAGCTCAAGTAATCCACCTGCCTTGGCCTCTCAAAGTGTTAGATTACAGGCATGAGCCACTGCACCCGGCTGTCTCTTAACTTTATACTAACTAACAGTATCCATCGACTGTACCATATAAATTGTTTCTCATAGATTTAATTGTGTGCTCAGATATATGCTTCTACTTAATATGAATTAGTACCAGCTAGTACATTTTTATCGTGTATAGAATAGTCCCAAGGTATTAGTTTGGTAAGAATCACTTGCACATAAGGGAATAGAATTTATAAAATAACTTTATTTAATCTTTAAAAATTTACTTATGAAAGAGGAAAATAACTTTTTATAAATTTTATGCAGTTATAAGAATGCAAATCCAAGAAACAGTAAGGTTATTAGATCCACAGTAATACAACCTAAACATAAGTAAAATTATTAGATTCATAACCAGAGGAATAAAGGATGTGGTATCTATTTATACACTCCATTTTAGAAGTTATTAGAATACCTTGTTTTATGAGGTTGATTTTCCACTGGAAATGCATCTAATGCGGATTCCTTCTAAAGTGTTTTGGCTATTTCAGATTCATATGCATGGGAACAACTACAAACAAAGCTTGCTTCAGCATTTCCCAGACATTCTTCCTCTGGAATATGGTGGTGAAGAATTCTCCATGGAGGACATTTGTCAGAAATGGACAAATTTTATAATGAAGTCTGAAGATTATCTCAGCAGCATTTCTGAGAGCATTCAATGAGAAGTTATGTCATGTGAATGGCTTCCTAACTAAAAATACATGAGTGATAGCCAACCTGGTTAAATGAATGAAAGAAAAGGAGCAAATCTTTTAAACTAATGCTTGCCTAAACTTTAAAAATGTAGAAATCTTCTGACATGAGCAACACAGGTGTTTGGAAAGATTTTTTACTTTTTAAATGCTTTTTTCTCTACTTTTGAAGTAATTAAATGTCAGTACATTTTAAGAGCATAAAAATCGGCGATTTTGTACTTGAAGAGAACATGAAAGTTATTGCTAAAGTAGCTGCTCATGTGCATCTTTGTATGTTTCTAGAAAGTTATATTTTAAACAAGTTCTCTGATTAAATTGGTTTAGAAAAAAATTTAGAAATATTCCACTTAAAAATACTAGCACAAGTCAGCTAATGATAAAAAAATTAACACTTGTTTTAAGTGGATGTCAGATTAAATTATAATTCATTATAATTAAAATCTGAATAGAGTTTTATAGTTATTCCTGTGGACCAGCAAGACATTTCATCTCAGGGAAATTTTATTTTAGTATATTAACACGATAGAAACTTTTTTTTTTTTCAGACAGAGTCTTGCTCTGTCGCCCAGGCTAGAGTGCAGTAGTGAGATCTCAGCTCACTGCAACCTCTGCTAGGATTACATGTGCACACCACCACTCCTGGCTAAGTTTTGTATTTTATATAGAGATGGGGTTTTGCCATGTTGGCCAAGCTGGTCTCAAACTCCTGAACTCAAGTAATTTGCCTGCTTCGGCCTCCCAGAGTCCTGGGATTACAGTCGTGAGCCATCGCGCCTGGCCGTGATAGAAACTTTCAGCTGAGGAGTCTATATGCCATACTACTCTATGTGGCATCTTTAGGTCTCTGTGAAATCATGTTGATGTAATTGATTAACAAAAATAATTTAGAAAATACATCAGGCACAGTTGATGGCTTCTCAATATCTGCTTTGCATTTTTAAACAAATCAAGATTGTAATTTTAACTTTCGCTTATGGTCATTCTTATGACTACACGGAAAGGGATGGAATCATACTTACTTGTCTTATACATGGACTGTTTTTAGTTAACAATAACATAACTACACAAAGGAAAGGAAATGTTTACATTTTTAAAAATTACTGTCAATTACATCTGGTATTTTTCAGATTATGCATAAAATAATATGAGTTTGACTATTGTATCAGAATATTTTAATCAAATCCTGCAATTTATATTAACTTAAAAAAACATCTGGTAAAGACTGGGTGTGGCAGCTCACACCTGTAATCCCAGCACTTTGGGAGGCCGAGGCTGGATGGATGATTGCTTGAGCGCAGGAGTTCTAGACCAGCCTGGGCAACACAGGGAGACCCTGTCTCTATTTCAAAAATAAATAAATAGGCCCCAGTGTGTGATGTTCCCCTTCCTGTGCCCATGTGTTCTCAAAAAAAATTAAAAAATAAAAATAAAAATAAATAAATAAATAACCGGTAAAGATGTACTGTTTCTACTGCAGTTTATAATATTTCATTTATTAAGAAAGATATCATCTCAGCTTTCAAATTCAACATAGCTCTCAATTTATGACATAATTTTTATACTTAGTATTTTATAATTTCTTAATTTTGTTATAAACTTGAAAATGTAGAATATGGGGTCCAAAATCTGTTGAACATTTGTTCAGCTAGTTAGGTTTCAACATTAATCATATACATTAATAGTATCTTTATGTAAGGATATGTGAAGGGTGTTTTTCTTTATAAGAAAATTAGTTTAATCAGGTGAGCTGATACTTATGATTATACATATATCTATGATAAAATTGAAAGTAATTGTGGTTGTTCTTTAGAGAACGTGTTTTGATTTTGACTTAGTATTGGGAAGCTAACAACATTATAATTTTTATTAAAAAACTGGACCCTGCCTGTTTTCTAAAAAACACTTTAAAGTATTTTAAAATAAAAGCATACTATTTAAAATTGTATAATTAAAAATAATAAAAGAACAAAATCACTTAAAAAGAATAAACAGTGTCAATAACAAAAAACCTCTGGCTTACCCAACTTTTGTTTCTAGAAGATTTATATCACCAGTTCCACTTCATTTATTTTTGTTTATTTCAAACACTTTCTTATGACTCTGTGGAGGAGTGATTAGTTTAGTACCCAAATAAAGGATAACATTTTAAAATGTCCTTTAAATTAGATTTTTTGGTGATAGGTTCAATAGTAAATAGAATTAAGATAAGTCAGTTAATCTAGGCATATTTTATGATGGAACTTTGAAGTGTTTATAAATGAAGCAATTCACTGAAGAACATTAAAAGAAAATTGAAATGAATGGTCAAATTAATAAAGTGTCAAAGCAAATAATTGTCTAATTGTCTATATTACTTTAGTGATTATACCAGAAGTGCCTTTTAAAAGGTTAACTGTATTATGTGCTCATTGTGTTACTCAACTGCACGTAATTTATTTGTTTTAATATTGTTTGAAAGAAAATAAACATCTTTCACATAAACCATAGTGTACAAGTTATTTTTTAATTTTAAAATATAAATATGAGGCATTCTTTTTCAAAAACTGCTTTTCCTTACAGAAAAAAAATCTTAGCACATCTATTTGTCCATCACTCCAGTGTCAGTTTTTTCTTCATAAGTTTAATGACAGGCTGGTATTCCAGCTGCTTAGTTCAACACCATATTTCTCTAATGTCTTTCGCTGTACATAAAGGGGACCACAAACTAATTACTAAGCCATGGATAGTCAAGAAGTTAAAAATTTTAAGCAAAAAATGCCATAGTTTGCCACTTAATCAGATAATTTTATTTTCTTTAATAGACTTCATTTTTTAGAGCAGTTTTTGGTTCTCAGCAAAATTGAGCACAAAGTACAAGATAGAGCCATTTAATTTCGAAACAATATGCTATTAGCCTAGATCATGATTTCACTTGTCAAACTAGATTTTTCTTCCAGAAATAGCACTGAAGTCCTATTACAAATATCTTTATCTTTGCCAATCACCTAAATTAAGACTGTAGATCATAAAACACGTTAGACATATAACCAAGAACTCCAGCCAATTAGTCAGATGGTATTGTCTGAAACACTCTTTACTGGCCTTATATATTGAATTTTGCCATACCTAGATGCTGTGGAGGAACTAGAAATGAGAGCAATAAAATTAGGATTGGCAGCGGTACAATCCTACAACTTTTCTGGTTAGCAAGGACATACACCATCCTCCTCCCACACCCATACCTAGCACTCAACTGACCTCTTTCTGAGGCAATCATATTAATCTGTTAAATATCTACTTTTGATAACACTGTAGACTGAATTAAGTACTACAGTGACTAGGAAAATTAATCATATGCTACCTAGGAGAGGGAAAAATATATTCCAAATAGCTAGCTAAAGTGCAGTATATTGTAAGGGCCATTAAAGTGATTCCAATAAAGTGTTTTGAGAGTTTAACAGAAGGAAAGATAATTTCCACTTGGGGTATTGAGGATGTGTTCTTAAGGGAGGTATTATTTGAAGCAAAGCCTTTAAGATAGCAATGAAAACTGAGGAGAAGAAGGATACTTAAAGAAAATAAATTGTGTGAGCAAAGACTTAGAGATCAGAAAGAGTAAGGCATGTCTGAGAAACAGTAAATAGCCCTATATTTTTATGGCATGAGTTGTAATGTCTTCTTTTTCATTTCTGAGTTTGTTTATTTGGGTTTTCTCTTTCGTTCTTAGTATAGCTAATGTTTTGTCACTTTTGTTTATCTTTTCAAAAAACCAACTTCTTGTTTTATTGATCTTTTGTATTTTTTTGTTCTCTATTTCATTTATTTCTGCTCTGATTTTTATTATTTCTTTCTTTCTACTAATTTTAAGTTTTATTTGTTGTTGTTTTTTCTGGTTCCTTGAGGTGCATCATTGGGTTATTTATTTGAGATTTAAAGGGACAGATAGACCCCAATATAATAATAGCTGGGGACTTCAACACTTTACTCATAGCATCAGACTGATCATCTAGACAAAAAATCAACAAAGAAACATTGGATTTAAGCTGCACTTTAGAGCAAATGGTCTTAATAGACATATACAGAACATGTCATTCAACAGCTGTAGAATGTATATTCTTCTCATCAGCATGTAGAACATTTTCCAGGATAGACCATATGTTACGTGACAAAACAAGTCTGAACAATTTTTTTTTAAATCATACTAAATCTCTTTTCGGCCCACAATGGAACAAAACTAGAAATCAGTAACAAAAAAACCTTTGGAAACTGTACAAATACCTGGAAATTAAACAATATCCTCCTGAATGACCTATGGGTTAATGAAGAAATTAAGAAGGATATTTAAAAATTTCTTGAAACCAGTGGAAATAGAAACACAACATACCAAAATCTGTGAGATACAGCAAAAGTAGTACCAAGACGGAAATTTATAAGCAGAAATGCCTATATCAAAAAAGCCCTCTGTTTTTGGAGGAAAGAGATGAGTACAGGAGAGTGGTTCATTTGCCTAGAAAGATGCATGTGAATCAAATTATAAGAGGCCTTGAACACCAGCTGAAGGGCGCTAAGGTGTATGAATTACTTATGTGCCAGGGACCATATTAGATTTACATACATGGCATCATTTCATCTTTGCAAAAAAAAAAAAAAATGGTTAAGTGGCATTAGACCCATTTGCACATCTTTTGCCCAGAATCACAGAGCTTTGTAAGGCAGAATCAGACTGAACTCGGCTGGCCTGGCTGTAAAGTCCACATACTCCACAACACCACCATGCTCCTGTTAGACCAGATTCTGCAGGCCATGGAGATCAGTGGTCATCAGATTCTATCAGTCTTACCCATTAATGTCTGACACTGATCCATCTCTGAGGCTTATTATCTTTCATCCAATCTTCTGCAATAGCTTCCTCTTGGACTACAGGTTTTTCATTGTTCCTCCCTTTACCTACTCTTTCCATGCTGCCTGACTTAGCTTTCTGTAAGATTTCATTTCCTGATCTTCAAGGGAGCAGCACTGTAAGCAGGGTAAACTGCTAATTGGCACCCACGGCCCTCCACACCCAGGCCCAACCTATTTTTTCATTCTCATATTGTAGGACTCCTGACTCCACCTGTACTCCAGGCACACCAACATTTTCACCACTGTGATAATATCCCTTCCATATAAGACACATCAGAATTGGCAGAAAGGAGTGGAGGAATGAGGTGGAAGGGAGGTGAGGTATATTTTTGACTGTGAACCTTTGTTCTTTGTTTTCTCTGCTTGATGCCCTTGTTCTGTCTGCTCATATAGAGATATAAGTCGTGCCCCCTTGTCCCCTCTGTGAAACAGTCTCTAACCATCCCCAGTAAGAATTCTTTGCTCCTACTTGTGTGTTCTCCTGTTTGAACTTACAGGCAGTTACCTGCCTCTCTCCCTTCTAGAAAGTATTCTTAAATGCAAACACTGTCTTTTCCATCCTTGTATAATCAGTATCTAACTAGTGTCTAGCACAGGGTCAATACTCACAGGGCAGACTTGACATAGGCATATTTCTTGTTGCAAGGGTGGGTGACAGCCATCAGCAGGGGCAGCCACAGGTCATATGTAGTGCAATGAAGCCTTGCACTATGCTAAATAGAATATCATTTACTGAGAAGTTGGGCTGACCTCAGCAGCCTCCTCATAAGCTCTTAGACTTGACCTTATCCCTCTACTTCTTCCTTCTCATTCTAAATGTTAGCTGTCTTACAATAAGTTCTTACCCGCTAGTCTTTATTTCCATCTCTAACTTCACTCCAATGTCTCTGTTTTAAGTATCTTAACAAATAGGTTTCATTTTTAATTGATTTTGAATTTCAATTATTTTAATCTCATATATATTCATACATATTATAGGCTGGTCCCTAAGGGGTTTTTCGGGAGCCATTAACCATTGTTAAATAAAAACCTGTTGTAATTTGGCTTTTATGTGTGGCTCTCTCTCCAGTCAACAAGAAAACATGTGCTGCTGCTGTGTTGAGCTCTTTTGGTGGGTTTCCCACAGCAGAGCTTTGCTGTGCACTATATCCCTCTCTTTCTCAGAGCATCATGTACTCGAGAAGATGTGGGGGTCTGAGATGGGAATGGTCAGGCATAGCCCCCCATTGTACCTGGTTATCCTTCCCTACTGCTCAGTCTCATCCACTCATGACTCAGGCCAGCCTCATTTGAGGAACTTCAGTCCATCAGTCACCTCTGAAAGTGTCTTAGCCCCAATCTCACCTGAATTCAGAAGGTAGATGACCCCTTCTCAGTTCAACGGTGATTGCCAACACTCAATATTTACTCCAAACTGTTGCCCACAAGGGACATAACATCATTAAACCCAACATAAAATTAACAGCCCTCAAGTGCCTAGGACATGATATCTCCCTTGAAGGACACACTTTATCTTCTAAAAGAATTAACATTGTCATCAATTTCCCTTTCCCCAAGGCCAAAAGACAACTCTGACTATTTCTAGAATACATTGGCTATTGCCAAAACTGGATCCCTAACTTTTCTGCTATTGCTCCTCCCTAACGCCCTCTAATTGGGCTTCTGAGTCTGCATTTCAGAGCCTCAAGTCCTCTCTATCCTCTTCCCTCACTGCTAGATGCCCCAATTACTCATCAACTTTTCCCTTTTTATACATGAAAGGGATGAATACACTTTAGGTGTCCTCAACCAAATCACAGCTCTCTTCTTCACCACCAAAACTGCTGCAAGACTACAAAGAATACAACCTTAGGTTCACATTTCATAATTAAAAAAATACAAGTCTTCAAATAGAAATTCACTCCAAAAGGAAACATTAAATTGGAGGTCTTTCAAGAGCCCCTAGAAGCAGATGATGACATGAGATAGACTGCTTTCCCAAGAACAACTGCATGATGCCATCAGGTGGCTGACTTCTACCCAAGACACCAGAACAAGATCCCCTATGAGTCCTATTTTTAATTCCCTCCATATTCTCCCTTTGTGTCCTTCTTATTGTCCTCATTATCCTTTTGCACTCATAAGTACAAAAGCTTTCTGAGACAGGTCTGCTCTTTTCCTTTTTGCCCTCCCTACCATTTCTTTCTTCTCTATTCCCCATTTACCTACCTTCAGAAAGGATGCTCAAAACTTTTGGATGGCTTGTAGTGAAGAGACTACTCAATCTTAAAATCTTTCTTAAAATCATTGCTTTTATTCATCCTTTTCCCTCTTGGATCAACCATCTGATATAGTTTGGATCTGTGTTCCCACCAAATCTCATGTTGAATTGTAGTCCCCAGTGTTGGAGGTGGGACCCAGTGGGAGGTGGTTGGATCATGGGGGTGGACTTCTCGTGAATGGTTTAGCACCATCCCCTTGGTGCTGTTGTTGAGATAGAGCATGAGTTCTCATTTTTGACATCTGGTTTTTTAAAAATGTGCAGCATCTGTGCCCTCACTCTCTCTTGCTCCTGCTCCTGCCATGTGAGATGCTTCACTCCTTTTTTACCTTTCACCATGATTGGAAACTTCTTGAGGCCTCCCCAGAAGAAGAAGCCACTGTGCTTCCTGTATAGCTTGCAGAACCAGAACAGTAAGCCAATTAAACCTCTTTTCTTTATAAATTGCCCAGGCTCAGTTATTTCTTTATAGCAGTGCAAGACTATACTTTGCACCATCTTCCCCCAAATTACTCTTCTCATTTTTAAAATCTCCACAGCTATTGATTTAGCTGTTTTCCTCTGCACAATGTTAGGAAATTGTTCCTATATTTTGTATCAATCACACAAGCATCCAAATAGAATCTGAACCACTTTTTTAAAAAGTCATTTTTATTTCTCTCACAATTTTACAGACAATAATGCTCTATGTTCTAGTTTCTGGCTTTACAGCATTTACTCTCTCAACTCTGATGACAGTACTTGTAACGATTAATCATTGTCCCAGAGCAAATACAACATTATATGAAGTAAGTTTACCATGGGGAATTGCTATGGGGACACTAAAGATTTACATATGGAAAAGTACCAATCAAGATATTCCCCTTATAGCCATACCCTTTCCTCAACCTAGTATAGTGGAAGAGAATTGCTCCCACTTCACTTGGTTAGCCACAAAAGACAACTATTTCATTTATGGAAGAGGAAACTACTGGTATCTCCTAGAACACTGGACAGGCTCATGTTATCTAGCCAATCTTGTCAACCCCTACCATATATTATCAGGGGAACCCACCCCCAATATTTCAACGTACGTTCTTTCTATTTTCCCTAAGTGTCAGCCGGTCTGAGAAATAAAGAGAAAGAGTACAAAGAAAGGAATTTTACAGCTGGGCCACCGGGGATGACATCACATATCGGTAGGTCCGTGATACCCCCCAAGCCACAAAACCAGCAGGTTTTTATTAAGGACTTCAAAAGGGGAGGAGGTGTATGAACAGGGAGTAGGTCACAAACATCATATGCTTCAAAGGGAAATAAAGATCACAAGGCAAAGGGCAAAGCAAAGATCACAAGGCAAAGGGCAAAATCAAAAACTCCTGATAATGATCTATGTTCAGCTGTGCACGTATTGTCTTGATAAACATCTTAAACAACAGAAAACAGGGTTCAAGAGCAGAGAACTGGTCTGACCTCAAATTTACCAGGGTGGGGTTTCTTCCCAACACTAATAAGCCTGAGGGTACTGCAGGAGACCAGAGCGTATTTCAGTCCTTCTCTCAACCACATAAGACAGATACTCCCAGAGTGGCCATTTATAGACCACCCCCCAGGAATGCATTCCTTCCCCAGGGTATTAATTATTAATATTCCTTGCTGGGAAAAGAATTCAGCGATATCTTCCCTACTTCCATGTCCATTTATAGGCTCTCTGCAAGAAGAAAAATATGGCTCTATTCTGCTTGACCCTGCAGGCAGTCAGACCTTATGGTTGTCTTCCCTTGTTCCCTGAAAATCGCTGTTATTCTGTTCTTTTTCAAGGTGCACTGATTTCATATTGTTCAAACACACGTTTTACAATCAATTTGTACAATAGTGGTCCTGAGGTGACATACATTCTCACCTTACAAAGATAACAGGATTAAGAGATTAAAGTAAAGACAGGCATAAGAAATTATAAGAGTATTATTTGGGAACTCATAAATGTCCATGAAATCTTCACAATTTATGTTCAGAGATGCAGTAAAGACAGGCATAAGAAATTATAAAAGTATTAATTTTGGGAACTGATATGTGTCCATATTAAAATGAAATCTTCGCAATTTATGTTCCTCTACCGCAGCTCCAGCCGGTCCTTCCGTTCGGGGTCCCTGACTTCCTACAACAATATATGTAGCTCAACTACCTTCTTAAACTATTTAAATTCCCCTCTGTCCCTTCTAATGTCTATCATTGGTCTTGATGGTGCACTAGTAACTGTGGCTCCTGAAAATGTAGAAGTTGGCACCAAAATATTACTGCATTCTTCCTTTCATTGCTAGATCTCAGATCTTCCTTGAAAAGGAAGCTGAGATAGTAGGAAATCTCCAGAAATTAGAGCTTCATTTGATCACATTTAGGCTACTTTTGTGTCTGGAGCAGCTGCAGTATGGGATACTCAGAGTGAAGAGAAATTCTCATATCTTCCATGCTCTAATATGGGAGATAACCATGACTGCAAACAACCAAATAAATAACCTCACTCTTTCCACCCCAGAATTCAAAAGACCCAATACACAGAGCTCCATAACTGACTGGCACTCAATATGACCTTGGTATCTAGAGGTGAGACATGCTTTGTTTGGAAGCAGCTGCTACATGATTGTTATCCAAAATGTCTCTGACCTCTACATCATAAACGAGAATATTCAGTTGCTAGTGAGGAAATGCATGCCGCTGCCACCACAGTCCTAACTCAATCAAAAAAGGACCTCGTCACATCAATTTCCTGGAATCCACTAGATTGGATGCTTCCTGGCCTCAAGTCTCAGTTTTACTCCTTAACACACCTCTCATGGTTATTTTTCTGCTTTTGCTTATAAGTATCTCCTGATTAAAGGTCTTGTCTCCAGAAACCTTCTCAGTTCCAGATCACCATCAGAGCCTAATACAGGCATACCTCAGAGATATTGTGGGTTTGGTTCTAGACCACCTCAATAAAGCAAATATTGCAATAAAGCAAGTCATAATTTTTTTTTTTAGTTTCCCAGTACATATGAAAGGTTTGTTTATACTTTACTGTATTTTATTATGTGTGAAATAGCATTGGGTCTAAAAAAAACCCAATGTACACACCTTAAAAATACTTTATTGCTGGCTGGGTGCAGTGGCTCACGCCTGTAATCCCAGCACTTTGGGAGGCCGAAGTGGGTGGATCACGAAGTCAGGAGATCAAGACCATCCTGACTAATGCAGTGAAACCCCGTCTCTACTAAAAATACAAAAAATTAGCCAGGCATCGTGGTGGGTGCCTGTCGTCCCAGCTACTCGGGAGGCTGAGGCAGGAGAATGGCATGAACCCGGGAGGCGGAGCTTTCAGTGAGCCGAGATTGCTCCACTGCACTCCAGCCTGGTTGACAGAGTGAGACTCCATCTCAAAAAAAAAAAAAACTTTATTGCTAAAAAATGCTAATGGATATCTGAGACTTCAACAAATTGTATCTTTTTGCTGGTGGAGGGTCTTGCCTCAGTATTGATGGCTGCTGACTTCATCAGAGTGGTGGTTGCTAAAGGTTGGGGTGGCTGTGGCAATTTCTCAAAATACAATAACAATGAAGTTGGCTGCATCAATTGACTCTTTCACAAAAGATTGATTTCTCTATAGCATGTGATGCTTTTTGTAGCATTTTACCCACAGTAGAACTTCTTTCAAAATTGGAGTCAATCCTGTCAAACCTGGCAGTTGCTTTACCCATTTTCAACAATGTTCACAGCAACTTCTCATCCAATCAAGTTTCATCATTAGATTGCAGCAATTCAGTCACATCTTCAGGCTCAACTTCTAATTCTAGTTATCTTGCTATTTCCACCACACGTGCTATTACTATTTCCACTGAAATCTTAAACCACTCAAAATCATCCATGAGGGTTGGAATCAACTTCTTCTAAATCCCTGTTAATGATGATATTTTGACCTTGCCCCATGAATCAGGAATAGTTTTTTTTGTTGTTGTTTGTTTTTTTTTTTGTTTTTTTTAGATGGAGTCTCGCTCTGTCACCCAGGCTGGAGTGCAGTGGTGTGATCTTGGCTCACTGCAACCTCTGCCTCCTGGATTCAAGTGATTCTCCTGCCTCAGCCTCCTGAGCAGCTGGGATTACAGACATGCATCACTATGCCTAGCTAACTTTTGTGTATTTTTAGTAGAGATGGGGATTCTCCATGTTGGTCAGGCTGGTTTCGAACTCCTGACCTCATGTTATCCACCCACCTCGGCCTCCCAAAGTGCTAGGATTACAGGTGTGAGCCACCTTGCTCAACCAGGAATAGTCTTAATGATGTGTAGAATGGTGAATTTTTTTCAGAAGTGTTTCAACTTATTTTCCCAGATCCATTGGATGAATCACCCCCTATGGTAGCCATAGCTTTATGAAATATATTTCTTTTTCTTTCTTTCTTTCTTTTTTTTTTTTTTTTGAGATGGAGTTTCACTCTATCACCCAGGCTGGAGGGCAGTGGTGCAAACTCAGCTCACTGCAACCTCCACCTGCTGAGTTCAAGCGATTCTCCTGCTTCAGCCTCCTGTATAGCTGGGATTACAGGTGTGCGCCACTGCACCCAGCCTGAAATATCTTTCTTAAATAATAAGATTTGAAAGTCAAAATTACTCCTTGATCCATGGGCTGCAGAATGGAGCCCATGGAGTCCATCCAGGTATTAAGCACAGCAGTGGCTAAGCTTCCTGATGTGCTGCTGGATTTGGTTTGCCAGTATTTTGTTGAGGATTTTTGCATGGATGTTCATCAAGGATATTGGCCTGAAGTTTTCTTTTTTGTTGTTGTGTCTCTGCAGGTTTTGGTATCAAGATGATTCTGGCCTTATAGAATGAGTTAGGAAGGAGTGCCCCCCCACTCAAGTTTTTGGAATAGTCTCAGCAGGAGTGATCCCAGCTCTTCTTTGTACATCTGGTGATCCACAAAGGTGTTTATAATATTCTCTGATGATTATGTGTATTTCTGTGGGGTCAGTGGTAATATTTCCCTTGTTGTTTCTAAATGTGTTAATTTGGGACTTCTCTTTTTTCTTCTTTATTAGTCTAGCTAGCAGTTTATCTATTTTATTAATTTTTTCAAAAAACCAGCTCCTTGATTCATTTATTTATTTATTGAGACGGAGTTTGCTTTTGTTGCCCAGGGTGGAGTGCAATGGCGTGATCTCAGCTCACCACAACCTCCGCCTCCCGGGTTCAAGTGATTCTCCTGCCTCAGCCTCTTGAATATCTGGGATTACAGGCATGCACCACCACGCCCAGGTAATTTTTGTATTTTTAGTAGAGACAGGGTTTCTTCATGTTGGTCAGGCTGGTCTCGAACTCCTGACGTCAGGTGATCTGCCCACTTCAGCCTCCCAAAGTGCTGGGATTATAGGCGTGAGCCACCGTGCCCTGCCTCATTGATTTTTTAAAATGGTTTTTGTATTTAAATCTTCTTCAGTTAATGTCTGATTTTGCTTTTTTCTTGTCTTCTAGTTTTAAGGTTGGGTTTCTCTTGGTTCTTTAGCTCTTTTATTAAGTTGGTGAAAATGTGATTTCAGTTTTTGCATTATTGGAATTTGCTGTTTGATATTGGAATACATTCTTAAATAAAAGTGGTTATGTTGTACATTGTTTCAATGCACATTTCTTGCTTTTTTTTTTGCTAATGACTTATCACTTGCTGTTTATTTTATGTTTATTTTAGACTATGGAAATGATATTAGACAAAAAGCACATTCTAGCAGTTTTCTTATTCGAGTTCAAAATGAGTCATAAAGCAGCAGAGACAACTTGCAGCATCAACGCATTTGGCCTAGGAACTGCTAGTGAATGTACAGGGCAGTGGTGGTTCAAGAAGTTTTGCAAAGGAGATGAGAGCCTTGAAAATGAAGAGTGTAGTGAACTGCCAATGGAATTTGACAATGACCAATTGAGAGCAATTATAGAAGCTGATCCTCTTACAATTACGTGAGAAGTTGCCAAAGAACTCAACATCAACCACTCTATGGTCATTTGGCATTTGAAGCAAATTGGGACAGTGAAAAAGCTCAATAAGTGGGTGCCTCATGAGCTGACTGAAAATAAAAAAAAAATCATTTTAAGTGTCGTCTTCTCTTATTCTATGCAAAAACAATGAACCATTTCTCAATTGGATTGTGATGTGCGACGAAAAGTGGATTTTATATGACAACCAGAGACGACCAGCTCAGTGGTTCGACCAAGAGGAAGCTCCAAAGCACTTCCCAAAGCCAAACTTGCACCAAAAAAAGATCATGGTCACTGTTTGGTGGTCTGCTGCCAGTCTGATCTACTACTATTCAGCTTTCTGAATCCCAGTGAAACCATTACCTCTGAGAAGTATGCTCAGCAAATCAATGAGATGCACTAAAAACTGCAGTGCCTACAACTGGCATTGGTCAACATAAAGGGCCCAAATCTTCTCTATGGCAATGCCTGACCACACGTCACACGACCAAGGCTTCAAAAGTTGAACAAATTGGGCTACGAAGTTTCACCTCGTCCACCATATTCACATGACCTCTCACAATCCAACTACCACTTCTTCAAACATCATCCCCAAGACTCATAATTATCAGAGTCTCCAAGGTCAAAATGAAAGAAAAAATGGTAAAGGCAGCTAGAGAGAAAGGCCAGGTTTTCTACAAAGGGAAGCCCATCATATTAACAGCCAACCTCTCAGCAGAAACCCTACAAGCCAGAAGAGATTGGGGGCCAATAATCAAAATTCTTAAATAAAGAAATTACAATCCAGAATTTCATATCTGGCTAAACTAAACTTCATAAGTGAAGGAGAAATAAGATCCTTTCAAACAAGCAGATACTGTGGGAATTCCTTACCACCAGACCTGCCTTACAAGAGTTCCTGAAGGAAGCACTAAATATGGAAAGGAGAGACTGTTACCAGCCAGTACAAACAAAAAAACACTGAGGCACACAGACCAGTGACAGTATAAAGCAACCACATAAACAAGTCTATGAAATAACCTGCTAACATCATGATGACAGGATCAAATCCACACATAATAATACTAACCTTGAAAGTAAATGGGTTAAATGCCCCAATTAAAAGGCATAGAGGGGCAAGCTGGATAAAGAACCAAGACCTGTTGGTATGCTGTTTTCAAGAGACCCATCTCACATGCAATGACACTCATAGGGTCAAAATAAAAGACGGAGAAAAATCTACCAAGTAAATGGAAAATAACAACAACAGAAAAAACAGGGATTGCAATCCTAACTTCAGACAAAACAGACTTTCAACCAACAGAGATTTTAAAAAGCCAAAGAAGGGCATTATATAATGGTAAAAGGTTCAATTCAACAGGAAGACCTAACTATCCTAAATATATATGAACCCAACACAGGAGCACCCAGATTCATAAAAGAAGTTCTTAGAGACCTTCAAAAAGACTTAGACTCCTACACAACAATAATGAGAGACTTTAACACCCCATTGATGATATTAGACAGATCATTGAGACAGAAAATTAACAAAGATATTCAGGGCCTGAACTTAGCACTGGATCAGATGAACCTGATAGACACCTACAGAACTCTTCACCCAGAAACAACAGAATATACCTTCTCATTGCCACATGACATATACTCTAAAATCGATCAGATAAACAGAAATAAAACACACCTCAGCAAATGCAAAAAACTAAAATCATAATCTCTTGGACTACAGTGCAATAAAATTAGAAATCAAGACTAACAGCAGGGTGTGGTGGCTCACACATGTAATCCCAGCACTTTGAGAGGTTGAGGTGGGTGGATCACCTGAGGTCAGGAGTTCAAGACCAGCCTGGCCAACATAGTGAAACCCCATCTCTACAAAAAACACAAAAATTAACTGGGCATGGTGGCATGTGCCTGTAGTGCCAGCTACTTGGGAGGCTGAGGCATGAGGATTGCTTGAACCCAGGAGGTGGAGTTGCAGTAAGCTGAGATCTTGCCACCGCACTCCAGCCTGGGTGACAGAGTGAGACTCCATCTTGAAAAAAAATAATAATAAAGAGAAATCAAGACTAAGATATTCACTCAAATGTACAATTCCACAGAAATTGAATAACCTGCTCCTAAATGGCTTTTGGGTAAATAATGATATTAAGGCAGAAATAAAGAAAATGAGAACAAAGATACAACATACTGGAATCTCTGGGGCACAGGTAAGGCAGTTTTAAGAGTGAAATTTATAGCACTAAACACCCACATCAAAAAGTCAGAAAGAGCTCAAGTTAACAACCTAACATCACAACTATTAGGTTGGTGCAAATGTAATTGTGGTTTTGGACCATGAATTTTAAATCATTATAACTAGGTGCAAACATATCTTTATTATTATGTAATGCCCTTCTTTGTCTTTTTTTGATTGTTTTTGGCTTAAAGTCTGCTTTGTCTGAAATTAGAATATGAACTCCTTTTTTTTTTGTTTTGTTTTCCATTTGCTTGGTAGATTTTTCTTCATTCATTTACTTTGAACCTACGGCTGTCATTGCATGTGAAATAGGTCTCTTGAAGACAGCATGTGGTGGGGTCTTGTTTCTTTATCCAAGTTGCCACTCTGTGCCTTTTAAGTGGGGTATTTAGCCCATTTATATTCAAGGTTAATATTGATATGTGCACATTTGATCCTGTCATTGTGTTGTTAGCTGGTTGTTATGTATACTTGAATGTGTAATTGCTTTATAATGTCAATGGTTTATGTATTTAAGTGTGTTTTTGTGGTGGCTGGTACTGATCTTTTGTTTCTATATTTAGTACTCCCTTAAGGACCTTTCACAAAGTAGGACTAGTGGTAACAAATTCCCTTAGCATTGGCTTGTCTCTAAAGATCTTATGTCTCCTTCACTTATCAAGTTTAGTTTGGCTGGCTATGAAATTATTAGTTAGAATTTCTTTTCTGAATATAGGCCCCCATCTCTTCTGGTTGTAGGGTTTCTGCTGAAAGGTCTGCTGTTAGCCTGATGATATTCCCTTTATAGGTGACCTACCCATTCTCTCCAGCTGCCTTCAACTTTTTTTGTTTCACATTGACCTTGGAGAATTTGATGACTATGTGTCTTGGGGATGGTCATCTTGTATAGTATCTTTCAGGGGTTCTCTGCATTTCTTGTATTTGAATGTTCTTTCTAGTGAAGTTGGAGACATTTTTGTGGTCAGTATTCTCAAATATGTTTTCCAAGTTGCTTGCTCCTTCTCTCTCTTTCAGGGATGTCAATAAGTTGTAGTTTTGGTCTCTTTATATAATCCCATATTTCTCAGTGGCTTTGTTTATTCTTTTTTATTCTTTTTTCTTTATTTTTGTCTGACTGAGTTGATTCAATGAAACGGTCTTTGAGCTATGAGAGTCTTTCCTCACCTTGGTCTATTCTGCTGTTAATACTTGCAATTTTATTATTATATTATTGTAGTGAGTTTTTCAGCTTCTTCAGATTGGTTTCGTTCTTTCTTAAAATGGTTATTTTGTCTTTCATCTCTTGTATTACTTTATTTCAACTTTCTCCTGAATCTCAATGACCTTCATTCCTATCCAGATTGTGAATTCTATGTCTCTCATTTTAGCCATTTCAGCCTGGTTAAGAAACATTGCTGAGGAGTTAGTACTATCACTTGGATGTAAGAAGACACTCTGACTTTTTGAGTTGCCAGAGTTCTTGCACTGGTTGTTTCTCAGGCCAGGAACACAGTGGCCTGATGTTTCTTTAAACTTTAAAGTTGCTGTTCTTTGGATGGGGTTTTCTGCTTTTATATTCTTTGATACCCTGAGGGTTTGACTGTGGTATAAGTTGGGTTTAGTTGACTGGTTTTCTTTCTGGAAGATTTCAGGGGACCAAAGCTCAGCTAAGTACTCTTGAGCTGCTTGCTATAATCCTGGAGGTCCAGTACCAGGCCCACGGCTTTGTTCTCTGGCCCCTTGAGGTTAAGCACCTACTGCACCTTAGGGGCTAAGGTGCTCCCAGTCTGCTGGTAACAATACTCTGATGAGGAGTGCCAACCAAAGCACTTCATCAGGGTGGTGGCAGTGGAGTCACTTGCACATGCATGTCAGGAACAGCTATTCAGTGGTGTCCAGACAAAACTATTAAAACCAACTGCAGCTGTGGCAAATTATTAAGGAATACAAATTACCAAAAAATTTTGGTATTTGATGTAAATTTTGACATCAAAATAATGAAATGTGGGTGGGAGGGAGTGAAAGTGTAGAGCTTTTATATGCAATTAAAGGCAAGTTTTATCAGATTAAAGTAAACTGTTCTAAGGATAAGCTATATTATGTAAGCCTCATGGTAATCACAAAGCAAAAAATTATAGTAGTTACACACAATATAAAAAGAAAGATAAAAAGTATACAACCATACAAAGCCACCAAACCACAAAGGAAGATAGTAAGAGAGAAAGAAGGAAGCAAAAGACCTATAATACAATCAGAAAAGAAATGACAAAATGGCAGTGGTAAGTTCTTACCTATCCATAATGACTTTCAATGAAAATGGATTATACTCTCCAATAAAATATATAGAGTGGCTGAATGGATTTTTTAAAAAAGCAAGATCTAATCATAAGCTGCACACAAGAGACTCACTTTAGTAATAAGGACACACATAGACTGAAAGTGAAGGGATGGGAAAGATATTCCATGCAAACAGAAACGAAAAGAGCAGAGGTAGCTACACTTATATCAGACAAAATAGATTTAAGTTAGATACTATAAAAAGAGAAAAAGAAGGCTATTACATAATAACAAAGAAGTTAAATCACCACAAAGACATAACTATTGTAAATATACACCCACCTAAAATCAGAGCACCTAAATACATAAAGCAATTACTAAATGATCTAAAGGAAAAAATAGAATTTAATAATATTACAGTAGGGCTCTCCATATTCCACTTTCAGTAATGGACAGATCATCTAGAGAGAAAATCCATAAAGAAACTATGGACTTGAATTACACTTTAGAGTAAATAGACCAAACAGAAATATACAGAACACTGTATCCAATAGCAACAAAATACGCATCCTTCTTAAGTGCACATAGAACATTCTCCAGGATAGCCCATATGTTAATGCACAAATCTTAACAAATTTAAGAGAATTGAAATCATATCAAGTATCTTTTGAGATCACAATGGAATGAAACCAGAAATCAGTAACAGGAGATATCTTGGAAAACACACAAATGTGTGGAAATGAAACAACATGCTCCTAAACAACCAATAGGTTAAAGAAGAAAGCAAATAGAAAATAAAAAATTACTATGAGACAAACGAAAATGGTAAGACAATGTATCAAAACTTATGGGAGACAGCAAAAGCAATCCTAAGAGGGAAATTCATAGCAATGAACACCTATATAAAAAAAGAAAGGTTACAAATAATCTAACATTACCACTCAAGAAACTAGAAAAATAAGTATAAACTAAGCCCAATGATAGCAGAAGAGGGGAAATAACAAAAATCAGCACAGAAATAAATGAAATAGAGACTAGAAAAACAATAGAAAATATCAACAAAAACTAAGTTTTTGAAAAGATAAAGTTGACGAACCCATAGCTAGACTAACTAGGAAAACAAGAGCCTACTCAAACAAGATCAGAAAAGAAAGAGGAGACATTACAATATACATTGCCTATATCTACTATAATACACATATATACACACACAAATCAATATGATATACCACATTAATCAAGGATAAAAATCATATAATGATTTCAATACATGCAGAAAAAACATTTGAAAAATCCCAACATCCTTTTATAATAAAACTCTTAACAAGGCCAGGCGCGGTGGCTCACACCTGTAGTCCCAGCACTTTGGGAGGCCAAGACGGGCAGATCGCGAGGTCAGGAGATTGAGACCATCCTGGCTAACACAGTGAAACCCTGTCTACTAAAAATACAAAAAAATTAGCCCGGTGTAGTGGCGGGCGCCTGTAGTCCCAGCTACTCTGGAGGCTGAGGCAGGAGAATGGCGTGAACCCGGAAGGTGGAGCTTGCAGTAAGCCGAGATCACGCCACTGCACTCCAGCCTGGGCGACTGAGCGAGACTCCATCTCAAAAAAAAAAAAAACAAAACAAAAACAACAACAACAAAAAACTCTTAACAAATTGGGTATAGGTATAGAGGGAATGTACCTCAACACAATAAAGGCTACATATGACAAACCCTTAGCTAGCATCATTCTCAACAGTAAAACACTGAAAGCTTTTCCTCTAAGATCAGTGACAAGTATGGCTACTTTCACCACTTCTTTTCAATATAGTACTGTAAGTCCCAGCTAGAGCAATTAGGCAAGAGGAAAAATTTGAAGCCTAATAGGAAATGAAGAAGTGAAAATATCCCTATTTTCTATGACATGATCTTATATATGAATCCACCAAAAAACTATTAGAACTGATAAATGAACAGTAAAGTTACAGAATACAAAATCAACATATAAAAGTCAGCAGCATTTTTATATAGTAATAACAAATTAAAATGAAATTAACAAAACCATCCCCTTTAAAATAGTAACAAAAAATTAAATACTTAGGTGTAAATTTAATGAGCAGGTAAAAGGCCTGTACACTGAAAACTATAAAACACATAAAAATACAAGTAAATAAGAAAATACAAGCAAATGGAAAGATATCTCATGTTCATGGATTGGAAGAATTAAAATTGGGAACATGTCTATATGACTGACCTACGGCAATCTACAGATTCATTGTAATCTCTACAAAAATTCCAATGTCACTTTTTTCACATAAATGTAAAAGAATCCTTAAATTTGTATGAAACCACAAAAGACCCCACATACCTAAAACAATCTTGAGAAAAAAAATCAAACTTGAAGGCATCATACTCTGATTTCAAGACATATTATAATTATAGTAATTTAATCAAACTAGCATGGTACTGGCATAAAATTACAGGCATTGACCAATGCACCAGGATTGAAGGCCCAAAAATAAACCAATACATATACTGTCAATTGATTTTTGACAAAGGTGCCAAGAACACACAATGGGGAAAGGGCATCTTCTTCAATAAACAGTGTTGGGAAATCTGGAAATTAGACCCTTATCTCTCACCATGAACAAAAATCAACTAAAGTGAATTAAGCAGTTAAATATGAGACCTGAAACTGTAAAATTACTAGAAGAAAACACATGGGAAAAACTTTATGACATTGGTCATTTACATTTAATATTTTACTATTACAAAAAGATGCTCCAAAGAGCATACTTACACATATTTTTTTTTCACATGAGCACGCATTAATCTAGGTACACACTTATATCCAGAAAGTACTGGGTTACAGAACATGTAGATCTTCACCTTTACCAGATATTGCTTAATTTTTCTCAAAAATAGTTATAATAATTACAATTCCACCAGAAATGCAGAGAACTGTCATTTTACTACATCCTTGACTTATTATCAAAGGCTTACATTTTTGTCAATTTACGGAAACCTGCTTCCAAAGATGGAGGAAGCTGGGAGACCAAAGAGGCTGACCAGTTGAATTTCTCAGAAAGAAACACTTAGTAGAGACAAACAGAAGCGACCCCTGCACTTGCCCTCCAGAAAGTATGCTTTATTTAGCAAGCTTCTAGGGTAAAGACAAGTGCAACTAGTTAGCTCTTAGACTATTGTGATCACTGGGGACGTTAGATAAGCATCTTTATGAGGGGTTATATATGTTATGAGCATTGTTTAAAGACCTTTGCTGCAGAACACCTCGGTATGCTGTGGGTCAAACATCAGTCCCCGAGATAGTTTTGCTTCAAGATGGTGTCACTCTTGCCAGGAAACAGGCTGTTTTTCTACACAGTCTAATGGACGTGACATATTATCTTAACTTGCAGTTTTCTGATGACTACAGAAAGTTTGGTTTGCTTTTCACATTCTTTTTCCATTTTTCTATTGTGTCATTGTTCTTATTATTTCTTCGCATATTTTAGAAATACTTTATATTTTATAACTATATTTTCCAAGTTTGTGCTTTAACCTTAATTTTCTTATATAGTCAATTTTTAATTAACATTTTTAATGTTTTATGAAACTCTTCCAACAGCCAAAGTTATGAACATATATTTATATATTTTCTTATCAAAGTATAATATTTTGCTTTCATATTTACATATGCACTTCACCTCGAGTTTATTTTTGTGTGTAACGCCGGGTAAAAAATTTTTCCTATGTGGATAGTCAATTATTCTGGCACCACAAATTCATATTTACAAGGCTACTTGTCTATTTAATCATGCTCAAAACCAGCTCGGCCCTTTCATGTCTTTCATCACATCCTTTGTTGCTTACCTCTCACCACACCCTTCTACAGAAGCGTTATTTTCTTGTTAAACCAGACTATTCACTGCATTTACTCTTCTTGCAACATGCTAAAATTGTTCCTGTTGTCTCTACGAGTCACGCTTTCTGCCTTTTTTCCTTACTGAATTTAAACCTCTTGTGAAAAAGACTGTCCAATTTATGTTTTACACCCTTAATACTGAGCATTGATGTAGTAGGTTTTCAAATATTCTTGTTTTATTCTGAATTTAAGTTGGCCCTTATAGATGGGAACTTTCACTGAGTACAAGCTATATATCCATGTATTTAGGAACAATCACAACAGTTTTAACGAATAGGAACCAGTCATCTTTTCTGCCCCGGTGGATAGGCTTAGTGGTGGTCGGTGGATGGCGCTGACCGCGGTTGATCAGAGGAAGCTGACGCCGTTTGCAGGCGTGGCCTGGGCGTGCCCGCTTCAAAGTAGACGCCCGGAGTTGGCCCAGTTCTGACCCTAGTGATGCGCCTGTGCATGTGTTCCTATCGCCGTCCCGTCTTCTTCACTTCCTACAGATGCCGCGACCCCCCAAATAGCAAGTGTGGACATTCACATTCAGAGGCACAGGCTGTCCGTACAGCGAACGTTGTCACCATTCCCGGAGATAGGGCCCCGATCTTCAAGGGGGCGGTGCGGTTGGCGCGCAGTTCTCAGGCGCCTTCTAGAATCCCCTGCCAGCCTCCCCGCTGCCTGGTTACCAAACTCGGCGGTGGACACCCAACCTCCCCTCTCGAGGACCTGGGTTGGCCAGCCCAGCTTTGTACGGGTGACTGAAGTCCACATCGACGTAACAGTTGAAAGGGAAGGACGCGGAGACCACCCGGTACCGGCCCCAGGCGTTTCCAGAGTCTCCGCTTAGGCGGCCCGTGGGGGTCGCGGTCGCGGTCGCGGTCGCGGTCGCGGACCGGTGACAGAGCAATGGGGCGGGCGCGCAGCGCCGGCTGCACTCCCAGAGCCGCCCACCGCCGCCCCATGGCCGCCTAGCACGCGCCGGGACTGCATTTCCCATAGGCCCACGCTGCGGAGCACCGCCCACCCGAGCCCCACGCGAGTGCGCTGCCGCGAGGTGTCCCTGCCGCAGCCCCCGCCCGCCCGCAGAGCTTTTGAAAGGCGGCGGGAGGCGGCGAGCGCCATGGCCAGTCCGGGTCGCCTGCTGTGCGTGCTGGGCCTGCTACTTTGCGGGGCGGCGAGCCTCGAGCTGTCTAGACCCCACGGCGACACCGCCAAGAAGCCCATCATCGGTAAGGAGGCTGTGCGGGGCCGCAGCAGACTGGGAGGGGCTGGGTGTTGGCGCTGGGCGCCTCCCGCCGCCGCGCTCCAGCTGGCGCGTCCCGCCGGGAAAAACCCCCAGATGTGCTTCGCTTTTGGTGCAAGGAGGAACCCGGGCTGGGCACCATTTAGGTCGTACTGAAATGTACCTGGTTGAGGTACCTCGTTCATTCCTTTAGACTCATATGACTCTTAAAGGTGGGAGGGAGGAGGGTGCACCATGAAGAATCCTGAGGATTTTCTTTTTTTTTGTACACAGCTAGGAATTTCTACTAAAATAAAACATTTCCTTTTCGCACATAGTTGGGAAGTTTTACTCATTTACATCTACAAATTCTGTACATGCATTGCATTCATCAAAATGTATTGATGGCGTATTTAAAATACCAGTGCATTGTAATATAAAATCAAGAAATTAAGGTATAACTTGGATTTTGTCATGTTCAGTAGCAGAGGACAACAGTGGCTAATATCCTAATGTGGGTTCTATTTGGTGTTAAAATGCAGCCCACAATTTTTCGTTTCCAACATATTTGTGTTTTAAAGAGGTAGTAAAATCAGTCTGTGTTACCAAAACACACATTTGAGACAGGCCCAAGGAAAGCTACCTAGGAGATATCATCCTGGGGTTAAAATTTGCCCAAAGAAATTTGTGTGTGGACATTAAGATTAGTTTTATTTTGGCTGTAGGATTATGCCTTTCATACTATTTTTTTTCTATGAATATTATCACTGTATTCTGTAGCTAAACAGAAAGTAGATGAATGTTTTTTCATATAGGTAGTGCCCAGTTTTCAAATGGGTTGCTTACTAATATTTGGAACTTATTTCATAGCTGTTTAACGTGGTGATTTGATTCTCCACGAACTAACTCAAGCTGTAATTAATGTAACAGGTTGCATATTGTGTGTCCAGAGAAGAGAAAAAAAAGCAGAGGGGATTCTTCCCCTTTCCTAGAATCAGGGGTAGCCCTGCGTCAAATATTTAAAAAAGGGACTTTGCTTTTGGTCACTGAGATCAGCACAACATCGTTAACTGAGTACCGACTATGTACACAATCTTGCTCTGGGAAGTGCAAAGGATTGAAAGATGACAAGCCACAAAAGTTGTGAGATGGCCTTAAATTATTGGTGGAATTTTGGTCATATTTTGAGGGACAGGGAGAACAGCTTGAGCTCTTTTCCCAGGGATGGGAAAAGTGAGTATGCGTGGGCCCAGGGGAAGGGGAGATGTTGGTGGAACTCACTCTGATGTACTTCTCTTTCTGGTACCCTTGTGCTCCCATGATGCCCCATGTCTCCTTTGTGGTACCTCACACCATGTACCCTGTACCACTCCATTTCCTATGACACTCCTAGTTCTTCGTTCCCTAGCCAAACTTTGTTATTCCTTAGTGAAGATGATCTTACCTACCAGTAAGGAGAAAAAGTTTTACTGAACAAATTTTGGCGTTTGACATGTTAATCTGAATACCTGATGAATGCCAATTGTAAGAAGCTGGGAATACAAAAGTGAGTAATACAGACAACAGCTCTTCCTATCAGGTGGCCTACAGAGACACTGAAAGTGTTCCAAATGCTGAAGTGCTGAATAGGAGTAGGCACAGGTACTCACCCGACAGACGTGTTTTGATGTATACTGGTTGCTATACTCTGCTGGGGCTGGGTTTCACTGGTAAAAGGAGGCCAGAGAGATGGGTGGGGCAGAGTATACGGGTCTTACAGAGTTTATTAAAGTTTAGGGACCCACTGAGGTAGTTAAACAAAGTGGTGACACCTGCTTGCTGATCTGTCGCTACCTGATGTCCTTTCCTATTGCTTTCTGCTTTCACTCACCTGGCTCTAATAATATGGATTCCTTGCAACGTGACAGGCACAAATCTGACTCCTGGCCTTTGCACTTGCTATTCCTTTGTCCTGGATTGCTCTTTTCCCAGATATATGAATGTGGTTTACTCTGTCACCTCTCTGAAGTCCTGGCTCAAATGTCATGTTTTACCTTCTCAGGGAGGACTTGCCCGGCCACCGTGTTGAAGAGACTGTCCTTTCCTACATAGATAGGCTCTCCTTCCCCACCTTCTTTCTCTCCTTAGTGCTTACGACCAGCCATCACTCTATATATTATGCCTTTTTGTCTTGTTTATTGTTTGTCCTCTTTCCCCTCCCTGCTACACCCTCGAATTAATGCACACAGGGCAGGGGCTTTTGTTTGGTTCACTCATAGTCATGTGTCCCCAGCAGCTAGTTTGTTGCCTGGCATGAGGTATGATTCAACAGTATATATTGAATGACTGTAGGAATAGGAATGGTGATATGATCCGATTTGCTTCTACATGGGGAGCTGCTTGGAGCTTGGGGGGTTTCTTAAGAAAAGATATAACAAGACCTTCTAAGAGTCTATTATGATAGTGTGGTGGGGAGAGGGTAGATATTGATAGCTTGGGCTAAGGTAATGTTGGAGAGGTGTGGATGGAAGATGTTTTCACTCCTTTGCTTCGTTGTCAGGGAATCAGTGTGTCTGTGAGTATGTGTGGGAAAGGAGTGACAGCCTTGTAAATTTAAGGATCTATATTCTTTAGATGGATTCTAGGTCTACAGTTGTGTGAAGGCTGCAAGTGCTATTGTAAGCCTTCTTTGGGGGCTTATTTGGCCTCCCGAATGAGGTGAGAGATAGATCTACTTGAAAGTAAGATCAGCCTCCCCTGCTGCTTTCCCATAGGCTATGGGTGGACTTGGAGGAGAGACTTCCTATTTAGTTCTGTGGATTGAAATAATAAAATATGATATTTTTGCTGTGATATATTTCAGTTTCTGAGCAAGAAGAAAAGGAATTTGCTTGAAACTAAACTTTTTTTGTTATTAGGAATATTAATGCAAAAATGCCGTAATAAAGTCATGAAAAACTATGGAAGATACTATATTGCTGCGTCCTATGTAAAGTACTTGGAGTCTGCAGGTGCAAGAGTTGTACCAGTAAGGTATGATTCAGTGTTTTTTTTTTTTTTTTTTTTACTCTGTATAAAAAATTGCTGCGTACGGGTGCGGTGCCTCATGCCTGTAATCCTAGCACTTTGGGAGGCCAAGGCGGGTGGACTGCTGAGGTCAGGAGTTCGAGACCAGCCAGGCCAACCTGGTGAAGCCCTGTCTCTACTAAAAATACAAAAATTATCTGGGTGCAGTAGTGCACTCCTGTAATCCCAGCTACTGGGGAGGCTGAGGCAGGAGAATCGCTTGAACCAGGGAGGTGGAGGTTGCAGTGAGTTGAGATCGCACCACTGCACTCCAGTTTGGGCAACAGATCGAGACTCCGTCTCAAAATAATAATTACTGCCTAATATCTCTAAAATTTGTGCTTTCTCTCTTATGATTACATTGTTTAAATGCAGTAACATTGCACCTGATTTTTGACACAAACATGTTGCTTAGAGTCTCTCATTGAGTTGTTTAATGTGGGAAGCTGTGTGTTACCTGTAACGTCATTAGAGGTACCGTATGTCATATGCATTAACATCAAGAATGAAATGATAGTTTCCTTTATCCTAGAAAAGGTGGTCCTCACAGACACTATGAAGGTAATGGAGTAAAATAATCTAAAGTGGTTGGGGGGGCGGAGTGAGGGATGAAAAATTACATATTGGGTACGGTGTACATTGCTCGGGTGGCTGGTTCATTGAAATCTCAGACTTCATCACTATACAGTTCATGCATGTAACCAAAAACCATTTTTACCCCAAAGGCTATTGAAATAAGAAAAAAATTTTAATGAATCTACAATTTAACCAGCTTTATTCTATAATATTAGGATAAGAGAACACTTAGGGAATGAAGGAGGTTTTTAGAAGATGACTTTTAAAATACCTTCACACTCTACTTTAAAAGTTTGTAAATTACCAATGCATTAGGGTTGCTTCAGTGTGGATTATAGGTATTGCAGTTTTAAAGGCACTGCATAATTTTTGTGATAAAATGTTCCTATAAGAATAAAATGATTCATCTCATTTTCATTTAGAACTGAATTCTTCCCATATTTTTCATTTGGAAGGAGCTAACAACCAGAATCTTATAAGTATTTATAATATCTTGTCAGCTAAAATTAATGTATTTTAGAATCTTTGAGCACCCTCATCTAATCCATTTTGAGTGATTTCACACATAAAACGCTATTTATTCGGTACAGCCTGTTTTTGCAAACAATTCCTCATCAAAAATTATAACGAAAGTACTGTTCAAATATAATACTACTAATAAAATGCAAATATTACAATTTAGAGAATTGTACCACAAAATGGCTTTAGGTTTAGATTTATAAGAATTATCTTCTTGTATGATCTTTTACATTTGAATTAACTGTTTCTACACCAAGATTGCCATTTGCTTTTGATATTAGTCTTTAATATTTTAGTAGCCTATCTAATTTTTCAAACGAAATTTTATTTGAAGCCCATATAACGCCAGAGTTTTAGAGCTGAGGAAGAGGCTCCAGAGAGTCTTCAGAACAGTGTTTCAAAGTTTTCATCAGGGAAACTTTTTAATGCAAGCTGTTCTTCTGGGATGTTAGTGCTGACCGTGTGGATGGGAGATAGGAGAGACAAAAGGCAGAGCAGCCATAAAAAAAGAATGAAATCATATCCTTTGCTGCAATGTGGATGCAGCTGGAGGCCCAAGTGAATTAATGCAGAAACAGAAAACCAAATACCACATATTCTCACTTATAAGTGGGAGCTAAACATTTGAGTACACATGGACCCAAAGATGGCAGCAATAGATGCTGGCGGCTACTAGAGGAGGAGGGCGATAAGGGCTGAAAAACTACCTATTGGATACTGTGCTCACTACCTGGGTGACAGGATCATTTGTACCCCAAACCTCAGCATCACACAATATACCCATGTAACAAATCTGCACATGTACCCTCTGAATCTAAAATAAAATTATACAAAATAAATGAAGTAAAATCATAACTGAAAGAGGAGACATTACAACTAATGCTACAGAAATAAAAAGGTTCATAAAAGACTACTTACAAGAAACTATATGCCAACAACATGTGTAACCTAGAAGAAATGAATAAATTGTTAGAAACACACAGTCTACCAAGACTGAATCATAAAGAAATAGGTAACAAACCTGTCACTGGTGGAGAGATTGAAATGGTAATCAATAGCCTCTCAACACAGAAAAGCCCAAGACCAGCTGGCTTCACTGGTGAATTCTACCAAATATCTAAAGCAGAATTGATACCAGTCCTTCTCAAACTCATCCAAAAAATTGAAGACAGTACAATTCCAAGAATGAACCCCAGTGTAAACTAGGTCTTGGGCAATTATGATGTGTCAGTGTATTTTTATCAGCTGTTACAGTGTACCACCCAAGATGTTAATGGAGGAAGCTATACATGTTTTGGGGCAGGGGTTATAAGGGAAATACTTAACCTTCTCTTAATTTTGCTGTGAACCTGAAATTACTCTAAAAAATAAAGTCTTTAAAAAAATAAAACAAAATGCCTAAAGGCAGGTAGACCAGTTTAGAGGTAGTTGCAGTAGGGTAGGTGTGAAGTGTTGAGGGCTTGGCTTACACTGGTGGTGTGGGAATGATAGGTAAGTGTTGTTTAAAAAAATCACCAGTGCATGATGACTAATAAAAGGGCACAGGGAGGAAGAAATATATAAGGATGATGGAAGTTTTGAAATCATGGGAGTTTTGAAAGTGGATGACTTTGCAGAATATTGGTATTTATGAGAGATGCTGAGAACACGACTGTCAGCATACAGGTTTATTTCCAAATTGGGTTCTCAGAGTTCATTTAAGGTGTATTGGAATCATGTGATCCTGTAGAAACAGTGTAATACATATGGGCTGAGTTCACAGACTAGCCTGCGAAGGATTACCTGATGCAAAATAAGACTGGATCATGATGATGTTAGGTTCATTTCTGAATTTTGGATGCTGGGAGTCAACTTCTGTGGTTTAGAAGTGAAAAGGAAGAGATGGGAGACCTGGGAAGCATTCTGAAATAGATCCAGAAATTTGTCTTTGGTTTCCTTCTGCCTTCTTTCTGCCCCTTCTGTCTCAGGCGCTTGGTGCTTCAGGTTGTCATAAATGCCCAATGTGGGACTAGTGGAAAACAGAATGTCCTGCTTCCTCAGAGGTAGCATACAGGAGCCCATGGACTGCTGCTTTTGGTTTAAAAACGTGTTTTGTTCACACAGCGTTTTAAAACACGAATCAGGCTGGGCGCGGTGGCTCACGTCTATTATCCCAGCACTTTGGGAGGCCGAGGTGGGAAGATCGCTTAAGTTCATGAGTTTGAGACCAGCTTGGGCAACATGGAAAAACCCCTATCTATAAAAATTTTTTTAAAAATCAGCCGGGAGTGGTGGCGTGCACCTATGGGCCCAGCTACTCAGGAGGCTGAGGTGGGAGGATCACTTGAGCCCAGGAGGTGGAGGTTACAGTGAGCTGAGATGGCGCTACTGCACTCCAGCCTGGGTGACAGAGCCAGACCTTTCTCAAAAAAACCCCAAAGACCACAAATCAGACTTTATAAGAGTCTGAATTTTTGGTTCTTTTGAAGACAGTTATCTAGATTGAGTTTTAAATGGGGCAAACACTCCCCATTGGCAACAATGCCTTACCATCCTTTTCATGCTGCTAAAGCTGTGTGTCATTTGCCATCATCACCAGGCTTAAGCCATTTCGTTACAGTTAAGGAGAGAGTAAACTGTTTCTCATACCTTGTTGAAAGGGACTTTTGTTTCAAAAAATGTCTGACAACATGCAACTAACAGCTGTATTCTCTGCCAGGGCCCCTAGGCACCAGAGTTGTGACATGGCACACTCCTTCCCCTGTGACAATTAGGTCTCTTAATAGTGATACATGGGGACCAAAACTATACTCATGGACAGTGTGGGAGCCATTTATTTAGAATTAATGAAATGGCTGAAACTAGCTTGCACTGCTAGCTGGCAGGAATCCTTGGAGTGCAGCTGTGTGATCTAAATCCATTTTGGTCCCTGATGGCGGTGGTTGCCCATTTTGGTTTAAATATCCATGGGGAGAATTCTGGGTCCTAACTGGTTGGTTCCTTTTTGTTGCCACAATCTGGGGAGATTAGTCTGGCAGAATACTGGGTACATGTATATTGATATTTCACCTCCCTATCACTTCCCAAGGCAGGGCTACCTGTCAGTATTTTCTCCACTTAAGACCATGGTAAGCACCATTCTGGTATCACCCATTGCTTTGTGGCTCTCTGCCAGGAAGAGATTACTATGAACTTGTGAAAGACCTGGACTTGCAAAGCTTGTTTGGACTTAGAGTAGATCCCAGAGTTGTTTGCTGGCAAAACACAACCTGTGTTCTGGATATCACAGGTGTCTAGTTAATAATGGGTGTGAGGGACTTTACCTCCCCCTAAAACTTCTTTGAGGGCAGAAATGGACTAGTTGACATCTAATCATAAGTCTACTTCTTTTAGGGCAGGTTGAGAGGACAGGTACCATTTATTCTCTCACAGAAACAGAAGGCTGCTAAATGTGGGAGAGTTCTTGCAAGGATTTCACTAACTTGGTGCTCTCTTCCCTTATTGTTGCATTTTATTGAACTTTCGGGAGAGCAGATATCTGTGACTTAGTAAATGTTGTCACCATATGTCACAGATTAATCCCATCTTTTTTTTCTGGAGAAAGGGAATAAAGTCACCAATAACATGGCGATTGTTAGGAGGCCCTTAAGGGGTGTTTGATCAAGGGTCTTTCAGAGTAATTACCTGGGCAGTTAGGCTGTTCTACAGTCATCTCTCTGTAGTCCTCAGTTCAGACTAGATGTGAACCGTCCTGACTTTGAAATGCAGAGTAGTCCCTGGACTGTTGCAACTAGTTTGTTGGGGTGGGATCAGGCAGCGACTTGGCATTTATTTATGTATTTTTTAATCTGCCAGAGCTGCCTGTAGTTAAATAGGCATGATAAATAAAGTTATTTAAAGGAGTCTTTACATAAAACTACTGAATATTCTTAAATTTCTTTTTGTAGTTCTTGGTTAGTAGAGAAATTACTGGTGGCCAAATCTCACGGTCTTTACTGTTTTTGCATACTAACACATACTTCACAATATTAAATTACATTAGATCACGGAAAAACATATTTACTTGTCTGATTAGCAAAACAAGGATAGAATGATGTGGCTTTCAAGTGGTTTGCAAAAATGCCTCTAGAAAAGTAGAGAGGTAATATTGTCTAGTAATTAAAAATTTGTTTTTATTTGGCTTTTAAAAAGTAAATGTGGAGACTTCATTTAGAGGTTTACTTCTAAGTTTCACGAATGTAACAATAACTTTTATTGTTTTCAGGCTGGATCTTACAGAGAAAGACTATGAAATACTTTTCAAATCTATTAATGGGTAAGTTGGCAGCATTGGTTTCATACAGTATATGAGTGGTCTACATATGTCTGCTTTTGTAAAAGAAATCATATAAATATTATACATGTTTCTATGTAACTGTCTTAGAGTGGTATAGTATTAGTGTTCTGAGTTATAGGATTTATTTTCTTGGGAGATGCAAAAGTCCTTCAAAAGAGGAAGAGGCAGGTTAGGAAATGTATAATTGTTACATAGTAGACACACATAATTTTTTTAAATGTGTGACTTAATCTTTGTTCTTTTAATGCTTGTCTTAAATGTTTTGAAGCTACCTTGAATGGCGTGGCATACTGCTTGCATATGGGGTTTATAAGTCCAAAGTCTGAGGATGTTGATTTTTTTTTTTCAGGTAAATTGGAAAAAAATGTTCACCATTACTCTTAATTTTAGGAAAGAAGGCTAATTACAGCAATCAAAAACATTTAATTACCATGTTGGCAGAGATCAGAAAATTTGCTTATACTCTATGGGGCCTGTGAGGAAACAAGTGTGCTCATACTTTATTAGAGGGAATGTAAATCAGGTAGTCTTTTTTGGGGTAATATTGCAATACCTATTGAAATTAGAAACACGTATACCCTTTGACCTGGGAACTTGAGGAGGAATTTTATTTTATAAATATATTCCCACCTTGCATGAAGACTTAGACTCAAATCTATGCATTGTATTAGTAGTATTGTCTGACAGTCACCCAGTAGTCCATCAGGTGAGAATTGGTTAAATAAAACAGACTATGTACATTTAATAGAATACTATGCAGGAATTAAAAAATGCGGCTATCTGTAGATGCTGACTTGGATCACCATTGTCCTATGAACAGTGTGATAGTGTTATGTGAAAAAGGCAAGGCACGTGATGGTGTGTATAGCATACACCCCGTTTCCTTTTTGTTAAAGGTAGGGGTGAAGAGATATGCATATTTCTACCAAATCAACACAGCAGATTTTAATGGCAGTCGTTTCTGATTGGGAATAGGGTGGAAGTATTTTACTGTAAAATGTTTTTTAAAAAGAGCTTTATTATTTTTACTTCTAAAACCATGTTAATTTATTCTTTTAAAAAGCTATGTTTAGAAAATTATTTGCCTTCAGTTCAGTTTGGTTCAGTAAATATTTACCATAAAATCAGTTCAATTTAGTAAAACATTTACAATGCCCAGTATGTGCTGTGTGCAAGGTACTTTGGCATGGACAAAGATCATTAAGTCTAGGCTAGAATATAATAGTAGAACCTCAAAAATAGACCTTTTGAAACACTTCATTTTCTTCCCATCCTCTCCCCAGTTGCATTCCTGTTTGGAGAGGAATCTGAATCAAGTAGCAGTGTAGACAGGAATACATACTTTGGGGAGCTAGCCTGTCCAGATGCTCAGTATGTCTTCATGCAAACCAGCAAAAGGAGTCCATTTTCTGTCTTCCTCACTCGTTTTCTGCATTGCCACTAATTGTTGCTCCTGTAGGCCCCTTTTCTCTCTCATGTAGTCACTGAAAGCTGCACTCCAAAGTGGGTTAAATTAGGGGCCTTATTTATATCTCTGAGTGTCACCAGAAAATGAGCCGTATTCTAATGTGACTTCAAAAGCACCTTTTTTGAGTCACTGTTATGCAGTGGACCCCATAGTATTTTGCAGGGGAATGCAGAGATGAAAAGACAGAGCCGTGCTTTAAGGAGTTTGTCATATAGGAGGGACAGTCAGGTTTTGCTGCATGAAAGGAGTTTGGGGTTAGACATACCGTATTTGGTCATAGGCAGCTTTTTAAATACTAAGTTAATGTCTGTAAGCTGAAGACCTGGGATGCAAAACATAAAAGTTAAAAAAAAAATACTGAGTTAATGGAAAGAGAGAATGCTAATGAGTCTTCACTAAGCCACTTTTAATTGTTGGATTTTCTGCTTGGATTTGTGGTAGATATTCTCCCACATAGATGCTTATATGTTTTCTACCAGACTGTGATCTTCCTAACAGCAAAAGCCACTCATGTTTGTCTCTCCAGGCAAGTCGAGTCTAGCTCATGGAAGAAATAGAATATATTTCTTGAATAACAACAATCACACAAGTGATATTTCACATATCTCAAGCTCGTATTTAAATATTTTCAAAATTTTAATATGATTAATACCATTTTTCTTACCTCTTTTGAATATCCTTGGTTCTTTCAAGACCTTGCTATAAATTTTAAATTTAAAGTTTAATTTTAAAAGTTGGTATAAAAACATGGTAAAATATTTTTCTATATTTCACCTTTATAAGTGTGTAAAATAATATCAAATATTTTTGACTGACTTCTTTTCCTAGACTTTTTCTAGAATCGTAATTATGTTTCTTGAAAAAAATGTTCTAATGCTGTGTGTATTTCTGAAGAGACTCGGGGTGATAAGAATTAAATTCTTGTAGAAATTTAATTCTAGCTTAAATATATTTTTATGACCAGCTTGTTCTTTATAGTTAAATTATTTGTGAGCTAAAACCTACCCATAATTATGGACCTGCAATTGATTTGGCATCACAGATCACCTTCATTTAAACCTGGCTATACCTGGAATTTTGTCTGTCTTTGATGTCTAGCTCTGTGTACTCTTGCCCCTCCCCTACTTATTTACTTTTAATTTTCCCACACTCTATTTCATTAAATAAATTTTTTGAAGAAGTTTTTGGAAAATATGCACTAAAGTGTTGTTAACTGCTGTAGTTTCTGAATGGGATTGTAAATATTTTATATTTTCTTTTTTCTTTACTTTTCTAATTTTCTTCAAGGATCTTATTGCATATGTAATAAGAAAAATTGTTTTAAAATAAAAAGATTGTTTTCTGTGTGTGTATGGGTCGGGGGTGGCAAAATACACCCTATTTGATTTATGTAACGTTGTTTCAGAATCCTTTTCCCTGGAGGAAGTGTTGACCTCAGACGCTCAGATTATGCTAAAGTGGCCAAAATATTTTATAACTTGTCCATACAGGTAAATATCAGTTATTGCTTATTATTCCAGACAGGTTTCTGTAAGTTTTTGTGCAAGTGGTTCATTTTTTAAGCAGATGGTAATGCTCCCTTCAAAATTACCCTTAGCCTCATCATACCTTTAATTTTGAGGTGCCTGTTCTTGGCTGCTCCCGCCTATTTTCCATGTGCTTCATCTAATCCTGGGCTTCCAGAGACCCTTCAGAGCCCTGCTGACTGCCCCTCTCTTGATGCTTGTTAATGTGAACCGTGTCCTCATGTAGTGTAGACATTCTGATGTCTCTCTCTGTCCTATTTTTTTTTTATGGGCATTGTTTCTATGTTATTAATTCTCACCTCTTCTTGAAATCTGTTCTTCTTCCCAACTCATTCAATCCTATTGGAACTTTCTTCACAGTTACCATAGACTCCATGTCAAGCAGAGCTTCTGAGCCTCTGACTTCTCCTTTGTAATGTTCACAGTGGGACTGCCTTTGTACCATAGCTCAAACCTTCGCTGTTTCTCTCCTCAACTATTAACAGTGATTTTTAAATTAATCTTGCTGGCCCTAGAATCTTACCAATCCCCCTTAAACATTTCCCTAAATAACTGTTTTTAGCCTTTGAAATACTTGTTTCAAACTTTTAATAGCTAAGGTCAGTAATCTATAGGCTTTTATAGTCTTTGGGTCAAGATATACAGTGTGTCCACAGCTCATGTTTTCCAGCCTGTGTGGGAGCTTGGTCTGAAGAGAGATTAAGTGATAGCCTACTTATGGATCCTGGAGAATTCTTCAGAAATCCATGTGTAACTCAGGTGCCTATTTGGTTATGACAAAATATATGGCTAATTTTTATTTTGAAAAGTTTGAATAAACTTAGTTTTCTCTTTTTCCACTTGCAAAGAGTTTTGATGATGGAGACTATTTTCCTGTGTGGGGCACATGCCTTGGATTTGAAGAGCTTTCACTGCTGATTAGTGGAGAGTGCTTATTAACTGCCACAGATACTGTTGACGTGGCAATGCCGCTGAACTTCACTGGAGGTAAGAGTACTCTTTTCAACCCTTTGAAAAATATTTGCTGGGCAGGATTAGTAAGTAGCAAATATGAAAGTAAAAGTGCTTATTTTTATTTTCTTTTTAGCCTTTTCCCTGAAGGAAAAAATGCTTATAACATTAGCATTTAAATTATTTACACAGGTTGAAGATGTGAATGACCATCCTTGTACTCATTTATGAGGATGACTTAAGGAATTGTGAATTTTAATAACTCATTGCTTCTAGTGATATCAGGACTGTGCGTGATGAAGAACTCTGAAATGGGATCTGGTTTTGACTCCTAGCTTTCTCACTTTTACCTTGAGGAACCATTTTACCTCTCTGAGGTTCAATGTCTGCATTTGCAAAAAGGTCTAATAACGCTTAGGGGTTTTTTTTGTGAAAATTAAATAAGATTTTTTTTTTCTTTTTAAGACAGAGTCTCTCTCTGTCACTCAGTCTGGAGCGCAGTGACGCAATCTCGGCTCACTGCAACCTCTACCTCCAGGGTTCAAGGGATTCTCCTGCCTCAGCCCCCTGAGTAGCTGGGACTACAGGCACCCTACCACACCTGGCTGAATTTTGTATTTTTAGTAGGGACAAGGTTTCACCATATTGGCCAGGCTGGTCTCAAACTCCTGACCTCAGGTGATCCACCCACCTTGGCCTTCCAAAGTGCTGGGATTAGATGATCTACCAGGAAGCACTATATTTACTCAGCAACCAGGAACTCCAGTGAGTTTTGGTGTCTAGAGTTTTTACTGGAACGTTATTATGAAATAATTGATTGAGTCTTTGCCTGTGTGATTGAACTCAATCTCCAGCCCCTCTTTCATACTTGGAGATTGATTGGGCTGGCTCGAAGTTTCAACTTTCTAATCATGAAGTTAGTTTTTCTGATGATTAGTCTTCATCCTGAAATAATTGAGGGACCCACCTTGAATTACCACATTAGCATAACAAAAATACTTATATCATTCCAGGAATTCCAAGGGTTTTAGAAGCTTCCTGTCAGGAACCCAGGACAAAGACCAGATAGATTCTTAATGATATCACTCTGTATAAATAGATAATGATTATTGTAGGTTACTTGATCTCCGAATGCTTAGAAGTGAAGCCACCAGCTATTTCTGTTCTCATAGGGATTTTGCAAGGAAGGTAGCAGTCATACTTAAAACTTGTAGAATGCTTTATGCTTTTGAAAGCTCTTTCTTCCATTGTCTCACTTAATAATTGCAAAAACCTGGTGGGAAGTACATGTATTAGGTCAGAGTACTTTGGTTGTGTGTTGCCAGAACTCAGTTTATACAGAAAAGGAATGTTTCAAGGTGCTGTGGTTTTCATGGAAGTCTCTAGCAAGAATAAGGGGCCTGGTTTGAAACAGCTGGCACTATCGCCTTGAAAACGTCAGTTTCTTTTTTTCAAAATCTGTTTGTTGGTGTTTGAGTCTGTGCAGAACCTTCAGGGTTGACCACTAAGATATATTGCTTTTTGATCTGTTTACTGAGTCAAAATTTCTTGGCTTGGTTCATGTTCTTTTCTACATTGTTTGTATTTTTATTTGTTTGTCCCAGATACCTCTGAAAATATGTTATATTTGAAAGTTTTGGATACTTTCCTGGGCAAATACATACACCCATGGAAAGTTTTAACTGTTTTTCAGAATAGTCTGTGGAAATCTAGTTAAGATTCCCTGCCTGTTCTTTAGCTTGCCAATACTCATATCAGAAGAATTTTACTTATTCATGTTAAAATTCTAGAAGAAGATTACTTATAGCTGGAACATATTTGAGTTTATGTTAAACACATTTTGTGACTTGATTGGAATACGTCTATGGAAATGATGTGTTTTGCATATCATTTGGTCATCTTGATTATGTCTTCATAATGGCTTCTCTTTGGGTGCAGTAAGTGACTTCAGTGGATTTTATTTTTTTGTGTTTAAATTATTTCTCTTGTACTTAAATTATTTCAGGTCAATTGCACAGCAGAATGTTCCAGAATTTTCCTACTGAGTTGTTGCTGTCATTAGCAGTAGAACCTCTGACTGCCAATTTCCATAAGTGGAGCCTCTCCGTGAAGGTATCACACTAATTACACAATGAAATTAATATGTTTAGAATAACTGCAGAAGTAATCATTTTGTTTTATTTTCGTATTCTAGAATTTTACAACGAATGAAAAGTTAAAGAAGTTTTTCAATGTCTTAACTACAAATACAGATGGCAAGATTGAGTTTATTTCAACAATGGAAGGTATATCACTATAACATGTATACTTTATTTCACTTATTTTATATTTTTAAATTTCGATTTTATATGTCTCATCAATAAAATCATATTACTTTGGGGCTTGAAGAGGGGTGTTAGGGCATTTTGGGAGACAGGAGACATGTTTTGTCCATGTTTCAAATTAATTGCAGTTTTCCTGGGTATTTTCCTGAATGGGGTGGTGAAGAAGAAAAGTAAAAGAATAAAGGGGGCAAGGATGAAGAAAGAAATGAAGAAAATGACTTCTGTTTCTAGCAATATTGCAGATTAAATACCTTGACAGACTTTCCTCCAGCCAACAACAAAATAAATTGGGTGATAGAGAAAAACATAGTAAATACGTTGATGAATTGGCAAAGAAATAAAGATACTCAGGTCCAAAATTTTAAGAGTTGAGTGGAATATTTAAACCAGTGTTATTATGGAATCAGGAGAACTTGAGACAAAGTCAGGACTCTCTATACGAATAGTATCTCATGGAGCGGGACCTGGATGTGAATGTAAGGGTGAACTCAAAATACACCTAAAATCCCCCCTACAGAATGGCAAGGAGAATTGCCCATCCTGAGCTTTGGGGCTAAGGGAGTGGGGTGGGGGACAGTGAATAAAGCCTTGAGTGTTTATAATGATGGGCTGTTCTCCTGGTGTGGCCAGCATTATACTAATTGGGAAGTTGGACAAATCTTAAGTAAGTAATTTTGTTCAAGGTTGCCTTAGACTGGTAATGCTCTCATGTGTGAGGCTGAAGCAAATGTAAATAGTTTTTTTGAGAGGACCAGACATTCATCCCAGGCTTCAAGGAATTTCAATATATGAAGTTTGAAGGAAAATGAGTGCTTCACAGCCAAAATACTACTAATGCACAAGCAAGCACTGTGAATGAGAACTTGCAGACATAACAGATGTGGAAGCAGACCTGCACAAATGTTAGATATTAGTATTATGAGATAAAGTATAATATATTTTAAGTTTTAAAGAAAGAAGAATGCTTGAAAATATAGGCATGAAACAATCAGATTTGAAAATAACCAAATTCAGCTATTAGAAATTATAATTGAGGCCAGGTGTGGTGGCTCATGCCTGTAATCCCAGCACTTTAGGAGGCCGGGGCGGATCACCTGAGGTCAGAAGTTCAAGACCAGCCTGGCCAACATGGTGAAACCCCGTCTCTACTGAAAATACAAAAAAAGAAAAAGAAAAAAAGCTGGGCATGGTGGCATGTGCCTGTAGTCCCAGCTACTTGGAGTTGCAGTGAGTCGAGATTGTGCCACTGCACTCCAGCCTGGACGACAAGAGTAAGACTCTGTTTCAAAAAAAAAAAGAAGAAATTATAATTGAAATAAAACCCTCAGTAGACATGTTAATCAGAAGGTTAGACACAGTTGAGGAGAAATTAATGAACTAGAATAGAAGATAGATGTGAAGGGAACATTCAGAATCCAACATAGCCAGATATGTAAATGTAAATGCCAAATGTGTCAGAAGAAAGGTTGGAATCTGGAGGGTAAAGTGATTTCTAACTTACCTAACCAGAACTCTAGAAGGAATGGGAAAAAGTAGGACAGAGACAGACTCTTTTTTCCATATTTAAAAAAAAAATTTTCAGGTGGATAAAAGACCTAAGGAGAAAGGCACACTACAATAAGGTTTTAGAAAAAATAAAGGAGAATGTCTTTATGATCTTGTTTGAGGGAAGGAGTTTTGAAGACAAAATATAAACAAACCATAAAGGAAAAGATTGATGAATTCAATCTAATGAAGAAGTTGTGTTCGTAAAAAAAAAATTACACAGAGAAGAAAAAAGGGAGGTATTTGTAATGCATATAACTGACAAAGGATATGTGTCTAGCTTATATAAAGTAAAGCTGTGATTTAAGAAGAAAAGATAGCTTATTAAAAATGGATATGAGGTCTGGGCATGGTGGCTCATGCCTGTAATCCCAGCACTTTCAGAGACCAAGGCAGGCAGATTGCTTGAGGTCAGGAGTTTGAGACCAGCCTGGCCAACATGGCGAAACCCCGTCTCTACTAAAAATATAAAAATTAGCCAGGCATGGTGGCGCACGCCTGTAATCCCAGCTACTTGGGAGGCTGAGGCAGGAGAATTGCTTGAACCTAGTGGGTGGAGGTTTCAGTGAGCTGAGATTGCACACTGCACTCCAGCTTGGGTGACAGAGCGAGACTCTGCCTCAAAAAAAAAAAAAAAAAAAAAAAAAAAAAAGGATATGAGATTTGAATGGATACCATCCAAAAAAACTTGATTGTCCTGTCCACTTATGGCTTGGTGAGATAAGTTGCTCAGTGTAATTTCTGATCAGGGAATGCAAATGGAAACCAAAGTAAGAAACCATTTATACCCATCAGATTGGTGAAATTAAGAAGCCTGCTGATAACTAGTGTTACCCAGGATGTCGCACAGCAGGTGCTGTCATGCACTTACGATTGGAAAACATTTTGGCATTTCTTAGTAAAATCAAACATTTTCCAGTTTTGTTACCTGGCAGTTTTATTCATTGGTTAAAAAATATCTTAATGAAATAATTTCATGTAGATAGAAATGTACGTGACATTATGTTCATACCAGCAAAAAAATGGAAAACAACTCAAAAGTCCAGTAGTGCAAAGGATAAGTAATACTATACAGCTATTAAAATCAGTGAACACACCTGCATGTACCACTGAATGAATCATGAAGACAATTTTGAGTTAAAGAAGCAAGTCACAAGGGAATACATGCTGTATGTTTTCATTTATATGATGATTAAAATTTGGCAAAAAAACAATGTTCAGTGGTAAATCTAAGGAAAGGTTGGGGTGATGAATAATTATGAGAGTCCTTCTCACTGGGCTGAAGGGGTGGGAGGGACAGTGGAAGGGCTTTGGAAGTATTAATCATGTTTCGTCCTCCCAATCCGATGTACCTCGCTACATCAGCATTAACCACCTGCCACCTGGATTGCTGCAGCAGCAGCCTCTTAAGGCTTCCACAAACCCATCTTCCAGCCACCCACTCGTGGTCTGCTGAAGTGCCAGTCTGATAGTATTGCCTGAACAAAACTCCTCAGTGGCTCCTCTGCATTGGAGGATGAAGTCTAGATTTATGAGCTTATTTCCTCATGCCCTCTCCCTGCCTTCACCTCTAGCTTGTACCCTGCACGACCTGTTTGCTACACACAGTCCTTCCACAGAGCCATGCTTCTTGCCTCCGCACTGCTTCTCATGTGCTTTCCTCTTCTCTGAAAAGCTCCCCCTTTCCCCTATTCCTTTCTCCTGATGAACTCTTAGCCATCTCGAAAAACCCAGGCCACTTGTCATCCCTAGAGGCCTTTTCTACCATTATTCCTCTTCTCCACAACCTTGGTGCTTTGTGCTATGTGGGAACGTTTCTTAATGCATGTATTTGCTCTTGTTCTGTCATCCCTCTAGATGAAAAGCTTGTTGAGATCAGGAACTGTATCTTACTCTCCTTTGTGTTTCTAGGGCTCATAGATGTTGAATGAATGCCTAATTATTTAAATGATAGAATATTGGATTGGAAGTTAGGAAATCAAGTTCCATGTTGGTTCTGCTTTTGACTATGCCATACCTGGCTCATTTGAAAATTTTCTCCCACCTCCAAAATAGGAACTCTTGAGATGCTTTATTATTTGCATATTTTCTTTCCACTCTTGATACTTCTGTCTAAATCAGTGAGGCAGGGCATGATTCCTAGTTTTCAGGAAACTGCACTGGTCTTTTAGTAATGCAGTTTACTAAAGAAGAGTAAATCTCACTCGTTACTGAATGTCAGTGACTTCAAAAAGTTTGTGGGAAAAATGGAATTAAAATATAAAAATAAAAACTGTAAACTTTATTTCTCAAAATAAGCTCTATCAAGTTTAAGACACTTTTGCCCATGATGATACCAACCTTTTAGTTCATCCCTAAAGAACTGAGGGTCCTGTGAATTGAACCACGTCAAATGCGGTCTTTTACATTATTAACAGAAATGAGTGCCCTTTAAAGATTTTTTTAAGATTAGGAAACAAGAATAAGTCAGAAGGAGCCAAATCAGGACCATAAGGTCCTAATGGCTTCCCATCAAAATGCTCACTAAATAGCCCTCGGATGAAAGGAATGAGCAGGAACGTTGTCATGCTGGAGAAGGACTCTGGTGAAGCTTTCTTGGGCGATTTTCTGCTAAAGCTTTGGCTGACTTTCTGAAAACACATAAAAAGCAAACGTTACTGTTCTTTGGTTCTCCAGAAAATCAACAAGCAAAATGCCTTGGAGCATCCAAAAAAACATTATGACCTGTGCCCTTGACCAGTTCACTTTGGCTTTGACTGGACCACTTCCATCTCTTGGTAGCCATTGCTTTGATTGTGTTTTCAGGTTCATACTGGTAAAACCGTGTTTTATCTGCAGTGGCAGTTCTTCAAAGTAATGCTCTAGGATCTTGATCCCACCTGTTAAAAATGTCCATTGAAAGCTCTTCTCTTGTCTGCAGCTGATCTGTGTGCAATGGTTTTGGCACCGATCGAGTGGAAAGTTTGCTCAACTTTAATTTTTCAGTCAGGATTGTGTAAGCTGACCCAACTGAGATGTCTGTGGTATTGGCTGTTGGTTCTGCTGTTTATTTGCGATCTTCTTCAATTAAGACACGAACAAGATACGTATTTTCCTGGCAAATTGATGTGAATAGTCTGCCCTGAGGGCTTCAACATTGTTTCATTCCTTCTTAAAACAAGTTATCCAAGTTACAAGTTATTGTAAACTGCTGATTTCTTTGGAACGTTATCCCCATAAATTTTTCGTAAAGCATCAGCGGTTTTACCATTCTTCCATCCAAGCTTCACCATAAATTTGCTATTTTTTCTGCCTTCAATTTTAGCAAAATTCATATTGCTGTTACAGGGGTTCTTTTAAAATTGATGTCTTATCCTTCTTAGTGCCTCATACTGGATCCTGTTCATACAAGTTACTACAAGTTTATTTTGGTGCAAAAAAATGGTGAAATCCTTGCATAATTTTTTTCATAATACACATTTTCCATGAGCTTTTTGAAGACTTCTTCTTATATATATGTATATTTTCCAACGCATGAAGCATTATTGAGGACAAAAATAGTCTTAAATCATAAAAAGGATTTATATCCAATATACTGGAAGGTCTGCCTTTCAATTAACTCTATGTAACAGTTAATTTCCTAGTCCCCCAGCCTGTGGGTCTCTTGCTGGTAGCTTCACAGGTAGTCCCAGAATAGAGGGGAAAAACGGCAGTGTCACACGGAAGTGAGGGAGGCAGGGAGCTGAGTGCCTGGAGCTGCATGAGGCAGGTGTTTCCTCTCGTGAATACCCACAAAACTGGGATAAAATGTTTCCCTTCTGTGGCCTGCTCTCTAGTCAGAAAGCTGACTGGGATGAGAACAGACAGTGCTCTTACCCCTAGATATCTCTTCTTTCATTAATTCACTTCATTTCTCCAAGTACTTTCTGATGGTGGTCATGGTTACAATTCCAAAGCAGCAAATAATAGAGGGGAGATTTGTTTTTTTCAAATCAAAATGAGGAAAGGCACATCTGAAGAAGAGACAAATATGTACATTTTTCTGAAGGTAACTATTACACATATTCACTTTTTTTTGAATTGTGGAATTGTTCATGAGTATGTAAACATAGAGAGAGTAATATGAACCCTGGGTGTCTATCTATCAGCTTTGACAATTGTCAACAGCTCTGTTTCCCTTCTTGTTTTATGTCTGCTTTTAAACTTCTAAAAAATATTTTAAAAATTTATACCACAAAGTCATCAGTCATTCCATAGACTGAGAGAGAGACACAGTTTAGGCAGTTTAGGCAGGGTGTAAAAGGATACCAGAAGTGCTGCCATACTTCATTCTCATATGAATAAGTCATTATGGGAGGACAGGAAAGCATGCTACAAGACGGGAGAAAGAGACCCACTGCGGAAGAAACTTGTATCACCAATAAAATGTGCATCTGACTTTTGGACAGGGATAGATCCCTCAGCTCAGCTTCTACTTTGCTATGAGTATCTCGAAAAGCAAATCGTCCTACAGATTGTAAAAAGTTGCTAATCAGTGAAATACGTTACTGGGAATTTTCACATTGATTATGAATGGAAATTATTTTGTGTCTGAGAGAATATGTACAATTTTACCTTGTCTGATAATGTGAATTATAAAATGTTTTACATAAGAAATAAACCAATTTCATTATAAGTAACATTTTAAACCATTCTTAGTACTTACTAATTTGTGTTCTTCTTACAGGATATAAGTATCCAGTATATGGTGTCCAGTGGCATCCAGAGAAAGCACCTTATGAGTGGAAGAATTTGGATGGCATTTCCCATGCACCTAATGCTGTGAAAACCGCATTTTATTTAGCAGAGTTTTTTGTTAATGAAGGTAATATGAGGGTACATAATTTTGTTATTCTGGGGTAGTTTTGAAGAAAATTGCCCTTATCTAAACTTTTGCCTACCCTTTTGCTCTATAAATGTTTTGTAAGTTCTATAGGTTTAACTTTAAAGAATAACACAAATGTTAAATAATGTGAAAGCCCTAAAATCGAGATGTAAGGTATTCTAATAAAACCAGGACAGTTACTTCAATTATCATACATGCTTCAGTGGGCAGAATTCTTGAACAACAGTGTAAAGAATGTTGAGAGTTTTTTTTTTGGTTTCTTTTTCTTTGTTGTTTTGTTTTTTGACAGGATCTTGCTCTGTCGCCCAGGCTGAAATGCAGTGATGTGATCAGAGCTTATTGCAGCCTCAAACTCCTGGGCTCAGGGGATCCTCCTGCCTCAGCATCCTGAGTAGCTGGGACTACAGGTGCAGACTACCACACCAAGCTCTTTCTTCTTGGATACTTTTAATTTAGATTCTTCCCCATTACTCTCCATTTCTTAGAATAATGCTTTAATTCTAACAGTGTCTGAGAATTAGGTGTTACTTTTCCAAGACAGTGATACAAATTGAATATATACCCACCAGTTTGTGATTTTAAGGCTACCTCTCTGTAGGCATTGGCATACTGGAGAAAGCAAATAAACTCTGCCTGCTTTTTGGTGATGAAAACACAGACATATTCATGCTGTGTTATGTTTGTGGGAAAAATCGAGAATTTGGTTATAGATGCCTATTTCTTAGTTGAGCATTATAGGTACAGTAAGTCCTACGATTTAAGCAGAACTGTGTGTAGCAGGTCCTTGAACAACATTGTTTACTTTGAAGTCGTTTCATTATAACATTGATAGAAAAAAATTGGTTTTGTTATACATCGTTGTGCTTAAAAGTAGTACAAGAACCTATCGATGACGTTAAGTGAAGACTAGCTGTGTAAGACAGAGGTACAAAAACAACTTGTAAAGGGTAGAGATCACTTTGGTGAGGTATAGCCATTTAAAGACTTCAGTGAACTTTGCTTTCATTCCATCTCCAAGCTTTCCCTAAGTTTTTATCAACTCTCCTGCCATTGCTGGGAAGTCAAGTACTTCCTACTGAGTTCACTCTGCTTTAGAATCATGCAGAGCTGAGTGGATGGTTTTATGACAAAAACTCCAAATTAAAAAAAAAAGTATCCCATATACAGTATTGGTCCAAAGGAACATTTTCATGAGTGCATGGAGTGAATGAGGGCAGCAGTGGCAGTGCCGCATTTGCTGCAGTAGTAGTCACGTGGCATTTGGTCTATGTGGTCTTTTATCTTCCAATATTCTTCTTTCTGAAAATGCCGTAAGAGCCTGTATTTACTTTGACTTTGGGAGCTTTAGGAGCTCTTACCTCCTCACATTCCAGCTTTCATCATGCCACACTTCTCACTGTGCTTCCTGGTTTTTCATAATGCTGCCTTACCAGTGAAAATGTCTCACTTCTCTGTCCGCCTCAGCTTCACCAGTTTCTCCATCTTTTTTACTCTTGTAGCATCCAGTGATGATACACCATACACCATAAAAACATTTTTATCATATGATTCTGTGTGGTTACAAGGCTGAGCTTTTTGAGTGTTAGGACCTGTTCTGTTTATATTTCCATCCCCAGGCTGTGTATCAAGTCTTGTGTACACATAGCCACTTGGTAAGTATTTGAATGAGTTGCGGAGTGAGCATAGCATGGGATATGCTGCAGGGGGAATGCAGCACAGCTGCTGTGTCCATGGGCGACTGTGCCATAAATCGGGCACTGCTTTATTTGGGGAAATTTTGTCAAGCATTTGCCTCCCTCCCTTCCTCGCTTCCTTCTTCTTCTTTTTATTTTTGGAAAGTAAGTTTGTTAGAAAAGTAAAGAAAAAAAAAGATGGCTGTTCTATAGGCAGAGCAGTCGCATTTCTCTTCTTGTTGATATTTTCCCACTTAATAATGCTGATTGCAGGAAGAAATATTATAAAATAGTCTCTTGAAGATTTTGTCATCTGATCTTTTTAAAAATTAACTTTTTTTCTTGCAGCTCGGAAAAACAACCATCATTTTAAATCTGAATCTGAAGAGGAGAAAGCATTGATTTATCAGTTCAGTCCAATTTATACTGGAAATATTTCTTCATTTCAGCAATGTTACATATTTGATTGAAAGTCTTCAATTTGTTAACAGAGCAAATTTGAATAATTCCATGATTAAACTGTTAGAATAACTTGCTACTCATGGCAAGATTAGGAAGTCACAGATTCTTTTCTATAATGTGCCTGGTTCTGATTCTTCATTCTGTATGTGACTATTTATATAACATTAGATAATTAAATAGTGAGACATAAATAGAGTGTTTTTCATGGAAAAGCCTTCTTATATCTGAAGATTGAAAAAAAATAAATTTACTGAAATACAAATATTTTTTCTAATTGATTTGCTTGGGAAATAAATACCATCCCCTACCTGCCCACTCCATCCTCCTTGCTGAAAAAGAAAATAGTCTTTTAAAATCCTACCACTTGTTCATCTTGTTCATTGTGATGTCTCCGTCCTTTGGGTCTGAGGAGTATTTGTGTGTGTGTGTGTGTGTAGGTATGTGTGTATAGATGTGTGTGTGTGTGTGTGTGTAGGTATGTGTGTATAGATGTGTGTGTGTGTGTGTGTGTAGGTATGTGTGTATAGATATGTGTGTGTATGTGTGTATCTACTTTTCTGCCCTGTGTTAACTTCACATTTAAAGCGTACACATCCTGAAAACAGAGTCTGTGTCTTGAACTTTTTATCTTTCACAATGTCCATAATGTCTAGCCCAGCAGGCCCTCAGTAAGTAATTGTCACTAATTATAAGTTTTTTTCCCATGGAAAATAATTTAAAAGCTGTCATATATTTATTTTGGTACACTTTAATGCATTTTTCTTTCTTTTTTTTTTTAAGATGGAGCATCTCTCTTGTTGCCCAGGCTGGAGTGCAATGCTGCAATCTCAGCTCACTGCAACCTCTGCTTCCTGGGTTCAAGCGATTCTCCTGCCTCAGCCCCCTGAGTAGCTGGGATTACAAGCATGTGCCATCACACCCAGCTAAATTTTGTATTTTTAGTAGAGATGGGGTTTCGCCATGTGGCCAGGCTGGTCTCAAACTCCTGACCTCAGGTGATATACCAGCCTCGGCCTCCCAAAGTGCTGGGATTACAGGCGTGAGCTACTGTGCCCAGCCAACATTAATGTATTTTTCAATCCGTGCTACTCTCCTCCACCCCTCACCATCCCATATAACCCTCAGAAGTATGAAATTTAGGAACTCCTTGAGGACAACCAAGCTGCTGGAAGGAAGAGAGAGAGGGTTTGCTGAGCTGTGTCTGGTAAATGGTGTTTATGCATCTGTTCTCTGTGGGCTTCCAGAGCTTCTGCAAGAGAAGGGGAAACAGGAAACTGATTGGGAATGATGTTGGAGGGCATCGTGGATGATTTTACCTGCAACAAGAGAAGAACAATCACCTGCAGACACTGAGCTAAGCCATAATCTTTGGGGAGTGAGGACAAATAGCACATAGAAATTGGAAGATATTAATACATTTAATTAACCAAGAAAGAACCTTACTAGAAATGTGGCAGATTTAGTTTCTGTCCATGAACATGAAGATTCTTTGTTGAGTCTTACTGTTGAATGTGTCTGGCTAAGTTTTTGTCTCCCACCACTAGAAAAAGGTAGTGACACTATTATTGCTCACGGTGCCAGGGTTCTTCCCAGCCCATTTGTGTTGAAACCATATAGAACTGCTTGTCTTTGCAGTTCCCAAGAACAACTTCATCCCGACTCTCTGGATACTCATGATGCTGCATCCTCCATCCTTTTGCCCTGAAGACTGGCTTCCAAAGATTCTTACTGTGCTTCATAGAAGACGACCACAAATGCAAGAAAATGTGTTTTCTGCTCATGTTCAGCTTATTGTTTTTCCCCTCATGTATTTATTTTTTTTTTTTTTGAAGACTTTGTTTGCTAGATCACTTTATTCCAAGAATGGAATCTCTTTCAAAGCTGACCACACCCTTGCCTCTGCCCACCACCACCAGCAGGAAAGATAGGCCAGCTTGAAGGCAAATGAGAGCAGTGCTGTTCAGAAGCCTGGCGTCCCTATACCAGCAGAGGCAGGAGAGGTCGTTGATTAGAGGTGCCTGTTGAAGTTGCTGGGCAGCAGTCCGGAAAGCCGTTAGAGATGGATAGCCACTCCTGGAGGACGGCCTGACGTGGGGAGCCTGGGGAGGAGGGGAGATCACAGCCCTCTGTCAGCAGGAGAGGGCAGAGGCTCAAAGTGTGACTGAGGGAGCAGGTGTGGATTAGAAAGAATAAGAAGAAAGAACAGAAACAGGAAGGACTGGGTGGGTATGGAAGAGATGGCTAATGTGTACCCTTCCCCAGCCAAAGCTGACTTGAGTTTCCAAGGGTTTTTGGAGAGCGATTGCCAAAGCTCTTACCTCCAGCATTTCCAATTCTCTTCCTGTGCAGAATATCCCAAATGGAGTAGAAACGCTGGGCTTCAGAGGCAGACCCTGCACTCATTTCTGCTGAGCCAGATGTTTCTGAGGGCCCACAGCTTCATGTATCTTGAGGGATGGCACAAGATATTTTATAAGGAGATGTTGAGTGTCTCCATTTCCACATAGCAGAGTAGGGAAATCCTCAAAACCTTGTCAGTAGGCCGAATCCGTCGTTGCACAAATGGTGCTATGAGAGTCCTCACACCTGGAGCCTGGTGCACAGAAGGGCTGCATGTGCTTCCCCATCTTCCCTCCCTCCATTGCAATAATCAAGCAGCCCTACCTACATGCTGGGTCTTTCCATTTTTATCGAATTGCAAGTAAATATTTCAAAGAATTTTCTCCTATGGGAAGAATTAAGCAAAAAAGGTCTTTCACTCCTCAGAAACAGCTTTGTTGTTTGCTTGGGATTTCATTTCATTTAAACAAACTTGTTTCAAAAATGAATACAATTTTTGTTCCACATAGCATTTTCATTATTTTTTTGAAACGGAGTCTCGTTCTGTCACCCCAGGCTGGATGGAGTGCAGTGGTGCAATCTCAGCTCACTGCAACCTCTGTCTCCAGGATTCAGATGACTCTCCTGCCTCAGCCTCCCAAGCAGCTGGGATTACAGGCACGCACCACCACAGCTGGCTAAATTTTGTATTTTTAGTAGAGATGGGGTTTCACCATGCTGGTCAGACTGGTCTTGAATTCCTGACTTCAAGTGATCCCCCTGCCTCAGCCTCCTAAAGTGCTGGGATTACAGGTGTGAGTCACTGTGCCTGGCCAGCATTTTTATTTTAATAGTTAAAAATTAACTGGGGTTCTCCAGAGAGGGCCCCACCGCATACCCTGGGGGAAGGAATGCTGACCTTGCGAAGCTTCCATTAAAGCCCAAGAGGATGGAGTTTGGAGAGCTTCTGGATAGCTGAACACAGGGAGGTTCCTGTAGAGTGATGCGCCCAGGGAGGGCATGGAAGCTCTGTGCCCCTTCCCTGGTACCTTGCCCTATGTGTCTCTTCATCTTTGTCCTTTGTAATGTCCTTTATAATAAACCTGTAAACATTAAAAAAGAAAAACTGGAGGTGTTTTGCAGTAATGTATTGGAAACACTAGATGTCAGGAGAGAACAAGCTAACCTAATGTTTAGCTGGTTGTGTTTCCGTTCAATTATTTAGAATAATAGATTTTAGGAAATTGTTAGAAACCTAAGGAATATTTACCAGTAAATTATATTTATTAAATATTGTATTTAATTTAAATATATATTTAAATATAAACATAAACATAGACTTACACCTAATACTGGATATTTTCCACTCTGATCTATGAGGAGGTCCTGATGACTCGTTAAAAACACTTTTAAGCATCTATTAAGGGCCAGGTGCTATCATGTATATAAATCTGTAGATTGTACATACAATTCCAATTTTCTTTCCCCTGATGCTTAACTGGCCAAAATTTAGGCTAGCAGAGTGTTTCTTTGGGTGGGTGAAGAAAGAACCAACACCTCATATAATGAGAGATGCTTCTGGGAAGGTCTGCAGGGAAGGTACCAAATTAATCAAGCATTCCTTGGTCATTTCTAAGGATGTGGGCAGGAGAAGTGCTTCAAATGAACATGAACTTGGTTTGCATTTTTTTTTTCTATAGCATAAGGTTTCTCAACATAATGTACTCTAAATCTCGTCATGGTTTCCTCTCCAAATTCAAGGGAAAGTTTCTAATCATTAGCTTTCCTGTTGAACTTGTTCCTTTTTGCATAAATTTGGCATGCTTTTAGGCTTCCAGTTCTCTGACATTTGTTATAATTTCTCCTAATCTGAATTTAGAGCCAGTTTGTTTCATAGCATAGATTCCCTTTAGAATTTTACAATAACACTGTAACATCTCTTGCTATAGTTCAGCATTCAAGTTAATCCCAGAAGTTTTTCAGGGAGAAACTCAAGGGTTTGAGGGAATTAGAGAATCTCAGAATGGAAGAGAATTTAGATGATCACATTGGGTAGTGGGAAGACTGTATTTTCATTAATGAAGCCTACATAGTGTTTTAGACCAGCCACGTCACTCCTGGATTATTACAATGAACTGTTCACAAACTAAAAATTGCAATTCTTTCTTAACCAGTTTGTATGTCATACGTTCCATCCAGCTTCCCAGTGGAGAAGAGTGGACAGGCCCACCGGAAGTCAGGATGCCAAGGGTCATGTTTTATGTGTGCCATTTACTAACTGTGTAATGTTAGCCATGAAGGTTTCTATTTATATTCTGCATACTTTGAGTCCTTTAAAATTGTCCTTCGTTTTTAAACTGAGAAAAGATGCTTTTTATTTTATAGTCTCTGATAATCTAAAAATTATTTCATACACTTTTAATAAAATTAATAATTTGTACAATAAGTGTTCAACTGAGCAGCTAGAAGAGCAATTTTACTTTGCCAATAGTTAAAACTATCCTTTCTCTTTCAGTTTTGTAAAATGAAGTGAGGATGGGAATTTGCATTTTTTTTCTTCTCTAGTTAAAAGAATCTAAATTACTTGGTTCCTCTTTGCTCATCTCTACCCAAGGACAAAGGAGTTAACAAATAATGTATGCGAATCTGTTAGTATAATTAAATATAATGATTGACCCCAGTTTTGAGGGAAAATAGCCACATAAAACAAGATTTGAACTTAGAATAGACTTCAGAACAATAACAATGTAACGATGATAATAAAAAATTGAATTAAGGAAGTCCTTTTGTTATTTCCCCTTGGCCTATTTTCACACAGTTGCAAATACAGTTTGTGTTCTGCTCCTTTTACTTAACTAGATCAAAAGCACGTTTCCTCATTGCTGCAGGGCCGCCTGAGCTGCTGGGTCTTTACCCTCTGGGAGGGTTGAATTGCCCTGCCGAGTGACTAAGCTCAGCAGGCTAGGATTGGTCACTGTAGGAGGTGGATCCAGGGTGCAGACAGGTCAGGAATTCTACTTTTATGGCCCAAAGTGGGGCAGGGAAGCATATCCAAGTCAAAGTCCACCTGCGGAATCAAAGTGCAAGAGCCAAAAGGACCAGAGCAATTTAGTAACTGGACAATGGAGTCTGGAATTAGGAATGGAACTGAAGAAAGCTTGACATGCAAGCAAGTTCCCACAAGCCAAGAGAGTCCAGGACAAGTGCCCCAGTGTCTGATGGAGATCGCAACTTACTTTATGGTGTTCAGAAGGGTGACTAGGGGCTTGTCTCTCTGTCTTGGAGATACACTATCAAGAATTACACTTTAAAAAATTTTCAGCGACTGCAAGACATGCCATCTGGAAAAGCTGCCAAACACTTGCCTCCTTTGGGCATGAAGGATGGTTCCTTTAAAGCCAACACAGACTGACGGAAACCCTGCTTCTTCCAACATTCAGGTGCAGGCTCCCTGTTGAGGCCTCCTGGGTTAGAATTGCTCTAGGCCACCAGCCACTGCATACCCCAGACCTCTTCTCTTCCACGCTCTCCCTGGTGTCTCCCCCAGAAGGAGTTTGATATTCAGGATTTTTTTCTTATCCAGCACCCTTGGGTGTGTGGATCTTTGGGGTGATTCGACTGGCTTTGTAATTAACTGAGTAATGTAAAAGTTCAGACTGCAGCCCCAGCCTCGGGCTCAGCTGCGCCAGTGTTTGCTGCCTCGTGGTTAGAACATGACTGAGAGCAGAACATTACCACATGTGGGGAAGACTGGACTGCCCAGCCCAGCATTCACTGGGTAAGTTTAGTTCAGGCAGAAGTGGTGAGAGACCTCATTTTGGCCTTGTGCTTAAGCAGTGTAGCTTTACAGAACAAGAAAATTGGCCAAGCATTGGGGCTCATGCCTGTAATCCCAGCAGTTTCGGAGGCTGAGGCATGAGGATTGTTTGAGCCCAGGAATTTGAAACCAGCCTGGGCAATAGAGCGAGACTCTGTCTCTATTTAAGAAGAAAAAAAAAAGAGCAAGAAACTGATTACTGCATTTGAATCCTCTCCCCTGTGTATAGAAAAAACAAAACAAAACAAAACAAACAAACAAACAAACAAAATAAACCCCTGAAGGACCAGGCTTCCTGAGAGTCCTTAATACCTGCACAAAAACAAGCTGCATAAAAGTCCTTGCTCCCCTTTACCTTGGGCTTTGGCTTAAAATCCTTCTGAAAATGAGGTCCACTGCAGTGGCCTAATGTTGCTGCAGCTTCCTGGAGCTGGACCTCACTGCCTTCCTCAGCATACCCTCAGTGTGCCTATCAATGCTTCCCCTGGCTGGCAGGGGCCTCATTTGCAGTGTCTGCCAGGCTCAGTTCCATGTTCATCTAGTCCTCCCACAGGAAGGGGTTCCAAGTCCAGATTGAGGGAGTGCTAACCTTAGGACATCAAGTGGTTTCAGAAGCTCTTGTTTGTTGTGCAACAACTCTATCTTCTCCTAGTTTAGTGGTTTAAAATAACCATTTTATTTAGCTTCTGATGCCGTGCGACCACTGGGCAGTCCTTGTCGTCTGGGCTGGCAGCAAACAGACAACCATGTGTCCTTCCTGAGACCCAAATCCTCCCAGGATAAGCATATGAGATGCTGAAAGCATCATGAGGGGGTTGATTCCTATTGTATCCATAAGATGTCTTTGTCCAAGCGTTGAGCCAGTTAGATACCATGGACCCCTGAAAACAGAGACAAGACTGCTCAAATTTGCCAGCTTGGAAGGAAGCTGAGACTGCCCATGAGCCCCTTTTAAAATGTAGATTTTATTTTTTATTTAGGTATGGTGAGGCCAACAGATCAGGAGACAACTGCCATTGAAATGATAGTTTATTAGAGTTTCCAGGAGGAGGGGGGCAGGTCAGCCACCCATGCAGGCCACAGGAGGGGCTCTGAGGTCGGTTGTAGGCACAGAGAGTGAGGCGAACTGCCACCTGAAAGAGCCTTTTTGTGGTGTTTGCAGGAAAGCGTGGGTGAGGCAGGGTGAGCAGGCTAAGCAGGTTTAAGATTGGCTCACTTGCATAACTCAATGCCCTGCCTGCGCCTGAGGTGATTAGGACAGGGGAATAGTGTCCCCCAGTGCAAGAGCTCATTAAGCAGGGGGTGAGGAGAGGGCTCTGAATTGGTTAGTTTGCTTATGAAAGGCAACCCCACAGGAGGGTTTGTTACCTCTAAGAATTAGCTGGCACTGGGAAAAGTAGCACCCCGACTCCCCCCACAGGCCCCCCTCCCCTTCAGGAAGGCCTCTCAGGTCAAAGCATCCAATATTGAAGCTAGAAAACAGGTGGTTAATCCAGTCACTTCTGTGCCTTCTGTGCCTTGGCCAGGTGACTTGTGCCACATCTGATCTCCAAATGCCCCCAGGAAGTTCTTGCTTGGACTTCTCTTTCTATTTGACTCCTCTTATGGTTGTGAGATTTATGTTACACCCTCATAAAAATGGTAGATGCCGTCCGCTGGAGTGCAAGTCCCCCATTCCCTTCTCCACTGATTACCAGCGACAGCTGATGGCTTTATGGATGGCCAAGCCAGCCAACATTTGATTCCAGTGCTCAGTTTGTGCCTGGATTCTGAAGCCTCTGAGTCAGGTTCATTGTTCAGGATTCTTCATTCATAGACCCAAAGCGAATCAGAGCTTTCAGGTTAGGGCCTAGAGCCCCCTGCATCTGGTCAAGCACATCTCTGCCACCATTGCTGCCCATTTCCCTTTCACATGAACTATGGTTTTTACCCTGACTACTTCCTCACTTCCTCTGATAAGATACATACCTGGCTGCTGGTCACTGCCTGGGACAACCAAAGGGTCACCCAAAGGGACCTCTGGGGTGCCTCTGACCCACAGGGATTAGGGATCATTGCTGCTTTTTGATTCGGCGTCTTCCTTAGCTATGGTGGCATCTGACAGGTTGGGCTACCAGTGTCAAGTGACATCCTGCCCTGGTTCCTGAGCAAGAACTCTGAGATAATTTCCTCAATTTCCAAAATGGGATTATTGGGAAACCTTTGGTTCTTGATTCAATTTCAAAGTTGCTTTCCACAAGAATCAACATATTTTACAGTGTTTCTGACAGCATATTTTGTAATTAATTAATTTATTATTATTATTATTTTGATACAGGGTCTAGCTCTGTCACCCAGGCTGGAGTGCAGTGGTGCAATCACAACTCACTGCAGCCTTGACCTCCCAGGCTCAGGTGATCCTCACACCTCAGCCTCCCAACTAGCTGGGACTACAGGTGCACGCCACCACACCCAGCTAATTTTTTATGCTTCTTGTAGAGATGGGGTTTTGCCATGTTGCCCAGGCTGATCTCAAACTCCTGGGCTCAGGTGATCGTCCCCCCTTGGTCTCCCAAAGTGCTAGAATTACAGGCATGAGCCACTGTGTCTGGCAATACATTATGGCACCAATTTCACCAGACCCTCAGTAGCCTTGAATATTATTGAATACTGCTACAGTCTGAATGTTTGTTTCACGCACAAGTTCATAGGTTGAGATCCTAATCCCCAAGGTGATAGTATGAGGATGTGGGGCCTTTGGAAGGTGATTAGTGTGGAGCCTTTGTGAGTGGCATTAGTGCACTTATAAAAGAGGCCTGAAAGAGACCTACTGCCTCTTCTACCATGTGAGGTTAGAGTAAGAAGCTGTCCAGGAAACAGGCCCTCACCAGACACCAAATCTGCAAGACCCTTGTTCTTGGACTTTCTAGCCTCCAGAACTGTGAGAAATAAGTTTCTGTTGTTTGTAAGCTGCCTAGTCTATGGTATTTTGTTATAGCAGCCTGAATGGACCAAGCAAGAGAAACATTTTATTTCATTATATGCTAATAAATGAAGATAGGTACATTACTGTTTCTCTCATTTTCTTCATTTCTTTGATGGCTAGTGATAATAAATGAGCTCAGTATTTTTTTTTTTTTTCTGAGACAGAGTTTCGCTCTTGTTGCCCAGGCTGGAGTGCAATGGCACGATTTTGGCTCACTGCAACCTCTGCCTCCCGGGTTCAAGCGATTCTCCTGCCTCAGCTTCCCAAGTAGCTGGGATTACAGGCATGCACTACCATGCCCGGCTAATTTTGTATTTTTAGTAGAGACAGTGTTTCTCCATGTTGGTCAGGCTGGTCTCAAACTCCCAACCTCAGGTGATCTGCCCGCCTCGGCCTCCCAAAGTACTGGGATTACAGGCATGAGCCACCGCGCCTGGCAGTATTTGTTTCTTTATTTCTTTAATTATTAATTTTTTTAGAGACAGGGCCTCTTGGTATTGCCCAGCCTGGAATGCAGAGGCTATTCATGAACATAATCATAGTACAGCGTCCATCTTCTGGGCTCAAGTGGTCCTCCTGCCTCAGCCTCCCAAGCAGCTGAGACTATAGGCACACACCACCACACTAGGCTCAATATTTGTTTTATCTATATTGCGAATTAACTATTCATTTCTTTTACTTTTTATTAGTTTCTTAATGTTTACCTTATTTGGTATACAGTTCTTTTTTTCTTTTGGTACGCAATTCTCATTTTATCTTTCTTTTACCCTACTTTCAAGCTAACAAGTTGGGTATATGGTTCTTTACATAACATTATTAACCTCTTACTTGTCATCTTTATAGAAAATGTTTTTATCTCTGTCTTCTTTGACTTTATGTCTTCTTTTTTCATTGACGTAAATAAATTTTTCTTTTTATGTAGCCACATTTTTAGATTTTCTTTCAATGTTTGTTTAGCTCTTTCTTTAAGCCTAGAAAGTATTTCCCTCTTTTTTGTTTTATTTTTTTTTCTGATTTTCTATATTATAATTTTTAACTCTATAACTCAACCACAGTTGATTTTGGGATATGAAGTGAAGTTAGTAACTAATTTTTTGTTCCATATTTACGACCAGTTTTTCCAGGATTATTGTCAAATAATCTTTCTCCAGTTATTCATGATGCTGTCTATAGGATATAATGAATTATTGTAAACACTGTTGTCTGTTTTCTGCCATCAATTTTGTTTCATTAATTTATGCTTATTCTTATGCCAATATCTCTCATTTAATTGCAATATATTTGTAACATATTTTAATATAGGACTGACTTTCCCTTATTGGTTTTCTTTTAAAGAATTTGTTTTGATATCTTTTCCTATTTAAATGTTAAGATGAATTTTAGGATTATTTTCTCAAAATTTCTCCTCTCCCCCACAATATGGATTTTATTGGGAATACAATAAGCCTATGTATTAGTTTGAAAAAAACCCATATCTTTACAATGTTTAGCTTTTTTGATATGGCAATACGCAAAGTGTCTTTTATATCTCCTAGTTCAGCTAAGTAGTTTTTTATATGATACATTTCTCATTGGATTAGTTATTTCATTATCTATTGGTATTTCTCAATGGGATTAATTTATATACTATCTTAAACAGAAAGTTTTAAGTATACACCCCTTGAACCTATCAAAAGAGTATCTCTAAAAATTTTTAAAAGATTTTTTAGGGATGTGGAAGCGGGGAGTTTGTTTCCTAGCATTCCATTGATATGTTTGTCTGTGAATTTTGTACCTATTCTTTTTATTGAGCCATTTATTAATTCTAGCAATTTTAAAATTAATTCCTAAGGGCTTATTATATTATATATAATATATTTACATGTAAATATGCAATTACATATTGTACATAAATATAATACATTACAATTATTCATTTATATTTTTATACATATGAATATTTCCATATTTCATGTAATGGATTTTTTCAGAAATAAAAAAATTGTGCACATTAAATTAAGAGGGAGCTGAATCATTCTGACATTGAAATGGTATAATTAAAGTAGCTTGGTTAAGGCTTACAGACTTCTGCTTTACATGAATAAAAGCATTCCAAGAGGTGATCATCACAGTATGAAGTTTTCCAGAAGGCATGATTCCAAACCAGCTATTTACATGTAGGATCAGTTGTGTGTGCTTTGTTGCTGCTCTGCTACTACAATTAAGCTTTTACCTTTTCTTTGCTTTCAAACAGAAAGGCCTGACAAACTATGAAGGGCTTCAGGGTGCCCAGAAACCACACAAAGGGTGCCCTCCTGTTGAACTGTACCTTAAGGCAAGAACTGATGCTGAGCTAATGAGAGTGTGTCAGGGTATTACCAGTTCAGGTCTCATCACTTCTAATTAGGGCTTCACGAATTCTGTGAACCTTGCCAGGATTCTTGCTTGGGTCATTTTAATGTGTTTCCATTCTAAAGCCTGGCTGCTAATTTAGATTTTTTTTTTCTGTAGGATTTCCTGAATCATTATGACTTAAAATTATTTATTTTGCCTCTTATAATGGAAACTCTTTATTTTGAAATAATTTTAGTCTTACAGAAAAATTGCAAATATTGTACAAAGAATTCCTATTCCCTTCACCCACACCAAAATGTTAACATTTTACACATTCGCATTATTATTCTCTTTCTCTCCTATTCTCTATTCTCTGTGTACGTGTGTGGTTTGTGTGTATATTCACCGACACATATATACATATTATTTTTAACCACTTGAGATTAAATTGCAGATGTGTTGCCTTTTACACCTAAATACCTCAATGTATATTTCTTAAAAGCAACGACATTCTTTTACATAATATTGCATAATTATCAACATCAACACACCTTATTAAAATTTTACACATCGTCCTGACATCGTCCTCTATGCAAATAAAAAAAGTATTTTCGGGTCTAGAATCCAATTCAGAATCACAAGTTGCATTGAATTTTCATGTCTCCATAGTTCTTAATCTGCTCCTCAGTTTTTGTCTTTTATGACCTTGACATTTGTGAAGACTATAGGCCAGTTATTTTGTAGAAACTTTCTCTTAATTATAAACCTTCAACTAATTCCAGAGGCTGACTTTTAACTTGCAATTGAACTCTCTGATTATCTTAATTTTTCCATGTCTAATCTGAAAACATTTATCTCCAGCTTATTGTTAAAGAATTCAAACATACAAGGGCAGAAACATGGGAAGGGAATTGACATTTGCTGAGCACTTGAAAAGCCCTGGTACAGGGCAGTTGATAAACATTTAATCAGCACATCCTCTTGTAACTTATTATTACTGTTATTACTACTACCCCCATTATGCAAATGGGAAAACGGGTGCTCAGAGACTGTGACCTGCCTAAAGCTACACAGTTGGAGATAAGACGTTTTGTAATCCAAATCCTCCCCTTCAGCACACTCCTTCTGAAACTATCCATGAAATTTACCTTGGCCCTCTCCGACACTTGGCTCCATATAGACTTTGACTTTTGCAGGCTCTTCTAGCCTTCCATGGAGCTCACTAATTTAATACCTTTCTTCTCCACTGGACTGGGAGTTAGCTCTTGAGGAGGAAGGGCCACAGTTGTTTACTTTGTAGCCCCTGTGCCTAACTCAAAGCCTGGAATTTAAACTGTATTTCTTGAAGGAAAGCATTTGAGTGTATAAAGTCCAAGGAATAAGCAGCGCATCCTGTGCCTGTGGTCCATATCTGGGACCAAAGCCTCTCCCTGAGCTCTGGAACTGTCCCCGTGCCCCGTGTACAGCGTGAGCCTCAGTGCCACCCAGGGCACAGGACCCCAGCTGGCTCCCCATGGTGAGTTCCAGCCTGGTGCTTTGATGCCATTGTTTGAACTTTGAGATTTAAAACATTCAAAAAAATATTCACCTTGTGAAGTAGAAAGAAATGTTGCACCATTTTCAAGAGGTAAAAAAGATCAAGGACCAAGTTTTTCATGATTTTTCTCACTTGTGAAATTTTGTGAAACAAATGGAAGAAATGTCACCTGCTTCTAGGAAATTTAAGTCTTTTTTTCTTTAATATTTGCCTGTTCTACTTAAGTGTCACCTACCAGAAGTACACATGGTTAAGTCTTCATGTACATGCTTTCCACTCATCTACGTACTTAGGCTGCTGACAGCAGGATAATATCGAGAGCCACACTGAATGTGAGTCTGGAACCATAATCCTTAGGTGAATAAATATCAGTAAAAAGGGAAGGTCAGTGGATACCATCAGATGTGCATTTAATTTCTCAATTTTCTCAAACTCCACTGTGCACAATCAACAAAAAACTATTGAAAACGCTATAAAGATAAAAAATAAAACGCTGTATTTTGTGTATAAATGGCCCCTAAATGCAAATCAATTCTTTCATTTGGTGCGCATTTGAAGAGGACTGAGCTGGTTTTGGCACTACCATAAGCAGGCCTTCAGTGCTACTGTACCACCTGAATACACTTTCCTAGTCTGTTTTCTTCTTCATTCTCCTCGGTAACTGCTTCTCACCCTTCCTGTCAAATCTCCGACACCTTTCCTCTCTCCTCACTGTAAGATAATGAATTTCCTTCTGTCAGCTCAGAAATATTGAAAAGGATTAGAAGAGAACCCCCAACAAGCCCCACTGTTCAGTGCTCCCCCACTGTCATCTGTACCCATATTCTCTCCCTTCCCTACCTGAAGCTCTGGCCAATCACTTATTGTCATCTGAGACCACCTCCTCTACTGTGCACCAGATCCTTTCCCTTTTCTACTATCCAGGGGCATCACACAAGCAAATGGCCCCCTCCTCCTACATCATCAATATTTACGTCTCTCCAGACTCATTCCGGTAATCACACTTACATACTATAGTACCTCCTGCCTTTAAAAGTCATCTGTTGACTCTGCACATTCTCTCATTATCTCCTTAATTTGCTGTATACCTGTACAATAAACCTTCTCGAAAGAGTCATCTATACTTGATGACTCTCGTTTCTCCCCTCCTATCCTCTCTCAAATCTATTCCACAGGACTTTGGTGTTTTCACCCCTGTGCTCTATAGAAATTACTCTTGTCAAGGTTACCAATGACCTCCAGGTGGCTGAATCCAATGTCCCAAGTCCCTGTGTAACTCGATCCTTCATTTGGTGTGGTTGTCCCTCTTTGCTTCTGTAAACACTTTGGCACTGGGAAGACATGCTCCTTAAAATATTTTTATTATTAATATTATTTTTAATTGTAAAATTGTAATTGTATACATTTATGGAGTACAGTGTGATCTTTTGATGTATGTATACAATGTGGAATGATTAAATTCAGTTAAGTAACATCCATTACCTCATTTACTTATCATTTTTTAAGTGAGATGTCTGAAATTTACTCTCAGCAATTTTGAAACATATCACACACTATTATTGGCTATAGTCACCCTGCTGTGCCATAGATCTCAAAAACTTATTCCTCACCCCTGTAATGCTAGCACTTTGGGTGGCCAAGGCAGGCGGATATCTTGAATCGAGGAGTTCAAAACCAGTCTGGGCAACATGGCGAAACCCCATTTCTACTAAAAATAGAAAAATTAGCCAGGTATGGTGGCATATACCTGTAGTCCCAGCTACTTGGGAGACTGAGGTGGGAGAATTGCTTGAATCTGGGAGGCAGAGATTGCAGTGAGTCGAGATCATGCCACTGCCCTCCAGCCTGGATGAGGAAGCGAGACTCTATCTCAAAATAAATAAATAAACAAACAAACAAACCAAAAACCAAGAAACAACAACAATGAAAAACTTATTTCTCCTGCCTAACTAAAATTTTGCTTCTTTTGACTAGTAACTCCCCATTTCCTTTCTTACTTTCCCTCCCCACCCCTGGTAACCACCGTTCTATTCTCTACTTTTATGAATTTGGTTTCTTTCAGATTCAACGTATAAGTGAGACCATGCAGTATTTGTCTTTGTGTGCCTCGCTTACTTCGTTTAACATCATGTCCATCAGCTTCATTCATGTTGTCATAAATGACAGAATTTCCTTCGTTTTAGAGGCTGAATAGTATTCCATTGTGTATATACCACATTTTCTGTATCCATTCATTCATTGATGAACATTTAGGTTGAGTCCGTATCATGTTATCGTGAATAATGCTGCAGTAAACATGGGAGTGCAGCTATCTTTTCCACATATGTATTTCAATTCTTTTGGCTATATATCAGAAGCAGAATTGCTGGATTATATGGTGGTTCTATTTTTAGTCATTTGAGGCACCTCCATACTATTTTCCATTATGGCTGTACTAATGTGTGCTCCTACCAGCAATACATAAGGGGTCCCTTTTCTCTACATTCTGACTAACACCACAAATAAACTCACACATTTATAGTCAGTTGATTTTTGACAAAGGTGCCAAAGACATACAATGGGGAAAGGGCAGTCTCTTCAATAAATGGTGCTGGGAAAATCAGATATCCACATTCAGAAGAGTAAAATTGGATCTCCATCTCACATCATATTAAAAAATAATCTCAAAATTGATTGAAGACTTAAATAGCAGAGCTGAAACTGTAAAACTACTAAAAGAATATATAGGGGGAAGCTTCACAACAATGCTCCGGGCAATACATTTTTAGATAGGTTCCCAAAAGCACAGGCAACAAAAGCAAAAAATAGACAAATGGGATTTCATTAAACAAAGCTTCAGCACAGCAAAGGAAACAATTAACAAAATGAAAAGATAACTCAAGGATGGAAGAAAATATCTGCAAACCATATGATATAGTTTTGATATTTGTCCCCTCCAAATCTCATGTTGAAGTGTCATCTCCAGTGTTAGAGGTGGGAGATAGCAGTGTTTGTGTCATGAGGATGGATCCCTTATAAATAGCTTGATGCCCTCCCCACAGAAATGAGTGAGTTCTCACTCTATTAGTTCACCTGAGAGCTGATTGCTTAAAAGAGCATGACGTCTCTCTTGCTTCCACTCTTGCTATGTGATGTGCCTCCTCCCGCTTTGCCTTCCATCATGAGTAAAAGCTTCCTGAGTCCTTTCCAAAAGCTGAGCAGGTGCCGGCACCATGTTGCTTGTACACCCTGCAGAATCATGAGCCAAATAACTGACTATCTTTTCTTCATAAATTACCCAGCCTTGGGTATTCCTTTATAACAATGCAAAACAGACTAACACACCATACATCTGATAAGGGATTACTATTCAAAATATATAAGGACCCCAAACAAGTCAACAAGAAAATCAATAACCCAATTAAAAAATGAGCAAAGGGCCTGCACAGACATTTCTCAAAAGAAAAATTTAAAAAGGCCAACAGGTTCATGTAAAACTGCTCAAAATCAGTAATTATTAGGGAAATGCAAATTAAAATCACAATGAGATATCACCTTACACTGTTTGAATGGAAGGCACACTTTTTATTCTCTTCTGATATCACTAACTGCTAGTTTTTAGTCTTAGTTGGTTTATCAAGCAGGAAATTTCATCCAGTTTGAGGTGGTGGGATCGTGATGCAGTGGTAGTTTTTAAAACATCTTTCAAGTTATCACTGAAAGACAAATGGACCAACCACCACAGTGAAAGGAAAAAATATGCATGACAATCATCCTCAAGAAAACTGGATGACAGAAAATCTTCCCAAATCACGAATTCATGCATATCAGCCAAACCCCTACCAGCAACAGGACTGGTGAGGGATCAGGCAGTTGTATAGTGCAAGTGATAGAAAAATGAAAAGCAGCCAGGAGCGGTGACTCACACCTGTAATCCCAGCAATTTGGGAGGCCGAGGCGGGTGGATCACTTGAGGTCAGGAGTTCAAGACCAGCCTGTCCAACATGGTGAAATCCCGTCTCTACTAAAAATACAAAAATTAGCTGGGTGTGGTGGTGAGTGCCTGTAATCCCAGCTACTTGGGAGGCTGAGGCATGAGAATCACTTGAACCCAGGAGGTGGAGGTTTCAGTAAGCCGAGATCAGGCCACTGCACTCCAGCCTGGGCGACACAGTGAGACCTCCCTGTGGGAAAAAAAAAGAGAGAGAGAGAGAAAGAAAAATGACTACACTTAGCTTTTGCTTTATGCACTCATTTTACAACTTAACCCTCTGACTAATATTTGACACCATTGTAGAAGACAGTGTCCATATGGCCTCTTTCATAAAATAGATGACAAGAACTTGGAGACACAAGGGGATGTAAAGTCTCTGAGCACAAATGGCAAATGAGTGCTGATGTGAATGGCCCTAAACATGAAATATATTGGAAAAAATGTACTGGGCTCATAGTCTCAATTTTAATAATTCAACCCAAGTAACATGAGGCTTTCTTGCTTCCAACTCAAACCTCATGTCAACCCAGTACCATACTCAGAAAAACCCATAAATCTGACTCCAAAAAGCCCTAAGGGGTAATACAAGTCTTTAGTTGAAGTTTTTATTTTTATGAGGTTCTGGAGGAGGGGGCTATTGCATTGTCAAAAATATGCTCAGATTTCATAACACACTCACCATACATTGTTCCTCCTCCTCCTCTTTTTTTTTTTTTAAAAAAAGAAAAGAGCTCATTTATTTGGTAAACTGAAAACTAATAATAGCCCTAATTAAACACTTTACTTCTCTCACTATAGAGCAAAGTAAGAACAAATGAAAGCATGTCAATCCCTAATGTTAAGTGAATTATCCAGAATGATATAATTTACAGCTGGTGGATCTGAACACTGACTCTGAAAACCCAGGCTCTTCTCACTCCATTACACCTCACTACTACCAAGGTGACCCTCAAGTGAATCATGAGTTCCAAATCCTCTTAATTTGTTTTTCTTTATCACTTTTATTTAGGTGCCTTGTATATTATTGACCTTTTAGTTTTTTAATTAAAACAAACCCAAAATTTTTTTTTTCTGTTCACCTCTTCATTCTTACTCACTGCCATGGTTTTAAAATCTCCTCCCAAATTTCTAGTTTTTTGTTTTTTCAGAAGTTAATCCAAATACACTCCCATTATCACCTGCCTGTCTTTATTATCACTTTCCATCTAAAATTTACAAATTTTATTTGGAGCTTAATTTCTAGAAATGTGCCAGAAGCAACTTTTTTCCAAAGCTGGGTGGGGTGGGGGAAGGAATTTTTTCTTAATATTTCTTTCAGTAAACAGTTCTATTGCCTCCCAAGCTGGTCTTCATAAGACAGCCTCAGGGAGAACCTCTGCTAAGGCAGTGTGGAAAGGAAGTGTGGCACTGGAGCCCCCACACAGAGTCCTCACTGGGGCACTACCTAGTGGAACTGTGAGAAGAGGGCCACCATCCTCCAGACCCTAGAATGGTAGATCCACCAACAGCTTGCACCATGTGCCTGGAAAAGCTGCAGGCACTCCACACCAGCCTGTGAAAGCAGCCGCAGAGGCCATACCCTGCAGAGCTACAGAGGAGGAGCTGCCCAAGGCCATGGGAGCCCACCCCTTGCATCAGCATACCGTGGGTGTGAGACATGGAGTCAAAGGAGATCATTACGGACCTTTAAGATTTAATGACTGCCCCATTAGGTTTTGGACTTGCATGGTGTCTGTGGCCTCTTTGTTTTGGCCAATTTCTCCCATTTTGGAATAGGAACATTTACCCAATACTTGTACCCCCCATTGTATCTTGGAAATAACTAACTTGCTTCTGATTTTACAGGCTCATAGGTGGAAGGGACATACCTTGTCTCAGATGAGACTTTGGACTTGGACTTTCGTGATAATGCTGGAATGAGTTAAGACTTGGGGGGACTGTTGGGAAGGCATGATTGGTTGTGAAATGTGAAAAGGACAGGAGATTTTGGAGGGGCCAGGGCAGAATGATATGGTTTGGCTGTGTCCCCACCTAAATCTCGTCTTGAATTGTAATCCCCAAGTGTAGAGGGAGGGACCTGATGGGAGGTGATTGGATAATGGAGGTGGTTTCGCCATGCTGTTCTCATGATAGTGAGGGAGCTCTCATGTGATCTGATGGTTTTAAAAGGGGCAGCTTTCCCCTGCGCACTCTGTCTCTCTCCTGCCACCATGTAAGCCGTGCCTTCATTCCCTTTCACCTTCTGTCATGATTGTAAGTTTTCTGAGGCCTCCCCAGTCATGCAGAACTATGAGTTAATTAAACCACTTTCCTTTATAAATTACCCAGTTTCAGGTAGTATCTTTTTAGCAGTGTGAAAAAAGACCAATACAGACAGCTTCTAGCAATTTTACATCACTTTTATGTTCAATGGGAATATTTACAACATAGGTCAACCTAGTTATCATGTTAAATAGAAGGTGTGGACCAGTGGTTCTCAGTCTTGAGAGTGCATAAGAATCACCTGCAAAACTTGTTCACAGACTTTTGGGCCCACCCAAGAGTTTCTGATTCAGTCTGAGGTGAGGCTTGAGAATTTGCATTTCTAACAAGCTCCCAGGTGATGCTGATGCTGCTGATTTGGGTACCTCTCTTTTGAAAACTATTATAATGTTTCTAATATTTTAACTATTTTTGGCTTTATGGAAGTATAGTTGAATACAAATTTTATATATCTATGGTGAACAACTTGATGTTTTGATTTACATATAAATTCTGAATTGATTGTCCACTCTTCTTAAAGTTTCTTATATCACTCTAGCCTTTTCTCCTTCCTACCTCTCTAAACTCCCAACCTACCTTTCCTTCTTCCCCCTTGTGTTTACCATTTCCTCCATCTTCCTTCTACCACATATCTCTATGACATTTATGATATAGATCAGTTTAGCTTTTCTTTGTTTTCAGTTCGGCAACAACCCTAGTCCCTGCTCAGCACAACAGACACAGAGCAGTGTGAACAAAGGTCCTCCCTTCCCTCTCAGGCACCAGCTGAGCAGCTTCTACTGTAGCATTCATCTATACCACTGTGTGGATTCTCATTCATCTACTCTCTTGCTTCTTAGCCTTGTTTAATTCCCCAGCTCTTACCATGCAGCCATTTTGAATAAACTCTTGTAAAGTACAGAGGACAGACAGTTGAAATATCCACTTCTCACCATTAAGCATGCAACAGGATATGCTTCTGCCACGCCCATCTAATTGGGGTTTATTTGCTTAATATTAAAATGCTCTCAGATATACACAAGCCATCTGCTTTTCCTCCAGATTCACTGAGCCCTGATGCATTAAGCATCTGTAGAGCTATTTCATTTTATGTCATTAAGGATGGGAATGTGCAAATGTAAATACCAATTGGAAAGCTTAAGTAGTTTTTCAAATTTTTCAATCATGCTGTTTATTATTATTCTGGATTAGTCTACTTTAGGTACAATTTCACAGTATCATCAAAGTCCTACTCCAATATTTAGATCCCAAATGACAAATTTAATGGCCTTAGTTAACACCCCAATGATGTAGGCTTAATTTTATGGTTCACCTATTTTTGCTATTTACTTTCCTGAGCTTGAGCCAAGCTGAAAAAACTATAAGAAAGCAGAGTCTGATTTTCCATGAAATAAAATGCCACCTTCCTTGTAAAGGGAAAACCTAGATTTTCCTAAGATGACACTTGAAAGGACTCTCCAGATGGAGATGGAGGAAATGTAGGTTACATTTCTCTTCTCTTGGTTAATGCCTTAGTCAAATTCCCTTCAAGGAGATGCTCCTTCTTTGGAATGTTCCAGTTCAAATGAGGAGCTGAAACTCTGCTCTCAGTAGCCTTTGACACTGCTGGTTAAAGATCATAACATTTAATGAATGAATGAATGAATGAATGAACTTGAAGTGTCCAAACAGGTTTTATGAGGAAAGCCTAAAATGTCTCCTTCCTTGATCTGTGGTGCCTAGCCACTCAGTCCTTTTTCCCAGAGATGACCAGTGCAACTGATTTCTTTTACATCATTCCTGAGACATTCTACACTTAGACAAATCATCATACAATCCCTTTCCCACTTTTCACGAACATGGTGGCATACTGCACCTACTTCTGCATGTGGCTTTGCCCCTTACCCTATCTTGGAAATACTGCAGCACACAGACTCCATTCTTTTCTGATAGCTGCATAATGACCCATTGCATGGCAGTACCATAATTTATGTAAGCAGTTTTCCCCTGGTAGGCATTTGGGTTGTTTCTAATCTTTTCTTACTACCAAAATGCTTCGATGAAAGCAGTGAATGACTTTTTTACACATATGTGGGTACATTTGCAGGACAACTTTCTAAAAATTTCTGGGTCGAAGGGTATGTGCATCTTTAATGTTAACACATGGTGACAAATCTACACTACTGATATTCCAATTTAAAGTCTTCCCAAAGTAATCAATGCATTTAACGAGCTTATAAAAGGCTCTGGAATAATGTAAGGGCATTAAACCAGTGACCTGAAGTTAGATAAGATGGTTTATAAGCTATGGGGCATGCTTCTTTCATTTGTGCTTTTCTTCCTGGCTCTCAACTTGCTTTTACAGGGCAGAAATTATCTCAATGAGAAAAGGTAGTTACTTCTACCCCCTTATCTGCCTCATTCATTTCTCTAAGTCACAAAGTAACATAGGCTGCCTTAGGTAATGCAACTCAAAGAAGAGAAAGTTACCAGGACTCTTTTAGCATAGTATTTTTCTCATTTCCATCCTTCCAACCCCAACATCCGGCCCAACCAGAACAAATACCAGAGGCCAAGGACAAGAGTGATTCGTTAGCAAAGGGGCCATAGAAGGCTGAAAAGGAGAAACAGGACATGTGAGAGATTTCTCTAGTGCCAGGAGAAAGGGGGCCATATGGTGCCTCTAGAGAATAATGTTGTGGTGGCATTATTTACTATCCTGGTTTACATGTTATTTTTGTAACATGCACAGAGGATGAAGATGAAGACAGTCACTATTATTCTATGGAAACTTAAAGTTTGAGTACATTTTCTTTTTCTCCTAATTTTCCAATTTTCTTAAGTGTTGGTAAAATCCTAATACATCAAATACACATTACAATGTAAAAAATACTAAACGAAACTATTTGTAATAAAAGGTTGTGTGGCAGAGTTTGCTATGTGTTCACTATATTCTATTTCCTTTTCTTTTTGGGCCACAGCTAGATCCTGTTTTTCTGCTTTCCTTGCTGTCTGGTGGGATACTATGATTATGTTCTGGCCTAAGGAATGTGGGCGGAAAGAGGTAATGCGAACGACTTCCAGGCCTGGCCCCTAAAAATTTCCCCATGCAATCACTCCTATTTTCACTCTTTTTTCTTTTGTACCTACAGGCAAAAAAACAAAACAAAACCAAACCTTCAGGATCCTAGGCTTTCACAAAACCAGAACACAGAATGAGACTGGGTCCCTGAATCTGCTTGGAGGTGAGGTACTCAAGAAAGCTTGAGTTTTATGCCCTCATTAACCGGATGTTAGTTTTCCTTTCGGACTGGCCTCTGATGACAGATTGCTCTTATGCACGAAGGCAAGTATAGGATTCAACTTCGTTATGCAGCTTTCCCCAACCAGAAAAAAATCTTGCCTTTAACTAGCAGAAGGGATTAGGTAATTCTTTTTGAAAGAATTCTTTTGAAAGAATTTGCATGCTAGAATATACTTCTGAGTGTATAAACTCTATACTGGTGTCCTCCAGCCCTTGGAACCCATGGGCCACAGGTAGAGTGAATCATGGCTATATGAAAAACTTGACCTATGGCATGGGCAAGGGAAGGGGAGAAAAGGGAAAGTTGAAAGGGTGGGATGGGTGAGGGTGAGGGAACACTAACACTTGGAGGGGACTTATCGATATATCACGGCCTGTGTTGTCTGTTTTCCATAGCAACCCAATGGGACAGGCGTCAGCCTCCCTTTATATAAAGGCAAGAGAACTCAGGCCCTGGGAAGTTTCACTGATTCAAAAATATGGAGTAAATGAATAGTAGAACTGGCACTAAAGTAACATAGAGAGGGGCATCCCCAAGTATAAGAAATACAGAGAGATCAGAGATACAGGAAGGAAAAGTAAAGAATAAAAGAAAAGTGGTTGGGAGTGGTGGCTCATGCCTGTAATCCCAGCACTTTGGGAGGCTGAGGCGGGTGGATCACTTGAGGTCAGGAGTTTGAGACCAGTCTGGCCAACACGGTAAAACCCCGTCTCTACTAAATACAAAAATTAGCTGGGTGTGGTGGTGCATGCCTGTAATCCCAGCTACTCTGGGAGGCAGGAGGGTCACTTAAACCTGGGAGATGTAAGCTGCAGAGTGCTGAGGTCGTGCCACTGCACTGCAGCCTGGACGACAAAGCGAGACTCTGTCTAAAAGAAAAAAATAGAAGAAGAAGAAGAAAAGAGAAGAAAGGGGGGTGGCGAGGGGAACAGCGCTGGGTATGGGCCCCGGATCTCAGTGGCACCTCAACTCCAGCTACTGATTCCTCTTTTTTCTGAACATATTTGCTCTGTACCAATGCCTGCAACTCAAGGAAATTGCTTGAGCTGTTTTTTATTCACCAGGACACTTTGTCCCTTAAAGACACGTTCAATTAAAGAGCTCTAAAAGGATTGCATTAACAGGAGATATCCAGTCTTCTTTTATTTTTCATCACCAAAATGACAAAGACAGAATCAAGCACCATTAGTGCTGATATTTCAGTTCATGTAAGTCTTCATTAGAGCTCTTTAATGTAACCATTTAAAGAGACATCAGCTTTTCAGAAAAACACTCTGAAAACAAACTTAATGAAGTCATTTCTACATAATCTGGAAGCAAAAATGTCTTTTGTGATTGAATTTCCTTTTCCGACATATTGACTAATGTCAGATTATTATGTGTCAGTGAGCTGAGCAAGCACATACTTTGCTCTGCATTGATATCTGTGTATTCTCAAAGGATTAAGATGGCACAAGCTGGGAGGAATGACATTAAATTTAATTTCTGCTCAAGCAGAGGAAGAGTGCAGTGCCCTTTTTCTTTGCCAACAATTCTGGTTTTTAAAGATACATGCAGTTCCTAGTATTTGCTGGTATTTTATACCCAAAGAGGTGGTATTGAGGTGATTAGCCTTACCCACTGCTATTAACACCTAACACCCTCTCATGGTTTCCTAGTGAATAAAACCTCAACTTCTTGCCTTGACCTACAAGGCTCTGAATAATCCAGCTACCTCCTACCTCCCACCTGTCCAGTCTCAAGCCTCTCTCCTAAACTTACTAGGCTCAACCACAGAGGGCTCCTCTCAGTTCCCTGAACATTGTTCACCTCTTTCCCATCTCATGGCCTTTGCACTTACTCTTTTCTCAGATTGGAAGGCATCTCCTGAGGTTCTCTGCATCACTGACTCCTCGTTCTTCAGGTCTCAGCTCAAATGCTGCTTCTTCAGAGAGGTGTTTTCTGGCCATCCTATTGAAGGTAGGGCATCACGATCTCACATCCTTTTCCCCTCTATCACACTGTTCTGTTAATTTTTGTAAAAAATGCTTTCTGGTTCTGTTCATTTTTTTGTGGCACTATAATGTAAATTTATTTTAATGAATTTACTTTTGCTCCAAGTTTACAATGAGAAAAGGTCTAGTTGGTCCCTCAATGTGTAATTACGACACTTCGAATGGATCGATTGTGTCCGTTTGGTGTAAGGCGAGCTCCAGAGCCTGGCACATTATAGAAGTTCAATAACTACTTGTTGAAAGATTGAATAAATAAAACTGCTGGTATAATAAGATCATGGCTTTTGATGAGCTTGGAGGATCTTAGAGGAAGAGAGAGGTGCTACAACACTGAAAATGGGAAATTCACATGAAAATTTTCAAAAAGTAAAATCAGATTTCACAAATCATAAATTGGTGAATTTAGTGGAAATTCCAGGTAAGATGCTAAGATAATTTATAACATTTTATACAAAGCAATGGCAATCTTTAGGAATCAATGTAAATTCTCAAACAGCACTGCCGGTTAAAAAAAACTCATGCTTTTCATAAAATTTATATATTAGACTGCACTAGAAAGATTAGGAAGATGTTGAATCTGGGGTTTAGAATGACACTCTAAAATAATGCATCACCTCAGTTCTTAGGAAGCACATGAGGCTTGACTGATGTGACAATTTGGCGATAATATCTTACTAATTCTTGCTTATTCAATAATTTGCAGCATCTGGATAAAAAGATGTTTGCATACTTGCAGATCACATGAATCTGAGAATAACCACTAAGTTGATTTTTAAAATATCAACATTTAAATTGATCTTATTAGATTGAAATGATTTGCTGAATCAAACAAAATTAAGTGTAATAAAAGTCAATATAAGTGCCTGAAATCAAGTCTAAACATTCATTGAGCAGATACAAGATGAGGAATTTTTACTTAACACTTACCTTTGTGTGCAGGGCAGGGAATGATAACCTTATGGCTCCAGGTTAGAAAGATTTGATGGGAATGAACAAGGTAATGTGATTGCCAAAAAAGCTAATTAGATTCCTATTTACAAAGCACTCAGAGAATTCATGATGTCATAGGTGTATTTAGGGTTCAATGTCTAATAATGGAAGTAATACTAAATTTCTTAGGGTGTAGAAAGACCAATTCTGCCAAGTAGAACCAACATCTTCCACAGAGTAAATGTTCAATAATTATATATATATATATTTTTCTTTTTATTAAAAAATGATTTTTTGAGACAGAGTCTCCCTCTGTTGGAGTGCAGTGGCATGATCTCAGCTCATCGCAAGCTCTGTGATTTGGCTTGGCTGTGTCCCCACCCAAATCTCATCTTAGATTGTAGCTCCCATAATTCCCACATGTTGTGGGAGTTATAGAATCATGGCGGTGGGTCTTTCATGTGCTGATCTTGTGATAGTGAATAAGTCTCATGAGATCTGATGGCTTTGTAAGGGGGAGTTACCCTACACAAGCTCTCTTCCTTGCCACCATGTAAGACATGACTTTGCTCCTCCTTTGCCTTCTGCCATGATTATGTACTCCCAGCCATATGGAACTGTGAGTACATTAAACCTGGTATTTTTTTATAAATTACCCACTCTCGGGTATGTCTTTATTAGTAGAGTGAGAACAGACTAAAACAGTAAATTGATACCAGATGGTGGTGCACCTCTGTAAAGGTACCCGAAAATGTGGAAGTGATGTTGGAACTGGGTAACAGGTGGAACAGTTTGGAAGGCTCAGAAGAAGAAAGGAAGATGTGAGAAAGTTTGGAACTTCCTAGAAATTTGTTGAATGTCTTTGACCAAAATGCTCATAGTGCTATGGATGATAAAGTCCAGGCTGAGGTGGTCTCAGATGGAGATAAGGAACTTGTTGGGAACTGGAATAAAAGTCGTTCTTTACTCCAGTAAAGAGACTGGTGGCATTTTGCCCCTGTCCTAGAGATCTGTGGAACACTGAACTTGAAAGAGATGATTTAGCATATCTGGGGGAAGAAATTTCTAAGCGGTGAAGCATTCAGGAGGAAGCAGAGCCTAAAAGTTTGGAAGATTTGCAGCCTGATGATGTGATAGAAAAGAAAACCCCATTTTCTGGGAAGAAATTGAAGCTGTCTGCAGAAATTTGCATAAGTAATGAGGAGCTGAAATGCTAATCACTAAGACAATGAGGAAGATGTCTCCAGGGCATGTCAGAGATCTTCATAGCTGCCCCTCCCATCACAGGCCCAGAGGCCTAGAAGGAACAAATGGTTTCCTGGGCTGGGCCCAAAGCCCACCTGCTGTGTACATCCAAGGGACTTGGTGCCCTGCCTACCAGCAGCTCCAGCCTTGGCTAAAAGGGGACAAGGTACAGCTCAGGCTGTGGCTTCAGAGGGTGCAAGCCCCAAGCCTTGGCAGCTTCCATGTGGTGTTGAGCTTGTGGGTGCATAGAAGTCAAGAACTGAGGTTTGGGAATCTCCATCTAGATTTCAGAGGATGTATGGAAACACCTGGATATCCAGGCAGAAGTGTGCTGCAGGTGCGGAGCCCTCATGGAGACCCTCTGCTAGGGCAGTGGAGAAGGCAAATGTGGGGTTGGAGCCCTCACACAGGGTGCCCACTGAGGCACTGCCTAGTGGAGCTGCAAGAAGAGGGTCACCATCCTTCAGACCCCAGAATGGTACACCCACTGACAGATTGCACTGTGCATCTGGAAAAGCCATAGACACTCATCACCAGCCCATGAAAGCAGCTGGGAAGGAGGTTGTACCCTGCAAAGCCACAGAAGTGGAGCTGCCCAAGGCTGTGGGAGCCCACCTCTTGCATCAATGTGACCTGGACGTGAGACATGGAGTCAAAGGAGATCATTTTGGAAATTTAAGGTTTAATGACTGCCCCATTGGATTCCAGACTTGCATAGGGCCTATAGCCCTTTGGTTTTTGCCAATTTCTCCAATTTAGAACAGGAGTATTTACCCAATGCCTGTACTCCCCTTGTATCTAGAAAGCAACTAACTTGCTTTTGATTTTTACAGTCTCATAGGCAGAAGGGATTTGCCTTGTCTCAGATGAGACTCTGGAGTTGGGATTTTGTGTTAATGCTGGAACGAGTTAAGACTTTGGGGGACTGTTGGGAAGGCATGACTGTGTTTTGAAATGTGAGGACATGAGATTTGGGAGGGGCTGCGGCAGAATGATATGGTTTGGCTGTGTTCCCCACCCAAATCTCATCTTGAATTGTAGCTGTCATAATTCCCATGTGTTATAGGAGGGACCCAGTGGGAGGTTATTGAATCATGGGGGGGAGGTCTGTCACGTGCTGTGCTCATGATAGTAAATTAGTCTCATGATATCTGATGGTTTTGTAAGGGGGAGTTCCCCTGGACATGATCTCTTCCCTGCTGCTATGTAAGACGTGCCTTTGCTCCTCCTTTGCCTTCTGTCATGATTGTGAGGCCTCCTCAGTCATGTGGAACTGTGAGTCCATCAAACCTCTTATTTTTTATAAGTTACCCAGTCTCAGGTAGGTCTTTATTAGCAGTGTGAAAACAGCCTAATATACTCCACCTCCTGAATTCAAGGATTCTCATGCCTCAGCCTCCCAAGTAGCTGTGATTCTCCAAGAATCAAGTGATTCTCATGCCTCAGCCTCTCAAGTAGAATTACAGGCACACGCCACCACACCCAGTTGATGTTTTTTTTTTTGTATTTTTAGTAGAGATGTGGTTTTGTCATGTTGGCCAGGTTAATCTTAAACTCCTGAACTCAAGTGATTCAGCCACCTCGGCCTCCCAAAGTGCTGGGATTATAGGCATGAGCTACCACACGCAGCCAATAATTATATATTGAGTGCACTTTTAGTAGGACATAATTGAACTTAGGTCTTAAACAATGTGGAAATATATCTAGCATTCAAGATGATATAACCATTATACACGAAGAGCTCCCAAATCATATAAGCATGAAAGAGCAGGGGCAATGTTTGGATAAGAGCAAGAAAGAAACACGTTGTGTGTAAGAGACAAGGCTGATAACCTATGTTGGGTCAGATAATGGATGAGTTTATATATCAAGATGAGAAATTTGGATCTGAGTCTTTATCCTATTTCAAGATTTTAAGCAGGGTGATAAAACAAGGCTCAGATTTCTTACTTTAGAAATATAATACTGAAAAGCAGAGTTTTGGGGGATGGGGGAGGGTCTAAGCTCCATGAAGAGACTATTTAATAAAGGGTACCATAATAAATGCAATGGCAGTGGGATTGCAGAGGAGGAGCAAAGAGATGATTAAGTTATTTTGACACAGGCAAAAGATGAAAGAGAAGAAAAATAATATATACTAGTCTGTAGTTTAAATCATAGCTATGATTAGATTATAGGAACATCTAATATGTGTTGTGCTTGATGTCATTCACTTTGGTAGGGAGGGCACAATGTTTGAGAGGCTGAATAAGAGACCTGAAGCCAGTGAATGAGACGCAGAGTTTATTGAGGGGACTTACATATGGGGCAGTCCAGTGATAGTGGGCTGGAGAGGAGGACTGCAACCACTTGCAAAAAGCATGCAGTTTATATGACATTTTCACTTATCACCGTTCTGCTAGCAACATTCACTTGGCAACATTCATTTAACCCAAAACAAAGGGCCTCAATCTCCTGCATGGGCTGCATTCCACAGGATGGACTAGGGGCTCAGATGTTCCTTATAGATAAGAGATGAATCTCCGGGTTGGCCACTCCTGGATTCTTTAGCACAGATCTCCAAATACACATTCTTCTTAAACCATAGGGTCATTCTTAGGGTATGCTTAAGTTAAGTTGTTGCTGTGAAATGTGTCTGCCATACAATATGATTTCCATTTGTCCAACGAGGCATAGGAATTCAAATCCTCATCCAAGGGAAAAGGCAGTCATATCAGCAATGTAAACTTTTCTTCTTAAAATTTGGCTTGTAAGTAGATAGACACTATGAGACTAGACTATATTTCTACTTTGATAAATGGAAATGGAAAAAAATGTATGAATTTTTATGTTGTTGTGCTTTCATCTCTAAGAGTAGAATCTGGAATATGTCACTAAAACAAGCCTCCCTGCTTCCTTTTAAATAAAGTTGTAGAACTACAAAAAGTTGCAAAAGCAATACAGAAAGTTCCCATAAAAGTTAACAGCCTCCTCCCCCCTTTTTTTTTCTGTGATGAATGAACTGTGAGGTGCTAGCAATTTGTTCAAGACAAATTCATTCACTGTTTTTGGGAAAGTCTGATCTGGGGATGGAATCCCAGTGCAAATGACTCAGGTCAGATGTTAAATGTTCTGTCAAATAATGTAAAGAATAAAGTGTTCTTTTAAATAATCTTTGTGGAGACTACAGTACTCTCATGTTAAAGGGATTTTACTCCCTGGCTGGGCTGTGGTGGAGGATGTTTTGAGGACCTGTCTCAGAGGCAATGAAGAAGTCAAAAGTGGGCAGATTTCCTTGGGAGCAACAAGATAGAGGCAGGGGGCAAGAAGAGTCTGATGGAGACCAGCCTGTGAAGGTGGATTCAGAATGTCTCTGGACTCATTGGTACCTGAGACCTACTTTAAGGTTTTCTTTTCTGGAGTATATTTACCACAAAACCTTAGTAACACTTGTTAGTTACAAAGGTTTGTTTCAACTTTGCTTGTGGAATCAAAAGAGAGGCCGAGTTCCTGTTTTGGGAAGAGGCAGGGTGGAGTGAGTGGCAGGGGTGAGATGTAATTGGAGTCAGGGGCATTGGTGGGGAAGCCCAGAGCAGCTGTCTGCAGTGGGCAGTGGCATCACCTGGGTACATTTGCAGAACATTTAAACGCTCTCCAGGGTTGCTCAGAAATTTCTAGGGGAGGGACCAGGTTTCCTATAGTCATGTAGCTTAAGACTTTTATTTGTGCATGAAATAGGAGGGTAATCCTCCAAAATCTGAAGAATTCAGGAACATTCAAGTTGCATATGGTTTCTAAGTTTACTACAATAAATATATAATATAGTGAGAAAATATATTAAAAACAGTAGTCATCTTGTACTTCAGTGTACATTTTTATTCATAGTTGAAAAGAATAGTCTATTACTGCTAACTTACTGTAAATTTACTTAGAATCAAAGGGTCCAGAGAGACATAAAAAATGTATGTAGTTTCTGTTAAATAACACTTTCTGATCACTTTCAAATATGAGTATAATATACAGGCATTATATGCACAAAAATGTAAATAGTAATTGTGAAAGCAAGTCTTGTTATCAGTTTGTATAAGAAAAAAGACATTTATTTTTTCACAGGCTACCAACATCATATAAGATAGCTCCTGATAGGCTTTGACTTTTTCAATTAATTCATCTCATAACTCAAACATCTGTAGAAAAGAAGTTAATATACAGTGAAGTCACTACACAGTGTTATGGGACAGTAGAAATTCATATCAGTACAAAATATCATTCAAGATTTTTACATTGAATTCCAGTGTCAAGATCAAGAGACATCTTTGCTGGCAAGCAATCTAAGAATTATTTGAAGATTGAGAGATTTAAAAAAAAAATGATTTCTGCTGGTAAAAATGTTAAAGATTAAAAACATGTAGTAGAAATAGAAGGTACTATGTTCTTGTCTTTCTGTCCCTCTTACCAGCAACCTGTGCCTTTGAAATATAATGAAATGCCCTAGGTACTTCCAATATTTTCCATAAGATGGCAGAGTTGGTATTGTGAATGTGAGAGCAAAGTCCCTTTAGTTCTGTCAGTCACAGCAACAAAAAGAGGCTTAGAGTCATTCTCACCACTTAAACATTGCTATCGTGCTTTCAATAATCATCATCAACATAATAATAAAGCAATAATATCTAGTTTTTAGAAACAATAATGAAAAACCCAAAGATGTGTCAATCTGCAATTACATCATGGTTACCCAGGCACTCCCTTTGAGCATTGCTTTTGATCTTTTACTGAGTTCCTTTAGTTGCCTAGTCTGTTAAGTTTTATTTAAACGCTAACCAGTCAAACTGGGTCCAAAGTCACCATTCTCAGATCACCACACATGTAACAAGAAAATGTCTGTTTGTATCACTGAAGCAAGCAGTGTTCATAGTTGTTTTTGATTGTTAGGAGCTGTAGACGTGCTCTTTTTAATGCAAATTCAGAGGTCTGTCAGAAGTGCTTTGCTTTGTATAAAATGGGTGACCGCAGTTCTGAAATGTTAGTCAGGTCCTGAGCAAGAGGGGGCTTATTTTGTCCATTTGCTCCTTCATCCAGAGCCTTAACTACTCAGATGAATGGGGCGGTCTAGGAGGACTTCAGTCTCATAGCACGAACAGGTGTTGGTTGCAGAGGGCAAACTCAAGGAAAGCAAATCATTGACCATGTGAAATCCACACTAGGATGTATCTCCTAAACTCCCTAAATTAAAATGTGAATTTGATTTGTTTTTATCACTCCCCAAGCTTTTTGCACAAGACAGATGGTCACTAAGTGTTTGTTGAATGCTTAGGGAGACAGAAGAGGGTTGCAAATGGGCTCTCCTTCATCCTGGGATCGCTGGGGCTCTGAAACTGGAAGAAGAAAAGCACTGGCACCTCCTATCAGAGCCCGGCTTGTGCAGAGCACTATTGGGGATTTTCTCAGGGCCTTGAGGGTTAATACACCTCTTCACCACTGGACTAGGAGCTCCCGGTGGGTAGAATCTGTTTTTTTTCGCTTTATATTTCTAGTGCCTGCATAGTGACTCACATACAGTAGGTACTCAGCAGGGGTGTTTTCAAAGAAGGACGCAACAATCATAATTTGTCTCCCAGTGGATACTGGCAAGTAGTGTGGCACGAAGGAGGTCATCTAATGCTGTCTCACCTAGGGAGCTAGTTTACCAAATGCTGATATGGTAGCTACCTGCAGTGAAACTTCCAAGTCAGTAGTATCTTCTGGGTATTGTCAGTTTTACACACCGGAGAGAAAATTAGACTTATCCATGAATGAAGAAGAAACATGTCCCAGTTTGATATAAGCTCTACTATCAACAGACAGGAGATGAGATTTCCTTTTACAGAGTGCTGACAGACCAAGAATGTGATGGGAAGCAAGTTTGTTTTGAGTGTGGGCAAGATTTTGTGGAGGATGACAACTTCCCACAGAGAAAGCATGCCACACCCACGCTTGCTATAAATGCTTCTCTTTTCTGTGAAGTATTCCTGGGATTTTGATAACTTTGGAACTGAAAAAAAATCTGGGCATTCTTCTAGAAGAGACAATTTGGCAACAGCTAGGTAAAGGAAAATTTATCAAGGGGAAAATTCTAGAGAACTCATGTCAGGACTCACAATCTTGAAAATCTATTCATTTTTTTTCCAGAGATAGCATCTCATTATACCATAGCTCCTATTCAGAACATGCATGAAGCATGTCTACAGAATTACTGACGCTTTGCCCTTTTATCCATTTTGGAAGGAGAGGCATTTTGGAAGACTCTAAAATATAGTTTACACAAATCTAATTATTTAACAAGACCATAACGACTGCGGGGCCACCACATATCGTTGTGAGGTTATGGAAGAAACAGAAACGCCACATTGAAAGGGCTCTCCATTCAAATTGTAGACATTGAAGATATGTATGGTTATCAGAAAAAGTTTTCCAGCAGATGAAAATAAGATCTTATTTAAGTAGAAGTCAATAATTAATAATTTCAGGACAGATGAAGGGGAAGTATCTGGAGAAAATGGTACCTGTTCTTAATTCATACAAATGAATTTTTAAATTGATAGTCTGAAATCGTCATAATACAAATGAAATGCTGTTTTGTAAAGCAATACAGTGCTGCCTGCAGGCTCTTACCTTAACTATCCCCATAAAACTGTAGTTTAGATTTTTATATGAGTTTTCTATCTCTGTTCTTTTAGGTAGAGATAGTGTGTTTAATTATTGCCACTATTTGGGCTTATTTACATAATATCTACTATACCTTTCTCATTCTCTGTTTCTAATCTGTTATGTGCTTGAAAATTATTTCATTTAGATAATTCGAACTGTGTATCGTTAAGAGTTAATAGGATTTAAACAAAGGGTTAAAGAGTTTTTCTTTCTTTTCTTTTTTTTACTATACTTTAAGTTTTAGGGTACATGTAAAACTCAGGAGTTTTAGAGTATGGATTTTATAAAATCTATTGGGATAGAGATCTTTTTTTTTTTTTTTGGTCCTTAGTTCTGTTGTGGATACATAAGGTTGCCACACAGCAGAGTTCTTGTCACATTTAGGAAGTCTCAGAAAAATTTGACAGGTAAGCTCACCTGAGAATACCATTTTTGTCTTTTTTTTTCCTACCTGCAATGGCAGAAATTCCTTAGTGTTTTCAGATCACAAGTTCTCAATGTGAGTTATCACTCCTAAGTTCCTACCACAGGATGAGAAAGAGCTTTGTTAGTCTGTGTCAGGCATTTTGCTTTAGGAACTGATGTGGATATTAATTCCTTTCAGTTTGGATTTCCCCCAAAGGAGGTAAAGGTATTTCAAAGTGTTAACACCCAAATTTTCTTTGAGTTATACAGGATTAAAATGGAATATCTATGTCTTTAAAAGAAAACGAGACATATTCTTATTACAGTTATCACGGGTGCTATTAATACTCTGGCCTTCTGGTAGCATCTGTCATCTAGCATCATAGATTTGCAGGGGCCCTTTAATGAAAACTCTCCATTTTCTTAAAGGTTGTAATTATTATGTAGCACTATACTTATAGATGTGGAAATACGAGGCTTAGGCAGAATAGAATCAAGGAAGGTTGTAGATGGCCATGAGCACTGAACAAATGAGGACAGAATAAAACGGGACCAGGAGTTATCTTCTCAACACTACCCTGAAACTGCCGCCCAAACTTCCTTTTTGACAAAGATTAACAGGACCAATGCAATTTAAGCTCTGACACTTCAGACCAAAGACTTTGCGGGCCTAGGAACACAAAGAGAAATTTACAGAGGGCCAGGTGATTTTGACTTCTGGGTAAACCTTAGATAATTTGAGCTCCATATTCAATGGCTTTTCTCTGTGTTATTAAAAATTCTAACACCGATTCTTAAAATCCATAACACCAAACAAGTGGCTTAAAATAATAAATGGAATTAATGAGCTTTGCTTGTGCCATAGAAACAAATTAAGCTAAGCATGCCACACAAATTGTCCAACATTCCATTCTCCACAGTTATTTCACTTGGTGCTCCAGACATTATGTTTTGCCTAAAAATATCATGTACAAGGAATATTTTTTTCTGGTTTAGATACATGTCAAAAATAAAAAGCTATATAATAGCATAAATATTAAAAGATATTAGTAGAAGAAATGGGTTAAATATTATGGTTTGTAATAACAAAACCCCTGGACAATGCAAAGAAAAGGCTGCACAACACAACGCAAGTTTTGATGAAGGAACCAGAAAGCTAATCAACATTTACATATGTCATACTCTTATTTGTATTATCATCATCTGAATACAGTAGAAAAATAATTGCAATGATTATGCTTGGTTTCATATGTGATAGATGGTCCTAGTATATTATCTTATAAAACTACATTGCATGACTGCTATTTGAAGTTAAAAGTAGATTTGAGAAGCCAGAAGGAGAAAAGAGCAATCCCCTTTAAAAAGAGTTGTCAAAGAAATGATACCATGTGAGGCAGTTAAAAAGTGACTTTAGCACTGATTTGCAAAATCAATTCCTTAGGAACAAAATTTTTAGAAGAGACTGACACCCAGCAGTTAAAAGTAAGCTATTTTCATGTTTGATGAAAAATCATCGGGAGGCTTGTCTAGGGCATGTGGGATTACATTTAAACCAAGAGTAAAGAAAGAAGGTGGCAGCCAGGACTGAGCTGTTCTGTCTTTTGGGAAGCAAAGAACAGTGATCTGAGGTCTAGGATTTCCTATTTGCCCTGAGAAGACAAAAGCAAAGATGAATAAAAAGCAAAGACAAGACAAAAGCAAGGCAAAGACCCACTGGAAGGTGGCTTTCTGATGCTCAGACCCAAGCAAAGGGAAGGCGAGGAGCGGGTAAGCCAATAGCAGGTGTCTTTCTGCAGCTGCCCTGTAGCCTTGATTAGCAGGGTCCAAACAAACGCAGGCAAAAAAGGCATTGAATTGTAGTCAACAACAAAGCCCTGGTCTAGTCAGGACTTGTTATAGCTGATGGCCACCAAGTGCAGAGGAAAGAAGGCTAGACTGAGAGCTTGCATAGCAGCCCCAGTGGGATGGGACATGAAGCAAAACCACTGTAACTACCAGCCTCAATCTCCTCATCTGAAAACGGGGCAAATGGAATTGCTGAGGTCCTTTTCAATGCTAAAACTGTACTGTATAGAGAAAATGCCGCATCGTATTAGACATATTATTTCTTTTAGCTTTCACTCCCCAAAATAATAATTTACCATTTATTGTTTAAAGAAATGGGCCATATGGCACATTTTAGCAATGTGATTATTTAGAAAAGGGTACACTCGACTGTTGAAGTTTGATTGTGGATGTGTGTGTACATAAATAAGTCACCCAATCTTGTTTAAATCATCAGTGACAGCTGCCAGATTTGCAAACACTAGGTATTAGGAGAATATAACACTTTTCAGCGACTTCATGGGATATTGCTTAATAAGTAGAACCTGGAAGATGACTCTGTTTCTGTTTCGCTGTCTCTGTCTCCTTGTCTCTGTTTCTGTTTCTCTCTCTCTTTCACACACACACACCCAGCCTAGGAAGAATATGCAATAAAATATAATTACAGATTCCCAGGCAAGATGGCCGAATAGGAACAGCTGTCTGCAGCTCCCAGCAAGACCAACACAGAAAGTGGGTGATTTCTGCATTTCCAACTGAGGTACTCGGTTCATCTCACTGGGACTGGTTAGACAGTGGATGCAGCCCACGGAGGGCAAGCAGAAGCAGGGTGGGGCATTGCCTCACCTGGGAAGTGCAAGGGGTTGGGGAACTCCCTCCCCTAGCCAAGGGAAGCCATGAGGGACCATGCCGTGAGTGGGGGTGCACTCCGGTCCAGATACTATGCTTTTCCCACGGTGTTCGCAATCCACAGACAAGGAGATCCCTTGGGTGCCTACACCACAAGGGCCCTGGATTTCAAGCACAAAACTGGGTGGCCATCTGGGCAGACACTGAGCTAGCTGCAGGAGTTTTTTTCGTACCCCAGAGGTGCCTGGAATGCCAGAGAGACAGAACCATTCACTCCCCTGGAAAGGGGGCTGAAACCAGGGAGCCAAGTGGTCTTGATCAGTAGATCCCCCCCCCCCATGGAGCCCAGCAAGCTAAGATCCACTGGATTGAAATTCTTACTTCCAGCACAGCAGTCTGAAGTAGACCTGGGACGCTCAAGCTTGGTGGGGGGAGAGGTATCTGCCATTACTGAGGCTTGAGTAGGCAGTTTTCCCCTCACAGTGTAAACAAAGCTGCCAGGAAGTTCAGTCTGAGTGGAGCCCACTGCAGCGCTGCAAAGCCACTGAAGCCATACTACCTCTCTAGATTCCTCCTCTCTGGGCAGGGCATCTCTGAAAGAAAGCCAGTAGCCCCAGTCAGGGGCTTATAGATAAAACTTCTGTCTCCCAGGGACAGAGCACCTGGGGGAAGGGGCAGCTGTGGGCACAGCTTCAGCAGACTTAAACATTCCCACCTGCCAGCTCTGAAGAGAGCAGCAGATCTCCTAGCACAGCACTGGAGCTCCGCTAAGGGACAGACTGCTTCCACAAGTGGGTCCCTGACCCCCATGCCTCCTGATGGGGAGACATCTCCCAGCAGGGGTCGACAGACACTTCATACAGGAGAGCTCTGGCTAGCATCTGGCAGGTGCCCCTCTGGGACACAGCTTCCAGAAGTAGGAGGAGGCAGCAATCTTTGCTGTTCTGCAGCCTCTGCTGGTGATACCCATGCAAACAGGGTATGGAGTGGACCCCCAGAAAACTCCAGCAGACCAGCAGAAGAAGGGCCTGACTGTTAGAAAGAAAATTAACAAACAGAAAGCAATAGCATCAACATCAACAAAGAGCATGACCATGTAAACACTCCTTCCAAAGGTCACTAATGCCAAAGACCAAAGGTAGATAAAGCCACAAAGATGAGGAAAAACCAGTGCAATAAGGCTGAAAATTCCCAAAACCAGAATGCCTCTTCTCCTCCAAAGGATCACAACTCCTTACCAGCAAGGGAACAATACTGAATGGAGAATGTGTTTGACAAATTGACAGAAGTAGGCTTCAGAAGATGGGTAATAACGAACTCCTCAGAGCGAATGGAACATATAGTAACCCAATACGAGGAAGCTAAGAACCTTGATAAAAGGTTAGAGGAATTGCTAACTAGAATAACCAGTTTAGAGAATAACCAGTTTAGAGAAGAACACAAATGACCTGATGGAGCTGAAAAACACAGCACGAGAACTTCATGAAGCATACACAAGTATCAGTAGCTGAATCGATCAAGCAGAAGAAAGGATATCAGAGACTGAAGATCAACTTAATGAAATAAAGCATGAAGACAAGATTAGAAGAAAAAAATTGAAAAGGAATGAACAGAACCTCTCAGAAATATGGGACTATGTGAAAAGACCAAGCCAACGTTTGATTGGTGTACCTAAAAGTGATGGGGAGAATGGAATCAAGTTGGAAAGCACAATTTAGGATATAATCCAGGAGAACTTCCCCAACCTCGCAAGGCAGGCTTAGGAAATACAGAATACAAATTCAGGAAATACAGAGAACACCACAAAGATACTCTTTGAGAAGAGCAACCCCAAGACACATAATCATCAGATTCACCAAGGTTGAACTGAAAGAAAAAAATGTTAAGGGCAGCCAGAAAGAAAGGTTGGGTTACCTACAAAGGGAAGCCCATCATACTAACAGCAGATCTCTCTTCAGAAACCCTAAAAGCCAGAAGAGATTGGGGGCTAATATTCAACATTCTTAAAGAAAAGAATATTCAACCCAGAATTTCATATCCAGCCAAACTGAGCTTCATAAGTGAAGGAGAAATAAAATCCTTTACAGACAAGCAAATGCTGAGGAATTTTGTCACACCAAGCCTGCCTTTACAAGAGCTTCTGAAAGAAGTACTAAATATGGAAAGGAACAAGCAGTACCAGCCACTGCAAAAACATTCCAAAATGTAAAGACCATCGACACTATGAAGAAGCTGCATCAACTAATGGGCAAAATAACCAGCTATCATCATAATGACAGAATCAAATTCACACATAACAATATTAACCTTAAATGTAAATGGGCTAAATGCCCCAATTAAAAGGCACAGACTGGCAAATTGGATAAAGAGTCAAAACCCATTGGTGTGTTGTATTCGAGACCCATCTCATGTGCAAAGACACACATAGGCTCAAAATAAAGGGATGGAGAGATATTTACCAGGCAAATGGAAAGCAAAAAAAAGCAGGGGTTGCAATCTTAGCCTCTGGTAAAACAGACTTTAAGCCAACAAAGATCAAAACAGACACAAAAGGCCGTTACATAATAGTAAAAGGATCAATGCAACAGGAAGAGCTAACTATCCTAAATATGTATGCACCTAATAGTGGAGCACCCAGATTCATAAAGCAAGTTCTTAGAGACCTACAAAGAGACTTAGACTACCACACAATAATAGTGGGAGACCTTAACACTCCATTGTGTGTATTAGACAGATCACTGAGATAGAAAATTAACAAGGATATTCAGGACTTGAACTCACCTCTTGACCAAGCAGGCCTAATAGATATCTACAGAACTCTCCACCCCAAATCAACAGAATATACATTCTCCTCAGCACCACATAGCACATTTTCCTAAAATCGACCACATAACTGTAAGTAAAACACTCATCAGCAAATGCAAAAGAATGAAAACCATAACAAACAGTCTCTCAGACCACAGTGCAATCAAGTTAGAACTCAGGATTAAGAAACTCACTCAAAACCACACAACTACATGGAAACTGAACAACCTGCTTCTGAATGACTCCTGGGAAAATAATGAGATCACAGCAGAAATAAATAAGTTCTTTGAAACCAACAAGAACAAAGACACAATGTACCAGAATCTCTGGGATAGAGCTTAGAGGGAGTGCTTAGAGGGAAATTTATAGACCTAAGTGCTCACAGGAGAAAGTGGGAAACATCTAAACATCTAAAATCTAAACATCTAAAATCAACACGCTAACATCACAATTAAAAGAATTGAAGAAACAAGAGCAGACTATTTCAAAAGCTAGCAGAAGACAAGAAATAACTAAGATCAGAACAGAACTGAAAGAGATACGAAAAACCCTTCAAAAAATCAATGAATCCAGGAGATGGTTTTTTGAAAAGATTAACAAAATAGTTAGATAGCTAGCCAGGCTAATAAAGAAGAAAAGAGGGAAGAATCAAATAGACACAATAAAAAGTGATAAAGTGGAGATCACCACTAATCCCACAGAAATGCAAACTACCGTCAGAGAATATTACAAACAACTCTATCCAAATAAACTAAAAAATTTAGAAGAAATGGATAAATTCCTGGACACATTCACCCTACCATGACTAACCCAGGAAGAAGTTGAATCCCTGAATAGACCAATAACAAGTTCTGAAATTGAGGCAGTAATTAATAGCTGACCAACTAAAAAAAAAAGCCCAGGACCAGATGGACTCATAGCTGAACTCTACCAGAGTTACAAAGAGGAGCTGGTACCATTCCTTCTGAAACTATTCCAAACAGTAGAAAAGACAGACTCCTCTGTAACTCATATTTTGAGGCCAGCATCATTCTGATACCAATCCCAGGCAGAGACACAACAAAAAATGAAAATTTCAGGCCAATATCCCTGATGAACATCTATGTGAAAATCCCCAGTGAAACACTGGCAAAAGAAATGCAGCAGTACATTAAAAAGCTTACCCACCATGATCAAGTCAGCTTCATCCCTGGGATGCAAGGCTGTTTCAACATATGCAAATGAATGAATGTAATCCATCACATAAACAGAACCAATGACAAAAACCACGTGATTATCTCAATAGATGCAGAAAAGGCCTTCGACAAAATTCAACCCTCCTTCATGCTAAAAACACTCAATAAACTAGGTATTGATGGAACATATCTCAAAATAATAAGAGCTGTTATGACAAACCCACAGCCAATATCACACTGAATGGGCAAAAACTGGAAGCACTCCCTTTGAAAACTGGCGCAAGACAAGGGTGGCTTCTCTCACCACTCCTATTCAACACAGTATTAGAAGTTCTGGCCAGGGCAAACAGGCAAGAGAAAGAAATAAAGTGTATTCGAATAGGAAGAGAGAAAGTCAAATTATCTCTGTTTGCAGATGATATGGTTGTACATTTAGAAAACCCCATTGTCTCAAACCCAAAACTCCTTAAACAGATAAGCAATTTCAGCAAAGTTTCAGTATACAAAATCAATGTGCAAAAATCACAAGCATTCCTATACACCAATAATAGACAAACAAAGAGCCAAATCATGAACAAACTCCCATTCACAATTGCTACAAAGAGAATAAAATACCTAGGAATGCAACTTACAAGGGATGTGAATGACCTCTTCAAGAACTACAAACCACTGCTCAAGGAAATAAGAGAGGACACAAACAAATGGAAAAACATTCCATGCTCATGGATAGGAAGAATCAATATTGTAAAAATGGCCATACTGCCCAAAGTAATTTATAGATTCAATGCTATTCCCATCAAACTAACATTGATTTTCTTCACAGAATTAGAAAAAACTACTTTAAATTTCATAGGGAACCAAAAAGAGCCCATATAGCCAAAACAATCCTAAGCAAAAAGAACAAAGCTGGAGGCATCATGCTACCTAACTTCAAACTATACTACAAGGCTACAGTAACCAAAACAACATGGTACTTTTACTAAAACAGATATATAGACCAATGCAACAGAACAGAGGCCTCAGAAATAACACCACACATCTACAACCATCTGATCTTTGACAAACCTGATAAAAACAAGCAATGGGGAAAGGATTTCCTATTTAATAAATGGTGCTGGGAAAATTAGCTAGCCATACGCAGAAAACTGAAACTGGACCCCTTCCTTACATATTGTACAAAAATTAACTCAAGATGGCTTAAAAACTTAAATGTAAAACCCAAAGCCATTAAAACCCTAGAAGAAAACCTAGGCAATACCATTCAGGACACAGGCATGGGCAAAGACTTCATGACTGAAACCCCAAAAGCAATGTCAACAAAAGCCAAAATTGACAAATGGGATCTAATTAAACTAAAGAGCTTCTGTGCAGCAAAAGAAACTATTATCAGAGTGAACAGGCAACCTACAGAATGGGAGAAAATTTTTGCAACCTATCCATCTGACAAAGGGCTAATATCCAGAATCTACAAGGAACTTAAACAAATTTACAAGAAAAAAAACAACCCCATCAAAAAGTGGGTTAAGGATATGAATAGACACTTCTTAAAAGAAGACATTTATGCAGCCAACAAACGTAAAAAAAAATCTCATCATCACTGGTCATTAGAGAAATGCAAATCAAAACCACAATGAGATACCACCTCACACCAGTTAGAATGGCGATCATTAAAAAGCATACAACAGAGGCTGGAGAGGATGTGGAGAAATAGGAATGCTTTTAACACTGTTGGTGGGAGTGTAATTTACTTCAACCATTGTGGATGACAGTGTGGCAATTCCTCAAGGATCTAGAACTAGAAATACCATTTGATCCAGCAATCCCCTACTGGGTGTATACCCAAAGGATTATAAATCATTCTACTATAATGACACATGCACTCCTATGTTTATTGCAGCAGTATTCACAATAGCAAAGACTTGGAACCAACCCAAATGCCCATCAATGTTAGACCGGATAAAGAAAATGTGGCACATATACACCATGGAATACTATGCAGCCATAAAAAATGAGTTAATGTCCTTTGCAGGGACATGGATGAAGCTGGAAACCATCATTCTCAGCAAACTAACACAGGAACAAAAAACAAACACTGCATGTTCTTACTCTTAAGTGGGAGTTGAACAATGAGAACATATGGGCACAGGGAGGGGAACATCACACACCAGGGCCTGTTGGGGAGTGGGGGACAAGGGGAGGGATAACATTAGGAGATATACCTAATGTAGATGATGAATTGATGGGTGCAGCAAACCACCATGGCACATGTATACCTATGTAACAAACCTGCACATTCTGCACATGTATCCCAGAACTTAAAGTATATATATGAAAAAAGAATGTAAATAAATCATAGAGAATATTGGCAAATACTCAAGATCTGCAAAGGAATTTTGGGGTGGATTTATTCACCACTGTCTCATGTGTATAATCTGCCTTCACAAATGTCAACTGAGAAGCACGTAAATAGACGATGAACTTGATTCAGAGAGAGACAAAAAAATCTTGGGAAGTTTAATTATTGATGTTAGTATCACTTTTCTATTTGAAAAACTAGGAAGATAAAAGACTGGCATTTGATGTATCAACATACTCAATCTGGTGGTTAAAAATAAAAATAAAAAGTCATATTTTGCCCCCCAATATATACATATTTATAATTACAAAAAATTTTATTAATTCCCTCACTTGTATATTTTTTTGGACAATTTGAATACTCATTCCACTTCAGCCGATATTATGTTCTTGAAGAAAAAGAGATGAAGGGAAAAACAGGTCCAACTTATACTGAGAGAAAATAAGAGAAAAGATCATATACTTCTTATTTATCTCTCGTACTCCTGACTTCCCAAGCACTGATGTTGATTATGTACTTGTTAAACTGAATAACAAGAAAATAACAACACTACCAATCAATTCAGAAGAGAAGGCCCTACCAAAATAAAATAGCCAAGTGTTATGACCATAGAAGAATTAATTTATTGTGGCAGCACAATGAGGACCAAGCAAAATGTTAGATTGGCTCTAGAATTTTAAACTCAATTCTAGAGAAGAAAAGCTAAACCTGTCTGCAAAATTATGGGAAACCTAGAAGGATGTAGTGCTATTGATTTATTTTCATTTCTTTCTAACCACAAAGACAAGATAAGGAAACAAGATGAGGCAGAAATTCTCATTTCACATACTTGATGATTAAATCTCTCACAGTACTGAAGAATATATGTACATTTTTTCTAGAATGTGTTATAAAGTACTACAAATGAAAACACTGTTCCAAGAAATCATGTCAATTAGTTTGAACTGTGTGATTGAAACTGCTAAGTATGATTTTATAAATATTTTTCCTTCTCACTAATAAATGAAGCCCCCCCCCCCCGCTTTTTTTTTGAGACAAGGTTTGGCTCCATCTCCCAGGTTGGAGTGCAGTGGCATGATCTTGGCTAACTGCAACCTCCGTCTCCCAGGTTCAAACAACCCTCCTACTTCAGCCTCCCAAGTAGCTGGGACTATAGGCACACACCGCCACAGCTGGCTAATTTTTGTATTTTTTGTAGGTATGGGGTTTTGCCATGTTGCTCAGGCTGGTCTCGAACTCGTAAGCTCAAGTGATCTGCACGCCTTGGCCTTCCAAATTGCTGAAATTACAGGCATAAGCCACCATGTCCAGCGAAGCTCTTAATTTTTAGTTAAGCATAAAGTCATTAAGAATAAAGACTATAATACCCAGGTTTCTTCACTGCAAAGTTGGGGGTGGACCAAGTTTTGGCTAATGAGATGTAAACAGAAGTAGTGTGTGTATTTCTGAGGCATATCCTTAAAGGAAAGAAACACTCCTTTTGTTCCCTCTTCACCTCCAAGGCCAGAATACGAAACCAATGGCTGAAGCTTCAGCAGCCATTTTGAGTCATGTTATGGTCTTAAAAATGGCGGCCACAGAGGATGAAGCAACAAGAGAGGAGTGTCGGTCCTTGTCTCTAGGGAAATCACATCCAGCTCTTTACTGACTGTCTCCAGAATTTTGAAATAAAAAGAGAAACAGACCTCTATGTTATTTAATCCATTGTCATTTTTCTTTTTCTGTCACTTGTAGGTAAGCCTAATCCTAACTAATATAGACTAAGTTGTCTGCCAAAGCAAATTCTATGAGAAGAAATGGATAGATTATTGGTTTCTTTGAACTGTTTCTAAATAACTCTGAAGAGGAAAGGAAAAACATGCCTTACATGGAAAATGATTCAATGTTTTTAGTCAATCAAAGAAACAAGAACAAAATTCTGAGTTAAAAACTGACTGTTCAAATCCCAATTAGGTGACTTTCAACTTTGGATTCTTCCTTCCTGTCTCCTTGTCCATTCCCTTTCTTTCTCTTTCTCTTCCTCATCTTCTCTCCATTTTCCTCTCCCTTCCTTTCTACCTTCTATTCTTTTCTTCTTTTTACTTAACTTAGCTCTCAAGTTTAAGCTAAAGCATATTTTGGATTCTTTAAATATTTCAGATTTTAAAAATGTTTAGCATTTAACATGATTTTTACCCTTTATTTGAATGCAAGTTCAAGAAAGATGATTCAAGTTTTGCCTGCCACCAAATTTTTCTACAAATACCAATATTTAAGAAGCTGTATCCACCTTCAAGAAGTGGCATTTTTCTTTTTAGTCTTCAATAAGAAACTAAGCTTTTTCAGATGAAAAAGAGATGCTACCCATAACTTTTGAATTTTTTGATAATTCCATTTTTTTGAGAATTCTTTATTGATAAATACATTCTTCTAATAATTAAAACATATCTACTTCTCTCTCTCTCTTTTTAGAGACAGGCTCTTGCTGTATTGCCTAGGCTGGAGTGCAGTAGTGCACTCACTGCAGCCTCTAATTCCTGGGCTCAAGTAATCTTCTTCCCTTCCCTCAGTCCCTCAAGTGGGTGGGGTCGTAGGTACATGCCACCATGCTTGGCTAATTTAAATTTTTTTTAGGTATTTTTTGTTTATTTGTTTGTTTTTGTAGAGATATGGTCTCACTATTTTGCCCAAGCTGGTCTTGAACTCCTGGCCTCAAGTGATTCTTTCACCTCAACTTCCCAAAGCTTTGGGATTACAGGCATGAGCCACTGTGTCTGGTCATCTGTTCCCTTTCTAAATTGTTCACTGTGCAGTTATATGAAGAGTACTTTCCTCTGTCAGTTCACTTTTGGGCACAATATCCTTAAGTTGTGGCCTATTTATCACAAATATTTCAACATGGTTCTTAGACACTTCAACAGACCTTCTATCAAACAAAGGTTACAGATAACTTTTAAATTAGATGGAAATAAAACCGCAGGCATTCAAGTTGTTATAGTTTTAAAAGAGCAATTATTTATATTTTTCCTACTTAATTCAGCTATACCTGGAAAGAACGTATCTTGGGCAAAAATGTCAAGTTAGAACATTTGCATTCTGATCAACTATGAAATTTATCCTAGTTACATACTAAAGTGACTCAGAAAAAGTAAGTGGGGATTTGCTTAAAAAATGATTAGCCAGAATAGACCATATTTGGGGACACAATTCATTTTAAAATTAGGTATGAAATGAAGATTTGTTTATTCTTGGCAAGATTCCTTTTTAATTTGCAAAGATTGAAAAGAGAAATTTTGGTTTTTGCTTCTCAAATTAGCAGAGTCATGATTGTTTTCCTCAGATTTGCAATGTACATTTTAGCTAGTTTTAATGAAGACAAATTCTTCTCAATCAGGAGTTTCCCATGCATTAAGTGAGACAGATGACAGCCTTGGTATATTTTGTTAGAGCCAGCCTCTTGAAACTGGCTGCCTCCCTTATTTAGGTCTATAGGAATAGCAGGGCTTATTTTTCTGAAGGAAAAATCAAAGAAGTCAGTATTTTTCTAGGGCAAAGTGTCGAGTATCTTCAAAACAAATGAGCCAACCACCTCCCATATTTGAAGTGGTAAGAAAGTGTGTTTTCATTTCTTTCATTTGAGGGACACATACCCTCACTTTATGTGGTAGGTGGAAGGCTAAGATACTTGGGGATATACACATTTAGAGATTTTCCTAAGAGATGTTTGAGATTTCTCTGATGTGTGCTATTCCACAACCCAAGACGTTTTGTGTCCTTTGGTAATTCTCTAACCCTCCCTGTAACTCCCTTGCTTAGATTTTGATGGCTTTGAAACATGACCAGAAGCTCAAATAAAGAAAAAGTAAGCTCGAAAGCATCCCAGCTTCCTGCGGTGCTGCACGAGGTCAGCAGAAGATGCTTAAGAAAGGATGCATCATTCACACAAGATAGAATGCACGGCCTGAGGAAGTGCTGGCCAAGGTTTACAAGACTCAGTGCTAAGGTGGCTCCAAGAGGAAAAACACTGGCTTTAAATGTTCACCATTCCAGTCAGCACTAGAAGCTAAAGAGCAGTGGATGTCCTGTCTTCAGTTTTGCCAGGGCCACTTCTGAGGAGAGCTATTGAATCTAGAGCTGCACCATCTCTTAAGATAGTTAAGATTCTGACCAATGAATGCAAGCTAAGGGATGCATTCATTTTCCCTTACTCTGACCAGACACACAATTGCATATGGAGAAGCTGAGGTTTGGCAAGAACATACAGTGCATGTAGTGACCATGTCTTTGCTGAAAACCCTACTGGATACGCACAATGCAGAGTGCATTCTATAAGACTGGAGGCAAAAGCAATAACTGCAAATGCTCATTTCCATGGAACAGTAACTGTGACAGTACTTCATTGGAATTACCCAGATTAACGGGTAATCGCCGAGTATTACTGTACAACTCTGCACTTCTTTTTTTCCCTTTGTCTTACAGAAGCATAGCCCTCAAAGAGAAACCAGGAAGATGAAAGGCAGGGAGAAGAAAAGAGAGAAGAGGAGGTGGCAGATCAATCTAACTTGTTTCTGATGAGTGGCAAATATCCAGAATGTTAGGACAATCTTTATGGATTGCTGAGGTTGGAGATTGAAACAGTTATAACTTCATATTTAAGTGAAGAAAGATTAAAAATGAAAACATATACACCATATTAAATAGTTGCCTACATTGAATATTCATAGACAAATCACTAAGGTAAGGATTTTTTCCTCAAAGCTGTTATCTGCACTTAGACTAAGTTGAGACTCTGCAGTGCCTACTAGAACTATGTACAAATTCACGTGAAGATAAAATAGAAACAAAATTTAGTATGGTTCTATTTTGTGAAATGTTAACCATGTTTTATTTGCATGTGTATGTGTGGGGGTAATTAAGTGACAGTTTAAAATATGTCAATACTCATTTTATCCTTTTTTACTGACTCTCTACAGTTTTGATGTTTTATCAGCTTTTTCAATAATCGTAACAATACTAACAATAATTATTGGCATTAGTTTTGGAACTTGAATATTAACGTTATTTTTAAATTAAAGCATTTTTTAGTTTATTTCAAATCATTTAAACTTGGGCAAGGTTTTCCCAGCTGCTTTTTAAAAAACAGAGTTTGTTTTTTCTGTGGGCTCTTCATAGTGCTTGAGTGGAAAGCAAGAGCTCCAGACAGGGTACAGAGGAGTGTTTTGACATTATTAATAATAATCACCTCCTTTAATTGTGGAGTGCTTCACTGTGTACTGAGAATTTTTTTACATTTTTCATTAAATTCTCACCTCACCTTTGGGAGGTAGGGATCATAGTTCCACTTCATTGATGAGGAAAACTGTAGTGCAGAGATGGCAAACACTGTCCAAGAACATGGTGGTGGATGGGACCCAAACCCCAACTTTTGCTCCCATGTTCTCTGTCCACTGGCTATGGCTTTTGCCCCTGTGTACAGATACAGGTTCTGGACAAGTTCACCAAATCCCTTAGGCTTCAGCCCCCTCATCTGCAGAATAGTGGCTTGGATTCCACCATCTTCAAGGTCCCTGCCAGCTTTTCTTTATTTGAATTTGGATTTATTAAGCAGAAAAAAAAGTAATGGGAGTTTGTGGGTACCAATGGATTAAAGGGGTAAAATCTGGAGGCTAGCGAGTAAATTAGGTCTCCAAATGGCTCACTGTGGTTGTGATGAGCTTGGAGGAATGAAGGCAAACTTTGTCACATTAAACTCTGATTCTTAACAGAGTCTCATGAAACCTATAGGCTCCGAAAGAAGAACAAGAAGAAAAAAGACTTTCACACACATACAAATATTTGTAACAGTTTTAGGTGGTTAATAGACAGACTTCTTAGAGATGCATGGGCTGAGTTAATAACCACATATTCACAACTTTCTGGTCTATAGGGAGCTTCACTGTGGTTGTTACACAAAGTGAGCAAAACTTATTTTCATATAAAAAATAGTGATTGAGAAGTGTGGGCAAAAGTGATGTGAAAAGTGTATATATTTTATATTGAGAACAGACCAAATTATCAGTGATGATGAAAATTAGCACAGTGGTTGTCTATGAGAATGTAGGCATTGCCTGAAAGAGGGCATAAGGGAATTTTTTAAAGGACGGAAATGTTCTGCATTTTGATTGAGGCCTTGGTTACATGGGTATGTACATTTTTCAAAACTAATCAAATCGTACCATTAATATTTGTGCATTTTACCATATGTAAGTTTTATGCCAGTTAAAAAAATACAACTGTGATGCGTTTTCAAGACAGTCCTTTTTTCCACAGATAATTGCTTCCCATATCATTTTCTTGGTTATTGGGAAGGGGTAGGAGAAAGAAAAGCTGATGTTGCTCACACGTGAATGTCTCCTTTAGAAGTATTTATAGAGAATGCTACAGCATTTTCAGGCTTCTTTTGAATATCCTAAGAGAAAAGTTCCTGACTGCAGGTCTATGTTTGTGATTTCTGTCCCACAAGCCCATGAGCTGTATGTTTAGGTCTGACAGCAGTGTCAGGAATGGAATAATGAGTAGAAAATATGGACCTCAGAGACACCCATATTCCCTCCAAAGGGGAAAGGGGTTCTACTAATCCTTTTACTCTTCCATGTGCCTACATATATATATATCAGGAAAAACAAGATATGCACGAATCTGAAAATTTAGATTGCCATAATATCGTTCTGGGTTTTAAGAAGTCAGGAACAAAGGAGGACTCCATGTTTTGTTTTATGCTGTTGAAAAAATGACCCATATTCAATCCAAAAGCTGGATCCATTATTTGTACCTATTTATCAGCTGTCACAGGGTCTACCTTGGTGGCTGATAACCACAGGTAATGTCTGCTAAAAGAAATTCATCAGGCCTAGAATAACTTCAACAGTCAGCAGTGCTGACTTAACATCTCCACAGCACACACTGAGATTTCTCTTAGAATTGACTGTAGAAGGTTTTCACAGATTTGCTTTTTCATTTTGCATGCCTCACATTAAATATTGTTAAAAATTTAAAACCAAATTCTGTTTTTTCTTTCTTTTTTTTTTTACAACTTACAAGTGTTCATATAAGAAGAAAACGACTAAAAAAATACCCACCCAAGCACCTAGAACTCATCTAGAGAACAATGCTAATAATACAAAGGCTGTGACCAAAATGCTCCATGATTCGTGGGAAAGCCAGGAAGCACAGTCCAGCCTCTGGAAGGAATGTCAGGCGGGTCGGATCCACCGAGGCGTGCAGTCAATGGTCCTTTGCTCCCTAAGTCAAGTTCAGCAGCCGCATTTCTGGTTCAATGTCATTACTTATTTCGACCTAAAACAGAAAATACGAATTGCTTTCAAGAACTTCAAAGCTGACAGCTAAATATCTTTTATATTCATTGAGGCCTTTTGAAATGCAAAATAGCTCCTGGGTGCACCTGGTGCTGTCTGACTGTAGCAATAAGAAAGTTAAAGACTTGGGCCTTCCTGCTTTTCAGATTAGGGCATGGTAATCGGGCATCATCATCAGAGTTCAGGATGATTTCCTGGGAGAGAAGTGCCAACCACACAGTAATTGTTGTGTGATATAGAGTAGTAGCTATTGCTTTTCTTAAGGGTAAAGATAACAGGGTTGTGTTGTGTGCGCAAACTATGAGATATTCACATAGCCTGTTCTTTCTACAGTATGCTGGGTAATTAAGTGCTCAAGATCATCCTGCTCTTGCTTTCATAACACCCAATCATTGACTTATGTTCCTTACACACATCCCATCCTGTGATGGCTACTTTTATGTGTCAGCATGGCCAGGCCATGGTGTCCAGATGTTTGGTAAAACTTCAGTTTACCTCTCGCTGTAAAGGTGTTTTTTAAAAATTTTTTATTTTGAAAAGTGATTAATTAACACGTAAATCTGTAGACTTTGAGTAAAGCAGATTGCCGTCTGTAATGTGGGTGGGCCTCATGCAGTCGGTATAAGGCCTTAAGAGAAAGGACTGAGGTCTCTTGAGTTAGAAGAAAGTCTGCCTCCAGACTGTCTTTGGACTTGAGCTGCATCTCTTCCTTGGGTCTCCAGTCTGCCAGCCCCCAGATGCACGCATGTGTGGGGAAACACACACACACACACACACACACACACACACTCTCTCTCTCTCTCTCTCTTTCTCTACTGGTTCTGTTTCTCTGGAGAACCCTGACTCATACAGATCCCCATCTCCAATCACTGTTGTCTCCACACTTTTGACAATGACTCTACTTATTCTATCCTAAGCTGTAAGCCTTTGGAATGTTAGGGCATCAGTTTCTGCATCTTTGCACAATGTCAACCTCAACACAGTACCTACTACATAGGTGATACTTCATAAACATCTGTTCAACACTTTTGCTCTCACAGTTTCTCTCCTATGAAAAGTCTTAGCTAATCCAAACCCTACTCACCTTTGAAGGTTGGCTGAAATTTCTTCTCTACTGTGAAGAAGACTTCCAGTTCTCCCTCAGCCATTTTGCTTTCTCATCCTGCTAAGAGCAACTCTCAGGCTATCAGCTCTTCCCCATGTCAGCTGGTGGCATCCAGGCCTCATGATTAATTACTTTACCCAGGCATGCAAGTTTTCTTCCTTCAACTAAATTATAAGCATCATTCCAACAGACTGCGTTTCACACTCACTTCATAACCACATCTAGCAACTTCTTTTCCTCTACTTCAGTTTGATGACTTTATGCCTTGGAGTGAACTCTTCAGTTATAATTTGGAATGGCTGAAAAATTTCCCAAAAGTTTTACTTTTTGGTTGCCACTCTTCTCGCTGTACAGCATGAAGAAAACGACTAAAAAAATACCCACCCAAGCGCCTAGAACTCATCTAGAGAACAACTCCCTCCTCCACGCCCCAGGAGTGGGAATCCTCCAGGCCTCTCCCTGTGCCCCATCACATTTCCTCTGCTCATCTATTCTCTACATTCTGAATCTCAATGTCTACCCTTTCTACTCCTTGGCATGTTAACAGGGATTTAAACTGAAAGAGAAAGGGATGGGATTATAATGGTGGATTTTATAGCTTTATGCAATCTTTATGTTAGAAGGAATTTTCAAGGTTTATTTATCCATCCGATACATGAATCCCTTCAAGAGTGAGGATAAGGCAACAGGAGAAGGTGTTTTTATTTGTTAGCAGTAGTGTCAGTGAGGGTTTGGGGGCACTTCTAGGTATCCATTACATTTATCTTTAACACCAGCTCTGCCTCTAGCTAATATTTTCTGCTTCTGGGTTTTAGCAACATGGATTGGTGAAGCAGTGAAACAGGCTGAGCCTGTTCTTATGATGTCAGGTAGGAATTCTGGAAGTGTTACTTCAGGAGCTGGGAAACATGTCTGTGGGGAGTTTTTGCAGAAGACAGTGAGGCAACTCTGAAAGAAGGCATTCAAAGGAAAACCTATTGGCAAACCTGTGTTAGGTTTTATTAACAGATTGACTTTTAAAAAATCAAACAGGGTTGGGCACAGTGGCTCATGCCTGTAACCTCAGCACTTTGGGAGGCTGAGGCTGGTGGATCACCCGAGGTCAGGAGTTTGAGAGCAGCCTGACCAAAATGGTGAAACCCCGTCTCTACTAAAAATACCAAAAATTAGCCAGGCGTGGTAGCAGGCACCTGTAATCCCAGCTACTAGGGAGGCTGAGGCAGGAGAATCCCTTGAACCTGGGAGGTGGACGTTGCAGTGAGCTGAGGTCATGCCATTGCACTCCAGCCTGGGCAACAAGAGCGAAACTCCATCTCAAAAAAAAAAAAATTCAGACACAAAGATAGACAGAATGGTATTATGAATCTCTACACATTCATCACTCAGCTTCAACTAAAATAAAAGTTATGCTATTAAAGTTTCGCCTATCAACTAGCACCCCCCACAGCCTTTTTTGGCTAGAGTATTTAAAATCAAATCTCAACTATTATATCCTTTCATTCATATCTCCATGCGTCTCTAACTCAGTGATTCTTAACCAGTCGACACTTGCCAGTATCTGGAGACAGTAATGGTTGTCACAGTTTGGTAGGGAATGGTGTTACTGGCATCTAGGCGGTACAGGCCAACAATGCTGTTAAATATCCCACAGTGGCACAGACCCACTGCAAAGAATTACCTTGTCCAAAGTCAAAAGTGTAGAGGTTGAAAGAACCTGCTCAATTGGTAAGAATTTCTTTTCTTCTTTTTACCTATTCATTAGCATACCTATCAAAATTGACAAAAATTTCTTAATATCATTTAATACCCAGCCCATAATCACTTGCTCCAATCATCTAGAAATATCTCATTACAATTGGTTTGTTGAAATTATGCCTTATATGTCTGGCAGCATCACTATGAAGTGCATATATTTATAATTTTCACTAATAACAAGGTAAATATAAAACTGATCAATTAAAAATCTTTCATAAGAATTCAAAGGACACAGAATTTTGTGAAATGTAGTATTTTTACTTAAGTGTCTTTTTTCTTTCTATTTCTACCCCCAGTCTATTATTTCATAAACCAGTTGATACATAAGTAGTTTCTTGGGGGATAATAGATTACTTACACATTTTCTATGTAGTAAACATGTATGTGCATGTGTGTGGGTGTGTATCCAACTATTTGTTGGAGTGATTCCTATCGTTGAGAACTGCCTGGGCCAAATTTATGCAAAAATCTACATTTTTTGGGTAAACTCCCCATGACTAGAGTAACTTGCCCCAGTATTTGAGAATTCTTCATTTCCTAAAGCTGTGCAAACATCAGATATCAATATTTGTAAGCATCGATAATGTAATTTATAATGAAATTTCTTTCTCATCTAGTAATGTTAACCATATCAAGATGAAGATCATATAGCCTTATAACTCATTTGTGCTATTCCATTTTCCTCTGTTCCTTTTGTTTTCACTTCCCTTGTAATGTGAGTCTGTTAGTACTGGTTTCTGAAGAGTTTATTTATGACTAAAGATGTTAACATTTTGTCAAGAATTGCAAATATGTTTTTTTCTCATCCATTTTATTGTGGTGTTTTATTTTTTGGTTATACAGAAGTTGTGTTTTGAAATATAATCTAGTTCTGTTTTAAAAAAAGTTTTAAAACCAAGCAAACCACATATACACAATGTGTTTGACTATTGTGTCTCCTTAAATCAATAACAGTTTCCCTTCTTTTCTTCTTCTTCTTTTTTTTTCATTTGCTTTATACTATTTCCCACATGCTAGATTTGGCTGATTGCTTCCTTGTGGTGAGATTTAACTATTCTTGTATTTCTATAGTATCAGTCCAAGGTCAGGCTTGACTTTATGGCAAGGCATTCTATAGGTGGTGCTGTGCACTTCTTATTGTAGCACATCTGTGGACATATAATGTCGCGTTGCCCCACTTTTTTTTTTTTTTTTGAGACAGAGTCTCACTCTGTCACCTAGGCTGGAGTGCAGTGGCACTATCTCGGCTCACTGAAACCTCTGCCTCTGGGTTCAAGTGGTTCTCCTGCCTCAGCCTTCCAAGTAGCTGGGACTACAGTCACGCACTATAACTCCTGGCTAATTTTTTTATTTTTTGGTGGAGACAAGGCTTCATCATGTTGCCCAGGCTGGTGTCGAACTCCTGACCTCAAGTGATCTGCCCGCCTCGGTCTCCCAGAGTGCTGGGATTACAGGCATGAGCCACCATGCCCGGCCTGGTTGTCCCACTTTTAATGATGCTATGATTGATCAGTGGGTCTGCATAGAATACTTCGATTTTGGGGATCCTTGAGATCATCTCCCTCTTTCTTTCTCTTTTTCTCTCTCTCTGTTTGCAGATGTTTGTAGATATGTTAGTAGTTACTTAAGGGTAACTGCCCTCAAGGCAGAATGGAATCAATTGTTTCTTCTGATAGAACTGTAAATGTTTCTTTTTCTATTGCTTTTCTAATCACTTCTGTGTGTGTGTGTGTGTGTGTGTGTGCTTTTTTCCTGTGTCTTGTGTAATCTTTCCTGTATATTGTTTCTTCCCAGAACTTATCATCATATGGGGATTATAAATTTTTTTGATGTCAATATTAAGTGAAAAATATGTGTATTTAACATAAAATTTGGTTTATATCATTGGCTTTAATTTTAAAATCAGAGGATACTTTCTCTTGGAAACAGGGCAAAATGACTTTTTTTATGTTGTTGATTTTTTTTTTCAGGGGTGGTGGTGGACTATATCTCCACATCACTGCATAAATCTATTTTCTTGCCATTGAAATCAATGGCAAATACCCAGCAAAGTTCTGAGAAAGTCAGGAATTGATATTCTCCCTGGAGGACACTGTTCAGATATGGGCTTTCTGATTTTGGAAAAAGGCTTTATGTGCTTCACAAGGAAGCATGAGAATCAGGCTCCACAAATTTTAGGGGCAGAGAGTGAAGTCACATGTCAAAGGAAATGATCTCTGTTTCCTTTGACATGTGACTGGCCACTGGTCACAGCAAACCCTCTTGCATGTTGCCAGTTGCACTCTTGGCATCATTCCGTCCTAACAAAAACAGAGGTGCACTAACTGGATACTACAGTGATAAGTCTGAACTGCATAAGCTATATAAACACAGCCATTTCACTGCTGCATAGTCAAATAAGTATATATCAGGATGTGTTCTTACAGTAGTCCATGACATGGTACAACTATTCTTATGATGCATCAAAAAGTTATTAATGTCAGTGACAAAGGGAAAGAGGTCCAAAGCTAGAGAAAGCAACGAGCCCTGAGTGCCACTGCATTGGTGCTAAGTAAGGCAGGCACACAAGGAAGCCCATCTCTCCTTCGGGACAACTAAGAAGGTGCTGAGTGCTTTACAGCTGCAGTGCTCTTGAGACAGCCCGGGAGAGTTAATGCCTCATGAAGTCCTTTCCATTTCCAGGGACTGATGGTAAGCCTCAGGGAACAGGGCTCCACCCTTAGTAGTGGGAACAGTGAGACAGCCACTGATAGGAGCGGATCACAGTCACCTTATAGTCACATGCCACAGGAGAGAGACAGCATGCAGAATTTGACATAGCTCAGTGCGCTCTCTATCTGGATAAATATAAGATGTGAAGGCTAATTAAGGACAAATGAAAACAGTATCAAGACAGAGTTATTCTATTCCTCTTTAGGTGCCTCCAGCTGCAGTTTACTAACACATGGCTGGTGATTGCTGGTTTTTAAAGCAAGGTTTGAAAGCACATTACTCCACCTTCCCAACTCCTACACACACACACACACACACACACACACACACACCCTGATTTGTCCTACTAGCTGGTACTTAATGTAGATGCTATAAATGCAAAATGGCCTGAAATCAACTTACATATAGGGGTACTAATGCAAAACAGCTGTTCTCAGGAAAGTGCAGAGAGAGGTGACCACCTCTGCATCTGTCCTACAGCCTGATCATCAGAGGTGGGTTTCCTGTGTACCTGGATTGTCAGAGACAGAAAGCAGGCAGTGAAAGTACCTGCAGAGCTGGCTGCAGGGCTACCCTGAAATAGGGATTGGCCTTGGCTGTCTTCTAGTACCTAGTTGCAATAGCAGCCACTCAATCAGCAGTGGCCACCTAGCATGTAGCAATTTTTGTGAAGAAAAATTAGCCTCCAGCAAAGGCAATCAGACAAGTTAAGATACCAAAGAAAAGTCAAGTTTTCCTTTGGAAGCCTTAGAAAAAGATTTGCTGAAAGTTATAGGGGAATCTCAGGTCAGCTTTTCTCATCAAGTCTTTCTTAACTGCAGTCATAGGCATCATCCTCATGGAAATTTCTAACATAATCAGATCTAGCTCTACCTTTGCTGTAGAAGTCAGTTCTGGAATTCCAGCTGCTGTCCTTTGATAAACTGCCTTGCTCTAATTATTTTTATGTGAAGAATTACTGCTACATGGAGCTTAATCTTCCCGGTACTCAGTTGCTAACCATTTGGATGGAAATACACTAGTCATGATTTTGACAAACTTCAGTTTAGTTGCTCACTATGTTGTTCTCTGAAATTCCATATCTCTTTGATAGCTGTATATGTTTATGCCATGCTATTTTTCTTCCTGAGGGGTAAATCTGCTTTTGTTAACCCTCTTCTCCTGGTGTTACTGCTGCCCCTACTGTAAGCTGATGTGTAGGTATCCTTTTCAGAGCCACTGCTGCTGACCACTGGGCTCTGGGTTCTGATGATAAGAGCAGTCTTTACTCTTTCCTTTCATTGGCGGTGCTGTCAGTGAGTGGGGGTGGTGATGGAGTAGATCCCGGTGGAGACTCCATGGCAGTTATGGTGAGACTTATACCTCCCTCGATGGCAGTTGTGGTAAGATATTGAAACCCAACACGGATTACTCCTGACCTGTGTATCACATGTCCCCAGGCCAGACCCAGATAACCACCACTGAAAGCATCTCGATAGCTTTAGGCATAATGGTGGAGCCATGGCTGCTGCAGGTCTCTTAGGGTCCTCACCGAGAGCTGTCAAGACACCTGCTCTGCTTAAGCCTCTGCTTCCTATCCGTTCACTCACTTTATACGAGAACTATGGCAAACATCAGATTAGGGAGTCATGAGCTTCAACTTTGTCTTCTGTAGAACGGCCAAGCAAATCAGCCTCCATGCTGGGGATACCCGTTTTCTTGTGCTGCTTTTTTTTCCCCTTAAAGACTTAATATTTTAAGAGCAGTTTTAGGTTCACAGCAAAATTGAGAGGAAGGTACAGAGATTTCCCAAATGCTCCCTGCCCCTGTTCCTGCCCTCACACAGCCTTTTCCATTATCAGCATTCCCTACCAGTGTGTTACATGTGTTACAATTGATGAATCTACACTGATATAGTCACTCGAAGCCTATCGTTTACATTAGGATTCACTCTTGGTGTTGTACATTCCATGGGTTTGGACAAATGTATGCTGAAATATGTCCATCATTCCAATGTCATACAGAGTAGTTCTACTGTTCTAAAAATCCTCTGTCTTTGCCTATTCATGTCTCCCCTCCCGCAACCCTTGATCTGTGTACTGTCTCCATAGTTTTGCCTTTCCCAAAAAGCCATATAATTGGAATTATATAGCATGTAGCCTTTTCAGTTTGACTTCCTTCATTTCATAACATGCATTTAATGCTCCTCCATGTCATTTCATGATGCCATAGCTCATTACTTTTTAGCATTAAATAATCCATGGTATGGATGTCCCAGAGTTCATCCATTCACCTACGGAGGACATCTTTGTTCTTTATCAAGTTTTGGTAATTATGAATAAAGCTGCTATAGGCCGGGCGCGGTGGCTCACGCCTGTAATCCCAACACTTTGGGAGGCCGAAGGGGGCAGATCACAAGGTCAGGAGATCGAGACCAACCTGGCTAACACGGTGAAACCCCGTCTCTACTAAAAATACAAAAAAATTAGCCAGGCGTGGTGGCGGGCGCCTATAGTCCCAGCTACTCAGGAGGCTGAGGCAGGAGAATGGCGTGAACCCAGGAGGCGGAGCTTGCAGTGAGCTGAGATAGTGCCACTGCACTCCCCACTGGGTGAAAGAGCAAGATTCCGTCTTAAAAAAAAAAAGGCTGCTATAAATATCGGTGTGTAAGTTTTTGTGTGAACAAAACTTTTTAGCTTCTTTGGGTAAATACCAAGGAGTTCGATTGCTAGATCTCATGGTAAAAGTATGCTTAGTTTTGTAAGAAACTGCCAAAGTATCTTCCAATATAGTTATATTTATTCTGCTTTTGATAAATTGTGTCATCTTTTCAAAGTAGCTCAATTGTTATTTCTCAGGGAAGCCTTTCCTCGCTAAGCGAGAGTTAACCATTCCCCCTCCCGCATAAAATTTCCTTGGGGATAAATATTGTTTTGCATCTACCCTTTCTATGTAGATCTCCCCTCCTAGATCATTGGCTGCTAAAGGTCAAATCTCAAGTATTATTTATCTTTATATCTCTAGCACTTAGGCTGTGCCTGTTGTGCACAGTGTAGGCAATCAATCAGTGATAGTAAAGTGAATTAAACTGATTGATGCAATCAGTGGGCTTTTTTAAGCTTGATATCATTACTTTAAAAAGAAAGAAACAAAACATGAGAGACCAAATCCATATGTGAACCACCTTACCCCTATCCCAACCCCACTTCCCGTATACACATTCACATACAATTTGACTGTGGACACTTGAAAGGTGCACTTTGTGGTTATGAGCAGTGACACACTCAAACATGAGAATTAAGGCTTCCTGTACAATTCTGCAGTATTACCTAGGAATGAGCTGTTGGCTGGAAACTCTGCATATGGAGTTCAAAGCTACCTGTTCACATACATGTACCTGGGAATATGCTAAGGATTCTTCTGATCCCCTTATTAAAGTGGCTTCCTCACAAAACCTGGCTTTCTACTTCATGGTGATAAAAGAGGCTTAATGAAAGTCAAAGCCAGCATTCATTCCCCTCTCTAACAATTTAGCACAGAAGGTTGGCTTTTTCTCCAAGCTGTTGCTGGGTAGTGATATGGCATCATTGGATTCAATGGAATTCAATATAACAGGCTTATTAAAAGAAATCAAGTAGATTGACAGAGGCAGACTGGATAAATGCTGAAATATTTGCATACTGGTGAAGAGTACAGATACTGACCTCTTAAATTGTTTCATGCACGATGATTTCAATTCAGTCTTAGTTTGATTTTTAGATTTTTGCTTCCTTCATGGTTGAAAGGCATTCCATATTCATCTGACATGATAATATGCATAATCTGTCAAAGCAGAAGCTTGTTCTATTGCTTTCTGTAGAGAATAGCTTGTAGTTTATGCTATATTCAGCTATCCACTGCTAGGTCAGCAGTGAACAGGGGTGCTGAGAAAACCCTTGGAGCAGACAGTGGAGTTGATCAAAGCCTTTTAGATGATCTTAAAAGTATGTTTTGGGTGTTTTTGATTCACAGAGATGGAAGTGACTTTAGAGAACATAAGTGGAAGTCGCTTGCCTCTGGGCCATGCCACAGAACACCCTTTTGAGGTACATAGGTACACGGGCGTCCAGTTTTTGCAAATCATTCAAGAAGAAAATTTCATTATCAACATTTATCAAATGGAGTTTTTAATAACTTTCCCTAATAGAAGGATCTCTCTTAAATTGCAGCATTTTTCATATTGCAATTTCTCTGCTGAGTTTTTTTTTTCAAAGTGGAGATGAAAGAAACCATTCATCATCCTCTTATCACATAACAAATATATGAAGACTCTTTAAGTCACCACTAGGCATTGTCTTAGTTCTTTTCTCACTCCCAATGCACTAATCATCTTGATTATTGTCACAATCCCTGACAAGTTCCCCATATCTACAAATATCAACTTTTGGAACATATCCTTTATGAGCACTTAGTGATATGAGTAATGAGGTGGTGACTGCTTGGTTCTGGAGTGTTATATAGGGTGAATGTTTTTTCCAAATTGGATTTGCTTTAAGAAACCAAAATTTATTTAAACATCTATCATGTGACAGGCACAGTGCTGATTTGTGTTTCCTGTGAGCTATGTTTACTTTAGATCATTCTGCCAGAATAAAGTTAATTCAACCTGGGGAGGTAGAGGAATCAGTGTAGCCTTCTCAGATCTTCAATCCTCACATATGCTGGGTGCGGGAGCTGCATATTTGGGTAAGAACCACTGTGGCAAAGAGGCAGCAGGTGAAACTTTTCATATGTGTTTATTATACAAGCGACTATTTTACATAATTTCTTCTATCGCCATCAAATTACAGAACACTGAGCTGAAAGAACAAAAGATCATCTGAGCAAGTCCATCATATCAGGTTGGGTGATGGTTTGCTACCCAGGAAAGATCTCAGCTCCACAACTTACTAATAGTGGGACTTTGAGAAAGTTGCCTAACCTCTATGAACCTCAGTTTTCTTATTTATAAAGTGGGAATATTAATTAGCACATTGCAGTGTTTTCATGAAGATTTAGTGAGATGATATATGCAAAGTGGTTAGTGTATGATAGCTATTATTAATTTATACAGTTTTATATGTGCTACTTGGAATTTTCTAGGAATGGAGTCACCCTATCTATTTCCATGTTTCCTAGTATTTTATTAATTAGGTGACTTAAGATTTCTTTCTTTTACTCAACTGAAATCTCACCAGTTTTAGGTGGTTTTGTTGTTGCTGACTTCCTTTCATGTCCTCTAAGAACATAGAAAACTTGTTCCTGAACTTGTTAGTCAAATGTTTGAGTACTGGGAAGAGTAATAGGCAGCTTTACATATATCATACACACATTATCCAATTTAATCTATTTCCCCCCTGTGAAACCAGAGTATGGTGATAGAACAAGTCTCAGAGACACTGAGGAAGGCACCTGGATGTCACATGGAGGACCTGGATTTACTGCAGGTCTTTCTCCCCTTTTTACTTTGCTGTGCTGCCCCAGGACACATATTCATTCTTTACTTCTGCAGATTAAATAATCTCATTAAAAAATTTAGTTACCAACTATTGATAAGGGGAATAAGACAGAACTATTGTTTTTGAAATATAAATCATGTCACCAGCTTCAAATCCTTTTTGGAATGAATAATAATAATGATGATGTTGGGTTACATGTGAAAGGTGTGTTTTAAATATGAGTGGAAAATTAAACCAATGATTAGTAGTAGTAGGTTCAAATTATTTCACTTTTGGTTAGTTTTGGCTGAGTTAGAAGGATTAATATTTTCCATATCATCACACCTTTACTTACTGGTTTAACAGGCTTTAACTCAACATGATCCTGGTAGTAGGAGTGTGTATCAAGTCCACCTATGAAATCAACTGAAAATATAACATAGGCCAATATGAATAAGTGTGTAAAAAATACACATAATACTAAATGTTTAAAATAGAATGCATAAGAGCAAAGTTAACAAAAATATCCGTTCACCATAAAATGAAAAAATGTTTAGTAAAAAGGACTACTAAAAATATTGTCAATGAGCCAAAAAGAGGAAATTTAAAAAATACAGAAATAATCTGGATTCATAGGGTCTGAAAAATAAGTTGTTATTGGTTTCAGTAAAAAATGAATTAATATTAAATAGCATGAGATTTCAAATAATGTGTTTGTCCTTAGGCATACAGACATGCCCTTTCTCCCTATATATCAAAAGATATACTGTCTCCTCTTGCTGCTAGAATCCTTTTTTTTCCTTAAGAATATGTATTGCATCATTAGAAAGGCATTTGAGAAGCCACACAATCTATCTCCAATGCCTTCTGTCCCCAAGCCACTCCCCAAAAATCGGCATCTGCCTTTTGCAAAGGTTTTGTTTCCTCCCTAATGGCAGAGTAACTGGCTGTCTGTATAGACTTCTCATTTTTGTAATATTCTTTCCAGTTTCTTCTGGTTTTGATCAAAGCCTCAATCTTTTCTTCTCCCAATTCTAATATACATGTATGATGTTTGTTTCTCCTGTTTCATAGTCCATTAAAGATACTAATTACTTTAAACCAAGCTTTGGTTGCATTATAGCACTCTAACACTAACAGGCATACAGGCATGTAGGAAAACTGAACTCTCAGGAGTGTGTGTGTGTGTGTGTGTGTGTGTAAATGCCAAGCAAGTTTGCTAAATGGAGGATATGTGTAGTATATTTTAGCCCAAATATTCTCCTAGATACTGTAATTTTGCCTCCATACAGGGTAGCATTTTTTTGGCAAAAATTTCATAAGACAAAACCCATAAATAGTATCTATTTATGATTCTTTTCACCAAATATAGACACTACAAAATTGTAAGCCTTCTCAAATCAACTTCTATTCCTTCTGGTGCAGAAAATACAGTTTTCCAATTAAAAACTGGGGCTCCATTCTAAAATGTCTTTTCTCAAGTCAAGATATCTCAAAGGGAAATTATAAAATTAAAAAATCAATTCTTGTGCAACATTTTGAGTTCTCATTTGTCTTCCTTTACTTTTGTGAGGAGATAGGTCAATGTTTTCTGTAACCTTTCAATTATTGCAATTTATGAAGAGTTTTGAAAGTTTTTTTGGAGGTGCTTTGGTTTGTTGAATAATCAATTTAAGTTTTTCAATTGATCTTGAATGTAACACAACTAAAATGTACAAGATTCATTTATAAAAATACTCACAGACATTGTAAGAAACTTAGGTTGATTTACAAAGCAGTTCTTCAAAGGTCGAAATAGTCAGAACTCAGATTGATGAAGGGAAGGGAAGAGAGAAAATGTATATTCTTTCATGATGAATTTCTTTTTGTTTTCAACATTAGCCTCATCACAAAAATATTCTATTTTATTTACTCTAAATGTGTGTGTGTATACATATATATATAAATTTTGAAAACACTTTGAATTTCTGTTTTCATTGGTAAAATAGTGTGGCTTTATTAGGATGCAGTTGTAAGTTTCCTGTGCACTTGAATTCCAAATACAGTTCTGCTTCATGTATTTTTTTAACTTAGTAAGAATATTTTTTGTTGTTTTTTTAACCCATATTTTGTACTTCACAAAAATTGTATTGTATTATTTCCACAAAATAAATATATTTATCTTTAATATTTACAACTTAATTAGATTATGACAGGATTTAAAATAATATCAGAGTTTTACCTTGGACAGAATGAACATCTAAAAGGCTTATGCTTGCTGGGCATGGTGGTTCATGCCTATATTGCTAGCACTTTGGGATGCCAAGTTGGGAAGATTATTTGAAGTCAGGGGTTTGAGACCAGCCTGGCCAACATGGTGAAACCCCGTCCCTATTAAAAATTAAAAAATTAGCTGGGCATGGTGGCACACACCTCTAATCCCAGCTACTCGGAGGCTGAGGCAGGAGAATTGCTAGAACCTGGGAGATGGAGGTTGCAGTGAGCTGAGATCATGCCACTGCACTCCAGTCTGGGTGACAGAGGGAGACTCTGTTTCCAAAAATAATAAAAATAAAATAAATAAAACTCTAAGACTCTGTTTCCAAAAATAATAAAAATAAAATAAATAAAAAATAAAATAAAGGCTTATGCTAAGCCAGGTGCAGTGGCTTATGCCTGTAATTCCAGCACTTTGGGAGACCAAGATGGGTGAATTGCTTGGGCTCAGGAGTTTGAGACCAGCTGGGCAACAATGGGGAAACCCCGTCCCCATTAAAAAAAAATTCAAAAATTAGCTGGACGTGGTGGCATGTGCCTGTAGTCCCAGTTACTTGGGAAGCTGAAGTGGAAGGATAGTTTGAGCCCACAGGGCAGAGGCAGAGGTTGCAGTGAGCCCAGATTGTGCCACTGCACTCCAGCTTGGGAAACAAACTCAGATCCTGTCCGCAAAACAAAGCAAACAAACAAACAAATTTAAAAGGCTTATGCTAATTCTATGAACTGGATTAAAAAATTAAAATTATTTAAATAATTTAATTGGTGTTCTGTTGAAAGCATTTGATGAACTAATGTAATTCCAGTATTATAAACTGGTATATAAGACTGATATCATTATTTTAACTCTGAGAAATTCTTCTTCTCCTAACGTGTCAGTGCATTAACTTACACTTCCAGGTGCTCTCCACTGACCCTAACAGCTGGATATGGTGGGAAGAGGTGCTGGTAGGAGCTGTAGATTGCAGTGCCTCTCCCACTCCCACCTGAGACTGGAAGGTGTTAGCCATCTCCACTACTCCTATCCAAGTACATATCTTTATCAGTGACCAGGTTGCATACTGCCCTTGAAAGGAAGGTGCTAGTTATATTGTGTCTTTTAAGTTTTGGAGAAAAGAGAGTGGTATTGTTGGTTTTCTTACAGATTTAACCATACAGTTAAAAGAGAATTCTAAAAAAAAAAAAAAAAAAAAAAAAAGGATTCTGTTTATTGCTCATGCATCTCACATACCTTGATAAGCCTATGGTAGAAATGGAAAGAGTTGTCTACGTGGCCATTCTAGATTTGCCTAATACAACTATTAATAGTAATATTTCATTTGAAAACTAAAAAATGTAGGACAAAGTCTAAACCAGATAAAGTGCCAGGGCAACTTGTGTAAGCAAGGACTGTTTTAACCAAATTAGGACATCTGGTTCCTGCAGTTGATGGCACTATAAATCAGCCACACCTTCTATGTGTTTTTTCTTTTTTTTTTTTTTTAAATTGCTATTTGTTTTTTTCTTTCTTTTTAAACTGTTACTTGTTTTTTGGCTATACCTTCTCTGCATATCGGAAACCTAGCATGATGTAAATGTTGTAAACCTTAGAAATAATATATCACATATAGGTAAAACTTAAATTATCAAGATTCTAGAACTAGACAAGACTACACAAAATTTAACTATTAAGGAGGAATCTTTGAAAAGTAAGTAATAAAGAAACTGAAATATCAAGAATTCTTCATGGATGGGATGGAGCAATGAGGCTTTTTGGCCACAGAAGCCACCAAGTCCTCAAGATGAGGATGTTTTCATATTAAAAAACAGTTTGTCATGCATGCATCAATACCTTCCATTTGCTAGAGTGGGATGAGAGTTCAAGTAAAGGGGCAGATTAAAGTGTACACAGAGGGCGAGTACAGATTCTTAAAGCTTTTTTAAAATGACATCAAGTGCTTTAAAAAATGAAGAAAATTAAGAAATAGAACACTTAACAAAAGACTTAAAAATAACTCATTAGGAAAGACCTTCAGTTTTTAATTATGTTTGGGGAAAGGCAGTCATATCACACTGATAAGAAAGTAAAGCAACTGCATTTTAAAATTCACTTTTTTGAGAAAGATAGGAGAAGAGAAGGTGCTGAATTAAGTACTTTCTTCAGTGGAAATAAGGGTGTGAATTTCAATGAAACACGAAAAGAAATAGAAAAGGTATGGACAGGTTTTCAAAAGTATTAGAAAAGGAAGGTTGGAATAAAAACATCCAAGGAAATCTGTAGTTATAACAGCAAGAACACTATTCAGCAGAAGAGATGGAGCAACTGAAGGAAGCATCAGGGCACAGCTTGCTGGGAGCCTGCAGTACAGTGAAATTGAGTTCCATGTACTTTGATTATTAGATCCTGGAAGTGAAAAATATATTTTAGAAAAAAAAAAGCAACACAATTAAGAGTTGGCATCAACTGTCCAGAAAAGCCAGCCACACAGTGGGCTCCTCTCTACACCCATTCTCAGAACCTGAGGTGTTACCATCAAAGATCCCCTGGGGAGAGCCTGCAGCCAGGAAACCCTTTTGCAGTCCTTTCAAATCTTCTTCCTGTGCCAACTTCCAGGAGCACAGCCGAGCAACTTCTTGGAAGAAATAATATTACTTGTAACAGAATATCTTTGTGGTTACTCACTCTAGCCACCACCAATTCCTGACAAGGATTCTCACAGAACTGAAGGAATTACAGAGCTACTTTAGATTTATAGCAGCATCTGACTGTGCAAATACAGACTTGTATTCTACTTGTAAAAAAATGCACAACCAATAGCAACTTTTCTATTTGTCTATGGGACACACAAATGAAGTTTCCATTAGATAATTCAGTGCTACTGATTCAGTTCCCCACTCAGCCATGGCAAACCTGACTAACTTTATGCAGAATCAAAGGGGAACTCAAGGCAATTGATTCTCCTTCGTCTCATGCTGCTGTTCAGGAGACAACATGTGCAAGGTGGCTGGCTTTCAACCTGGCAGCTTCCTGTGAGAAATAATTCACTACATGTCACATGAAGTTGAAGATGTAGCCCTCCAGGGGCTATGGGAAGAGTCACCCTCAGCTCTGAGAAATTTCCTGTGCTCCTCAGAGGCAGTCTAAGTGCTAATGTTTCCCTTCTCTTATGGAAATGCTTGCTGCTTATGGTAAATCCAGAATCGATACTTGGATCCTCCTCTGTGGACTGGAGTCTATTTTCCTGTACGTTTATGCACATCTGTTTGGATTTTTCAAGATTCTGCTGAGTTAAAAGCTCAGAACATTGGCACGAAGACGTGAATTAACACTGTTAGATGAAGAAAGAGAGGTTGGAATTGGGCAAATCGAAGCAAGCTCTTCTTTTATCATCTAGACAGTACATTAGTAATGCCTCTGGTTTTATAAAGTATGGCAACTTAACACAATTTAAAGTTTAACTTATTTTTCATGTCTGATCTTAAACATATTTTGAAATTTGATAAGTACTTTGCTTTCATCTTTGAAAAGATACTTTAAAGTTGTAAAACACTTTTAATACACAGAAAAATGTAGAATATAAAATAACAGATGCCTGTGTTTCCACTTTAAGATAAATATTTTTTGCTATATTTTCTTCAAATTTCTTTTTATTTTAAGAAATACTGGCCCGGTGTGGTGGCTCACGCCTGTAATCCCAGCACTTCAGGAGGCCGAGGCAGGTGGATCATGATGTCAAGAGATGGAGACCATCCTGGCCAACATGGTGAAACCCCATCTATACTAAAAATACAAAAATTAGCTGGGCGTGGTGGCGCATGCCTGTAATCTCAGCTACTCGGGAGGCTGAGGCAGGAAAATTGCTTGAACCCGCGAGGAGGAGGTTGCAGTGAGCCGAGATCACCCCACTGCACTCCAGCCTGGGCAACAGAGTGAGAGACTCTGTCTCAAAAAAAAAAAAAAAAAAAGGAAATACTAAGTCACAGATATAGGTAAAACTCTCCCCTTCATCCTCTTGACTTGATTTTATGTATCAGGCAGATCTTGTTTTGAATTCCAGCTCTACACTTACTAGTTGTGTAACTGTGGGCAAATTATTTAACCTCTAAGTGGCAGTTGCTCATATGGGCAAGCTGCTTGCTCTAGTTATCTATTGCTATATAGCCCCCAACCACATAACAGTGTCTTAAAACAATAATCACCATTTGTTTTGCTCATGTATTGGCATGTCTCAGCAGAGCCTAGCAGGAAAGCTTTATTTTTGCTCCATGCAATGTTAGCTGGGGCACGGGAGGCTGCAGGAGCAGCTTCTGAGGTGGTGCATTCACATGGCAGGAAAGTCAGGACAGGCTGTTGGCTGTTTGCTTAGCTGGGGCTGAGGGCTGGAGACCTTGTTGCTCTCCACAAGGGGCTCTACATGTGGCCTGGGCTTCCTTGCAAAATGGTAGTTGAGTTCAAGGGCTAGCAACCAAATATAGCCAGGCAGAAGCTATGTCGCCTTCTATGATCTGGCCTGAAAAGTCACTCAGAGCCACTTCCACCAAACTTGATTAGTCAGGACAGCTGCCCATCCAGCCTGGGCTTAAGAGGCAAGAACAGCAACTCCCCACTTCTTGATGGGGAAGTTAGACAGGAAATACTGTTGTGACCATTATTAGAAATTAAATTCTTCTACAATGGCTAACATTAATAGTGACTTCCAATGGGTTTACTATGAAGACTGACAAGAAAAATGTATATTATATACAGGATAGTGCCTTGCCAGCCCTTGGAAGGAGCTCAGATATATCAATTTAATTCTTCTTCTTCACTAGAACTTTAATTCATGTTTGTTTCCCCAAAGCAGATGTCACGGGACTGCGGAAGTCCTAGGCACTCAGCAAGTGTTTGCTGCCTCAGTGAAGGAGGGGAAGGGGTTAATAATTGTAAGATTTTGAGAATATTTAGTCATGACTCTTATTATCTTTAGGATCACAGACCTCTTTTACAATCTTATAAAACTTGAGGAACCCCTTTGTAAAAATGTGCACACTTCTATATCCATTAAATGATTTTATTTCATGGGGTTCACAGCCCATTGCATTTATAGACTCCAGGTTAAGAGCCTCAGATTGAGACTTTTGCCTTTGATTTTGATACACTTAAAGTGAAAACCTGCCATTTCCAGTGAGCTCAAGCTGTCATTTATGTCCCAGGTTTAACTATATTCACCAAATAATTAACCAGAACGTAGGCATTTTGTTTTATTCCAGCTATGTTGCACACTGCCTCATCACTGAGTTTAGGAGCACAGAGCCCCTATAACATTGTGTTTAGGTCAGAGAAAAGAAAAGACTCAGGAAGCTGAGAGGCAATTAACACATTTATTCTGAGCTTGCTTTCTGGTCCATCATTGTTCCTGGTCCATCATTGTTCCTGCTATGTAGGTATTAGGCTTTTCTAATAAGCATTTATTTTACAAGTTGCCAAGTCCAGCAATAACATCTTAAAGAAACATTTGAAGAACTCAAATATGGGGGCTATTACACTGTGATTTTCTTGTTCCGTGATATAAATTCATAAGGAAAAAGCTGGGGAAGAGGCTTGACATCAACTTAGTTCACACAGAGAGGCCCTTCAAAGACTGCAGAGAGGAGTTCGCAGCACCCCACCATAATGAGGGCTTTTAGGAGAGACTAGTTATTTCAGAGGTAGCTGGCAACTAAACCCTGCTGCTGTTACGAGAGAACGAGCTACTCTGCAGTGTCACTGATCTGTTACTGTCTCCTGTCTGAAGAATCTGAGCATTCAGTAGGCACGGCCTGCTGTGCCAAAACACAGGCCACAGATGGGGCTGCTTATGGCATACCTAGTGGCCACCAAGGCACCATGATGGGTCTGTTGGGCACAGTGGACTTGACAGTGCCTTAAACCATTGCTTATGTCCCGGGGGTGGTTGGGGCTGTGCTACCCCCTGCCTGAAATAACTTTGTGATCCCGAAGAGATGTCCAAGCAGGGAGATGATGCCCAAGTGCCAGCTTTATCACTATTTATGGTTGTTTTCTTTATGCTTCAGGAAGTTTAAAATCTCCTCCACCTTTCAGAAGGCATGTGAAATTGAAGAGAAGCACATGGGACCAATGAAATGCTCAATGTTAAGCCAGTTCCAACTGGAAGAATTAGAGTATGCAGTCCGAGAGCCTGCATTGTCCATATCAGAGTTTCCCAACATTTTTTACCGCTTTCTACTCAGCAATACTATGCAAAATGGATGCTTCCCACTCTGTCTTGTCCCCCTCAGTCTCAGGTACTTATGTGAAGAACTGATATAGTTCAATTGTCCTTGAGGGCAACTTGTTTTGACAAACACTGAGGGCAATCCCCAAGAGTCTGGAGGGTCTGGAAGTCTCCCCAACTCTGTCTCGGATCCTCATTCTTTCTCATTGTGGGGAGTGAGAAGGCGGCAATAAGAGACCAGTGGTCTTCAAACTGGAGAAGGTGTGCCCCAAGTGAATGTAAGACCTCCTAAATGGTGTGTAGGCATGTAGAGTGTTCAATTTCAAGAGACTCAATTCCAAAATTTATGTGCCTTTGAAAAAGTATGGCCATTCTGGACCTTGCTTCTCTCATTCCCTTCTATAATCATCTTCTTTCCAGTTTGCAAGGACAGGCATTTATCTCAGCCATCTGGAACCTTAACTTGGTGCATCATCCTGGCAGAACAAGCCTTCAGGTCACCAAACAAAGTGATAGTTTTAATTTTGTATGCTGATGTTAATAAAGTAATAGCTACTAATAAAAAGGTAGCTGGCTTTCAATCTTTTGCTTCCAAAACAATTGAAGAAGAACCTCATCAGCTAGTAGTAGTAGTTTAAAAATAACTTTAGATGATAGGTCATTATGTAGTTTTGGGCACATATCTCAGCCTCTTTATCTACAGGGTCAACCTTCTGCACATGTTCTATCTCCTTCCCTGCTTTACTTTTTTCTTTTTTATACTTATCACTATTTACTATGCTATATTGTATATTTTACTTAAAAAAATCATTTGTTATCAGACTCCCTCATTACAAGTTAAACTTTATAAGGGAAAAATTTTTGTCTGCTCTTATATGTTTTGCTCCCTGCTATAGCCCCCAAACCTGGAACAGTGTCTAGTACAAAGCAGGTCTTAAAAAATACTTGGGGAAGGAAGGAATTTTAAAAAATTGAGTGACATTGTTATAGCAAATTTCTTCCCATTCTTGTATTTTTTCTGTGAACAAGGTTTCTATAAATAAATAGTAGCATCAAATATTGGAAGTATTTGAGGTAGCCTATCATTCTAGCAATAACTAATATTCATCCATGAAGACATGAACTGATTGAAACAAAACTGCTGCATTCATTTCATTAAGAGGTGCTTTTCCAACAAATATTTCATTTTATGTTTAGGACTTACTCATCAAGATTTATAATAAATTTATGTTTACTCAATCATGTTGATGGCCAATAATTGAAATTATATTCCCATCCAAAGCAGAAATTAAACACTTAAAAATTTCCAGTTTACAGGGAAAATTCATTTTCTGGGGAGAATAAATCTGAAAAGATTTGCAAGCCACTACACTGAATTCAGTAAAATGTAATTGAGAGAAATTAAATATGTCTAAATGAATGAAAGAATATAAAGCATTAATGGATTGTGAAACTCAATATTATAAAATACCAATTGATCTGTGGAGCAATTAATCTATGAATTCAAAGAAAGCCCAATAAAAATTTCAGCAGTTTAATAAAAATGCTGATTTCTAAAATGTATGTGAAAAGGCAAAGACTCAAGATTAGTTAAGACAATCTTGAAGAAGAACCAAGTTGAAGAACTTATACTACCAGATATCAAGACTTTTTTCAAGTAAATTACAGTAATTAACAGAGTATGCCATTACATAAGAAAGGACAATAGATAAATGAAACATAATAGAGTTAAAAAATAGATCTACTTGATTTATGAAAAAGGTGCCATCATAGGACAACAGGGAAATAATAGTTTTATATATATGTTTCAATGGGTTTTTGGAGAACAGGTGGCGTTTGGTTACATGGGTAAGTTCTTTAGTGATGATTTCTGAGATTTTGGTGCACCCATCACCCAAGCAGTATACACTGTGCCCAATGTGTAGTCGTTTATCCCTCACCCACTCCCACCCTTCCCCCAATTCCCCAAAGTCCATTATGTCATTCTTATGCCTTTGAGTCCTCATAGCTTAGCTCCCATTTATAAGTAAAAACATACAATGTTTGGTTTTCCATTCCTGAGTTACTTCACTTAGAATAATAATCTCCAATTTTATCCAGTTATTTTGTTCCCTCTAATGGCTGAGTAATAGTCCATGGTGTATGTGTGTGTATATATATATATTTATATTTATATTTATATACCATATAAAAATAAAAATATATTATACCACATATAATATAATATACCATATAAATATAAATATATAAATATATACATTTAAAAATTTTTTCTTTATATATATATATATACACACACATATATAAATATATGCCACATTTTCTTTATGCACTTGTTGACTGATGGGCATTTGGGCTGGCTCCATATTTTTTCAATTGTGAGTTGTGCTGCTATAAACATACACGTGCAAGTGTCTTTTTCGTATAATGACTTTTCCTCTGGGTAGATACCCAGTAGTGGGATTGCTGGATCACATGGCAGATCTATTTTTGCTTCTTTAAGGAATCTTCACATTTTTTTCCATAGTGGTTGTACTAGTTTACATTTCCACCAGCAGTATAAAAGTGTTCCCTTTTCACCACATCCATGCCAACATCTATTCTTTTTTGATTTTTAAATTATGACCATTCTTGCAAGAGTAAGGTGGTATCACATTGTAGTTTTGATTTGCATTTCCCTGATAATCAGTGAGGTTGAGCATTTTTTCATATGTTTGTTGACAATTTGCATATCTTCTTTTTAGAATTGCCTATTCATGTCTTAGGTCACTTTCTGATGGGATTGTTTGTTTGTTTGTTTGTTTCCTGCTGATTAGTTTGAGTTTCTTGTAGATATTGGATATTAGTCGTTTGTCGGATGCATAATTCACAAAGATTTTCTCCAACTCTGTGGGTTGTCTGCTTACTCTGCTAATTATTTCTTTTGCTGTGCAGAAACTTTTTAGTTTAATTAAGTCCCATCTAATTATCATAGTTTTTGTTGCACTTGCTTTTGGGTTCTTGGTAATGAAGTCTTTGCCTAAGCCAATGTCTAGAAGGGTTTTTCCAACATTATCTTCTAGAATTTCTATGGTTTCAGGTCTTAGATTTAATTCTTTGATTCATCTTGGGTTTCTTTTTATACATATAAGGTGAAAGATGAGGATCCAGTTTCATTCTTCTACATGTGAGTTGCCAATTATCCCAGCACCATTTGTCGAATAGGGTGTCTTTTCTCCACTTAATGTTTTTGTTTGCTTTGTCGAAGATAGTTGGCTGTAAGTATTTGGCTTTGTTTCTGTGTTCTCTATTTTGTTCCATTGGTCTATGTGCCTATTTTTATATCAGTACCATGCTGCTTTAGTGACTATAGCCTTGTAGCATAGTTTGAAGTCAGGTAATGTGATGCCTCCAGATTTGTTCTTTTTGCTTAGTCTGACTTGGCTATGTGGGCTCTTTTTTGGTTCCATATGAATTTTAGGATTTTTTTTTTTTTTTTTTTTAGTTCTGTGAAGAATGATGATGGTATTGTGATGGGAATTGCATTGAATTTGTAGATTGCTTTTGGAAGTATGGTCATTTCACAATATTGATTCTATGCATCCATGAGCATGGGATGTTTCCATCTGTGCCATCTATAATTTCTTTCAGCAATGTTTTGCAGTTTTCCTTGTAGAGGTCTTTCGCCTCCTTGGTTAGGTATATTGTTAAGTATTGTGTGTATATATATACGTATATATACGTATATATATACATATGTGTGTGTATATATATACGTGTATATATATATATATAGCAGCTATTGTAAAAAGATTGAGTTCTTATTTGATTCACAACTTCGTTGCTGTTGGTGTATAGCACTGCTACTGATTTGTGTATATTAATTTTGTATCCTAAAACTTTACTGAATTTATTTATCAGTTCTAGGATCTTTTTGGGTTAGTCTGTAGGCTGTTCTAGGTATATGATCATATCAATGGTGAACAGTGACAGTTTGACTTTCTCTTTACTAATTTGGATGCCCGCTATTTCTTTCTTTTGTCTGATTGCTCTTGCTAAGACTTCCAGTGCTGTGTTGAATAGAAGTGGTGAAAGTGGGCATCCTTATCTTGTTCCAGTTCTCATGGGGAATGCTTTCAACATTTCCCCATTCAGTATAGTGTTGGCTGTGGGTTTGTCATAGATGGCTTTTATGACCTTAAGGTATGTCTCTTCTATGCCAGTTTTGCTGAGAGTTTTAATCATAAAAGGATGCTGGATTTTGCCAAATGCTTTTTCTGCATCTATTGACATGATCGTGTGATTTGTGTTTTTAATTATGTTTATGTGGTGTATCACATTTATTGACTTGCATATGTTAAACCATCCCTGTGTCCCTGGTACGAAACCCACTTGATTATGGTGGATTATCTTTTTAATATGCTGTTGGATTTGGTTAGCTACTATTTTGTTGAGGATTTTTGCATCTATGTTCATCAAGGGTATTGGTCTGTAGTTTTTGTTGTTGTTATTGTTGTTGTATCCTTTCCTGGTTTTGGTATTAGGGTGATAGTGGCTTCATAGAATGATTTAGGAAGAATTTCGTCTTTCTCTATCTTGTGGAATAGTGTCAATAGTATTGGTACCAATTCTTTGAATGTCTGATAGAATTCAGCTATGAATCCATCTGGTCGTGGACTTTTTTATTGGTAATTTTTAAAAAAAATTACCATTTCAATCTTGCTGCTTGTTATTGGTCTGCTCAGGGTTCCTATTTCTTCCTGGTTTAATTTAGGAGGGTTGCATAGTTCCAGGAATTTATCCATCTTCTCTAGGTTTTCTAGTTTGTACACATCAAGGTGTTCATAGTAACCTTGAATAATCTTTGTCTGTGTTATTCTTTGCAATATCTCTCATTTTGTTTCTAATTGAGCTTATTTGGATTTTCTCTCTTTTCTTGGTTAATATTGCTAATGGTCCATCAATCTTATTTATCTTTTCAAAGAACAAGCTTTTTGTTTCACTTATCTTTTGTATTTTTTTTCAATATATTTGGTTCTGCTCTGATCATTGTTATTTCTTCTGCAGGGTTTGGGTTTGGTTTGTTCTTCTTTCTCTAGCTCCTTCAGGTGTGACCTGAGATTGTCTATTTGTGCTTTTCAGACTTTTTGATGTAGGCATTTAATGCTTTAACTTTTCCTTTAGAATTGCTTTTGCTGTATCCCAGAGGTTTTGATAGGTTGTGTTACTATTATTGTTCAGGTCAAACAATTTTTAAGTTTACATCTTGATTTCATTGTTGACCCAGCAATCATTCAGGAGCAGATTATTTAATTTCTATATATTTGCAGGGTTTTGAGGGTTCCTTTTGCAATTGATATCCAATTTTATTCCACTGTGGTCTGAGAGAGTACTTGATATAATTTCAATTTTCATAAATTTGTTGAGACTTGTTTTGTGGGCTATCTTATGGTCTACTTTGGAGAATGTTCCATGTGCTTATGAATAGAATGTGTATTCTGCAGTTGTTTCTTAGAATGTTTTGTAAATATCTATTAAGTTCATTTGTTCCCAGGGTATAGTTTAAGTTCATTGTTTCTTTGTTGACTTTCTGTCTATATGAACTGCCTAGTGCTGTCCATGGAGTATTGAAGTCCCCTGCCATTACTGTGTTACTGTCTATCTCATTTCTTAGGTCTAGTAGTTATTATTTTATAAATTTGGGAGCTCAAGTGTTAGATGCATATATATTTAGGATTGTAATATTTTCCTGTTGGACTAGTCCTTTTATCATAATATAATGTCCCTTTTTGTCTTTTTTTTAACTGTTGTTGCTTTGAAGTTTGTTTTGTCTGATATAAAAATAGCTACTCCAGCTCTCTTTTGGTGTCCATTCACATGGAATATCTTTTCCCACCTCTTTACCTTAAGTTTATGTGAGTCCTTATGTGTTAGGCGAATTTCTTGAAGAGAGAAGAGACTTGGTTGGTGAATTCTTATCCATTCTGCCATTCTGTATCTTTTAAGTGGAGCATTCAAGCCATTTACATTCAACATTAGTATTGAGATGTAAGGTACTATTCTATTCATCATGCTAGTTGTTGCCTGAATACCTTGCTTTTTTTTTTCATTGTATTATTGTTTTATAGGTCCTGTTAGATTTATGTTTTCAGAAGGTTCTATTTTGATGTATTTTGAGGTTTGGTTTCAAGATGTAGAGCTCCTTTGAACAGTTCTTGTAGTGCTGGCTGGGTAGTGGCAAATTCTCTCAGCATTTTTTTGTCTGAAAAGACTATATCTTTTTTTTCATTTATGAAGCTTGGCTTTGTTGGATACAAAATTCTTGGCTGATAATTGTTTTGTTTAAGGAGGCTAAAGATAGGACTCCACTTCCTTCTAGCTTGTAGGGTTTCTGCTGAGAAATCTGCTCTTAATCTGATAGGTTTTCCTTTATAGGTTACCTGAAGCTTTTGCCTCACAGCTCTTAAGATTCTTTCCTTTGTGTTGACTTTAGATAACCTGATGACTATGTGCCTAGGCAATTATCTTTCTGCAGTGAATTTCCTGGGCGTTCTTGGAGTTTTTTGTATTTGGATGTCTAGATCTGTAGTAAGGCCAGAAAAGTTTTCCTCACTTATTCCCTCAAATATGTTTTCCAAACTTTTAGAATTCTCCTCTTCCCCAGGAACACCAATTATTCTTACGTTTGGCTGTTTAACATAATCCCAAACTTCTTAGAGGCTTTGCTCATTTTTTTCTGATTTTTTTCTTTGTTTTTGTTAGATTGGATTAATGCAAAAGCCTTGTTTTTGAGCTCTGAAGTTCTCTCTTCTACTTGTTTGATTTTATTGCTGAGATTTCCCAGTGTATTTTGCATTTCTCTAAGTGTGTCCTTCATTTCCAGAAATTGTGATTGTTTTAAAATTTATGCTTTCTATTTCTCTGGAGATTTTTCCATCCATATCCAGTAACATTGAAAAAATTTCTTTAAGTTGGACTTCACCTCTCTCTGATGCCTCCTTGAAGAGCCTAATAATTGACTTTCTGAACTATTTTTTCTGGCATACAGATATTTCTTGTTGGTTTCAGTCCATTGCTGGTGAGCTAGTGTGATCTTTTGGGGGTGTTAAAGAACCTTGTTTTGTCATATTACCAGAATTATTTTTCTGGTTCCTTCTCATTTGGGTAGACTATGTCAGAGGGAAGATCTGGGGCTCAAGGTCTGCTGTTCAGATTCTTTTGTTTCATGGGGTGCTGCCTTGATGTGGTGCTCTCCCCCCTTACCCTAGGGGTGGGGCTTCCTAAGAGCCTGACTACAGTGATTGTTATTTCTCTTTGGGTCTAGCCATCCAGCAGAGCTACCGGGCTCTGGGCTGGTACCGGGGTGTGTCTGCAAAGAGTCCTATGGTGTGAACTGTCTTCAGGTCACTTAGCCATGGTTACTAGCAACTGCTCCAGTGAAGGTAGCAGGGGAGTGAAGTGGACTCTGTGTGAGACTTTGGTTATGGTTTTGTTTAGTGCACTGCTTTTCTTGAATGCTGGTTGTGCTGGCAGTAAAGTTGTCACATGGAAAGACTCAGGACCTCTGGTTAGCCAGGATGTTACAGGTGGTGAAATTAGCTGTTGTTTTCTCCTTTCTTGGGGCAGTGTTGTTCTTTTATGAGTTGTTCTTTTACGGTTTGAGTTGGTCAGCCTCCAGCCAGGAGGTGATGCTTTCAAGATGGCATCAGCTGTGGTAGTATAGGGAGGATACAAACTTCCCCTACGGTCACCTGGAGGAGCACTCAGCTTTCTCAGGTTGAGGGTAGGGCCATTAGAGCTCCCAAGATATTATGTCTTTTGTCTTTGGCTACCAGGGCGGGTAGAGAAAGACCATTAGGTGGTGGCAGGGTTAGGCGTGTCTGAGCTCAGCCTTTCTTTTGACAGGCCTTTCTGTGGCTGCTGTGGGGTATGGAGTTGTGGTTATCAGGCCAAGGGAGTTATGTTCCCAGGGGAATTATGGCTGCCTCTGCTGTGTCATACAGGTTGCCAGGGTATGGGAGAAAGCCGGCAATGATAGGCTTCAGTCAGTTCTCATGGAGCCAGAAAGGCCAGTCTCACTCCCACTATGCCCCCCTCAATAGCACCAAATTTATTTCCACACAACCAGTAAGCAAGGCTGAGAACTTGCCCCAGGCTACAAGCCTCCCTGCTGAGAAAGCAAGCATGGCTTTCAGACTTCACCCCTCCCTGCCTGCTGAGGCTTCTGTGGTTGTATCTGTACTTCCCTTTACTACAGATTCTGTCCAGGAAAATTCACATTATGTTTAAATTATTACAAAGTTTAGTAGGGAGTTTCTTTCTCCTCATAGTTTTTCCCCAATTCCACTGGCAGCCCTCCCCAAGGTCCCCTGTGAAATAAAGTAAGAAATGGCTTCCCTGGTCTTCCTTGGGGGCCAGGAGTCCTTACAGGGCTCTTCCAGCTGCTGCTTCTGCTTTTATATTTCACTCAGCTCTCTAAATTCATTTCAGCTCTAGGTAAGGTTAAATTCTTCTCCCGTGATCTGAATTTTCAAGTTTCCCAGTGAGGATGTGTGCTTGGAAACAGACATTCCCCCTCTCACACTTTGGGCACTCACAGTTTTCGGCTGTTTCACGGAGTATGCAGTGGCAAGCCACTTCTTTCAAAGGCTCTACGAATTCTTTCAGTTTTCCTGATATGTTCCTGCAGTAGTTCTTGGAGCAGAAGTTCATGATGTGAGTCTCCACATGCTGTTCTGTCTATCTGAGTGGGAGCCGCAAGTTAGTTCTGTCTTCTATCTGCCATTTTCTTTGCAATGTGGTCAAGAATAGTTTTTTATGTGAAGGGTTTTTGGTCAACTGAATATACATATGGAGGAAATAAAGAATGTTGATTTCTACCTCACATGATATGTAAAAATCAATAGATCACAATGTAAGATGCTTAATATATAATATAATATAATATGATATAATATAGAAGAATATCTTCATGGGACATAGTTTAGGCAAAGTCCTAAAAAGTATGAAAAAGTACTAACCACAGAATTTCTTACTTTAAGCTTAATAACTGAACTATACAAATTAAAAACTTTTGTTCATGAAAAGATAACATTGAGAATGGAATTACAATCTGCAAGAATTTTTTACTGCAGAAATATATAATGAGTTAAGAAAACATTTTTAACAGAATAAACATATGACATTAGGACAGAATTTTATGGGGGAAGTGGAATGTAGAAAATGTCCAAAAATAATATGGAATGGTTTAAAATTGTAACTACTGAAGTTTGTTTAGGGACATTAAAGATGGATAATGATGAATATTAAATCACTATAGCATTTAGATTCCATGGGATAATTTCAGAACAGTAATGCTTTCATTTTTATTATTAAACATTGTAGTGATTTTGTATGGTGTTAATTTATCTAAGCTGGAGTTATGTATCCTGGAATTTCCTTCTGTATATGGTTCTGAGTTAGGGTTGGTTATATAGACATTTGTGAGATTATGAAAGACAAGTGAAACAGCAGTTCTGATGCTCAGGAAGTTGGTATGGAGTCCCAGGCTCCACTGTAATTCACATGCGGAGTGCTGACAGCTAAGAGCAGGACATGCTTGACAACTGAGACCACAGTGGGAGTGGGTCACTTACACAGCTCAGTGGATGCCAACAGGAAAGATGGGAAAGGAAGCAGATGTCTACTCCCACTCCTCACAGCCCACACCCACCACATTAACCCTGACTTCAGAATCAGTCCCTGTGCTTGCACTTGATGTAGCTGCGAAATCACGAAGATGGCCAAGTTCTTCTGCAAGCCACTACCATTAGGAAGAAGCATTAAGTCCGGTCTTTGGGAAATAGTGGTGGTTACATTTTTGCTTTTTAAAAATCATACCCACAACATCTGTCATGTCATATTCTCTTACATTGTATCAAGTCAGACTTTAACAATGGTGTATTCTTCTATTTCATAATTTCATTGGATAGCCATATAGAATTTTGCAGCTATTAAAATGAAACACAGTTTTTGTTTTTAAATTTTTTTGTTTTTAGATTTTTTCAGTATTTGAACTGGATTCTGAAATTCTGTTATTCTAATGATAAGCTTCACATATTAAATAGTCTGTGCTGAGACAGCTGATTTGAGAGAAGATTATTGAGTGTGTTCTTTTACATGTGCCTCCTCATATCCACATAAATTTTAGTGGGCTAATCCATTATTTTCTCTATATTGTGCCAGTACTTTATATTATCACTCAATATTTAAATATGAATATTCTGGTTTTAATCTAGCGAGTGACTAACGTCTCTCTTTCTCTCTATGTATATCTATCTTTTTTAGCCTATTTATGAAGAACTTTATTGTTAACAAAATTCTGGAAAGAAAGGTACTACTGCATTTTGGAATGCATTTGGATTTTGGCACCCAAAATACCTGGATTAAATATTAATTGCAGTTCTTACACGCTATGTGAGTTGGGAAAAAAAATCGTAGTTTACTCATCTGTAAAATGAGGACAATGGCTGCCTCACAGGGTGTCATTACCTTATACAGGGTAATGGCGATGGAGTGCCAGCACACAGAAAGCATGCAGTAAACAACAAGCTGTTGCTGACTTATTTAAACATTTATCTTATTTTGAGGATACACTCTCATTAACTGTTATTTCCAAAATTTCAAAGGCTCTGTCTAATGTAGGATTACATAATGATTTGTAAGAATTCCAACATTCTGTCCTTGCTGTCCCCCAAACAGAGTTGTGTCCCTGTGGAACTTTCACGAACTTGTGTTTGGTTGGATTTCTTCATATTTAAAATGAACAGCTAGTTTGGAAGGGAAAATTCATTAGTGTGCCACATTTTGAGGAATAATGGTTTTATCTTCTATGACTTGTTTTTATTCTGGAAAGGAAGCTTGTCTGCATAAAGGTCTCTTAGGAAAGAAAAGAAAACTCCGCGGAGGCAGAATTTGTGAATTTGAGTGTCATGTGGAAGTGCTCGCCTTCCCTCTCTCCAGGGCTGCTGAATAGTCCATGGGCAGGTCAGTGCCTGGTGCTCAGGACATTCCTGCTCACCTTTCCTTTAGCTTTTGACTGGCATTGCTTTCATTTTCTACCCCGTTTTTTCCCCAGTAGCATAAACCATGAGAGAAGATCTCTCTCCTGTCGTGTCATTTCAAGTCACTCCAGAGAGTCTTTGAAAATAATATCTCCTTTGAGTAAGGTGCTCAAAGTGGCTTTTTCCAATTGTTTTCAGTATTATTCCTTTAGATTCATTGATAAGCTTATTCTGGTTATTCTGCGAGGATCTCCTGGACTGTGCTTGCTTTAGTATTTGGTTTTTGATTCTTGAGTCAGGGAACCAGGCTGTAGAGTCCTTACAGGGGTGCATTTACTACTGCTGCAGCTTCTGTCATTGCTTTTTGTTGCAAGAGTTGTACTGTCTTAATAAAGATGTCTATAACACACCAGCTCTCACCATTCCAGCCCTCCCCTAACAGATAAAAACTTTTTTGTGTTGATTTTCTCACATTTGGAAAAAATAAGTTATTTTTCTTACTTTAGTCTGCATTTTTTTTTAAGAGACAGGGTCCTGCTTTGTTGTTCAGGCTGGACTGCAGTGGCATCATCACAGCTCACTGCAGCCTTAATCTCCTAGGCCCAAGAGATCCTCCCACCTCAGCCTCCCAAGCAGCAAGCACCAGCACACCCTGCTACTTTTCTTTCTTTCCTTTTTTTTAGAGACAAGGTCTCACCATGTCGCCCAGACTGGTCTCAAGCTTCTGGCCTCAAGACATCTTTCCACCTTGGCTTCCCAAACTGCTGGGATTACAGGTGCGTGTCACCACACAAGACTTTATCAGTATCTTTAATAGTACATTTTCTCTTATTTTAAGGGTCACTCAGCTCTTTTTAAAGACACACAAATTGTGCTCTCTTTCTCTATAGTAGATATGCCCTTAATCCTTCCTTAATCTTTGTCAACAGCTCAGTAATGAGATGGAGTGGCTGCCTTGGCCTTACTGAAGGCCCTCTCAAAGCTTTTGTAATTTTTCAATTACTGTCTGTTCAGTTTCACTGGTGGCTGAGGCCTTTGTGTCAGTATTGTTGGGCTCATTTGGAGGAACCTTTTATTCAGGAGAAAATAAGATTGGAAAAAATTCTTGAAAACACCTACCTTTTCTATTTTTGGAGCTATTCAACATTTTTATTTGACTGTACTTCTGGCTTTTGCTCCCACTGTGAGTCCAGATCTTTGGAATTAGATGTTTCTCATACTCAGTGCTGACAATTTTTTCCCATTTTAAAATTTTCTAATAGTGTATGATATTTACATAATGGGATAATGAATTTCTAAACTCTTTGGAGTCAATGAAGCAGAATAGAATGGCTGAGAGAAAAAATCATGGTCCAAAAGGTATGAGGCTTAAAACAATCCTGAGAGTTTGCCTAAATAGTTTTAGACAAATTCTTTTCCTATGTAATACATTTTTTCTTAGTTATCCAGTTTTTTCCCGCAATATATTTTTTAATCATTCTTATTTAAGTCTAGCCAATGTTTTACTTTGCTCTTTAAATCAAGTAACAAATGCTTGCTGGCATTGAAGTCTCTTCATAATTCCTTTTTACTGTCCGCTTTCACAATTTTGGACATTTCCGTTTTGAAATACTTTCTTTTTTTATAGCTCCTATTATTACTTTTGTTTCTCTCTTTCCTAGGACAATCTCCATGAAAATGCCATTTGCTCACTGAGATCTCTTTTATAAATCCTTTTCCCTTTCTATGAATTACTGTTCAAAGAAAACTGAATTTGATCATATCATTCCCAAGATTAAATCCATTCACTGCTCCACCTCATCCAGCAGAGCATCTGAAGTGGTGTGACCTGAGTGGGTACAGATGTGACAAGGTATCAATTCTCTCATTCCCTGGTGTGTGTGTGTGTGTGTGTGTGTGTGTGTGTGTTCATTGAGTGAGGCTTGGGGTAGTTAGCCTTCCAGGGCAGACATTTCTTCCTGGGAGATGGCTAGTTTATCTACCACTGGATGCCTATAAATGTTGGAATTCTCCAGCCGGGCGCTTGTAATCCCAGTGCTTTGGGAAGCTGAGGTGGGAGAATCACTTGAGCTCAGGAGTTCGAGGCTGCAGTGAGCTATGATTGTGCCACAGCACTCCAGCATTGGTGACAGAGAGAGACCCTGTCTCTAAAAAATCAAATTTAAAACAGAGGCATTCTCCGTGAGTGCCAAGTATGAAATAGGTTGAAAATCACTAGTGTAAAACGGAATCCAAGGTCCCTCAAGGACTGATTCACCGTTCATTTCGTGAACTGAACGTACCCAGTAACTTATGACTTCCTGATTGATCCAGATTTTCCACAAACATTCCTAAATATTTTATGGTGTTTCTGTGCTTTTATAGCTTATTTTCCCTGGTATCTAAAATGTCTTTCCTTTGTTCTCTTCCTGATGATGTGTATTTTGCACATGAGACCATACTATATGTTCTGAGCAGCCACATTTGATGCCTTGAGACACAGTTAGCCTCTGCTTATGTTTTCTGCACATCTGACTCACTTTACACAAACCAGTATCTGCATTTCACTCTTCTGTAATTATTTGCCTACCTCACTTCCTTATTAGAATGTAAGATCTTCTGGAAGATCGAGTTTTATTCATCTCTGTATCCTTGTGGCATGGCCTAACTCACAGAAGTCTCCCAATAATTGCTTCTTGAATGAGTGAATCAATTAATAAGTGAAAAATTAGCTATTTAGGTTTGTTTATTTATGCTTGTTTTGTTTATTAGGACAATATTTTAAGGACTAAAAAATGATAGTAATCATTACAGTGAATTCACGTTTGCAGGTTAAGTATTTAAGGGACTTAAAAGTCTAAAATTAAACAATAATATTTTGCCTCTGGACTATAAATGCTTTTGAATATGAACAGTTTAGTGACCTCAGAACAAGAAAAGATATGAGAGAAATACAGCCAATCAAACATTTCAATGCGTACAGGAGTTAGCAGCCTACCTAAAATATGGAAAGAATACAGGATTCCATCAGGTAATATGATTAAAAGAAGCAAATGGAATGTCAACAAAGTGTCTGTCAAGCCATATGAAAAGATGTTAAAATGTTTTAAAGGGCTAACAATTATTAAACCAACCAAAATGAGACTCTTAGTAGGAGTAAAGTCTTCTGTATTCAAATCTAATGTCCTTTGAGTCCCGTAGCTGTGGGCTGCTAGATTATTTTATGGAATGAGATTTTCTTTTGTTCCAACAACTATTAAAGAAAAGCTCTTTAAATTCATTAGTGGTAAGCTGTAGAATCTTCTTAGAATTTGGGTACCGCTTCCCCGCCGAAAATTCCTGAACATATAGAAATCTTAAGTTGTCTGAGATGCTTATTTATTGGAGAAGTGTATTTCTAACACATGAAATTAACTATAGAGGAAACAAAGTAAGCTAATCCCATATAGTGTTAATACTATTTCAGAAAGTACAGGTTAGAATTTTATAATCATTGGGATAATCTGTGTCTGCTTGGTATATAAAATCTTTTTAGTTCTTAAAATAATCAGATGGATTATATTAGATTTGTTAGATTAACCCACTGAAACCAATTCAAAATTTTAATTGAGTGATTGATTTTACACTTGTGATTTTAGGTTGAAAGACATGACAATATTTTATTAAATTTGTGTAATGTTATAAAAACTTGAGATTTAATTTATGAATGAGCTTATTTTATTAGATTTATTAGATTTGCTGGATTAGCTTAAAAACCAGCGAATGTTTTGTTTATTGGGACAAATATATGAAAGACTTCCAAAAATGATAATTACAATGAATTCATGTTAAATGTTTAAGGGAATTTAAGTTATAAATGGAACAGATTATTTAAAGGAATGTAGACTACTGAATTTAAACAGATTGAATAGTAATTGAAGTTTCAGTGTGGTGGCTTATGCCTGTAATCCCAGCACTTTGGGAGGCCAAGGTGGGCGGATCATGAGGTAAAGAGATTGAGATCATCCTGGCTAACATGGTGAAACCCCATCTCTACTAAAAATACAAAAACAAAATTAGCCAGGCGTGGTGGCGGGCACCTGCAGTCCCAGGTACTCGGGAGGCTGAGGCAGGAGAATGGCATGAAACCGGGAGGCAGAGCTTGCAGTGAGCCGAGATCGCGCCACTGCACTCTAGCCTGGGTGACAGAGTGAGACTCCGTCTCAAAAAAAAAAAAAAGGATGAAATTCTGATACATGCTACAATATGGATGAAACTTGAAAACCTTATGGGACATTAAATAAACCACACACAAAAGAACAAATGTTGTGTAATTCCATTTGCATGAGGTAATTAGAATAGACAAATGCACAGAGATAAAAAGTAGAGTAGAGGGCAGGTCGCGGTGACTCACGCCTGTAATCCCAGCACTTTGGGAGGCCGAGGCGGGTGGATCACCTGTGGTCAGGAGTTCGAGACCAGCCTGGCCAACATGGTGAAACCCCATCTCTACTAAAAATACTAAAATTAGCTGGGCATGGTGTCAGGCGCCTGTAATCCCAGCTACTCAGGAGGCTGAGGCGGGAGAATTGTTTGAACCGGAGAGGCGGAGGTTGCAGTGAGCCAAGATCGCACCATCACACTCCAGCCTGGGGGACAAGAATGAGACTTTGTCTCCAAAAAAAAAGGTAGAATGGAGGTTACTAGAGGCTGGAGGGAGGAGAGGATGAAAAGTTGAAAAGTTGTTGTTGAATGGGTACAGAGATACTGTTTAGGATGATGAAAAAGTTCTGGAAATGATAGTAGTGATGGTCGCACAACACTGTGAATGTACCTAATGCCACTGAGTTGTACACTTAAAAATATTAAAATGGTTAATATTATCTTACGTATTTTAGCACAATGAAAAGAAGCTCTCCCCTAAAGTGATTCTTAACACTTGCTAGATTTATAAGCAGAATACTTAAAGTTCTATGTAGCATCTAGAGCAGGGGTGTCTAATTTTTTGGCTTCCCTGGGCCACATTGGAAGAATTGTCTTGGGCCACACATAAAATATGCTAACACTAATGATAGTTGATGAGCTAAAGAAAAATCTCAAAACAATCTCATAAAGTTTTAAGAAAGTTTACAAATTTGTGTTGGGCCACATTTAAAGTCACCCTGGGCTGCATGTGGCCCATGGGCTGCGGGTTGGACAAGCTTGATTTAGAGCTTAAAAAAACAAAAAACCACCGTTTTTAAAAAATTTGTTACTTTAAAAAAATTACGTAATGGTTTAAAACCCTGAGTAGATATTAATAGAATTTTCTGGGCAGAAAAGCCTCCCTCATGAAAATGTACAAAGTCATAGAGAAACTTTGGTCTTCACCTGTTTCCCTGAAACTTTCTTTTCTCAGTTAGGAGGAAAACACAGTCAGTATGACACCTTGGCTTTGACTTTAAGACTAGTAACTAAGTGTTTGTTTTCCTTAAGTAAAAAAGAAACAGATTTAATTTACTTTTCCAAATAAACACGTAGGTGAGTAAATAGAAAATGAGGCAAATATAGAGCAAAGGAAAAGAAAATAAAACTTAAGCCCAACGTGTGATTTTTTTCTCACAACATATGAAAACACAGTATACTTTTTATCCTTTTCACAGAGCCCTCCCGCTCAATACGGGATTTACAATGAAGTCTCTGGGACAATCTGCCCTTTAATTCACTACTTTTTTGAGAGTCAGCAGGTCAGGGAAGCCCAGATCATCTCTTCGACCATTTGGTATGAAGCTGCTTCTGAAGACAAGCCCTTTGTTTTGGCTGGAAGCCTTTCCAGTAAGTGATTCCCTGCTTGCTTACTGCTCCTTCTGCCAGGAATGCTCTCCTGGCCTTTGCCTCTTAGCTCCTTTTCATCCTCAGGTGTTAGCCTACATGTCCTCTTCTCAGAGGGAGCTTCCCAGGCATGCTGGAGGCACTTCTGTTTGCTGAATGCTTGATACGCTGGACTCCTGACTCTCCCTTGAATGACAGGAGAACTCCTGCCTGTTTCTACTCGGGGTCTCCCTGTCTGGGAGGGAACCTTTCTCTGACAGACTCTCTCAGGTGCTCCTCAGTGTCTTATGCCTCAAAGGCACTTATCACCTGCTTCTCAAATTATATGGTCAACCTTTCTCTGAGCAACACTCAACGACCCAGGCCCGTTTGATACTGTGGCTCCAGCATTTGAAACGTGCGGCTTCCAAAGCTTCAGTGCTGGTCTATGTCCAGCAGGAAGAAAGGATAAGAGCATGAAGAATCACACGTGGAAGTTATTTAGGGGCCAGGACTGGAACCCTCGTCTAGAATACAATCTCATGGGGCATCTAAATGCCTGGAGGCTGGGGTAGATGGTACAGCTGTGTGCTTGGGAGGAGAACAAACAAACGGGCTTAGTGAAGAGCCAGCCAGTCTCTGACACAAGCTTGTACATAGCTGTCATGACATCACTGAAGGTGGTATTAAATGAATAAGGGTTGGGAAACAATAGGAGTTTTGTAGTTGATTGAACTGTGACAAAGAAAGATGTCTTCAGAAAATACCACTAACTTTAATATAGATTTTCTGTACTTACAATCAGCGAGAAAGAGAGAGAGGGAGGGAGAGAGAAAGAGAAAAATCTGTTTCCTTCTATGAGGAAAAATATGGATAAAATGGAAACACTAGTTTGTTATAACTTAGAAATAATTTATAACTAACTTACTTTGTGTCTTATACAATTTAGAAGGAGAGATAAATGCTTTTACCAAATGTTCCCTATTTTTTTTCACACTTGCATTCAAGTCATATGAATACTCCCTAATATCTCATTTAGGTGGCAGTTTCAAATACTGTTCCCAGAAAGAACACTAAATTATTATTTTTTTCTTAGTAAAGTACATAGTCTAGAGAACATGAAGATGAGTGTTCCATATATGCCCTTTATTGCTGGTTACTTGTATGATACTTCTTTTTAAGGTAGTGTAAAATCAGATCTCCATTAAATCTTAAATAATTGGTCCAAGACTATAGCTCTTAAAAATATTATATGCCATTTTGTTATTTAAAAGGATAAACATCTCTTTTATTGTCTGGTCTTACTTTAAAAACATTTCTGTTTTATTGGCTGACCTTACTTAAAATGCTTTAGTATAACAGTGTGAATGTTAATATAAACTCTATAGTAGGAATGATTAGTTAATATTTTAAGGACATAATGACAGCTCATCACTCCAAAAGCAGCTTGAACAAGTTCTTCAAAATTGGTTACCTGTGTCTGCATCAGAAATCTGCTTAATCTGCATAAGAATATTTAAAGTACCTTTAAAAATTGAGGCATAATAGATGTACATAGTTTTGGGGGCACGTGATAATTTAATACATGCCTATAATTTGCAAAGATCAAATCAGTGTACTTGGGATATACATCACTTAAATATTTGTCTTTTCTTTATGGTAGAAACATTCAAAGTATTCTCATCTAGCTATTTCCCAAAGTGCAATAGATACTGTAAATTATAGTCACTCTACTATTGAACACTAGATATTAAAAATAATTTTTAATTGGCAAAATATGTGCTGTTCAAGAGGTGCGATTTTCTGGAAATCCAGGAAAAAAAGTGTTCAAGGAAGGAGAAGTCAACAGCAGCCAAAGCTGTCAATCAATCTTGATAAGATCCAAGAGAACTTGACAATTAGGAAGTCCCTGCTGGCCTCTGAGACAGCATCTTCAGTGATAACTCAGGAGGCATGAGAGTGAGTGGGAGAGGGGTGAGGAAGGGAGTGCTGTCAGTCTCGGCCACTTTGCAGAGAAGCTGGGATGTGGAGGGAAGGAGTATGAGAGAAGTTGGGATGTGGAGGAAAGGAGTATGACAGACAGGAAAGTTAAATTCACGCCAGTTGGAGTCAAGGGTGATTTCTATTTTCTTTTTCTGGTTGATGTGACTTTGTTTATAAGCTGAAGGGAAAAGACCTAGTGGAGTAAGAAGCTGGGCAGAGGGAGTAAAGTTGGGGGAGGGGACAGAGAGAAAAAATAATTAAGAGAGCAAGGTGCTTAAATAGGTGGGTGGGATGGACATAGCAGCCACAAAAGCCACGGGACACAATGAAGTCTGCTTTTTCTGTCAGGAAAATGATGATCACAGATGGATACAGACAGATCTGACAGATAGAGAGCCTGGGAACTTGAGGAAATCATTCCCACTGCTTTTATTTTTTTGTGTGACAGAGTCTCAGTGATGGAGTCTTAATGCTAAGGGTGCAAGGCAGAGGAGGAGAAAGCCGCCGGCGGTCACATTGCCTCTTTGGGCCTCAATTATTCATCCCCAAAATGAGGATAGAAACTCTAAGTTCTCTAAAATGAGGCTAGGGTGATCTGCGGCACTGACAGCTCAAATAATTCACTTTTAGGGGCCTTGGAGAAAGCAGTGATGAAGAATGAGTGGGAGGCCCCTGGAGCGGGTTGGGCGGCTCACATGTGACGTTGTGAGGTTGCATCAGGCTATGTGCTCCTCTCTGCACCACTAAGCAGCTTAGGGACAGACGTGCAGAAGTGGAGGTTCAGTAAACCCACAGTGGGGCTGGCAGAGCCAGCTTTGTGAGACCATTAAGAAGAGGGGTTGTTGGGATTAGAATAATGAATTTAGATTTAAAATGGAAACACAGAGGCCCTGGCAAGATGCTGTCAACTGCTCTTCTGCTGGGCTCCTAAATTTTACCACTAATAACTAGGATAAAACTATTGCACAAGATCCTCATGAAATCCTTACAGTCCATTTTTTTCTTTGCTGTGCATCCAGGGTGTCACGAGGGTGTGATTTTTAAATTTGGTACTCTGCTCCCTCATTATCACATCTGCATCCCAAATCCCACATTTTCCACTCGGCACCACCTGGATGGCAGATTCTTCATTCTTCCTTCTCAAGTAAAGTGCTTGAGAAGTGCTGCACAACCTGGCACTGTTGGTAATGGTGAGAACTGGAGAGCTCTGACCTGTCTAAAGCAGGGAGTAGGGAGATGTGATTCCTCCTTCTGAGCGGGCAGGCATTTGTGTAGAGGGCCTGTTTTAGTGCTGAGGCTGATGCATCAGACTTTGTTACTGTAACTCTGGAGCATAGAGGTCAGGGTGTTTTGAAACCACTCCTGATGTTGACCATTTGTAAATCAGTGAAGAAGGAAATGTGACGTGCCTGATCACACGTTGAAATCACCCCCACCCAAAAGCATCATCTATAGAACTGCAGTGTCAGAGCTGTCAGTGACTTGCGGATCCCCAAAGAGGTGATGTGATTCAGCAGTGGTCACAGAGCTAGATATTGGCAGTTAGGACCACCATCACTGAAATCATTTCTAACATCTGGTTTCAAGTAGAAACATAGAAAATTAGACCCCCCTCTGGGGTGCAGGAGTTGTCTGCTTGCTGGTCTCAAGTTTTTGGCAAAACAAGCTACACCTTCTCTCCAGAAAATTTCCAGATAATGTAAGCGCATAATATAGGGCCATGCTTTTGCTCTGGAAAATTGATAAAAGATATAAGTGCACAAATACCTTATTATGAATTAATCATTTTTTTTTCTGTGGTACAGGGAATGGGAAGTTTAAATTTTCTTAGGGAGTGAGGAAAGAGATATGAGAGATAATGTAAAGACAAGCATTTTCTCCACTATGTATTTTGTATAACAAATATGCACTGATTTCCTATGATGTTCCATACACTGAAGCAGGTTCTGAGATCCTAGGGTAGGTAAGACATGATCTCCACCTTTTATGAGTGGGGGATGCAATTAATTAAAAAGTAATTTGAGTGCAGATTCAGAGACACACTCAGGGTCTACTGCGGCATGGAGAAGAGGGTGTTTGTGGGAAGAATGTTAAAGAACATGTAGGAGTTTTTAGTTATTTGAAGGGAGATGCTATGGTCTGAATGTTTATTACCCTCCCACCCCCACCAATTCATATGTTGAAACCTAATCCCCAGCGTGATAGTGTTAGTAGGTGAAGCCTTTGGGAAGTGATTAGGTCACTCTTGAATGGGTTAGTGCCCTTATAAAAGAGACCTCAGAGAACTGCCTTGCTTGCTTGCCCATTTGAGAACACAGGAAGAAGACAGTCATTTATGAACAGAGAAGTGGGCCCTCACCAGACACCAAGTCTGCTGGTACCTTGATCTTAAACTTTTCACAACAGAACTCTGTGAAATAACTTCCTGTTATTATAAGCTACCCAGTCTATGGTATTCTGATATAGCAGCCCAGAAGAACTAAGACAGGAGGCGAAGATGTCTCATTTGATGATTAACTGGGTGTGGACAATCAGGGAAGAGTCAGGGAATACAAGGAATATGCCCAAGCTTTTCAGCTGATGTGAAGAGCTGTCATTTATATAAATGGAGATAGAGAAGAGAAAAGGAAGAACCTTCTCCCCGATCTCTGCCATTGGAAACCCTAATCATCTTACTGAGTCCATTTGTTCATACATTGACTCATTCATTTAATATTTATTCATTGAAAATTGTGTAGGGTTCCCTTTATGTTAGGAAATGGGGTCAGCCTTGGTGAATAATATGACTTTAAAAAATTACAGTTGTGTTAAATGTTGCCAAGGAAAAAGCACAGTGTGCAATGAAAGCATCTCACAATATATCATCCGTATCTTCAACTAACCCGGAGAGGGTGGGAGGAAAATGGTTAAATTTCAGAAGAGACAGCTAAGCTGAAATCTGAAGGGTGTATATAAGTTAGTGGGTCAACAGAGGGAGGAGGCCTCTCTGAAAGGCCTGGGTATGAAAGCTCTTGGTGGATTCAGGAAAACAGATGTGGCTGGAGGTGGGGGAGGGAGGAGAGTAGGATATATCGCTGTAGATGATTCTTAGTCAGGCTGAATTATAATCAGGAATCCTGGCTTAAGGAGATAGGCAATATTTTAGGCTCTACTTCACTGTGAGTTTAGTGGTAACCTTGGATCTGGTTCTGGTAAAGGGGCTTCTCTATCTTTCCCCTGTGGGGAATCTCCAGTTGGTTTGCTGGTTTGGGCATTTGAATGCTTATGATATTCTTGAGAGAGAGTCTGTCTCAGTAACCTATTTAAGGGATGGAATCTTGTCACTCAACCAGAGCACTGTAGCTGGGATCCTGTTCTGTGCTGCCTGAACTTCCTGTGTGTGGGGTGGCCGAGGTTACAACCCTGCTGGTCCCCACTCTTTGACAGTAACTCTGTCCCCTTCACCACATGTTGCAGATGAGTCGACTCCTAAATGCCTGCCTTACTCTGTGAGTGCATCCCTTTCAAGTAAGTCCCTGTTTTCTCATCAGTGTCTTGTCCAGGAGTTTACAAAATTAAGCTCTTGTTCTGACGTGGTACAGTGGAGGTTTATTTTATCTCCCTATACCTTGATTTTCAAAATTACTAAAAATATATCTAATTGCATTAAAAATGTAGGACCTCCACTTGCCTCACATAAACATTTGCAAGTGCATCGGACATCTCACTAAATTCGAAATATAAAGCAGTATCAAACTTGAGAAACTTGGAATTTTAAAAATGACTGTAAAACTGAGTTGTTGGGCCCAGAAAATTTATTTAACACTATAAACTCAACAAATATTTCTTTTTCTTATTTTTTTTTGAGACAGCGTCTCTCTCTGTCAGCCAGGCTGGAGTGCAGTGGCAGGATCTCAGCTCACTGAAACCTGGAACCTCCATCCCACCAACTCCCACTTCCGATCCCAAGCTCAAGTGATCCTCCCACCTGAGCCTCCCGAGTAGCTGGGACCACAGGCACACACCACCACACCCGGCTATGTTTTTGTATTTTTGGTAGAGATGAGGTCTCACCGTGTTACCCAGGCTGCCCTTGAATTGCTGAGCTCAAGTGATTTGCCTGCTTCAGCCTTGCAAAGTGCTGGGATTATAGGGTTGAGCCACCACACCCAGCCAACAAATATTTCTTTATTGAATTCTACATGCAAGGCATTTTTCTGAACTATAGGGTTACAGTGGGGAGCAAAACAAAGATTCTACCTTCATAGATCTTGCTAGTGGGAGGATTAGCTAGTCATTGTGTAGCTATTTGGCAGAGCCATCTCAGCAAATTAGGAAAATGTTTCAGGATCTAAATCTGAGCTCTAGTGAGGCTGAAGGAGAGAGAATCAGCCTTTAGGACAGTTACATGCAACCAACTAGATAGTTACCAAAAAAAAAAAATATGCACTGTGAGAATCAGTAGATTCTTAATGGCTTATTAGGCAAATGTGGTGGCTCCTTTGAAATGTTCACTGTGACTTCAGGATCACCCTTACCAATATTGCACATTTTTCCATCTTTGACTCACAGCACTGTCCTCTCCTCTCACCTTCAAATGTTCATACATTGCTAGGGGTGCAAAACAATGGACTGGTTTTCTACTCTGAAGATCTTCCAGGCCTCTGCTTATTCCCTCCCCTGGTGTCTGGCCTTGTGGTCACCTTACTTCTCTGAGGCTTCCATACATTATAAGTTGGGAAAAGGAAATTCATAAATTAACATTCAAACTAGTCTTTTTTTTTCCTACCATTCACTTCTTTCATAAATTCTTAGGTGGAGATAGGATTTTAAAAAGTTTTCAGCTCACACCATTGCTATGGAAATATCACCTCATTTTCTTAGAAGGAGTTCATGGGCAGACAGGTAAATACATGAACATTAGCCAGCAGGAAGCTTCAAGGACAGTAGAGCGATGAAATGTTTTTCTGATAGTTATGCTTCCTTCCAATAAAAAGTTCCTCAAAAGTATAATAGCAAGGGTCAAATGTTTATATGAAGAACTATTTAGAGCTTTTTAATGTAAAATATTGAACCCACATCTGAGGGGTTCATTTCCTTTCAAAAACTGTTAGGGTTTTCAATATACTTTTGTCTCTCATCATTCAACATATACAACCCAGACTAGACTTTGTGAGCCCAAATAAATGTGCCAGTTGCAATTTGCAGCCTAATATCAGAAGGAGTAGTGCTAGCAACAGACCCTCTGAAAAAGCCTGGCAGTATGGATACAAGTAAAATGCTATTTTTCACCTTATCGCCACACTTCTCTGAATTAAAAACATTATTTATGGAAAGTCTAACAAGTAGTAACAAATCCTCGAGTTCATTTTCAGCAAATGATTCCCAAACAAGGTGTTGACAGATTTCTATCATTATGATTCCAGAGATTCTAGTCTCATGAAAGTGTTCATGGAGATTGATATATATTTGTGTATATATATTTAAAAGCAATGAAAAATGGAAGGAAGAGATATAACTAGGCTTTTTCATTAGAATGAATGACGAGAAGCTCTGACCCCACCTAGCACTCTGCCTTTTGTGAGCTTTTTATTTCATTGTCTTTGACCTGCAATCATAATCTTTATAAGAAATAGTTAATAAAAGAGGCTGAGAGGTAACTAAGAAGACGGGTGGCTAGAAATAAGTGTTTCCTCAAGTATTTATTACCCTTCGGAAATGTCTGTCTGAAATGTAAGTCCCATATATCCACTTTAACAGTGCAGAGGAGGGAAGTGGTAGCTGTTATTAATTTTTAAGGCTGGCTGGCAGTTTTCAGCCCAAGAACAAGGCTTAACTTTGCATTTTGAATAATGCAGAAATTTTCATTAGTTAGAATAGAATCAAAATTATGAATGATGTATTGTCTGCCAAAAAACTGACATTATATTATATTTGCAGATCTCTTTTAGAATAAGATTTCCAGAAGTGTACTTAGACAAATTGGAAAGATACCAGTATTGTTTACTTATTTTATGTGTAAGTTTTGGAAAAATAATTCAAAGGACATGTCTTCCTGACTGAGGGTTGGTAATGTCATATCCAAGGGGCAGTTCATTGTTGCACCTAAAAGCTAAGTGTTGGCACAAATAGTACTAGTGTATGAGATCATTGCAATTGGTTTCAGACATTACTTTTTGCTCACATCTGCCTTCTGCACTTTTGTTTCCTACCTCATTCAATAAAAAATATAAAATTACCCTCATTTGAGAACTATCAAATGTTTGTGACTGCTTTCCATTATCATCTCTCTTCCAGCAGATTATCATGTTAAGTTAGTCTTGGGCATATATACTTTGCTTTGAGCACCCAAGTTTCGTTTTGACTCTGAGTCAATTTGAATTGATGACGATACAAGTACTATATCCAGATGTCTCTTGGTAATGTAATGTATGGCCCTAATAACAAATGCTAGAATTAAACCACTAATAGAATAGTCTCCTAGCAGCTGCTTCAATCCCAGTTTGAAGGGCACTGAAATAGCTGATTCGGAGATTTCTGTAGAGAAACTTAAGCTAATTAAAGACATCAAAGTCAATGGAACGACGATATCTGGCAGTGAACAATACAATTTATATACACTGAAAAGAAGGCTAATAGAAAGTTAACAAAAGTATCCATTTAGATGAGTCTTTTATTTTGCATGCCATTTTGCATTTCCCAGCTTTGCTTAAACCACAAGTCTCAAGGAAAAGACTGTTGTGTATTTATTGCACTACATAATAAGACTATTGATTAATCTGCCTTTTCTCCCACTGTTAGGTACAACTGAGCACTGGTGCCTTTTGAGAGTCTTTGACCAGTTTAGTGAGGAGGAAAAGAAAGAGGACTGTTTGTTTTGGTTGTTGTTGTTGTTTGATAACTACTCAAAAGTAGGTATCTACTTTATAAGAGATTCAGCTGGGACTTACCAATTTATTAATTTTTTGACTTATTCAGCTCAAATTCCAATAACTTTCAGGTTGAAATTCCAGTTAATATTGTTCATGCTCAACCAACTGTTTTTGGCTGTGCAGCCTGTCCTAGCTCTGGGTTGGAAGCATGCTGCTAACCTTCTGTATGTTAACTCCATCAGGTTGTAGAACTACTAATAAAACTCCTAAAAATAGAGATTTGAAGTTAACCTCAAAATGAAAAGTGTTGTCATTAGAACTGCACTTGTCAAGTGACAGAAACTTTTTGACTTATCTAGCATTAAAAAAAAAAAAAAACAACTCTGAGTAAGCATTAAATACATGATGCAATTTGTCTGCATGCTTTCACTGCCTGATACTTTTAATCTCAGGGTCTGAGGTTTGGTCAAATAAATTGAGACAAGACCCCATCAGATTCTGGATTCCAACTCATATATCATGCACCACTCATCTGTTTGATGGGAAGCATTCATCAGACCCCTTTGATGTTGTGTTCTGGAAGGAAGTTACAATGGCTAGCTACTTTGCTTCATTTTGTTACAAATTCAAACAATGACTGCAATGCAATCTCTGGTTTGGTTAGGTGTGATTTATCTATATAATTTATTTTTTGAAAGTAAATTAAAATTTTGAAAGTAAACTAAAATTTTGAAAGTAGGCTGGGCATGGTGGCTGACGCCTGTAATCCCAGCACTTTGGGAGGCCGAGGCGGGTGGATCACGAGGTCAGGAGATCGAGACCATCCTGGCTAACACAGTGAAACCCCTTCTCTACTAAAAATACAAAAAAATTAGCTGGACATGGTGGCGGGTGCCTGTAGTTCCAGCCACTCAGGAGGCTGAGGCAGGAGAACGGTGTGAACCCGGGAGGCGGAGCTTGCAGTGAGCCGAGATCACGCCACTGCACTCCAGCCTGGGCGACAGAGGGAGACTCCGTCTCAAAAAAAAAAAAAAAGAAAAAAAAATTTTGAAAGTAAATAAAAAAATGTGAGTCCCTAACAGAGTTGTGCCAAGAAGTGTCTTATACATCAGCAGGTACTCAATGAAGGTCATTTGTTGACCTATGGTGCTAAAGCTCTATCATATAACTTCAGGTCATAATATTAATAAATGTTTTTCCTTTGGGTGTTCTGTTAAAACATGATTTAGCTTTTAAGCATCCCATTAACTTTTTTTTAGCACCTCGTAAATTTTTTTTTTTTTTTGCATCTCATCTGGAAGGTTGTAAATTTTAGTTTTTTCATTGCATTTTATATGGTTTATATACATATAGATCTTTCTGTAATGTATTATTGTATTGATATCATTACTGTTACTCAGACTTCAAAATTCTGCCACCAACATGCCTAAAATTGGTAATAGGTAAAACAACCGCTGACTGTCTACTCGGCATAATGGTTAGGTGTCTGATGAAAAGCTGCTAATATATGATATGACAGCAGTCCTTGTCCTTCTGAGTCTCTGCACGTGCTCTCACAAATTGAGTGTTTCTATATGTAGCGTCACCTTATTTGTGTGCAATTCAGTCTGTCAACTTTTGACTGTAACTTTAGTATGCTGAGTTCAATCATTTTAGACTCCAGATATAAAAGATTTCATAGTCCTGTAATGATTAGTTTTGGAAGCTGTATCTCATTCAAAAGGAACCCACAGGGAGAGAGAAAACAGTACTTACATGTGTCTTCTTCTTCCATGGAAATACTGATCACATAACAGGCATACACAAAACCCACCAACTGCAAAAGGGAAAAAATGTGTACCTTAAGAATCTATGCCAAGTTTCCATACTTAAAGAACCAATATAATCTAATAAAGATAAATATTTATGAGCAACTTTTAAGAGTTTGCGGTGGAAGAAACTCTTTTAAAATGATAGCTGTGATTTTAAAAGAGCCTTTTCATTTCTATGTAGCCTTAATAGCTTTCTAAAAAGTACACAGAAATGGGGGAAGAAACCAGTTTCTAGATATTTCACTTAGATTTTGATTTGGGACTTACAGTTCCTGTATTTTATAATCAGCAAAGATTATTAAGAAATCCATTTTAAAGTTTTGATTTTTTTCTGATGATTGAGCATTTTGTACTAGCACTAATTAACTATAACTATTTTAATGTTTAAAAGCTACAGAAGGAATCAAAACATGTTGCTTATAAATTAAATACCAATCATCTACTTAATTATTTAAAATGCTCTGGGAATGTAAATCATATTTGGATACTAAATTGCTTTGTTAATCATACCACAAGAAAACACGTTAACTTGCTGGTGATTCAGTAGTGATAAAATAAAACAGAAGAGATGATTTGTACTTTGGATACTAGTAATTCAGAGAATAAATGCAGGAGTAGAACTTAACCTCTGCATTTATGATGCTAAGAGGACGATTTTTATTCCATGGAGCCAAAGACACTGCAATTCCTAGAGGACAAAATTGTCTATGAATCTAGTCCAGTCTAAAAATACTTACTATAAGCACTTCAGGTATGAAAAATAGATACTTGATAGCTGCTATAGTTTATCTTCTTGTCTTTGTTAACGTTTGTTTCCACCCTTTACCCCCATTATAAAATAATACCGGGAAAAGAAACTTTTTCTGATAGTCCTGGTGTCAAAGGCTAAAGTTTCCAATGCAGAGAACAAGATATCTGGGGCTTTTGACTGCCCATGTGAATTAGGACCCTGAGCTTGTAATCCATCTCTGGACTGTCTGGACAAAGGCCAAGAAGCCCTGAGAGGGCGAGAGGTTAGGGAAAAGTTTAGGGTGAGGTCTTAGGAGAAGGACTTACAGAGAAATCTGCCAGGGTGCTGATGGTTCCTCCCACCCAGCGGGCACCTCCTCTCACCTGAAGCCAAGTGAGGGGGTGCTGCAGAAAGCACTTGGGGAGCTTAACATTTCTTACATTTTGGGAAACATGGGGGCTTGGCACCCAACTCACACTTGGAAGAGTCAAAAGGCAAGAGGCTGTGTCTAGAGGGGCTTTTGGTTGCAGTGTGTGGAGACAGGACTGGGCAGAATTAGCAGGGCAGGATGTGCGTGTGTGCCCTTAGCCTGGGGGTAAGGCCTCTGGAGAGATCTTCCTGTGCTGTTCTGGAGTTGGAGCCATCCCAGAGGACTTCCTGGTAGGGCAGGTGACCTCAGAAGAAGGATGGTGGTACTTTGGCTATAGAAGGCAAGCAGGGGTGCAAAGTGGCAAACCAGGGAGGCTGATCATCCGAGAAACAGGTAGAGATCCTAAAGGGGGGTGGGGTGGGATTCTGAAGAACCCCTAAAAGCACCCCACAAGAAGAAGCATGAGCTTGTGGGAGCTGTCACACTCAGAGAGTATCCCTGTCAGATTACAGTGGAACCCATCATGCTAACACCTTGTTCCCTCCTTTTCTCTCATCATTTCTCCTTCTACTTCATCCCCATGATAACGCAGAGGAACAGTGAGAGAAATGGGGTGAGAAGAGGAGGAAGCAGTTCTGTGTTCCTTCCTCTCTGCAAATCTGCAAGTTGAAATCAGGCCCAAGCTGAGCGGGAGAGTTTTTAAGTGGATGAGAACTTGCAGTAACCTGGACTAGATATTTAATATCTCTGAGGAGCTAAAAGAGCTATAAATTCTGCTTGAAATATGATCCAAAGGGTGAGATTGAACAAAGCCGTAATGTGTACTTGAAGGGACAGTGAGAGAACAAACAAAATTGCCTTTCAACTGTATTCTACCAACCCATTCAGTAAACCAGTTACATACACAAGAAAGAAATGGTCCCTAATCCCGTCACTAATAACCTTACAATAGATTTCTTTCCAATCTTTCTCTCTTGCAGTTGCTATATATCACTTATACTCTTATGACCCAAGTTAATACTCTTCATAAGCTTAATTATTAATGACTACATAAATTTGTATTATTTAAATATACTGCTATGTATTAAAGTAATGTTCTATTATTGAAAGTTGTTTTCAAGTTGTAAATAATATTGTGAAAAATATTAATGCTTTTCCTGAATTTTTGATGATCTGATTCCCAGAGGTAAAATTATTATTTCAGAAGTGCCATTGAATATTTTTATGACTATTTTTTACACATTATTGGTTTTTGGAAAGTTTGTATCATCTATCCTATCATAGCAGTGACTGACAATGCTTGCTTTTCCACGCCATAGGATAGTTCCACTTAAAGATACATGCCAAGAAAATAAACAAAATGGCATCTCTTCATTTATTTTTGCAATAGTTATTTTTCATCTGACGTATTTTCATATTTTATTAGCCATTTATGTTTTTTATTTTGTGAATTACCTCAGAGGTTTTTTGCTCATTTATTAACTTGATCTTGCTTTCATTAATTTATATGAGGTCTTATGGGGGAAAAAGCCTTTGCTGTATTTGTTGCAAATTTTTTTCTTTATGTTGGCCTGTGATAGTGATGGTTTCATAATGTCGGGACATTTTCTTACTAAACCATATGTTAGAAGGCTTTTGCCAGCAAACAACTCTCTAGTTCTTGGTGGGTTCTCCCTTAGGGGTGTGTGTGTGTGTATATGTGTATACCTGCAAGCATGCATATGTGTAAATCAAGAACTCTCTTGCATTAGTTTTCGGTTGCTGCTGTAAGAGATTGCTGCAAGCTTAGTGACTTAAAACAACAAAAATCTTACAGTCCTGAAGGCCAGGTGTCTGAAATGGGCCTTACGAGGCTAAAATCAAGGTGTCATCAGGGCTGTACTCCTGGAAGATCTGGCAAACTCTGTTTCCTTGACTTTTTCAGCTACTAGAGGATGCCTGTGTTCCTTAGCTGCTGATTCTGTCTCAGGCTGCCATCTCCCTGGTCCTTCCTCCCCTGCCTTCCTGTCCTACTGTTAAGGATGCTGGACACACCTGGACAACTTAGGACAATCCCTCCATGTTAAGGTCACATGATTATCAATCAATTTTATCTGCAACCTTTATTCATTCTCGTTTGCAATGTGCAATGATTTATTCACAGGTTCCAGAGATGAGGACATGGAAATCTTTAGGAAACTGTTATTCCGCCTATCACATCTGTGAACTCATATTTAGACTTGCAGCAGGTTCTGCACAATTTAGGCCACAGTGGAGATGGAGAAATGACACTGAGAAAATTGCTTAAGTCTTACACAGGAACAGAAAACCAAACATCTCATGTTCTCACTCATAAGTGGGAGTTGAACAATGGGAACACATGGACACAGGGAGGGCAACACCACACACCAGGGCCTGTGGGGGGCAAGGAGAGGGAGAGCATTAGGACAAATACCTAATGCATGCGGGGCTTAAAACCTAAATGACAGGTTGATGGGTGCAGCAAGCCACCATGGCACATGCATACCTATGTAACAAACCTGCATGTTCTGCACATGTATCCCAGAACTTAAAGTATAATAGCAAAAAAAAAAAAAAAAAAAAGATTACAGTAACTGCTCAAAAAACTTAAAAAAAGAAAATTACTTAAGTTTTAATGTATGAAGTGTGATTATGACATCCTAATTTTAAAAAATGATGAGAGGAATATTTGACAAGTCACAGTTCATAGCAATCCATTCTTGTCAGCAAATGCCATCTTTTGATATTGGGGAGAAACCTACGATCATCAATTTGGTGTTTGTACATCTAGTCCATGTTTTATCCTGCCTACAAATATATATCCTAAAAGCAGAACATAATTATTTTATTTATTTATTTAACTTTTATTTTAGGTTTGGGGGTACATGTGAAGGTTTGTTACATAGGCAAACACGTACCAGGGGTTTGTTGTACAGATTATTTCATCATGCAGGTATTAAGTCCAGTACCCAATAGTTATCTTTTCTGCTCCTCTTCTTCCTCCCATCCTCCACCCTCAGGTAGGCCCCAGTGTCTATTGTTTCTTTCTTTGTGTTCATAAGTTCTTATCATTTAGCTCTCACTTATAAGTGAGAACATGTGATATTTGGTTTCCTGTTTCTGCATTAGTTTGATAAGGAAAATAGCCTCCAGCTCCATCCATTTTCCCACAGAAGATACGATTTCGTTATTTTTTATGGTTGCATAGTATTCCATGGAGTATATATGTACCACAATTTCTTTATCCAGTCTATCATTGATGGGCATTTGGGTTGATTCCGTGTTTTTATCATTGAGAATAGTGCAGCAATAAACATAGGCATGCATGTCTCTTTATAATAGAGTGATTTATATTCCTTTGGGTATATACCCAGTAACAGGATTGCTGGGTTTCATGGTAGTTCTGCTTTTTGCTCTTTGAGGAATTGCCACACCGATTTTCACGATGGTTGACCTAATTTACTCTCCCACCAAAAGTGTATAAGCAGATCGTAATTATTTTAAATAGCACATTTCAAACAGTTTTCTTGACAATTTCAAATTCTGGGGGTATTGTCTTTTCACTTTGATTAGATCATTGTTGTTTTTATTTTGCATTGTACTTGACAGGGAGCTTGTACTAAGAGGAGGACACCTGTCAACTCTGCTATTAAAATAATTCGTGTCCATAATTAGTTTTATCTTTAATGCATGGATTCTTCCAAGATAACGTCTTTGCCACTTGAAATTTTGTGAACATTAGTTTTCTTAAAAACAGATAATATAATCTGTAAATCTACTAAATCCTGCACAGAGATTGTAATTCATCTCAATACACCCAACACGATCGTCACTGCTAACTGCATTATAGTATGGAGTTTTGCTCCACACAGGTTGCTGCTAGCATAGTCACACATCGCATAACAACATTTCCGTCAGTGATGAACCACATAAATAATGGTGGTCTTATGAAATTATAATGGGGCTGAAAATTCCTATTGACATTGTAGCTGTTGTGACATCAGAGCACATGCAACACTCACATATTTGTGCTAATGCTGTTGTAAACAAACCTACTGTGCTGCCAATCATATAAAAGTATAGCAAACACAAATACATATAGTATATAATACTTGATATTGATAGTAAACAATGATGCTACTGGTTTATGTATTTATACTTTACTTCTTACTGTAGAGTGTAGTCCTTCTATCTAAAAAAAAAATGTTCAATGCAAAACAGCCTCAGGCAGTTCCTTCAGAAGGTGTTTCAGAAGGCATTGTTATCATAGGAGATCATAGGAGATGACAGCTCCATGCCTGTTATTGCCCCTGAAACACCTTCCCGTGAAAGAGGATGTGGAGGGAGAAGACAGTGATATTGATACTGACCCCAGAGACATTGATGATTAGGCTGAGGCTAATGTGTGTGTTTGCATCTCAGTTTTTTCTTTCCTTTTTTTTTTGAGACAGAGTTTTGCTCTTGTTGCCCAGGCTGGAGTGCAATAGTGCAATCTCAGCTCACCAGAACCTCTGCCTCCTGGGTTCAGGGGATTCTTCTGCCTCAGCCTCCCGAGTCGCTGGGATTACAGGCATGCACCACCATGCCCGGCAAATTGTGTATTTTTAGTAGAGACGGGGTTTCTCTATGTTGGTCAGGCTGATCTCGAACTCCCGACCTCAGGTGATCCGTCCTCCTCGGCCTCCCAAAGTGCTAGGATTAGAGGCGTGAGCCACTGCATCCAGCTGGATCTTAGTTTTTAACAAAGAAGTTTAAAAACTTAAAAAAAATTAATAGAAAAGGGCTTATAAATAAGGATGTAAAGAAAAAATATTTTTGTACAGCTGCAGAAGGTCGATGTGTTTGTGTTACAAGCTAAGTGATATTTTAAGAGTCAAAAGGTTCTTTAAAAGGTTTATAAAGTAAAAATGTTACAGTAAGCTAAAATGAATTTATTATTGAAGAAAGTAAATTTAAAAATTAAATGTAGTATAGCCTAAGTGTACAGTGTTTATAGTCTACAGCAGTGTGGAGTAACGTCCTAGGCCTTCACATTCACCCATCGCTCCCTCACCGACTTACCAAGAGCAACTTCCAGTCCTGCAAGCTCCATTTATGGTAAGTGCTTATCAATATACAGGCTTATTAACTTTTACGTGTTATACCATATTTTTACTGTACTTCTTCTATATTTAGATATATTTAGATACATAAATACTTACCATTGTGTTACAATTGCCTATAGTATTCAGTACAGTAACAGTGCTATAGAGGTTTGTAGCCTAGGTGTGTAGTCAGCTACACCACCTAGGTCTGTGTAAGTAAACTCTATGATGTTCACACAATGATGAAATCGCCTAAGGCCACATTTCTCAGAATGTATCCCTGTAGTTAAGTGACATATGACCTTCTGGCATGTGGGCCTAGTGAGGCTACCAGTGTTAAACTATAAGTCAGATATTGTTACAAGCTAATGTTCCTTAGGTTTTTAGATAAAAAATAAATAGAAAAAGAAGCTGCAACTTCCCATGCTTCCACGGATTATCCTGTGTACCCCTTTTGATACATGCATTTTCTGTTGTTACTTTGTATACCTCTTTGAATTCATTACTTTGGAGAACTTACTTCAAAGATGATCCTTTAGCTTGAAAAATAGTTCAGTAAGTTTGGGCGACATGAGTTCTAGTGTCATAAACATTGATAAACCAGATTTCTTTTGAAACCTAAAGAGCTAGACCAAGCAGCAGCCAGGCAGATCAAGAGTCTCTTCCTATAAACTGTGACTAAAATGACTGACACTCTGGATTTTCTTTCAGTGGCACTGCAGGGAAGGAGAAGGATAGTAACAGAATGGAGGAATCAGGCTGCAATGGAAAATTTCCCAACGAGGAGTTCTGTTGTTTTGCCTATAGACAGAAATTTAGATGATGCATTGCGAATTCTATCTTGGAAGTTGCTTATTGGATCATAAGCCCATAGTTGCTTGATAGTTTTTGTATTCCAATGATTATTCCTCCACAACAAACTCAGGTAAGTTAAATCCCACAAATCATTATTTTTTCATGCATATAGGTGAGGAGAGGTAAGCAAAGATATATCAAAATGTTTTGATTGAGTACTATGGGACTTTTCCAGTGTAAAGCTAAAGTCTTCATGATAGCTTAATGCCACAACGAATATTATTTTCTAATGTTCTAATACATTGCCTCCCTCTTTTTTGGAAAAAATATAATACTTCTACCCACACCTTTATATTGACTTAAAGCAAATTATTATTTTGTCTTTTTTGATGTTTTTCAATATGAGAATGATGCCTAAAGTGTACGTTAACATATTGTTAGCCTCTTTGACAGGAAATATGTATTTTGGTGTTTTCTAATATTGGCTCATTCAATTTGTCATGCTGGAGTCCATCAGCATTTATTGGTTGGTCCATCAGCATTTACTGGTTCATCCATTGGCATTTACTGGAAGAAAGGCCTGAGGATTGATGAGAACGTCTCTTGAGAACAAACTCAGTCATGCTGATACGTTGTTTTCACATATCAATATGTAGAGTTAATTTGATGGAGTTGAGCCTGGAAATCCAACAGGAGACCAATTTCCCTTGAAAAAAAGAAAATCCTGTCCCGATGGAAGAATCTTGACCTGAAACTAAGTGTATACCACCCTCTACTAGATTATCTTTCCACTGTTGTAAGAGGACTGGAAAGCATTAACTGTTAGTAGTTGAATCATATATTATTTTGTTATACATATTCATATATTTAAGGATAAAAATCTAAGTACCCTCTAAGAAATCTGTATAATATAAAATAAAATTGTACTTGTTGCAGGAAATTTTTATGTGATTTTAATGCACACTTTCTTCTAGGCTAAAAATGAAGATGTTGACCAGATGACTAACACTGAAAAATAAATGCAAGCTTTGTAGTCTTGATTTTATCCTTCAAGTAAATACAGTTGAAATTCAAAGAGAGGTTTGGGAGTAGGATGAGACATGAAGCAAGCTATGTATGTGAAGATGGTTATAGATGAACTTTTATGAAGGCAAAAGAGAGTAAGCTCTTTGGATAATTTTTTCAGAAATATGTGTTTACTTAAGTTTTATGTAACTTATATTTCTTTCTTATAATTTTAAGACCATGGATTATTATAAAAATATTGGTTTAACTGCATTTTCTGAAAAGATTCATTGTCTATGTGCTAAAGAGAACCGGTCAATTTATTTATTTTTCCTTTTCCAAATAACAAGTCTTTTGATGGACAGAAAGTAAGATTAGTTTCTTAACATGGAAGCATGTTATGTCTCCCTATCCAGTGAATATTTTCTTACTGATAAATGTAGGAATGCACAGTTTTAAAAGAACGGAACAATGTATAGCAAGAAAAAATTTGTCAGATCTAACTATTCACTAATGGACCTTAATATTGTCTTGATAGATGACATGAAAGAATTTTTGGCCAGGCAGTGGAGATAGACAGTACCATTAGCTGAAAACAATAAGACAATGACATGCCATACTAGAAATATTAAATCATTCTTCAAGTCCTCAAACAGAATTTGCCAACCATAATCTCAATATTATTATAAATGAATTAATTAAAACATTTCCTTTTACTTTTGCCTTATTGATGGACACACTCATGAAATATTTACTCCAAAAATTACTTTTGCTATTGTGATTAACCAAACTGCTGCTTAATTAATAATGTTGCCCTCATGAGAAACTGTCTAGACATCATGTTTATCAGCAATTTGTAGATGGCTGACTGTTGTGTAGTTCTTGATTTCCCAGAATTTGAATTTAAATAGTCTCTGTGGCTTTCTGCTTGCCTACAAGAAATGGAAAACGCATTCTTGCCAATAACAAACACATGCAAAGTAAATAACATCAGCACAACTGTCTTGATTATCTCTGCTTTTAATAAAATTTGGAAAGAGTCATTCATTTTAAAGACGTTTGTCTTTCACTAAAGGTATCCATTTCTGTAGTTATATAATTTAAAATGACTTTCTTCTCTATATTGTAAATTCTGACAGCATACATTCCATCTTCTTTGATATATTTAATTAATGCAAATGACATAAAGCTACATTCTAACTCCACTTTTTGTTAAGAGATTGATTAGTTTTTGCAAATAGGATTTGTATGTGGGATTGGTTTGTTTTGACCTGCAGGCCTTGTATAAGAATTGACTAGATTAGGTTTCTCACCTGTAGGTACTAGGAGGATAACCATTGGCTGTGTGTCCTGCTAGCTGTGAATCTTAAGAATGAATTAAAAAATTGAGTCATCCCTGAAATCATGTGTCTTTAGTGACCACTTTTATTTGAAATAGAGGGATTAAAAAAGGTCCTCCAGGGAACTCAGAGAAGAGAGGCATTCAATGAGAGGATTGCTGGGCTTGAAGAAAGGCAGAAGAATCCTTGAACAACATAACTCCCCAGTCACTCTCCTAAGTTTCCCCACATTCACACCAACATTGAAGCCTTAAAGCTTAAAAGAATCCTTAAGGAATGATAGACGTTTCTCTATTTAATATATGGTGTATTAGTCTGTTCTCATGCTTCTAATAAAGACATACCTAAGACTGGGTAATTTATAAAGGAAAGAGGTTTAATGGACTCACAGCTCCATGGCTGAGGAGGCCTCACAATCATGGCAGAAGGCAAAGGTGGGGAAAAGTCATGTCTTTACATGGTGGGAGGCAAGAGAGTGTGTGCTGGGGAACTCCCCTTTATAAAACCATCAGATATTGTGAGACTTATTCACTATCATGAGAACAGCATGGGAAAAACCCACAGCCAAGATTCAACTACCTCCCACTGGGTCCCTCCCATGACATGTGGGAATTATGGGAGCTATAATTCAAGATGAGATTTGGGTGGGGACACAGCCAAACCATAACATTCCACTCCTGGCCCCTACCAAATCTCATGTCCTCACATTTCAAAATGAATCATGCCTTCCCAACTGTCCCCCAAAGTCTTAATGCATTTCAGCATTAACCCAAAAATCCAGAGTCCAAAGTCTCATCTGAGATAAAGCAAGTCCCTTCCACCTATGAGCCTGTAAAATCAAAAGCACGTTAATTACTTCCAAGATACAATGGGGGTACAGGCATTGGGTAAATACACCTGTTGCAAATGGGAGAAATTGGCCAAACAAAGGAGCTACAGGCCCCTTGGAAGTCCAAAATCCAGCAGGGCAGTAAGCGCCAAAATGATCTCCTTTGACTCCATGTCTCACATCCAGGTCACACTGATGCAAGGGGTGGGTTCCCATGGTCTTGAGCAGCTCCACAGCTGTGACTTTGCAGGGTATCACCCCCATCCTGGCTGCTTTCATAGACTGGCATTGAGTGTCTGTGGCTTTTCCAGGTCCATGGTACAAGCTGTCAGTGGATCTACCATTCTGGGGTCTGAAGGACAGTGGCCCTCATCTCACAGCTCCACTAGGCATTGCCCCAGTGGGGACTCTGTGTGGGGATTCCCACTGCACATTTCCCTTCTGCACTGCACTAGCAGAGATTCCCCTTGAGGGCTGTGCTCCTGCAGCACACCTCTGCCTGGACATCCAGGTATTTCCATACATTCTCTGAAATCTAGGTGGAGGTTCTCAAACCTCAGTTCTTAATTTCTGTGCCTCTGCAGGCCCAATACCATGTGTATGCTGCCAAGGCTTGGGGCTTGCACCCTCTGGAACAACAGCCTGAGCTGTACATTGGCCGCTTTTAGCCACGACTGGGATGCAGGGCACCAAGTCTCTGGACTGTACAAAGCAGCAAGGTCTGGGCCCAGCCCATGAAACCATTTTTTCCTCCTAGGCCTACCAGCTTGTTATGGGGGGGGCTGCCATGAAGACCTCTGAAATGCCCTGGAGATATTTTCCCCATTGTCCCAGCAATTAACATTTGGCTTCTATACAAATTTCTGCAGCCAGCTTGAATTTCTCCTCAGAAAACGGGTTTTGCTTTTGAATTGCATCATCAGCCTGCAAATTTTCTGAACTTTAATGCTCTGCTTCCCTTTTAAACATAAGTTCCAATTCCAAACCATATCTTTATTAATACATAAATACATTAATATATTAATACTTAGCAGCACCAAATCACCTCTTAAATGCTTTGTTGCTTAGAAATTTCTTCTGTCTGATACCCTAAATTATCTCTCTCAAGTTCAAAGATCTACAGATCTCTAGGGCAGGGGCAAAATGCCACCTGCTAAACATAGCAAGAGTCACCTTTATTTTACTTTCCAACAAGTTCCTCATCTCTATCTGAGACTACTCAACCAGGACTTCATTGTCCATATCACTATCAGCATTTTGAACAAAGCTATTCAATAAGTCTCTAGGGAGTTCCAAACTTTTTCACACCTTCCTGTCTTCTGAGCCCTTCAAACTGTTCCACTCTCTGCCTGTTACCTAGTTTCAAAGTTGATTCTACATCTTTGGGTATCTTTACGGCAATACTCCACTCCTGGTACCAATTTACTGTATTAGTCTGTTCTCACACTGCTAATAAAGACATACTACCCAATACTGGGTAATTTATAAAGGAAAGAGGTTTAATTGACTTACAGTTGCACATGGCTGGGGAGGCCTCACAATAATGGCAGAAGGCAAATGATGAGTAAAATCATGTCTTACATGGTGGCATGCAAGAAATCATGTGCAGGGAAACTCCCCTTTATAAAACCAGCAGATCTCATGAGACTTGAGACTTATTCACTATCACAAGAACAGCATGGAAAAGTCCCACTCCCATGATTCAATTGTCTCCATCAGGTCCCTCCCATGACATGTGAGAATTATTGGAGCTACAATTCAAGATGAGATTTGGGTGGGGACACAGCCAAACCATATCACACAGGTTCTACAATACTGTTTGTTAGTTATTTTTTCCTCAAGTTCAAAATGACTCTCTGAAATCCTTCACCAAGTCTGCCTATGGGAGGCAGACAGAGACTGACACACTGCTCTGTGCAGAGCTTTATTCCAATGAAAGTCATTAAGTTGAACATTTGTGAATAGAAAGCTTCTATATGTAACGTATTTCAGTTAAGGTATTAAGTAACTTCTAAGAGAAAGCATAGCTACTTAATGTCAGAAACTTTGCAGGGATTTTTACCCTACTTATAAATTAACAAATTAGTCTATTACTGTTCCGTGGGTGCTGGGTCAGAAACAAAGGACTTTTATTCACAGTGCAGAGGGCAACACAAGTTTCATATTTCTTTTCTCCATTTATCATGCCTCTTGGGCCTTGATGGATGCTCGCACACCTGTGGGTTGTGTTACTGGAAGGAAATTCTGTGCTGTTTTCACAGTAAGGTGAAGCCAGCCTACTTTCTGTGGGGGTGAGATGGGGAAGAAGTTACCTCATGCACGAAGGTTGCTTGATGAAAGCACAACACTGAGAAATTCTCAGGTAAAGAGCAATGACACATGTAGAGGTTAATAGAATATCTGTAGATGGTATTTAAAGCCATGTGACTAAGGAAGTGAGTGAAGTCAGAGAAGGGGTCCATGGATGAAGTTCTGGAGCATCACAACATTCAGCAATTGGAGAGAAGACTAGAAACCAGCAAAAGAGACCAAAAAGGACTGACCAGAGAAGTATAAGGGGTACAGAAATTGAGGCTATTGGCTGTGTTAAAGGTCTCTGATTGGTTAAGAACAATGACTGAGCATTGAACACTGGACTGGACCAGTGGAAGACATCAGTGGTCTTAATTATGGTCATTTTGGCAGAGAGAAGAGCAAAAATCCGATCAGAGCAGGTTCAAGAGAACATAGAATGTTAACAGTTCTTTCAAGGAGTTTTACTGAAAGAGGAGGAGAAAAAGGATAGTCGCTGGAGAAAAATATGAAATCAGTGAGGTTTCTTTATTTTCTTAAAGGTGAGTTTTAAAGCAATTATAGCATGTTTGAATTTTGATGGCAATAAGCACCTTCTTAAATCTTTATTCACAATTTGAGGTAGGTACTCAGTAACAAAGATTATTTCACTGGTGCAAATGCACATGCACTTGTTATCCACTTCCAGTCCCTTTATGATCCTGTCTCAGCCTGGCTCCAAGGCTTATCTTCCACTCTCCTCTGCCATGCATCTGTACTCCAGCTCCCTGAGTACACCCCATTCTTTGCTTGCCCATGACCCCCTCACCCTGTTCTCACATCTCTGCATGCACAAACCCTCTCATTCTTTAAGCCCAGTTGTAAATGTCACTTTCTTTGATTTCTTTAGTTGATCCATCTCTAGTCTGAACAGTCTCTGCACTTTGTTCTTATATCTGTAATGGCAGCTTCAAGGTACTTCTTTGTATCACAGCATTGTGTCCATTCGTTATCTTCTAAGTAGGTCCTGGAAGGCAGGAACTACCCTCCGAGAGACCTGATGCAAAGATCATGTCCTCTGAGAGTCCTGCCCCAGCTCCATCAGGGAGAGAATCTGCTTCTTCCTCTACTTTGACACATCATCATACTCCTTGAATAAGGCACATTTCACATGGTGATTATACTTATTTACATGTTTGTCTCTACTATGAAGCTCTTTCAGGATGAGAGCTTTTTCTCAATTCAACTTTGCATTTCTAACACTGAGCACTGCCTGCTAAGAAGAGTGTTTCATCAAATGCTTCTGAATGAATAAATGAGAAGAATTGCATTGCAAAGTGAGGTAAGGGAGGAAAACCAGGATGTCTGAAATACAGTGGATGAATTTCAGAACTCCAGCATGGTAGCAATTCTGAAGTTCCCTTGTGGGTCACCATGTTGCTCAGCCACTGTAAACTCCAGCTCTGCTTGTGTGCATCAGAGTTATTGCCATGATTCAATAAGTTCTCCAGATTTTTGCTGCCTTGCTTTGATATTGTGTGGATCATGCACTAAACATGAGAACAAGCCAATGATTATATAATACCATCTTTAACAGATGGGGGAATTATAAACATGTGGAAAGAAAAAGGATAGCAGAGTCTTTTCATTTATGGGTTAACTTTAGTTGATTTTACATGAAACCAAACATTTGAAAGATATTAAAAATAGCTACGGATATTTCAGAATGCATACTGCTTCCTTCACTGGAGAGAGAGAAATAATATGATAGGATAAGACTTTTCCAGTCACCCGGTTGAACTGATACAGCGGTTTTCATCAGGCAGGCAGTGTTCCAACCCTCATAGCAAGCCTGAATTCAGCATACCCTCTTGTCCTAAGTCAGGATGATAAACAACGGAATGTCCAGATACATAACATGTGGCTACTAATTTGGGAAACTTTCAAGTCCATCTTCTAAGGGGTTGAGGGCTCAGCTTTGTCCAAGGGTTCACCCTCAGTGGATTGGACAGCAATATGGTTTGGCTCTGTTTCCCCACCCAAATTTCACCTTGAATTGTAATAATCCCCATGTGTCAAAAGTGGGACCAGGTGGAGATAATTGAATCATGGGGGTGGTTTCCCCCATGCCATTCTCATGATAGTGAGTGAGTTCCCATGAGATCTGGTGGCTTTATCAGGGACTTCCCCCTTCTCTTGGCACTCATTCTCTCTCGCGCCACCCTGTGAAAAGGTGCCTTCTGCCATGATTGTAAGTTTCCTGAGGCTGCCCCAACCATGATGAACTGTGAGTCAATTAAACCTCTTTCCTTTATAAATTACCCAGTCTTGGGTATTTCTTCATAGCAGCGTGAGAACAGATTAATACAGGCAGCATATTTATCCTTCCTTATTCTAGAGGGCTTATCAAGAAACTCTGAGACTGAAGAAGAGGCAGCAGGTGGACAGTTTCATCTCCCCATGCTTTGTGGCCACATTTCTTTTTCTATGGCTCCTGAGAGGGCCTTTTGGTGCAACTGTCACCCAGGCCCATCTGTGCTGTCTTGTGCGCCCAGCAGAACAGAAGTCTAGGCTCTTAGGATCCTCAGGGGAAGAAGTCTTAGGAGAGACGGTCCTCTTATTTATTTGGATCACTCTGGAGAGAGTGTGACTCCCAGTAATACCTAATCTGTTTGTTTTTAATCAAGCTGCTCCTACTTTTCCTTCAGGAATCCAGAATTAGAGCTGCATCTTTTATGGAAGTGTCTTATGCCAAGTGAAGCCTGAAATTATGTGAAGAAATTTGGTTCACTCTTCTAAGAGTCCCACTGGCACCCTGGACTCCAAATGAATCAATGAATATGGAAATAAGTTGTTTTCTCCACGATGACCATAAAAATGCACAACAGCAACAGCATCACATTTATTCAAGCTCTGGGGATTTACTGCCCTTATGTGTATGGGAAGCACTTGTGGAGCCAGTTTCAAAATGAAAAACAAATGATTCGCTGGCCTCTACCAAGAAAGATAAGACTTTCAATGACATGCTTCTGTGATGCAGACACTCTGCACACACCAGCTCAGCAATATCATGGAGGACATCAATGTTACCCTGACTCACAAAGAACCTTGTTCTAAGATAATGCATTTCTGGTAGCAAGTCATTAAGGAATAAGAACATTGCGTAAGATTTTTTTTGTAAAGGGGCCTATTTAAGTAGATCATTTCATGTAGGACTTTTCTAAGTGTACCTTGCCAAATTCAATAATTCTTCAATGGTATTATGTGACTAGTTTGATAGGGTCATTATATGTGAGTGTTATGAGGTCATTTGAAGAAAAATACTTCTATCAAGGAAAAGTTCCATCTAATCTTTACCCATTTACAATCCAAAATGTAAACTAAAAGAGAATTCATAAATGTGTCACGTGACTATGAGTATATTTTGAGGATAGAGAGTGGTTTTTGTCGTGTCAGAATGTGACAGGTAAGGTCTTGGGTTGGGTTGAGTATACATGTCTTTGTGGCTATGGGGACTTATAAATTATCTAGGTTACACTGAGCTCTGCCTCCTCCATGCCTGATCATTTAAATGCAGTCAGACCCAAAAAACTGGAGTAAAAGTTGGGCTTGGGCAGGAGCTCTTGGCCTGTATCTATTCAGGCTGACCTCAGACTTGCTTATTCAACCTCTGTCCCACATTCCCATCTTGAGCTATTGACTTCAACCTCTAGCTACTTAAAACCTTTGTTCTTACCACTCATTTTGTATCTGGTTTCTGGTTGACTAGAGCATTTGGACTCTTTTTGTGCCCCTTTCATTTTGGGGCACCCTCAGTATTTCAGGAAGCATATTTGTGCCAATGGATCCTCAAATACAGATTTCCACAGAACCACATAACTCAGCAGTAGGTGTTCATCTCCAGGTTGTATGCATTGAGAGCTGAGGTCCCCAGAGCAGCCACTGGGAGGCAGTGGATAGCAGAGCAGCTGTGCTCTGATCCCCATGCTTAGGCAGTCAGGCACCACCCTCTGGGCATACAGACTGACATGTCCACCCCCTGCCTGTCTGCTTCTCACTGAGCAGCTGACTTAGCCAATAAGGAGCCATTGAGGGTATGTTTTTACAAATGGCAATGTCTGGAGCTCTTTCTGTTGCAGGTGCTGCTCCTGCCATCCAGTGAGTCATGGTAAACTCAGTAGACTGTTCAGTCCCTCAATGCAGATAAAGCCACATGTAGAAATATGGAGTTTATAGTTCTCAGGAGAATCTAAGAGAAAGACAGGCATTCCTCTATCCATATGTGTCTGTGGAAGTTGAGAGGAGATGTTTCGTAGTAGGGAAATCTGCTTTCCTGTAATTGAATGGTGTTTCATGGCCTTCCTAACTTGCGGGACGTACGTAAAAGTCCTACCTAGTGAAATGTAGCAGATGCTGTGATATATATGGCTGAATCAGCAGATGGAGTCCATGGCACCTAATTCCACTGCCTTGCACAAGAGTCAAAATTAGGCTGATGATGCTGTAGGCCCAGCTCTGAGAAGGCCCCAGGGTGTTATGTGTGAGAAACTGGCCACAGTATCAGCTTTCTCACTCTCTCTCTCTTCTTTTTTCTTAAGATAGAGTGTTTTGCTGTGTTTTCCAGGCTAACCTTGAACTCCTGGACTCAAGTGACCCTCCTGCCTCAGCTTCCCAAGTGGGAAGTAGCTCATATTGGAGGCCCACACCACTGCTCCCAGTTCAGTACCATCTTTTGTTACTGATAAACCTTTGAGTGAAGCCCATTGTGTAGCCAAGGATCTGCTCATCCTCCATCATTGCTGCAACAGATCACAGACCATCCACTCCAGGATCAAGGGTGGGAGAGGATCTCATGTCATTGACTACTGGGCCTCCCCTATGGTCTTGGCAAAATGGACACCGAGTATCACCACTTTTCCTTTATTGTGCTCCTACATCCTCCTTGGATCTGAGATTTTGTGTCTTTTCTCTCCTGGCTGCTGGAAATAATTCACCTCTATTCTCAGGACCATTACTGTTCTTGGGTGGCAGGGATTCAAGGGGTTCCATCTGACACTTGGGGGATCAACATGAGGCCACTCTTGCCAACAGCGTTGCTCTGATATACCCAGGTCTCAGGATGGGTTTCAGCCTTGTTCCTGGGATCCAACACTCACCTCACAGTTGATGGTTATGGTGGTCAAGAGTCCATCTTTGTGGTCAGAGAGATCTCAGTTTAACTTTTACCTTTGCCACTACTATTAGAGTGAGCCTTGGGTAAGGTATTTAACCTCACTGAGCCTCAGTTTGTAATCTGTCAAATAGATATAATCATACTACTTCACCAATTATTGTGAAGATTATCAAGATAATGGATATCTAGTGCTTAGCACAGGGTTCAGTTGGATAGTATTTTGAACACTGTATGTTCATTAATTCACTAAGTCCTTCTATCTCCAAGTGCTAAGTTGTATTGTTGATTTTATTCTATGTATGAGAAAATCGAGGCACAGAGTTTAATTAACATGTCCCCAAACCACTTAGGTAGGGACACTCTGGCTTTGGAGCCCATGATGTTAACCTCTCTGCTTACTGCTGATCAATATGCAGTTCTCCTTTCACAATCCAAAGCTGCATTTACTTAGCAAAGTAGTGGCAAGGTCTCTTATACTGTAATCCCCAGGATGATGGTGTAATTCTTCAGAGTAATCCTTTCTTAGAATTAAGTGCTATCCACCTCCACACGTTGCCCACTATATGCTATGTACTTTTTAAATGGTGGCTTAAGCTTTTAAAAGCATTTTTCTGCAGCACAAGAATTACAAGATTTGAGTCAAAAGCACAACATAGCTCCGGGATGCTTGTGTCTAATAATCTAGAGTTCTTAGACTTTACGTTTGGCCTTATTGTAACTTTTTCAATTCAGTGAGCAACAACCATCATTTTTTCATAATAATATGTTCAAATCAATAGAAATGAGAACTTTTTTCATGAATGGTACCCATTTTCTTTATTGCTTTTTTTTTTTTTAATTTCAGTAGCTTTAGGGGTATAAGTGGTTCTGGTTACATGGATGAATCGCATAATAGTGAAGTCTGAAATTTTAGTGTACCTGTCACCTGAGTAGTGTACATTGTACCCAATATGTAATTTTAAAAATTATTTTATATTTCTTTGTGGGTATATTGAAGGTGTATATATTTGTGGGGTACATGAGATGTTTTGATACAGGCATGGAATGCATAATAATCCCATCATGTAAAATGGGGTATTCATCCCTTCAAGCATTTTATCCTTTGTGTTACAAACAATCCAAATTATACTGTTTTAGTTATTTAAAATGTACAATGAAGTTATTATAGACTATAGTCACCCTGTTATGCTATCAAATACTAGGTCTTATTCATTCTTTCTAACTTCTTTTTTTATACCTATTAACCATCCCCAGCTCCTCTAACACCTCCCGCTACCCTTCCTAGCCTCTGGTAACCATCCTTCTACTGTCTATCTCCATGAGTTTGATTTTTAGATCCCACATAGAGGTGAGAACATACGATGTTTGTTTTTCTGTGCCTGGCTTATTTCACTTAGAATAATGTCCTCCAGTTCCATCCATGTTGTTGCAAATGACAAGATCTCAGGATCTCATTCTTTTTTTATGGCTGAACAGTACTCCATTGTGTATATGTACCACATTTTCTTTATCCATTCATTTGTTGATGGACATTTATGTTGCTTCCAAATTTTGCCTATTGTAAACAGTGCTGAAACAAACATGGGAGTGCAGATATCTCTATGATATACCAATTTCCTTTCTTTTGAATATTTACCCAGCAGTGCGATTGCTGGATTGTATGGAAGCTCTCTTTTCAGTTTTTTGAGAAACCTCCAAACTGTTCTCCATAGTTGCTGTACTAATTTACATTCCCATCAACAGTATACAAGGGTTCCCTTTTCTCCAAATACTTGCCAGCATTTGTTATTCCTATTCTTTTGGATATAAACCATTTTAACTGGGTTGAGATGATATTCCATTGTAGTTTTGATTTGCATTTCTCTGATCAATGATGTTGAACACTTTTTCATATGTCTGTTTGCCGTTTGTATGTTTTCTTTTAAGAAATGTCTATTCAGATCTTCTTCCCATTTTCTAACTGGATTATTGGAGTTTTTCCTATAGAGTTGCTTGAGCTCCTTATATATTCTAGTTAGTAATCCCTTGACAGAGGGGTAATTTGCAAATGTTTTCTCCCATTCTGTACATCATCTCTTCACCTTGTTGATTGTTTCATTTGCTATGGAGAAGGTTTTTAACTTTATGTGATCCCATTTGTCCATTTTTGCTTTGTTTGCCTGTGCTTGCGGGGTATTACTCAAGAAATTTTTGCCCAGACTGATGTCCTGGGGAGTTTTCTTAATGTTTTCTTGTAGTAGTTTCATAGTTTGAGACAATATGTAGTTTTTTAAAAATCACCTTATCCTCTTTCCACCCTCCTCCCTTCTGAGTCTCCAATATCCACTATACCACTCTGTATCCCTTTGTGTACCCATAGCTTAGCTCCCACTTATAAGTGAGAACACATGATATTTGGTTTTTCACTCCTGAATTACTTTGAATAATGGTCTCAAGTTCCATCCAAGTTGCTGCAGAAGACATTATTTCATTCTTTTTTGTGGCTGGGTAGTATTCCCTGGTGCGAATATATCTAATTTTCTTTATCCACTCTTCAGTTGATGGACACTTAGGTTGGTTTCATATCTTTGCAATTGTGAATTATGCTGTGATAAAAATATGCACGCTTGTGTCTTTTTGATATAATGATTTTTTTCCTTTGATTCCCATTTTCTTATTGCCCAAACTAAGAGTGCTGAGATGTCTTTGGAAAAGCCCCAGAACTATATTAACATGATATTTCCCTTCAAATGCTTGCATCTGGTTTTGGTCCAGGAGATTCATTATTTTTGGAGTGTAACTGATTGCTAAATGCTTTGATGAAATTCAGGTGCACTTGAATTTGCACCTTGAGGTGCATGTGTCTTGGCTTGTTTTGTGTTGCTTTAACAGAATACCTGAGACTAGGTAGTTTATAAAGAAAATATATTAATTTGGCTCACAATTCTGATGGCTGGAATGTTCAGAGTTGGGCATCTGCATCTGATGGGGGTCTTAGGCTGTGTCAACTTGTGTCAGAAAGCAGAGGGAAGCTGGCATGTGCAAATCGATCGCATGGAGGGAGAATGAAACCAAGGAAACCAGACTCTAACAACCTGTTCTCTCAGAAACTAATCCATTACTATGAGAGTGAGAAGTCACTTACTCCCAAAGGAGAGCATTAGTCTATTCATGAGGGATCTGCCCCACTGACTCAAACACCTTCCACTGGGACTCACCTCTCAGTATTGCCATATTGAGGAACAAATTTCAACATGAGTTTTGGCAGGGACAAAACAAACCATAGCACCTTGGATCATAGCACACTTGAATCCCTGCATAGCCTAGTAACTACATCCAAAAGTGAAGTGAGGTTAACTCATTAGGGCTTATTCTTAGAGTGTCTATGTTGACTTTTAGGCGTTCTAACATATTTGTTACTTACAGTACTTAAATAATATGTTTAATGGCCTGTTCCATTTTGGGGTGGGGAAGGGATCTTGTGGAGTTTTCTGCTTTATTATCTTTGGAATTCACCTTTTAGGAAAAAATTAAAAACTACCCTGGGAACAATCTTGTTTCTCTGCCATTGATGAAAGCCAGTTGTGTGATTTCTGGAAGAGAGGGATGAGCTCTGGGTTGTACGAGCCACACTCAAGCTGTTATGATGTAAATATTTCAAGTAGGATGTGCTACCAGTGCTGGTGACTGAGGCTGGGCTGTGGGTGCTCACAGGAGCAGCTGTGTTTCCATGGTGACAGAGCTGGCTCTTAGCAGCCTTGTTTGTCCCAGAGCCAGCCCCTTTGGGGAAGACAACTCAAGCCCAACTGCCAACACCCATCAAGTGAAGCATGTTCATATTTAACCAAATTCCAGAAAGGTATTCTGGAAGGAATTTCGGAGGTTGGAATGTTATTATTCAAAAAGGATATTTGGGCTGAAAGAAAGTAGTTTAAAAACCAGTGACATTTCTAGGTGTTTTAAAGATCTAACTTATAGTTTCTTAAAAAAAAAAATCCTTGCAGACATACCGTATTCCACAAAAATCCTAAAATAGAAAATAGATTTTTTGTAGCCATGAGTGAAAATAAATGGCACATCTGCTTCTATTTCAGGTGTTTAAAAATGCAAATTATTGCTGGGTACAGTGGTTTGTACCTATAATCCCAGCTACTCAGGAGGCTGAGGAAAGAGGATTGCTTCCTCTGGGGCTCACCTCCCAGTATTGCCATATTGAGGAACAAATTTCAACATGAGTTTTGGCAGGGACAAAACAAACCATAGCACCTTGGATCATAGCACACTTGAATCCCAGCATAGCCTAGTAACTATGTCCAAAAGTGAAGTGAGGTTAACTCATTAGGGCTTACTCTTAGAGTGTCTATGTCCCCATTGGGACTCTTTAGATAGTGTCAAGTCCTGAAGGCCACTAGATTACTTTAAACCAGTCTTGGCAAATCAGTTTATTTTTTCATTCATGGTTTCCCATCTCTTTAAATGAAAAAAAAAAATTACACCAACAGATTTGCTTCCATAAGTTTTTCTTACAATACAAATCTTTGATTCTATGAAAGTCCTCAATGTAATAAAAAACATTGCCTGTTCTATTAATTTGTTGAGTGTAAGACTATTTAGGTGAACCAATGTGCAGACACACCTGATTGTATTTTGTGTCTACATTTATTCCTTCATTCTTTCTTACTATATATGAGAAGTTCCTCCTCTTTAGACAACTCCTCTGCAGTGTTCCTTTGTTATCTTTACTCTCGAAGATTTTTCTGTTGCTCTATTGAGTTTGTCTCCAGTATGTCCTTTGCACAGACTCTTTCCCTTCTGCCTTCAAAAATGTGTAGTTCTCCCTTATCTTACAAAAATATAATTTGATTCTGTTATATCTTATAGCTTCTTCCTTCTACCCACAGATGTCAGAAATGAATGTTATCAGCTGCCTCTTCTCCTCGGTTTTTCATTCCTTGCTTAATTCATTGCAATCTGCCTTCTGGCCCTACTTTTCTGCTGAGATTGCTCTCTTAAAGGTTAACAGCCTACATTTTGTCAAATCTAATGGCCTTTTTATCCATCCAAATTCACATAGTGTTGACATTAGGACCCAACTAGACTGCAATTATTAGGTTCTGCTAAGCTTGCCTATCTCCATGCCAGCTAGAGCCACTTAACCAACCTCTGCATTTCAGCCTGGCCCCAGCACCTAGAAGCAGTTCTTGCTGTGCTAACAGTGGACTTAAAAAAATGGTGGGACAAAGCAACAAGTTACACCTTGACATTAGCAGCATGGTCTTTTGGGCATTAGACTGATTTTACCCTTGGGTAAAAGAGAACCATCAGGGACGCTCAAGGCTTGGTATAAACTTACGGTGGAAAAAATCTGCCTGAGATCTGGGAGGCAGGACTGACTCTAAAAGAGACTTTGAGAGGGTGTCAAACTCAGCCCTTAGCCTAGCTACTGTAAATAGCCAAGTGTTATGAACTGAATGCTTGTGTCCCCTCAGAATGTACATGTTGAAACTCTAATCCTTAACATGCTGGTATTAGGAGGTGACGCTTTTGGAAGGTAATTAGGTCATGAGGGTGGAGCCCCCATGATGAGACTAGTGTCCCAATAAGAAGAGACAGGAGAGACCCTGGTCTCCTTTTGTCTCTCTTCCCTACCACGTGAGGCTACAGACAGAAGGCATCCATCTGTGAATCAAGAGGGGGCCCTCACCAGAACCTGACTATGCCGGCACCCTGATCTTGGACTTCCTGTCCTCCAGAACTGCGACAAATACATTTCTGTTGTTTAAGCCACTCAGTCTATGGTGCTGTGTTGTAGCAGCTCAAATTGACTGAGACATCAACGTTGTCCTGACTCAATGAAGCAAAAAAAGAAAAAAAAAAGCCAGGATCTAGGCTTCAGGATGGTGATAAATTCTCAGAGTTGTTGGTTTTAATGATTAGAAACAAGTGAGGCTCATTTGAGAAGAGTCAAGGAAACTGGAAGCAAGGACAGCTCCATAAGAAAAGGGAAGATAAAACCAGGGAGTTAGCTGGAGTTGAATGCTACTTTCCTTCAAGTTTTGCAGAGAGGGAGTGGGGATAAGAGGACCCAGCCCACGAAATTAGGGAAGAAGGACCAGAACTTCTGACTACTGGCACAATCAGAAATAGATCAGTAAGTTTACAGCTTGATGCTCAAACTGGTGCTGGTTTACTCTAGGGTTCTCACAGATACCCCGCCTAGGATATGGAATTACTTCCAGACCCCAAAAGCTAGTTGGGAGAAGGCTCCTAACAGACTCTCAAGCTTTGCTGTCACTAATCTGGAACCTTAGAAGGGCTAAATGTGCATACTGCTTCTCAAACTGAAATCCTCATCCACACTACCTGAGATCTTGTTAAACTACAAATTCTGATTCAGTAGATTTGAAGAAGAGCTGAGATTCTGCATTTCTAGTAGACTCTGGAAGATTTTAGGTAACAGTGATGTTGCTGGTTTGTGACTGCTCCTCTTTGCATAGCAAGGAGTGCAGGAAGCAATTGTTATTATGAGCAGCTGAAGGAGGGCAGAGCCTATCTTTTAGAGGAATCAGCCCTGGCCTTTGGCCTTTCGTTTTAGTACCACTGAAATCTAATGAATGTGGAGGATAGAGTTAAAAGCAATGTGACTGTGTTAGTAAGCTACCATTTGTTTAAAAAATGTGAAGGAAGAGAATACATATATGTGTAGGCTTCTATATTGTGGGTTGCTAGTTGCCTATTCAATATCCCTTCTTCCTTTATTCTTTACCAACAGAACCCCTATATTTGGGACTTGCAAAGTATCCAGCTTAAAACCTACTTAAAACCTTAAAACCTACTTTAGGCTTAAGCCTAAAAGGCTAAACAATTAGATGTGATGTGGGATTTTCAAGAAAGCTCTTTAAAGGGAGCTGACTGCTGGGAGTGATATCCTTTTGTTCTTCCTTCTTCTTGCCTGGAATATTGATGTGATAGATTTCAATCTAGCAATTATGTTGTGCTCATGAGGTGACTTTAAGGATAAAAACTACATCCTGAGAATAATGACAAAGAAAGATTAAAAGTGCCTGAGTCTCTGATATTTACTAGCTTGGTGTGCCTGCCTCCAGACCTCTTTGACATGAGAGAAAAACAAATCTATACCTTCTAAGTGACTTCTATTTGGGCTCTTTTATGTGCTTAATTCAGTGTCTAAGTGATACTTATATGTATGTAATATTTCTGGAAGTTTATCCAAAGAACTGATAGCAGCTGCTGCCTCTGGAGAGGTGAACTATGCCCTGGTTTAAAGGCTGGGAGGAAAATTTAAATTTTGTAGCATTCCCTTCTCTCTAGTTTGGAATTTGCATTCCAAGAAGATAATATCAACAAACAAACACAAATAATAATAAATAAACAATAACAACAAAACACAAACAAAAGACTGAACAAGTGAAACCAAAACAAAAGTAATGTGAAAATCTTGAGTTCCTCGAGTATTCAAGAAAAAGATAATTTTGAATTTTCAGTTCCTAGTTTCAAATCCTTTCAGTGATATTTTCTTTTCACTAAAGGTGAAAATGGACCCAGCTTCATTATATAAGTTTCATCAGATATTTGTACATGAATGGAAATTAGCATGAATAATTGACATTCAGCTCAACTCTAATTTTCTGTCTTGCTTACTGGAGAAATTTACATCAGGATCACTATACAAATAATCAAAACTCCAGCATTTTTGCCACTGAAATCAACTAAGATTTGAAATTCATATTTATGATTGATAATAAGTGAGGAGGAAGAAATATTTTTGAAAGTGTCATTGTTTGTTGGGTCTTGATGCAATTCATTTAATCTATTATATGGAGTCCTGGGTTTTCATTGGTAGTATTATTTTATGTCCGGTATCCTGGGAGACACACATCTTTACATATGATCAACATGTAATTAATTAAGATTGTTTAAGAATTTTCTGCTAGCACAAACATCTTCATCTGCCTTTCAAGGCTCTGTTTTACAACAAACTCAATCTTCTGTCTCCTCTAGCCAGGAAAACATTCTACTGTGATGACCAAACTTTCCATACTTTCCTATCATTCCAGCCATTTGATCATGGATATTTCCAGGGTCTGGATATTGGCCTCCATTTTTACCTTCCCAGTTATATATATCCTTGTGTGTACACAGTTAGTTATGTGCATATGTGCATATGTGTGCACGCACACACACACACACACACATTCAAGGAGTAGCTCAAACCCTGCAGTAAACATCACCGGCTTCCCCTCACTTCTCCAGTTCACACTGAATCACCGGAACAAATATAACACACTGGTGTCCTTAGTCTATGTCCAGCCCATAGCCCATAGCTTATAGATATATTTCATTTGGTTCATATGTTGTTTCCTTAAAATGTTATGATGGTTGTCAAAAGGGAAATATTATTTTAGAAGGTCATTTTGGAAGATTTCACATAAAAATTCAAGTTTTTCATTTCTCTTAAAAAATTAGAGGAAAAATTGGACCTAAATTCTGTATATCAGCAGTCCACTCAAACTGAGTGGCTGCTACTCCTTGAAACAGTGCAATCACATTTTTTGGAGTCCTCACACCCTATTTGCAGGCCACTGAGCCATTTGAGTGTTTCTCCTTAACGTACGGACATGGAGGAGCCTTGACCCAGAGGGAAAAGCATGGATGGGAGGTGAGGTGAGCAAGTTGCCCTGAGCTCAACCTTTTATGCACAAATTTGTAGGTCTCTGCATTTATCTGGAGAAGTTGATTCAGTGACATTTAGAACCATGCTGCACTTCTTGGTACAGAGCTGTCCACTCTCGATAGCTATGTGAAAAAATTATACAATTTATTTTCCTCTTATTAAACCACCTTTTTATACTGATATACACTTTTGAGATGGAATAAAGCCTATTGAGTTAAAGGATCCCTCCCCATCCCTTTATTTTTTAGGTCATGAAATTGACCCACAGAACTAGTTATCACCACCAACAAATCTCATTGCCATTTCTTAACTCTTTTATGCTGGTGTGTCTGACCTTTCCAAATTAATGACAGATTCTCAGAGGAAGGAGTATCACCTTCTTCTATTTGTTTGTGAGAAGCTAATAGAAGACTGTGTGAATAAACAATGACCTAAATAATTTGTTACTAAATTAAACAACTATTTTTTTTTTACCAAATAAAACAACTGAGATTTTGACATGAGAGTACCTTTCTTTCTAATCTTTATATTTAAGAGTTCCTGTTCTTCATATTTGAATTTATTATTGAACCAGAGTAACAAGCCTGATTTTGTTTATTTATTTTCTTCAGAAATATGTTTGTATCTGTATTTTCAAACATGTGATTTCAGCATTTCACTAGGGTACTAATAATCACAGCCTGGAAAATATAAGGATATAACTAATTCATACTTCATTAGATTGAGAAACATTTTCTCACATCAGTTAAAAAGATGACAATTTTAAAAATGTCTGCCTTTTTCTCCACATGGTGCTAATGTGAAGTGAAGTATTTAACACTATGATGGAAGCAGATTTAGAAAGAGATTTTGCAGATGTCATTTGAAATGTTAACCTATGTTAGGATCTGACTATGAAATAATATTGTCTAAAGGACAATGCTCCTTCCTTTCCTTTTTATTTCTGTTTATTATTTTTTTCTAATTTGGAAAGATTTTACATTATATAATACATACAGATACCTCTACTCAGGAAAGTAATTAAATGGTTGTATAAAAAGGAACTATTAAGTATATGTAATCCTTGCTAAAATGAATTAAGGCAGCCTCAGGAATCTATTGTATCTTCTATGTCACTCATCTTCATCAACCCTAGTTTTATTGTTTGTGCCACTGCTACCAATTCTAATCCTACAAATAGCAGGAGTTTAAGCCTTATTCCACTGGTCATGGATTCTCAAATAGTTTTCAGCAGGGTCTTTCCTGACATCCCTACTTTAGTCTCATCATTCAGCTAGTATTTATTGTGTGAAGACGAAAAAGAGAAAGCGGGGGGAAGGCAAGGAAGAAGAGAAAGAGGATGAAGAGTGTGATGAAGAGAAAAGAAGGAGAAAGAGGGAAGAAGCCACATTCTTAAGGCTGAAACTATATCTTGTGGCTTTTGAAGGATTTTTATCTACATCTTAGAAATAGTAAAATTACCATGTGAATTGGTAAATAAGGAAGGAATTTTGTCTCTGTTCAAAAGGCTAACTAGATGTAGCATTTTAATAGTTAATAGTGAAGTCAAGCTGGCTCGATTTTTCCGCCACACAGCGACACTTGCTGTATTAGTCAGGGTTCTCTAGAGGGACACAACTAATAGGATAGGTGTATATATGAAGGGGAGTTTATTACGAGAATTGACTCACACGATCACAATGTGAAGTCCCACAATAGGCTGTCTGCAAGCTGAGGAGCAAGGAAGCCAGTCCGAGTCCCAAAACCTCAAAAGTAGAGAAGCTGATAGTGCAGCCTTTAGTCTGTGGCCGAAGGCCAGAGTGTCCCTGGCAAATCACTCTTGTAAGTCCAAGAGTCCAAAAGCTGAAGAACTTGGAGTCTGATGTTCAAAGGCAGGAAACATCCAGCACGGGAGAAAGATGAAGGCCAGAAGACTCAGCAAGTAAGTTTCTCCCACCTTTTTCTGTCTGCTTTATTGCAGCCGTGCTAGCAGTTGATTGGATGGTGCCCACCCACATTGACGGTGGGTCTGCCTCTCCCAGTCCACTGACTCAAATGTTAATGTCCCTTGGCAACACCCTCACAGACATACCCAGGAACAATACTTTGCATCCTTCAATCCAATCAAGTTGACAATATTAACTATCATACTTGCCTCTGCCCATTGGCCTTCAGAAGGGTCCAGCATCATGGTACCCTCCCACCTTGCTCTCTTTCAGATATTCTCAGATGCAGCAAACTACAGACATCTGGTAGTCTTCAAAGGATAAAAAATTAAAGGGACAAAGCCATTTAAAAATCATAAAGGGATAAAATTTTGGAAATACCACATTAGCAAATGGTGGGGAAGGACTTTGGTGATGAGAGGGTGGAATGAAAAACAAATGCCACACCCTTTCCTTTTGGGTACCACTTCCCTTTTGGGTAGACAGGCAAGCCTGCAGAGAGGGTACCTCAATCCTGTCCCTCTCCTATTGGTGAGAGGCTGCTGGTGAGTGTGCAAGCAGGTTCATTCCAAGAGCATCGACATCTAATGGTGCTCCAGGTGGAAGAGATGAAAACTCAAGTATGGAATGCTAATTCTTTGTTTATATACATTTCATACCTGGATGCTCTTTCTACACTATTGTATAAGGAGCACAGAGGAAAATAAAGTACTTTCATTGTGGGCAGAGAAACTACTTTTCAATAAATTAGAAAATAACTTCATGAAACATAAGTTAGTTGAAAGGAAGAACTGGCCTGAACAGAGAGTTGTGACCTGCATCCTGCATGTAGGCAGTGGGCTTGAATGAGGAAAGTACCTGTATGACATATCCTTTCATCGTTGCTCAAATTAGCTAACAAAAGGACAATTACAAACAAAGACAGAGCTATCAATACTTATTTGCTAAACATCTATTTGGTATTGAGTATACTTATTTGCTATCAGAGAGCATAAAAATGCTTCCATAATCCCCTTGGAAGGGCAGTGTTTTTAAATGTTTAGTAAATGTTGGCTTACTATCCTTCCAAGGGAGCTTATCAGAACATTTTAATGCTGCTTCAGATCAACTGATTGAAGAAGGGTAATTGTGGATTCCAACAGCTGAAACTATCACCTATTCAACTAAAGACATGTTCAAGATAGATTATTTTTACAGCCTTTTCTACACACCACACTCTAATTGGGAAGGTGAATATAGAGCTTGTATTAATATATATTTTCTCTGTCTTGAAACCAACCAAAATCATATTGAGAAACTTTGTTTTTTTTTATACCATTCCACTGTGGCCTCTCAACATGGAATTAGAAATATTAATAAGATATATTTTCTTTCTTTTCAAACCCAAACCTAATTAAAAGTTATGCCACGCTCATCCCAATGTCAGACCTTTGCTCACCAAATTCTCCTCTCCGAATCCTGGCCGTTGCTCAAGGTGTATCCTAGGTGCTCTGTCATGAAGGCTTCCTGAGATCACCTCGATCTTCTCTGGAATTCTATGTTGTGTCTATTCTGCATTTCTAAATGAAACATTACCTAACTAGTTTTTCTCAACTTACAAGAACCAGAAAAATATTTCTTCACTTCCTTAGGTACTTTTTAATCACTAAAAACATACTTATCCAAAAGTGGCATATCAGGTGTTCAATAATGGTTAGATTTTATCAGTGAGAAGTGATGGCTCCCTCCTTGGGAGAATCTACTATTTACTATTCTCATCCTGAGCTTATCAGCAATACTATATTACATTATTTTGGTGGTCTTCTGAGGGACCTCTTATGATGTTCAACAAGTTTTGTTTTATTTTATTTTATTATTATTATTTTTTTTTCGAGATGGAGTTTCACTCTTGTTGCCCAGGCTGGAGTGCAATGGCATGATCTCGGCTCACTGTAACCTCTGCCTCCCAGGTTCAAGCAATTCTCCTGCCTCAGCCTCCTGAGTAGCTGGGATTACAGGCACCTGCCACCATGCCCAGCTAATTTTTTGCATTTTTAGTAGAGACAGGGTTTTACCATGTTGGCCAGGGTGGTCTCGAACTCCTGACCTCAGGTAATCCACCCGCCTCAGACTCCCAAAGTGCTGGGTTTACAGGCGTGAGTCACCGTGCCTGGACTGTTCAATAAAATTTTGAATTTTTATTGTACTGTTACTTTATTTTATTTTTCTTTGTAACTTTGCATCTAGTCCATTGCTGACACACAGCATTTGTCTAAGAAACTTATGCTAAAAATTGAAAATAATTCTTTGGAACCTCTCAAATCAGTTCAACAAAAGGTAAGAAGGTCTCATTAAAAACCTGTTTGTTGAATAAACAACACAGAATAACACATAAATACATAACTCATTGCTCTAAAAGTAAGAAAGACTGATATAAGCTAAGAAGCAAGACAACTAAAAATTGTTCTAGTGGACTAATACAAAACTTCAGATAAAATAGGAAGGGTTGAAATAGATGGCAAAAAGCTAAATCACAAAAGATATTCACTTTTAAAGATGTCTAAAGTTAACAATTTTGTTTTTAAAGGTTACATTTCTGGTCTGGAAGGGAAAAAGCTTAGAAGTCGTCACTCCATGCTCCAACAATAAAAGCTGGAAAAACTGAAAAATCAACAACTCTTCTTAGATACTCAGAGAAGTAAGGTTGCAGGGCAAACCACTGCTCCCAAAATTGAAGATATGCACGTAGATACAGAGAATCACAACTTAATGGAACAGAAACCTAAACCGGGTAGAAAATTTTGGACCGTAATTGATGAATTGTTGGAGGCTTACAGTGGACAGTTTGAAAGTTAAAAAATGAGGACCCCACACATTTTTGTAAGTTTTATTTACAGGAGCTCCACCAAGTTCTCACAGTGAATATTAGAGAAAAATCTCCTTGTGCCCTCAGCAGGGCTAGGGGAAAAGAAACCGTTTTGAAATATGTCAGAGCATTCTGTTCTTAACAAGCCCTGCCCTCAAGAGAAACTTTTATTTTAAACATGACCTAAACTATTAGGATTTTATCAGAACCTAATGACCTGGGGAAAGAGAAACAGCCAACTCTAGCCTGCTTTATTAATCCTTTCTCATCTAAGTGGGAGAGCAAAAAACTAAGACTTATTTGTGAAGGTCACAATTCAGAGGCTCAAAAACTGAGACTTAATCGCAAGGCTGTAAAATGCATCACTTCCCCCTACACCTTACCACCACATTGTTAAAGGCACATTTATCATGTTTCCTTCTGCTCTGCACTTACGTCCAGCTATCAGAAAATAATTACAAGGCATACTAAAAGAGAACTTCAAACTTCTTAGTTGGAAGAGACAAAGGAAGTATCAGAGCCAGACTCAGAAATGGCATGAATGTTGGAATTACTGGAATAAAAATTTGAAACAACTATTATTAATATGCTAAGGGGTTTAATGAAAAAATTGGTCAGCATGCAAAACACAAGGACAGTGTAAGCAGAGAAATGGAATTCTAAGAAAAAAGTAAAAGGAAATGCTAGAGATAAAAAACATTGTATAAGAAATAAAGGATGCTTTTGTTGGGCTCATTACTAGACTAGACACAGCTGAGGAAAATCTCTGAGCTTGCGCATATATCAACAGAAACCTTCAAAATGAAAAAGCAAATAAAAAAACTAAGAAACAATAACAGTTATTTAAAAAACAAGAACAGGTTATTTAAAAACAGTGGGACAACTACAAAAGGTATAAAATATGTGTAATAAGAAGAGCAGAAGGAGAAAAAAGAGAGAAAGGAGCAGAAGTAATACTTGTAGTAACAATGACTGAAGAGTTTCTTAAATTAATATCAGATATCAACCCACAGATCCAAGAAGCTCCAAGAACAGGATAAATGCCAAAAAAAACTACATATAGGCCTATCATAGAAGAGAAGCAGGTAGATACAGAGATTCATAACTTAAAATCAGAAAATCAAAGATAAGGAAAAGAATTCTGAAAAAAACCAGAGGGAGAAAAAAAACACAACACTTTACTTACAGAGGAGAAAAGAATTACAACTGACTTATCCTTGGAAACCATGAAAGCAAGAAGAGAGAGAAGTGAAATATTTAGTGTTCAGTACACACATATGTTTATTGCAGCACTATTTACAATAGCAAAGACTTGGAACCAACCCAAATGTCCATCAATAATAGAATGGATAAAGAAAATGTGACACATAGACACCATGGAATACTATGCAGCCATAAAAAAGAGTGAGTTCATGTCCTTTGTAGAGACATGGATGAAGCTGGAAGCCATCATCCTCAGCAAACTAACACAGGAACAGAAAACCAAACACTGCATGTTCTCACTCCTAAGTGGGAGTTGAACAATGAGAACACACGGACCCAGGGAGGGGAACATCACACACTGGGGTCTGTCGGGGGTGGAGGCCAAGGAGGGAGAGAGCATTAGGACAAATACCTAATGCATGCAGGGCTTAAAACCTAGATGATAGGTTGATGGGTACAGCAAACCACTATGGTATACCTGTGTAACAAACTTGCACGTTCTGCACATGTATCCCAGAACTTAAAGTAAAATTAAAAAGAGAGAAGTATTTACTGTTAAGAAAAGACCTTCACCAACCTAAAATTCTGCACCCTGTGAAATTATCCCTTTAAACTGAAGAAGAAATAAATATTTTATTATAAAATAAAAAATTGAGATAATTTGTTGACAAGAAATTCTTTAGAGAGCTGTAAAGTAATATAGGTTAGAGAAACTTGTATCCACATAAAGAAAGAAAGAGCATCAGAGAAGGAATAAGTGAAGATAAAATAAACATTTTAGTTTTGCTTATTCTTAACTGACCTAATAGGCAATAGCTTATTCATAATAATAATATATTTGATTATATATGTTTACATATGCTTCTGTATGAGTAAAATAAATAAGTAGTGATACAAGGGATGGGAAGATAAACTAGGACTATTTTATTATTATGAGGCACTCACTCTACCTGGGAACTGGTATAGTGCTATTTGAAAGTGGACATGAAATTGTCGTGAATGTATATTACAAAGTCTAGGGCAATCACTAAAAAAAAAAGTTAAAGAAAGTATAATTGATCTGATAAGAAAGGAGAATAAACTTATATAAAATGCTCAATTAAAACCACAAAAGGAAGAAAAGGGTGGAAGGCAAAAATAGAAACAAAGAACAAATGTAACAAATAGAAAACAGCAACAAATGTGGTAGACATTAATCCAACTATATCAGTAATTACTTTAAATGCCAATGATCTAAGTATATCAATTAAAAGACAGAGGTTGTCAGAGTGGATCTGAAAACAAGACCCAACTACATGTTGTCTATAAGAAACCCTCTTTAAATGTAAAAACACATACAGATAAAAAGTAATGGGGTGGAAAAAAATATTCCAAGTTAACATTAATCAAAAGAAATAGGAAATAGCTATAATAATTATTGACAGAGTCAACTTCAGAAGAAGGAAAATTATCAGGGATAAAGTTCGACATTACATAATCACAAAGGGATCACTTCCCCAGGAAAACATAATAATCCTTAATGTGTATGGGCCTAAGAAAAGAGCATCAACATATGTGAGGCAAAAACTGATAGAAGAGCAAAGAGAAATAGAAAAATCCACTATTGTACTTGGAGACTTCAATGTCCCTGTTCAGAAATGGACAGATCCAGCAGGCAGAAAATCAGTAAGAACGTAGTTGAACTCAACACAACCATCAACAGATGGATATAATTGACATCTATTGACTATTTCATCCAGCAACAGTAGAATATACATTCTTCTCAAGCTCACATGGAACATTCAGCAGGAAAGAACAAATTCTGGGCCATAAAACACAACTTAACACAATTTAAAGCATACAAATCATACAATGTCTGCTCTCAGACCACAGTGGGATTAAACTAGAAATAAATCATGGAAAGATAGCTGGAAAATCTCCAAATACTTATAGATTAAGCAACATCCTTCGAAATAACATGAGTCAAAGAAGAAGCCTCAAAGGAAGTTTTAAAAATATTTCAAACTAAATGAAAATAAAAATAAAACAACAAAATTTGTGATATGCAGAGAAAGCACTGCTTAAAGAGAAATGTATAGCATTGAATACAAACATTAGATAAAAGCAACATATAAAATAAATAATCTAAGCTCCTACTTTAGGAAACTAGAAAAAGAAGAGAAATTTAAATCCAAAGTAAGTAGAAGAAAAGAAACAATAAAAATTAGAGCAAAAATCAATGAAATTGGAAAAAAATCAGTAGAGAAAATCAACAAACCATAAGTTTAATAGAAAGCTATTGAATAGAAATAAAAAAAATCAATAACATTGATACACCTGTAGCCAGGCTAAGAAAAAAAGGGAGAAGACACAAATTACTAATATCAAAACTGAAAGAGGGGACATCACTACACATCCATAGGCATCAAAAAGACAATAGAATAATATTGTAAACAAATTGGACCACCTAGATAAACCAGATCAATTCCTTGAAAGACATGTCTGCCAAAATTCACACAAGAAGAAATAGATAATTTAAACAGGGCTATATCTATTAAAGAAATGGAATCTATAATTAATCTTCCCAAACAAAAAGCACCAAGCTCAAATGGGTTCACTGGTGAATCCTACCAAACATTTAAGGAAGAAATGATATAAATTCTTTAGTGCTGACGCGGGGGCTCACGCCTATAATCCCAGCACTTTGGGAGGCCAAGGTGGGCAGATCACTTGAGGTCGGGGGTTCGAGACCAGCCTGACCAACATGGAGAAACCCATCTCTACTAAAAATAGAAAATTAGCTGGGCGTGGTGGTGCATGCCTGTAATCTCAGCTACTCAGGATGCTAAGGCAGGAGAATATCTTGAACCCGGGAGACAGAGGTTGTGGTGAGCCGAGATTGCGCCATTGCACTCCGTCCTGGACAACAAGAGCAAAACTCCATCTCAAAAAAAAAAAAAATTCTCTAAAATCTGTTCCAGAAAATAGAGGCAGAGGGTATGTGACCTGACTCGTTTTAGGAGGCCAGCATTATCCTAATACAAAAGCCAGACAAAGACATTACAAGAGAAGAAAACCGCAGGCCATAGACACAAAAACTTCAACAAAATATTAGTAAATTGAATTCAACAATGTATAAAAAGAGTTCTGCATCATGACTAAGTGAGATTTATCCCAGTGATAGACGGCTAATTTACTTTTCTAATATCAACTAATGTAATTCATCACATCAGCATGCTAAAGAAGAAAAATCACAGGATCATAGGTACACAGAGAGCATTTGACAAAATCCAATACCCATTTATAATTACAAACTTTCAGCAAACTAGGAATGAGAAGAAACTAGGAATTGAATACAAGTATTAGAAAAAAGAAAGATCTAAAATTAATAATCTAAGTTTCAACTTTAGGAAACTAGAAAAAGAAGAGCAATTTAAATCCAAAGTAAGTAGAAGAAATAATAAAAATTAGAGCAAAAATCAATTAACTTGGAAACAAAATCAACTTGGTAAAAAACATCTACAAAAAACCTACAGCTAACATCATATTTGATGACAGCCTATAAGTTTTTCTGCTAAGATCAAGAACAAGGCAAGGATATTCCTCTTACCACTTCTATTCAACATTGTACTTAAATTCTTAGCTAATGTAATATGACAACAAAAATAAATAAGAGGTATTAGGAACAGAGAACTGAAACTGTCTTTTTTCACAGATGACATGATCTTCTATGTAGAAAATCTGAAAAAAAACCCCATAAAACTCCTGGAAATAATAAACAATTATTCCAAGGTTGCAGATAAGCGGTTAACATACAAAAGTCAATCACTTTCCTATGTACTAGCAATGAATAAGTGGCATTTGCAATTAAAAACACAATACCATTTACATTAGAACCCCATAAAATGAAATACTTAGGTATAAATCTAACAAAATATGCACAAGATATTTATGAGGAAAATTACAAAGCTCTGACGAAAGAAATCAAAAGACTAAATAATAGAAGACACACCTCATGTTTGTGGATAGGGAGACTCAATATCATCACCATGTCAGTCTTTCCCAACTTAATCTATAGATTCAACAAAATTCCAATCAAAATCCCGGAAAGTTATCTTGTGGATGCCAACCAACAAAATCTAAAGTTTATGTGGAGAGCAATACGTCCTAGAATAGCCAACACTATATGAAGAAGAACAAAGTTGGCAGACTGTTACTACCAAACTTCAAGACTTAGTATAAAGCTTTAGTAATAAAGTAATACAGTAATAGAGAGAGTGGTGTTGGCACAGAAATAGACAAATAGCTTAATGGAACAGAATAGAGAGCCCAGAAACAGTCCCACATAAGTATAGTCAACTGATCTTTGATAAAGGAGCAAAGGTAGCATAATGGAGCAAAGATAGTCTTCAACAAATGATCCTGGAAAAATAGGACATCCATATGCAAAAAAATGAATATACTCCTTAAAAATTAATTCAAAATGCATTATAGACTTAAATGTAAAACACAAAACTATAAAATTCCTTGAATATGTAAAAAAAAATCTAGGTGATCTTGGACATGGCAATATCTTTTTAAATACAACACCAGGCCGGGCATGGTGGCTCACGCCTGTATTCTCAGCACTCTGGGAGACCGAGGTGGGCAGATCACTTAAGGCAAAGAGTTCGAGACCAGCCTGGCCAATATGGTGAAACCCTGTCTCTACTAAAAATACAAAAATTAGCCAGACAGGGTGATGGATACCTATAATGCTAGCTACTAGGGAGATTGAGGCAGGAGAATCACTGAGCCTGGGAGGCAGAGGTTGCATTGAGCAGAGATAGCGTCATTGTACTCCAGCCTGGTCGACAGAGCGAGCCTCCATCTCAAAAAACTAAAAAATTAAATAATAAATAAATAAATACAACACCAAAAACATGTTCCATGAAAGAAATAATTTACAAGCTGACCTTAATTAAAATTAAAAAGTTCTGCTCTGAGACAGTTTCAAGAGGAGAAGGTAAGTCACATTCTGGGAAAAAACATATGCAAAAGAGGCATCTGATAAAGGACTGTTATCCTAAATATACAAATAACTCTTAAAACTCAGCTATAAGAAAATGAATAGCTCTATTAAAAAATGGCCCAAAGATCTGAATACACAGCTCACGAAACAAAATATACAGAGGTAAGTAGGCAAATACAAGATGCTCAACATCATATGTCACTAAGGAATTGCAAATTAAAACAACGATGGGATACCATTACACACCTATTAGAATGGCCAAATCCCAAAAACGCTGACAACGCCAAATTCTGGTGAGGATGTGTTGAGGATTCTGAGTTCAACAGAAACTTTAATTTATTCCTGGTGGGAATACAAAATGGTCCAGACGCTTTGGAAGACAGTTTGGCAGTTTCTTAGAAAACTAAACATATTCTTACCATATGATCCAGCAATCACGCCTTTTGGTATTCATGCAAAACAGTTTAAAACATGTTTGCACAAAAATATGAACATGGATGTTTATAGCAGCTTTATCTATAATTGCCAAAATTTGGAAGCAACCAAGATGTCCTTCATCAGGTGAATGGATAAACTGTGTTATATCTAGACAATGAAATATTCAGTCTAAAAAGAAACTAGCTACCAAGACTATTGCTGGGTTCTCTATTCTATCCTATTGAGCGATGTGCTATTTGTCTATTCTTCTGCCAGTACCACACACCTTTTATCACTGTAGTTTTATGCCAAATCTTGGAGTTGAGTAGTAAAAAGACATGGAGGAAACTTAAGTGCACATTACTAAGTGAAAGGAGCCAGTCTAAAAAGGCTACTTACTGATTTCAGCTACGTAACATTCTGGAAAAGGCAAAAATATGAGTATAGTAAAAGAATCAGTGATTGTCAGGGACTATAGGGAGGAACAGATGAATAGGTGGGAGACAGGGGATTTTTAGGGCAGTGAAACTATTCTGTATGATACTATAATGATGGATGGAGGTCATTATACATTAGTCCAAATCCATAGAATGTACAATGTCAAGAGTGAACCCTAATGTAAATGCCAGAGTGAACCCTAATGTAAAATGATGGGCTTTTGGTAATGATGATGTTCAATGTATTACACTTGTAATAAATGTAACACTCTGATGCAGAATTTTTATTAATTAAACATTTTATTTTTTTAGAACTGTTTTACGGTCATAGCAAAATTGAGCAGAAAGTACAGAGAGTTTCCATAAACCCCTTGGTATGGGATATTGATGGTGGGGAAAGCTGTGCGTATGTGGGGAGTGGGTATATGGCATGTAAATTAAATATACAGAAATGATTTTCTATGTGCTCTTTAATCAAATTTAAAATTAACCATGTAGTTTCAGCACCTGTACCCTTGGCCATGCCCACCCTCCTACAGTATTTAGTAGATTTTGGACTCTGTTAGTTGACAAGTAGGATAAAGTTATGTGGAACAGGAATCTTCTATCTGGAGTCCCCATAGGGAAGATGCCTAAACCATCTATGTCCTGTGTTGTCTTTGTCATAAAACAGAGGAATCTGGAGGAGGATGTAAGTGTGCACAAAGCTGTAAGTAAATCTTTCCAAATTCCATTTTTTAAGGGAAAAAGATCAATCTACTTAAAGTGTGCAGTTTTGAAGAAATCTTCTCAATTTAACTGTGGTCCTCTATCTCTTCTCATCCCACACTTTGTTGTAAAAAGATGTAAGCCCCTTCACTTCATGCTAAGTTTTGGGCCCAGACTTGGCAGGAGGATGGGATGCTAGGTTTTAAATGAAATCTTTTCGTTGTGTAGGTAACTGTGGTGCTTTTGGGAAAGGATCTGTCTTCTGTTAAGTCATCTGATTGGAGGCATTGGATGATATCAAACACCTGTGTGAATTCAGTCCCCTGGCTTCACTGAGAGATGGGTTTGGCATGGTGGTAAAACGTCCAGACAGCTTGGAGCCATATCCCAGTGTTACCGCTTATTACATGTGTTTCCTTGGCCAAGTTTTTCCCTCTCTCTGCTTCTTTGTTTCCACATCTAAAAGTAAGATAAATAATAATAATAACACCTAGCTCATGCACGAAATTTATGTTTAGATTAAATGAATTATAAATAAATTGGTTAATATCTGGCATGTGGTATTACATGCTCATCTTAATGTAGGGACTAGCGATCTCTTACTCGGAGGAGGCTGTAAAGTTTAAGCAGCTTCTGCCACCTCTTCATTGCTTCCTAATAAGGTGATCTCAGAAGATGGACCCAAGGCTAAGGGCAGCCTAATATGGAGGACTTGGAATGGAGGCACGTAAGGTATGAATGCAGACATGCACAAGACTATGGCCAGTTGAGGGGGTGGGAGTCAGATTCTGAGTCCTTGGTGCAACTCTCTTCAGACACTGCAATACATTCTCTGTGTATGATATTGCAATTCTCTGGGGGATGGATTTGACCTGAAACCAACATGTACTCCCATGAAAGGCTGCTGACCTTCCTGGGGAACAGTCCCTCTGTTAGGCGGGAGCATTGGTCTAAGCAGACAGGATGGGGCTATTCACAGGGGCAAGCCAAACACCAAGCTCCCACATTTGGACCCACCCATAGACAGCTGTGCTCATGCATGCCTCCTGTTCAACAAAAATACAACAGCATAATGCAACAACAAAAACACAACAGTATAACACAGCAGCAACAAAAACACAACAGCTAAAGAGCTTCTGCACAGCAAAAGAAACCACCATCAGAGTGAACAGGCAACCTACAGAATGGGAGAAAATTTTTGCAATCTACTCATCTGGAAAAGGGCTAATATCCAGAATCTACAACGACCTCAAACAAATTTACAAGAAAAAAAAAAAAAACCCCATCAAAAAGTGGGCAAAGGATATGCACAGACACTTCTCAAAAGAAGACATTTATGCAGCTAAAATACACATGAAAAAATGCTCATCATCACTGCCCATCAGAGAAATGCAAATCGAAACCACAATGAGATACCATCTCACACCAGTTAGAATGGTGATCATTAAAAAGTCAGGAAACAACAGATGCTGGAGAGGATGTGGAGAAATAGGAACACTTTTACACTGTTGGTGGGAGTGTAAACTAGTTCAACCGTTGTGGAAGTCAGTGTGGCAATTCCTCAAGGATCTAGAACTAGAAATACCATTTGACCCAGCCATCCCATTACTGGGTATATACCCAAAGGATTATAAAACATGCTGCTATAAAGACACATGCACACGTATGTTTATTGCAGCACTATTCACAATAGCAAAGATTTGGAACCAACCCAAATGTCCAACAATGATAGACTGGATTAAGAAAATGTGGCACATATACACGATGGAATACTATGCAGCCATAAAAAATGATGAGTTCATGTCCTTTGTAGGGACATGGATGAAGCTGGAAACCATCATTCTCAGCAAACTATCACAAGGACAAAAAACCAAACACTGCATGTTCTCACTCATAGGTGGGAATGGAACAATGAGAACACAGGACACAGGAAGGGGAACATCACACACTGGGGCCTGTTGTGGGGTGGGGGGAGAGGAAAGTGATAGCATTAGGAGATACACCTAATGTTAAATGAAGAGTTAATGGGTGCAGCACACCAACATGGCAAATGTATACACATGTAACAAACCTGCACGTTGCACATGTACCCTAAAACTTAAAGTATAATAATAATAATAATAAAAACACAACAACAGAACACAACAACAGTAAATCTCTCTTAGGGGGTAGAAGTATTTATTGAGGGTCTGAGGAGTTGAGGTGCTTTAGTGATTAATGTGTTTGCCAGTGGCCTCCAGCAAGACTCTTCTGTCTGTCGTAGCAGCAAAATTACATACTTATGTTTTGCCTTCTCTGAGGGGACATAGTAATTGATAAGAAAAGGATTATTTGATTCAGTGGAGTATGGTCTTCATTGGGATTTTGTAAAAGGCCAAATTCTTCAGAAAAAAAATTTAGAATTGTCAAATCAATATATTCTCTTCAAACATCTAATCTACATATTTCCTTACTAAAAATTCCTCTTAGTATTCTAAAACACCTGAAGAAAATGAGAAGATTGAAACAAAGCAAATTATTGCACATATTTTATTATTGGCTGAAATGCAAAGTCCCGTATTTGATCCCTTTGTGTCTTTTTTTTTTTTTTTTTTTTTTTGAGATGGAGTTTCATTCTTGTTGCCCAGGCTGGAGTGCAATGGCACAATCTCCACTCACCACAACCTCCGCCTCTCGGGTTCAAGTGATTCTCCTGCATCAGTCTCCTGAGTAGCTGAGATTATAGGCATGTGCCACCATGCCCGGCTAATTTTGTATTTTTAGTAGAGACAGGGTTTCTTCATGTTGGTCAGGCTGGTCTTGAACTCCCAACCTCAGGTGATCTGCCCGCCTCAGCCTCCCAAAGTGCTGGGATTACAGGTGTGAGCCACCGCGCCTGGCCTGATCTCTTTATTTCTTTCTCTTTGTTGATACTATCAATTCATATGAAAATAAGCTGTCCATTTATTCATTAGGAAAATGAAGGAAACTGTGTTGTGAAAATAAAAATATCAGATTTGGGTAGGACTGCATAACTTAAAATTTTAGCATTACAAATTTCAACCAGGAAATGAGGTGTCTGGCTCCAGGCCAAGATCCTATGTGTGACCTTTCATGTCAAACCATAGGAGGTTTCAAAGTCATTATCTGGCAGGCTCATGGGGGAAGCTGCCCTCCCCACATCAGCTAGTGCACTGCCATCCCTGAAGGGGAGTGCAGTCAAGGACTCAGATCCTGACCCCCACTCCCCTCAACTCTACAGCTGACCCTGTCTTGTGTATCTGCATTTCTACCTTAAGTGCCTCCATTCCGAGGCCGCCTAATTGGGCTGCCCCTAGCTTTGGGTGCATCTGCTGAGAACACCTTATTGGCGGAGACTTGAAGAAAATTTTCTTAACTTTGAATGGGTATTTTGTATTTTTTTCACTACTAGTCCTTTCCTCTTCCTCTCTGGGTCCATAAGATAGGAGGAGCCTTTGGTTCAGAGCTCCTTTGGCAGTGAGACCACCCTGGCCATGTGCAACACTGTGGGAGCTGGCACCTTCATCCTGGCCTGCACTACAATGATGAATAAAGGATTGCTGGTTACTTTCAGTTTGGTTCTTCCTAATTGACCCCTTCAAGGCAGGGGAGCTTGGCTTTCACTCTCTCTCTCTCCTTTTCTTTTTTTTTGTTTTGAGAGTTAAAAACCCCAAACTTTTATTGAAAATTTTTTCTTTATTTCTTCCAAACAAACACGGGATACATGTGCAGAACGTGCAGGTTTGTTACATAGGTATACGTGTGCCATGATGGTTTGCTGCACCTATTGACCCATCCTCTAAGTTCCTTGCCTCACCCTCACCCCTCAATAGGCCCTGGTGTATTGTTACCCTCTCTGTGTCCATGAGTTCTCAATGTTCAACTCACACATATGAGTGAGAACATGAGGTGTTTGGTTTTCTGTTCCTGAGTTAGTTTGCTGAGGCTGATGGGTTCCAGCTTCATCTATGTCCCTGCAAAGGACATGATCTCATTCCTTTTTATGGCTGCATAGCATTCTATGGTGTATATTTACCACATTTTCTTTATCCAGTCTATCATCGATGGGCATTTTGTTTGTTTCCATGTCTTTGCTATTGTAAATAGTGCTGCAATAAACATACATGTGCATGTGTCTTTATAGCAGAATGACTTATATTACTTTGGGTATATACCCAGTAATGGGATTGCTGGGTCAAATGGTATTTCTGATTCTAGATCATTGAGGAATCACCACACTGTCTTCTACAATGGTTGAACTAATTTACATTCCCACCAAGAGGGTAAAAGCGTTCCTATTCCTCCACACCCTCACCAGTATCTATTGTTTCCTGACTTTTTGATAATCACCATTCTGACTGGTGTGAGATGGTGACTCACTGTGGTTTTGATTTGCTGATCGGTGATGTTGAACTTTTTATGTGTTTGTTGGCTGCATAAATGTCTTCTTTTGAGAAGTGTCTGTTCATATCCTTTGCCCACTTTTTGATGGGGTTTTTTTTTCTTGTAAATATGTTTAAATTCCTTGTAAATTCTGGATATTACACCCTTGTCAGATGGGTAGATTGCAAAAATTTTCTCCCATTCTGTAGGTTGCCTGTTCACTCTAATGCTAGTTTCTTTTGCTGTACATTAGCTCTTTAGTTTAATTAGATCCCATTTGTCAATTTTGGCTTTTGTTGCAATTGCTTTTGCTGTTTTTTCATGAAGTCTTTTCCCATTCCTATGTCCTGAATGGTATTGCCTAGGCTTTCTTCTAGGGTTTTTATGGTTTTGAATTTTACATATAAGTCTTTAGACCATCTTGAGTTAATTTTTGTATAAGATGTAAGGGATGGGTCCAGTTTCAGTTTTCTACATATGGCTAGCCTGTTTTCCAAGCACCATTTCCTGAATAGGAGGAGATCCTTTCCCCATTGCTCGTTTTTGTCAAGTTTGTCGAAGATCAGATGGTTGTAGATTTGTGTTGTTATTTCTGAGGTCTCTGTTCTGCTCCGTTGGCCTATATGTCTGTTTTGGTACCAGGACTATGATGCTTTGGTTTCTGTAGCCTTGTAGTATAGTTTGAAGTCAGGTAGCGTGATGCCTCAAGCTTTGTTCTTTTTGCTGACGATTGTCTTGACTATATGAGGCATTTGATTCCATATGAAATTTAAAATAGTTTTTTTTTCTAATTCTGTGAAGAATGTCAAATGTGGTTTGATGGGAATAGCATTGAATCTATAGATTACTTTTTGTAGTATGGCCATTTTCACGATATTGATTCCTCCTATCCATAAGGATGGAATGTTTTTTCATTTGTTTGTGTCCTCTCTTATTTCCTTGAGTAGTGGTTTGTAGTTCTCCTTGAAGAGGCCCTTCACCTCCCTTGTTAGCTGTATTCCTAGGTATTTTATTCTCTTTGTAGCCATTGTGAATGGGAGTTCACTCATGATTTGGCTCTCTGCTTGCCTACTGTTGGCGTATAGGAATGGTTGTGATTTTTGCACATTAGTTTTGTATCCTGAGACTTTGTTGAAGTTGCTTATCAGTTCAAGGAGTGTTTGAGTTTTTGGGCTGCGACGATGGGGTTTTCTAAATATAAAATCATGTTGTCTGCAAACAGAGACAACCTGACTTCCTCCCTTCCTATTTGAATATGCTTTATTTCTTTCTCTTGCCTGATTGCCCTGGCCAGAACTTCCAATACTATGTTGAACAGGAGTGGTGAGAGAGGACATCCTTGTCTTGTGCTGGTTTTCAAAGGGAATGCTTCCAGCTTTTGCCCATTCAATAGGATATTGGCTGTAGGTTTGTCATAAATAGCTCCTATTATTTTGAGATATATTTCATCAATACCTAGTTTATTGAGAGTTTTTACCATGGAGTGATGTTGAATTTTATCAAACGCCTTTTCTGCATCTATTGAGATAATCATGTGGTTTTTGTCTTTGGTTCTGTTTATGTGATGGATTATATTTATTGATTTGCATATGTTGAACCAGCCTTGCATCCCAGGGATGAAGCCAACTTGATGGTGGTGGATATGTTTTTTGATGTGCTGCTGGATTCACTTTGCCAGTATTTTATTGAGGATTTTTGCATTGATGTTCATCAGGGATATTTGCCTGAAGTTTTCTTTTTTCGTTGCGTCTCTTCCCTGTTTTGGTATCAGCATGATACTGACTTCATAAAATGATTTAGGAAGGAGTCCCTCCTTTTCAATTGTTTGGAATAGTTTCAGCTCCTTTTTATATTTCTGGTAGAATTCAGCTATGAATCCATCTGGTCCTGGGGTTTTTTTGGTTGGTAGGCTATTAATTACTGCTTCAATTTCAGGGCTTGTTATTGGTCTATTCAGGGATTCAACTTCCTCTTGGTTTAGTCTTGGTAGGGTGTATGCATCCAGGAATTTATCATTTCTTCTAGATTGTCTAGTTTATTTGCGTAGAGGTGTTTATAATGTTATCTGATGGTAGTTTTTATTTCTTTGGGGTCAGTGGTGAAATCCCTTTATCATTTTTTATTGTGTCTATTTGATTCTTCTCTCTCTTCTTTATTAGTCTAGCTAGTGGTTTATCTATTTTGTTAGTTTTTTCAAAAAACCAGCTCCTGAATTCATTGATTTTTTGGAGGGTTTTTCGTGTCTCTATCTCCTTCAATTCTTCTCTGATCTTAGTTATTGATTGTTGTCTGCTAGCTTTTGGTTTTGTTTGTTCTTCCCTTGCTAGCTTTTTTAATTGTGACGTCTAGGTGTCAATTTGAGATTTTTCTAGCTTTCTGATGTGGGCATTTAGTGCTATAAATTTCCCTGTTAACACTGCTTTAGCCGTAACCCAGAGATTCTGGTATATTGCCTCTTTGTTCTCGTTCATTTCAAAGAACTTCTTGATTTCTGCCTGAATTTCATTATTTACACAGGAGTCATTCAGGAGCAGGTTGTTCAGTTTCCATGTAATTGTGTGGTTTTGAGTGCGTTTCTTATTCCTGAGTTCTAATTTGATTATACTGTGGTCTGGGATACTGTTATGATTTCAGTTTCTTTATATTTGCTTAGGAATGTTTTACTTCCAATTATATGGTCAATTTTAGAATAAGTGCCATGTGGTACTGAGAAGAATGTATATTCTGTTGTTTTGGGGTAGAGAATTCTGCAGACATCTACTAGATCCATTTGATCCAGAGTTGAGTTCAAGTCCTGAATGTCTTTGTTAATTTTCTGTCTCTTTGATCTGTCTGATACTGACAGTGGGGTGTTAAAATCTCCCAGTATTACAGTGTGGGAGTCTAAGTCTCTTTGTAGGTCCCTAAGAACTTGTTTTGTGAATCTGGGTGCTTCTTTATTGGGTGCATGTATATTTAGAATAGTTAGCTCTTCTTGTTGAATTGTTCCCTTTACCATTATGTAATGCCCTTCCTTGTCTTTTTTGACCTTTGTTGATTTAAAGTCTTTTTGTCAGAGACTACAATTGCAACTCCCACTTTTTTGCTTTCCATTTGCTTGGCAAATTTTCCTCCATCTCTTTATTTTGAGCCTATGTGTGTCTGCACACAGGATGGGTCTCTTGAATACAATACACTGATTTGTCTTAACTCCTTATCCAATTCGCCAGTCTGTGTCTTTTACATTTAAGGTTAGTATTGTTATGTGTGAATTTGATCCTGTCATTATGATGCTATTTAGTTATTTTGTACATGAGTTGATGCACTTTCTTCATAGTGTCATTGATCTTCATATTTTGGTGTGTTTTTGCAGTGGCTGGTACCCGTTTTCCCTTTCCGTATTTAGTGCTTTCAGGAGCTCTTGAAGAGCAGGCCTGGTGGTAATGAAATCCCTCAGCATTTGCTTGTCTGTAAAAGATTTTATTTCTCCTTTGCTTATGAAGCTTAATTTGGCTGGATATGAAATTCTGAGTTGAAAATTCTTTTCACTCTCTCTTGACTGAGGGCATATGTGGACTTACTCACTCCCTACCCTCTGAGAAATAACCCTTCTGTTCACAATGCCATTTGGCAGAGTTGCGTCTTTCTTATTCATTTAAAAAAACAAAATCACACAATGGTAACGCAATGCTCAAAAACTGCAGTGAGTTCTAGATTGTAATGCTTGGGCAGGAGGGGACATGAACAGTGAGAGTCCAGTTGGATGCTCCTGCATTTGCACTTTCAGCTGTGCTGCTGTGAGGAGATCTCAGCTGTTGTGCATGAGCTTTACATACCCTAGATGTTACTGGGATCTCCTTATCTCTCAGAGGTTTAGAATACTTGGCTCAAAATGAATATTAGTCCTAAGTACTCCCCAAGACTTCAGCAAATTCCTTGCACTACATGTCACCACAGAGTTCTCTGTCCTGAGTTTGCAGATACAAATAACCTCTAGTCATGCATTGCTTAACAACAGGGATACCTTCTGACAATGGCATCATCAGGTGATTTTCGCTGTGTAGGCAACATGAAGTGTACTTACACAAAACTAGATGGTGTTGCCAACTATACACCTAGGCTATATGGTATAAGCTATTCCTTCTAGGCTACAAGCATGTGCAGCAAGTTACTGTACTGAATACTGTGGGCAGATGGAACACAATGGTAAGTATTTGTGTATCAAAACTTATCTAAACATAGAAAAGTAAAATATAGCAGTATAATATCATGGAACCACCATTGTATATGTGGTTTGTCATTAACCAAAATGTCCTTATGCAATGCATGACTATGTTTCAAATTCCTATGTGGATTCCATTTATATTTTTTGAAAGTTAAGTATTATTAATTTCCCTTCTAAATTAATTTGCCTCCTGAATAAAGCATAGCTGAGATATTCTAGATTGGTCAGATCACTGATTCCTCATCATTTTCCACAAGTAAACTGGTGAAAATGGCAATTTTACTGAAGATAGGAAAAGTTAAGGGAGGGATTCCATAGGCATCTTCTGCTACCTTCAACTGTTCCATGCCCTGCTCCCTTCCCAAAGCCCGAATTCCTCTTCTGCCACATTCTTCCTTGGGCTTGGCCCCCAGAAGGGCATCCCATGCCCTGACTTCAGCTGTTTGCAGCCCCTCTGCACTTATAAAATGAATAAGTTCTGGAGACCTAATGTATAGCATGGTAACTACAGTTAATAATATTGTTCATTTGAAATTTGCTAAGAGAGTAGATCCTAAGTGTTCCCATCACACACACACACTAATGGTAACTATGTGAGGGAATGGCTTTTTTTGTTTGTTTGTTTGTTTTTTCTTTTTTTTTTTTTTTTTGAGACAGAGTCTCGCTCTGTCACCCAGGCTGGAGTGCAGTGGCATGATCTCGGCCAACTGCAACCTCTGCCTTCTGAGTTCAAGCAATTCTCCTGCCTCAGCCTCCTGAGTAGCTGGGATTACAGGTGCACACCACCAGGTCTGGCTAATTTTTTTATATTTTTAGTAGAGATGGGGTTTCACCATGTTGGCCAGGCTGGTCTCAAACTCTTGACCTCAGGTGATCCACCCACTTTGGCCTCCCAAAATGCTGGGATTACAGTTCTGAGCCACTGCACCCAGCCTGGATGTGTTAATAGCTTGAGTGTGTCAGTCATTTCATAATGTGTACATATATCAAAACATCACATTATAGCCTTGAATATATACAATTTTTGTTTGTCAATGTTACCTCAATAAGGCTGAAACAGTCAGTCTTTGAGTCTGGTTTTCCCAGTATGATCTTTGTTGTGCTAAAGAAGAGAAATCTAAAACTTTTCCCTCGAACTACTTTTCCAAAGCTAAACAGTAAGAGTAGATGGCTTCATTTAGTGATTTCCATTCTTTCTCGTCTCCAATGCACATGTATTTCTTTAAAAGTCCTTATATTAACCAGGGAATTCCAGAGGGACAGACCCAATACAATATATATATCTCTCTCTATATCTATATATCTATAGATATAGATATATAGATATATAGATATATAGATATCTATATATCTATATATCTATATATAGATATATAGATATATAGATATCTATATATCTATATATCTATATATCTATATATAGATATCTATATATCTATATATCTATATATAGATATATATACAAAATAGTTTATTTTGTATATATATTGTATATGTATATGTTGTATATATATGTACTATATATTGTGTATATATAGTATATATAGTATATATGTACATATTGTACACATATACAAATATATGTGCATATTGTATATATTGTACATATTGTACATACATACAATATATATGTATGTACAATATACAATATAATATGTATATATTGTATATATATGTACATATATATTGTATATATGTACTATATATTGTACATATATAGTATATATAGTATATGCATGTATTTTGTGTATATATATAGTGTATGCATATATTTTGTGTATATATATACAAAATAGAGTTTATATATCTCTCTATATAGATAGATATAGATATATCTATAGATATATATCTATACATATCTATATCTATAGATATATCTATAGATATATATCTATACATATCTATATCTATAGATATATCTATAGATATATATCTATACATATCTATATCTATAGATATATCTATAGATATATCTATATAGATCTATAGATATATCTATATAGATATATCTATAGATATCTATAGATATATCTATAGATATATAGATATATATATACACAAAATACAGTTTATTAGGGAGACTTGGCTCACAGGATTATAAGGCAAAGTCACACAATAGGTCGTCTGCAAGCTGGTGAAGAAGAGAAGCCTGGAGTGGCTCAGTCCACATCCAAAAGCCTCAAAGAAAGGGGGCTGGGGCCGGGCGCGGTGGCTCACACCTGTAATCCAAGCACTTTGGGAGGCCGAGGCGGGTGGATCACGAGGTCAGGAGATCGAGACCATCTTGGCTAACACGGCGAAACCCCGTCTCTACTAAAAATACAAAAAAATTAGCTGGGCGTGGTGGCTAGTGCCTGTAGTCCCAGCCAATTGGAGGGGCTGAGGCAGGAGAATGGCGTGAACTCGGGAGGCGGAGCTTGCAGTGAGCCGAGATCGCGCCACTGCACTCCAGCCTGGGCAACAGAGCTAGACTCTGTCTCAAAACAAAAACAAAAACAAAAACAAACAAAGGAAAAAAAAACGGGGCTGACAGTGCCGCCCTCAGTCTGAGGCCAAAGGCCTGGGAGCCCCACCTATCCCCCGCAAGGGGCTGCTGGTGCAAGTAGACCCAGCAAGCTGCTTCTCTGCCTTTTTCTGCCTGCTTTGTTTTAGCCGCACTGAGAGCCGATTTGGTGGAGTCCACTGAGTTGATTTCTCTGGTTAGATATCATTAATCTTCATTCTAACCTAATTTGCCTATTGGAGAAACATTTCCCTAAAACAATTTTCTTTTCTTCTAATATTTCATCTTTCAAATATTTTAAAAGCAAACTAACACAGGAACAGAAAACCAAACACCGCATGTTCTCACTGATAAGTGGGAGTTGAACAATGAGAACACATGGACACCGGGAGGGGAACATCACACACCTGCGCATGTCAGGGGGCGGGGGGCGCCGGGTGGCGGCAAGGGGAGGGAGAGCATTAGGACAAATATCTAATGCATGCTGGGCTTAAAGCCTAGATGACGGGTTGATAGGTGCAGCAAACCACCATGGCACACGCATACCTATATAACAAACCTGCACGTTGAGCACATGTATTCCAAAACTTAAAGGAAAATTTATTTTAAAAAGTTAGAAATGCCTTTTCTTTAGAATCACCATTTCTTTTCCACAGCATTCTTTGCCGAGGTCATTTCAGAGGACATGCCAACAAAGGCACACCCCACTCTCCTATTCTGCGTAGTTGCGATTATCAGGCCCATTCCCATCAATAGAGTCTACTGCCAGAAGAAAACTACAGGGGCAAGGAGAAAAGATCTAATCCTTTTTTTTTTCCCCTTCTCTCCTGTCTCTGCTGTGAGCAACAGTGAGAAAGGCCTGAATGCTAATTCAGAAGTCTTCATCCTGCTGTAGATCCATCACTTGCAGTCTATTGGCAGATTGTGGAAATACTAGGCATGATGTTCTCATAAGGCAGGGCCTCCGATGACAGCCCTTCCAGTCAACACTCATGCCAGTGTTTAGAAACTGAGCTTATCAGGGTTTATAAACGTTGAATGCATGCAATTTTCCCTCACTAAGTTTTTCAGGATATAAGAATTGAGTAACGGTGTTCAAAAGTAAGCATTCACATGCATGAAAATGCTGGCATTATCACAACAGGGTCCCAAAGCACAGGGCCGATTATTCAGTACACTGGCTGAATCAAAGTTACAGCACCACGGGTATCATCATTATTTTAGTCTGAAGCTGAACCAGGTCGAGGGTTAATCCAAGCAAAAATTCTCCTTTGTCTAAAACTTCTTGCTACTTCAAGTATAAATTGTTTCTGCCTGAATTATTCAGATAAATGCCTCCTTGGTCCATTTTCTTTTGCTAGCATAGTCTTAGTTTATAATAGAAGCAAATACCAGGTCACAAGGAAAAAAAAAAGGAAATGAACTAAGAATAAAGAAGAAACCATGAAAAGAAAAAGAAATACTCTATACCATCAGTATGATGAAATGATTTTTTCTTTCATTAAAGTTCTTATGCCTCACCATAGAGGGTTATTTAAAGCAGTTGTAAAGCTCAAGTGTTCATAATTTGACTTCTTATTCTGGTGAGAATATCTGCTTCCTTTTCTAACAGTCATACTTCTCTTTCTTTTCCTTTAAAGATGTTTTTCAAACTCCAAACACCCTGGTCTCTTAATGCATTCTAGTCAGATCCAGTACATTCTTTGCAAAATGACATGGGAATCTTGAACAAGGTTTCCTGTCAGTTTAATGATTCAGTTGTTGATTTGCTGATATGTTTTAAAGCCATTTATTCTTACACAGCTGCATGTACTACATTGCTCTGTGCGTGTATTTGTGAATATATGTATATATTTTCAGTGTAAATATACTCGTACACATAAAACAAAGGGATCTATTTCATTTTGGAACATGGTTTGATCGAAGGGAAGCTTTTTATTCTTTGTTTTTAGACTGCCAGTGAAGGGTAGTTATGAAAAATATGTCATATGCTGCTTTAAATGTATCGGTTAAACGCTAGGCTATTGGATTCATCAGTATCAGCTAATGTTTCTGCTACTGGGCAGTGCATTTTAGTATGAAATTTATTGTGGAACCTCACTATTCCCATCCTCTGAGTTGACTGTGTGGTCACAGCCTTGCTGAGAAGAGAGCAGTCATGGATGAGTGGAGGCTTTTGGTTCCTCTTGCATAAGTCTTTTGAGCTATGACAGACATTGGTCAATCAATTCTCAGTTCTCTCCTCCTATCTCCTATTTTCTTTTGCTGGACTTTCTGGTGTGTCTTTTTTTAGTTTCATTCTTGGTACATTTATCAGTAAAAATAATAATTACAGTGAATATCATGTACTGATTATACACTGTGCTAGGCACTATGTTAAGGGCTTTATACATGATCTCATTCAATCCTTAAAACAGTCTTATGAAGAAGTTACTACCATTTTCAATTCGTAAAGAAGAAATTGAGACATGAGAAGACTAATGAAATTGCCTGATATGACATGATGTAGCAGTGAAATGTCAGAATTCTAACCCAGATGCGTATGACTCTAAAGATCATGTTTTTAATCATTCGGGTGTTCTGACTGCTTCTTGAATACGAAAAATAGAGACCCTATGGTTACTCTCTCTTTACCCTTTTCTTTTCTTTTTTTTTTTTTTTTCTGGAAACAAAGCAAAACAAAACAGTTTAATTTTTTTTTTTTTTTTTTTTAAGACGGAGTCTCGCTCTGTCGCCCAGTCTGGAGTGCAGTGGCGCAATCTCGGCTCACTGCAAGCTCTGCCTCCCGCGTTCATGCCATTCTCCTGCCTCAGCCTCCAGAGTAGCTGGGTCTACAGGCACCCGCCACCACGCCCGGCTAATTTTTTTTTTTTTTTTTTTGTATTTTTAGTAGAGACGGGATTTCACTGTGTTAGTCAGGATTGTCTCGATCTCCTGACCTCGTGATCCACCCGCCTCGGCCTCCCAAAGTGCTGGGATTACAGGCGTGAGCCACTGCGCCTGGCCAATACTTTAATTTTTAAGACAACCGCAAACACCTCAAACAATGGATTATTGTTACAACACTTGTTAGCTTTTCACAATCTAGTTATTGCAAAGGCATATGGATAAATGTTAATGGACAAAGTAAAAAATGAGGCACCTTAATTAATGTAAAATTTAAAGTAAAAAGACATTGAATCCACTGACTTCTAAAACAGGCTAAATATACCTCTATATGTTACATTCTAAAATTGTATTGCCACCTGTGGTTTGTGTCTTGGATTCTACAATTAATTTTAAGGAAATGCATAAACAAAACTGTGCAACTTGCAAAGGGAAAATCATTTTCTCAACTTCATTTCATGGAAAGACAATAAAAAAGCTGCTAAAATTTGTTGGAGCCACACATAAAGCTACCTATGGAATGAATATGATCACTGTTACCTTTGAGCTGTGAGGAGAATTCTGCCCACTGCACTGCAAATTGTATATACCATACCTTGTGTTCTAGACAAGCATGATCATGCTTTTCCAAAAATACATGTATTTTTTCATTCGACACAATGAACACATTTCTCTTTTCCAATTTAATCTATGTGGAGCTTAAGTTACAGTGCCCAGAGGAGGCATTATGACATGGTACTAAGCCTTTACATTTTTAAAGTGAAATCCCTCTTTTTCTTTAAAAATACTTTTAAAAATATGCAAAAATACAAATGGGACTGCTAAATTATTATGCATATTTTAGAATGAGAAGCATATCTTTTCTTCCTTTAAAGTGCCATATAGAGAATGATATCTTACAACCCGGAGCCACTTTTTAAAAAATCCAATGTGAAAGGACTGTTATGGAATGAAAAGCTTGCACAACTCCTAGAAGCAGTTAAAGTCGGCAACATGCAACATATGCTACACAGAACTCAAGACTTGGTAGCTTTTCTGAAATTTGAGCCCCCCTCCCATGTTTAATGGAAAGTAACATTTACAGGGTGCGTTTACATACACTATAATACAGGAATGATGTCCCTTTGCCAGAAGATAAAATTGCACATTTCCTTGCTATTTCTTGGTTCCAACTTGATAATTTCTTAAGGTTGTCAATTATATAGTACTCAGCTAAAATTTATTTTTCATAAATAGTCACAAACCCTGCCAAAACACAAAGGGGAAAGTATTTCTCATTAAAAAAATGACATTTGCATGTCACACAACACAAGAAACAATGCTTAGAGACACGTTATTGTTTCCAGAAGAAAACGGTCAGTAAACCACTAAGGGAAGTCAAAAGACTGCTCTTCCCCAGGATCAGAGTGCACAAAAAGCAAAATGTCAAACAACAGTACTTCAAAGCAAAATAAAGGTCTGAGGATGAAGCCAGCTCACCTGTAATCCTGTTAAAGAATGAGAGTCACCGTTTAGGTCCAACGCTCTGGGAACACTTGCTAGCTCAGAATGCAATATTGGTAGAATTTGGTAAGAATTCAACCAAGGATGCTGAAGGCATTCGCCAGCTGAGGATCGTTTTTTCTGGAACCATTTCTAACATCGGGATCAGGAAATCTGTAAACTATGCAGCATCTTCATGGGGCCAGCCATACTTCTCCACAAGTACATCAAAAGGGCACCAGGGTTTCAGCTTGGTGATGTCGCAGTTCTCCTTTTCTGGTGAAAAACTCCTCGAAATATTTCCCCAACATGGCGTATTTTTTTCCAGAAGAAAACGGTCAGTAAACCGGACTTTCCCCAGCAGTTCAATGATCAATGCTATGTGATCTTCGTCTCTGGAATAGTCTTCCCCAGAATGTGGTTCAAACAAATAATCGCCCATTGCCAGCTCAAATGCCATACACGCCATGCTCCAGATGTCCGCAGGGGTGCTGTATCCCGCTCCTATTAAAACCTCTATGGAACAGTATTGACTCATCTGGATGTCTTCCGTGAAGTGTTTATGCGCCCAACAAGCATTTCCCAGGTCAGCAATTTCTACTCTAATTTTATCTGCATTCCGTGTATCCAGGGGATTCACCAACAAGTCAGCCTCCCGCGTTTTTGCTTTTGGCAAATCCCCAGTACTGGAGGCTGAAACCGTCCTGCTTCTGTCAGTAAGTGGTGATCCCTCAGAAAGCACAGAGCTGCAGGCCACAGGTTCTAAGGATTCAGAGAACAACGAGGTGGAAAACTCTGGAAACTGTGACTCGGGAATTTTATGCCATACATTTGGCAATTCACTATTGAATTGTTCATAGGAGCTGTTATATGTGTAATCGCTTTCTGCATTTGGCTCATCAAGATTATATTCCTCAGTATTTGGGCCGTCTTCTTCATTATCCTCTTCATCGTCCAGTTGCTGCTCCAGTAAGAATGGGCCATTTTCAAGATGGCCATTGGTTTTAGGTGATTCTATCCACGTAGGGTCTATGTTCGCAAGTTCCTGATCTACATCATCTTCTTTCTCAATGTTTTCTTTCTCAGGGTCTTCTTTCTCTTCCTGGTCCTCAGCTTCAGCATTGTCCTTTGCCGTCTGCCTCGGCCGCCTCCTCTAATCCTGCTGTTTTTAGTTTCACTTCTGCGCAGTATTCGCCATCCGCCAGAGCGGCGTCGGCGGCGGCGCAGGCGCAGTTCCCACCTCTTCGCGGCCGGTTGAGCAAGTGAAAGCCGCAGCCCGGCTGGTTTCCGCGCTCGCGTCGCCTTCGCCTCCGTGAAGCCCCTATAGCCCCGCTTGCGCCGCGTCGGAATGAGCTCCAGGAAAGTGTTGCCCATTCAGGCCCAAAAGCGGAGGCCGAAAAGAGAGAAACACCCTACAAAGCTGGAGCCTCAACAGAAAGCTCCTTTAGTTCTTCCTCGTCCACCTCCACCACCACCACCGCCACCTTTGGCAGACCCCACACCACCAGAGCCAAAGGAGGAGATCCTGGATCAGATGATGAGCAAGAGGACCCTGCGGACTACTGCAAAGGTGGCTATCATCCAGTGAAAATTGCAGACCTCTTCAATGGCCGGTATCATGTTATTAGAAAGCTTGGATGGGGGCACTTCTCTACTGTCTGGCTGTGCTGGCATATGTAGGGGAAAAGATTTGTTGCAATGAAAGTTGTAAAAAGTGCTCAGCGTGATACAGACACAGCCTTGGATGAAATAAAATTGCTCAAATGTGTTCGAGAAAGTTATCCCAGTGACCCAAACAAAGACATGGTGATCCAGCTCGTTGACTTCAAGATTTCAGGCATGAATGGGATACATGTCTGCATGGTCTTGGGAGTACTTGGCCATCATCTCCTCAACTGGATCATCAAGTCCAACTATCAAGGCCTCCCAGTACGTTGTCTGAAGAGAATCATTTGACAGTTCCTTCAAGGGTTAGAATATCTATACAGTAAGACCAAGATTACTCATACTGACATAAAGCCGCAAAACATCTTGATGTGTATGGATGCTGCATATGTGAGGAGAACGGCAGCTGAGACCACTGAGGGGCAGAAAGCAGGTATTCCTCCTCCTTCAGGGTCTGCAGTGAGTACGGCTCCACAGCAGAAACCTATAGGAAAAATATCTAAAAACAAAAAGAAAAAACTGAAAAATAAACAGAAGAGGCAGGCTGAGTTATTGGAAAAACGCCTGCAGGAGATAGAAGAATTGGAGCAAGAAGCCGAAAGGAAAATAATAGAAGAAAACATCACCTCAGCTGCACCTTCCAATGAGCAGGATGGCGAATACCCTTTTCTTAACTTGAGAGATATATGATACAGAGGATCAAAGCACCTAGAGTCTCCATAGTCACATCCTTGCATGTACACGTGTGGTTACATACCAACATATGTATGCATACACATGCACACACATATATGCGTACACACAAACACTTAAAACACTGAAAACTGTGTCTTATCACTCCTGCACTGTGGAAAAATAAACCATTTTTAAGCTCCTTTTAGAGTTTTTGTAAAAAACAAAAGCTAATGCCGTTTTTCCTAATCTGAGCCCCCAAAGCTACACTTATATTATCTAACTTCTCTGTGGAATATTCTTATCTTTTTCATTCTATTTTATTTCCTGAGTCTTCATTCTTTCCATTTCTTCAGGTCATTGACTTGTATCCCATCTCTCCTAAAGGCTATAAATCATTCAATGTTATTTTCTTCAATTCCAAAGCAATTTTCAGTGATCTTTAAAAACTCTTGAATCTATTTTATTTAGAACTAAATTTTTTAAAAATGATTTTCAGCACTCTTTTCATGAAGGAAGGAAAACTCAGGTATTATAATAAATGTTAAATATTTCCTTTTTTTGTCCCTGAAAATGTTTTGAATTATTTTTAATTGCACTCTTTATTTTAGTTTTTAAATATCTGATGCTCTTTTCAAGAAACCAGTTTCTTTAATCTTTTTAATTTTAAATATAAGTGCACTTTAGTTTTCACTTTGTTTTACCTACAAATAATCATGATTTTCTATGTGATATTGAAAATGTCATTGTTATGATTCCATTCATTGATTCCATATTTTCTTTTTTTTTTAAATTACTACTTTCTTTCTAGAACTGACTGCTTTGACACTGCTATCTATGTGAAATATTTCTTCTTCTGTTTAACTATGTTAACATGATGAATCAGATCTGCCATATAAATGAGAAGCCAAATAATGTTTTTACTGCTTTAAAATACAGAGGGGAAGCTGTCTAGTTTTATTAATATTGTTTTTATAATTGAATTTCTGGTGGCAAATTCACTTTTTGGCAATCAGTCTCAATAGCCAAACTGAACCTCAGATGAAACAGATTGTTGTACATAAAATATGGTGAAAGTAGAAATTTAGCTAGGACAAGTACAGCTTTATAAAGCAAGAAAACAATTGGAGCCCTAAATGCACCATATGGATATCAAAAGAGTCAATTTGTTTCACATGTGACACTAAAGAATAAATGAAGAAAGCGCCTATGTCAGCTCCTTCATACACATTGAGATGAATCTGCCTTCTTTATGCACTGATTCATTTAAAGTTATTTTAGAATGTGAAGATTAGGCTGCTGATTCAAACCTGTTCATGGTTTAATTCTAAAATTATTCATACTATCAAACATTAATTAAAGCCAAACTACTAATAAAAATAGCACTCTAGTTTATTTGCAACAAATATGCTAATATCTTAATATAATCAGAAATTACAAAATAGCATTACAATTGTATTATTTGGAAAGAATGAATATGCCATTTCTTTTACAAGGCAGTTACTAAGTTGACTCCATTCAAATAATGCAGTGAGTTCCAACAATATTCTGAAAATGATGCAGGCTGAAAAACTGAACTTCTTGCGGAATCATGACCAAAAAGAAATGCCCCGTTCTGTAATCTTACTGTTGGTTTACCCAGGCAGATGCACTTTTGGGTGGAGTAGAAGAGCAAATAATTTGAGATAATTGTGAAGCAAGAACTGGCATTCCGGCAGATGCATTGTGAAAATGGAGCTTTGACAAAGTCAACAAGATATGGTGGGGTGTGGCCTGGCATGGCTCCCAGGAAGACTAAGGAGGGAGGTACATTCTACATTGTCAGGAGCAGAGTGCAAAGGCTGAGCAAGGAAGAGACAGGGATATTAGCTTTATTCCAGAAAAGGAGGGAAGATCAAGATGCAAGCCGGCAGAAGCCCAAGGTACATACCCCAGATAGCTTTGAGGAGAGTAGCTCGGAACAAGATCTGAAGCAAGTTTCTTTTTTCAGAGACAGCCCAGAAATGAACCTAACAATTTTTGAAACCCCCGCAAAAGTTCGATGAAGTTGTTCTCCTACCAACTTTGTAGCCAGCTTGTCAAATGTTATGTACAAAGTGGAGAACCAAATCCAGCTTCCACTCCAAGGACTTTTCTATAGTTTACTGTTAGTTACTTTGCATCTCTAAGATGGGTTTGCTTCCTGGCCTTAGAATGGTGTGGGGGACAGAGGGCAGAAGGTGCTGAAAAGCAATAAGGATGGAAATGAAGATTAATATGGAAAGGGACATCTGAAGGTAGGGGCTGGGAGTGCTTGAAGAAGCTGGTCTGACTTTTTCTCTGATGATGGCATACATTAAAGATATGGCTTCAAGTACCATCAGTTCTGCTAGAATGCTTGCTTTGAAATGTGAATTTGTCCCAATATGATTGATATATTAGGAAACAACCTGAACATAACAATTGGGGAAGTATTAGGGAACAATTTTCCATAAAATTTCACACTTTTCTTTTACTTCACAGTAACTCAGGCTGCAATTCTTCTGTTGTGAATTTCCACAAGTAAACTGCAGATCCTTTTCAAAGCAAAATACCCCATTTATTTTAGTATATATGTACTTCATAACCATCTAATATGAATAAATATGTTATATCATTTTAATAGACCTCTATTTTTAAATATATAACTGATGGAGTATTTGACTGTTTTTCCCCTGACCCATTTTTCCCATAAGTCTTGTGGCTTTTATTGCATTATTTCTTAGGAACACATATGTCTCATTAAAGCAAAACTTATGGGACATCCAGTTTGTCTGTTAATATGATTGGGATGGATTGCAAAGCGTTTGGAAAGGTATTTGTGATTGTGTTCCATGATTCTGGCAGAAGAACCCTTCTGGTCTATCCTCAATGGCATTAATATAGATTTCTCAGTAGTCACAAAGTAAGGATACTTCCCCAGTGCTTTCATGAAGAAATTGATAGAAACCAATGTGCCTGAAGAGCAATACAGACACAGGATGTGACTGTGAAGGAAAGGGACATTGGGAGTGTGGGGGCCTCCCTGATAATGGGTGCTCTTCTGGGGCTAACAGGTGTTCCCTACCTGCTTTTTGCTGCTCCAAGGTGAACAATATACTTTGCAGTCTTGCCAGAGTTTCAAGATGCACAAATTCTGTGTATGTAGCAGGCAATTGAATAGCTGAGTTCTTCAGGAATTAAAATGCAGGGAGTTTGGAATTGACTTTCTGGCTTTGTGATTGGGAAGGTACTGGATCTGGCAGCATGAGGAAAGAAGAGGACCAGTAAATAAATCTGTTCTTGGCTGACCTGTGTATCTCATTGAGGTTCTGCTGATCTGTGCTAATGGCCCACAGGAGGCTTGGCTCCCCCCAGGAAGTGACACCAACACTTTATGAGTTGATGGTGAGGGTTTGATGGATAAAACCTTTTTTTCTCCAGTGATACAGTCAGATTCCACAGAGATGATCCTCAGAGAGCATTCCCTTACAATGCCCACCCCCCACCCCGCCCCACCTGGGGCCCTCACAGCCTTCCTGTGCTTTCTTAAAGGAGCTGCCCTCTTTAGTTTAATTACCAGAGTGAACAGGCAACCTACATAATGGGAGAAAATTTTTGCAATCTACTCATCGGACAAAGGGCTAATATCCAGAATCTACAAAGAACTCAAACAAATTTACAAGAAAAAGCAAACAACCCCATCAAAAAGTGGGCAAAAGATATGAACAGACACTTCTCAAAAGAAGACATTTATGCAGCCAACAGACACATGAAAAAATGCTCATCATCACTAGCCATCAGAGAAATGCAAATCAAAACCACAATGAGATACCATCTCACACCAGTTAGAATGGTGATCATTAAAAAGTCAGGAAACAACAGATGCTGGAGAGGATGTGGAGAAATAGGAACACTTTTACACTGCTGGTGGGACTGTAAACTAGTTCAACCATTGTGGAAGACAGTGTGGTGATTCCTCAAGGATCTAGAACTAGAAATACCATTTGGCCCAGCCATCCCATTACTGAGTATATACCCAAAGGCTTATAAAACATGCTGCTATAAAGACACATGCACACGTATGTTTATTGCAGCACTATTCACAATAGCAAAGATTTGGAACCAACCCAAATGTCCAACAATGATAGACTGGATTAAGAAAATGTGGCACATATACACCATGGAATACTATGCAGCCATAAAAAAGGATGAGTTCATGTCGTTTGTAGGGACATGGATGAAGCTGGAAACCATTATTCTCAGCAAACTATCGCAAGGACAAAAAACCAAACACCACATGTTCTCACTCATAGGTGGGAAGTGAACAATGAGAACACTTGGACACAGGAAGGAGAACATCACACACCAGGGCCTGTTGTGGGGTGGGGGGAGCGGGGAGGGATAGCATTAGGAGATATACCTAATGTAAATGATGAGTTATTGGGTGCAGCACACCAACATGGCACATGTATACATATGTAACAAACCTGCACGTTGTGCACATGTACCCTAGAACTTAAAGTATAATAAAAAAATTAATTAAAAAAAAAAAGGAACTGCCCTCTGCAGTGCAATAAGTCAAAAGACTGGTTCCTTAATAGTGGAGTTAATATTAAATTGGTAAATGCAAGACTTAACTCATACTAGACCTCTGACAACTGCTAAAATATTTTATTGTTGCATATCAGTTTTATTGGAGAGGTGATTTTAAAAGCTATGTTTTATGCAGCTCAGGGCATTTTAGAGAAATGTCAAGAGAGAAAAAGGGGGATGAATGAAAGAGAGAGAAAGGGCTTTCGGTCTCCCATCTCATTTTAAGGGAAACAGCTTCACTTTTATGTTTTATAATTGAAATTTGTTATGGGTTGAAGTGTGTTCCCCTAGAAATATTGAAGTCTGAACCTCTGGTGCTTATGAAGAGGGTCTTTGTAGAACATCGAATTAAAGTGAGGTCATTAGGGAGGATTCCAATCCAATATGTCTAGAGTCCTTAGAAAAAGGAGCAATCTGAGCACAGAGACAGACATACACACATACAGAGTACACCATGGAATCTACAAGACAGAGATAGGGTGATGATTTCACAAACCAAGAAAAGCCAAAGATTGCTGGTAAACCACAGAAACTAGGAGAAAGCCACGAAACAAATTCTGCCTCACAGCCCTCCAGAGGAATTAATCCTCCAACACCTTGATCTCAGACTTCTGGCCTCCAGAACTGTGAGACAATACATTTCTGTTGTTTAGGCCACCTAATTTGTAGTACTTTGTTATGGTGGCCCTGGAAAACAAAAACAACAACAAACGGATTCTTGGTGAAATTTCATTTGAAAGACAAAGCAAAAAGAGTTCTCAGATTAAAAACATATGAAAAGTATAGAATTAGGGACAGGTGGGTGAGATGGAGAACTGGGGTTGTTTCCAATGTGGAACTCCACTTGTTCAAAGGACACAGACAGACCTCTGTGTCCCCAGATTCTGCCAAGGTAAAGTCAAACACACACTTTCTGACATGGGTATCAGGTTGATGTCTTCATGGTGGGGCTGGCACTGCATAGTTTTTAATGAGTCAGGAGAGCAAGAATAACAATATCACCCAACATTCAGATTATGTAATAGCCAAATTGAATCGTGATCAGAAAAGTCTGCAGCTCTAATATGTACTCAATGTGGTCATAATAAAAAGATATTTTATAACTTTTCATGATTCTGGCTAGTTACGTGTTTTCAGGAATCCTCGTTTGGTGTAAACTATAGTTCACCTGTACTAATACTGAAATCCTGGAGTCCATGGGAAGGTATTGGTTTTAGATAATGATTTTATTTAACACCTGGTGCTCGTTGAACAGATGTGCATCCTTGCTTCTCCTCTTGACAAGGAGGAAAGACAATAGGTGGGTAGATGGAGCCCTTCCGTAGATTTCTTTCATTAAATTCTCCATGGGATGACATCTTTGACTGATCATGAATACATGTACCTGGCAGAAGATCAATAGCTCAGGCAGCAGGCTAGAAGACAGGTGGGCTTTGGGCTGAAAAAGTCTAAATATTTCAAAGTCCTGGGATTTTTGTGTTAGGAACAGTATATTTTGTTTTCTGTTGTACTCCAGTGTTTTCCTACCTGAGGGAGGCTGCTGGAAGTGATGATAAAAGCACCAGGGCTAGCCTTGGCTTTCAGTGATTTCAAGTGATGCCAGGAAAGTCCCTGAGTTCCCAGAATCACAAGGTTGTGAGGGACTAGGTAGTATGCAGAACATATATCCCTGGTGACATTCAAAATTATTTGTGGGTCTGGAAGCTTTTGAGGCATTGATAAAAAATTGAGATTGTCTTTGTTTATTGTGTTCATGGTGTTTTCACCCAGCGGAGGAGTTACTCAGTCATGACACTATGGTTTGTGTGTGTGACTAAGACCAGTTCTTGAATAATGGCCAGTATCCTTATTGAACTAAAGTGGAACTTTGAGGATCCCCAGATAATGAGGTTTCCAATTCTGTCATGTGTGCCTTGACAACCCTCCACAGTAACTATGGGAGACATCATCACTGATCGAGGCACACAATTTATGCTAAGCCCAGAAGAGGACTGGGAATTCTACAAATATCTAGCTAGGCAGCCACTACCAGTAGATTAGTTGTCAAGCATGTTAAGTCTATTTGTCTTGGCTGTCTTAGGCCTTGAGTAAGCATTCAGCATAAGGCCTTCTGCCTGTCCTGAAATGAGGCCAGATGGGTGGATCAGTCCCAGAAGAGCTTCACTGTCCCCTTAGAGAAAAATTAGTCTGAGTAGAAATATCTAGATTTATTTCTAGGATATATGGTCTGGAGGCTGTCTTATCCTGGGTTATGAGCCATATGCAAGAACACAAGTTGTCAGGAACAACTGCTCCTAGTCACCACTTGCAACCTAAGGTCAAGAAGCTGGCCTCGGACCAATCTGCATCAGATAGAAAAATTCATCTGACAGCATTGCTTATGGACAAGTACCACCGACTATCTCCAATGCCTGTTCAAACCTCTCCAGGAACTTGTTTAGCAGGAAGAAGTGGGAGCAAGCCCTCTGCAGTGAATTACACTGTCTCTTCAAGGTCTGTGAGCTGGGCTAGTCTCTTAGAAGAAGCCTTAGGCCTAGTCCTTGATCACCTGTTAGTGTAAATTATCTGCAAAGTTAAAACAGAAGCGAGGGAGAAAAAAGCAAACTGGCATCTATGGTGGCTGGAATTTTGTATACACAATCTCATTAATCTTTTCAACAGCCCCTTGAGTGAGAGGTATGATTTCATTTTACATGCAAGAAAGGTGATGGCTCAGAGGGATTGTGGACCCTGCCCAGTGTCACAAGTAGGAAATGACAGAGGTGAGATTACATTTAGGTCTGCTCAGATGCCGCCCTTATTCCTTACGGCATCTGCTGCTACCATACCATGTGGCCTGTACTTGAAAATAAGCCACATCTTTCCTATCACATATTTTGCCTCTTCCAAATTTTAGCTTCCCACTATTGTTTCAGGTCGCTACTCTACAGTCAGCATTTAAGCAGATTGATCAAGCACTATTACCCACCTATCCAAGCTTAAAGGCTGCCATTAGTAATAATTCTGACATTTCTGAGGTCATTCCTTCTCCTCCCCTCAACATAGAGACACAGTCTGGCTCCACAATTCAAAATGAAAAAGCAAAATGGCAACAAATGTCAAGTGCAACAGTGATTCTTACAGACAAAGCACTAAGAGAGCAAAGCTATTAAAAATTTCATTCTACTTTGCTCTTCCATTTACTGGGCTATATCTTCTTTATGCTGCTGAAATCAGCAACATTGGAAACAATATCTATGACCACTACCTAGGACACAGACACTATCCTGTACATGAGAATCTAGCAGAGTGAGACCCACGAATAGCTTATTTAGTACTGGGGGTTGGTAGCAAAAAGTGAGTAAATCTTGTAGGATTTACTCTAATGAATATAGGGAAATATAGTAACATAAGAGCTCATTATCTCTGAAGCAATGTAAGCACACACACACGCATGCACACACACACACGCATATATGTATATATTTATTTGGTTTTGGTTAAAATGTTATTTATTTAATTTGGTTAAATGTAACTAGGCTACTTCCATGAAGTTTTTTTGTTTTGTTTTGTTTTGTTTTGTTTTTTAGTTGAAGTAAGAGTATAGAAAAAGTTATCTGGGTTACTAAGAATAGATAGGATGGCTGGTGCAGGAGCCCAGACAAGATGATGACAGCTTGGCCTAAGGTTGTGGTGGTCAAAGTAGAATAAAGTAGATACCTCTGTGTTACTCAGGAGATTAACAAGTGATAAGGCTTGGTTATGAACTGGGGTGAGTGGATACAGCAACTTCAACTGAATTATCCAGCTACCCACATTGGGATTGGTCAGGGAAATAACCCAACTCATGGAGAAGAAAGAAAAGCAGGGTAGGGCGATGGCCCACCTGGGTGTGACACAGGGCCAAGGGAACCCCCATATCCAGTTAAAGGAAGCAGTGAGTGATTGTGCGACCCTGGGAAACCACGCTTCTCCCACGGATCTTTGCAACCTGTGGATCAGGAGATCCCCTTATGAGCCCACACCACCAGGGCCTTGGGTCCGACACACAGAGCTATGTGGAGTCTTGGCAGAGAAGCTGCTCAGGCATGCACTGAGACCCAGGAGCTTTACATACTCCAGTCTTGGGATCCCCAACAAAGTTGTCTGCAGCCCAGGCAATGCATGGTGTCCGTACATGCCCCTAGGAAAGGGGCTGAACCCAAGAAGCCAAGAAGCATTGGTCTGTGGGTCCCACTTCCATGGCACCTCACAAGACAAGACCCACTGGCTTGGAATTCCAGCCAGCCTGCAGTAAAAGGGTGCCTGCCTGAGAAGAAATGGGGCCCTGAGGGGAGGGGCAGGCTGCCATCTCTGCTGTTTGGTTGACTCAGCTGTTCCAGCCTGTGGACTTTGAAGAGTCCAAATGGTCTGGATGAGGAAGAGTTTCCCCAGTGCAGCATAGCTGCTTTGCCAGAATGTGGCCAGATTGCTTCTGTAAGCTGGACCTCAAACCATTCCCCCTCATTGGGTGAGACCTCCCAGCTGGGCCTCCAGCTACCTCAACCTGCACATACGGTATGAACAGAGTTCTGATCTCTCCCTGGGATGGAGTGCCCTGGGGGTGGGGCATGTCACTACCTTGGCTGTTCAAGCATCTTAGCCAGTCCAGCTTGTGGGCTTTGGGGTGCTCAATCTGATCGGAGGCTGAAGAGATCCCCAACACGCATGCTGCTCTATCAAAAAGCAGCCAGACTGCTTCTTTAAGCAGGTACTAGATCACATTTTTTCTGACTGGGTGAGACCTCCCAAACAAGGTCTTCAGGTACCTCTTACAACTGCATTTGGCCTGGAAACAGGTCCGTACCCCCTGGGATGGAGCTTCCAGAGGAAGGGGCAGGCTGCCATCTTTGCTATTTCGCAGACTTCGCTGGTGATACCTCCAGGTACAGGAAACACGGAGGTAACTAGGGTCTGGAGCAGACTCCCAGCAAACCACAGCAGCACTATGCAACAGCCATCAGACTGTTCAAAGAAAAACAACAAGAACAAAAAAAAAACACAGAAAACAACAACAACAACAAGAAAAAATCCCTGTGAGAACCCCATCCAAAGGTTGGCAACCTCAAAGATCAAAGGTAGATAAGCCCACAAAGATGAGAAAGAATCAACTCAAAAATGTCAAAAACTCAAAAAACCAGAGTGCCCCCTTTCTTCTACATGACTACAGTGCTTCTGCAGCAAGGGCTTAAAACAGGGCTAAGGCTGAGATGCTGAAATGACAGAAGTAGGCTTCAGAATGTGGATAAAAATGAACTTCGCTGAGCTAAAGGAATATATGTTTTAACCCAACACAAAGAATCTAAAAATCATAATAAAACAATGCAGAAGCTGAGAGCCAAAATAGCAAGTTTAGAGAGGAACATGATAGAACTGAAAAACACAGTACAAGAACTTCACAATGCAATCACAAGTATTAATAGCAGAATAGATCAAGTGGAAGAAAGAATTTCAGAGCTTGAAGACTGTCTTTCTGAAATAAGACTGGCAGAAAAGAATAGATAAAAAAGAATGTAAAGGAATGAACAAAACCTCCAAGAACTATGGGATTATGTAAAGAGATCAAATCTATGACTGATTGGGGTACGTGAAAGAGACGGGGAGAATGGAACCAATTTGGAAAACATACTTCAGGATATCATCCAGGAGAACTTCCTCAACCTGGCAACACAGGCCAACACTCAAATTCAGGAAATGCAGAGAACTTCAGTAAGATACTCCATGAAAAAATTATCCCCAAGATACATAATCATCAGATCTCTAAGGTTGAAATGAAACAAATAATGTTAAGGGCAGCAAATAATGTTAAGAGAAAGGCAAGGTCACCTACAAAGGGAAGCCCATGAGAATAACAGTGATCCTCTCAGAAGAAACTCTACAGCCAGAAGAGATTGGGGCCCTATATTCAACATTCTTAAAAGAAAGAATTTCTGGTCCAAGTTGGTCACTTCCCTACACCAAAGTGAGAAGTAGCCAACATGTAAAGGTGGGAGTCATATTACAAAACTGAGGCCGATGAAGAAGCAAAGAAGAACAAGAAGAGAACCTTGAAGCAAGTGGAGACTATAAGTATTCAGGAAGAGATAGTTTGGTTTCTTTTGTTGATGCCTCCAGGGCTATGTTTGAATCTCAGAGTAAAGATGAGTTGACTCCCTTTGACATGAGCATCTAGTGTATCCAAAGTGTGTACATCAGTAAGATCATAAGCAGTGATTGAGATCTCTTGGGAGTGGTGCTCTATAGTGCAGAGAAAGACAAAGATTCAGTGAAATATTTACATCTTACAGGAGTTGGATAAGCCAGGTGCAAAATAAATTCTAGAGCTTGACCAGTTTAAGGGGCAGCAGGAACAAAAACGTTTCCAAGACCTGATGGGCCACAGATCTGACGACTCACTCAGTGAAGTGCTGTGTGTCTGTGCCAACCTCTTTAGTGATGTCCAGTTCATGTGAGTCATAACAAGATCATGCTGTTCACCAATGAAGACAACCCCATGGCAATGACAGTGCCTAAGCCAGCTGGGCCAGGACCAAAGCTGGTGATCTCTGAGATACAGGTATCTTCCTTGACTTGATGAACCTGAAGAAACCTGGGGGCTTTGACATATCCTTATTCTATAGAGATATCACCAGCATAGCAGAGGATGAGGACCTCAGGGTTCACTTTGAGGAATCCAGCAAACTAGAAGGTTCACTCCAAGGAGACCAGGAAGCAAGCACTAAGCAGGTTAAAGCTGAAGCTCATCAAAGATATAGTGATCTCTGGGCATTTATAATCTGGTCCAGAGGGCTCTCAAGCCTTCTCCAATAAAGCTCTATTGGGAAACAAATGAACCAGTGAAAACCAAGACCCAGACATTTAATACAAATATAGGAAGTTTGTTTCTGCCTAGTGATACCAAGAGGTCTGAGATCTATGGGAGTCTCAGATTATAATGGAGAAAGGGGAAACAGAAGAGTTAAAACAGTTTGATGATCCAGGTTTGATGCTCATGGGTTGCAAGCCCTTGGTAATGCTGAAGAAGCACCATCATCTGAGGCCCTCCCTGTTCATGTGCCCTGAGGAGTTGCTGGTGATTGGGAGCTCAACCCTGTTTAGTGCTCTGCACATAAAGTGTCTGGACAAGGAGGTTGTAGCATCACGCAGATACACACCCCGCAGGAACATCTCTCTTTATTTTGTGGCTTTGGTGCCACAGGAAGAGGAGTTGGATGACCAGAAAATTCTGGTGACTCCTCCAGGATTCCAGCTTGTCTTTTTACTCTTTGCTGACGATAAAAGGAAGATGCCCTTTACTGAAAGTCATGGCAACTCCAGAGCAGGTGGACAAGATGAAGGCTATCGTTCAGAAGCTCTGCTTCACATGCAGAAGTGACAGCTTTGAGAACCCTGGGCTGCAGCAGCACTTCAGGAACCTGGAGGCCTTGGCCTTGGATTTGATGGAGACTGAACAAGCCGTGGACCTGACATTGCCCAAGGTTGAAGCAATGAATAAAAGATTGGACTCCCTGGTGGTTGAGTTTAAGGAGCTTGTTTACCCACCAGATTACAATCCTGAAGGGAAATTTACCAAGAGAAAACACAATAATGAAGATTTTGGAAGCAAAAGATCCAAGATGAATTATTCAGAAGAGGAGCTGAAGGCCAATATCAGCAAGGGCATGCTGGGCAATTTCACCGTGCCCATGCTGAAAGAGGCATATGGGCTGAAGAAGCAGGAGCTGCTGGAAGTTCTCTCTGAGCACTTCCAGGCCTGACCAGAGGCTGTGTGACCAGCTTCCCTTCCACACTGTGGCTAGGCTGGCTGGCCTTTTTCCCAGCCAGTTAAAATGTGTTTCTTCTGAGCTAGAAAGAGTCTGCCCAATAGAAGTTGAGGGATTTTACATTTTTGAGGCTTTCTGTTGCCACGGTGAAGGTGTTGTCCTCCCACTTTGCTGTTCCTTACTTTATTTTAAATAAAGAGCCCTAAGTTTGTACTGAACACAAACAAACAAACAAAAAAACAAAAAAGAAAAATAAAAAAAAGAAAATAATTTCCAGCCCAGAATTTCATATCCAGACAAACTAAGCATTATAAGCGAAGGAGCAATAAGATCCTTTTCAGACAGGCAAATGCTTAGGCAGGCAAATGCTGTCTCAATGAACTGCCTAATAATGTCAGTGGGATGTTAAACCTCTGCCTTACAGGAGCGTATGAAGGAAGCACTAAATATGGAAAGGAAAAATCGTTACCAGCCATTACAAAAACACACGGAAGTGCACAGACTAGTGACACTATGAAGTAACCACATAAACTAGTCTGCAAAAATAATCAGCTAGCATCATGATGACAGGATCAAATCCACACGTAACAATACTAACCTTAAATGTAAATGAGCTACATGCCCCAATTAAAAGACACAGAATGGCAAACCAGATAAAGAATCAAGATCCATCTGTATGCTGTCTTCAAGAGAGCTATCTAACATGCAAAGACACACAGAGGCTCAAAATGAAGGGATAGAGGAAAATTTACTGAGCAAATGGAGAACAGAAGAAAGCAAGAGTTGCAATCCAAGTTTCTGATAAGATAGAGTTTAAACTAACAAAGATCAAAAGGACAGAAAAGGGCATTACATAATGGCAAAGGTTTCAATTCAATAAGAAGTGCCAACTATCTTAAATATATATGCACCCAATACAGGGGCACCCAGATGCATAAAGCAAGTTCTTACAGACTTTAACAGAGACTTAGACTCCCACACAATAATAGTGAGAGATTTTAACACCTCACTGACAATATTAGGCAGATCATTGAGGCAGAACATTAACAAAGATATTCAGGGCCTGAACTCAGCTCTGGATCAAGTTGACCTGATAGATAACTACAGAACTCTCCACCCCAAAACAACAGAATACATATTCTTCTCATTACCACATGGAACTTACTCTAAAATTGATCACATAATCAGAAGTAAAACACTCCTCAGCAAACGCAAAAGAGCTGAAACCCTAACAAACCATCTCTTGGACCACAGCACAATCAAATTAGAACTCAAAATTAAGAAATTCACAGAAAACCATACAACTACACTGAAACTGAACAACCTGCTCCTGGATGACTTTTGGGTAAATAATGAAATCATTGCAGAAATCAAGAAGTTCTTTGAAACTAATGAGAGCAAAGATACAATGTACCAGCATGTGTGGGATGAAGATAAAGCAGTGTCAAGAGAGAAATTTACAGCACTAAATACCCACATCAAAAAGCTAGAAAGATCTCGAGTTAACAACTTAACATCACAGTTAAAAGAACCAGAGAACCAAGAGCACACAAACCTGAAAGCTAGAAAAAATAACCAACATCACAGCTGAATTGAAGGAGACAGAGACATGAAAAACCCTTCAAAAATCAACGAATCCAGGAGCTGCTTTTCCTGGAGAAAATTAACAAAATAGATAGACTGATAGCTAAACTAATAAATAAAACATAGAGAAGATTCAAATAAACACAATTGAAATGATAAGGGGGACATTACCACTGACCCCACAGACATACAAACAACCATCAGAGAATACTGTAAACACCTTTATACACATAAGTTAGAAAATCAAGAAGAAATGGATACATTCTAAATGGGCTAAGTGCTCCAGTTAAAAGACACAGACTGGCAAATTGGATAAAGAGTCAAGATCCATCAGTGTGCTGTAATCAGGAAACCCATCTCACGTGCAGAGACACACATAGGCTCAAAATAAAGGGATGGAGGAAGATCTATCAAGCAAATGGAAAACAAAAGAAGGCAGAGTTGCAATCTTAGTCTCTGATAAAACAGACTTTAAACCAACAAAGATCAAAAGAGACAAAGAAGGCCATTACATAATGCTAAAGGGATCAATTCAACAAGCAGAGCTAACTATCCTAAATATATAGGCACCCAATACAGGAGCACGCAGATTCATAAAGCAAGTCCTTAGAGACCTAGAAAGAGACTTAGACTCCCATACAATAATAATGGGAGAATTTGTCACCCCACCGTCAACATTAGACAGATCAATAAAACAGAAAGTTAACAAGTATATTCAGGACTTGAACTCAGCTCTGCACCAAGTGGACCTAATAGGCATCTACAGAACTCTCCACCTCAAATCAACAGAATATACATTCTTCTCAGCACCACACCACACTTATTGCAAAATTGACCACATAGTTGGAAGTTAAGCACTGCTCAGCAAATGTAAAAGAACAGAAATGATAACAAACTGTCTCTCAGACCACAGTGCAATCAAACTAGAACTCAGGATTAAGAAACTCACTCAAAACTGCTCAACTACATGGAAACTGAACAACCTGCTCTGGAATGACTACTAGGTCCATAACGAAATGAAGGCAGAAATAAAGATGTTCTTTGAAACCAATGAGAACAAAGACACAACATACCAGAATCTCTGAGACACATTCAAAGCAGTGTGTAGAGGGAAATTTATAGCACTAAATGCCCACAAGAGAAAGCAGGAAAGATCTAAAATTGACACCCTAACATCACAGTTAAAAGAACTAGAGAAGCAAGAGCAAACACATTCAAAAGCTAGCAGAAGGCAAGAAATAACTAAGATCAGAGCAGAAATGAAGGAAATAGAGACATAAAAAACCCTTCAAAAAATAAATGAATCCAGGAGCTGGTTTTTTGAAAAGATCAACAAAATTGATAGCCCGCTAGCAAGACTAATAAAGAAGAAAAGAGAGAAGAATCAAATAGACTCAATAAAAAATGATAAAGGGGATATCACCACCGATCCCACAGAAATATAAACTACCATCAGAGAATACTATAAACACCTCTATGCAAATAAACTAGAAAATCTAGAAGAAATGGATAAATTCCTCGACACATACACCCTCCCAAGACTAAACCAGGAAGAAGATGAATCTCTGAATAGACCAATAACAGGCTATGAAACTGAGGCAATAATTAATAGCTTACCAACCAAAAAAAGTCCAGGACCAGATGGATTCACAGCCGAATTCTACCAGAGGTAGAAGGAGGAGCTGGTACCATTTCTTCTGAAACTATTCCAATCAACAGAAAAAGAGGGAATCCTCCCTAACTCATTTTATGAGGCCAGCATCATCCTGATACCAAAGCCTGGCAGAGACACAACAAAAAAAGAGAATTTTAGACCAATATCCCTGATGAACATTGCTGCAAAAATCCTCAATAAAATACTGGCAAACCGAATCCAGCAGCACATCAAAAAGCTTATCCACCATGATCAAGTGGGCTTCATCCTTGGGATGCAAGGCTGGTTCAACATATGCAAATCAATAAACGTAATCCAGCATATAAACAGAACCAATGAAAAAACCTTATGATTATCTCAATAGATGCAGAAAAGACCTTTGACAAAATTCAAAAACCTTCATGCTAAAAACTCTCAATAAATTAGGTATTGATGGGATGTATCTCAAAATAATAAGAGCTATCTATGACAAACCCACAGCCAATATCATACTGAATGGGCAAAAGCTGGAAGCATTCCCTTTGAAAACCGGCACAAGACAGGGATGCCCTCTCTCACCACTCCTATTCAAAATAGTGTTGGAAGTTCTGGCCAGGGCAATCAGGCAGGAGAAGGAAATAAAGGGTATTCAGTTAGGAAAAGAGGAAGTCAAATTGTCCCTGTTTGCAGAGGACATGATTGTATATCGAGAAAACCCCATCGCCTCAGCCCAAAATCTCCTTAAGCTAATAAGCAACTTCAGCAAAGTCTCAGGATACAAAATCAATGTGCAAAAATCACAAGCATTCTTATACACCAATAACAGACAAACAGAGAGCCAAATCATGAGTGAACTCCCATTCACAATTGCTTCAAAGAGAATAAAATACCTAGGAATCCAACTTACAAGGGATGTGAAGGACCTCTTCAAGGAGAACTACAAACCACTGCTCAATGAAATAAAAGAGGATACAAACAAATGGAAGAACATTCCATGCTCATGGGTAGGAAGAATCAATACTGTGAAAATGGCCATACTGCCCAAGGTAATTTATAGATTCAATGCCATCCCCATCAAGCTACCAATGACTTTCCTCACAGAATTGGAAAAAACTACTTTAAAGTTCATATGGAACCAAAAAAGAGCCCACATAGCCAAGACAATGCTAAGCCAAAAGAACAAAGCTGGAGGCATCACGCTACCTGACTTCAAACTATACTACAAGGCTACAGTAACCAAAACAGCATGATACTGGTACCAAAACAGAGATATAGACCAATGGAACAGAACAGACACCTCAGAAATAATGCCACATATCTACAACCATCTGATATTTGACAAACCTGACAAAAACAAGAAATGGGGAGATGATTCCCTATTTAATAAATGGTGCTGGGAAAACTGGCTAGCCATATGTAGAAAGCTGAAACTGGATCCCTTCCTTACACCTTATACAAAAATTAATTCAAGATGGATTAGAGACTTAAATCTTAGACTTAAAACCATAAAAACCCTAGAAGAAAACCTAGGCAATACCTTTCAGGACATAGGCATGGGCAAGGACTTCATGTCTAAAACACCAAAAGCAATGGCAACAAAAGCCAAAATTGACAAGTGGGATCTAATTAAACTAAAGAGCTTCTGCACAGCAAAAGAAACTACCATCAGAGTGAACAGGCAACCTACAGAATGGGAGAAAATTTTTGCAATCTACTCATTTGACAAAGGGCTAATATGCAGAACCTACAATGAACTCCAACAAGTTTACAAGAAAAAAACAAACAACCGCATCAACAAGTGGGTCAAGGATATGAACAGACACTTCTCAAAAGAAGACATTTATGCAGCCAAAAGACACATGAAAAAATGCTCATCATCACTAGCCATCAGAGAAATGCAAAGCAAAACCACAATGAGATAGCATCTCACACCAGTTAGAATGGCAATCATTAAAAAGTCAGGAAACAACAGGTACTGGAGAGGATGTGGAGAAACACGAACACTTTTACACTGTTGGTGGGACTGTAAACTAGTTCAACCATTTTGGAAGTCAGTGTGGCGATTCCTCAGGGATCTAGAACTAGAAATACCATTTGACCCAGCCATCCCATTACTGGGTATATACCCAAAGGATTATAAATCATGCTACTATAAAGACACATGCACACATATGTTTACTGTGGCACTACTCACAATAGCAAAGACTTGGAACCAAGCCAAATGTCGAACAATGATAGACTGGATTAAGAAAATGTGGCAGATATACACCATGGAATACTATGCAGCCATAAAAAATGATGAGTTCATGTTGTTTGTAGGGACATGCATGATGCTGGAAACCATCATTCTCAGCAAACTATCGGAAGGACAAAAAACCAAACACTGCATGTTCTCACTCATAGGTGGGAAGTGAACAATGAGAACCCATGGACACAGGAAGGGGAACATCACACACTCGGACCTGTTGTGGGGTGAGGGGAGGGGAGAGGGATAGCATTAGGAGATATACCTAATGTTAAATGATGAGTTAATGGGTGCAGCACACCAACATGGCACATGTATACATATGTAACCAACCTGCACGTTGTGCACATGTACCCTAAAACTGAAAGTATAATAATAAAAAAATTTTTCCATAAAAAAAGAGGAAATGGATACATTCCTGGCACATATGCCCTCCCAAGACTGAATCAGGAAGAAATTGAATCCCTGAGTAGACCAATAGAGAGTTCTGAAATTGAGACAGTAATAAATAAACTACCAACCAAAAAAAAAAATTAAAAAAAAGCCCAGGACCAGATGGATTCACATCTGAATTCTAGCAGAGGTACAGAAAATAGCTGGTACCATTCCGACTGAAACTATTCCAAAAAATTGAAAAGGAGGGACTCCTCCCTAACTTATTCTATGAGGCCAGCATTATCCTGATACCAAAACCTGGCAGAGATATGACAAAAAAGGAAAACTTTAGGCCATATCCTGGATGAACATCGATGCAAAAATCCTCAACAAAACACAGGCAAACTGAATCCAGTAGCACATCAAAAAGCTTATCCACAACAATCAAGTTGGCTTCATCTCTGAGATGCAAGCTGGTTCAACATCCACAAAACAATAAATGTAATTCATCACATAAACAGAACTAAGGACAAAAACCACATGATTATCTCAAATAGATGCAGAAAAGGCCTTTGATAAAATTTAACATCCCTTCATATTGAAAACTCTCAATAAACTAGATATTGAAGGTACATACCTCAAAATAATAAGAGCCATATATGACAAACCCATAGTCCATAGTGAATGGGCAAAACCTGGAAGCATTCCCCTTGAAAACTGGCACAAGTCAAGTTTGCCCTCTCTCACCACTACTATTCAACATAGTATTGGAAGTTCTGGCCCAAGCAATCAGGCAAGAGAAAGAAATAAAGAGGATTCAAAAAGGAAGAGAGGAAGTCAAACTATCCGTTTGCAGGTGACATGATCCTATGTCTAGAATATCCCATCGTCTCGGCCAAAAAGCTTCTTAAGCTGATAAGCAACTTCAGCAAAGTCACAGGATACAAAATCAACGAGCAAAAATTGCTAGCATTCCTATACACCAACAACAGTCAAGCTGAGAGCCAAATCACAAATGAACTCCCATTCACAATTGCCACAAAAAGAATAAAATACCTAGGAAAACAGCTAACAAGAGAAATGAAGGATATTTTTAAGAAGAACTACAAACCATTGAAAAGAAATCAGAGACGACACAAATAAATGGAAAAACATTCCATGGTCGTGGATAGAATCAATATCGCAAAAATGGCCATACTGCCCAAAGCAATTTATAGATTCAATGCTACTCCCATTAAACTACCATTGACATACTTCACAGAATCAGAAAAACTATTTTAAAATTCATAGAACCAGAAAAGAGCCAAAATAACCAAGGCAATCCTAAGCAGAAAGAACAAAGCTGGAGGCATCATGTTACCCAACTTCAAACTATACTAAAGGCTACAGTAACCAACGTGGCATTGTACTAGTACAAGAGCAGACACATAGACCAATGGAATACAATAGAGAACCCAGAAATAAGGCCACACACCTACAACTATCTGATCTTTGACAAACCCGACAAAAACAAGCAATGGGGAAAAGATTCCCTATATGATAAATGATGCTGGGAGAATTGGTTAGCCATATGCAGAAAATTAAAACTGGATCCTTTCCTTACATTGTATACAAAAGTCAACTCAAGATGCATTAAAGACTTAAATGTAAACCCCAAAACTATAAAAACCGTAGAAGAAAACCTAAGCAATGCCATTCAGGACATAAGCACGGGCAAAGTTTCATGACCAAGATGCTAGAAGCAATTGCAAAAAAAGCAAAACTTGACACATGGGGTCTAATTAAACTAAACAGCTTCTGCACAGCAAAACATACCATCAACAGAGCAAATACAACCTACAGAGTGGGAGACAGTTTTTTGCACTCTAACTATCTGACAAAGGTCTAATATCCAGCTTCTATAAAGAACTTAAATTTATAAGAGAAAACCAAACAACCCCATTAAAAAGTGGGCAAAGAACATGAACAGAGACTTCTCAAAGGAAGACATACATGTGGCCAACAATCATATGAAAAAGAGCTCAATATCACTGATGATTAGAGAAATGCAAATCAAAACCGCAATGAAATACCATCTAATGTCAGTCATAATGGCTATTACTAAAAAGTCAAAAAACAAATGCTGGCGAGGTTGTGAAGAAAAAGGAACACTTTTACACGGTTAGTGGGAGTGTAAATTAGTTCAACCATTGTGGAAGACAGTGTGGTGATTTTACAAAGACCTAGCAGCAGAAATACCATTTGGCCCAGCAATCTCATTACTGGATATATACCTAAAGGAATATAAACTATTCTGTTATAAAGATACATGCATGTGTGTGTTCATTGCAGCACCATTCACAACGGCAAAGACATGGAATCAACCTAAATGCCTGAGATGGTTTTTGTGTTGCCACCCAAATCTCACCTTGAATTGTAATAATCCCCACATGTCAAGGGCAGGGACAGATGGAGATAATTGAATCACGGGGGCAGTTTCTGCCATACTGTTTTCATGGTAGTGAATAAGTCTCACAAGATTTTATGGTTTTATATATGGGAGTTACCCTGCACAAGCTCTCTTGCCTGCCACCGTGTAAGATATGACTTTGCTCCTCATTCACCTTCCACCATGATTGTGAGGCCTCCCCAGCCATGTGGAACTGTGAGTCAATTAAACCTCTTTCCTTTATAAATTACCCAGCCTTGGGTCTTTATTCACAGCATGAGAACAGATTAATACAATGTCTACCAAAGATAGACTGAATAAAGAAGATGTGGTAAATGTATACCACAGAATAATATGCAGCCTTAAAAAAGAATGAGATCATGTTCTTTGCATGAACATGGATGGAGCTGGAGGTCATTATCCTTAGCAAACTAATGCAGGAACCGAAAACCAAATACCACATGTTCTGACTTATAAGTGGGAGCTGAATAATGAGAACACATGGTCACGAAGGGGAGAATAACATACATGGGACCTGTTGGAGGGTGGGAGATGACAGGAAGGAGAACATCAGGAAGAATAGCTAATAGATGCTGTGCCTAATACCTGGGTGATGAAATAATCTGTACAGTAAACCATCATGGCACATGTTTACCTATGTAACAAACCTGCACATCCTGCACATGTACCCCTGAACTTAAAATAAAAGTTGGAAATAAAAAAAATCAACTGGAAAAAGAAGATTCTGTTATTTAAAAGGGAACTAAACTTTCTTTTAACTTTGAAAAAAGAAAATTCTTCTGTCAAAGCTCTTTTAGTTCATGCCTCTCTGTTGCACATTCATCATTTACTGGACTGAAAACACATGGGCTTTCTTTCCTGCCCTCTACATGTTACGTTAGTGTTTTTCTAATCTTTATTCCTCTCTGATAGCTGTGTGATCATAGATGAATTTTTAAGAATTCAAGTTCAAATTGAGACTTTTCTATCTTATGGATAGCAATTAAGTTTTAGAAATTTGACATTCTGAATTCACTCTATATCTTCTAAAAAGACTGGGGTCTCTGGTTAGTTCTGTGTAGCTAGAATCACAAAGCAGGTTTGTTTTTATTAAGTAAATCAATAGAATACAGAAAGCAGGGTGAATGTTGTATTTAGTAAAATTACGTTGAATCTGCTAGCAATTTGGGTGTGTGGTGAACAAAAAGGATTGGTCAGAACAAAGCCTGTCTTTTCCCTAGGCCACTCATTTTTTTCTTTTCCGAATACACTGTTCAGTCCTTGCTTAAATAATGCCAGTTTCCTCTAGCTCCCAGTCCTGCCTGCCAGAATTTTGTGCCTGGTCAGCAGTCTGCATGTCTGTATGGCCTATTATGTGAATGTCTGTTTAAAATTCTCTTTTCTCTGATTTTATTTCACATCTTCTGGGATAACTGTGATAAGCCAAAGTAATAAATGTGTAAGCTACATCAGTTATTTAGAGTTTTCAATCCTGATCCAATCCTCTTTCGTCATTCACTGTGGGTACTATATTTGCTCTGTTCCAGTTCACCACTGCTCCTGGACAGGACTCATATTCAGGTCCTGTGGGATGGTGGCGACAAGTGAGCTAAAGAAGTCCTTAGTCTCTTTTGTTAAACTTCTTGTTTGGGGAAGGACCGATGAGAGTTGGGGGAAGAATCTTTGATAAATACAAGGCAAGGAGCCAACTCTATTAGGTACTATATATATATATATAATCTACTATCCAGCAGGTCAATGAATCTACATTATGAAAAAGAAGATTTATAAAACACAGAGCCAATGTAGGAGCAAGAGAACTGGAAATAGGAAAGCATTGAAAGCATCCCTAACTTTGGACATCTACCTTTATATTAACCCTAAAAAAATCCAACACATGATCTAATATTCCTTTTTTTTATTTCTAGTGATGTCCAAATATGTTCTAGGTCTGGGCAGTGGTTCTTTGATGATTTACGATTGCATACAATATACTTGGTAGGAAAAACGGGCATTATTTCATCTAAACTTCCTTTCAAATGTGAAGCAGGAAGGTGAGTGAACGGGAGGGCGCAGAGCACTAGGGGCCCCTTCGTAGACAGTATTTCCTTGTTGGGTAATGGGAGTATGATTCATGTTGGTGATGCTGTGGTTAATCGACTGCCCAGGCTCAATATTTCTGCCCCCAATAGTCCTGGCAGTGCATTTATGGGAGCCCAAATGGGGACAGCCACCAAAATGAGACAATCTCCTTTGACCAGGAATTCTTTCTCATTCTTGTCTTTTGCCTTAATCTTTTTTCATCTGGACTTCAGGCAGATCACATTAAATTCTAATGTACAGCATTTTGTATCAAAGCAACTAACATAGAACAACAAAACAAAGTGTTCCCATTAAGGCTCAACTATCAATATCTGATAACGTTGAAGTAAAAGACAATTAAAATTTTATCTTGTGAGGCAATGGAGTGAGGACCCACTCTATTCTTGGGTAAAAAATAACATTTTTCTTTTACTCTGACTTCACATTTTCTTGTAAGTGATAACCTACAGCTTAATAAAGACTCCTAAATATAAGCAGTTAATCTGAAATTTTCTGAAGGAATCTGAAATCCCTACCATATGTGGAAATAAATTGTCCTTTTTGGTTGGACATGTGTACACAAGATATCTAGGGAGTTATTTTATTCTGTGGATACTTTCACTTTTTATCCGGTTTAACCTTCAGTAACTCTGGAGAGTTCCCCATTATGCTGTCTGTAAATAATGGAATCCTAAAATATTTAAATAGCTTGAGGCAAAAATGCAAATATGTTAAGTTGCCAAAAAATATTTAAGGCCAAATTTGCCCTGTTCCATCAACCAGGCCAATAATCTGCATGTTTGTGGCATTTAAGTTCTTGGTTTAGCTTTTGCATTGGCAACTACTGTTACTACAGTATTAATTTGTCATGCAAATAACCTTTAATAATGAAGGTGCGAGTGCCTCAAGTCACTTCTTAGTTATCGGATTTAGGATTCTTAGTATAAAGTTTTGGACTCCTACTGACAAATGGGCTAGTTCTCAAACTTTTTACTTCTTGCATGGCATTTCATTTGTGCAGAAAGGTTATACATTGGTACATACACCAGCAAAGGAGAGGAGTGAGGTTGCAGTGAAAAGTACTCCCTCTTACAGCAGACTTTCCTTTCAGAAGGAGACACAGAAAGCTCTCTTATCATAGATGAGAAAAAAATGCGTGAAAAAGCACTCTATTAGTTCCCTATTGTTGCTGTGGCAAATCATCACAAACTTAGTCATTTAAAAAGCACGAATTTATTACCTTACATTTCTAGAAGTCAAAAGTCTAACATGAATCTCCCTGGGCTAAAATCAAGATGTCAGCTGGGGCCGGCCATGGTGACTAATGCCCGTAATTCTAGCACTTTGGGAGGCCGAGGTGGGCTGATCACTTGAGGTCAGGAGTTTGAGACCAGCCTGGCCAACATGGTGAAACCCTGTCTTTACTAAAAATATAAAAATCAGCTAGGTGTGGTGGCATGCGCCTGTAGTCCCAGCTACTTGGGAAGCTGAGGCAGGAGAATCACTTGAATGCGTGAGGTGGAGTTTGCAGTGAGTTGACATAGCGCCACTGCATTCTAGCCTAGGTGACCGAATGAGACTCTGTCTCAAAAAAAAAAAATAAATAATAAATAAATAAATAAATTAATTAATTAATTAAAAAAAAGAAAAAAGACGTTAGCAGGGAACTGTTTTTCTGGAGTCTCTAGGGGACAATCCATTTCCTTGCCTTTTCCAGTTTCATCTGTGTTCCTTGCATCTGGGCCCCCTTTAAACTACAAAGCCAGCAACAACCAACAGCTGGCTGAGTTCTATCTCCTCTGCATGACCCACTCATTCTACTGCCTCTCTCTTCCACTTGTAAAGACCCAAGGTTTGCAAATATTTTTCTCATTGCATGGGTTGTCTCTTCACTTTGTTCATCGTTTCTTTTGCTGTGCAGAAGCTTCTTAATTTGATGCAATCTCATTTGTCTATTTGTGCTTTTGTTACTTGAGATTTTGGGGTTACATCTAAAAAAATCCTTGTCCAAACCAATGTCATGGAGCTTTTCCTATGTTTTCTTCTAGTAGTTTTACAGCTTTAAGTCTTTAATCATTTTGAGTTTATTTTGGGGCATAGTGTAAGGTAAGGGTCTAATTTCATTTTTTTCTGAATGTGGATAACTGGTTTTCCTTGAACAATTTATTGAATAGAATGTTTTTCCTCCATTATGGGTTCTTGGCAGTTTTGTAAAAAATCAATTGACCATGAAGGCATGAGTTTATTACTGAGCTTTCTGTCCTGTTCCATAGGTCGATGTGTCTGTTTTTATGCCAGTATTATGCTGTTTTAATTATAATCACTTTTATAAAACATTTTGAAATCAGGTAGTATGATGCCTGTAGCTTTGTTCTTTTTGCTCAAGATTACTTTGGTTATCTGGGGTGTATTGTGGTTCCACAGAATTTTGGAATTGATTTTTCCATTTTTGAAAAATGACCTTGAAATTTTTATAGGGATTGCATTGAATCTGTAGATTATTTTTTGTAGTATGGAAATTTTAACAATATTAATTATTTCAGTCCATAGAGATGGGATATTTTTCAATTTATTTGTGTTTTCTTCAATTTCATTCATCAGTGTTTTATAGTCTTCAGTATATAAGTCTTTTACCTTCTGATTTAAATTTACATCTAAGTTTTAAATTTTTTTCTGTTGCTATTGTAAATGGGATTATTTTCTTAACTTTCTTTTCAGATAGCTCATATATCTAGTAAGGGTTTAATGTACAAAATATACAAGGAACTGAAATAACTCAATAGTAAGCAAACAAATAACCTGATTTAAAAGTGGGCAAAGGACCTGAACAAACACTTCTCAAAAGAACTCATCCAAATGGCCAAAAGATTCATTAAAAAATGAACTAATCATTAGGAAAACACAATATAAAAACCACAACAAGATATCTATTTATACCCAATAGAATGGCTTTTACCAAAAAGATGAAAGATAACAACCACTGGAGAGGATGTAGAGAAAAGGGAATGCTTGTACACTATTGGTGGTAATGTAAATGGTTCAGCCATTATGGAAACCAGTATGGAATTTCCTCAAAAAACTAAAAATAGAACTCCCATATGATCTAGCAATCCCACTACTGGGTATTACAAGGGAAATTATTAAGTATGCCAAAGAGATATCTGCACTCCCATGTTCATTGCAGCATTATTCGCAGTAGTCAAGACATGGAATCAACTTGTCCATCAACAGTTGGATAGAGAAAATAGAGTACACAAAATGAAATATTACTTATTCTTTAAAAAGATGAAATTCTGTCATTTGGGACAAGATGGATGAATCTAGCAGATGTTATGCTAAGTGAAACAAGCCATGCACAGAAAGATAAATACTACTTGATCTCATTTATATGTGAAATCTAAAAAAGATTTGTCCATGTAAGTGGAGAATGGAATGGTAGTTACCAGAGCCAGGGCTGGGGGGCTTGGGTGGGGAGGAGTGAGAGAATGTGGAGTTACTGTTTAAAGGATACACAGTTTTAGCTAGACAGGAAGTTTAGAGATCTGTTGCACAGCAGGGTGACCATAGCCAATAATAATGTACTGTGTATTTCAAAATAAGAGAGTAAATTTCAAAGATGTCATCACAAAAAATGTCAAGCAAGTAAAGGGATATATATGTTAATTAATTTGATTTAATAACTCCGTATTATATACATATATGAAAACATCACATTGTACTCCATAAATGTAATACAATTATGATTATTATAATTTATCAATTTCAAAATATTATATTGAACTCCTGGGAATAATCTAGGAAAATTTCCATATTCTAGGGTCCTTAATTATAATCACAGCTGCAAAGTATCTTGTTCTACGTAAGATAACACATTAACAGATCTGGGGATTAGGACAGGCCCATCTTTGGAGGTCCATTATGCTACCTACCACAAAGACCTGGCTGCAGTAGATGTGTGAACCCTCTAGCTGAGTTCTTCAATTTGAAAGTCCCTGGGGAAAATGCAAAAGTGTGCAAAAAGCAAGCATACGCATAGCTGTTCCAGAGGTGCCATGATGATGCAATGCTGTTCATACCTGTGCATGAACAACAGAGGCATGGTTTGATGACTCTTTCTCAGATGTTCTCAGTAGGCCATATATTCAATAGAGACATTTTCCCCTTCCTTTGCCATAGTTATATTTTTCCTTTATGTGGGCTGAGTTGCCAACTTTTAAATATAGAAACTGGGAACTGAAGAGGTATGTAATACTGTTAAAATGGTTGGAGAAATCAATCTGGTAATATTTGCTTTGCTTGCAATTATAATATTTATTTGTGAAGTCCCTTTTATCCTAGAAGGTCAATCAGCATTAATACAGCATAGATATTATCAATCTGAGCCTCTCAAACAATCTGGACTTCTGGAAGTCTCTTCGTAAAAAGAAGTTTTAGCACAAAAATGTAGAGAGCAGTGTAAAAGGACAGGAACAAGAAGAAAGGGAAACTCAATTTCTCTCTGATTGTTTTTTTTCGTGACCCTCCAGGTTTAAATAAATCAAGCTCAAAAGGAAAGGTAATATGTTTTACTGTTGATTTTTTTTTTTTTTAGAAAGCTTGATGGATATGTCTATAGTGGAACTGAGCAGACTATGTTGAACAATGGTATATGCATTGTAAACACTAAGTACATGACCAGGTCACTAAATAAGTCAATATCGTTTTGAGATGTCTATTTTTCATGTGGAACTAGCAGTAGGAGGATAATGTAGGTTAAGGAAGATGTACGCCAGAAATATATTTTTTTCTCCTAGTGATAACAGTAAGGCTGAGCTCGTATTTACAAAAGCCATTTATTCATTCAAAAATATTTATTGAATGCCTACTAAGAGCAGTGCTTTGGAGGGGATGTATGTGGATATGAATACATAAGCATGAAAGGAAAATTTACTTCTATCCTCAATCTTGTTTACAATCTAGAGAGAAAATTTTAGAACTAATGTATGATTCTTGAATGTGGGGAAGGCATTTTATAAATGTCTTAGGCAGGCTGGGTGCGGTGGTTCATGCCTGCAATTTCAGCACTTTGGAAGGCCAAGGAGGGAAGATTGCTGAGGCCGGAGTTCGAGACCAGCCAGGGCAACATAGTGAGACCCTAACAAAATTTTTGTAAAAAATTTTCCAGGAATGGTGGCACACACCTGTAGTACCAGCTACTCAGGAGGCTGAGGCAGGAGGATTGCTTGAGCCCAGGAGTTGGGCTCCAGGAGGATTATTGAGCCCAGGAGCCCACAGTTACAGTGAACTGTGATCACACTACCGCACTCCAGCCTGGGTGACAGAGGGAGACTATTTCTAAAAATAAACGAATAAATTAAAAGAAAAAAAGTTATTTGATCTTCTAGTTTGAAACCAACTTCTGATTTCATTTATTTGATACATACCAAATCATGAGGTCTCTACAACAGATTTACTTCCTTTTACTAAGCATTTCAAAAAGCTAAAATAATGCCGCTTCAAATACGGGTATGTTTTGTTTTTTTCTACCAATTTTTAAGAGACTTTTTAGGGAACCCAAATTTATTTGATAGAGACAAAGGTGATTTCTATTTTATTCTGTCGTGGTGTGAAAGTCGTTTTTTTTTTTTTTTAATGTAGGCAAATCCTCTAAAATCTTTAAATAGAATAGTCTGTCAGGCTTAGCAGATTTTAAGTTGGTTGAAAAAATAAAATTGAGTGTGCGTAAATAAAGAAGAAAAAGTTGATAATAGACAAGGAATTCTTGTTTTTATGTCTTTAGAAGGAGGAAAGTAGTAGAGTCAAAAACAACATAACAGAGAAACTGCATCACTATCTGATTTCTGCCTATTAGGGAGATGGCTGTGTGAGATAGGATTGGGTGTGTGTACGAAGAGAGGTAAAATTATGTCTGAAATGTCTACACCCTGGAGAGCTGTGGAATGGAGTTAAATCCCTACAATCCTTGTACTCAGGAGCAAGATGGGAGATGACGCTGGTGTGTATTACAATTTCTACCCGAGTTATCCAAAGCTAAAAGTTGATAAAAAATCACTCTTTTATTTTCCATTAGAAGAGTCCAAGTTTTTCTGGTGATCCCCCAGAAACAAAAATATTGTCTGGCACATTTACATTTTACTGGGATAATTGGAAATCAGCTTCTGAAATGCTAAGGAGTTTATTCTTTTGGATATAATTTTCGATTATTTTGTGGAAGTTAAGATACATATGCAAATGGTGTTTTTAGCGCTGATGCCTAATAATTGTGTCTCACAAATACAAAAGGCTTCCGTATATGGAGTCAGTAAGTCCCTCATCAACCAATATCCCTATCTGCTTGATCTGCAAGATGAATTTTCTCTGGCAGAAACTTATGTAGTCATACATGGGAGCAGAATAACATTTACACATCAATTAAGACAATTATAAGATAATTTGAGAGTTATTCTAGCTATACAATTTTACTTGTTTGCATCTTCCATTTTTAATTAAAGTTTCACCAAACGTACAAATCTCTCTTCTAAATGTCCCACCTAACTCCTCTGGTGTTCAGTGAAGCACTTTGAACAATATATATGTGTGTATGTGTGTATATATGTGTGTGTGTGTATATATATGTATATATATATAATTTACTTTGTCTCTGATGATGAAAATAATTAGAATTTGCAAACATGATTTCTCTTAATTAAACATGAGTTAATATATCTCCCCACCAAAAAGAATCCTATCATAGGAAGCTGCAATATGCTTGAGTATATTTCATGATATGCTCATTTTATACACACACACACACACACACACACACACAGAGCGGTATTGTTCAGAGTGAGATACACACACACACACACCTTTGCACACTTCTATGTCCTAGGACTTAAGTACTTCCTCTCTATACATTTTGTTTTCCTAAGTTTTTACGCATTAAAAGAGTTTATCCTTACTTTTATCATTCTTATCAGCATTAGGATGTACCTTGCACATAATAAACCCAGACTATACAACTAATGCAATTTCAAGTAAATTTGAAGTCTCTCTGGATATCAAGCCCCCAAGCATATTGCAGCTTCCTATGATAGGATTTGTTTTGGTGGGGAGATATGTTAACTCATGTTTAATTAAGATAAATCACCTTTGCAAATTCTAGTTGTTTTTGTCATCAGAGACAAAGTGAATTAATTCAGAATCTTTTGTTCCTCAGTAACCCCAAAGCATATTGCATTTAGAAAAAAGTGTGAAAATTATTTGACAGTGCATCTCATTTTGTCAAATCTACTAGCTATAAAATAATTATTCTGTTACAAATCAGCAGACAGATGGGAAATGGGAAATATTGAGCTACAGAGTTGAAATAGAAATACCATGCTGTGGTCATCAGAACTGGCGCGATGTGTGGGCACTCTAATACAATGCCTTACACATTGTTTTCATGTGAAGAATAAAAAGTTTTCACAGAACAGTTAAAAATTACTTTAAGATAACTCTAAAACCTTACTGGAATTTTCAGATGTAGGAAAATAATTCTTTGTGTTTCCCGATACCAACTATGAGGGCGTTTCCTCCACCTCTATGTTACTGAATTTCCAAATTATGGTTCAGCAGTTGTGATCATTATTAAATCATTCATCACTGATTTAAAAGAATCATGAAGGAATGCTTTAACTGAAATGGAGAGAGTGTTACCTTCCCTATCTATGAAGATACATAGAATCAATCAACTTCAAACATCTTAAATAAATTGCAAGTTTGAGAAGACAGAAAGAAGAAAACATTCATTAAAAATAAATGCCAGTGCATTATACACAATGTCATTTACAAGGTTCTAACACTGGAAAAGCTGACTACTACTAGGTAATGTTTTCTTAGAAAACAAATAGTGGAATCTTGCGAGAATGTCAAAGAGAGGCAGGACACTGAGTCTAGTCTCCTCTGTGAGTGAACTTGGCAGAAACTGCATTTACTCCCTTTAATAATAAATGGACCTATCACACTTCAGCTTTCCAGGAAAACTCATTTTTTTTGTTTAATAAAAGGTTTAGGTTTTACTCTGCTCAACTCTTCATACAGATATTTGCATCTTTAACTCTTTATTAGGCCTAATGCTGCTTAAGTTCTTGTAAGTCCTGTTTCTTAATCATCTCTGGACACTTGTTCTTGCCAAAGTCATCTCCAGCATGGACTTCAAGAAGATATTGAGAGCATTGGAGCCAAAGCATAACAGGATGATGCAGTGAGAAGCCCTCCACTCAGCTCCAGCCAGGCTGACTCATGCTGGCAACTTTGTTATCTACTGTCATTGCTGTCAGAAAAACCATGTAATTCTACCTACTTGACAAAGAGGAGCTACTGCTTTGTCTTCCGGTTTTGTTAAATGGGAATCTTGAAGACAACCAGAAAAGGTCAGACTGACATTATGAAATTTTAAAAGTTCTGAAATTTGCAGATGAAATGTACTATTATATTTAGTACATTTATGAAATCTTCCCTATACATTTTATTGTCACAGGACACCATACAAAATCTAAAATAAAAGGGTATGATATACTAAAACATTTAGGTTAGATGTGGGGTTTGAGTGGAAATTTTTTTAAAAATAATTTCAACTTTTATTAAGATTGAGGCAGTATATGTGCAGGTTTGTTGAATGAGTATATTTCATGATGCTGAGGTTTGGGGTATGAATGATCTCATAACCCAGGTAGTGAGGAGAGCAACAAATAGGTAGATTTTCAGCTCTTGATCACCTCTCTGGTATTCCGTTAGTGTTTACTGTTTCCATATTTATGTCCATGTGTACCCAATGTTTTGCCTCCACTTGTGAGAACATGCAATATTTGGTTTTCTATTCCAGTCTTAATTCGCTTAGGATAATGGCCTCCAGCTGCATCTGTGTTGCTCCAAAGATCATGATTGTGCTTTTTTTTAATGCCTGCATAGTATTTCATGGTGTATATGTACCACATTGTCTTTATCTAATCCACCACTGATGGGTGTCTAGGTTGACTCCATGTCTTTGCTATTGTGAATAGCACTGCAATGAACATACAAGTGCATGTGTTTTTTTTGGTAGAATGATTTATTTTCCTTTGGGTATATACCCAGTAATGGGATTGCTGGGTCAAATGGTAGTTCTAAGTTCTGTGAGAAATTTCCAAGCCACTTTCTATGGAAGGTAATCTAATTTATATTCCCACCAGCAGGGTATAAGTGTTTCTTTTTCTTCACAGCCTCACCAGCATCTGTTGTTTTTTGACTTCTTAATAATAGCCATTGTGACTAGGGTAGGATGTATCTCATTGTGGTTTTGGTTTGCATTTCTCTGATGAATAATGATATTGAGCAATTTTTCATATGTTTGTTGGCCGCTTGTAAGTCTTCTTTCAAAAAGTGTCTTTTCAAATCCTTTGCCCACTTTTTAATGGGATTACTGGTTTTTTGCTTGTTGAATTGCTTTTTGCTTGTTGAATTGAAGAAGTTCCCTATAGATTCTGGATATTAGATCTTTGTTGAATGCATAGTTTGCTAATATTTTCTCCCACTCTGTAGGTTGTCTGTTTACTCCATCAATAGTATCTTTTGTTGTGCGGAAGCTCTTTAGTTTAATTAGGTCCCATTTGTCAAGTTTTGTTTTTGTTGCAATTGCTTTCGAGGACTTAGTCATAAATTATTTGCTAAAGCCAATGTCCAGAATGGTATTTCCTAGGTTTTCTTCTAAGATTTTTAAAGGTTAAGGTCTTACATATAAGATATTTAATCCATTTTCAGTTAATTTTTGTATATGTGAAAGGTAGGTGTTCAAATTCATTCTTCTGAATGTGGCTAGCCAGTGATTCCAGCAGCATTTATTGAATAGGGGAGTCCTTTTCCCATTGCTTATTTTTGTCAGCTTTGTCAAAGTCAGATGGTTGCACTTGTGTGGCTTTAGTTTTGGGTTCTCTATTCAGTTCCATTGGTCTGTCTGTCTGTTTTTGTACCAGTACCATGCTGTTTTGATTACTGCTGCCTTATTGTATATTTTAAAGTCAGGTAATGTGATGCTTCAGGCTTCGTTCTTTTTGCTTACAATTGCCTTGGCTATTAAAGCCAACTACTCTAAAAACTATTTTAGAGGAGTTTTTTCTGGTTCTGTGAAAAATGACATCGGTAATTTGATAGGAATAACATTGAATCTATTGATTGCTTTGGGCAGTATGGTCTTTTTATTTATGTTGATTCTTCCAATCCATGAGCATGGAATGTTTTTCCATTTGTTTGTGTCACTTATGTTTTCTTTCAACAGTGTTTTATAGTTCTCCTTGTAGAGATCTTTTCACTTCCTTGGTTAGATGTATTCCTAGGTATATGTGGTGTGTGTGTGTGTAGTTATTATAAATGGAATTGCATTTTTGTTTTGGCTCTCAGTCTGAATGTTATTGGTGTATAGAAGTGCTACTGGTTTTCATACATTGATTTTGTATCCTAAAACTTTACTGAACTCATTTATCAGTTCTAGGCATCTTTGGGTAGAGTCTTTAAAGTTTTCTAGGTATAGAATCATATTGTCAGCAAAGAGAAGTAGTTTGAATTCTTCTTTTCCTATTTGGATACATTTTATTTCTTTCTCTTGACTGATTGCTCTGGCTAGCACTTCCAGTGCCATGTAGAATAGTAGTAGTGAGAGTGGGCATTTTTGTTTTCTTCCTGTTCTTAAGGGGCATGCTTCCAACTTCTGCCCGTTCAGTATGATGTTGGTTGTGGGTTTCTCTTAGATGGTTCTTACTATTTTGAGGTATGTTCTTTCTAAGCCTAATTTGTTGAGTGTTTTTATCATAAAGCCATTTTGGATTTTACCAAAAGCCTGTTCTACATCTATTGAGATCATCATTTGATTTTTGTTTTTCATTCTGTAATGTGGTAAATCACATTTACTGACTTGCATATGTTGAACCAACCTTGCATCCCAGAAATAAAGCCCACTTGGTCATGGTGAATTAACTTTTTGATGTGATTCTAGCTTCAGTTTGCTAGCATTTTGTTGAGTATTTTTCTATCTATGTTCTTCAGTAATATTGACCTGTAGTTTTCTTTTTTCGCGGTGTCTTTGCCATATTTTGGTATCAGGGAAATGCTGGCTTTACAAAATGAGTTAGGGAGGAGTCCCTCCCCCTCAATTTTTTTGAATAGTTTCATTAAAACTAGTATAAGCTCTTCTTTGTACATCTTGCAGGACTTGGCTGTGAATCCATGTGGGGCTTTTTTTTGTTGGTAGGTTTTCTACTACTGATTCGATTTTGGAATTGGATATTGGTCTGTTCAGCATTACAATTTCTTCCTGATACAATCTTGGGAGGTTGTTGTGTTTCCAGGAGTTGATCCATTGCCTCTGGATTTTCTAGTTTGTGTGCATAAAGGTGTTCATAATAGTCTTTGATGATCTTTTGTATATTTCTGTGGGATTGGTTGTAATGTCAACTTTGTCATTTCTGATTTTGCCTGTTAGGACCTTCTTTCTTTTTTTCTTTGTTAATCTAGCTAGTGGTCAATCTTGTTTATTGTTTGAAAGAGCCAATTTTTGGTTTTGTTGATCTGTTGTATGGATTTGTACATCTTAATTTTGTTCAGTTCTGCTCTGATTTTGGTTATTCATTTTCTTCTGCTAGCTTTGGGGTTATTTTGTTCTTGTATTTGTGTGATGTTAGATCATTAATTTGAGATCTTTCTAACTTCTTGATGTAGGTTTTTTGCACTATAAACTTTCCTCTTAACACTGCTTTTGCTGCATCCCAAAGATTTTGGTATGCTGTGTCTCTGTTTTCATTTATTTCAAAGAATTTTTTCATTTCTGCCTTAATTTTATTATTTACCCAGAAGTTATTCGGGAGCAAGTTGTTTAATTTCCATGTAATTGTGTAGTTTTGAGAGATTTTCTTGGTATTGATTGCTATTTTTATTTTACTTTGGTCCAAAACAATGGTTCGTATGTTAAGTTTTGTTGAATTTATTGAATTGAAGAAGTTCCCTATAGATTCTGGATATTAGATCTTTGTTGAATGCATAGTTTGCTAATATTTTCTCCCACTCTGTAGGTTGTCTGTTTACTCCATCAATAGTATCTTTTGTTGTGCGGAAGCTCTTTAGTTTAATTAGGTCCCATTTGTATTGCCAATGGTTGAAGCTGAATGGTGGATACATAGAGCTTCATTATACTGTATTGTCTACCCTTATTTGTTTTAAAATTTACACAATATATATATTTTTAAGTTTGTAGACTTCTATCTGGTCTACCATATTCATGTGATAGAGAATTGAGGATAATAATGGACTTGGGAGCAGGTGTCAGAGAGACACACAGGTCATCTGCCTCTTGCCCATGTGTTATGCTGCCAGCCAGATGATTTAGGTGAAATAATAAATTACATAAAAATTTCAAGTTAACTATGTGTATTCTTCACAATCTAGCATTTGCTCTCCACATATTTGGAAGAATGATGGATAATTTTTAAAAATCACATTATGAGAGCAAATCAAGGTAACACTGCTCGGTTTAACCTGTAAGGCTATTTTTTTCCCCAGCACACTTGACATATAAACTGCAGAGAAGGCAAATTGCTAGGCTTGTGAGAAATGGAAGTCCTCACTTCCAGTTCTTTGCCTGGTGTGTAAAGAGATCCCATGCTCTCTTAGTCTTTTGTTACTAATGCCAGCTAACAGGAAAGCACTGTATAAAGACTTTATAGCATGGGTACAATTCTACAACATTGATGCAAAGCAATTTACTTTGTCAGAAACCATCACATGCCAAGCTCCTATCTCTTTATTGATACCAGCCTTTTGGTTTGGGCTGGGAAATTGTTTGTTTACTATTAACTCTTACTTATTTATCTATTATTTACCTTTGTAAAATGAAAATTAAACCACCTATACCAGCTTAGTTTGGCTAAAACCTGCCAAATAACTGAGTAATTTCCTTTCCACACTCTTAGACCTTGATAGCCCGTTCTGATAAAAGAAAAAGACTTTGAGAGTAGGTATTGTATTTAAACCAGTAAAGGATCCCAGATTTGAAACAATGACTATAGTTCATTACAATTCAGCATGTCTCAGCTATTTAAGTTCTTACACTTCCTCTGTTTTCCTAGCTACAGTACAAGGAGAGCATTGTATTTCCAATAAATAATGTATAATTAATTAGCATTTCCAAAAGCATAGTACCCTTCACATGTAATTGTCTTCTCACTACCCAAACAGCAGGTACTAATGAGATCAGGTTTTTGTCTTGGAGCAATCAGTGCCTGTTATTTGGTAATTATGGAGTGTTTAGGGAATGGAACTCAATTTCTCTACGTTCATCCATTTAAAATCAGCCTTGTTACTATGGAATGGATAGAAATATTTTACGTGGGAAATCTTATTTAACACAGTTAGAGAAAAGAGACTCTTGCTCCAAGGAAATTTCAATATGTACTGCCTAAGAGAACTTAATAATTCTGAATTAAATAGAATACAGAAGTCAGTAGAGATGATGATCACATTTTTGAGCAGGGTTTGATCTGCCATCATAATAAATGCATAAGGCCTTACTCAAGCAAATTTAAATAAATAAAGTTCATTTTCTTGGACTAGATTTTTAAGAATACACACACACACAAACACACACACACACCACTTGTTACTCTTATGGTAATACCTATTTTTATTTATGCCTTTATGGCTCAAATTGCCTTCATGGTATTTTCAACGATCTATTGTTCTTTTAAGTTAGGAAATGAGGCTAAGATAACATAGGTTATTAAAGTGCAGTATCTCTTTAGGCAATTTCCAACATGATTATCAGAGATGAGCAGAGAAGGGTGTAGAGTACGTGACTTGATGATTAGGGGAGGAGGAGGCCTGAGCCAGGAGCAAGTATTATATTAGAGTGAGGCACTTGTTAGAACTCACCTTCAGGGATGCTATTGACATGGCATGTAAAATATGTTTGTCAGTTTTCACGGCATGGCTGCTGCTGTGCCCTTCCTTCCCTCACTCCAGACCTCTCTGTGACTAGTGGGGCTGCCTGAAGCTGACCAGCAGTCAGGGGCCATAAGCCAGAGGGCAGGACCACTCTGCCCTCTGTAGCAGCACCACAGAGCAGCCAAGCTCTGTCACCCCATACTTTATAATACAATTTCTAAGCCTGGCTGCACTGAAGATTATCTGGGGAGCCTCTCATAGGTAGCTGTTTAGACCACATATCATACATGGTCAGTGCACATCTCCAGAGACTGGGATTCAGGAATATTTGAAAATACCTCTGGGTAATTCTGATTGTCAGTCAGGTTTAGGGACCATTGTTTCGCTCAGTAGGTTTGGCTGGTTTAAATATAGCTATGCATAAAGACGACAAACACACAAACATGCAGATACACAAATTGTCAAAGCCATTCAAGCCAGGAGTTTATCTAAACTAGTGAATTTTGTCTCATTATATCACCTGGACATTTTTGGAAACAGACTATAAAGATTAGAGAGAACAAAAACATTTTCAATATTTTCAGTTTCTCCATAGTAGCTCAATTGGACATACACAATGTATTATGGATTTGCCCCAACCATTTGTTGAATCTCCAATAAAAGATACTTTTGATCTTCCCCTAAATGTGTCTAGTAAAACAGAATAGTCCATGGGAGTTATAAATAAGGTCACTCAGCTTGATAAAGTTTGTCTATTACTTTGGTGAAAAAAGTCTACTTTCTAACACATACTTCAAAGTTTCCTTAAACTTTTTTTAAGACTAAACCTGTGAATGGTTTCATTCATTGGCAGAGATAGTGTAAGGCAATGGGTGGGGTCCATGGACTTGGTCCTAAGCTTAAATCTTTGCTTTCTTTGCTGAAATACCTCAAGAAAATCACAACTTCCTTTCTTGCCTGCCCCACTCCCCTGCATTTGACATGCTTGGTCAAGATCATCTCTAAATACTTTTTGGGTTCTACATTCTGTGATATGACAATCTTCACTTAAGTATTGTGTTGGCCCTGTCCTGCTGGTTTTGCCATTTAGATAGAATGACATGACACCTCCAGGAGAAGGTAAATGGCATGTGGCATCAGGGGCTAATTCTAGTGCAGTTCAGAACAGAGGTTGCTCAGATCATAAAGTGGGTTAAAGAGTGGTAGATATAAAGCTTGTGGTAGAGTTAGGACTGGTCAGAGCCATATAGAAGAGGCTCTAAATAGGTGAAAACGAGTGGAGAGGACAATCAGGGCAAGTAGAAAGCATGGAAATTGCAATATACATATGTTAGGCTCATGCTTCTCCCATGAAAACTGACTAAATTTTCCCAGGAAGTCAAACATTTTCTCCTTTGCATTTCCAAAGCATGTTGTGTCTATCATTTTTAGAGCACTCACCACTATTTGTGTGTGTGTGTGTGTGTGTGTGTGTGTGTTGAAGAGGTGGTATTTTTTCCGCTTAGACTGCAGAATCACTTTATATTCAAATTTATGTTGCCAAGACCCAGCAGATGTCTGGCATCCAGTAGGTTGGGTACCTAATAAATATCTGTTACATTAATGGATAGGAGAAACAATGAGAATACTGCAAAGGTAGGGCTAGTGTAGTAGGTGTAGTGGCATGCCACTCAAATTCCCCATACGGGACCAAGTACTCATTCTCTCAGCTATTGAGAATATTGGTGGTTGATAGTTTACTGCTCAGACACTTTCACGGAATTACTCTCAGCTGAAGAAAAATGTCTGACCCAATGTCATGTCCTCTATCCTGTAAGAGTCCATATCAAATGGCTGGTCAATGCAGGGGTATAAAATCTCAATCTCCTTCCCTCAAAGTGAACAATTTTGAAGGGATATCACAGCTCAAGTGTTCCCATGGAATTGCCTGATGTCTTTGTTAAGATTGCATAGCAGTTCAGTTCTCCCCTCTGCTTAATCCTACTTCCTGTACTTCCTCCAGGTGTTCGTTCATGCAAGCGCATACGCCATTAAATTTCTTGTATGAAACTTTCCACCAGCGAGCTTGTTTCTCACGGAATCCAATCTAAGACAACTGGTGTGAGAGTTTGATTTTAGATACTATAGCGAATAAGGTTGGAATGACACTACCTTGAGCCCGAATGACACTACCTTGAGCCCAAATGACACTTTTCTGAGAACTAGAAAGCCTTGCCCTTAGTCATCTGTCAGAAAATTATTGCCCTAAATATACAAATCTCCAGCGATTATAAGGGTGGAAGGTACTCCTACACTTGAGCTGCATAACAGAAAGTGGCTGTCTTGAAGTGGAAAGGTAGATTTGTGCCAGGTTATGAAGGGCTTTCTTAATCAGTCTGTTTTAATCATCTCAAAGCAACATTCTTCTTTTTGTTGAAATCTGAGGGCCTTAGTATGATGCTAGGTTTTAAAACTAATTACACAAAAAATTCGTTTTATAAATACTGTATTTGACTTTGCTATCAGTCTTCAGCTCCATAACATTATTGAACTATATCCTGTGAGATTTTCTGTTCAGTGTTACAGGTAATTTATCTGTATTAAACATTATGATATCAAGGAAGAAAAAACTATGGTTTCCCTTGCTTTTGTATATAGTCATCTGCTGCATATGACATATTGGTCAATAATGGACTGAATATATAAAAATGGTACCATAAGATTGTAATGGAGCTGAAAAAATCCTGTCACCTAGTGACATTGCAGCTGTCATAACATCATAGTATAATTACTTATTGTTTTAACATAGTTGTGTAGCCTAAGTGTACAGTGTTTATAAAGTCTTCAGTAGTATATAGTAATCGCCCAGGCCTTCACATTCGCTCACCACTCACCCACTGACTCACCCAGAGCAACTTCCAGTCCTGCATGCTCCACTCATGCTAAGTGCTCTGTACAGATGTACCATTTTAAATCTTTTATACCACCTACATTTTTACTGTATCTGTTCTATGTTTAGATATCTACATAATTACTATTGTGTTACAATTGCCTACAATAACATGCTGTACAGGTTTGTAGCCTAGGAACAATAGGCTATGCCATATAACCTAAGTGTGTAGAAGGCTATGCCATCTAGATGTGTGGAGGTACATTCTGTGATGTTCACACAGAGACAAAATTGCCTAAGAATGCACTTCTCAGGATGTTTCCTTGTCATTAAGTGATGCACGACTGCATTTATTCACTGGCAAACACCTTTGGCAAAAGGAAGTCCCCTAAGGACTGCTCCTAGGACTCCTCAAGGTACACATAACAGTGCAGGTTGAATATTTAGCCCAAGAATAACAAGTATAATATAACATCAGTGACCTCCCACATCAGTGCAGAAAATGAGAAAGAGTTGAAAATTATGTTCCAAACTGGGTTGAAACATAAGTGTTCCTTGTATTGTCCTTACTTAGATCCTCCTAGATTAGTTAATTTAGGTATTTAGGTATTTTGGGATACTTTCATTCTAATACTTAAGAAACTATGCAAAATCAGCATGTATGTTAGGTACCTGCGGGTCAGACTGTTAAGGTAAAATGCTTTAAAATTGATTAGTACATAATTTACCTCATATTAATGTTCTTGAAACACTTCTTACATTAAAGATTTCAACTGCTTTCAATTTTTGTATTTTTATCAATAGAATTTTCCTTTTGATGCCTTTTACTCAGACTCCTTCAAAGATTCTCTTCCATTCCAGTGAGAGGAAATAAATTATGCCCTAGCATCAAGAAGATAAAATCAGCAATAGAACAATCACTATAGGTCAGTTGGTGCCTTTTCCTTTTGGAAATATGCTTCATTTTGATAACAGAAGGATTTTTCCACCTTGATCAATCCAATTTAAACTTCACACTGGGTTGTAAAACAGTAATGAGAAAATGAATATTCAAATTTGTATCCTGGAGGGATTTTTTTCCAGCCCTAATCTGTGGCTTTGCCCATCACCCTCTATAAAGGCTTTTCCGTAGCAAGGCTATAGGAACATTGCATCGAAAAGTACAGCTTCTGGGGGGTCCCTTTTGGCAAATAAAAATTCGCCAAATTTTTATTTGGCAAATAAAAATTCGCCGAATTTTTATTTGGCAAATAAAAATTTGGCGAATTTTTATTTGGCAAATAAAAATTCATTATTTTCCCAATTTTACATTTTCAATAATTTAATGTCATTTAGTAAAACTCACACTCATGGGCTTGTGAATACCTTCTCAGGGAACACCCACCTGTCGTGTCCTCCAAAAGAGAAGGGTACAGGAGCTGAAAAAGGTCATTTTAGCAAGCTTATATGTCATATTTTATCATCTCAACTAATGCTTACGTTTCTTTGTTAAAGATGTAGATCAGGACACATAGGTATGTGTCTTCTACTTTCAGTATATGATTTAGAAATTGATGATCACTTTTAAAATAATGACACAATTCAAAAAGGGAAGCAGAATTGTCTTCCAAATTCTGTTTCTTTCCCAAAGAGTTCCCCTCATTACACATGAAATTACCTGTAACACTAATGGAAAGCACCAGCCAGTATTCAACTGCTCTTTCTCCTTCTTCTGAAAAGAAACATCATAACCTTAAAAGAAAAGTTTCCCAGAAACTTTTGTTAAGAATAGAAAAGATATTTAAGTGTTTGAGTGTAAAAACTGAACTTTGGTATGGAGACAAGACCTCTGTCTTGATATAGTGAAAGAGGAAACAAACAAATAAGCAAAGGATAAAATAAAACCCACCATCGTGTTTCTATTTTAATAATGTAAAATTTTGCCACAGATTCTCATGTTTGGCAGGGAGATATCTGAGAATTGACTTTGCAGATACAAAATAAAAGGAAACATTTACTATTAATAAAGAAGGGAAAGACATGATACCAGGGAATTATTGGTATCATTCTTACCTCAACTGTCATTTTATAAAAACCAAGAGCTAAAACCCTGTAGCTCATTGTTATAAGATGCAAAGGCTTTGAATTTTGCAACTGTCTCACAATAAAATGCAATCAGCATTAATTAAAATTCTCCTGCTTTTAATTATGCCCATGATAAGTTTGGGAGAATATAAACTACCAGGAAGCAAATAGCACAAAGATAATTAAACAAAAATAAAGGCTTTGTAGACTCAGATTGCTTCAAATTACTTAGCTAAATATGCACATTCATGTTTATGTTTGTTTACTTAGAGTTTCTTCTTCATGGATTCTTACAGCTCCCTAATATGGTATTCTAACATAATCAAGCATTTCTTCATCTCACTTACTCCAAGAAGTTTTTCTGAAATTACCCTAGACAATATTTTACTATGGTTCTCCTCGTCTCTGCCCATTACTCTTTCAGCCTACAAGTTCTTTCACATATTAGTTTGTCGGTTCACCAGAGTTTTGCCTTCGGTCTTCTCATTCTACAATAGACAATATATTTTGCTTCAGCAAAGGACAGCTAGCCTTCAGCCATGAGCTCTGCCTGGTTGTCCTGTAGAGCTTCATGATTAACATGTCTAATACTGTGCTCATTACGTCCTCCCTCCCGAAGCCTACTGTAAGTTCCATATTCTCACACTTGGTTAATGATGTTACCATCAAGTAATATGTTCCTTTTCTTCCCACCTCTTACAGTGAGCCTCGAAGTCTTAACTGAATTAGTTGCAGACAAAGCATTTACTTCCATTCTCAATGCCATGATGTAGTTTAGCCCTCATTGTCTATTGTTTATACTATTAAAAAAGGTTCCTCAATGATTCCCCTGATGCCAGCTCATTCTTCCTTTATTCCATACTCCGTATCACTACCTGAGATACATACAAAACAAACACAGCTCTGTTATTCCTTCGTTGCAAATCTGCATTGGTTATCTCTTGCCTATAGGGATTAAACAGTAAAATTCTTTGTGGGGAAGAACTTGTTAGTTTGGAAATACTATTAGTCATGTGGTTCCTAACTATCTTTCAGCTTCATATCCTCACCATCCCCACCTTGGTTCCCAGTTTACCCTTGGCTCCAGTCAATATTTCAACATTTTCCTAACATAAGCTTTTTGTTAAAAGAATTGCTGTTTTCCCTGCCTGGAGTGATTTTTCTTTTCTTCCTTCATCCAGCATCCTTAGCTCCAAACATTTTATATTTTGCTTATTTTTAAAAAGCAAAATGTATTTATTGAGACTACTTGAAGTTTTTAAAAAAATTATTGTGCAGTTTTTTGGGTAGAAGGTTTTAAAATCTTATCAGCTTATTCTCAGGGTCAAAAGTGTGGGTTTACAATTTCAGAGCCGATAAAATCACTCACACATGGAATGTTAAAGAAGGCAGAGTGATTTTTTTTTCCCAGTAATTTCTCTGAAAAAAATGTCATCTTCATCCAATGCACAGAGGAAACACAAATAACTTCACTAAATTTTTTTTAATTCCTGATGACATGGCTGGTACCTAACTGAAATACAAGAGACTATGACTGAGAAGAAAATATTACTACCATGACTGAGACAATTAATCAATGCTATCTATGTCTCAGAATAAATTAAAATGAAGATTAGGCGCTAAATAATCTGAATCTGCTACGTAAAATGTTGATGATTGTGGAATAAATTTTACTTTTTATTATGGGAATTTCCAAACATAGAATTAGCACAGGGAGAACAGTGTTAATGAATTTCCATTCACCCATACACCAAGTTCAAGATTTAGTCACTTTTTATTCATCATATGTCATCTGTCTTCCACAATGTTGTTTTCTAAAGCATTTTATGGCAAGTCCCAGTCATCATATCATTTTATTTGTGAATACTTCAGTTTGTAACTCTGACATAAAGGATATAAGTTAAATAACAATACTGTTATTGTGCCTAACAAAAATAACAATTATATATATATATATATATAACGATAATTCTGTAACTCCCAGTATTATTAACAATATTATATCTTTAGGCATGCCATTACTATTACTCAGTATTAACAATAATTTCTTACTATCCATCCAATTTGTTTTCAAATTTCTTTGATTATACCATGAATGTCTTTTTGCAGTTGTTTTATTCAAATGATGACTATCATTTGGTTGATTTCTTTCTTAAGTATCTTTTAATCTGTAGCAATCCTCCCAGCATGCTTTTTATTCATATCACTCATTTGTAAGAAATCAGGCCAGTTATCCCATAAAATTCCTCACATTCTGAAAAATCCCTCCTTACCCTTTAGGATCTAGCCTGTATATACTCTGGGATGCTGTAACTGAGTCACAAAGACAAATGTTCCCTCTTCTGTGTTCTGGCAGCACTTACTTCATATAATTATCAGATTATTTTGTAGCTGCTTACATGTTTTTTCCTTTCCAATAGATTAGAAGAACCTTGGATAAAGAAATTCTATCTTATTAATCTTTGATATTCCAGGGCTTAATGTAGTGCTTGACACATAATTGGTGCTTCAAAAGAATTTGCTATGTGAACAAATAAATGAACAAACAAGACACAAGGCAGATCACACTGGGAAAAAAAGTTGGCATAGAAATATGATTACTAGGAAAGGAGATAAAATAAAATTTAATTAATTCTTTCCATGCATCATGTACAGGGCCAAATGACTTTATATGGCATATCATTTGTTTTTCCTCAGAACTGCCTAGTTCTTGAATGAAAAATGATAAAAGCAATTTGATATTTGTATAACTATATAACCTCAGTTTTTAAACTTTTTCTTTTGAAATAATTACAATCTCACAGAAAGTTGCAAACATAGTACATTGAATCCTGGGAACACTTCATTTGGCTTTCCCCTCTGCGACATCATATATAACTGTTGTAAATATCAAACAAGGAATTGACATTGGTACAATACGATTAATTATTATGGAGCACATGCAGTTTTCTCCAGCTTTTACATTAACTAATTGTGTTTGTGTGTGTATGTATATCTAGGCAATTTGATAAAGCTCTATCATAAAGTCACACAGATAAAATGATATTAGTGCTAGTTCAGGTTTTGTTTCAAGCAGTACCGTTCACATTCTAATATACTTCTTTTACTTCAAATATACAGCAATAAAATATTAAAAGAGGCCATGCAGAAAGGCACTGATGGGTTTAAAAGATGAGTTATATATGCAATCAAAAACAGGAAAGAAACACAAAAAAGGTAAATGAAAATGAAGCCTCAGACCTGCTGGACCCTGGTCTGTGAGCCAGCAGTGGCTGTGAAAGTTTTAATCTTTAGAGAAATGTGGATAGTGCTTTCCACAAAAAATACTAAGGACAGGCTCAATGAAGCCTGGAACTGAGGTAGAAGCACTTTTCTTATGTGGAAAAGGGGAGAATGGCTCTGTTTTTGCTTCCTGAAATTGTGACTTCACAAGATGCTCTCAGAGGTTCTGGGGGGATAGAACAAGCATTCATCCCCATAGAACTGAACCAAGATGCCTGTTGGCTAGGTGATTGGTTTGTGATAGCCACAATATCAGAGGCAGAGAGCTCTGAAAAATCACTGTAAGACCTGGTTCTCAACTGAAAGCCTAGAGTCAGTGAAGGTGGGTGGATACTGGAAGCTGCCAAAAATGCCAGACCAGAAGAAGGTGAATCTGGGAGGAAAAAGAGGGAAAAACTAAAACTTCCCACTCGAAACAAATTTAACAGCTAAAATTTGAAAATATATGGAAAGTTCACAATATGAAGCTCTCTTAGTAAGAAAGTCAGCAAAATCAACAACTGGAACACACATTTATTTCAAGTTTTAAAAAATGATGGTTCTGACAAGAACTTTAAACTGTGCACATTTAATTGGTCATCAAGATGGCTGACTAGAGGCATGCAGCACTCACCTCCTCCACAAAAAAAGATCAAAACAACAAATAGATAATCACACATCAAATAGTATGTCTAAGGGAGAACACTGGAATTCAGCAAATAAGTGACAAAGACCCTCTGAGGCACAGAAACTCAGCACAGAGAGGGAAGCAAAGCACCTGGCTGGGAGAATGGCTTGGAGCCAAAAGAGGCTCCCCATTGTGAGGAGAAGGTAATCAGGAGATCCCCAGAAGTCTATATTCCTACCATGGATGCCTGCAACCCTACCTACAGAAAAGCCCCACAACTCTTGCAGGTCCTGAGCCCAGAATAGGGAGCTGCCTGGAATCCATGTGTCTACATCTTTCCAGGGAGAAAATTCTGTGGAATTTCTGACACAGTTGCTACAGCATGGTGCCATTTTGAGAGTGGAGCCACCACCAGAATGCATCCTGCCGTGGGGCTCATTAGTCCCTGCATCTCCAAATAATTGAAGTCCTGCTGACACTCCCTCATATCCACTCTGAGGGCTGAAGTGTCTTGATACCAGCTGGACTCAATTGTACAGCGCTGACCCCAGCACCAAGCCCACATAGCACTCTACACCCTGATCGCACAAGTGATCCAGCATAGTGGGGAGGCTTCCCCCAGAGCAGAAGGAGCTAATGTATGTACTCCCCAGAACCAAGAGCTGCCATGGAGAAACTGCCTCCAGAGGTAGAACTGCCAATGTATATACCTCCCAGTAGCCTGAGAACCAACCCTCCTGGGGACAACTGTTGCCACAGTGAGCCTACCTTCTCCCAAGGCAGAGTTGTTGCATGCTTATGTACTCCCCAAGAACCCAAGAACCAGCACAACTTAGCAAAGCCATACCACAGCCTTCACAAACAATCACAGCCTAGGCCATGGAGACAATTGTATACACCACTGACATTTATTACAGCTGAACAAATCATACAAAGACTACACTACTGCACCTACCCAGAACCAATGCCAAAGCACCATACCCAATCAACTCCATAGGACACAACTACAGGAAAAAGTATTTCCCTGAGAAAGTTACTCCATAAAGTTGGAAGAAGTGACTGTTCCACCAGATGCACAAACGTCAATGTAGGGACATAGGAAATATTAAAAAGCAAGGAAACAAGACACTCTCAAAGGAACACAATAACTCTTCAGTAATAGAAAAGGAAATCTATGAAATTCCTGAAAAGGAATTCAAAATGACAATCTTAAGGACATTCAGTGAGAAACAAGGGAGTACAGATAGATAATTCAACGAAATCTTGAAAACTATGATCTCAATGAAAAAGTCAACAAAGAGATAGATATAAAACAGAATCAAACAGAAATATTGAAATATTGGAACAGAAGATTCAATGAGTGGAATAAGAATGCAATTGAAAACTTCCACAATAGACTAGATCAAGCAGGATAAAGAATTTATGAATTTATCCATTCAGTATGATATTGGCTGTGGGTTTGTCATAGATAGCTCTTATTATTTTGAGATAGGTCCCATCAATACCTAATTTATTGAGAGTTTTTAGCATGAAGGTTTTTGAATTTTGTCAAAGGCCTTTTCTGCATCTATTGAGATAATCATGTGGTTTTTGTCTTTGGTTCTGTTTATATGCTGGATTACATTTATTGATTTGTGTATATTGAACCAGCCTTGCATCCCAGGGATGAAGCCCACTTGATCATGGTGGATAAGCTTTTTAATGTGCTGCTGGATTCAGTTTGCCAGTATTTTATTGAGGATTTTTGCATCAATGTTCATCAGGGATATTGGTCTAAAATTCTCTTTTTTGGTTGTGTCTCTGCCAGGCTTTGGTGTCAGGATGATGCTGGCCTCATAAAATGAGTTAGGGAGGATTCCCTCTTTTTCTATTGATTGGAATAGTTTCAGAAGGAATGGTATCGGCCGGGCGCGGTGGCTCACGCCTGTAATCCCAGCACTTTGGGAGGCCGAGGCGGGCGGATCACGAGGTCAGGAGATCGAGACCATCCTGGCTAACACGGTGAAACCCCGTCTCTACTAAAAATACAAAAAATTAGCCGGGCGTGGTAGCGGGCGCCTGTAGTCCCAGCTACTCGGGAGGCTGAGGCAGGAGAATGGCGTGAACCCGGGAGGCGGAGCTTGCAGTGAGCCGAGATCGCGCCACTGCACTCCAGCCTGGGCGACAGAGCGAGACTCCGTCTCAAAAAAAAAAAAAAAAAAAAAAAAAAAGAAGGAATGGTATCAGTTCCTCCTTGTACCTCTGGTAGAATTCGGCTGTGAATCCATCTGGTCCTGGACTCTTTTTGGTTGGTAAGCTATTGATTATTGCCTCAATTTCAGAGCCTGTTATTGGTCTATTCAGAGATTCAACTTCTTCCTGGTTTAGTCTTGGGAGAGTGTATGTGTCGAGGAATGTATCCATTTCTTCTAGATTTTCTAGTTTATTTGCGTAGAGGTATTTATAGTATTCTCTGATGGGTAGTTTGTATTTCTGTGGGATCGGTGGTGATATCCCCTTTATCATTTTTTATTGCATCTATTTGGTTCTTCTCTATTAGTCTTGCTAGCAGTCTATCAATTTGGTTGATCCTTTCAAAAAACCAGCTCCTGGATTCATTAATATTTTGAAGGGTTTTTGTGTCTCTATTTCCTTCAGTTCTGCTCTGATTTTAGTTATTTCTTGTCTTCTGCGAGCTTTTGAATGTGTTTGCTCTTGCTTTTCTAGTTCTTTTATTTGTGATGTTAGGGTGTCAATTTTGGATCTTTCCTGCTTTCTCTTGTGGGCATTTAGTGCTATAAATTTCCCTCTACACACTGCTTTGAATGTGTCCCAGAGATTCTGGTATGTTGTGTCTTTGTTCTCATTGGTTTCAAAGAACATCTTTATTTCTGCCTTCATTTTGTTATGTACCCTGTAATCATTCAGGAGCAGGTTGTTCAGTTTCCATGTATTTGAGTGGTTTTGAGTGAGTTTCTTAATCCTGAGTTCTAGTTTGATTGCACTGTGGTCTGAGAGACAGTTTGTTATAATATCTGTTCTTTTACATTTGCTGAGGAGAGCTTTACTTCCAACTATGTGGTCGATTTTGGAATAGGTGTGGTGTGGCGCTGAAAAAAATGTATATTCTGTTGATTTGGGGTGGAGAGTTCTGTAGATGTCTATTAGGTCCGCTTGGTGCAGAGCTGAGTTCAATTCCTGGGTATCCTTGCTAACTTTCTGTCTCGTTGATCTGTCTAATGTTGACAGTGGGGTGTTAAAGTCTCCCATTATTATTGTGTGGGAGTCTAAGTCTCTTTGTAGGTCACTCAGGACTTGCTTTATGAATCTGGGTGCTCCTATATTGGGTGCATATATATTTAAGGTAGTTAGCTATTCTTGTTGAATTGATCCCTTTACCATTATATAATGGCCTTCTTTGTCTCTTTTGATCTTTGTCGGTTTAAAGTCTGTTTTATCAGAGACTAGGATTGCAACCCCTGCCTTTTTTTGTTTTCCATTTACTTAGTAGATCTTCCTCCATCCTTTTATTTTGAGCCTATGTGTGTCTCTGCACGTGAGATGGGTTTCCTGAATATAGCACACTGATGGGTCTTGACTCTATCCAATTTGCCAGTGTGTGTCTTTTAATTGGAGCATTTAGTCCATTTACATTTAAAGTTAATATTGTTATGTGTGAATTTGATCCTGTCATTATGATCTTAGCTGGTTATTTTGCTCGTTAGTTGATGCAATTTCTTCCTAGCCTTGATGGTCTTTACAATTTGGCATGATTTTGCAGTGGCTGGTACCGGTTGTTCCTTTCCATGTTTAGGGCTTCCTTCAGGAGCTCTTTTAGGGCAGGCCTGGTGGTGAGAAAATCTCTCAGCATTTGCTTGTCTGTAAAGTATTTTATTTCTCCTTCACTTATGAAGCTTAGTTTGGCTGGATATGAAATTCTGGGTTGAAAATGCTTTTCTTTAAGAATGTTGAATATTGGCCCCCACTCTCTTCTGGCTTGTAGAGTTTCTGCCAAGAGATCCCCTGTTAGTCTGATGGGCTTCCCTTTGTGGGTAACCCAACCTTTCTCTCTGGCTGCCCTTAACATTTTTTCCTTCATTTCCACTTTGGTGAATCTGACAATTATGTGTCTTGGAGTTGCTCTTCTCGAGGAGTATCTTTGTGGCATTCTCTGTATTTCCTGAATCTGAATGTCAGCCTGCCTTGCTAGATTGGGGAATTTCTCCTGGATAATATCCTGCACAGTGTTTTCCAACTTGGTTCCATTCTCCTTGTCACTTTCAGGTACACCAATCAGACGTAGATTTGGTCTTTTCACATAGTTCCATATTTCTTGGAGGCTTTGTTCGTTTCCTTTTATTCTTTTTTCTCTAAACTTCCCTTCTCACTTCATTTCAATCATTTCGCCTTCCATCACTGATACCCTTTCTTCCAGTTGATCGCATCAGCTCCTGAGGTTGCTGCATTCTTCATGTAGTTCTCCAGCCTTGGCTTTCAGCTCCATCAGCTCCTTTAAGCACTTCGCTGTATTGGTTATTCTAGTTATAGATTCATCTAAATTTTTTTCAAAGTTTTTACTTTCTTTGCCTTTGGTTTGAATTTCCTCCTGTAGCTCGGAGTAGTTTGATTGTCTGAAGCCTTCTTCTCTCAACTCGTCAAAGTCATTCTCCGTCCAGCTTTGTTCCATTGCTGGTGAGGAACTGCGTTCCTTTGGAGGAGGAGAGGCACTCTGCTTTTTAGAGTTTCCAGTTTCTCGGCTGTGTTTTTTCCCCATCTTTGTGGTTTTATCTACTTTTGGTCTTTGATGATGGTGATGTACAGATGGGTTTTTGGTGTGGATGTCCTTTCTTTTTGTTAGTTTTCCTTCTAACAGAGAGGACCCTCAGCTACAGGTCTGTTGGAGTTTGCTAGAGGTCCAATCCAGACCCTGTTTGCCTGGGTATCAGCAGCGGTGGCTGCAGAAGAGCGGATTTTCGTGAACCGCGAATGCTGCTGTCTGATCGTTCCTCTGGAAGTTTTGTCTCAGAGGAGTACCTGGCCGTGTGAGGTGTCAGTCTGCCCCTATCGGGAGGTGCCTCCCAGTTAGGCTGCTTGGGGGTCAGGGGTCAGGGACCCACTTGATGAAGCAGTCTGCCCGTTCTCAGATCTCCAGCTGTGTGCTGGGAGAACCACTGTTCTCTTCAAAGCTGTCAGACAGGGACATGTAAGTCTGCAGAGGTTACTGCTGTCTTTTTGTTTGTCTGTGCCCTGCCCCCAGAGGTGGAGCCTACAGAGGCAGGCAGGCCTCCTTGCGCTGTGGTGGGCTCCACCCAGTTGGAGCTTCCTGGCTGCTTTGTTTACCTAAGCAAGCCTGGGCAATGGCGGGCACCCCTCCGCCAGCCTTGCTGCTGCCTTGCAGTTTGATCTCAGACTGCTGTGCTAGCAATCAGCGAGACTCCATGGGCGTAGGACCCTCCGAGCCAGGTGCGGGATATAATCTCTTGGTGCACCGTTTTTTAAGCTCATCGGAAAAGCGCAGTATTCGGGTGGGAGTGACCCAATTTTCCAGGTGCCGTCTGTCACCCCTTTCTTTGACTAGGAAAGGGAACTCCCTGACCCCTTGCACTTCCTGAGTGAGGCAATGCCTCGCCCTGCCTCAGCTTGCGCACGGTGCACTGCACCCACTCTCCTGTACCCACTGTCTGGCACTCCCTAGTGAGATGAACCCGGTACCTCAGATGGAAATGCAGAAGTCACCCGTCTTCTGTGTCGCTCACACTGGGAGCTGTACACCGGAGCTATTCCTATTTGGCCATCTTGGCTGCCACTGATATTGTTTTTAAAGAAAAACATGGCTTTACTGAAATTCTCCATAGTGAATTTATAGTAGAGAAAATCCCTGGAAGGTACAGGCTGTATGTCTGCAGATCTACATGACGATTTTAGTTCTGTGTACTGGTAATTCCTCCTTTTAGAAATAGATCTGAGGTCATAGCATAAAATTCAGTACTAGAAAGGAATTCCATCACAGCAGATAAGTGGCAGAGTAGTAGACTTGGTCTTTGGTCTTACTCCAGAGTCCTAGAATACTTTGTATCACAAACAATGCCTTGCAGAGGGTCTTGCATGAACCCCTCTGCAAGTAATAATTGGCAGAATCAACCACTGGCATATACAAAATTATAATCCCATTGCATATGCAGTATTGCCAATTTAACTTTTTATGTATTTATTTGTTTGTTTATTTATTATTTATTTCAATAGGTTTTTTGGGGAACGGTTAGTGTTTGGTTACATGAATAAGTTCTTTAGTGGTGATTTATGAGATTTTGGTGCATCCATCACCCAAACAGTATACACTGTACCCAATTTATAGTCTTTTATCCCTCATCCACCTCCCAGTCTTTCCCCCAAGTCCCCAAATTCCATTATATCATTCTTATGCATTGCGTCCTCGTATCTTAGCTCCAACTCATGAGTGAGAACATATGATATTTGGTTTTCCATTCCTGAGTTACTTCACTTAGAATAATAGCCTCCAATTCCACCCAGGTTGCTACAAATGCCATTATTTTGTTCCTTTTTATGGCTGACTAGTACTGCATACTATATATATGCCACATTTTCTCTCTATCCACTCGTTGGTGGATTGATGGGCATTTGGGCTGATTCCATAGTTTTGCAATTACAAATTGTGTTGCTATAAACATGCATGTACAAGTATCTTTTTTATATAATGACTTACTTTTCTCTGGGTAGATAAGTAGTAGTGGGATTGCTGGATCAAATGGTAGATCTACTTTTAGTTCTTTAAGGAATCTCCACACTGTTTTTCATTGTGGTTATACTAGTTCACATTCCCACCAACAGTGTAAAAGTCTTCCCTTTTCACTGTATCCACATCAACGTTTACTATTTTTTGATTTTTTGATTATGTCCATTCTTGCAGGAGTTAGGTGGTATCACATTGTGGTTTTGATTTGCATTTCCCTGATAATTAGCGATGTTGAGCATTTTTCCGTATGCTTGTTGGCTATTTGTGTATCTTCTTTTGAGAATGATCTATTCATGCCCTTAGCCTACTTTTTAATGCAATTGTTTGTTTTTTTCTTGCTGATTTGTTTGAGTTCTTTGTACACTGTAGATATTAGTACTTTGTCAGATGTATAGATTATGAAGATTTTCTCACAGTTTGTGAGTTGTCTGTTAACTCTGCTGATTATTACTTTAAGTAGGAAATATGCTCCAAACATGATGAAATTATTTTGGGCAGACTGCTTCCTCGTTTATGCATCCCTCCTCACTGTGTTCATATTCTCTAGATCTCCACATACAATTCCCCTCCATTTCCAGTCCCACCAACAATTTAAACTTGATAAAGAAAACATTTAACCAGCTCTAATTCCAACCTCAAAGCAGGCCCTCATGTGCTATTTGATCTTCAGCCCCCTTTGATGGACACCTTGGTCCTGTGAGTCCCCATCTGGTTACTGCCTTGACTCCAGGCCAGGGGCCTATTTCTTCCAAAGGCATTATAGTCCAGTTCTTCCATCCTAATTAGTGGTTAGGACACTGCCTCTGGTAGCAATGTTTTCTTGATATCTCCTTTCCTTTCAACATTTTTGGTACTCTTCCTACTTCCAAATTCTTAATTGCTATGTGTATTAGTGTGCTAGGGCTGTTGTAAAAAACAAAATGCCCACAAACTGATTGGCTTAAACAACAACAATTTATTATCTCAGTTCTGCAAGCCAGAAGTCTGAGATCAAGCTGAAAAGGGTCATGGGTGAAAGGAAACATTTTGAACTATTCACGAATCTTTGAACTATTAGGCATAATTCTACTTTTATTTTTACTTTTCTTTTGTTGTTTTTTTGGGGGGGGATGGAGTCTCACTCTGTCACCCAGGCTGGAGTGCAGTGGTGCAATCTCGGCTCACTGCAAGCTCCGCCTCCTGGGTTCACACCATTCTCCTGCCTCAGCCTCCAGGGTAACTGGGACTACCGGTGCCCGCCACCAAGCCCGGCTAATTTTTTTGTATTTTTAGTAGAGATGGGGTTTCACCGTGTTAGCCAGGATGGTCTCGATCTCCTGACCTCATGATCCGCCCACCTCAGCCTCCCAAAGTGTTGGGATTACAGGCGTGAGCCACCACGCCTGGCCTATTTTTACTTTCTAATAATGGAGCTGCAATTAAATATCGGCAACCCAACAGGAGATGCATAGCTTTACAGATCTGACAGTTTACCCCCAAACTCTGCAAGGTGCTGCAAGGAACTGAGAAGTTCTCTTTTCTCACATGATGAGGAATTGTCTGCTTGGATTTGAGGTCCACCTTCACTCACAAGCTGTGTGACCTTGGGCACATTTTTTAACTTTTTCATGTGTCTCAGTTTTCACACTTGTAAAATGACTACAATAACACCACCCTCGTGGGTCATTTTGAGAATTAAGTGAGTTCATATTTGAAAAGCACTTTGGGAAGAATCTGTTCCATGTCTAGCATCTGGCAGTTCATTAATTTGTGGCAGCATAACTCCATTCTTCACATGGCATTCTCCCTGTGTGAGGGTCGGTCTACAAATTTCCCCTTTTTACAATAACAATAGTCACATGGAATTAGGGGCTCACTCTACTCCACTGTGACCGTATCTTAACTAATTATTATCTTCAGAGACTCCTTTCCATAAGGTCACATTCTGAGTCACTGAGGGTTAGGACTTCAACATGAGTTTCTGGGGCATACAATTTAGCCCATAACATTATAGTTGTATTTGCTCATAACATTATAGTTGTTTTTACCTTGTTTAGACATTGCTGGTTACAATTTTTAATTCATTTATGTGTTCATCATTTTCCACTAATATTTATTGAAAGTCTACCATATATGAGACTCTCTGCCAGACATGAGAAAAAATAAGTAAGGACCTGCGAGCTGAGGGAGGTCACTGTCTGGCAGGAGACACAGGTAAACAATGGAAGGGCACTCCATTTTGCATCGTTCATCTCAAGTATAAAAAGGATGAGTCATTTTTTTCCCAACATTATTTTAACTGCTCATCATCTGCAAGATTTTGGTAGAATCATTCTTTTAACTTACATGTGTACACATTTTCCAAAAGTGCCTGCTGCTAAATTCACCTATGACCAAGGAGTCTATTATGTGGATTTCTACCATTTGTTATTTGCAGACTGCATTTTCCTGAACTTTGGGTGAACAAGAGAGCCCATTTATGTAAGTTTTAGGGTCTGGAAAAAATCTATTTACTATGCTCTTGTTTAGCTATGAAAGTGATTTTTGCTAAAGAGCTGTAAGAAAAGAGTTTTAATCCTCCTGAGGAGAGATCCTTCTCGGAAACAAAGAAATTCTGCTTTTTACAGAGAATAAAGATCAAGTCACATACAGAAGAAACAATAGATAGAAGATATTTTCATCCAATTCCTGTTATATCACAGTGGGGCTATTATTCTCTAAACAAATGGAATCAGAGAGCACTTCATGCTCTCTTTAAGTTAGTCTAAAATACTTGTGAGATAAAGTCCACCTTTTTCAGGAGAACCAGCATGTATGAATAAAATCACACTCGAAGTGCTAATGGACAGATTTCAGAATGGTGCCTTGAAATTTTTGTTAAGTTCAATGTGTGTTCATGAGTATTTGTGTGTGTGTGTGTGTGTGTGTATGTGTGATACAAAAACTAGTATTCTTTCAGCATAAAAATCACGCTTCCCCTTTCTACCAAATTAAATTACACAGTGCTCACTATCCTGTACATACTTGTTCCTCTGCACAGTACAAGATAGGTTAAGACTAGAGTCTGGGTGTAAACAATTCTTTGAGATTTAAGTGTTGTTATGAGAAAATATTCTCTGTAAATCCAGATCTCTGGATACATTTAGTCATCAATGGCCTACGTGTGAGGAATTCAGATTGACTGTCTGCAATTAGATGAGTGCCGAGCATCATGTGTGCATTTGGGCAGTGTAATCATCTAGACAAATTGAGCAGCCTTGAGCATCTGCAGAGACTGGATGCAGTATCTAGCATTCATTGCTGACTTTTTTTTTTTTTTTTTTTTTTTTTTTTTGAGGCAGAGTCTCACTTTGTCGCTCAGGCTGGAGCTCAGTGGTGTGATCTCGGCTCACTGCAACCTCCACCTCCCAGGTTCAAGCGATTTCTCCTGTCCCAACCTCTGGAGTAGCTGGGATTACAGGCATGCACCACCATGCCTGGCTATTGTTTGTATTTTTAGTAGAGATGGGGTTTCATTCTGTTGGCCAGTTTGGTTTCGAACTCTTGGCCTCAAGTGATCCACCTGTCTCAGCCTCCCAAAGTGCTGGGATTACAGGTGTAAGCCACCCTGCCTGGCCTACTGCTGACTTTAAAATCACATCACAGATGAGGGACATTTAACTGGTAAGCCTCAAACTAAAGGTGGAGAATTGAAGACAGTCATTTTTTTGGCCAAATCAACACTTTTAAAAAGGGTCTTTGAAAGGTTTTGAGGCTTGGTTGGGATCTGGATATTTGGTGGATTTATACAGATTCACAAATTGCAGAGTTAGGGTCATTTCATACATACACACATGCATACAAATATTTGAAAATGTGATTAATACATAGTAATTTCAACTGAAAACATGACTAGCTGATACGGTTAAAGTGAGTTCATACAATAATGATTTTCTGGGCCTAAGTATCCTTCAGGTAACTTAGTTTAACATGGGGAAAGGTGAATAATATATACTGAACCTAATTTTGAACATTCATAATGTTCCAAGATACTACCTATGTTATCTAATTAAATTTAGAAACTTATAAAACATTATTGTTACTAATTCTCTCTTAATTCCATTTTAGAGCTAAAAAAAAAAGACAAAAGACAAAATGAAGACATTGAGAAGTTAAGTACCTTCTAGCTGAACGTTCTATAGAGAATAAATTCTGGAGCTGGGATCTAAACTTAAGACTGCTTGATTCTAGTATGGGTTGGTGCCTTTTGTGCTACACAGCACTGCTGTAAAATTCCTGTTTACAGTACTTCTCAACCTGGGGTCCATAGGCACCCAAGGGGCTTGTGGATGGAATTCAGGGGACCCATGAACATGGTGGGGAAAAAAGTACATTTTTCTTTTCACTAACCTCTAACTCAATTTTAGCATTTATTTCAATTATAAATGTTGGCAAAAACCTTAGACATATTAGTTCTTGGTTTCGTTTTGTGTTACATTTGTAAGAGAAGAAAATAATCAGGATAAAGTTTTAGCAGCAGATAAGAAAAAGTCAAAGGGGGATCTCCTTGGTGGTAGCAATCCAGGTCAAACATATTTGAAGCTGCTAAATAAGCAGTACTCAGACAGGTCTGAGAATCAGAATCATCTTTAGAGTTGATTAATTATACAAATTCCTGGACCTTGCTCTCTACAGATTTTGATATGCTGAGCTTAAGTCAAATTGTGGTCACTGGCACCATGATATACACACACAGGTACACAATAAGTTGTGTGAAGGGGTTGGAAAGATCATAGATGGATGGATGGATGGCTAAGTATTGGCATGAACAAGCTAGAAGGGGGAAAGGCAATAAAAGAAGCAGCAGGAGCCAAGAGACAGCTAGTGCTGTGCTCTTCAGCTACACCCCCTTCACTATCTCTGCACTCACAGTCCGTGTGTCAGGAAGCTACTCCTCATTTCTACCACGTTAGACACGTCAATGCTGGAATACAAATTATACGCAGTATCACAGGGCTGTAGGCAACTACCAGGAAGTCTGACATTATTTGTAATGCTCTCCCTAATAAATAAGTAAAAAGTGTAGGAGATGGAGAGGAAAGAACATGAGGCTAGAAGAAGGGCTGAGCTCAAACAGATCTCCATTTCTCCTGCTCGCTACCCTTACTTTTCCCTTCCCAGCCCCTCACCTCAAGAAACACTTTAATAGATATGTAAGAACAGTATTTTATGTAGATTTGGTGGCGGGGGGGTGGGTATAGATTTTCCAGAGAGCCGCTTCAGAATCCAGGACTATTTTGTAAGTACTGTTACTGAGCTCTGCTTTTGCCTGATGACATTTTGTCTATTAATAGCGTTCATTAGTGACTGTTGAATGGATTTTTCATGTACTTATACATCACATAGGAAGTGAAAAAGGAGTTTTCTATGACATTTGTCTCATGCTTTATTTGATATTTATTGGAGCCAGACTAGAATCTGAACATGTTAAAAAAATCAGCTCATTTCGATGCCACTTATTACTAGTCAAGCCACCTTACTTACTGTAGAGAAATTAATAGGCTTTATGTGCAAAGGCTACTAATGGTGGCAAACAGAAGGCAAAAGCAGTGATAAGAAGAAGAACAAAGCTATTGCTAGCACTGCAGCTCACCTGTTCTAATAGCCACTGATGTTGTAAGAGAGGCCTTTTATTTTAAAGGGCAGAAAGCAGATGTTCAAGCACATCCAATGTGAGTAGGTAGAAAAGAAATGACTGTCAACAATTGCTTATATGGTCAGAAGCATTTGGTTAATAAAACAGGGCATCTTTCAGTTGTGACTTTATTAGTGATTTACCCCCAACCTTGGGCTCAAATTCCAGTAATGTTAGGAATTAATTAATGTAGAAATATCAGGTTTGATGAAGATTATAGACATTCTGGGTAATGACATTTAGGATGCATATCTTAGATGTTCTTAGAGCTGAAACTTCAATGTTGGAGATTAGGTTTTCTTAGACCTCGAGAATCAACTCAGAGGCTTTTATGCCAACTTTACTGGGAGAAATAAGCAGAGCTGCTCAGCCTCAATAGGCCTGCCCACCATAATCACTTCTGAGGGAAGTGGTCCCATCTACCCTCCTACCACTACGTCTCCACGTTATTCCCACAGTCACAGGTAATGGACCTACTGATAGGTAGTGGACTTAAAGAGGGACAACCAGTTCATAAACTGGCCAGTAACCCACAGCCTAGTAAAAAAAAGATTAGCTGAACCAATGAGATTCATCCTTTCAGGATTTCAAAACAGGTTTGTAAGTTCTCAGTTGCTGAGAAAGCTGAAGCCAAAAAGTTTTGATTTGGAGAAGAGCTTGGGGTGCCATGTCTATAGTGAGATAAAGGCATGAGGAAGCAGAAACTATAAGTCAAAAATGTCAATTGGCAGAGAAATAAAAATGAAATTTACAAAAAAACCAGCAATGCTATGGGGAAGGCAGGGTGGGGATCATTTCCATCAGCTGAGTCCAACTCTTGTTCTTGGACTTTTGGGAGTGCTTTTTTTTTCCCCTTGGTAAAACCACCCACTACCTGAAAAACATTGACTGGGCTTCTTTTTCTCACAAGCAGATGTGTCAGGTTAGGCATACTCACTTCTAAATGCCAAAGTTAAGGTGGCTTAAGACTCCACAGATGAATTGTAGTATTTTGCATCTCTGAAACTCCAATAGTTGACTCTTTTGACCAACATAAAGGATTATCTCTTATGGCTCAACCCAACACTGCACCCTATGTATATCACCTTGGGCATGCCCAGAGTAGGAAGCCCTCCATGGGTTTAGTACCCACCTACCTTTTTGTTCCTTATCTTCCACCACTTTTCCTATTAAATCTTTACACTAAATCATTTCACTCACCTGAATATACTATGTTGTTTTACATCTTCATAAAATTGTCTGTGCTGTTCCCCCCTCACTGGAATATTATTCCCTGGCTTTTTAACCTATAAATTTCTATTCATCTTTTAAGACTTATTCATGTGTCAGCTCATCTGTGAAATGTTCCCACATTTCACCAGATCTCTTCCTCAATCCACTTTTCCTTGATACCTTGGTCCTCTAACTTTATGTTAGTGTGTATCACACTGAGCTACTATTACCTGTTGAAGGTCTGTCTTACCTACAGGGCTATGGGGTCCTTGAGAACAAGGACCATGTTTTATTCTTCTCTCCGTTTTTGGCATGAGCAAGCAATCGTTATGTGTGTGCTCTTAACTGACCCAAGGCCACGTAGAACATCAGAGAAAGATCTCAAACAACTCAAAAACTCAAAATCAAAAGGCAGTCATCATGCAGCTACATCATATCCATCATTCTCCACCACTGACATGTGGTGAGAAATAAGCCTGGAAACTAAAAACAAATCCCATTACTTTGAAACTGAAAGCACCAGACATGACTTATAACCAATGTCTCCACCCAAATAATGTTGAACATGCTGCTTGAATTATAGCCAAGAAAATGAAGAGTGTGGCTTGGAAATAACAGTCCAATTTTCTTGCAAATGTATACTTTCTCTTGTTGAAAGTTTGAGAATAGGTTAAATAAATCTGCTAATTTATTCTGTAATCCATGGAAAATATTGGTTTGGAATGGACTCTCTGGTAGAGAAATTCACTTTTTTTAAGTTGATAAGTTAATAATTGGATTTACATTTTAGAAACATACAGACAATAGCTTTAAAAGGGGGAGGTACAGGAAGGGAGACCTATTCAGGTACTGTTCCAAGCTTAAATTAAGGCAGTGGCTGCATAGATGCAGAAAGGAAGACAGGAAGAGATATTTAGGAGTATTCACAGTGAAGCCACCAGAGTTTCATTTACATGGGTAGGGTTGAGGATAAGAGGTCTCAGACTATTGAAATTTTTATATTAGTATCCCTGGTCATGAATTTAACTAAAGAGGTAGTGATACCTGGAACTATGTAAGGTGACAAATATTTTAATTAACTTGATTGTGTAATTATCTCACAATGCATACATATCAAAACATCAGGTTGTACACCTTGAATATATACAATTTTTGTCAACTGTACCTCAATAAAGCCAAGAAAGACAGAACAATCAGCACAGAAACAAAAACAAACAAAAAATATATTCAATAATGTTTACTTCTGGGTCCTTTGGTAAGGTAGTGCTGTTAATTTTTCTGGAAACTGTTATGAAGATGGATAATAGTTTTTTCACAGGGAAGTTTTCAATCATTATATAAGTGAAAGTCAAAACACCTTAAAATAAGCTAATTCTCACATGGGAGGAATAGGCATTTACAGTGTTAGAAACACTTCAACATAACTGGTATCAATCAGGATATATGTGGAATTTGTTGTAATGGAACTAGTATAAGCAATTTATGTCTTGGTCTACACATTGAAGAATGTTTTCAGTTTTGAGGATCAAAGTCAAAACAAATTCAACAATATTTAATAATATTGAGGATTATGATTCTCACACCAGCCTGAGTCATTTATTTGGACCTTTGAAAAACTCCACATAATAACAAAATATTCTAAAATTGTTGGTTAAATTTTCACTGGTTCTCAATTCAGTACCAAGTGATTTGCAAAAATACCCACATAGTTTGCTCTGGACAGAAAATGTGGTGTCATCATTGGCTCCTTTTTTCCTTTTTCTTCCACTTCCCCATGTCCAGTCATACACTAAGAGCTGTTCATTTTATGTTCTTGTTGGTTCATTTTATGTTCTCCACTGTCATGTGGAAGATTGCCAAAATGGCCATGGCACTTTGCATTTCCTCTAAACGGGTGGAAACTGTATTCTCATCCTTTGAATCTAGGTTGCCTTTGTGACTTACTTTGACCAGTGGGATGCAGCAGAAGTGAGATTTGAGGAGTTTTAAGACTTGGACTCAGAGACCTTGAAGCTTCTGCTGATATACTCTTAGTCATGAGACTGCCATGAGAAAAGACCTATTTAGTCCTCACAATAATACAATTACTACGGAGAAGCTGAGCAACAGGGCTGAGGCTATGGGGGTGGTCATCGGCTGAGATAGGATTTAAACTTTAGCATATTTAAACCTACCACTCACCTAGGCAGAGATAAATGCTCTACTGACTAGGGCTAAGTCGAATCTCCCTGTTATCTGTGATGGGAGGATTATGCACCCATTACTGTGAGTAGCACTTATCAGAGTTGTTATTACTTGCCCAAAGCATGTCTTTCTCAATAGCTTTTAAGTGCAGTGAGGGCAAGACCACATCTGTTTTGTTTTCTGTGTATCCCCAGTGCCTGGAAACGTACTAGACATACATCAGATATTTAAGAGAGAATAATTATTTTCCTTTTAGAATTTCTGCTGTACACACAGACAGACAGACAGACAGACACACACACACAGAGACAGACAGACAGACACACACACACACACACAAGGAAAAGAGCCTCTTGCTCACTGCCTAGTGGTATTCATCATCACACCAAGACAGCAACAAAAACACATTTTGTATTGATGTGCAGTTTTGAGAAATTCTCATAACTTTTTAAAATAAGAGGATGATAAGAGAGGGCATCCCTGTCTTGTGCCAGTTTTCAAAGGGAATGCTTCCAGTTTTTGCCCATTCAGTATGATATTGGCTGTGGGTTTGTCATAGATAGCTCTTATTATTTTGAGATACATCCCATCAACACCTAATTTATTGAGAGTTTTTAGCATGAAGGTTGTTGAATTTTGTCAAAGGCCTTTTCTGCATCTACTTAGATAATCATGTGGTTTTTGTCTTTGGTTCTGTTTATATGCTGGATTAAATTTATTGATTTTCATATGTTGAACCAGCCTTACATCCCAGGGATGAAGCCCACTTGATCATGGTGGATAAGCTTTTTGCTGTGTTGCTGGATTTGGCTTGCCAGTATTTTATTGAGGATTTTTGCATCAATGTTCATCAAGGATATTGATCCAAAATTCTCTTTTTTTATTATGTCTCTGCCAGGCTTTGGTATCAGGATGATGCTGGCCTCATAAAATGAGTTAGGGAGGATTCCCTCTTTTTCTATTGATTGGAATAGTTTCAGAAGAAATGGTACCAGTTCCTCCTTATACCTCTGGTAGAATTCGGCTGTGAATCCATCTGGTCTTGGACTTTTTTTGGTTGGTATGCTATTAATTATTGCCTCAATTTCAAAGCCTGTTATTGGTCTATTCAGAGATTCAACTTCTTCCTGGTTTAGTCTTGGGAGAGTGTATGTGTCCAGGAATTTATTCATTTCTTCTAAATTTTCTAGTTTATTTGTGTAGAGGTGTTTGTAGTATTCTCTGATGGTAGCTTGTATTTCTGTGGGATCGGTGGTGATATCCCCTTTGTCATTTTTTATTGCATCTATTTGATTCTTCTCTCACCACTCCTATTCAACATAGTGTTGGAACTTCTGGCCAGGGCAATCAGGCAGGAGAAGGAAATACAGGGCATTCAATTAGGAAAAGAGGAAGTCAAATTGTCCCTGTTTGCAGATGACGTGATTGTATATCTAGAAAACCCCATTGTCTCAGCCCAAAATCTCCGTAAGCTGATAAGCAACTTCAGCAAAGTTTCACGATACAAAATCAATGTGCAAAAATCACGAGCATTCTTATACACCAGTAACAGGCAAACAGAGAGCCAAATCATCAGTGAACTCCCATTCACAATTGCTTCAAAGAGAATAAAATACCTAGGAATCCAACTTACAAGGGATGTGAAGGACCTCTTCAAGGAGAGCTACAAACCACTGCTCAATGAAATAAAAGAGGATACAAACAAATGGAAGAACATTCCTTGCTCATGGGTAGGAAGAATCAATATCGTGAAAATGGCCATAATGCCCAAGGTAATTTATAGATTCAATGCCATCCCCATCAAGCTACCAATGCCTTTCTTCACAGAATTGGAAAAAACTACTTTAAAGTTCATATGGAACCAAAAAAGAGCCCGCATTGCCAAGTCAATCCTAAGCCAAAAGAACAAAGCTAGAGGCATCACGCTACCTGACTTCAAACTATACTACAAGACTACAGTAACCAAAACAGAACGGTACTGGTTCCAAAACAGAGATATAGACCAATGGAACAGAACAGACACCTCAGAAATAATGCCGCATACCTACAACTATCTGATCTTTGACCAACCTGACAAAAACAAGAAATGGGGAAAGGATTCCCTATTTAATAAATGGTGCTGGGAAAACTGGCTAGCCATATGTAGAAAGCTGAAACTGGATCCCTTCCTTACACCTTATACAAAAATTAATTCAAGATGGATTAAAGACTTACATGTTAGACCTAAAACCATAAAAATCCTAGAAGAAAACCTAGTCAATACCATTCAGGACATAGGCATGGGCAAGGACTTCATGTCTAAAACACCAAAAACAATGGCAACAAAAGCCAAAATTGACAAACGGAATCTAATTAAACTAAACAGCCTCTGCACAGCAAAAGAAACCACCATCAGAGTGAACAGGCAACCTACAGAATGGGAGAAAATTTTTGCAATCTACTCATCTGACAAAGGGCTAATATCCAGAATCTATAATGAACTCAAACAAATTTACAAGAAAAAAACAAACAACCCCATCAAAAAGTGGGCGAAGGATATGAACAGACACTTCTCAAAAGAAGACATTTATGCAGCCAAAAAACACATGAAAAAATGCTCATCATCACTGCCCATCAGAGGAATGCAAATCAAAACCACAATGAGATACCATCTCACACCAGTTAGAATGGCGATCATTAAAAAGTCAGGAAACAACAGGTGCTGGAGAGGATATAGAGAAATAGGAACACTTTTACACTGTTGGTGAGACTGTAAACTAGTTCAACCTTTGTGGAAGTCGGTGTGGCGATTCCTCAGGGATCTAGAACTAGAAATACCATTTGACCCAGCCACCCCATTACTGGGTGTATACCCAAAGGATTATAAATCATGCTGCTATAAAGACACATGCACATGTATGTTTATTGCGGCACTATTCACAATAGCAAAGACTTGGAACCAAGCCAAATGTCCAACAATGATAGACTGGATTAAGAAAATGTGGCACATATACACCATGGAATACTAGGCAGCCATAAAAAATGATGAGTTCCCATCCTTTGTGGGGACATGGATGAAGCTGGAAACCATCATCCTCAGCAAACTGTCACAAGGACAAAAAACCAAACACCACATGTTCTCACTCATAGGTGGGAATTGAACAATGAGAACACATGGACACAGGAAGGGGAACATCACACACCAGGGACTGTTGTGGGGTGGGGGAAGGGGGGAGGGATAGCATTAGGAGATATACCTAATGTTAAATGATGAGTTAATGGGTGCAGCACACCAACATGGCACATGTATACATATGTAACAAATCTGCACGTTGTGCATATGTACCCTAAAACTTAAAGTATATTAATAATAATTTTTAAAAAAGAGGATGATAGTATTTATTAACTGAGTTTTTCCCTTTGTCCTGGTTACACAGGAAGTTTATAATTAAGTATCATGGCTAACTATTGGAGATTTTGGGGGCAGGAGGTTTTGTTCTTTTTCTCTGCCTTTCTCTTATTTTTGACTATTTTCTTTGTTTTATTAATAGCTGTTTTTGGTCTTTTCAATTTTTGTGCTTCTATTGCTAGCTGCCTAAATCTTTTGGAGAGTAAACAGAATATGAAAATACCTGTAAAACAATAAGCGATATGTTTTTAATATTTGTTTACTTGACACATACAGCATATAAAACTGGAAATGAAATATATTTATTGCTTGAGGAATGCCATGCCTTTCAAGGAAAGCATCAGTTATTTCCCTCAAGCCACAATGAATGATTAAAATTATGTAATGTACACAGATACAGAATCATCTCAAGAAAAGTATTTTCTTTTTCTGTTTTTCTCCTGCTGTTCTTGCATTTGTTGCTCTCTAAACGGATTGATTCCTGTACCCAACCATTCAAAGTTAAATCTGCCAATGCCTGGGTTTCCCATTGTCCTGCCTCAGGTTCAGGGTAGAGAGCAGCTGTGGGTTTGATAGCTCACCTACTGAAACATATGCTTACAATTGTCCTCCAGGAACAAGCACTGACAACTGCATTCAAACTGTTCACATGTGCCAAGCACAGTCCAGATTCTAACATATTAAGAAGTAACCAATTCATCAGGGTTTCGTACTTTACTGACACCATGCATGTTACAGACCTTTCTCAAAGGGTAAAAGCTTATGTTGCTTTTTTAGTTCAGCAATAAATATTTATGGGATTACTAGCCCATTGTAAATAGGATAACCGAATGCATTCTAATGCAAAACTGCTGGCTGCTTATCTAGCTGTTTGACAGAATGCAATTACAAGACCAATTTTCTTTTTTGTGCCCTTCTGTTACTGTTCCCTAGATCACCCATGATGGACCCTCTGTAGGTGTTTTTTTTCAACTTTGCTAGGTAATTCAACATGAATCCTTTTATATGAGGAGATGAGAAGTGAAGCAGAATTTGGCCACTCCGAAAGCAGGTGGCAATCCCTTAGGAGTACAGGAGTGGGGCAGGGTTTTACTGGAAAGTACTGATTATCCTCAAGCTGTCCCTCCCTGCAATATATAAAAATGAAAGACACTTAATAAAAATATTACCCCAGATGGGATAAAAACAATTCAGTACTATACTGTTAAATGTGTTATTTAGTCATTTATTTATTCCACAAATATTTATTCATAAGAAGGTTTAATTATGATTCCACATGTCTAGTGTAAGTAGCTCTGCAAGACTACTTGTTATGGGAGTATCATCTATCTCCATTTTTTATATGTACATTTGTAGGGACTAAAACTCCTTTGCTGAGGTTGGGAGCACTTGAATTGAGCACTTTTTTCTTTTTGTTGCAGGGAGGGGGGTGTGGCGGTGGTGGTATGGAAGTAGGGATGGGAGAACCAGCTTGCCTGAAAGCATGATTTGCTCTCTGCCACTTATTTCCGTACTGGCCCCATGGAGAACACCTGGCTGTCCAGTTGTGAGGGTGCTCAGTTTGAGAGGCAGGGATTCGAAAGACACTTTAATTGCCTATCTAAAGCCATGCTCTTCAACTGGATTTATGAGAAATAAGGCTCATATTTTGATTTCCATTTATCCATTTCCTGTGTCATTTTCCAGCTTAATTTTAAACTGAAAAAGAAAATAGAGGAGTGATGTATTGTCTTTTAACAACCCTCTGAAAAGATGACAATATGTCTATTCATTGCAGTATTATTTTTAACATAAAAAGTCAGAGAAAGACTGTATTTCTGGATGTTCGCTAATCTTGCATTCCTGGAATGAATTCCCCTTGGTCATAGTATATAAAACTTTTTAAAACCAGTTTTATTACGATATATTCACATAGCATACAATTCACCCATTTAAAGTGCACAATTCAGTGATTTTTAGTATATCCACGGAGCTGTGCAACTATCACCACAATCTAATTTTAGAACATTCACATAATTGCAAAAAGAAACCCAATGCCCATTAACAGTCACTCTCCATCTCTCCTCCTCCTCACCACCCCATCCCCAGTGTAAGTGACCACTGATCTACTTTCTGTCTCTATAGATTTGCCTATTACAGCATTTCATATAAATGGTATCATATACCATGTGGTCTTCTGTGAATGGTTTCTTTAACTTATAATGTTTTGAGGGTTATCTACATTGCAGTGTATACTAGTGATTCATTTACTTTTATTGCTGAATAACATTTCATTGTATGAAAATTAATGAGTTATAATTATGGTTTGGCTGTTATAAGTAAAGTTGCTGTGAACATTTGTGTACAAATTTTTGTGTGGATTTATGTCTTCATTTTTCTTGGGTATATACTTAGAAGGGAAATTGCTGGTTTACATAGAAGTTCTGTATTTAATTTGTTGAGAAACTGTCAGACTGTTTTCCAAAGCAGCTGCATCATCCTACATTTCGAACCAGCAGTGGATGAAGGTTTTAATTTCTCTACATCTTCACCCACATTTGTAACTGTCTGTCTTTTTAAATCATAGCCCAATTAGTGGGTGTGAAGTGACTATTTCACTGTAGTTTTCATTTGAAAATAAAACTTTTCATATGTTGCTGGATTTTGGATTGTCAATGTCTGAAAAAAGATTCATATATCTATGTTTTTTATTTTTGTGATGTCTTTTTGTGGCCTTGGTGTCTAAGTAATCCAGCCCAACAGAAGCTGGGAAGTGCTCCTTCATGCTCTATTTTCTGAAGGAATTTGTGAAGAATTGGTATAAAAATATTCAATAGAATTCACCAGTGAAGCTATCAGGGCTTAGGATATTTTTGTTGTTGTTGTTGGGTGATTTTTAGTTACTAATTTATTTATTTTCTCTTTTTCAGTACATTCAAAATTTATACTTCTGCTTGAGTCAGTTTTGGTAATTTGTCCATTTTTTGGTAGTTTGTCTAAATTATTGGCATACAGTTGCTCATAGTATTATCTTATAATCTTTTAAAATTTCTGTATGGTCAATAATTATGTCCCTTCTTTCATTTCTGATTTTCATGATTTATGCCTTCTTTCATTTTTCTCTTGGTCAGTCTAGCTAAAGCTTTATCAGTTTTGTTGGTCTTTTGAAAGTAACAACCTTTGGTTGTACTGATTTTTTCCTGTTGTTTTTCTATTTTTATTTTATTAGTTTTTGCTTTACTCTTTATTATTTCTTTACTTCTGCTTGCTTTAGGGATAGTTTGCACTTCTTCTAGTTACTTGATGTGAACATCTAGACAAATTGTTTGAAAACCTTTTTCATTTCTAATATGTCCATTTATAACTGTCAATTTACCTCTCATAACTGTGTTAACTGTGTCTTGTACATTTTGATATGTTATGTTTTAGTTTCCATTCTATTCAATGTTCTTATGGTCAGAGAACACCCTTAAATAATTTAATCCTTTAAAATTTATTGAGACTTGTTTTACAGCCTGTCATTTGGTCTGTCCTGGAAAATGCTGCATGTGCTCTTTAAAAAATGTGTATTCTGGGCCAGACACGGTGGCACATGCCTGCAATCCCAGCACTTTGGGAGGCTGAGGAATGTGGATCACTTGAGCTCAGGAGTTTGTGAACAGCCTGGGCAACATGGTGAAACAAACAAACAAAAAACAAAATACAGGTCTCCACAAAAAAATAAAAAATTTAGCTGCATGTGGTGGCACATGGCTGGAGTCTCCCTTGTAGTCTCACCTACTCTAGAGGCTGAGGCCAGAGGATTGCTTGAGCCCAGGAGGTTGAGGCTGCAGTGAGCAGAGATCTTGCCATTGCATTCCAGCAGCCTGGGTGCCACAGCAAGACCCTGTCTCAAAAAACAAACAAACAAAAAAGTGCATTCTGCTGTTTCTGCTGTTAAGTGGAACGTTTTACAGAGTATCAGTCAGGTCAACTTGGTTGCTAGTGTTGTGGAGGTCTTTTATATCCTTGCTAATTCTCTGTGTCTCATTCTGCTCCACCTGCTATAACCAAATACCATAGACTGGGTGACTTATAGGCAACAGAGATTTTTTTCTCACAGCTCTGGAGTCTGGAAAGTCTAAAATCAGAGTGCCAGCATGGTTGGATTCTGCTGAGGGTCTTCTTCCAGGCTGCAGACTGCTGATTTCTTGCAGTGACTTCACATGGTAGAAAGGGCTATCTGGCTTCTGGGGGCTCTTTTATAAGGGCATTAATTCCATTCAAAGCCCTCATGACTTAATCACTTACTAAAAACCCCACTGTTTATACTATCACCTTTGGGATTAGTATGTTAATGTATGAATTTTGGGGGGACAAAAGCTTTCAGTCCTTAGCACTCTGTTTATCAATTATTTTTGTGCATGTCTGTAAATTTAAAAAGTTTTATTTTATTTTATCTTTCATTAATACATAATGTTTTTGTGGGGTACAAAAATGCACATTTCATGACATGCATAGAATGTTTAATGATCAAGTCAGCATTTGGGGTATCTATCACCTTGAGTATCATTTCTATGTTTTGATATCATTTCAAGTCCTCTTTTCTAATTATTTTGAAATACACACAATATTGTTACTATGTACAGTCACCTTAGTCTGCTAACAAACATTAGAACTTTTTCTTCTATCTAACTGCATTTTGTACCCATTAGCCAACTTCTTTTCATTTTTCCCTTCTTCTATTCACCCACTCTATCCATTGTCTCGTATGTATCATTCCATTCTCTGTGTCCATGTGACCAAGTTATTTATTTATTTATTTTTAGCTCTCACATATGAGTAAGAACATGTAGTATTTGCCTTTCTGTGCCTTGCTTATTTCACTTAAATTAATGACCTCCAATTCCATCCATGTTGTAGTGAATGACATGACTTTATTCTATTTTATGACCAGATAGTATTCCGATTATGTATATGTGCCACATTTTCTTTATCCATTCATCCATTGATGGACACCTAGGTTAATTCCAAATCTTTGCTATTGTGAATAGTGCTGAGATAGACATGTGAGTGCAGGTGTCCCTTTGATGTACTGATTTCTTTTCCTTTGGATAAATACCCAGTAGTGAGATTGCTGGATTGTATGGTAATTAAATTTTTAGTTTTTTAAAGAAATCTACATACTGCTTTCCATAGTGGTTTTACTTATTTACATTCCCTTCAACAGCATATAAGCATTCCCTTTTCTCAGCATGCTTGCCAGCACCTGTTATTTTTGTCTTTTTAGTAATTGGCATTCTAACTGGAGTGAGATGATATATCACTGTAGTTTTTTTTTGCATTTCTCTGATGATTAGTGATGTCGAGTATCTTTTCATGCACTGTTGGCCATTTGCATATCTTCTTTTAAGAAATGTCTATTCATGTCATTTTTCCATTTTTTAATGAGATTTTTTTCCTGTTGAGTTCTTGTATATTCTGGATATTAATACCCTGTTGAATAAGTAGTTTGCAAGTATTTTCTCCATTCAAGAGGTTGTCTTTTCACTCAATAAATTGCTTATTTTGCTGTGCAGATTTTTAGTTAAATATCCCATTCGTTTATTTTGGATTTCGTTGCCTGTGCTTCTGAGGTCATAGCCATAAAATTTTTGCCTAGAGCAATGTTTCAAAGAGTTTTTTCTATGTGTTCTTCTAATGGTTTTATAGTTTTGGGTCTTACTTTAAAATCTTTAATCCATCTTACCTTAAAATCTTTAATACATCTTGAGTTGACTTTTGTATATGGTGAGAGATAGGGATCCAGTATCATTCTTCTGCATATGGCTATCTAGTTTCTTTTTTTTTGAAGATGGTTTATTTTACCCAGTGTATGTTCTTGGAGGCTTTATGAAATATCAGTTGGCTGCAAATATTTGGATTTATTTCTGGGTTCTCTATTCTGTTCCATTGGTCCATGCATCTATTTTTATTCTAATACTATGCTGCTTTGGTTAGTATAGCTTCATAATATGTTCTGAAGTCAGATAATGTGATGCCACCAGCTTTGTTCTTTTAGTTCAGGATTGCTTTGAATATTCTGGCTCATTTTTTATTCCATACACATTTTAAGATTTTTTTTTTCTATTCTTGTGAAAAATGAAATTGTCAATTTGATAAAGATTGCATTGAATCTGTAGAGTCCTTTGGGTGGTATGATTAATGATATAAATTCTTCCAACCCACAAGCATAAAATGTCCTTCCATTTTTTTGTGCCCTCCTCATTTCTTTCATCAGTGTTTTATAGTTTTTCTTGTAGATATATTTCACATCCTTGATTAAATGTATTCATATATATTTTATTTATTTTTTGCAGCTATTTTAAATGGAATTGCCTTCTTGATTTCTTTTTGGCTATTTCATTATTTGCATATATAAATGCTACTGATTTTTATGTTAATTTTGTATCCTGCAACTTTACTGAATTTGTTTGTAAGTTCTAAGAGTTTTTGGTGAAATCTTGGTTTTTCTAAATATAAAATCAGGTTATTTGCAAAGAGGGACAATTTGACTTCTTTTCCAATTTGGAGGCCTTTTCCTTCTTTCTCTTGTCTTATTGCTATGCTAAGGAGGTTCTATACTATGTTGAATCAGAGTGGTGAAAATGGGCATCTTTGTCTTGTTACAGTTCTTAGAAGATGAGCTTTTGACTTTTTTCCATTCAGTATATTAGCTATGGGTTTGTCGTATATGACCACTATTATTTTGAGATATGTTTCTTCTATGCCTAACTTTTAGTTGAGAGTTTTTATTCATGAAAAGGTATTGAATTTTATCAAATGCTTTTTCTGCATCTAATAAAATTATCATATGACTTTTGTGTTTAATTCTATGTGATATATCACAATTACTGATTTTCATATGTTGAACCATTTCTTCATCCTGGAATAAATCCCACTTGATCATGGTATATTATTTTTTTGATATGCTGTTGGATTCAGTTTGCTAGTATTTTGCCGAGAACTTTGGCATCTATGTTCATCAGTGATATAGGCCTGTAGTTTTCTTTCTTTGCTGTGTCCTTGTCTGGGTTTGGTATTAGGATGATGCTATCATTGTAGAATGAGTTAGGGAGAATTCCCTCCTCTTTAATTTTTAGGATAGTTTGAGGGAATTGGTATTAGTTCTTTATACATTTGGTGTAATTCATTGATAAATCTGTCTGTTCCTGGACTTTTCTTTGTTGGGAGACATTATATTGCTGATTTAATCTCATTACTCACTATTTAACTGTTCGGGTTTTCTACTTCTTCTTGGGTCAATCTCAGTAGGTTGTATATTTTTAGGAATATATCCATTTCCTCAGGGTTTTCCAGTTTGTTAGCTTATAATGGTTCATAATAGTCTCTGATGATCATTTATATTTCTCTGGTGTCAGTTGTAATATCTCCTCAATTCTGATTTTGTTTATTTGAGTCTTCCCTCTTGTTTTGTAGGGTAGCAGTTTATCAATTTTGTTTATCCTTTCTAGGAACCAACTTTTTGTTTCATTGATCTTTTGTATTGTTTCTGTAGTCTTCATTGCATTTAGTTCTGCTTTGATCTTTATTATTTCTTTTCTCTGTCAATTTGGGGTTTTGTTTGTTCTTTTTTTCCTAGGTTCTTGAGGTGCATTATTTGGTCGTTTGAATTTTTTCTAAGATTTTCTTTTGATGTAGTTGTTTATTACTATAAATTTCCCTTTTACCACTGCTTTGATTTCTATTTTGTTCCCTTGTGGTATGAGAAGATACTTGGTGTAATTTTGAACTTTATAAATTTGTTGACACTTGTTTTGTGTTCTAACATAGTGTCCATCTTGGAGAATGTTCTGTATGCTGATGAGAAAGATGTATATTCTGACAATGTTGCACAAAATATTCTGTAAATGTCTGTTAGGTCTATTTGGTCTAACATGCAGTGTAAATTCAATTTTTTTTGGCTTTCTGTCTAGATGACCTCCATAATGGTGAGAACAGGGTTTTGCAGTCTATGACTCTTTTGTATCGAAGTCTATCTCTCTCATTATATCCAGTAACATTTGCTATATGAATCTTGGTGCTCCAATGTTAGGTATATATATATTTAGAATGGTTAACTACCCTCTTGTTAGATTGATCAATTTATCATAGTATAATGGCCATTGTCTTTTTAAATCATTTTTGATTTAAATTTTATTTTATACAAGTATAGCTAGCTATTCCTGATTTCTTTTGGTTTCCATTTGCATAGAATATCTTTCTCCATCCATTTACTTGCAATCTATACGTGTCTTCAAAGATAATGTGTGTTTCTTTTAGGCAGCATATACAAAGATCATGTGTTTTTTTTAAATCCATTTGGTCAGTCTATATCTTTTAAGTGAAAAATTTAATCTGCTTACTTTCAAGGCTATTATTGATATATGAGGTTTTGTTCCTATCATACTCTTCATGTTGTTGTTTTCTGTATTCTTTGTTCCTTGTTTTTCTCTTATTGTTTGTTCTTGTAGTTTGACGGTTTTCTGTAGTGGTACCATTTGAGTCTTTTCCTCATTTGTGCATTTGCTTTACAAATAAGTATTAGACTTTCTCATGCTTACATGATGGTAACTTTCATCCTCTTACTTCCAAATTCAGGACTCCCTTGAGTATTTCTTATAAGGCCAGTGTAGTGGTGATGAATTCCCTCAGAATTTGCTTATCTTGGAAAGACTACTTCTCCTTCATGTATGAAGAATAATTTTGCTGGAGATATTATCTTTGGGTGGCAGTTTATTTTTTCTGTCAGCACTTTGAATATATCATCCATCTCTCCTGTCCTGTAAGATTTCTGCTGAGAAGTCCACCGTTGGTCTGATGGGGTTTCCTTTATAGGTTACTAGATGCTTTTCTCTTGCTTTTTAAATAAATTTTGTTTTTTCTTTGATTTTAGACACTTTGACTATAATGTGCTGATATAGTTTAGATATTTGTCCTGACAAATCTCATGTTGAAACGTAATCTTTAGTGATTAAGGTGGGGCCCAGTAGGAGGTGTTTGGATCATGGGGGTCAATCCCTCATGGCTTGGTGCTGTCCTAACAATAGTGAGTGAGTTCTCGTGAAATCTGGTTGTTTAAAACTGTGTGGCACCTCACTCCCACTCTTTCTCTTGCTTCGGCTTTTGACATGTGATATGCTTGCTCCCACTTCACCTTCTGCCATCAGTAACAGTTCCCTGAATCCTCCACAGAAGCTGAGCAAATGTTGGTGCCATGCTTGTACATCTTATACAACTCAGAGCCAATTATACCTATTTTCTTTATAAATTATTCTGCCTGCAGTATTTCTTTATAGCAATGTAAGAATGACTTAACACATGTGCCTTGGATAAAACTTTTTTATGGTAATCATTTAGGGATTGCTGGGCCTCTTGTATCTGTATGTTTAAATCTCTTGCTAGACTTGGAAAGTTTTGGCTATTATTTCATTAAGTAGGTTTTCTAACACTTTTATTCACTCTTTGCCTTCTGGGATACCGATAATTCATACATTTGGCTGCTTTATAGTGTTTTATGTATCATAAAGGTTTTGTTTGTTTTTAAAATTCTTTTTTCTTTATTTTTGTCTATTTCAAAAGACCTGTCTTCAAGTTCTGAGATTCTTTCTTCTGTTTGATTTATTTTACAGTGTGTTTTTTTGTTTTTGTTTTTTACAGGGTCTCGCTCTGTAACCTAGGCTGGAGTGCAGTCATGCAAACTCAGCTCCCTGCAATCTCCATCTCCTGGGATCAAGCTATCCTCCCACCTCAGCCTCCCAAGTAGCTGGGACTACAGGAACATGCCATCATGCCTGGTTATTTTTTTTGTATATTTTGTAAAGACAGAGTTTCACTATGTTGCCCAAGCTGGTTTCAAATGACTGGACTCAAGTGACACACCTGACTTGGCATCTCAAAGTGCTGGGATTACAGGTGTGAGCCACCATGCCTGGTCTGATTTAGTTTATTGTTGAAGCTTTAAATGTATTTTCTATTTCATTCAATGAATTCTTCAGTTCCTGAATTTCTGTTTGTTTCTTTTTAATGATATCTATCTCTTTGGTATATTTTTCATTCATATCCTGAATTGCTTTTATGATTTCTTTGTACTGTTTCTTGGAATTTTCCCATATCTCACTGAATTTCTTTTATCAGAATTTTCAATTCTGTTTCTGAGATTTTGTAAATTTCATTTTGATTGGGATTTGTTGCTGGAGAATCATTGTGTTGCTTTTGAGGTGTCACAATTTCTTGCTTTTTCATGTTTCTTATCTTCTTTTTTTTTTTTTTTGATCTGTCTTTGGTTAGTTTATTTTTTTTTATTTATTTATTTTTTAAATTATACTTTAAGTTTTAGGGCACATGTGCACATTGTGCAGGTTAGTTACATATGTATACATGTGCCATGCTGGTGCGCTGCACCCACCAACTCGTCATCCAGCATTAGGTATATCTCCCAATGCTATCCCTCCCCCCTCCCCCCTCCCCACCACAGTCCCCAGAGTATGATATTCCCCTTCCTGTGTCCATGTGATCTCATTGTTCAATACCCACCTATGAGTGAGAATATGCGGTGTTTGGTTTTTTGTTCTTGCGATAGTTTACTGAGAATGATGGTTTCCAATTTCATCCATGTCCCTACAAAGGATATGAACTCATCATTTTTTATGGCTGCATAGTATTCCATGGTGTATATGTGCCACATTTTCTTAATCCAGTCTATCATTGTTGGACATTTGGGTTGGTTCCAAGTCTTTGCTATTGTGAATAATGCCGCAATAAACATACGTGTGCATGTGCCTTTATAGCAGCATGATTTATAGTCATTTGGGTATATACCCAGTAATGGGATGGCTGGGTCAAATGGTATTTCTAGTTCTAGATCCCTGAGGAATCGCCACACTGACTTCCACAATGGTTGAACTAGTTTACAGTCCCACCAACAGTGTAAAAGTGTTCCTATTTCTCCACATCCTCTCCAGCACCTGTTGTTTCCTGACTTTTGAATGATTGCCATTCTAACTGGTGTGAGATGATATCTCATAGTGGTTTTGATTTGCATTTCTCTGATGGCCAGTGATGATGAGCATTTTTTCATGTGTTTTTTGGCTGCATAAATGTCTTCTTTTGAGAAGTGCCTGTTCATGTCCTTCGCCCACTTTTTGATGGGGTTGTTTGTTTTTTTCTTGTAAATTTGTTGGAGTTCACTGTAGATTCTGGATATTAGCCCTTTGTCAGATGAGTAGGTTGCGAAAATTTTCTCCCATGTTGTAGGTTGCCTATTCACTCTGATGGTAGTTTCTTTTGCTGTGCAGAAGCTCTTTAGTTTAATTAGATCCCATTTGTCAATTTTGTCTTTTGTTGCCATTGCTTTTGGTGTTTTGGACATGAAGTCCTTGCCCACGCCTATGTCCTGAATGGTAATGCCTAGGTTTTCTTCTAGGGTTTTTATGGTTTTAGGTCTAACGTTTAAATCTTTAATCCATCTTGAATTGATTTTTGTATAAGGTGTAAGGAAGGGATCCAGTTTCAGCTTTCTACATATGGCTAGCCAGTTTTCCCAGCACCATTTATTAAATAGGGAATCCTTTCCCCATTGCTTGTTTTTCTCAGGTTTGTCAAAGATCAGATAGTTGTAGGTAAGCGGCGTTATTTCTGAGGGCTCTGTTCTGTTCCATTGATCTATATTTCTGTTTTGGTACCAGTACCATGCTGTTTTGGTTACTGTAGCCTTGTAGTATAGTTTGAAGTCAGGTAGTGTGATGCCTCCAGCTTTGTTCTTTTGGCTTAGGATTGACTTGGCAATGCGGGCTCTCTTTTGGTTCCATATAAATTTTAAAGTAGTTTTTTCCAATTCTGTGAAGAAAGTCATTGGTAGCTTGATGGGGATGGCATTGAATCTGTAAATTACCTTGGGCAGTATGGCCATTTTCACGATATTGATTCTTCCTACCCATGAGCAAGGAATGTTCTTCCATTTGTTTGTATCCTCTTTTATTTCCTTGAGCAGTGGTTTGTAGTTCTCCTTGAAGAGGTGCTTCACATCCCTTGTAAGTTGGATTCCTAGGTATTTTATTCTCTTTGAAGCAATTGTGAATGGGAGTTCACTCATGATTTGGCTCTCTGTTTGTCTGTTGTTGGTGTATAAGAATGCTTGTGATTTTTGTACATTGATTTTGTATCCTGAGACTTTGCTGAAGTTGCTTATCAGCTTAAGGAGATTTTGGGCTGAGACGATGGGGTTTTCTAGATAAACAATCATGTCGTCTGCAAACAGGGACAATTTGGCTTCCTCTTTTCCTAATTGAATACCCTTTATTTCCTTCTCCTGCCTGATTGCCCTGGCCAGAACTTCCAACACTATGTTGAATAGGAGCGGTGAGAGAGGGCATCCCTGTCTTGTGCCAGTTTTCAAAGGGAATGCTTCCAGTTTTTGCCCATTCAGTATGATATTGGCTGTGGGTTTGTCATAGATAGCTCTTATTATTTTGAAATATGTCCCATCAATACCTAATTTATTGAGAGTTTTTAGCATGAAGGGTTGTTGAATTTTGTCAAAGGCTTTTTCTGCATCTATTGAGATAATCATGTGGTTTTTGTCTTTGGCTCTGTTTATATGCTGGATTACATTTATTGATTTGCGTATGTTGAACCAGCCTTGCATCCCAGGGATGAAGCCCACTTGATCATGGTGGATAAGCTTTTTGATGTGCTGCTGGATTCAGTTTGCCAGTATTTTATTGAGGATTTTTGCATCAATGTTCATCAAGGATATTGGTCTAAAATTCTCTTTTTTGGTTGTGTCTCTGCCAGGCTTTGGTATCAGAATGATGCTGGCCTCATAAAATGAGTTAGGGAGGATTCCCTCTTTTTCTATTGATTGGAATAGTTTCAGAAGGAATGGTACCAGTTCCTCCTTGTACCTCTGGTAGAATTCGGCTGTGAATCCATCTGGTCCTGGACTCTTTTTGGTTGGTAAACTATTGATTATTGCCACAATTTCAGCTCCTGTTATTGGTCTATTCAGAGATTCAACTTCTTCCTGGTTTAGTCTTGGGAGAGTGTATGTGTCGAGGAATGTATCCATTTCTTCTAGATTTTCTAGTTTATTTGCATAGAGGTGTTTGTAGTATTCTCTGATGGTAGTTTGTATTTCTGTGGGATCGGTGGTGATATCCCCTTTATCATTTTTTATTGCGTCTATTTGATTCTTCTCTCTTTTTTTCTTTATTAGTCTTGCTAGCGGTCTATCAATTTTGTTGATCCTTTCAAAAAACCAGCTCCTGGATTCATTAATTTTTTGAAGGGTTTTTGTGTCTCTATTTCCTTCAGTTCTGCTCTGATTTTAGTTATTTCTTGCCTTCTGCTAGCTTTTGAATGTGTTCGCTCTTGCTTTTCTAGTTCTTTTAATTGTGATGTTAGGGTGTCAATTTTGGATCTTTCCTGCTTTCTCTTGTGGGCATTTAGTGCTATAAATTTCCCTCTGCACACTGCTTTGAATGCGTCCCAGAGATTCTGGTGTGTTGTGTCTTTGTTCTCGTTGGTTTCAAAGAACATCTTTATTTCTGCCTTCATTTCGTTATGTACCCAGCAGTCATTCAGGAGCAGGTTGTTCAGTTTCCATGTAGTTGAGCGGCTTTGAGTGAGATTCTTAATCCTGAGTTCTAGTTTGATTGCACTGTGGTCTGAGAGATAGTTTGTTATAATTTCTGTTCTTTTACATTTGCTGAGGAGAGCTTTACTTCCAACTATGTGGTCAATTTTGGAATAGGTGTGGTGTGGTGCTGAAAAAAATGTATATTCTGTTGATTTGGGGTGGAGAGTTCTGTAGATGTCTATTAGGTCCGCTTGGTGCAGAGCTGAGTTCAATTCCTGGGTATCCTTGTTGACTTTCTGTCTCGTTGATCTGTCTAATGTTGACAGTGGGGTGTTAAAGTCTCCCATTATTAATGTGTGGGAGTCTAAGTCTCTTTGTAGGTCACTCAGGACTTGCTTTATGAATCTGGGTGCTCCTGTATTGGGTGCATATATATTTAGGATAGTTAGCTCCTCTTGTTGAATTGATCCCTTTACCATTATGTAATGGCCTTCTGTGTCTCTTTTGATCTTTGTTGGTTTAAAGTCTGTTTTATCAGAGACTAGGATTGCAACCCCTGCCTTTTTTTGTTTTCCATTTGCTTGGTAGATCTTCCTCCATCCTTTTATTTTGAGCCTATGTGTGTCTCTGCACGTGAGATGGGTTTCCTGAATACAGCACACTGATGGGTCTTGACTCTTTATCCAATTTGCCAGTGTGTGTCTTTTAATTGGAGAATTTAGTCCATTTACATTTAAAGTTAATATTGTTATGTGTGAATTTGGTCCTGTCATTATGATGTTAGCTGGTGATTTTGCTCGTTAGTTGATGCAGTTTCTTCCTAGTCTTGATGGTCTTTACATTTTGGCATGATTTTGCAGCGGCTGGTACCGGTTGTTCCTTTCCATGTTTAGCGCTTCCTTCAGGAGCTCTTTTAGGGCAGGCCTGGTGGTGACAAAATCAGTCAGCATTTGCTTGTCTGTAAAGTATTTTATTTCTCCTTCACTTATGAAGCTTAGTTTGGCTGGATATGAAATTCTGGGTTGAAAATTCTTTTCTTTAAGAATGTTGAATATTGGCCCCCACTCTCTTCTGGCTTGTAGGGTTTCTGCCGAGAGATCTGCTGTTAGTCTGATGGGCTTCCCTTTGAGGGTAACCCGACCTTTCTGTCTGGCTGCCCTTAACATTTTTTCCTTCATTTCAACTTTGGTGAATCTGACAATTATGTGTCTTGGAGTTGCTCTTCTCGAGGAGTATCTTTGTGGCGTTCTCTGTATTTCCTGAATCTGAACGTTGGCCTGCCTTGCTAGATTGGGGAAGTTCTCCTGGATAATATCCTGCAGAGTGTTTTCCAACTTGGTTTCATTCTCCGCATCACTTTCAGGTACACCAATCAGACGTAGATTTTGTCTTTTCACATAGTCCCATATTTCTTGGAGGCTTTGCTCATTTCTTTTTATTCTTTTTTCTCTAGACTTCCCTTCTCGCTTCGTTTCATTCATTTCATCTTCCATTGCTGATACCCTTTCTTCCAGTTGATCGCATCGGCTCCTGAGGCTTCTGCATTCTTCACGTAGTTCTGGAGCCTTGGTTTTCAGCTCCATCAGCTCCTTTAAGCACTTCTCTGTATTGGTTATTCTAGTTATACATTCTTCTAAATTTTTTTCAAAGTTTTCAACTTCTTTGCCTCTGGTTTGAATGTCCTCCCGTAGCTCAGAGTAATTTGATCGTCTGAAGCCTTCTTCTCTCAGCTCGTCAAAATCATTCTCCATCCAGCTTTGTTCCGTTGCTGGTGAGGAACTGCGTTCCTTTGGAGGAGGAGAGGCGCTCTGCATTTTAGAGTTTCCTGTTTTTCTGTTCTGTTTTTTCCCCATCTTTGTGGTTTTATCTACTTTTGGTCTTTGATGATGGTGATGTACAGATGGGTTTTCGGTGTGGATGTCCTTTCTGTTTGTTAGTTTTCCTTCTAACAGACAGGACCCTCAGCTGCAGGTCTGTTGGAATACCCTGCCGTGTGAGGTGTCAGTGTGCCCCTGCTGGGGGGTGCCTCCCAGTTAGGCTGCTCGGGGGTCAGGGGTCAGGGACCCACTTGAGGAGGCAGTCTGCCCGTTCTCAGATCTCCAGCTGCGTGCTGGGAGAACCACTGCTCTCTTCAAAGCTGTCAGACAGGGACATTTAAGTCTGCAGAGGTTACTTCTGTCTTTTTGTTTGTCTGTGCCCTGCCCCCAGAGGTGGAGCCTACAGAGGCAGGCAGGCCTCCTTGAGCTGTGGTGGGCTCCACCCAGTTCGAGCTTCCTGGCTGCTTTGTTTACCTAAGCAAGCCTGGGCAATGGCGGGCGCCCCTCCCCCAGCCTCACTGCCGCCTTGCAGTTTGATCTCAGACTGCTGTGCTAGCAATCAGCGAGATTCCGAGGGCGTAGGACCCTCCGAGCCAGGTGTGGGATATAGTCTCGTGGTGCGCCGTTTTTTAAGCCGGTCTGAAACGCGCAATATTCGGGTGGGAGTGACCCGAGTTTTCCAGGTGCGTCCGTCACCCCTTTCTTTGACTCGGAAAGGGAACTAACTCCCTGACCCCTTGCGCTTCCCAGGTGAGGCAATGCCTCGCCCTGCTTCGGCTCACGCACGGTGCGCGCACCCACTGGCCTGCGCCCACTGTCTGGCACTCCCTAGTGAGATGAACCCGGTACCTCAGATGGAAATGCAGAAATCACCGTCTTCTGCGTCGCTCACGCTGGGAGCTGTAGACCGGAGCTGTTCCTATTCGGCCATCTTGGCTCCTCCCTGTCCTCTTCTTACATTAATATCTATGCATCTGGTGTAATAGTTGCTTCTTCCTAATTTTTCAAATTTGCTTTTGTAGGGAAAGATTTTTTCCATTTTGCTGTGATAGAGAGACCCTCTGGGCTCTGAGTCAATCTCAACTGAATTGACTGCTAGCTTTCTTCTTCTTTTGAGCCTCAGGTGTTTCCTGTGAGTTCTTTGTTGAACTCCAGTGTTCTTTCCTAGATATTATATTCAAGGTGTGATTATCTATTTACAATTTTGGTTCTCCTTTTTGGAGATGGTCAATGTCCAATGTCTCTATTCAGTCATGTTGAACTAAGCATCCGTTTTATCAATTATTTCTGAGTAGAATATTGATCTATCCAACTATGTTTTTAAAATTTTCTATTTATTTTTAAAATCCTTTTGGCTTTCATATAGATCTCTCAGGATTTTGTTGTTAGGTATATCATCTTGATGTATTGAACCTTTTACCATTTTCAAATACTCTCATTATCTGTAATTACATTTCTTTTTAAAATTTATATTTTCTGATGTTGATATAGATGCTTGCTGTCTGTTATTATTTTTATGAGTCATCTTTTTCTATTAATTACTTTAAATATATATGCATCTTTGAATCTCTAGTATGTCCCTTGTAGATAGCATATAGTTGGAGATTTCCCCTTTTAAAAATTAACATATTCTGGCAATCTGTACCTTTTGAATGAAATATTTTGTCAATTCAAATTTATTATAATTACTTGCATTTTTTATTTACATCTGCCATTTTGCTCTTTGTTTTCTATATGTTTCATGTCTTTTTGTTTCTTTTTCTTCCTTATGATCTTCTTTTATGTTAAACAAATATTTTGTTTGTAGTTTTAATCATATTATCTAAATTATTCTATTGACTTTTAAACTTTATTTTTAAAGTTATTTTCCTTGTGCTTATTTGAAAAATTACAATATGTATCTTAATGCTTCACAATCTAATAAATCTTCAGGTGAATATGGGCTTAACTCTGATAAAAAGTAAAAATTTTGTCTAATATAGCTCTATTTTTCTTTCCTCTTTGTGCTATCATTATTTTTATAATACATGTACATATATTAGAAACAAAACAATTGTTATAACTACTGTTTTATGCACTATCTTTTATTTATTTATTTTTTGAAATAGAGTCTTACTCTGTCACCCAGGCTGGAGCTCAGTGGCATGATCTCAGCTCACTGCAACCTCTGCCTCCCAGGTTTAAGTGATTCTCCCCCTCAGGCTCCCCAGTAGCTGGGACTACAGGCAAATACCACCACGCCCAGCTAATTTTTGTATTTTTTGGTAGAGACAGAGGTTTTACCATGTTGGCCAGATCTCAGACTCCTGACCTCAGGTGATCTGCCTGCTTTGGCCTCCCAAAGTGCTGAGATTACAGGTGTGAGCCAACGTGCTTGGCCACAATCTTTTAAACACATTAGGAGAAGAACAGAGAAGTATTACATTCATGTAGTCTTTTATATTTACCCATACATTTACCATTTCTGTTTGCTTTTATTTTTTCCTTTTAATTCAAGCTATTTTCTTTTTTTTTCAGCTTGAAAATTTTTCTCTAGCATTTCTTGTAACACAGATCTGCTAGCATCCAGTTTTCTTAGTTTTTGGTTATCTGGGGAATGCTTTATTTCAACTTCATTTTCATCTTTATTTTATTGGATATAGAATTCATGGTTGATTTTTTGTTTTAGCACTTTAAATACATCATTTCATTGTCTTCTAGCTTTCACTGTTTTTGATAAGAAGCCAGCTGTAAATTTTATTTGGATTTCTTTGTCTGTGATGAGTTGTTTTATTTGTTACTGCTTTCAAGATTTTCTCATTTGGTGGCAGAGCAAGATAGCAGAATAGAAACCTCCACTGATTGTCCTTGCCACAGGGACACCTAATTGAACAACTACCCACAAAAAATTACCTTCATAAGAATTGAAAATCAGGTAAGAAATTACAGTATCTGCTAACTGTGTCTATGAAAGAGGCACTGAAGTGGGTAGAAAGGAAAGTCTTGAATTGCCAGTGCCACTGCTTTCCCATCCTCCATCAGTGACCAAATGCCACAGAGAGAGAATATGTGGGATTGGGACAGGGAGAGCACAGTGATTGTGAGACTTTGTGTTGGAACACAGTTCTGTGCTGTCTCAGTGGAAAGCAACACTGGAAAAAACTCAGCTGACACCATGTAGGGAGCATTTATAGCAGCCCTAGTCAGAGGAGAATCATCCATGCCAGTGGTCAGAACTTAGGTTCTGGCAAGCCTTGCCATTGAAGGGTGAGTGCTCTAGGGTCCTAAGTAAATGCGAGAAGCAGGCTAAGCATAGGGACTGCGCTCCTGGGCAAGCTTTAGTGCTGTGTGGACTTTGGTGCCAGTGAACTTCGGGAGCATGTGACCTAGTGAGATGCCAGCTACATCAGTCAAGAAAGAGCGTGTGTCACCCCTCCCCACCAACACCATCTAGTACAGATCACAGCTTTGTAAGAGATTCCTTCCCTCTGCTTGAGAGGAGAGGGAAGAGTAAAGAGGAGGTTCTCTTGCAACATGGATACCAGCTCAGGCACAGTAGGATAGGGCACCTGGCAGAGTCCTGAGGCCCCCATTCCAGGCCCTAGCTCCCACATGACATCTCTGGACACACTGGGCCAAAAAGAAACCTGTGGCCTTGAAGGGAAGGATCAAGTCCTGGCACGATTCATGGCCTGCTAACTGAAGAGCCTTTGGGCCTGGAATAATCAGCAGGAATACCCAGGCAGTACCCACTGTGAGCCTAGGTGAGACTCAAAGATATTCTGGCTTCAGGTGTGACCCAGCACATTCCCAGCTATGGTAGCTATGAGGAGGGACTCTTTCTGCTTGAGAAAAGAGAGGGAAGAGTAAAGGGGACTTTTTCTGGTAGCTTAGATACCAGCTTGGCCACAGTGGAATAAAGCAAAAAGTGGGTACTTGGGGTCTTTGATTCCAGTCTCTCGCCCTCTCAAAGCATTTCTGGTCCTGTTCTGGGCCAGAGGAGAGCCCACTTCCCTGAAGGGAGAGTCCCAGGCCTGGCAGTATTCACTACAAGGTGATTAGGAGTGCTTGTGTTTTGAGTGAACATTGGCAGTAGCCAGACAATATTTGTTGTGAACCTGTGGTAGTGGTGACTGTGGGAAGAGTTCCACACTCCTCTGCTTGCGGAAAGGGGAGAGAAGAATGGTAAGAACTTTGTTCTGTGGCTTCGGTGCCAGCTCAGCTGCCGTAGCATACAGTATCTGGTAGATTCCTTAAGTTTCTGATTCCAAGACCTGGTTCTCAGACAGCATCTCTAAACCTACCTTGGACTGCAGGAACTCACTGCCTTAAAGGGAAGGACATAAACCTGGCTGGTTTTCCCACTTGCTGATTTTAAGGGTCTAGTGCCTTAAGAGAACTTAGGCAGTAGCCAGGATGTGGTTACCATGGGCTGTGGGAGAGACTCAGTGCTGTATTGGCTTCAGGTTTGATCCAGCACAGTCTCCGTGGTAATGGCCACAGGGATGCTTGTGTTACTCCTCCCCCAGCTCCAGGCAGCTCAGCATATACAGAGACTCTGTCTGGGGGAAAGTAAGGGAAGAGAATAAGAGTTTCTGCCTGACAATCTAGAGAATTTTTCTGGGTCTTATCCAAGCCCCCCAACATGCTACCTCTACAAGTCTTCAAGTGCTACAATATGGGGCTTGGAATGCCTCCTAATGCTGACACAGCTGCAGAAGCCAAAAACTTAGATCTCAACAATCAAGGACCTTTGAATACCTGGAAAGTGTTTCCAAGAAGGAGGTGTACAAACAAGCCCAAACGATGAAGACTACAATAACTTCCTAATTCTTCTATGCCCAGACACTGATGAACGTCCACAAGTATCAAGACTATCAAGGAAATTATGACCTTACCAAACAGACTAAATAAGGAACCAGGAACCAATCATGGAGAGACAGACATATGTAACCTTTCAGATAGAGAATTCAAAGTAGCTTTTTGGGGGAATTTCAATTAAATCATTATAACAAACAAAAAATTAAGAATCATGTCAGATAAATTTAACAAAGAGACTGAAATACTTAAGAATAATCAAGCAGTAGTTATGAAGTTGAAAATGTCTGGCATATGGATGGATGCATCAGACTCTCTTACTTGCAGAATTGATAGAGCAGAAGAAAGAATTAGTGAGCTAGACAGGCCATTTGAAAACACATAGTCATAGGATACCAAAGAGAAAAAAATAAAAAAGAATGAAGCACATCTACAAGATAAAAAAAAATCCTCAAAGGAGCAAATCTGAGACTTATTACCTGTAAAGTGGAGGTAGACAGAGAGATAGGGTTAAAAAGTTTATTCAAAGGGATAATATCAAAGAACTTCCAAACCTAGAGAAAGATATCAATATTCAAGTACAGGAAAATTATAGAACAACAAGTTGATTTAACCTAAAGAAGGCTCCTCAAACTATTCAATAATCAAACTCCCAAAAGTCGAGGATAAAGAAAGTTTCTAAAAGCAGCAAAAGAAAACAAATAACATAAAATGAAGCTCCAGTGTGCCTGGCAGCAGACTTGTCAGTGGCAACCCTGGAGAGCATGAGAGTGGCATGACATATTTAAAGTGTTGAAGGAAAAAGCTTTCACCATAGAAGAGCATATCCAGTGAAAATATTCTTTAAACATGAAGGAGAAATAAAGACTTTCTCAGACAAAAGCTGAAAAACTTCATTAACACCCGACTTTTTTGACAAGAAATGCTACAGGGAGTTGTTTAATTTGAAAGAAAATGTCATTAATGAGTGAGAAGTAATCATCTGAAGGTACAAATCTCACTGGTAATAATAAGTACACAGAAAAACACAGAATATTATAATACCATAATCATGGTGTATAAACTACTCACAACTTGAGTAGAAAGATTAAAAGATGAACTGATCAAAAATAATAAGTACAACAACTTTTCAAGACATAGGGTATACAATAAGGTATAAATAGAAACTATAAAAACTTTAAAAGCAGGGGCAAGAACTTAAAGTATACAGCTGTTATTGGTTTTCTCTTTCCTTGTTAGTTTATTTGGTTTTCTTTAATGCAATCAGTATTAAGTGGCCATCAGTTTAAAATAATGGGCAGTAAGATATTATTTGCAAGCCTCATTGTAACTTCAAATCAGAAAACATACAATAGAAATGCACACAAACTAAGCCAGAAATTAAGACATACCACTGAAGAAAATCACCTTCACTAAACAGAAGATAGGAAGGAAGAAGAAAGAGAAGGTCACCAAAAAACCCTCAGAAAATAAATTAAAATATTGCAGAAGAAAGTCCTTACTTATCCATAATAACATTGAGTGTAAATAGACTAAATTATCCAAACAAAAGACATATGGTGGCTGAATTGATATAGAAAAAAGAAAGGAAAAGAAGACCCAACAAGTAAGACCCCTAGAAGAAACACACTTCACCTATAAAGACACACATAGACTGAAAACAAAGTGATGAGAAAAGTATTTCATGCAAATGGGAACAAAAAGCAGGAGTAGCCATATTTATATCAGGCAAATAAGTTTCAAGACAAAAACTACAAAAAGAGATGAAGAAGATCATTATATAATGATAAAGAGGTCAATTCAGCAGGTGGATATAAAAGTTGTAAATATATGTGTACCCAGATAAATAAATATTATTTGAGCTAGAGAGAGGTAGATCCAAAACAATAATAGCTGGATAATTAAACACCCCACTTTCAGCATTGGACAGATTATCCAGATAGAAAATCAACAAAGAAACATCAGACTTAAACTGTACAATAGATCAAATGGGCCTAATAGATATTTGCAGAACACTTCATCCAATGGCTGCAGAATATACAATGGATACTAGAAAAAACTAGAAATCAATAACAAGAGGAATTTGGGAAACTATAGAAGCACATGGAAATTTAATGACAGGCTCCTGAATGACCAGTGGGTCAATAAAGAAAATTTAAAAAAATTTAAATTCTTGAATCAAATTATTGTAGGAACATGACCTGCAAAAACCTATGGAATACAGCAATAGCAGTACTAAGAGGACAGTTTATAATGTAAGTGCCTACATGAAACATGTAGAAAAACTTCAAATAAATAATATAATGACATCTTGAAAAACTAGGAAAGCAAGAGCATTGCAAGTGAAAAACTAGTAGAAGAAAAGAAATAATAAATAGCTGAGTAGAAATAAATGAAATTGAAATGAATAAAACAATACAGACTATCAACAAAATGAAAATTTTGTTTTTTGAAAAGATAAACAAAATCAACACATTTTTAGCAAGGTAAATGAAGAAAAAAATGAACGAAGACCCAAATAAATAAAATTAGAGATGAAGAAGGAGACATTACAACTGATACTACAGAAATTCAAAGGATTATTGAAGGCCACTGTGAACAATTATATGACAATAAATTGGAAAGTTTAGAAGAATTAGATAAATTCCTGGACACATACAACCTCCCAAGATTGAACCATGAAGAAATCCAAATTCACAACAGCCCAATAACAAGTACCTAGATTAATGCCATAATAAGAAGCCTCCCAGCAAAGAAAAGCTTGGGACGTGATAGCTTCACTGCTGAATTTTACCAACCATTTAAAGAAGAACAAATACCAATCACATCCAAACTATTCTGAACAATACAGGAGGAGGAAATACTTCCAAATTCATTCCATGAGGCCAGTTTTACCCTGATACTAAAACCAGGCAAAAACATATCAATAAAAGAAAACTATAAACCAATATCCCTGATGAGAATTGATGCAAAAATCCTCAACAAAATACTAGCAAACTGAATTGAACAATAAATTTAAAGATCTCTCGTCATAACCAAGTTGGATTTATCTAGGGATGCAAGGATAATTCATCATATGCAAATCAAACAATGTAATACACCATGTCAACAGAATAAAGTACAAAAACCATGTGATCAGTTCAATTTATGCTGAGAAAGCATTCTATAAAATTCAACATCCTTTGTGATACAAACCCTAAAAAAACTGAGTAAAGAAGGAACATATCACAACACAAGAAATGTCATATTTGACATACATACAGCTAGTCTCACACTAAATGGGCAAAAATTGAAAGCTTTTCCTCTAAAATCTGGAACATGACAAGGATGCTCACTTTCACCACTGTAATTCAACATAGTAATGCAAGTCCCAGCTAGAGCAATCAGACAAGAGAAAGAAATAAAGGGCATCCAAATTGGAAAGGAGTAAGTTAAGTGATCCTTGTCTGCAGATAATATAATCTTATATTTGGTAACACCTAAAGACTCCACAAGAAAACTTTTAGAACTGATAAACAAATTCAGTAAAGTGGCAGGATACAAAATCAACATACAAAAATCAGTAGCAATTCTATATGCCAACAGCAAACAATCTGAAAAAGAAACCAAGAAAGTAATCTCATTTACAATACCTACAAATAAAGCAAAATATGCAGAAATTAACTTAACCAAAGAAATCAAAGAGGTCTACAATGAAAACTATGAAACACTGATGCATAAAATTTAAGACACAGAAAAATGGAAAGATATTTTATGTTCATATGCTGGAAGAATCAATATTGTTAAAATGTCCATATTACCAAAAACAGTCTACAGATTCAATACAATATCTATCAAAATACCAATGACATTCTTCACAGCAATAGAAGAAACAATTGCAAAATTTATATTGAACCACAAAAGACCCAGAATAGCCAATGCTATTGTGTTAGTTCATTCTCACACTGCTAATAAAGGCGTATCCTAGACTAGGTAATTTATAAAGGCAAGAAGTTTAATTGACTCACAGTTCCACATAGCTGGGGAGGCCTCACAATCATGGTGGAAGGTGAGTGAGGAGCAAAGGCATGTCTTATATGGTGGCAGGCAAGACAGCGTGTGCAGGAGAACTCCCCTTTATAAAACTACTAGATCTCATGAGACTTATTCACTATCATGAGAACAGCACAGGAAAGACCTGCCCCCATGATGCAATTACGTCCCACCAGGTCCCTCCCACTGCACTTGGGAATTATGGCATTACAATTTGAGATGAGATTTGGGCAGGGACATAGCCAAACCTTATCAGCTATCCTGAGGAAAAATAACACTACCTGATTTCAAATTATGCTGCAGAGCTACAGTAACCAAAACAACATGGTACTGGCATAAAAACAGATACATAGATCAATGGAACAGAATAGAGAACCCAGAATTAAATCTATACATCTACAGTGAACTCATTTTTGGCAAAAGTGCCAAGAACATAAATTGGGGAAAGGACAGATTCTTCAATAAATGGTGCTGGGAAAACCAGAAACGCATATACAGATAAATGAAACCATACTCCAATCTCTCTCCATATACAAACATCAGATCAAAGTGAATTAAAAAACTCAAGTATAAGATCTCGAATCATCAAGCTACCAAAAGAAAACATTGGGGAAACTCTCCAAGACATTAGACTGGGAAAAGCTTTGCACAGTAAAGGAAACAATAAACAAAGAGACAATCCTCAGAAAGGGAGAAAATATTGGCAAACTGTATGTCTGACAGGAGATTAATAACCAGAATAAACAAGCAGCTCAGACAAACATATATGAAAAAAATCTAATAATCCAATAAAAAAAGGGCAAAAGAGCCGGGCGTGGTTGCTCACACCTGTAATCCCAGCACTTTGGGAGGCTGAGGTGGGTAGATCATGAGATCAGGAGTTTGAGACCAACCTGGCCAATATGGTGAGACTCTGTCTCTACTAAAAATACAAAAATTAGATGGACGTGGCAGCGTGCGTTTGTAGTCCCAGCTACTTGGGAGACTGAGGCAAGAGAATCGCTTGAACCTGGCAGGTGGAGGTTGCAGTGAGCTGAGATCGTGCCACTGCACTCCAGCCTGATGATGGAGTAAGACTCCATCTCAAAAAAAAAAAAAGTAGGCAAAAGATATGAATAGACATTTCTCAAAGGAAGACTTACGAATAGCAAACAGACATATAAAGAGATGCTCAACATCACTGAACGTCAGAGAAATGCAAATCAAAACTACAATGGGATATTGCTCCCCAGTTAAAATAGTTTTATCCAAAAGAAAGGCAATAAATGCTGGCAAGAATGTGAAGAAAAGGGAATCCTTATACACTTTTTGATGAGAATGTAAATCAGTACAACTACTGTGGAGAAGACTTTGGACGTTTCTCAAAAAACTGTCAAAAGATATCTACACTCCCATGTTTACTGTAGCTCTAATCACAATAGCCAAGATGTGGGAGCAACAAAGTGTCCATCAACAGATGAATGGATAAAGAAAATGTGGTATACATACACAATGGTGTACTATTCAGCTATAAAAAGTGAGATCCTGTCATTTGCAACAACATGGATGGAACCTGAAATCATCATGTTAAGTGAAACAAGCCAGGCACAGGAAGACAAACTTTGCACATTCTCACTTATTTGCAGGTAGTAAAATTTAAAACAATTGAATTTATGGAGAGAGAGAAAGTAGAATAATTGTAACCAGAGGGTGGGAAGAATAGTGGGGGGTAGTAGGGATGGTTAATGAGTACAAAAATATAGTTAGATAGGATAAATAAAGTCTAGTATTTGATAGCACAACACAGTGCCTAAAGTAAACAATAGTTTACTCTACATTTTAAAATAACCAAAATGATAAAGCTGGATTGTTTGTAACACAAAGAAAGGATAAATATATGAGGTGATGGATATCCCAATTATTCTGATGTGATTATTATGCATTGTATGCCTGTATCAAAGTATCTCCCATACCCAATAAATATGAATATCTACTATATTCCCATAAAAATAAAAAATAAAAAAGAATTTCTCCTTGATTTTCAGCATTTTAACTATAGTGAATTGAAGTGTGACTCTCCTTGTGTTTATCCTACCTGAGGTTTGTCAAGTTTCTTGAATCTATAGATCTTTTTTTTCATACATGTGATAAGCTATGGGCCATTCATTCTTCAAAAACATTTTTTTTGCTACTTACTCTCTCATCTCTCTTTCTGACACCCCAAGTACATTTATATTGTTATGTTCCATATTTTCCCCAGATCTCTGAGGTTCTTTTATTTGTTCTTTAATTATTATTATTTTTTCATCAAATTGAATAATTTCTGTTTCTCAAGTTTAATGCTTCTGCCATTTCAAATCTATTATTGAAACTGCTTAGTGAACTTTTCATTTCAATTTATTGTAATTTTCAATTATAAAATATCCATTTAAAAATCTCTTTCTTTATTGAGATTTTCTATTGTTGAGTCATTGTTGGGATATTTTCCTTTAATTATGTATTTATTCATTTATTTTTTGTGGAGATGGGATCTTGCTATCTTGCCCTGTTTGGTCTTGAACTCCTGGGCTCAAGCAATCCTCCCACCTTGGCCTCCCAAAGTGCTGGGATTACAGGTGCGAGCCACTGTGCCAGACCACTTTTATTATTTAAACATGATTTTTAAAATTTTGGACATTTTGATAATTAATACTTTGAAGTATTTGTCTGATAAAATGTACAATACCAATTAGAGACAAATATCTATTTATTAATTTTTTATCCCCTTGGAGTTTGAGTCACACTTTCTTGTTTCTTTGCATGTCTCATTTTTTGTTGTCGTTGAAAACTGAATATTTTAGATAATATATCTCAACTCTGGATTCTGCATTCCCTCCACCCCCCGCCCACCAGCCTCCTGTCAGTTGTTACTCGTTTGCTTTGTTTTGTGTTAAAATAACTTTCTAGGTTTAATCTTGGCTTCTGGTCGCTGAAGTCTCTGCTTAGTTTTTTTTTTTTAATTCTGCTTTTATTTTTATTTTATTTTTTATCCTGGGCTGTTAGAGGTCACCTATAAGTCTGCATAACTTAGTGGTCAGTCAATGACTGGTTAGAGGTTTGCTCAAACACCTTGCTATGGACTGCATGTTTGTGTTCCCCCCAAATTTATATGTTAAAATCCTAACCACCAATGTGATGGTATCAGTGGATCCCTTATAAATGTTATTAGTACCCTCATAAGAAGAGACATGAGGGATTGGTTTCTGTCTGTCTCTACCATGTGATGATAGAATAAGAAGCCAATCATCTGCAATTTAGGAAGTAGGCCCCCATCAGACACTGGATCTGCTGGTACCTTGATCTTAGATTTCCTAGCATCTAGAACTGTGAGAAACACAGGTTTGTTGTTTAAACTACTCAGTCTGTAGTATTCTATTATACCAGCCTGAACTGACTAAGACACACCTAAAGCCAGTAAATCTCCTATCCTCTGCTATTGCACCTGTGTGGGGGTTATGGAGTACACTAAAAACTCAGGCAATTTATAGATTATCCCTGGATCTTCTGTGCTCTCCAGATGTTTCTTGCCTAGGCATGCAGTCACCCAATGAGCCAGGTATGTTTGGAGAGCTTGGGCCCCTTAGTTTCTCTTCTGCTAGATGTGCAGGCTCCTCCTAGTCTTCTGTAATGTAAAATAATCATGGGAATAACATCCTAGCACTTTTGCCATATAATGTAATAAATCGTGGGATGGACATGTCATCTTTGTCATATTCTATTAGTTAGAAGCAAATCCCAGATGCTACTCACACTCAAGAGGAGAGGATTATGCAAGGGCATGAGTACTATAAGGGGAGATTATTGAGTCACCTTAGGTTCCATCCACCAATAGAGAAAGTTAATTGGGGCCCACAGTGTCTACATATTCTAGGATAGAAGATAAAAAAGTCATAAATTAGGAAGCTTTTCAGAGAGGACTGTTGAATCTCCAAACTGCTTAGAAGAATCACCTATACTCTTTTAATTGTCCAGGAATGGCCTAGAGATAAGACTTTAGAAACTTTGGGTTTAATGATAGAGAAGGCTTATTGAATTAGGGTAAAAGAGGCACTATAAGATGCTGAAGTTTATTGTAAGTGGAAGGAATAAGCAAAATGAGTTGTTGAAGGAATAGTGAGATGGGAGGAGAGCCCTGGCTTTTCAGACTGTCTTTGCCAAATCTTCTTAGGTTACAACTCACTGATCAACAATTTTGAGAACATTAGCTTGTCAATTCATTGGTGAATTTTTTTGCATATTGAATTAACTAGGTTGAATGAACTGAATTAACCAAATGTTTGGGGCATCATATAGACAGAACTCCAATTTGTGGCTCTTGATAGTAATTGAAACAAGACAATTGGGGAGGGTGTTTGAACAGGCTGTAGAGTGCCTTAGTATGTATTGATATTTTGAATTAGATTCATCAGCATACAATTTATTACTTCCTAAATTGCACATCCGGATAATTGGGGCATATTATTTTATCCACAAATCCTAGATGCTCTAACTAGTGCCTTGTATAAACTTTTGAACTTGTCTTATTTAACTTTTTCATTAAGAACTTTCTTTGCAATAAAAAGTTTTCCATAGATCAGAAAAAACTTTTGTTTGATCACTAGACTAGAATGTGGATTTCAGAGATTAGTGGTGCAATCTAAGCTGAAATGACAGGAAATGAAAAAATGGTTTTGGACAGATGGGTTTTTATTTTCAAGAGTGCCAATTGCCTGAAATAAAAATAATCCCAATTAAGAAGGCATAATTTATCATGGATGTCCACAACATTGCAATGAAAATACTTTGAATATATCATAATCACAGACAACAGTCTTTGGAACCATAACTTTTTTTCTTGAAAGATTTTAATTTTGTTTAATCATGAAAATAGGCATCAAGATCTAAAACTTGAAATCTTCATGACATACTTAAATAACAGTCTGCTGCATTCTACCTTACTTGTTTGGATTGTTAAATTTAAGAAGGAAATTAAATTTATTGGTATTTCGTTAAAGACACTAGTGACATGAAAACCATTTACCTTTTGTCAGCCCCAGTCTGTCTCCATGAAGCTTAGGTTGGAGTAGGTTATGTTGGAACAGACTGTTGTCTGCTGAAAATGAACTCAGAGCTGCTATTTCCTGTTGACAACTGCCCTTTTCTCATCCCAAAGTCCACATTCATTTCCCGTGATAGAACTCAGAGCAAGGAATGACATCCCTGATGGATGTCCTTAACTCCTGTACCTCTCTCATTTAGACTTTTGGGGCAGAGAGAACTTCCGGAGTCTCAAGCAGAAGTCTCTACTTTGTCTGTAGCTTCACAAGAAGATGAAGCCTAATTTATCATTAAGCACAGAAAGATTATGGCTACCAAACCTGCAACTGTTGTCAATGCAAATAGCGTATCCTGTCAGCAGAGCGGGAGTCAAAAATGTCTGTGATGTCCTGTTTCATAAGACTGTGAGAGACAGGTTGGATGGCAATCTTCCAGTAAGAAGTAAAAATAGCTGAATATGTATGAAGAGTAGATACTCTGTGATACACAAGAGGCAGAACTAGTGCCAATAGATGGAAGTTCCAAAGTGATGGATTTTGAATGTAGAGGCACAAAATCATTTTTACACTTAGAACAGTCCAATGATGGATGCGCCTGCCCAGAGGGTTAATTAGCTGCATTTTCAAGCAGAGGCTGCATCACCCTTTGTCAGGGACTAGCACTGTCTAATAGAAATATAATGTGAGTTGCATATATGATTTTAAATTGTCTAGTAGCCACATTAATAAATTTAAAGAAACAGGTAAAATTAATTTTAATAATATATTCTATTTAACCCAATATATCCAAAAGACTTTAAAGATATATAATCAATATAGAATAATTATGTATGATATTTTATCTTCTTTTTTGTACCAAGTTTTCCAAATCTAGTGTGTATTCTATACTTAAAGCACTCTCAATTGGACCTGCCACATGCCTTCTCTCTATAGCAACATGAGGCTGGTGGCTGTCACATTGGACAGCACAGCTGTAGATGATGTTCCTGCATTGTGAGAAGATCGGTCTAGCAGACTTTAAATGTCTATTTCAATTAAGAATCCTAAGCTTCTAAGTAAATGAAAAATACTCAGAAGTTAAGAGACTATGTAGACACTGAAAACATTTTGGTGAAGAAATAATACTGGTAAGAGAAACTCTCCTCAAACTGATTTAAGAAAAAAAAAAAGAGTTTATCGACTCGTGTAATTGAAAAGTCCAAGGGTAGAGCCGGGTTGAGCATAACTGGATCCTCTGTCTGCCTGTCTGTATCTGCGTGTGTCTCTCTGTTTTACAGCCCTGCTTTCCTCTCTTGTAGGTGCTTTCCATGAGGTGGCCACCAGCCTCTTCAGGTGTATGCCCTCCTAATTCAGCAGCCTTGGAGGGGAGGTGAGAATTTATCTTCTCCAATAGTTAAGAGTCATTGAGTTGAGATGCAGGGACCCGTTTATCTCATATGACTATTCCTAAGCCAACTATTAGATCCAAAGCAAGAAATATGCTGACTGACAATTCCTGTGTCTCATGTCCAATCCAGAGCCTGGAGGATAGTGGGGTCAGCTCCATCCTAATGAGAACCCACCTTCACCATGCGGAGGGAAAGAATTAAGTGTGTAGCTCTCTAACTAAAAGGGAATTGAGGTACTATTATAAAAAGTTAGGGGAATGGAAACTGGCAGGCAAAGACAATAGATGTCCACTACTCCTTGCTGGATTCCCTGCTCCCTATTCTCATGGCCAATCTGCAAGTTAACCTGAAGCTATAATGGACAGTTTTCCTACACACTGGCTACTGCGATGCTCGCCGGGGTTGGGGGGTGGGGCTGAGGCTTATTCTGTCCCCAAGGGAACCTGCTCAAGCCCAAACCAGGGCATCCTGAAATGTCATAGGTTTAATGTTCTTAGAAAGCCCTCAACAAAATAGGGATGGGATTTGGTGGACAAGTAAATACTCCAGCTTCTTTGCCCCTCAGTGAGGAATTTCTGAGCTATATAGTACACACTCCAAATTGAGGGGAAAATCTCCAGGGAATTGAGCCTTGTCACTCATAGTGGATAATGTTTTTTTGCTCAATAACCTACCCTTTCCTGGGTTTTCTCCTTCCTTTCTCACTTGTGTGTCCTGGGATCACCTCCTAAATCAATGATCTGCACTCAAGTCTTCATTTCAGCATCTGGCTCAGGAAAACAGCAACTAGGAACCCTCTCACCCATAAATTTCAAAGAAAATTGGAAGTGTCTTTTATATCTTATTGGAAGCCAATTCTGAAGTTAATCTTTATCAGAGAATCAAAATACAGAGGGGGTGTTTAGCAGACACCTGGTGGAGCCAGAGTACTGGTTTCAAATCTCAGTTCTGCCACTTGCTTGGTGTATGATTCTAGGCAAGCCGAATAGCATTTTCTTGCCTTAGTTTTCCTATTTGTGAAATGGAGCTAATAATAACATTGCTAGGAACATCAAATGAGTTAATAAAGTAGTTATTACATTACTTGATTAATCATAAAATCTATTATATGCCTCCACATAATAGTTGTCAGATAATTTTTTCTCTTTTCCTCTGTGTTATTCTAATAACCAATAATCATCAGCATAGGACTGTGTCAACATGTTTTATATCTGTTACATTGAGATACGGAATCTACCCGGTTTAGTGCTAGGCCAAAGGTAAATCAATCAATACTTGATGTTGATGACTATAATGGAAATAAAGCAAACAAGAAAGATTCAAGTAATTTGCAAAGTAGCATCAAAACAACTCAGCAATAAATATTCTGGCTTGATTTGATAAAATTTTAATTGTATTTTTAAAGTATATTTTTAAAATTATAATGAAATATTAGTTGAATATTAATACTAATCTTATAGAAAGTCTTGTACTGAAGTGGAATATAAAATACTGAGTTTAATAGATGAAAAAATTCATTTATAGTAATTATATATGCATACACACATACAGAATTATAGTTATATATTGACAATTTATATCTGGTACATATTTACTCGAATATGATTTAAAGCTTTCTTTTATTCAATTAAATCTAATAGAATCATCTGCAACATCAAGACAGATTTTATGATTAACCAAGGTAATGTAATTAACTTCTTATATAAAAAGGTATTGGATTATTGTTGACTCATCCTTTCTTATACCCTAGCTCCTATACAAATATAAATTCTGACTCAATGGTAAGGAAAGAAGATAAAAACTGAATTTACCACATCTGCTCAAGAAAGAAAGAGTCAAAATGAGAGCACCTTTCTAGATTAGGGGCAGGTGAATTCTGCTTAGGCAGGTCCTTTCCATCAATCTGAAAGTTAGAGGGGCTGAAGGAAGTACTAGCCAGGTTGAGAAGGGGTTCTAGAAATAAGAGAATGAAATCTTTCTATGATTTGCACACTCATGCTCTGATTTCTGTATTTGTTTTTCATCCAGTACCTGAATCTGACATAATTTCTTTTCTTGTTTTGTTTTTTTTTTTTTTTTTTTTTTTTTGAGATGGAGTCTCACACCGTCACCCAGGCTGGAGTGCAATGGCATGATCTCAGCTCACTGCAACCTCCGCCTCCCGGGTTCACACGATTCTACTTCCTCAGCCTCCTGAGTAGCTGGGATTACAGGCACACACCACCACATCCAGCTAATTTTGTTTGGTATCTTTAGTACAGACGGGGTTTCACTATATTGGCCAGACTGGACTCGAGCTCCTGACCTCGTGATCTGCCCGCCTTGGCCTCCCAAAGCACTGGGACTACAGGCGTGAGCCACCACGCCTAGAGAACCTGACATAATTTCATGTTCACATGTAAGCACAGAAAAATCTTCCAAAGCCCCACCTAAAAAATTATCTGATAATTGGATTTTCCTTCTGATAGTTAATTCCATTAATGAGAATAGCTTGAAAAGAATTTGTTTTCTTTGTCCAGTACATGTAGGACACATAAATCTCATGATTTGAGGATTTTGACCTGTATGACATTGTCAAGCAGACGAAATTTGCAAATTGACTCTTTATAACTCTAATATCTTCCCAATGCATGTATTTAAAAATGCACTTATTTCAAGCCTGGGGAACATATTGAGACCTTGTATCTACAAAAAATGAAAATACTAGCCAGGTATGGTGGCACATGCTTGTAGTTCTAGCTATTTAGGAAGGTAAGGTGGGAGGATTGTTTGAGCCCAGGAGTTCAAGGCTGGAGTGACTATAATCATGCCACTGCACTCCAGCCTGGGCAACAGAGCAAGGCTCTGTCTCAAAAAAAATACTTATTTGTATATTACCTTTTATTCTATGTACTAACAAAGTAACCTCAGTAAGTACAGCAGTGTTGAGATACATCAGAACCAAGATTAATGCCCTCTCCCCAACACTGGCCACAGGACCTTGAACAAAATACTTATTTTCTTTATGTCCCGGTTTCTTCATATATAGAAATAATAAAGCCTACCTCACATTATTCTCAAGAAGATTCTGCAAAATAGTACTTCAAAGAAAGATACCAGGCACGTGGAATATGTTCAGTACAGGGTAGCTGACAGAGCAGGAACATCACCATCTTGGACAGGCACTGCCATTTTAAAGTTCCTCTTGATCAAAAACCATCTAAATCCAACCCAAAGGGCATCAGCCAAATGGCTAAGGTCAGCATAATCATAAACCACAAATGACATCTCCAACTGGAAACATTCCAAACCTAAGGTAAACCCCTCCCTAACCAGAGACATGCCAGCCTGAGATAACCTCCCCAACCAGAGAGATGTCAGCCCGAACCTCCCCTCTGACCAGAGACATTACAACCCCCCAATAAACTTCTCCTTCACACAGACACATTCCAAGCCTGTGATAAGTTTTCTTGCCCTGAACCCTTAAATACTCTTAGCCTGTAAGAGAGAATGTGCCTGACTGAAATCGGCCAGAAGCCCCTCTCAGGTTTATTCTCCAAAATAAACCTGTCTTTGACTGTTGAGCTGCTTTTCATATTTCTTTCCTCTTTCGTTAACTCTTAACAGTAGCTGTGATTCTTCTTCTTGTAATCATTGGCTTCAAAATCCATGATAGCCAAGGCTTACAACACAGTTCCCTGCTTATTTGGATTAGTTTAGCTCATTAATTAAAAGCTTTGTGTATCCTGAATATTTTAATTGTTCACGTTTCATTGTCTGCAGGACTTCCTGATTATCTTTGTTACTAAGTAATAATTGTGTATTGCAAATATTTTCTTGAATTTATGTAAATCAATTTTAAATGAAAGAGCTGTTTACATTAATCAATTTAAATAAAGAATACCACTTCCCTGTAGCTTTCTTGTTAGCAGTTTTATTTTTAGTCAAAGGTAAATGCTGATACACACTAATTGCTTTAAGCCATTATGAAATGACAATCAATTCTGAACCACTGGAGTAGCCAGGTTTTCCAATCTGAGAAGGCATACTTTCTGTTTCTAGATGATACTTCTTTTTAGGCTGACTATATAAGTTTTTTTTTTTGAGACGGAGTCTCGCACTTGTCGCCCAGGCTGGAGTTCAGTGGCTTGATCTCGGTTCACTGCAAGCTCCGCCTCCTGGGTTCACGCCATTCTCCTGCCTTAGCCTCCTGAGTAGCTGGGACTACAGGCGCCTGCCACCATGCCCGGCTATTTTTTGTATTTTTAGTAGAGATGGGGTTTCACCATATTAGCCAGGATGGCCTCGATCTCCTGACCTCGTGATCTGCCTGCCTTGGCCTCCGAAGTGCTGGGATTACAGGTGTGAGCCACTGTGCCCGGCCTATATAAGTTGTTTGATAGATCTAGAAAGATTTCTCTAATTATTGAATTTTTTTTTAGTCTGTGTTTGTACTGTACTTTTTATTCAAGTTTAAAAAAGATACAAGCTACCAGTGGAGCAAAATCTCTCAACTCTGTCATCTCAGTAAGCAGCAGTATCATCTATCCTGTTGCTCAGATCCAAAACCTAAGCCTCATCCTCTTTTTTCCTTTACCTAACATACCACTTCCTCTTTTCCTGCAAGAACTGTTGTCTAGGCATTTCTATTTCTGCTGCTACCACCAAAGCCAATCTACCATCTTCTGTCATGTGGTCTACTGTGATAGCCTTGTTCTCTCCAATCCATTCTCTTGAGTAGTTCCAGAGTTGCTTTCCTAAATATAGAATATGCCATTCTTCTGGTTAAAATATGGTGACACCATCCTAATGTCTTAAATTGTGTGTCACATCTTCTTTAACATCTACTTACTTCTCTAATTTCATCTTTCATCACTCTTTTCTTTACGTGCTAAGTTCTACCCATATGAATTTTTGTTTCCCTTGGAATATTCTTAGCCCCAGTATTCAAATGAGTTCATTTCAGCTCAAAAGCCACGTTTCTTTTTGTTTTTTGTTTTTTTGAGACAGAGTTTTGCTCTTGTTGCCCAGGCTGGACTGCACTGTCCTTATCTTGGCTCACTGCAACCTCCACCTCCTGGGTTCCAGCTATTCTTCTGCCTCAGCCTCCCAGGTAGCTGGGATTACAGGTGCCCACCACCATGCCTGGCTAATTTTTATATTTTTAGTAGAGACGGGATTTCACCATGTTGGCCAGGCTAGTCTGGAACTCCTGACCTCAGGTGATCCACCCGCCTCAGCCTCCCAAAGTGCTGGGATTACAGGCGTGAGCTACCATGTCCAGCAATGCTACCTCCTAAGAGAAGTCTGCCTAGGCTATTCTGATAAATATTAACTAAACTAATTTGATTACTTACAATCATAAAATCTTTTTTGGGGGGAGTAGATATCTAGAGGAAGTAAAGGGCCAAATTGTTTCTCTCCCACAACCTAGCTACCAGAAATCAAGTAAGTCTCAATATAAACTCTGTCTTAACACATACCGATATTTATTAGCAAACAGCATAAAAGCAGTTACAAAACCTATTCTGCAAGCTTGCTAAAGTCCCAGCTGTCTGTTCTTTTCGGCAATATGAAGAGCTGCTTCTGACAATATTCTAATAGAAGATGCAGCCATACTTCCAACTGGAGTCAGGCAATGGAATCCTCAAGTATCTGAACAAAGCGTAGGGCCAGAAGCTCACTGCATTCAGATGCTCTGTGAAGGCAAAGCAACTAGGAATGCCTGAAGAATACATCCAGTCAATTCATTTAACTTGAGATCCAGTCATCTGACCAAGATAACATCGTTTCTGATACTCAGTATACTAAGTAAACACTTCTTGGTGTTGATCAGGGAGTAGATGCTAAAAGCTTTTAGAAGCTGTCTCTGACATGTGGGCTTTTGTTTAGAGTCCTTCAGCTGTGAACCACCCTTCTGATTCGCATACTCTAAGTGTGAGCTGAGCACAACTGACCAATCCACCCCCGTCCTCCCCCACCTCCCCAGGATAAGCAGCAAACCCAGTATGCATACACAGAACATTATTTAAAGTAAATTACAGAGCACACAACACATGCTGTCATTACTTTGCAGCACAGTTTTCCTTCCTCCACTTGACTTTTGACTCTCTACAATTAGTTCATTTAGTTTTGCTTACCTATACATAAATGTCTCATATGCTAGTAATTATGCAGTATACACTGTGAGCCTGTTATGTCCAAGGCAAGGTGGTAAAAAAACAGAAAAGAAAAATTAAAAAATTTTAAAAAATCCTTCTAGGACAAACCTACTAGGAGAAATAGAAAAGGTAAATCAAAAGTAAGCAAAAGTAGGATGCAGTAGATGTAAAGTGCTAAGCAATACCTGACGTTACCCGTTCAGAGTCAACTCCCCACCTTGCCGACAGGTGCAGAGGCTTCCTGTATCCCAGGATTTGTTAAGGTTCCTGACTGCCAGGAATAATTCTTTGACTCTCTTCCTTAAATTAAAATTAAACTATTTTTAAATTATGTGATAGATTAAATGAGATGACTAAAGTTTACCTCCCAGTGCCTTTTTTTAAATTATACTTTAAGTTTTAGGGTACATGTGCACAACGTGCAGGTTTGTTACATATGTATACACGTGCCATATTGGTGTGCTGCACCCATTAACTCGTCATTTAACATTAGGTATATCTCCTAATGCTATCCCTCCCCGCTCCCCCCACACCACAACAGGCCCCAGTGTGTGATGTTCCCCTTCCTGTGTCCATGTGTTCTCATTGTTCAATTCCAACCTATGAGTGAGAACATGTGGTGTTTGGTTTTTTGTCCTTGCGATAGTTTGCTGAGAATGATGGTTTCCAGCTTCATCCATGTCCCTACAAAGGGCATGAATTCATCATATTTTATGGCTGCATGGTATTCTATGGTGTATATGTGCCACATTTTCTTTTTTTTTTTTTTTTTTTTTTTTTTTTTGAGACGGAGTCTCGCTCTGTCGCCCAGGCTGGAGTGCAGCGGCGCGATCTCGGCTCACTGCAAGCTCCGCCTCCCAGGTTCACGCCATTCTCCTGCCTCAGCCTCCCGAGTAGCTGGGACTACAGGCGCCCGCTACCACGCCCGGCTAATTTTTTGTATTTTTTTTAGTAGAGACGAGGTTTCACCGTGTTAGCCAGGATGGTCTCGATCTCCTGACCTCGTGATCCGCCCGCCTCGGCCTCCCAAAGTCACATTTTCTTAATCCAGTCTATCATTGTTGGCCATTTGAGTTGGTTCCAAGTCTTTGCTATTGTGAATAGTGCTGCAATAAACATACACGTGCATGTGTCTTTATAGTAGCATGATTTATAATCCTTTGGGTATATACCCAGTAATGGGATTGCTGGGTCAAATGGTATTTCTAGTTCTAGATCCCTGAGGAATCGCCACACTGACTTCCACAATGGTTGAACTAGTTTACAGTCTCACCAACAGTGTAAAAGTGTTCCTATTACTCCACATCATCTCCAGCATCTGTTGTTTCCTGACTTTTTAATGATCGCCATTCTAAGTGGCATGAGATGGTATCTCATTGTGGTTTTGATTTGCATTTCTCCAATGGCCAGTGATGATGAGCATTTTTTCATGTGTCTATTGGCTGCATAAATGTCTTCTTTTGAGAAGTATCTGTTCATATCCTTCACCCACTTGTTGATGGGGTTGTTTGTTTTTTCTTGTAAATTTGTAAATTTGTTTGAGTTCTATGTAGATTCTGGGTATCAGCCCTTTGTCAGATGAGTAGATTGCAAAAATTTTCTCCCATTATGTAGGTTGCCTGTTCACTCTGATGGTAGTTTCTTTTGCTGTGCAGAACCTCTTTAGTTTAATTAGATCCCATTTGTCAATTTTGGCTTTTGTTGCCATTGCTTTTGGTGTTTTAGACATGAAGTCCTTGCCCATGCCTATGTACTTTCTAATCATTATTTCCCTCTTTCTGCAGCATTACTGCAATTTCACTTGTCACCTAGGCTCAAAATCTGAGTATTATCTTTGGGATTTTTCTTTCAATTGCTGTCTTATCCAATTAATGACCATGTTCTCGTGATTTGATGTCCGTCTGATAAGTCTCTCTAGTTCCACATTCTTCATGCTATTCTAGCTCAGGCTTTCATAAGCCCCCACCTATCTGCAGGACTGTTCTGACTCTAAATCTTCCCTGAAATATAGTCTGCAACTGCTACATAATTCATCTTACTTAGGCACATTTCTAATCCTATTACTCCATTGATGAAGTAATGGAGAATTGAATTGATTTCTACCATTACAAATCATTGAATTGATTTCTACCATTACTAAATTAAATATTGTTAAAATTTAGCAAGTTTTCACACTCAAGACTAATCCTTTATTTAGATCTCCAGAACAACCCATCCATGAAGGTTCTATGTAATTAAATTAGTAAGGTATCATATTAAATAAGTTTTCACCAAAAATCCATTTATATAAAAAACTAAAATTCAGACAATAATTTTGATGTGGTTATTATTTTATGGTTAAGAGAATGTAATTTTTAAAAGATTACTTTGTGTTTTCATTGTTTTACAGGTTATAGAAAAAAGAGTGTGATTAACTATGTCTTTACTGATAATACTAGAGTGTTAGGGTTTGAGGAACCATTTGAGAATCTCCAGGGACCATATATTAAGTGAAGAATCCCAAGTTTATTGTTTACTTCTGAATAATGTGGAGATATGAAATAAACCATGTTCTCAAAAATTCATATTGGGATTCTTGTGAATTCTTTGGATAATTCTGTCTCTAATTTCCCTTTCCCAGTCAGTCATTGCAATAGGGACCATTCTGACTGAAAGAGCAAGAGAGGGGATTTCATTATCTCAAGTAGGTAACTAGGTTTAAAACATGTATATGTACCTAAAATATGTTAAGGGCAAGAATGGTGTCAAGATTCATCATGTGTCCACATCTGAACTCATTTACTCTGTCAACCCAGCTCTGAACTCATTTACTCTGTCAACCCAGTTCTTTCTCCCAGCTGCTCTGTGGATATAAATTCCCCTGCCTTTCTTGGGAGTATTTCCAAAAGTGTTTATCTTAGATGATTGATTGGAAATGCAGTTATACTTTTAATTATAAAAATATTTTTAAAGTTTAATTTTGAAGTAATTTCAGACTTACCAAAAATTTGAAAAAATAATGCAATGAATTTTTGTATATCCTTCACCCATATTCCTCAAATGTTAGCATCTTATACAGCCACAGTATGATTATAAAAACCAGGAAATTAACATTGACACAATACTGTTATCTAATCCACAGACCTTATACAACTTTCAACAGTTGTCTCATTAATGTCTGTTTTTTGGTCTAGGGTCACAAGTTTTATTTAGTTGTCATGTTTCCTCAGTCTCCTTTAATCTGGCAGAGTCTCTCACTTTGTTTTCCGTGAGTTTTTTTTGTTTTGTTTTTTAACAGCAAGGTTTCTCAGGAATTTTAATGTGTTAATTCACATAGTGAATCTCCAAGAAGTGGTATAACATGATGCCAGTCAAACTTATGTCACTGTGAAGTCCTCCTCGAGGTTGAATTTCTGCGACAGGTATTTCCAGGGCACTCTGGGGAGAATGGGTCCAAGCTTTCTAGGAATATCCTAATACTTGTTACTGCATATCTGATCCACCCTGCACATGCCATTCAAAATAGCCTCCTTACTTCAGGACTCCATATATGTCACCTGTTTACAAACTGAAACATAGTTCCTTATTTGACTTACTGCAAAGGCCCAAGGCCTTCACTTGGCATTCAAGCCCCTTCATCATTATCTTCAACCTTTCTTTCCAGCTTTAAGCCACTACTGTTCATAAACACTTTGCTCAAGCCAAAGGGCACTGCACTCATTATTCCTCTGACTTCTTATTTTTATTTATTTGCTAATGCTGTTCCTTCTGTATAGAATTCCTTTTCCCTTCTTCCCATCCAAGAGTGAACGCCTTAGATGGAAGTTAAATATCACAACTTTTCTGAACACTACTTCTTTCTATGAGTTCTCATGGCACTGAGAAATTAAGTTTAGAACTCTCATTTTCTGTCCTAAGTTATGGCACTTTGACGGCCAGCTTCATCTCCCCTAGTAGACTGGAAGGTACAGCAGGAAGGACCACGTCAATTCAACCTTGTTTAGTTGATCTCCATCCTTGCATCTCTGAGCTCTCAGCATAGTGCTCTTACAGAGTAGGGGCTTCTGAATATGTTTCGCTGAATGAATGAAACAGCTTGTTTTCATTTAGAAAGATTACAAAAAGTGATATAAAATTTTATTAATGAAATTTATACAAATTGGTAATTTCAAGTGACATGGAAATCTATTTGAATGAACTCTCGTTATTATGAAAAGCTACTTTTTAAAATCTAATAGTTACTCTAACCTAAGGCTAAAAGTGAAAAATCTGCCACCCTCTGAATGACATTAAATTATCCCAAGTAATGCACCAATAAAATTAGCTTTCTTGCCTCTAATATTTCCATAAGCCCTAAGTCACCATGTTGGCTCGATTAATTATTAAACGGACCTCAGATTTTCTATGTTAATGGCTTTTGTACTAGATACGATTTCTAATTAAGTTTTTCATTTCTCTGATGAAACAATATTTAAGTTTATCAAATGTCATAACTCATGTTTGCATTTAATAATCAATATTTGGAGATTATTTGAAACTAGTAAGGCAGTAATAATTTATGAAGATGCACAAACATGTCTGTCTGGGATAATCATGAGCATCAGGGCTCAAGAGACTGAATTCTGTTGTTTAGCGATGGCATAAAATTTGTGGTTGGGATAACTGATTGGCATATAGAAAAAATACTAATCATATGCATACTGTTATGGAGAGTGTTATGGTATAAGAGGAATATAAGCTTTAAATGTTCACATGCTTTAAATTGTTAAAACCCATAGATGCTGTGGACAAAAGATAGATAACCATAATATTGGATTTATATAAGACCAGGCATCCGTGTAAGAGCTGTCAGTTGCTATCTGTAACCCAGATGTTTCCAAAAGATGAACATATGATGTTATGTAGATAAAATATACAGTGGATTGCCTAAATTCCTCTCAGAATTTATCAGTGGGAAGGTGAAGGCTAACTAAATTTAAATTTTAGTTTAGAAAATTTTGCTAAATATTATACATATATCTGTAACAGGCAGAGATACTAAGAGTAAATGTATGATAGAATATTATTCAGCCATAAAAAAGGAAGTTCTGATACATGCTACATGGGTGAACCTTAAAAATATGTGCTAAGTGAAAGAAGCCAAACACGAAAGACCACATTTATATGACATATCCAGTAGAGGCAAGTCTATAGAGACAGAAATTAGATTAGTAGTTTCTTAGAGCTGGGGAGAAGAATGCACAGGTTGTGATAGCTAAGGGGTGGTGCTTTCTTTCCAAGGTGATAAATATGTCTTAAAATTGACCATGGTGATGGTTGCACATATCTGTGAGTAGACTGAAAGCTATTGAATTGTACACTTTAAAATGATGAATTGTATGGTATGTGAATCATATTTCAGTAAGTCTGACAAAAATGTATACACATTTCACCAAGAGAGTATACTGCATAGACACAAATACAAAGAATGAAGTGATTTAAAATCACAGCTCACTAAATGGACAGTTCCAGGCCCCAACAATTTGACCAGGTGTACCCTGGCTTCTGAACACAAATGTTTCTGCCAAAGCCCTTTGAATATTTTTGGCATGGAAATTCTCCCACAACCATAAACCCCTCTCAATATTGTGATGATCCAATAAATGATTCCTTGGGTGAGTGGAACTTTAGATAAACTGTTGCTTTACTTTTCTGAGCATGGAACTGAATATAGAGACCAGAGATGGTGTATAGCGAGTAAGTCAGTCTAAATCTTTAATAGTTCTATCTAGCACTTAGAAGCAGCTCAAAATTTGGTATGAGCAGAAGCCATCTATTTTATATAAAAATAAATTTTCTGGTAAAAGGGTAATTCTGGGAGGCTTTTGGGACAGGAGAGGTTGGTCATGATTTCTTTCCTCTTACTAGACCCTGGAAAGAGCTAGCAAGCAAAAGAGAAAAAAAAAAGAGTCCAATATATTTAGCATTTGACAAATGTTGAAATAATCCATTTAAAAAATAAACAACAATGATCAGAAAGGCGGTTGAGAGATGTTTTCAAGAGTGAAAGGAAACATTTTTAATTATTCGCCAATCTTTTAACTATTAGACATAATTGTACTTTTATTTTTACTTGCTAATAGTGGAGCTGCAATTAAATCCCATCAGCCTAACAGGAGATTCATAGCTTTACGGATCTGACAGAGTTTACCCCCGAACCCTGCAAGGTGTTGCAAGGAGAAGTCCTCTTTTCTCACATGACCAGGAATTGTCTGCCTGGGTTTGAGGTCCACCTTCACTCACAAGCTGTGGGATCTTGGGCACATTTTTTAACTTCTCCATGTGTCTCAGTTTTCACACATATAAAATGACTATAATAACACTACCCTCATGGGTCATTTTGAGAATTAAGTGAGTTCATATTTGAAAAGCACAGAGATCAGCTCCAAGAGCATGCTGAGTTTGTTAAATAAATGCAAATGTTAACACAGAAATTTAAAAAAATCTTTTAACTATATTTACATTTTTGGAGAGGTACAATTAAAAGTAATTGGGATATATTTCAAAAGTTCAGTTTCACCTGTCTTTTGACTTACATTCTTGCACTCTGTGAGCATGTTACTGAAGCAACAGTAGTATTGTCTACTCTGACATTGTGCAATTTATTCTATAAGCATATGAACAGATAGCTATACAGCCTTTGGAGAACAAAGATTCTACAGGATACCTTGTGGTCTAATATTACTTTTTACCCTTCTCTATTAAGTTTTAATTTATCATTAAGCTGAATGTGTCCGATATGAAAGGCAGAGAACAGTGACAAATGTTGATGTGAACAGAGAGATACAATGCAAAAAGCATAGGGATGATAAAAAAACAATTCTCATAGGACCCCAGCTCCGACCATGGTGACAACCTCCAAAGGTTTGTTAAAGAATGAGACTTGTCACCTATCAGATATGAGGGAGAATATATTGACAGTGAGGATTCAAGACAATATATGTGTAAAATTAGCTGCAAAGAGAAATCAATAAGGTGAGTTTTAAAACTCTTTTCCAAGTTTGGAGATTAGGATTTTTCTACTAGTTATAAAAATGAGCTCCTTTATATGTGTGCATGTGTGTGTGTGTGTGTGTGTGTGTGTGTGCGCTAATCAACATGAGCATATGAATCCATGTTTACCAGTAAATAACTAACACTGAAAATTAAAAAGGGACTTAAATTGGATATTATTGACTTATTAACCCCAGAACCGAGCAGTCCACTAAAATGAAATATTTTATAGTAACTAAGATTTATGAGTGCCTCTAAATGATCAAATAAAAGTTATGAGATTTAGGATTGGTTGATAATTTAAGAAAAGCAACTATAACATCTCTTCTGATTTTCTATACAAATCAAATATACAAATATGATAATTAAATAGTATTATTTAAAATATCATACAATGTGTAAAAACATTTTTTTGGGAAGGCATATCCATAATTCTAAATCTTTTTGTATCTGAACTTTCTTCCTGGATTATGTACTTGAATCATAAAAAACTGTTTCATGTTTTATATACGGTCTTAAAATTAACATAGTTATTACTTTCTATTCATCAAGTTGATGTACTATAAATTGTTATACCATGTCTTTAATTGCATATATTTATACATATCCAGATTTGCTGTTATAAATAACACTGAAATGAACATAATGCAGGTAGCTGTTTCTTTCTGTTGAATTATTTTCTTAGAAGAAAGCCCATTGAGTGGGGTTACAAGACCAAAAGTTATAGGCATTTTAATAGTCTTTGAGACAAAGACTGCTTCTACCAATAAGTGAATTACAATTCTATTTAACATTATCTTTACAAATTGCTAAATTAGTGAAAATAATTTTTTCAAAGTTAACTTGCATGCATCAGGTTAGTATCAATAATTATATTTTATACCAAACTGTTTACAATTTGGATGTTTTTCCCTTATGTGAACATATTTGTTCATATTGTTCATTGAATTAATTACTAAATTTTCATGGTTTTAGTACTAATTTAAATGATCTCATTGTGTATTATGAATAATGACCCTTTCTTTGCCACATGTGATACAAATATTAAAATTACTTTTAAATTTCAGTATTGTAAGCTTTCATGTTTCAGATGTTCGGGTGCTAAATGAGTAAAATACAGCACTGTAGAATGACATTAATTGATAATAGAGATTATTTCAAGCAGAAATACTTTATTCACATTCTCTAGCAGAGAAAGGAAATGCTATACTGTGCGTGCGTGCGTGAGTGTGTGTGTGTGTGTGCGCATCCTCTTTAAATCTGTGGTATTAAATTCCCAGAGTAAGAATGTAATTTAAAAATGCCTAAAATACAGTGCTTAGAATTCAACTAGACATAGTTTTTAATTTTCACCAGAAACTGTTTTGAAATCCCCCCACTGGAAGCAAAGCAACTAAGGTAGTCTAAACTTATTAAAATAACTCTCAAAATAAAGAACATGCGGAAGAACAAATTCAAAGATAGAGTTACAATCTTGGAGCAGATTGACTGTCCCTTTTCCTGTAGCTACGTATCCTTACCAATCCAAACAAATCGCGTCTGCATCAGAAATAATTTGACAGTATGTTTTCTCTATAGTTTTTATCAAATGGTATAAAATAAAATCAAGACATAGCCTCATTAAATTACTTCCAATTAAAAAAAAATTACATACTTTGGGTTTTGTAAATCTAAAATCCAGAAAATGTATACAACAATTTACTCAATAACTATGAAAGAGTGGCCACTCTGCACTCAGTACAGTTCTAGTTAATGGGAGATAAATAAAAAGTTAAAGAGTAGCTTTTAGGAGCACACTACTGGCTGTTGACAGGCTACTGAAATCTTTGTTCCACTGTAATAATTCTGATATTTTTTCATGAAAATATGAGAATATATTCAGTCCAACAAATGCTCTTGTGAGGCACAGGTAGGAAAGAATTCTGGGAAACCAGATTGAGGAAAATACATACATATTAAGTAAAAGTTCAGCCCTCCTAATAGGGATTTATGATTGCCGTGTCCTATGAAGATCACAGGAATTATGTTCTCATGCAGGAAACAGTTGTCTGGTGTGGGATTAAAGAAATGAGAATTCAGTAGATGGAGTCCCACCAGAATGGAGCCCTTTGGCCTTCAAAAGAAGGACCAGCCTAAATAGGATAAGGACAAGCACAGAGCAGTGTAATAATAACATTAGTAATAGCAATGCGAAACTAGTATGTATTGAATGCTTCTGTGCAATGCCCTGCACAGAACATTTTACTGACATTCTCTTAACTTCCCAGATGAAGGGCATCTTCACTCTGGCTCCTACATCTTGTCCATGCATTCACTCCTGCTGGTTTTTGCTCAATAGATTCCTTTTGTGTTCACCCTTTTGAGACTTCAGAGTCTCTTGTTTGTTGATCATTTATTCATTCAACAAATATTTATGTGCCATCACTGCATTAGTTGCTGAAACCACAGACATGAACAAGTAAAAAAAGAACACAATTCTATCCTGCAAGAAGCTTTCCTTCCAGTAGATAGAATAGAGACTCAATGATTATAGTGTGCTCAGGTGTCAGGGCATCTGGTATAGCCTGAGGGAGTGAGTGGGAGAGGACTAGGAAATGCTCTCAGTAACACATACACACACACACACACACACACACACACAGTTTTTTAGTATAACATTGTGTATAATAGCTATATGACATATGATTATAATATGTAACACATACTATCTATATATTATACTAGCTATAGTATATATATGCACACATAGACGTGTTATGTATACATCTGAAGTTATTTTCATATTTGGATAGAGTCCAAATGTCCATCAATATATTTAATAGAAGAGTATTAAATAAACAATGATACATTGAGTACTGATAAGGAAATAGTTACAAAATACATAATAATAAAAAGAAGGGCTCAGAAGAGTGCACATCATAAGTTAGCTTGTGTGGGGAGCAAATAAGAATATATAGTCACATTTTCTTGCACTTGCATAAAGGCACTTTGGACTCATGTACAAAAATAAATAAAAAAGAGTAAAACTGGATGCCTGTTGGAAACAGAGATGGGAGAACCAGGCATATGGGGCCCAAATGCCGGACAGAGGTTTTAATGTGTACATTTGTATGTTTTTGAACCAAGTAAGTGTATTAACTACTTAACAAAATTAAATTAACATATCCTGAGGTGTTTTGGGGGAAGATGTCTGCTAGGAGCCAGGTGGATAACGAGCCCAGCTGGGGTAGGAGGGAGAAGGGACTTGGGGGAGAACCCATTCCATGCAGGCCGCTGCCTGAGGAAGGCACAGGAAGGGTTCTTTTGCTGGATGCCAGAAGGGGAGGGTGGGAGTTAGGCTGGCGCAGGTCACGAGGGCCTCCCTTGCACAGTAGGGAATTCAGATTTCATCCTGAAGGTGATGAGAATCACTGAAGGGTGATCGGAAGGAACGTGACTGATAAGATTTGCGCTTTGTGATCATCTTACAGGGAGCAGGAGGCATGCATAAAGTGTAGGGCAAAACTTGGTGGGGAAGATTATTTAGGAGGTTACTGGCCAGCTTCAGGTGAGAAGTGATGAGCATATGAACAGAGACGGGCAGTGGGCACAGAGCGGGTGACTCACCATCCCAGGGCCGGACTCTGCTTGTCTTTGACTTCTCCACTCCAGCATGGATCGCATTTTGCTGCTCCCCGCCAATACCATCCACAACCTTTCTATGGATTCCGCGCTGTTTTTCACCTTGGTGTTGCTGACAATTTGCAGGAACTCTTCTTCAGGATTTGGTGACTTTAGGACAACAAGAACCTTCTCTGTGCCTAGCACTCTCCCTGTGGTTCTCAGCCTGAGAGCCGGGGGAGGATGCACGTGGCGCCCCCCGCCGCCTCCCAGGGACAGAGGCGCCGGCAGAAGCTGGCGACCTCTGCGCCAAGCAAGGCACAGGCGGTGGAGACTGGGGATGCTCCCTGAGCCCCAAGCAACAGCCTGGTAAGGAACCCCGCCCGTCTTCGCCTTTCTGAGTCCAGTTAATTGTATTCGTTTCCGTCAAGCATGTACACAGTCTGTGGAATGCTTATGACAGAGGTGACTTTTCTTCCAGTTCCGAGCTCCACTCACGCGAGGCACTTGCTCAGGCTGTACTCATGGAGGAGATGTGTCGGTGGTCGAAGCACTCAAATACTTCCCTCTCATTCGGTGGAGAGTCGCTCCCCGAAACCACCTTCCTGGCCACCTCCGTCAGTCCCTCCCCTAGGTTATTCTAGATATTTTTATGCCTCCAGTAATGAAAGGGGTAATTCCCTGCAGCAGAGCCGCCGAGCCCCTGCCCTTTCTCGAAGCTGCCCCTCTATTTGCTTGGTTGTTGCCCACGCCCCTCGGGCTGTTAAATATTGCGACCATCACCCCTGTTTTTCAGTAATAAGGTAAACATTTCAGCACATATTGGGCAACAAGAAGGATTCTCCTGAATCAAATGTTTAAGAAGCACAATTCTGGCCAGGCTTGGTGGCTCACACCTGTAATCCTACCACTTTGGGAGACCGAGGCGGGTGGATCACCTGAGGTCAGGAGTTCAAGAATAGCCTGGCCAAATGGTGAAATCCGTCTTTACTAAAAATACAAAAAATTAGCTGGACGTGGCGGCGTGCGCCTATAGTCCCAGCTACTCGGGAGGCTGAGGCAGGAGAATCACTTGAACCTGGGAAGCGGAGGTTGCAGTGAGCCGAGATCATGCCATTACGCTCCAGCCTGGGCAACAAGAGCAAAACTCCGTCTTAAAAAAAAAAAAAAAGAAAAGAAAATAGAAGAAAAAAGCACAATTCTAATAAGTATAAATAATCATATAAAATAAGTGACAAACACAAGAAACCCATACAAAAATCAGTCACACCACTAATACATAATTGGATAGTTGTGAAACAATTTCTTGATATATTTTACTTTAATATAAAAAGATAAAATATTAAAAATCTTGTCCTGCAGGTGTGTTCCAAGAAAAGTCAGTGAGCAGCAACTAATCTTTTATTTCTCAAAGGCTGAAGAGTATAGAGCTATATGTGCAGGGTGGTAGCTTTGAATGTTTACTAAAATAACACGTGGAGAAATTCATTTATAAGTGAAAAGTACTTTTAGGTGGCAACACATACAGTTTATTTAGATTATCCTTTAGGGAATGTTTTTATGTGACACTCCAGCTCCTTATCAAATAAATACTTGCTGTTCATTTGAATTGGAGTTACTATGGGGAAATGACTTTTGGATTCCAAGCGTTCTGCTGCATTATAAAGGTCTGGCCATGCTATCATTCCACAAAATGGTTTAGCAATTTGCTACAATAATTTTTTAAAGGAGAGTAATCTGTCCACGTATGAAAGATTTTAGAAAAACATTTTCGTTGTTCAAGACGATTAATAAAAACTGTTAGTATCTAGTATAGGATAATAGAGTTCTTTTATAACTTAAAATAGCCTACACATTTTTAAAAGAAAATTTGCCTCCACATTTTTTCAAGACAAAAATTTAAACATATATATTTTGCCACAATTTTGTATGTAATGGCTACATTAACAAAGGATCAGAGAATAAGAAAAGACTGATAAGCATATATTGGCAAGTGACTGTATATTATATTTATACCTGTAAATATGATTGTAGAAACCTAGAATGATCAGATTCCCTGTTACATGTCTGAAAAGAAATTCCTTCCCATCAAGGTGCAATCCCTTTCTTTGAGTTCAGTATCAAATTTGCCTTTCTTTGAACTAGAACCCTAAAAGATCTTTGATTTTTGTTTTATTCAGATCTTTAGTCTTTCTAGAAGATTGTAATTCAAATGTGCTCTAAAACATCATTTTAAAACTTGAGACATGCAAATTCAAGAATAGTAACTAGTAGATTGAGTAAATGAGGTAAGATCACTACATTGGTGGCCCTAGAAGAGCCATGCCTCCTTGTCTTCTCTCCTTTTGATAGCCCCCTCTCACATTAACTACAGGCTGAGTCATAGATTTGCTGTAGCCAATGAAGCAATAGCAAGCATTACTCACGTAGAGGCTTGATAAATGCTTGCATGTTGACTTCTCCTTTTATTATTCAGCTAGCTTGTTGCCTGAGAATTGGTCAATTTTTTTTTTTTTTCTGCCAGAAAGAGAAGCCATGTGCATGTGCAGGAGAATGGGGCCAACAGCCAGCACCAGAGATGTGAGTGAGGCCTCTTTGGACATTCCAGTCCCAGCAAAGCTCAAGATTGACAGGCTCACATCAGTGACCCTAGCCAATATTGTGTGGAGTTTATATGAATGACCTTATCTAATACCAAATAAAGCAGAAGAACTACCTGGCTGAGATGTGCCCAAATTCCTAATGCACAGAACTTTAAGCAATAAATTAATATTGTTCCAAGCAATTGCATTTTGGAGTGGTTTGTTACATAGTAGTAGATAATGAATACAGTAAGTGATAGCAAGGATTTCTTAAAGACTTTTCTAGAATTAATTCCAAGGTACCTTCTTCATTGACATACCACTCATATTTCTGTTATCTACTTATTTACTATTGAGTCTGTGTCTCTTATTCCTACTAAGCTAAGCTCAGTTGAACAGAACTGAGATGGTTGGTTTATGTGAAGAGTGGGTTAAGAATGGCTTTATTGGATATTGAATCAAACTAAATGATAAGTCCTTTTCAGGTCTGAAAGGAACATTGTTCTTGATGATGTTATACATCCTTAAATTAATTCCACTCTTCATTGTGGTCAAACTGTGAGTGGGGCAGTCTGGTGGAAGAAAATTACTTTTAAGGAATCCCTGGCACATTAACCTTCTGTGGACTAATCACATCATTTCCTTCTCGTTTCTGTATATGGAATTGTATTCTGATGCCAGATTTTAGGCACTAAAATGCGAAGAGTCTCCAGTGGGATTTGTTTTTTAAGGAATAAATGAAATGTCAGGTTTATTAGACCGAGCAAGCCATTGGCTGTGGGTGTTTCCATCCTTCTTTCTCTGGAACTGAGGTGCATTAGTCAAAGAATGCATTAGCAGAAGAGCCTGAGGTAGCTAAGTGAAAAGGGACCACTTCTGGTGGATGGTGATACTGTTTCATTGAATAGTGTGGATTGTATCTTAAGTTAGAAATGATAGTCACTAACTGCTTCTAAATACAAAATGTCTAGATACCAAGAGAAAAAAGGTGTAACCTGCCATCAGGTATAACTAGTGGTACCATAATTGCTGCTATTTCTGTTGGATGTTCTCTGTGTGCTTATCTGTGGCATTTTCTATCAGGTAGGTGTGGAGAAAAAAATGCCAGCAAAGAAGAGTTCTGATTAGATAATGACACAAAAGTGACACTTACAGAGAGTAGTATTTGGACAGCACTGTGGATGACCTCCAGGTACTGGAAGTCAACGATGCAGCCTGTGACAGAGACGTACGTGTAATCGTCCATCATGCCATGGGCTGAGGGAGGCAGCACTCTTCTGACACAACCAGGCCCATGTTCTCTCCACCATGACCGATGTACAGAGATATTGAATGTCATTAGATCGGTGTCCTAGGTGGGTAGGAGACAAAAGAGCAAAATGAGAAAATTGAATTACATCACGTCTCTGACTTTGACCTTAGGAAGAATTCAGGGTAGATGAAATTGCTACAGTGATTTCAATTTCAAGTGAAAAGTAACAAAAGACAAAGCCCCAAGTGGCTGCATGTATTATATGCCTAAACTATTGGGTTATAATTATTCAATGGGGAGATAATCCTTTGATTACTATTAACATTTTAAGGGTAACATATATTTAAAAAATCCAGACATGAGATCTTCCATATACATTTATTTAAAAATAATTTCTACCTTGAAACTTTTGTCTGCATTTTCTTGTTGCTGCAACATCATGAATATCACTATCATGGGATAAATATTGTTGAATGCTTTTATGGCATGGTAGATGTTGTTCTAAGTGAATTTCACATATTATATTCTTGAATGTTCATGTAGGCACTTTAATGATCAACCTAATTTATAGCAGGCTGAATAATTGTCTCCACCAATGATACTTAGCTTCTAATCCTTGGAACCTGTGAAAGGGTAAGGCAATAAAGGACTGAGCAGATGTGATTAAATTAGGATCATGAGATGGGGAGATGATCATGGACTATCTGAGTGGACCCTAAATGCAATCATGTATATTCTTATAAGAAGGAGGCAGAGAGAGATTAGACACAAGGAAGAAGAGGCAAAGGCAATGTGACCATAGAAGCAGAGACTGGGATGTGGCAGCCAGCAAGGACTGCTGCCAGCCACCAAAAGTGGGAAGAGGCCAGGAAGAATTCTCCTCTAAAGCTTCAGAGAGAGTTTGGCCCTGCCAAGACCTTGAATTCAGCTCAGTGAAGCTGATTTCAGACTTCTGGCCTTCAGAACAGTGAGAAAATAAATTTCTGAGGTTTAAGCCATCAATTTTATGATGATTTGTTAAAGCAGTCATGAGAAACTAATATTGGTGAGAAAAGTAAGTCACAGTGAGGTAATTTAATTTGTCCATGGTAGCATAGCTAGTTAGTGGTGGAGCTGGGACATAATCCTGTGCAGTGTTTACTTTTAGCTATAATGGGGCACTCTCACACATTACTTGCTGTCTTCCACCTCCAAAGCCCTGATCATTCCTTATACTCTGAAGACAGCCAGGTCCTTCCTCCTCAGTTGTTTCAAGGAAATGGCACCACAGTCAATCACAAGAACAAAGAAGACAAACCTTAACTTTTATGTATTAAAATACACTTTCGGAGCTCTTAATGGAAAAAATAGCCTGGTTTTTGATCCTTAAGAGATGCCCTTTAGTATTTCTGGGGTGTTAATGTATGAAGGGCTAAGATCATAATGTTGTGGTCATAAACAATAGATTGAAAAGAACAGATTAGGGACCAGGACCTTGACTTCCAAATAATCCAAAGACTGCAACCACCCATGTAGATTGGGTAGAAGAAGTAGTGGTGATGGAGAGAGGCCAAAGCAGTCCCCGGGCAAGGACACTGCTCTGCAGGGTAGCTGGGGATGCAGGAGCAGAGTGAGCTTTTGTTTATTTTCCAGCCTCCACTCCCTCCAACAGTGAGCTCTGTCTTAGTGCCAGGGGGCCATGTTGGAGCAGAGTCCGTACATGACTTTTGCTGAGAGGTGCAGAGGCTGCCCGCAGACTATGCAGCACAACTGACACACATCAGTGCATTCCAAGGTTCCTTTGAGGACAGTGTCCACTTCAGTTGCCAAGGAGACACCTAAATGCCTGAAATTGAGGTTGGAACTCTGAAAACTTAGAGGAAGCTAGTGGGAAATGGAAAGCCTTGAACTTACACATGGGTGGCACTGAAAGTCATCAGGGCGGAGCTCTCTGAAAAGGACAGTAGGGAAACCCTCCTTTTACACTGCTGTATATGGTAAGTGAATCACAAGGGTAGTAACATTCCCAGTGCATATAAGTAGGCAGGGTTACTATGCAGTTTTAGATTTTCCTCAATTCAAGGAATTCAAAGTATCATTATAAGTACGCCTCAAATTATATCAATAATAAAACATGTTACGCCTTTTTCCTTTTGATTGTTGGTTTGCTATTCAGTTACCTTCACAGTTGTAGCACTTTATTGATAATAAAACATTTAGGTCATTTTTTTGGTTGTTGGTTTGCTACCTGTATCATTTGCAGTTACTCTCTGAAGGGAAAATATTATAGCTACCAAATTCAGTTTAACGCAAGGCAATTTACCTGCACACAAACATCAGAGATGCACACTGATTGCTCCCTTTTTTGGTCATCAGATTTAATTTCTTACAGTTAGATGTGCTCATTACAGAAGAACTATACATTATTTCTCATCTTAATAGAATTCACCAGGTTCGGGATGAACTAGCACGATCTCAAAATTCATAGCGATTTCTATTCCTTAAGCATTCTTACCCAGCGACCTTTCCTATTGCAGACTGTGAGTTCATTTCAGTATGACTTTAACTAAAATTTATATTATACAAATAAAACAAGAGTCAATTTATGAACCAATCATACATATTTGTTACACTCATAAAACCTTTCAGCATAAGTATCACTAAATTTGTTGGAACTATAACATATTTATAAATGGTACTATTCCTCGCAATGACTATATTAAAATTTGAATGAGAATATAAATAACATTAAATTATACTTAAACTTCAAACTTCTTAAGTTTTTTGTTTGGGAGCTCTGAAAATGACACCCCCAAATACAGTGATTTGGCATGCTGAGTACTTTGAACATGAAGGACACTGGAAGAACTTCAGAAGGAAAGTCTCTTTCTGACCTTCTTCTGCCTTTTTTTCTCTTGCTTTCCTTTCTCCCCAAGGCAGGCCATAGAAATTAGTATTCCTCTTCCCTAAGAGAGGTCATAGAACCAGAACCCTTTTCTCCCACAGCTGGCCATAAAACCTAGAAACATTACTCTATCACTTGCCTTTCTGTGTAAGAGCTAGCAATAAAGAAATTCTCTGACCTACCTTGTCTAAAGGTAGACATAAGACTGTTACTCCAGAAAGGTCTTACCCTATACCCAGGAAGAAGAAATGCCACACAGAGAAGCCAAGAAGAATCTGAGCAGATAGGTCTTGTTGGGTTTCCCCATTCAGTCTCTTACCATTAGGTCACACTTTTTTGGTTCAATCATATTTATTTTTTATTTTTGAGATAGTCTCCATCTGTTGACCAGGCTGGAGTACAGTGGTGAGAACATAGCTCATTCCATCCTTGAACTCCTGGACTCAAGCCAATTCTCCTGCCTCCCACTCCTGCATAGCTAGGACCATTGCTAGGACCATGAGCCACCATGCCTGAGTCTGTTCTTCTTTCTACATGGCTGTGCATTCTACATCAAATCAAAACATAAAAATAGACAGTTTTCCCTGAATCTTTAAGTCTTCATTTCTGAAGTCTCCCATGCCATGTAAAACTTTGATTGAATAAATCTATAATGCTTTTCTCTTGCTAACCTCTCTTTTGTTTTAGGAGTGTGGACTGTGACCCTTTCGATGGGGAAAAAAAGTATCACACCCTTTCCACACCTACACTGTAAAATTTTATCTGAAGTTTGTGTCTGATTTCTATCTATTTCAGTACCAGATTAGAAACATTTTTTTTAAACTTACCACATGACAACTCAGTTTTCTATACAAGGTATATCAAAGGAAACACCACACAGAAAATAACATTTTATACAGAAAAAGAAACACAAATCACTTTATTGTTGAAGCTTTTAGTTACCACATCAAAGTGTGTAGTTTTGAAATACATGGGTGATATAGTTTGGCTGTGTCCCCCACCCAAATCTCATCTTGAATTGTAGTTCCCATAATCTCACATGTGGTGGAAGGGACCTGTTGGAGGTAATTGAGTCATAGGGGTGGTTTTCCCCATGCTATTCTAGTGATAGTGAGTAAGTTCTCACAAGATTTAATGGTCTTAGAAGGGGCTTCCCCCTTTGCTTGGTTCTCATTCTTCTCTCTCCTGTGAAGAAGGATGAGCTTGCTTCCCCTTCCACCATGTTTGTAAGTTTCCTGAGGCCTTCCCAGACATGCTGAACTGTGAGTTAATTAAACTTCTTTCCTTTATAAATTATCCAGTCTCTAGAATGTCTTTATTAGCAGTGTGAGAACAGACCAATACAATGGGTTAATGCTAAACCATAAATCAACAAAGTAATCTTAAAAATAATGTCAGTAGTTCAAATGCCATTTCTCTTTTACTTCTTGGAAATAGACTATTGTGTGATGATTTAAGCACATCACAGTTGAGAAGGTTGACAACTGATACAACTGGTGTCTTTGCTTTTGTCTTTAGAGTTAAAACAATGGCATTTGTATTTATGCAAGCATATGTCCAGGGTAGCAGAATATGCCACCCCAAAATGTTCCACTTTGGCATGAGGATTTTTTGAGCTGAAGGCAACTGAGAAGAAGCAGATATATACAGATCTCTCTGTCTTTATCCTATTTGCCTAAAAGCAAGACATAAATTTACAATGATGTCCCTCCTTTCTTCTCTACCAGTAAAAACTAAAGTTAACTACCTGAGATTACTTTAGACCTTTGTCATCCTGGAGAGGGCATAAGAGAAATCTACATAATGAACTTTACTAACTAGTTTTTATCTGTCATAAGTTTCCTATAACTAGCCTGGCCCACACTCTTCTTTCTTTGTTTTCAGTTAAAGATGTTATTTAAGCCTGAATTCTAAGCCACCTATTTAAGAATTAGTCTTTTAATCCTGAGTATCTCCTATATATATATAAGATATACATGTTAATAAAATTCTGCTTGTTTCAAGTTTCTTATTAATCTGCCTTTTGTGAAAAAGAGTCCCAGCTAAGAACTCAGAAGGGCAGAGATAAAATTATTTTTCCTACTTTACATACGTGATGATCAAGGAATAGTTTGTAGAATAAGGAAGAAGAGGGCGAAGAGAAAACAGAGAAACCCCAAAATAAAACCAAGTAGGAGGGTTTGGGAGGTGTGAGGGCAGCCTAGAGACAAGACAGCATGTTAAGGTTGTAGGGAAGGCACAATTTTACCTTTACCCTCTTAGAGTTTTTAGCTGGGCCTGAGAATTAAATTTACATAAGGCAAATTAACAGGAGAGCAAAGCGTACAAATTTATTATCAGTTTTACCTGACATGGAGCCATCATAAGGAAATAAAAACACAAAGCTGCAATTAGAGTTTACAACTTATATACTTATTTGGAAAAAGAGTGGTAAATTGTGAAAATGTAACAAAGCAAGGGGGCTTGGGCTGAGGTAGTTGATTACAGAGAAGTGGCTAGGAAGATAAGGGTTAGTTTAATACAGGTTGTTGGTGGAGATTTCCCTCAGCCTCGTCTCTTCAACTCTGGTGATAAGAAGGTCTTCCTTCTTCCAGTGGAGGGGAGAAGACATTCCACATGGGAGTTTTATCTCCTGCTTTTAGGAAGGTTGGAGTGTGCTTGCTTGCTTGCCTGCCTTCCTTCCTTCCTTCCTTCCTTCCTTCCTTCCTTCCTTCCTTCCTTCCTTCCTTCTTTCTCTCTCTTTCTTCTCTCTCACTCATTCTTTTTTTTTCTTTCTCCCTCTCCCCCTTCCCACTTCCTCTTTAACTCAAAACAATCAATATGCCAGAATGGCATATATTGGAGTTCAGTGTTCAGAACTTCAAGGACAATAGAAAAGAGAATTTCAGGTAAGTTTGTAACGTCATAGACTCAAAGTCTCCTAAAAAAGACTACTAAATTTTCTTATTATTGGGGCAATAGAGAACCTTACAAAATGCAATTCCAAGAGAGTTCTGGGAGTAAAAAACTGGATTACAAGGACGTAAAGAAACTAAGAGGAGAAGATTTGGTGTTTTTTTTTTTTTCATAAAGTTTAGGAGTCAAGGTAGTAAGAACATTAAATGGTGGCTTTAAGGGTGGACAAGGAGAAAAAGAAAAAGCACCTGATAACCATGTGTGAGGTATACCTTATATATTCACAGAGTTATGACTTAAAAGAAATGTATTCCATGGTATCTACCTTTTCCCTAAAATATATTTAAGTAAACATTAAATGTTTGAGCTCTTTCATTTCATTAGTGTGAATTCCAAACTTGCTCTCATATTCTCCAAATATTTCAATTAAAAAAGATACCCAGAATTATTTGAAATGTTGTTCATTAACTATGTATGTGCATATGCCTGCACACATTTTATTCATAGTAAGCTATATTAGAATCAGCTCATGTTCTAAAAAAAAACAATATTCACTTCTTTACAGTATACCACTATACAATTTCTCATTAGTCAAGGAGCTAGTCTCTCTATTATTATTCTTTGCTCTTTTAATAATCTCCTTTTTTTGGGTATGTGTCTAATTTAAATGTAATGCTTTCTATTTCTAGAAATGGACTCCTAACTTCTAACAATATTCATTTTTTTGCCTTTCTCCTTAGTTGCAGCTCAAAAAGTTATTGCATTCATTTTTATATAGCCATCTACTTTCTTTGTCTTTTCACTTTTGTTTCCATCACAAGTCAGCCCATCTGTAAGTGAAAATGTGACCTTAAAGAGAAGCCCATATATACTTAAGAAACCAGATTTTGTTCAGTTTTACAGAGTGTGCTTTGATCTTATATTTATATAGTAGAATTCATGCCAATTGAACTTCTTCTGAAATATTTTTTCGTCTCAGAACATAAATTAGAATAGTTAGGGCAAATGTCTTATTTTTCTAATTGTTTTCTTTTTCCTGAAACACTAAATATTTCATAGAGCACTATGGATCTATATAATAAAGAGTAAATAGAGTGATTGATAGGTTTAAGTGTTTGGAGCTTGTAATACAAAGGCTTAGAATTAGTTCAAATATATCAAAAATTATATGATATTTTTCTACATTAAAAGCATCTCTTACAGATAGGCTTAAAAGGTATTTACGTTTTCATTAGGAGTGTCTGTCATGTCCTGTTGCTTTCTAAAAAAATTTATCCTGCAATTTATGAGCAAGTCATAATCATTTGGACTTTTGCCACTGATGTTGGCTATAAAGAGCAGCCTACAGATTGAGGAGTGGCCACTGATCATTTTGATCTCCTCTTTCTTATCTTTACAACTAGGTATTGCTAGAATTTTTCAATTCTTTACCATTAATTATAGACAAGAGTCAGAGCTAAAGGTTATCGAGCCTTTTATTTTCATTTTGGGGCTTACTTCCTTAGATACGACCACTTCAGGGAGCAATGAAGCCTTATCTATCCATTTAACAGGTAGAGGGATCTTTAAAAAGTTCATGGAAAATGCTATTATTTTTAAAAAAACCTATGCATGGATTTCAATTTTTTTGCACCAAAATAAACTCATACTAACTTGTTGTAATATGTCTGAACAGGCTCTAGTTTGAATCAATGAGAATGTTAAGACATCAGTTTGAAAAGAGCCCCTATCAGAGCAACATAAATTCTGGTAAAATAAACACAAGAACAAACAACAAATTTGCAGTGAAGCTTGGGTGGAAGAATGCTGAAATCATTAATGCTATACAAAAAGTTTATGAGGACAATGCTCCAAAGAAATCCACAGTTTACAAATAGATAATTCTTTTTTTTAATTTGTGTATATATATATATTTTTTTTTTCATAAATTATACTTTAAGTTCTGGGTTATGTGTGCAGAATGTGCAAGTTTGTTACATAGGTATACAAGTGCCATGGTGGTTTGCTGCACCCATCAACTCATCATCTACATTAGGTATTTCTGTTAATGCTATTCCTCTCCTAGCCTCCAACCCCCAACAGGCCCTGGTGTGTGATGTTTCCCTCCCTGTGTCCATGTGTTCTCATTGTTCAATTGCACTTATGAGTGAGAATATGTGGTGTTTGGTTTTCTGTTCCTGTGTCAGTTTGCTGAGAATGATGGTTTCCAGCTTCATCCGTGTCCCTGCAAAGGACATGAACTCATCCTTTTTTATGGCTGCATAGTATTCCATGGTGTATATGTGCCACATTTTCTTTATCCAGTCTATCATTGGAGGGCATTTCAAAAGCCAAAATTGACAAATGGGATCTAATTAAACTAAAGAGCTTCTGCTCAGCAAAAGAAACTAAACTATCAACAGAGTGAATAGGCAACCTACAGAATGGGACAAAATTTTTGCAATTTATCAATCTGACAAAGGGCAAATATCCATTATCTACAAGGAACTTAAATAAATTTACAAGAAAAAGCAACCCCATCAAAAAGTGGGCAAAGGATATGATATAAACAGACACTACTCAAAAGAGGACTTTTTTTTTTTTTTTTTGGAGATGGAGTGTCTTGCTCTGTCACCCAGGGTGGAGTGCAGTGGCATGAACTGGGCTCACTGCAACCTATGCCTCCTAGGTCCAAGCAACTCCTGTCTCTGCCTCCCGAGTAGCTGGGATTACAGGCACATGCCACCATGCCGAGCTAATTTTTGTATTTTAGTAGAGACAGGGTTTCACCATGTTGGCCAGTCTGGTCTTGAACTCCTGACCTCAGGTGATCTGCCCTCCTCAGCCTCCCAAATTTCTGGGATTGCAAGTGTGAGCCACCGTGCCTGGCCAAAAGAAGACATGCATGTGGCCAAAAAACACATGGAAATAAGCTCATCATCACTGTCATTAGAGAAATGCAAATCAAAATCACAATGAGATACCATCTCACACCAGTTAGAATGGTGATCATTAAAAAGTCAGGAAACAACAGATGCTGGAGAGGATGTGGAGAAATAGGAACGATTTTACACTGTTGGTGGGAGTGTAAATTAGTTCAACCATTGTGGAAGACAGTGTGGCGATTCCTCAAGGATCTAGAACCAGAAATACCATTTGACCCAGCAATCCTATTACTGGGTATATACCTAAAGGATTATAAATCATTCTACTATAAAGACACATGCACACATATGTTTATTGCAGCACTATTCACAATAGCAAAGACTTGGAACCAACCCAAATGCCCATCAATGATAACTCATTTTAAGAAGAGACAAGACAGTGTTGATGATGAAGCTCATACCAGCAGATCATTCACATCAATTTGTAAGGAAAAAAAATTATCTTGTTTGTGCCCTAATTGAAGGGGGTTGATGATTAACAGCACATACTATAGCCAACACCATAGATTTCTCAACTGGTTCTGCTTACACAATTCTGACTAAAAAAATAAAGTTGAGGATATTTTCCACTTGATGGGTGCCAAAACCATTGCACTCAGATCAGCTGCAGACAAGAGCAGGGCTTTTATTGGAAATTTTAAACAAGTGTGATCAAGATCCTGAAGCATTTTCTTGAAGAATTGCCACAGGAGATAAAATATGGCTTTACCAGTGTGATTCTAAAGACAAAGCACAATCAGAACAATGGCTAACAAGAGGTAGAAGTGGTCCAGTGAAAGCCAAAGTGGACCAGTCAAGAGTAAAAGTCATGGCAACAGTTTTTCAGGGTGTTCAAGTCATTTTGCTTATTGACTTTCTGGAGAGCCAAAGAACAATAGTATCTGCTTATTGTAAAAGTGATATGAGAAAGTTAGTCAAAGCTTTAGCAGAGAAACATTCAGGAAAGCTTCACCAGGGTCCTTCTCCACCATGACAATGCTTCTGCTCATTCCCATCATCAAACAAGGGCAATTTTGAGAGGTTGGCAGGAAAAAATGGCAGCCAGCAGGCACAACTAACTTGCGGGTCCCACTCAGGAGCTCACATCATGAACTTTTGATGGAAACTCATATCATGAATTTTTGCTCCAAGGTCTACTGCAGGAACACAACAAAAAGCCAGGAGAATCCACAGACCCTTTGGTGGAAGCAGATTGAGGCTATAGGTTCTGTGAGAAAGCCAAAAAACTGTGAGTGCCCAATGGGTGGAAGAGGGATCTCCACCTCCAAACACACATCCTCACTGGGGAACCTGAAGGTCCAGATCATGGGAGAATTTGACCTTACCTGGAGCTGAGATGAATTTAGAGAGCTGAGGAAAATATAGGGCTAGAGGAAGCATTGGGAGAAGCCCTGTGGGAACTCTCAGTGCCCAGGGAAGCCACTTAAGACTTTGTCTCACTGGGGTCCTGTGTCTCGCCAGTCAAATTAGGGAAAGACTACAGGGAGAAGGAAACTTCCAGCTGAACTTTGTAACAATTTTGACTGAATGTGAAGTTTTCCTGGACAGAATCTGGGAGAGAGAGTGAACCAGGAATGCAGACACAGCGCAGAAGCCATTGGCAGGTGGGGAGGTGTGAAACTTGAGAGTCCTGCTTGCTTTCTCAGTGAGGAAGCTGGTAGCCTGGGGCAAGTTCTCAGCCCTGCTTAGTGGCTGCCTGGAAATAAACTTGGTGCTGTTGCGTGGGCATGGTGACATGGTGAGAGTGAGTCGGGGCTTTGGTGCTGCGTGGGAGCTGAGTGAGGCCTGTCACTGCTGGCTTTTGCCCACTTCCTTGGCAACTTGTATGCTGCAGCAGAGGCAGCCATAATCTGCCTTGGAACATAACTCCATTGGCCTGAAATCCACACCAGCAACCCCCACAGTAACCACAGCAAGACTTGCCCAAGGAGAGTTTGACCTCAGGCACACTTAATCCGCTCCCTATCTGAAGGTCTTTCTCTACCCACCCTGGTAGGCAAAGACAAAGGACGTAATCCTCTGGGAGCTCTATGATCCTGCCCACTACCTGAGAAACTTATCCAGGTGACCCTAGGGCAAGCCTATATCCTTCCTATACTACTGTTGCTGATGCTGTCTTGAAAGCTCTACCTCCTGGCTGGAGGCCAACAAACACAAAACCAGAAAACTAAACAAAAATAAAACCAAGGTCTTTCACAGAGTCCACTTCACTCCGTTGCTACGTCCACCAGGGCTGGTGCTGGTATCCATGGCTGAGAGACCTGAAGACCAATCACATCACGGAACCTTTGCAGACACTCCTCAGTACCATCCTTGAGCCCAGGAGGCTCTGCTGGGAGCCTAGATCCAGGAGAGAAATAACAATCACTGCAGTTCAGCTCTCAGGAAGTCCCATTCCTAGGGAAAGGGGGAGAGCACCACATGAAGGAGTCACACCATGGGACAAAACAATCTGAACAGCAGCTACTGAGCCCCAGATCTTCCCTCTAATATAGTGTACCCAAACAAGAAGGAACCAGAAAAAGAATTCTGGTAATATAACAAGACAAGTTTCTTTAACTCTCCCAAAAGATCGCACTCGTTCACCAGCAATGGATCCAAGAAGAAATCGCTGAATCACCAGAAAAAGAATTCAGAAGGTGTATTATTAAGGTACTTAACGAGGCACCAAAGAAAGGTGAATACCAACTTAAAGACATTTAAAAAATGTTACAGGATATGAAAGAAAAATCTCCAGAGAAATAAATAATGTAAATAAAACACAATCACAACTTCTGGAAATAAAGGACACACTCAGAGAAATGCAAAATGCACTGGAGAGTCTCAGCAATAGAATTGAACAAGTAGAATAAAGAACTTCGGAGCTCAAAAAAAAAAAAAAAAAGAAAGAAAGAAAGAAAGGTTTTTGAATTAACCCAATCCAGCGAAGACAAAGAAAAGAAAAACTTTTTAAAGGAACAAAGCATCCAAGAAGTTTGGGATTATGTTAACTAACCAAACCTAAGAATAATTGGTATTTCTGAGGAAGAAGAGAAATCTGAAGGTGTGGAAAACATATTTGAGGGAATAGTCAAGGAAAACTTCCCTGACTTTGCTAGAGATCTAGACATCTAAATATAAGAAGCTCAAAAAACACCTGAGAAATTCATCACAAAAAGATAATCACCTAGGCACATAGCCATTAGTGTATCTAAAGTCAAGACAAAGGAAATAATTTTAAGAGCTGTGAGGCAAAAGCATCAGGTAACCTAGAAAGAAAAACCAATCATATTAACGCAGATTTCTAAGCAGAAACTGCACAAGCCAGAAGGGATTGGAGCCCTATCTTCAGCCTCTTCAAACAAAACAATTATCAGTGAAGAATTTTGTATCCAGTGAAACTTAACTTCATAAATAAAGGAAAGATGAAATTTTAGCAAATTGGCTTTCAGATGATAACCTGCCTCTTAGCTATTCTGGCTAAATTCACAGATATCACTATATATGACACAGACTTCTTGGCACTTATCTTTCTTGCCTTTCAGCAGTTTTTGACATTACTAACTCCTGACTTTTTCTCAAAACATTCTCCTTTCCATGACTGTATTCTCTCTTGGTTTTTCTTATTTCTCTTGGAGTATTCAAATCGAGCTAAGATTTTAGGAAAAGGTAAAATGCCCTGAGAAGAAATTTACCATAAGAAAGGGAATTCTGAATGGGTTCAAGCATTCTTCCTGACTTATCGGGGGAAATTCAAACATTCCTTTCTAAAGTAATTTATCTTAAAACTAGATCCCTCAGGTTTTCCAAAGATTAAGACTAAATAGTTCTAATAATTTCCCATAGTAAAAATTTGCCAAATCCAAAAGGAAAAAAAATTATATGAAAAACAGCCAACAGGAAATATGTAAACAGCACAATTTAAGAATCAGCAACTTTAGATTTTAGAATTATTACATAAAAAGTTTTGTTTGTTTGTTTGTTTGAGACAGGAACTTGCTCTGTCACCCAGGCTGGAGTGCAGAGGCTCAGTCTCGGTTCACTGCAACCTTCACCTCCTGGGCTCAGGTGATCTTCCCACCTCAGCCTACCAAGTAGCTGACACTACAGTTGTGCACCACCACACTTGGCTAATTTTTTAAGGCTTTTGTAGAGACGAAGTCCCACTATATCACCCAGGTAGGTCTTGAACTCCTGGGCTCAAGCAGCCCTTTTGCAATGGCCTCCCAAAGTGATGGGATTACAGGTGTGAACCACTATACCCAGCCCTTAAAATGTTCATAAAAATAAAAACTGGGATGAAAAATCACTAAAGGGAAGAGAATATTAAAATAAACAGGTATGTTTAACTTCTAGAGATTAAAAACATAATTGAAGCAAGAAATCAATAGATAGGTTAAAAAGCAGATTAGAGAGATTTAAGAGACAGTCAATGATTTGGAAGATGTATTTGAAGAGATTACCCATAATTCAACACAAAGAGCTATATATTCAGAAAACATGAAAGGCCAATAGGCATGGAGAATAGAATGAGAAAGTTTGATACACATCTGATCAGAGTTTGGAGGTGAGAATAAGAAAATGAGTAGGAGGCAATATTAGAAAAAAGTTCTTGAAGAATTTTCAAACTTAATGAATGGTAGACATTTTCACATCCAGAGCACTACAGTAAAATAATAATATATTAAATTAAAAAAAAGAAGTTATTAAAACGCAGTCAAGAGAAAAACTTGCCAACAAAAGAATGTTTGATTAAGTGTGGTTGTCAACAGCAACAATGGAAGCAAGAACCTATTACTCTCTTGCTGATTTAACTCAGAAATATATACATATAGATATATATCTGATTAAACTTTTATTTAAAATGATGAAACAAAAGCATTTCAGACAAATAAAATCTAGACTATTTACCACCAATGGAACTTCCTAAGTGTATTTCAGGAAGAAAGAAGGTCCTAGAAGATAGGCAAATTCCCATAAATATTATTCATATGAGACAAAAATAATGCCTAACTTATGAGGCAAAAACAGGGTGGAATTAAAAGTTGCTCATCAGTGTCATGCAAGATGGAAGGAAGGTGAGGTTTTAGTATTGTTTAGGTGGAGGGTAGCAGTAATGATTAATTTTAAATGTAAATGTGGGTGGTAAAAGTTTAGGGTGAAGTTTTATTAGAATAAAAGTAAAATGAGTATATGATTTTGAAGTAGTAGAGAATAAATGGAAAATTTAAAATATAATGATAGTGTCAGGAATAAAAAAAGCATTAAAAATCACAATGAATAGAAAGCAAAAGTTAGATGGTAGAAGCAATAACACATATGTGAATAATCTCAATAAATATTTATTTGACTAATTCTGCAACTAAAAATTTCAGCTATGTGTCATTTACAAGAGGCTCATTTAAGCATCTGGACACAGAAGTATTGAAAGTAAATGTATAGAAAAATACATAATAAAGGTATAAATGTGATATAATTATACTAGTATCAGACAAAATAGACTTTATGGAAAAACATAAAGAGAATCCCCACATAATAATAAAAAAACTGTGAAAACTGTGTATATAGTACATTAGTGTCAATACATAGGAAACAAAAATGAACGGAACTGTGTGTAGTAATTGTCAAGTCCACCATCAATATTTGTCAGATGAAACAAAAATATTAGGGGTGCAGATTAGAACAAAATAACTAACAAGTTTGATTTAATACATGCAGCTAGAACCCTGGGCCCCTAAATTAGAAAATATATATTTATACATTATAAAATTACACATGAAGCATTTATGAAAATTATATTACATAGATAATGTGGACTGACAATAATGCAATTAAAATAAGTATCAATAGCAAAAAAAATGTATAAAAGAATTCCACATTTAAAACTTTTACATTTTGGTAAGACTTCATTCATTGAGAAGAAATCGAAAAGAAAAATGAGAAATATTTAAAACAAAAATAAATCAATGTAACATTATCAATAAAGTTTAATACGATCAACTCTATGCAAATCAATTTGAAAACTAGATACAATAAATAATTTTGGAGAAAAATATAATTAATGACATCTATTGGGGGCAGATAAGAGTTTTCTTAGTTTTCCTAGTTACGACTTTTGGGTCATAAGTGCAATATTCTTAAAAAATCTAAATTATTAAAACATTTTTTAAATTAAAAATAAAACCCAAGTGTACCCAATTGCATATCCGTCTGGTACTATACACACATACAGAAAGCATTTAAAGTGACTTTATAATATGGCATTTTGATTATATATTCTTAATGAGATGCATTCTATGGGCAAAAAAAAAAAAAAAAAATGAAATCTCAAACCTCCCTGTGGAGTTACATTGTTCGTAGTTGTCTTATGTAGGGTTTCCTAGAAGCAGAATCTGACACAGGAGATTTGGTGCAAGTGAATTTTTGAGGAAGTGCTCTTGAAGAAAGACTTGTGAGGGAGGGATGAAAAGAAACTGGATCTGATCTTAGGTAGTCTGTCCTTGATCTGACCTTCAGTGGAGGGCTCTGGATCTTAAACCATGACTCAGTGGTCTCCTCCTCCCCAACAAAGGGCACTGGCTTTTGCGGTTTCGGGGGCTAACTTTTTGTACTATTATGTCAGTCAGTCAGCCGTGGCCTGCTGTCAGGGATGGGAGCAGGAGCTAACTTCCCAGGCAGGAAGGGTTCCCCTGGAGACATCAGCAGCCAATCACTACAGGAGCTGATGAGAGGTCACATTGGGTTTGTCAAGGGGATGAAAACAGGGTACCAAAACAGTATTTACTAGTGTATTTATATCAGTTTGGTATTTTAAAATCATTTTCCTTGTATTGAGGGTTAAAACAATAAGTAATCACATCAATGATTTAATAAAGATTTTCAGTGTAAGAGAAAAGACAGTTATAAGATCAAAGAAAATAAATGTAAATACCGTATTATTGGAATTAAACTGAAAATATCAAATTGCACTCATGATTAAAAATAATTGTATAGAAGGAAGGGTGTGTATGTGTGTGTGTGTGTGTGTGTGTGTGTCCTGTGATCCCTGTCCACTGAAATGGCTCGGAAACAATGTTGCTCTAGCAGAGCAATGAGCACTTCAGTTTTGCTGTTTGATACCATTCCTCACTAAAAAGCGCCAGGGCTCTTCCCTGGAGAAATGCCCAATCTAGGTTAGGTGCAAGGAACAAACAGGGGGAGTGTAGGGTAGATTTTTGTGCTTGAAAGCCTGAAAACTTTTACAAAGTCTTGAGTCACATTGAAAGGATGTAGGAGCCACTCTGAAGGCTCTATCATTGCCCAAAGTTGTAATAATTTGAGCATCAAAAGGAATGATTGAAGCCTACTAAAACACACTGAATCAGTGAAAATCTATGATTCCATAATACTTAAAAATAAAGGCAGAAAATCTCAATTGTTAATAGTTAAAACAGCTATTAAAACAACACCTTACTTGAAAAATGAGTAATTAAAGGGAAAGAAGAATTTATTTTGCTTTTGCAGTAAGAAATTGTATATCAAGATAACTGAGTTGATGAGGTAAAAGTCTTCATTATTGAACATGTGAGGCAATAAATATAAAAAGAACGGAAGAAATTTTTTAAAAACACAATCTCGCAAATTCAAATGAAATTCTTTAATTCTTACAAAGATTAGTGAGCAGTTTTTAAAATAATTAAGTAAATGGTTAATTCATATAGCACCAAAGTACATAATACAGATTTCTTTTTCATGGCAAGTAATACTTATAGAAATAATACATTAAATGACATTTAGGAAAAATATATAGCATTTAATATTTATAATAGAAAAGAAGAAAGGCTGAAATTAATGAGCTGAGCACCCAGTTTAAAAATTTTTAAAGACTAACAAGACTAAAGATGTTAGAATAAAAGATTAACATATTTACATTTAATTAACAAATATTTGTGCCTACACTGTTCTGGGGTTTGCAATTAATATATGAACAGAACAGGCAAGAATTTATGCTCTAGTGGAGCTAAATTCTAGTAGAGCAATTCAGAATATAAATATAACAAGAAATAAATTATATTTTGTGTTAGAAGATGAAAAGTATCTTAAAAGACAACAATAAGGATATTAGAAGTACATGTAAGAGCAGAAAATAATTAAAAATAAAAAATATAATAGAAAAGATCAATAAAGTACAAAGTGGGTCCCTTAAAAATCTGATAAAATTAGCAATGCTGTGGTAAGTGATCAAACTTGGTATTATTTGTTATTGTCCAAACGTGGCATGTTGTTCACTCATATGCAGGACAACGGCCAATCTTAAACAGAACAATATGGCAGCATTTAGCAGTTTAAAATGAGCATATGCTATGATTCTGCAATTTAACTCTCCGCATTTATCCTTGCTTTGTCACACATCCACCTGTGCACACATGTGTTCATAGCAGTAGTTTATTTTCAAATTTAGATTGGAAGCCATCTAAATATCTATCAAAAATTAATGAATTTGTATGAATGCAATCCATGCTATGTGAAGTGGAAATAAATTCAGTAGGCCTACATAGACATTAAAAAGGGTAATCTCTGAAACATAATGTTGACAAAAACAACTTATAGAAAAAATAAATACTGTGTTACTTCAGTTATACAAAGTTTAAAAGTTGAATAAAGATACTATATATATATAGTATATCATATGTCTATTATATAATTATGGATAAAGCTGCAGTAATAAACATCTAGGTGCAGGTTTTTATGCGGACACAAGTGTTAATACCAAGGAGCACAATTGCTAGATCATATGGTAAGAGTACGTTTAGTTTTTAAAGAAACTACCAAACTGTCTTCCAAAGTAGCTGTACCATTTTGCGTTACACCCAGTATTGAATTAGACTTTCTGTTGGTCCATATCCTACCCAGCATTTGGTGGTGTTGGTGTTCTGGATTTGGCCATTCTAATAGGTATGTAGTGGCATCACGTTGTTGTTTTAATTTGTATTTCTGTGATGAACTGTTACGTGGAGCATATTATCATGTGCTTTTTTCCATCTACATATCTTCCTTGTTGAGGAGTCTGTCCAGGTCTTAGGCTTCTTTCTAAATAAATCGTTTCTTTTTTATTGTTCAGAGTACATTGTGTATGTTGGACAACACTCTTTTATCAAATATTTATTTTGCAAATATTTTCTCCCAGTCTGTGGCCTGTCTTATTCTCTTGACAATGTCTTTTGCAGAGCAGGAGGTTTTTTTTTTTTTTTTTTGGTTTGTTTGTTTTGTTTTGTTTTTTGTTTTGTTTGAGACGGAGTCTCGCTCTGTCGCTCAGGCTGGAGTGCAGTGGCGTGATCTCGGCTCACTGCAAGCTCCGCCTTCCGGGTTCACGCCATTCTCCTGCCTCAGCCTCCTGAGTAGCTGGGACTATAGGCGCCCGCCACCACGCCTGGCTAATTTTTTCTATTTTTAGTAGAAACGGGGTTTCGCCGTGTTAGCCAGGCTGGTCGCTATCTCCTGACCTCGTGATCCGACCGCCTCAGCCTCCCAAAGTGCTGGGATTACAGGCATGAGCCACCGCGCCCGGCCAGGAGTATTTTTTGTTTTGTTTTGTTTTGTTTTTTGTTTTTTGAGACGAAGTTTCGTTCTTGTCGCCCAGGCTGGAGTGCAATGGCGCGATCTCCGCTCAAGGCAACCTCCGCCTCCTGGGTTCAAGCGATTCTCCTGCCTCAGCCTCCTGAGTAGCTGGGATTACAGGCTTGCGCCACCATGCCCAGCTAATTTTGTATTTTTTAGTAGAGACTGGGTTTCTCCATGTTGGTCAGGCTGGTCTCGAACTCCCGACCTCAGGTGATCCGCCCACCTCGGCCTCTCAAAGTGCTGGGATTACAGGTGTGAGCCACCGCACCCGGCCATGGAGTTTTTAATTTAATTGAAGTCCGGATTTTCAATTCATTCTTTTTTTTATGATTTTTTTATTATTATACTTTAATCAATTCATTCTTTTATGTATTGTGCTTTTGATGTTATATCTAAAATGTCATTGCCAAACTCAAGATCATCTGGACTTTCTCTGATGATCTAGGAGTATATAGTTTTGCATTTTACATTTGTGTATGTGATCCATTTTGAGTTATTTCTTTTGAAGAGTATGAGGTCTATGTCTAGATTATTGTTATTTTGCAAGTGGTTGCCCAGTTGTTATAGTATCATTTGGTGAAAAAAGTATCTTGGCTTCCATTATATTGCCTTTATCAATTCAAAGGCCAAATATAGACCCATATAATATAGTTACAAAACTTATATTTTTGCAAAACTTATCCAACTTTTGCAAAGATTATGTCAGTGAAAAGAAAAACTCATCCAACCATACACTTACATGGGTACTTTTTATAGTATATAAATTACACCTCAATAAAACAGATTTTTTAAGTAAAAAACAAAGAAAGAAACAGTTTATCGATAACCACAGAACAACTTTGGATTTCAATTAAGATTTTGTTGAATATATAGACTAAGTTTGGAAAGACTGACATCTTGACAATATTGAGCCTTCTTACCCATGAACATGAAATATCTCTCCATTATTTATTTCTTGGATTTCTTTCATCAGAATTTTGTAGTTTTCCTCATAAAGATCTTATACACATTTTGTTAAATTTATACCTATATAGTTCATTTTGGGGGTGCTACTGCAAATGGTATTGTGTTTTTAACTTCAAATGCCACTTACTCATTTCTAGTATATAGGAAAGTGATTAGCTTTTATATATTAACCTTCTATCCTGCAACCTTGTTATAATTGTTTATTAGTTCTAGGAGTTTGTTATTGTTGTTTTTGTTGATCTTCTACATAGATGACCATGGCATCTGTGAACAAAGTTTTATTTCTTCCTTTCCAATCATTATATCTTTTGTTTCCTTTTGTTGTCTTACTGCCTTAGTGAGAACATCCAGTATGATGGTAAAAAAGAGTGGTGAGTTGGGACGTTCTTGCCTTGTTCCTGATCTTAGTGGGAAAGATTGTAGTTTTGCATTATTAAGTATGATGTTAGCAATAGAGTTTTTGTACATGTTTTTATTAAATTTAGGAAGTCCCCCTCTATTCCTAATTTGCTGACCATTTTTACCAGACTGCATATTGGATTTTGTCAAATGCTTTTTCTGCATCTATTGACATGACCATGTAATTTTTCTTCTTTAGCCTGCTGATGTGGTCAATTACATTAATTGATTTTTTAACACTAAATCATCTTCATATACATGCAATAAATCCCACTTGGTGTGGTATGTAATTCTTTTTGCACATTGTTGGATCCAATTTGCTAATATTTTGTTAATGATTTTTGCATATGTGTTCATGAGAGATATTGGCTGGTAGTTTCCTGTTCTTGTCATTTTCTTCTCTGGTTTTGGTATTACAGTAATGCTGGTCTTAGAGTATGACTTAGGGAGTAACCTCACTGCTTCTATCTTCTAAAAGAGGTCATAGAACAATAGCATAATTTCTTCTTTAAATGTCTAGTAGAATTCACCTGTGAACTCATCTGGGCCTGATGCTGTCTGTTTATGAAGGGTATTAATTATTGATTGAATTTCCTTCATAAACATGGGATTATAAATATAATAAATATAAGGATGTAAAGATTAAATAAAGGGATGCAAGAATAGTTCAATATATGCAAACCCAACAATGCAATACATCATATTAACAGAATGAAGGATAAAAACCATGTGATCATTTCAACTGATGCTGAGAAATCATTTGATACAATTCTACACCCTTCCATGATAAGAATCCTCTAAAAATTGGGTAAAGAAGAAACATACTTCAACGTTAAGAAAAGCCATATAATACAGACTCACAGCTAGTATTATACTAAATGAAGATAAATGGAAAGCCTTTCTTGTAAGATCTGGAATACAACAAGGATGCACACTTTCACCACTGAACTAGCTAGAGTAATAGGAAAAGAGAAGGAAATAAAGGACATCCAAATTGGTAAGGAAAAAGTTATGCGTGTTTGCAATTGATATAATCTTATGTTAGAAAAAACCTAAAGACTCCAACTGATAAACAAATTCAGTAAAGTTGTAGAATATAAAATTAGCATACAAAATCAGTAGCATTTCTATATGCCAACAGCAAATAAACTGAAAAAGAAATCAAGAAAGTATTCCATTTACAGTAGCCCCAAATAAAATAAATACCTAAGATTAATTTAACCAAAGAAGTGAAATAGCTATACAATAAAAATTATAAAACATTGAAAGAAGCTGAAGAGTTCACACTAACAATGAAAAGATATGTCATGTTCATGCATTGGAAGAATCAATGTTGTTAAAGTGTACATGCTACCCAAAGCAATCTACATATTGAATGCAATCCTTATTAAATATCAATGACATTCTTCATATAGATAGAAAAAAAAATCCTAAAATGTATATGAAACCACAAAATACACAGAATAGCCAAAGCTATCCTGAACAGAAAGAGCAAAATGGAAGGAATCACATTACCAGACTTAAAATTATACTGCAGAGCCATGGTAACCAAAACAGAGTGGTATAGGCAGACACGTGGACCACTGAAATAAAATAAAGAACCCAGAAATAAATCCGTACATCTACAGTTAACTCATTTTTGACAAAGGTGCAAAGAACATATATTGGGGAAAGAATAGTCTCTTCAACAAATTGTGTTGGGAAAGCAGAATGAAACTCTCCTATCTGTCTGCATATACAAAAATCAGATCAAAATGGCTTAAAGAGTTAAATCTAAGACCTCAAACTATGAAACTACTAAAAGAAAACTTTGGGGAAACCCTTTAGGATGTTTGGGTGGGCAAAGATTTCTTGAGTAATACCCTACAAGCACAGGCAACCAAAGCAAAAATGGGCAATTGGGATCATATCAAATTAAAAAGCTTCTGCACAGCAAATGAAACAATCAACAGTTAAGAGACAACCCTTACAAAGGGTGAAAATATTTGCAAACTATCTATCTGATTAATAGCCAGAATGTATAAAGAGCTCAAACAGCTCTATTGGAAAAAATCTAATAATCTGATTTAAAAATAGGCAAAAGATCTGAATAGATATTTTTTCAAAAGAAGACACAAATAGGAAACAGATACATTAAGAGGTGCTCAACATCACTGATCATCAGAGAAATGCAAATCAAAACTACAATGAGATACCACCTCACTCCAGTTAAAATGGCTTATATCCAAAAGACAGGCAATAACAAATGCTGGTGAGGGTGTGGAGAAACAGAAACCCTTGTACCCTGTTGGTGGAAATGCAAATTATCACAACCACTGTGGAGAACAGTTCAGAGGTTCCTAAAGAAACTGAAAAAAAAAAAAAAGCTATCATGTGATCCAGCAATCCCATTGGTGGGTGTAAACCCGAAAGAAAGGACATCGGTATATCAAAGAGATATCTGCACTCCTATGTTTATTGCAGCACTCTTCACAATAGCCAAGATTTTGGGGCAACAAGTGTCCATCAACAAAAGAATGAATAAAGGGAATGTGGTATGTATACACAATTGAGAACTATTCAGCCATAACAAAGAATGAGATCCTGTCATTTGCAACAACATGGATGGAACTGGAAGTCATTATGTTAAAAAAATAAGCCAGGCACAAAAAGACAAATTTCACATATTCTCACTTATTTGTGGGAGGTAAAAATTAAAACTATGGAATTCATTAGGATATAGAGTAGAATGATAGTTATCAGAGGCTGGGATGGGTAGTAGGGTGTAGTGGGGATGGTAAATGGTTACCAAAATATAGTTAGATAGAATGAATAAGAACAATTATTTGATAGCACAACAGGGTTACTACAGTCAACAATAGTTTTTGTACATTTAAAAGTAACTAATACGGAATAATTGGATGATAACACAAAGCAAAGATAAATGGTTGAGGTGATGGATATCTCATTTACTCTGAAGTATTGTACATTGTATGCCTGTATCAAAATATCTCATACATCTTGTAAACATGCACCTACTACGTACTCACAAACATTAAAAATAAAAAATTTAAAAACAAAAATAATAAATAAGTATAGGGAGGATAAGCATACTTTCTTATGTATAATCAAAATAATCGAGACAGTATACAATACTAAAAGGAAATGAACCGTGCTTAAAAACAACCTAATTTCATTCCTTCAGTTAGCTTGTCCGTGCCATTTGGTTCTGGTGGAAGGGACCAAATAAAAGCTTCCAGTTTCCTACCAATAACTCAAGAAATCATTAGTCCTATAACACAAAGTGATGTGAAGAAGTCTACTTTTACTGCTGGACCACCTTGATGGAATGCAGAGAAAACACAGTAAGAAGTTAGAAAAAATCTGTAGTTTGCTAGAAAGCATTTTCGTTTAAATGTCATGCTCCTCTTCTCTTATTTGTGATTATTTCTTAGTTGGTCATTCATTATCCATGCTTTCCTTTATACTGCTTTGTCTACTTTTAAAGTGTGTCAGATCCATAGGCAGAATCAGATATATCCTTGTGAAAACAGCCTAGCAAAAGCTTCAAAGAATTTGAACACCTAAGACATTTAATAAGGGATGCTTTAAGTATTCTATGTGACAGTATAGTTTACATCTATGAGTACTGTGTGTTATTGCTGTATCTGAATATGATAAGATTCAGCTACAGGTAATTTTTAAAAAAATAAGTATACATTTCATTAGTAATCTATGAGTTTTAAACACCTGCAGTTTCCTTAGTTAATTACTAAGCCCATTCAACACATCCGGCTTTGTGTTAATCAATAGTTATTTGATTACGATGTTTTCCCTTTTATGCTAATTAGGATTTTAAGACTATAAAATTGTGCTACCTTTGTGATTCATGCTGGTACTAATGTGTTACATTTATAGTTTGGTGTACTTATAAATCATGCATGCATATGCATGTATGCACACATTTTACCTAATTTACACAAAACAATTTTTTTTGTGTGTGTTTTTTGTTAAATTTACCACCTGGGAAGAATATATGCTTATTTTTCAACTTAGGTAGAAAAAGATTTCTTTTTTCAGAAAAATAATAAATGTTGTTTTAATGTGATAGGATTTTTAAAAAACCATATAATTATTTTAGTTATTCCATTTTTGAAGCATAGCTCAATAAATAGAACAAAATTGTTATTTTTGACCTATGGATGCGGCAGCTGATGTGGTTTTGAATCCTCTGCAAAATAAGACATTTTTCTTAATTGCTTCCTTTGCTGAAATAATTACCAAGGCTGGAAACAGTTCTGATTAATTGCAAAGTTGAAGATGGTAAAAACCTCTCTGGCAGGTTCTTATTTGTCACCACCAATCTCAAGTTGTTGACTAACCATCTAGGATGGCTGTAGGAGACAGCCTCTTGTGATCTGGAAGTTTCAGAGACAATGATTCAAATACAACTCCCTGGGTGGATTTTCACTGTAGCCATGAGATGTTTGTTAGCCCATTCTTGTTGCCTGACTCTCCATTAGAGTCATGAGGGTTCCATACATATTTTGATGTGTCTGTGTGGGAAGGAGGGATGCTATTCACTTTGCTATGGGGGAGGGGATGAACTGAGATGAAACTCCCACATTTGCCCACTGTAGCTACATTTATTTTAAGAATATTGTCTCTCTTCATGTCTCCATGGACTCCTTGATTTGACGGTAAGTAATCATACCAATCTTGCAGATTCTTCATGCCAACATTAGCTGTATGCCTCTCACCTAAACAAAATTATTACTAACCAGAGAGTTCATGAGTGTATAAGGGCCAATGGCCACAAAGGACTTATCTAAATCATGAACATCATTTTGTAGTATTCCTATTTAATTTGTTGGGAGGAATGATAATGAGGGTTATTTCATTCTTCAAAATTTTTAAATTCATGGCTGCATCATGGAGGTATCTTTCGTAGTGTTTTAAGGAGCCCAGAGGGCTTCCAAGCCACTACTTAATTCATTAGAAAATGAATGATTTTATTGTTACTGGCAAAGATTAATCTCAACAACTTTAATTCCCTTAAATGAAGCAAGGCACTTTTAGCTTTTCTTTAATTAAAGTTGAATTTGAAATTTTCCAAACAATATTTACATTCTTTTAAATTTTCAGATCATGGGGAGACCATTTCTTCTATGAGGCACTGGTCAATTTCTGGTTGTTCTCCTTACTGATAGTGGCTAATCTTAAAACATCCTCTTTTCTCCCCAAAATTAGACTTAGCTATGCTTTCCATAAACACCTAGATGAATACAAATATTCTTATCCAAAGTGGAAAAGCTCTTCCCTTTCACAGACCTGTCTCTAGCCATGAAACAACTCTTCTATCATAAGTTAGGATTATATCCACAGGGACACTTGCCAGGTGGAATATTCAAGAGACGATGAATAGATTATTATGGCTACATGTTTCAAGGTGTCTGAAGTGACAACAGTTGAGGCCACAACCATTGTCTATGTTCTGCCCTATTTCACCTTTAAATAACACACAAGGAGTCTTCAAATGACGTAGGTTTCCTCCTTATGAATGTAATAATCTTCCCACATAGAGATCATTATAAATTGAAAAATCTCACTAGGTTATCAAGATCTCTAAGAATGAATGCATATTTTTTTTCTTGCTCATATCTACAATACAAAGGCAATTTACAGTCATTGTTCTCTACTCTAAGGCAACATTTGTCTGAAGAAGGACTTATAGTGCACAAAGCCAGCAGTTGTACCACAGACCCAGTGAGTGAGACTTAAGAAGCACAGTTTGGCTGGTGTTCTAATCATAGTCTCATCGTTAAGAGGAAAAAAAGCATCTCAGTTTGCCTAGTAAGCTGTTGCCTGAATTTTAAACTTGAATCAAAGGAGAATTGAAATAGTAGAATTTGCACTCTTTATATATCCTTGAGGAGTTTAATTTTCATTTACCTGCTTAACATTCTCTAATTTCAGGCCAAGCACAAAGTAGCAGTATGATAATACCTTAGGCAAGTTACAAAAATTTCAATTTAAAACTCTCATAGTTTTCTTATATTTTAGAATTGAGGCAGTCTTCAGCAAAGTATTATGCTATCTGGTATATTTGGCTCTATTTGGGGAAAGTCATATTGTAAATTTCCGGCTTCTATATGTGACTCTGCTACAGGGATATTTTACTCCTGGACAGACGGGGCTACGTAAAAAGTAATGAATAGAGTAGCATGTGTGACATAAATTTTATAAGGGCAAAGATTTTCCTAGCTATTGCCTCTCCACTGTTTCACACTATCTCAGAGGTCAGTATATGCTCTTACGTGGCTCTCTATAAAGACCCATGAAGTAAGCGATGCGGCAGATGCATAATATCGACCACATGTTGTTCAAGTAAGTCTGGACTGTAATTGCAAAAACTCCAAAGTACAGTTAAGTGAAAGGGTGCTGAAAACATATCAGCCACCTCTTCTATGAACAAGTTAATGTGCAAGTTAACTTGAAGAAGAACAATTTCCCTCTTATTCTCAACTCCTCTCCTTGGTTCAGGATCAAAATAGTAGCTTCTTCTGGAGCCCTCCAACAAATGGAACCAATTTGCAGTAAGAGGCCATATAACTTGATGGCTTGAGTCAGTCATCATTGCCTTTGGAGAATATGCTATAGAAAAAAGTTTTCAAGGAGGAAAAAGGGAATAAATATTGCCATTGTTAGCTTAGTCAGAAAGACTGACTACCTGGGCACAGGAGAAAAGAGAATTTTATAACATTCAATAAACCTGGAATCCATGGGTCGGATCCATGCATTATAAACAATTAACAAAAAACAGAATTCAAATTATGAAATCATAATTCCATTGGGAATTTTGACAGATATTTAATAATTCATGGTATTGTTTGGGCATTTATTTTACTCATGACCATGAATTCTGCTCTGAAATTCAGAGAGTTGTAATAGAATGTACCACACACAATGCATATTTATTTATTAACATTTAGAAATGAATATGTTTCTGTAATTTAATGTAAATGTAAAAACGTGTTAAGGTAATCATCATAAAATACCAGGAATTATTACTGAAGGCATTCTGGACTATTTATATAATTATTCTCAATATTAAAAAACGTTCTAACTTGGGATGTATGAATTATAGCTTCTTATTTTTATAAATACTTCATTTTGACACAATCCTACATAAAATGAAGGCTTTTGTTTAGTGTCTATATCTGAATTGTGATAATTCTTGCATCTGATAGAAATATCGGCTCGGCGCAGTGGCTCACGCCTGTAATTCCAGCACTTTGGCAGGTGGAGGCGGGCGGATCACAAGGCCAGGAGTTCAAGACCATCCTGTCTAACACGATGAAACCTCGTCTCTACTGAAAATACAAAAAAATTAGCCAGGCGTGGTAGCGAGAGCCTGTAGTCCCAGCTACTCGGGAGGCTGAGGCAGGAGAATGGCGTGAACCCGGAAGGCGGAGCTTGCAGTGAACCGAGATCTCGCCGCTGCACTCCAGCCTGGATGTCAGAGCAAGACTCTGTCTCAAAAAAAAAAAAAAAAGAAAGAAAGAAAAAAGAAATGTATAAATGTATGCAGAAGATTACAGGAAATGTTAACCAACTTATGGCATTAGTGTTGGTGATAGTTATGACTTACCTGTCAGGCATAGTATAAGACAAATGGATTATTTGATGAAAATCAATTCAGAACAAAGCCATATGCTCAGAGGAAAAAGCCAAACAAAATCTCAGCTAATTACAGGACAATGATTTATAGGACTAGATCATGTCAGAACTTTTCAAAGCTTTTTATGGTGGGTTAAAATGTTGAGGCTAGTTCCCAAGAGAATATAACCAGGGTTCTGGTCAACACAAATTTAGCATCAAGAAAAGCGTCCATTTTTGGTAGATTAGTTTCTTATGGTTCCCAGATTTTTAATGAAGTAATGGGTCACAAAAATTATGAGGACCATTCTATGCCTAATAGCTCCCTGGGAAATAATCACAATACTCTACTCTTTTTGGACTTATGAGATGAGAGTGGCAGCAACAGTGCTTCCCCAGTGACATTTGTCTATTGTTCTTGTTAAGCTTTGGTCAGCAGTCCTGAGCCAGGCCATAGTCAACCACACACCTGCTTTTATCCACTAATGTGAGCCCTGCTTTGTAAAGAGAGTTTACTATGAACTCAGCATCCCAGTGCACCAAGAAACAGAACCCTAATCAATGGAGAAACTACCATTGGCACAACAATATGTCTCCTTATTACTCTTTGGACCTTTCCACACTGTAGTGTAATTTATCTTTTCATAGCCTGTGTTGCCCGCTGATTTTACATCTCTCAAGAACTAGCATGAAATCATCTATTTATGTGTGATGCCTACCACAGGGTCAGATATATAATGAGCAGGTAATAAATATTTATTGAATGAATTATTTGGTCTTAAATAAAACAACATGTATACTTTAAAATAAAATGATCAATTCCACATATATTAAAGAGTTAAACATAAAATGTAAACTATAAAAGAATTAGAGAAAACTGAAATGAATATCTTAGAGTGAGGAAGTACATTATAAACAAAAAAGTAAAGGAATATAGCAAAGAAAATGGTTAAAAATAGATATAAATTTGCTGTAGATGACAGCCAATGAGAATTGACATTGGAATCAAGAATTGGTTTCTTCCTAGTCTGTGTTCTGCTAAGCTACTTTGAAAAAATGGTTTTACCACAATTGAATATTTTCAATGATGTGTTAAAAAGAACAATATTCATATAAATAATACTGTGTTTACACAGATAAATTAGTTTAATAAATTAAGGAAAAATGATACATGAATTAGCAAGGTGAATTGAAATGTATTTTAGAAAATCATCAACAAATAATGATTTGACTATAATTCTTGGAATTTAGTCAATTAACCTGGTGTCCCTTAGATGTGATTCTGGAAACAAAGTACTGGGGAATTACATACTATTAAATATGTACAGTTAACTTCACAGTTATATAATAAATAATCCTTCTGTTTATCTCAGCCTTTACTGATAAGGTTGTTTTACAAATAGTATGCCATATGATATGGTTTGGCTGTGCCCCCACCCAAATCTCAACTTGAATTGTAACTCCCAGAATTCCCACGTGTTGTGGGAGGGACCCAGTGGGAGGTAATTGAATCATGGGGGCTCGTCTTTCTCATGCTATTCTCGTGATGGTGAATAAGTCTCATGAGATCTGATAGGTTTATTAGGGGTTTCCACTTTTTCTTCCTCATTCTCTCTTGCCACCACCATGTAAGAAGTGCCTTTCATGCTCCACCATGATTGTGAGAATTTCCCTAGCCACATGGAACTGTAAGTCCAATTAAACCTCTTTCTTTTGTAAATTGCCCAGTCTCAGGTATGTCTTTATCAGCAGTGTGAGAATGGACTAATACACCATACTAACCAAGTAATTTACCTATGGTTAAGGACGCTAAGAAATAATCTAAAGGCAGTCATGTTCTCAAAAAGCCATATACTCTATTCTTACTTACACCTATAATTTTTGCCATCTGATTCACCGTCACAAAGATTTTTTGGGAATTATTGTCTAGTAAATTAAGAAGATTCAAAAATCTATTCATAAGGTTTATTTTCTATAGTCATACTGAAACAGACATACATAACAAATAATAAAACTAAATACTTGTTTAATAAGAATCTCAATATGTGCATATATTAATACTGGACACTTTCAAACATTAATTTGACCAATTTAGAATTCAAAATTAGCACTTGATCAAATTAGCTGGATAATGATTATTCATTACTTGCTACTGTAAAAAAACCCTTAATTACAATAAAGCATATAAAACACAATAAGACACACAACTTTGGTTTTATTCAAAGTCTCCTGTGTTACAATACCAGTCTTATAGGCAGAAGTCACTAATTGATGAAAGCAACACATAAAGCATAGGTAGACATAAAAAAAGTCACCTTCCAAATTTGAGAAGCTTAATATGTTATAGTTAATATCCTGATACTTGTAGGAAAATGAGTGAAGTAGTTCCAAAATATTAAAGAATACTTTAAATAGAAAATGAATATTCTTTCTATAAATAACTGTGACTATTCAGCAATAGAAGCCACATGATTACTTACTGAATTGTGACCTCTTCACACTCTACATTCTGGGTATGAAACTCTTTTCAGCTCTAGTCAAGCCCTTGTTTGCTATAACATTGATGCTACTTCTTGATCAAAAGCCCTTTCACACAGTAATTTTTAAGGTAGAATTGAAACTATGATAATTCAGTCATTGATGTAGCTGCTTTGGTAATTTAGGATATCAGGCACATCTTCAGTAACAAATGTTAATGTTTAGGTAAATTTTGGTTGGGTTTTTTTTTTTTTTTAAAGATACAGGGTCTTGCTATGTTGCCCAGGTTAGTCTTGAACTCCTGGCCTCAAGTGATCCTCCCACCTCATCTCATAAGTGCTGGGATTATAGATGTGAGCTACCATGGCTGGCAGTTTGGATTTCTTGAGAGATAATTCCTGACAGCTGTTATTCTCTAAGTTTTGTTTTGTTTGTTTTTTTTTTCTTCTCAGAATTCCAGTTTCCAGGTCAAAGGGAGAAACTCTGTATATCTATTAATGTTCTGATGCCAGCTCTTTAGAATGATATTAATCTCTCTGCCACAGATTCACATATTTTTTTAACCTACTTTAAAAATAAAGAACAAAAAGGATATAATGGCCCAATAGGAAACATCAAATTCTGATCATTTTGTTAATGTTCTCGCTAATATGTGTTCTATAAAGTTGCTCACTTTTATAACTAAGATGTCAGTGTCATGGGTTAATGATCCACATAGCTTCTAATGTACAACTGTCATGAATCCATTATCAGAAAAGGCTAATGAAGCACCCTAGCAGATAGATCAGAAATCTTGTAGGTGTAAATTAACCCCTATCCTTCACTGCTATATACAGTCTTACAGGTTTAAAGAACATTTATTCACATATATTATCATATTTGATTCTTAAAACCATTCTCTAAAGTTGGGATGACATGTATTATCATTTTCACTTGTTGGTAGGGCCTGGCAGGAAAGCATGGTGTCTTGTGTATCATTGACAAAAAAGGGCTGTGGAAAGGGGTGTCTTCTTATTGGGAGGTTCATTGACTGTGCAGCTACAGGAGGGACACCATGGAAGTAGAAAAGGAGGAACAGGATCTACACTCATTCAGTCAAAACAACCTTGAGGGATGTTCCATTTTTTAAATGAGGAATAAGTGTTTCAAGCAAATAGCAGTTCCATGGCAGGGATGGAAGGCAAACTTGCTCCAAGAATGCTGCCTTGCTCCCTGTTCTCTAAACACCCCTGTGCTAAGTGCCTTTATGTCATCTTCATAGCAGACAGGAAAGGTTGTTGCCACCCTGCTCCTTTTATGCCCCATCCCTGCATGGCCTTGTGCCTCAGAAAAGGTGACTCTACCCTCAGCTCCAGAGTGTCCCAACTGTTGGTCTAAGGGTAAACCTATTATCCCATTAGGTGACTTCTTCAGGAATTGGCTTGAAATCCAACTCCCACCAGGCAGCAATTTAATTAAATCCACATCTAAGGCAGTGCCATAATTTCTTCTTGACATTGTCACAATAACATAACAATGACAACAACAACTAATGTATTTGTAGCACTTACAGTGTGACAGACACAGTTTTTAGCACTTTATGTATCTCAACTTAACCCTCACAACACCCACGGCATAGATAATATCATTATGTTGACCTTGCAGATGAGGAAACTGAGGTACTGAGATATGAACCCTTGGAAATGATGCAGTCTTCCTGTTTCCAGTCCTGCACCAACCCTGGAAGGCTGTCATTCTCAGTTACATTTGAATATATTTAGGGTCAATAAGTTTAAATAGCTTGCTTTAATTGATAGCCCACAAGAAGCAGAGAAGCTAAACTGATATGGTAAAACAGAGACATGGGAAGAACCTAGGTTTTTTATGACATTATCACATTAGTCAACCTGGACACTGGCCCTACTTCTGGACTTTGTGATGTGCCCTTGATATGGTTTCGATTTGTGTCCCCACCCAAATCTCATATTGAACTGTAATCTCCAATGTTGGAGGAGGGTCTTCATGGGAGGTTACTGGATCATGGGGGTGGACTTCCCTCTTGCTGTTCTTGTGATAGTAAGTTCTCCTGAGATTTGGTTGTTTAAAAGTGTATAGCACCTCCTACTTCTCTCTCTCTCCTCTGCTGCCATTTGATAATGTACCTGCTTCCCCATTACCTTTCACCATGATTGAAAGTCTCCTGAGGCCTCCCCACCCATGCTATCTGTACAGCCTGCAGAACTGTGAGCTAATTCAACCTCTTTTCTTTAAAAATTACAGTCTCAGGTCTTTATAGCAGTGCAAGAATTAACTAAACAAACAGCACTGTTAACGACCTTAATGTTGGAGGCAGTTTGTGTCAGAGTCTCTGATACTTGTAGCATAAAGTTTTGCAAGTGATCCAAGCATCGTATTTTAGCACAAGCTGTGAATGCAGGTGCTTGTGTTTGAATTTTGGCCTTGTGATCTTTGGATCATTTGTAAAAAAAGAAAAATTGCACCTATTTCATACTTGTAGTGAGGCTCAAATAGTATAATACACATGAAACACTTAGAACAGTGCCCTAAACATAGCTTGTATTCATTAAATATTAACTATTGTTAACATGACTATCTTATTCTTTTATTTTTTATATTAAGCCTTGGTATTTTTCTAATCTATAAAATGTGAAGAACAATAATGTATAGGGCTATTTTGAGGATTAAATGGAACAACCCATATAAAGTGTTTAGCAGATTTTCTGGCTTTTAGAAAGTGCTCAATAGGTATTAGCTACTTTATTTCCTATTAATTTTTAATTTTAATAAATAACATACATATGATATAAAAGATCAAATAAATACAAAGATTTATAGCTAAGGAAAGCAGTCTCCTGTATTTTTTTTCTTTTTTATTTCAATGAAGTCCCCTCTATTTTTGAGTTAGGTACCCTAGTATGTTATTTTACTTTTTAAAAATATCATATACATTAAAAATAATGCTGTCATCCTTTAAAGATTTACACTTCAATAAACTTATCTGAATATAAATCTTATACTTTTTAAAATAAATCAGAACCAATTACAGTCTGTGAAACTGTAACATAAAAAAGTCATACTCTTGTACAAGCAATGATTTATTTCTGAAATGAAAAATGGAGAGGTATGGCAAATTATATTGCCTGCTGATCCATAAACTTTTATAGATCAAACATCCAATACAAAAATTATGTTACATCTCTAATGTTACATCCTTAAGGAAATATTATACTATCTGGATAAATTGAATCTGATCTATCACAATCTAGTGGTTTTATATAATTCTGGTTGAAAAAACTAATAATAAAAGCAACCTGCTTCTAACCAAATTCCAAATACATTACAATTAGCTTTATAGCTTCCTCAGAAACCTAATGAAATTTATACAGAAGCAATAAACTGAAACTCCATTTGCATTATTAAATTTAGTAATAGAATGTGAGAGTCTATATATCAAAGTTCTATTTAGTGACACATAAACCATAGAAATGTTTACTTCAATCTGTTCTTGATTTGAGAAATAACAAGTCTCAATATATAAAAATTTATTGAAGGGACATTTTTACTAATTGAATGATGTCCAGTTTATAATAGACATGCTGTATAACAAAACGCAAACATTAATCTTGGTGTTTATTAGTGACGTTGTTGCTCAATAAGTGTTTGTTGGATAGATAAGAACACAGGGATAGATAAAATGCTCACTCAAATTATTATTAACTTTTTGAAATATAGATTTTTTAAACTGATGAAGTTATCTATATGTTGCATTACTGGAAGAGGAAAGAGACATTTAATTTTACTAATTTGTTAAAGGCATAAATCTGTAGCATGTGCAAATGCCGTAGTTCTACGTTTTGGATGTATTTAAAATATTCATTTATTCAATCCTACAAATACCAGGTAAGTGTCTACTATGTGCAAGCTTTTGTCATATGCTATGAGAGTCAAAAATAAAAACCAAGAAGCTGACAGCGGACCCCAAGTGTGTGTGCACCCTGGTGGGAGCCCTGCACCACCCAAGGTCTCCCTGCTCCTTACTCAGACCTCAGGTGCAAGCAATCCCAAAAGGACCCATAGACCCTCTGAAGGAAGCAGACTGCTCCTGCATGACCCAGGAGACACCCCAAATACTGTGAGTGCCCCCACTCTGGAGACAGGAAAGGGAAACTCTCCTCTACCGAACACACACTCCCACTGGAGAAGCTGAAGTTCTGTTTGTGGGAGAAGTTTCCGACTTTACTTGGAGCTGAGTCAGTTTAGAGAGCCAAGTGAAATACAGTGGTAGAGGGAGCAGCAGAAAAGCCCTGGGAACTGGCTGGGTCCCCTAGCAGGCCATTCCTGCCTGGCACCACAGGGATCTGTCAGGAGAGTGGCCAGGGAAGCAGGGAGTAAAATCCCACAGGGAGAAGGAAATCTCTAGTTGAGCTTTGTAACAATTTGAATGGGGTGAGAAACCTCCTGGCCAGAACTCAGGGGAGGGCACAAACCCAGTGTGCAGACTCCACAGGGAAGAACCAAGCCTTTTTCTTTCAAGGCTGAGAGGCGGGTAGTCTGGGGCAAGTTTTCAAGCCCTCTGCCTGGAAACAGACTCAGGGCTGTTGGCAGGGTGGTGCACGCTGGGAGTGAGACCAGCTCTTTGGTTTGTGTGGGAGCTGGGTGAGGCCTGTGATTGCTGGCTTTCCCCTACTTCCCTGATAAACTGCATGACTCAGCAGAGGCAGCCATAATCCTCCTAGGTACACAACTTCCGTGACCTGTGAATCTTACCCCCATCCTCCACAGCAGCCACAGCAAGACCTGCCCAAGGACAGTCTGAACTCAGACACACCTACCCCAACTCCCACCTGATGGTCCTTCCCTACCCACCCTGGTGGCAGAAGACAAAGGGCATATAATCTTGGGAGTTCTAGGGCCCTGCCCACTGCCAGTTCCTACCCATACTACCATAGCTGATATTCTCTGGAAAGTGCCACCTCCTGGCAGGAGGCCAACCAGCACAAAAATAGAGCATTAAACCACCAAAACTAAGAACCCTCGCAGAGTCCACTGAACCTCCCACCACCTCTACCAGAACAAGCACTGGTATCCATGGCTGAGAAACCCATAGATGGTTCACATCACAGGACTTTGTGCAGACAACCCCCAGTACCAGCCCAGAGCTGGGTAGACTTACTGGGTAGCTAGGCCCAGAAGAGAGACAAAAATCACTGCATTTCAGCTCACAGGAAGCCACATCCATAGGAAAAGGGGAAGAGTACTTCATCAAGGGAACACCCCGTGGGACAAAATAATCTGAACAACAGCCTTCAGCCCTAGACCTTCCCTCTTACAGAGCCTACCCAAATGAGAAGAGACCAGAAAACCAACCCTGGTAATATGAAAAACAAGGCTATTTAATGCTCCCAAAAAATCACACTAGTTCACCAGCAATGGATCCAAACCAAGAAGAAATTCATGATTTACCTGAAAAAGAATTCCGGAGGTTAGTTATTAAGCTAATCAGGGAGGGACCAGAGAAAGGTGAAGTCCAATGTAAGGAAATCCAAAAAATGATACAAGAAGTGAAGGGAGAAATATTCAAAGAAATAGATAGCTTAAAGAAAAAACAATAAATAATTCAGGAAACTTTGGATGCACTTTTAGAATTGCAAAATGCTCTGGAAAGTCTCAGCAATAGAACTGAACAAATAGAAGAAAGAAATTCAGAGCTCAAAGACAAGGTCTTCCAATTAACCCAATCCAACAAAGACAAAGAAAGAAAAATAAGAATATACAAACAAAGCCTCCAAGAAGTCTGGGATTATGTTAAATGACCAAACCTAAGAATAATCGGTGTTCCTGAGGAAAAAGAGAATTCTAAAAGCATGGAAAACATATTCGGGGGAGTAATCGAGGAAAACCTCCCCAGCCTTTCTAGAGACCTAGACATCCAAATACAAGAAGCACAAAGAACAATTGGGAAATTCATTGCAAAAAGATCTTTGCCTAGCACATTGTCATCAGGTTATCCAAAGTTGAGATGAAAGAAAGAATCTTAACAGCTGTGAGACAGAAGCACCAGGTAACCTATAAAGGAAAACCTGTCAGATTAACTGCAGATTTCTCGGCAGGAACCCTACAAGCTAGAAGAGGTTAGGGGCCTATCTTCAGCCTTCTCAAACAAAACAATTATCAGCCAAGAATTTTTTATCCAGCAAAACTAAGCATCCTATATGAAGGAAAGATACAGCCTTTTCAAACAAACAAATGCTGAAAGAATTTACCATTACCAAGCCACCACTACAAGAACTGCTGAAAGGAACAAATCTTGAAACCAATCTAGGAAACACATCAAAACAGAACCTCTTTAAAGCATAAATCACACAAGACCTGTCAAACAAAAATACAAGTTAAAAACAAAAAAGAAAAAGAAACAAAGTACACAGGCAATGAAGAGCATGATGAATACAACAATACCTCATACTTTAATACTAACATTGAATGTAAATGTCCTAAATGCTCCACTTAAAAGATACAGAACCACAGAATGGATAAGAACTCACCAACCAACTATCTGGTGCCTTAGGGAGACTCAAGTAACACATAAGGACTCACATAAACTTAAAATAAAGGGGTAGAAAAAGGCATTTCATGCAAATGGACACTAAAAGCGAGCAGGGGTAGCTATTCTTATATTAGGTAAAACAAACTTTAAAGCAATAGTGGTTAAGAGAAAAAGAGGGACATTATATAATGGTAAAAGGCCTTGTCCAACAGGAAAATATCAAAACCCTAAACATATATGCACCTAACACTGGAGTTCCCAAATTTGTAAAACAATTACTAATAGACCTAAGAAATGAGATAGACAGCAACAAATAATAGTGGAGGATTTCCATACTCCATGACAGCACTAGACAGGTCATCAAGACAGAAAGTCAACAAAGAAATAATGATTTAAACTACACCTTGGAACAAATGGACTTAACAGATATATACAGAAGATTCCATCCAACAACCACAGAATACACATTCCATTCAACAGCACATGGAACAATCTCCAAGATAGACCATATCATAGGCCATAAAATGAGCTTCAATAAATTTAAGAAAATGGAAATTATAACAAGCACTCTCTCAGACCACAGTGGAATGAAACTGGAAATCAACTCTAAAAGGAACCTTCAAAACAATGCAAATACATGGAAATTTAGTAATCTGATCCTGAATGAGCTTTGGGTCAAAAACAAAATCAAGATAGAAATGTAAAAATTCTTCCAGCTGAACAACAACAATGACACAACCTATCAAAAACTCTGGAATACAGCAAAGGCAGTGCTAAGAGGAAAGTTCATAGCCCTAAATGCCTACATCAAAAAGAATGAAAGAGCAAAAACTAACATTCCAAGGTCACAAATCAAGGAACTAGAGAAACAAGAGCAAACCAAATCCAAAACCAGCAGAAGAAAGGAAATAACAAAGATCAGAGCAGAACTAAATGAAATTGAAACAAAAAATAAATACAAAAGATAAATGAAACAAAATGTTGGTTCTTTGAAAGGATAAATAAAATTGAGAGACCATTAAAAAGATAAACCAAGAAAAGAAGAGAGAAAATCCAAATAACCTCACTAAAAAAAAAACGGTGGATATTACAACTGACACCACCGAAATACAAAAGGTAATTCAAGGCTACTATGAACACCTTTACACACATAAACTAGAAAACATAGAAGAGATGGATAAATTCCTGGAAAAATACAACCCTCCTAGCTTAAATCAGGAAGAATTGGATACACTGAACAGACAAATAACAAGCAGCGAGATTGAAATGGTAATTTAAAAATTACCAGCAAAGGAAAGTCCAGGACCAGATGGATTCACAGCTGAATTCTACCAGCCATTCAAAGAAGAATTGGACCAATCTTTTCGACACTATTCCACAAGATGGAGAAAGAAGGAATCCTGCCTAATTCATTCTGTGAAGCCAGCATCACCCTTATACTGAATCTAGGAAAGGACATAGCCAGAAAAGAAAACTACAGATTGATATCCTTGATGAACATGATGCTAAAATCCTTAATAAAACACTAGCTAACTGAATCCAACAACATATCAAAAAGATAATCCACCATGATCAAGTGGGTTTCACACCAGGGATGCAGGGATGGTTTAACACATGCAAGTTGATAAATAGGATACACCATGTAAACAGAATTAAAAATAAAAATCAAACAATCATCTCAATAGATGCAGAAGAAGCATTTGACATAGTCCAGCATCCCTTTATGATTATAACTCTCATCAAAATCTGCATACAAGGGACATACCTTAATGTAATAAAAGCCATCTATGGCAAACCCACAGCCAACATAATACTGAATGGGAAAAAGTTGAAAGCATTCCCTCTGGGAACTGGAACAAGACAAGGATGTCCACTCTCACCACTCCTCTTCAACATAGTACTGGAAGTCCTAGCCAGAGCAATCAGAGAAGAGAAAGAAATAAAAGGCATCCAAATTGGTAAAGAGGAAGTCAAACTGTCATTGTTTGCTGAGGATATGATCATTTACCTTGAAAACCCTAAGGACTCCTCCAGCAAGCTCCTAGAACTGATAAAAGAATTCAGCATAGTTTCCGGATACAAGATTCATGTACACAAATCAGTAGCTCTTCTATACATCAATAGTGACCAACTGGAGATTCAAATCAAGAAGTCAACCCTTTTACAATAGCTGCAAAAAAATAAAATAATTAGGAATATACCTAACTAAGGGGTTGAAGGACTTCTATGAGGAAAACTACAAAACACTGCTGAAAGAAATCATAGACAACATAAACAAATGGAAACACATCCCATGCTCATGGAAGGGTAGAATCAATGCTGTGAAAGTGGCCATACTGACAAAAGCAATATACAAATTCAATGCAATTCCCATCAAAATACCACATCATTCCTCACAGAATTAGATAAAACAGTTCTAAACTTCATATGGTACCAAAAAAGAGCCCGCATAGCCAAATCAAGACTAAGCAAAAAGAACAAATCTGGAGGCATCACACTACCTGACTCCAAACTATACTGTAAGGCCATAGTTACCAAAACAGTGTGGTACCAGTATAAAAATAGGCACATAGACCAATGGAACGGAATAGAGAACCCATAAATAAACCCAAATATGTACAGCCAACTGGTCTTTGACAAAACAAACAAAAACATGAAGTGGGGAAAGGACACCCTTTTCAACAAATGGTGCTCGGATAACTGGCTAGCCACATATAGGCAAATAAAACTGAATCCTCATTTCTCAGCTTATACAAAAATCAACTCAAGCTGGATTAGGGACTTAAACCTAAGACCTGAAACTATAAAAATTTTAGGAGATAACATTGGAAAAATCTTTCTAGACATTGGCTTCGGCGAGGATTTCATGATGGAGGACCCAAAAGCAAATGCATCAAAAACAAAGATAAATAGCTGGGACTTAATTAAACTAAAGATCTTTTGCATAGCAAAAGGAACAGTCAGCAGAGTTAACAGAAAACCCAAAGAGTGGGAGAAAATCTTCACAATCTATACATCTGAGAAAGGACCAATATCCAGAATCTACAATGAACTCAAACAAATCAGTAAGAAAAAAACAAAGAATCCTATCAAAAAGTGGGCTAAGGACATGGATAGACAATTCTCAAAAGATATACAAGTGGCCAACAAACATATGAAAAAATGCTCAACATCACTAATGATCAGGAAATGCAAATCAAAACCACAATGTGATACCACCTTACTCCTGCAAGAATGGCCATAATCAAAAAATCAAAAAACAGTAGATGTTGGTGTGAGTGTGGCAAACAGGAAACACTGCTACACTGATGGTGGGAATGTAAACTAGTACAGCCTCTATGGAAAACAGTGTGGAGATTCCTTAAATAACTAAAAGTAGAACTACCATTTTATTCAACAATCCCACTACTGGGTATGTACACAGAGGAAAACAAGTCATTATTTGAAAAAGATACTTGCACACACATATTTATAGCAGCACAATTCACAATTGCAAAATTGTGGATCCAACCAAAATGCTCATCAATCAATGAGTGGATAAGGAGACTGTGTTTTATATATATGTGCGTGTGTGTGTGTGTGTGTGTGTGTGTATGTATGATGGAATACTATGCAGCCATAAAAAGGGATTAATTAACAGCATTTGCAGTGACCTGGATGAGATTGGAGACTATTATTCTAAGTGAAGTAACTCAGGAATGGACACTCAAATGTCGTACGTTCTCACTGATATGTGGGAGCTAAGCTATGAGGATGCAAAGGCATAAGAATGATACAATGAACTTTGGGGACTTGGGGGAAGAGTGGGAGGGGAGCAAGGGATGAAAGACTACAAATATGGTGAAGTGTATACTGCTTGGGTGACGAGTGCACTAAAATTTCACAAATCACCACTAAAGAACTTACTCATATAACCAAATACCACCTGTATCCCAATAACTTATGGAAAAATAAAAATAATAAATAAGTAAATATTAAAAATATGCCATTTTAGTCTTTCATTAAGATAGATTACTGGGACATACTTACAAAAATGATAGCAAAGGGGTGTATATTCTTAAAAATATAAACCACAAGGATGGGGAAATCAGGAGCAGTAAAGGGCACAGTTTTGGAAACTATAAACGAATGAATGGAAACTGCCATCAGTAGGGAAGGGTAGGGACAAACCCAATTTACACTTGCAGAATCATTGAAAGTATCCATTACTTTTAGAATGAAGACGAAGGGAGTGGTTCTGAACTCTGGCAGCTTAGGTAGAATATGTCTGAGAACCAAATATATATCTGATGTTTCACTGCTGCATGTCCCTCCTCCCCTAAAAATCTGGAGATGTATTCACTAGAAAGGGAAAATAAGATCTTCAGCTGGGGAATGCTACACACAGTTGTGTGTATGTACCATACTGACAACATGGGGATTCATCATCAGATGCATACTGAATACTGAATGCAAACACCCCCAGCTCTTTCTTCTACTTGGAGCTGGCTTCTAGATCCCTTCATGTAGATAGAAATTAGAAGTCTTTCCTGGGTAATTTGATCCACTCTACAGCAGAAAAGATAAAGACAAAAACTATTGGGATTCCCCAATAAAATACTCACACAGGTCAACTTACAATGTAGCTCAGGGTGGAGAAGTCCCATCATGTGTTTATCAGGAGCAATCAGGCTTTAAATCCCTTACTTACAGGAATGCATAGAAAGTCAAAGATGAGAAAAAACTGTGGAAAAGCTCTTGCCATAAAGATCAAAACAAACAAACAAACAAACAACAAAATATCTAAAGCAACTTGGAGGAAACACTATGCAGGGAGAAAAATCAAAACAAAGCTATTTGTAATATGCAGAAACCATAAACAGGTTGCTTTAATGCAGAAAACTCAAACAACAACAAAATATATTCAATATCAGAAACATAAGTGCACAAGCAAAAAATTCAATAGAAAGATTAGAAGACAAAATTTTAAGAAACCTCTCTGAAAGTAGAGTAAAAAAATTAACAAATAGAAAGTAGAAAAGTCCAGAAATAGAAGAACGGTCCAGAATACCCAATATTTAAGTGATATAAATTCCCATCGAAAGGCAAAGGACACAAAATATGGAAGGGAAAAGATTATCAACAAATAATTTAAGAAAAGTTTCCAAAAAAAGTCATGAATTTCCAGAGAGGACTGGCTAAATGTCCAGCATGAGATGTCTTGCCTGTAAAGAGCCCCGCTTCCCCAGACTGTGCCAATTGCTAGGTCCAATGTTGTCTCTAAAGGGCTCTCATAATCCCTCGAATCAAACTATAATTCAGGGTCTCTGTTCAGTTGGTCTTCTCCTCATTAAACTCTCTCAGTTCCTCAAAATATGAAAGACTAAACTCTGAAATTCTTAGTGATAATTTAGTTGAAAAATAATAAAGTAGTATAAAGTGAAAGAGAAATTGTTCATAATCTCATATTTATGCAACTTTTTAGAACATTCATATCCATATCAAATATGACGTACCTTCAGTACTATCAACTTTTATAAAAAAGATGTTTTATGGTTCTGAGTTGTGCCAGGTATTGCCAGTAAAAAAAATGGGAGATTCTTAAAGCCTTTCATTCCATTTAACCAAATCATTGTTCTCAGCAACAAATGAGCCATTCAATAAGTTCTCAAGGACTTTCAGACACTTTGGCGTTGGATTTAAAGTAAAACCCTTCCTAAAGAAAACACAAATAAGTAGTAAGGATAATCCTGTTTAACTTCTTAGATTCCTTCTATTAATCATTTATTCACTCAACAATTATTTAGTTATTACATAATTTTGCAAGTTATGCTCTAGCTGCCAACACTATCAAGAAAGAAAAGGGAATTCTTGGCCAAGATGGTGGTTGCACAAATATGCTCTGGTTCTTTCCTCAAATGTCATTGAAATGTAAATAAGAGTTTTAAGAAAAGTTTATAAGCTTGCAAGGAGGAATCCTGGCTTTTGTTCCAGGTGGAAATCTAGAAGACTCTCTTTGGGATATCTGACCAGCTGGAGAGCCAAGCCAAATCTGTCATCTTACTATGAAGGAGACTGGCAATAAGACTCACAGCATGTATTAAGAGCTTTTGAGCAATTCCTATCCCAACTTTTACATTTGAGCCTACAACTAAGAATTGTTAGACATTTGAGTAAAGCCACTAAAATGGGGAACAGAGACCACAACAAACAGGAAGAAACATACAAAGTACTTGAAAGAAACAGACACCCTAATGATGAAGATAGCTCTCCTTCTCTAGAAAAAAGGACTATTGTTCATATCTGCAGAAAGCCAAGATAAATATTATAACTACGGAGCAGGATTAAAATACTATAAAAAGGGAAAATTTAGGCAGAAAAAAAGATCTTTTAGGTATGAAACATATTGTAATGTAAACTAAAATCTCATTTAGAAAGTTCAGAAAATACAGTTAAAAAATCTTCTAAAAGATATATTATTTTAAAAGATGAAAATAAGGAAGAAAAGATAAGAAAATTAAACATTCAACCAGGGAAGATGGGTAACCAAATATGGATGTTCCTGGAACAGAGGAAGGGAACTGAATGAGCAATAAAATATTTTGAGACCATTTCTCAAATCAATTATCATAAGTTGACATATTGAAAGAGTCTATGGAGTAACCAGCACAGTGGATGAAAATGGACCAATATCCAATCAAGTCATCCAGAAATTTTACAGTATATGAACAGAGAGCAAATGCTACAAGCTTCAGGGTAGGGTAACAGTCATAAACAAAAGATTAGGATATAAATTGGCTTTGACTTTCTTACCAGTGATACTGGGTGCTAAAGAATATAGAAAGAATATAATGAAACAATGATGTTATGCCCAGCATTTTACACCTAGACAAATAATAGATCAAGTGCGTAGCTTAAATAAAAATACATTAAACATAAAAGTCTCAACAAATGTACTTCCTGTGCACACCAAGATGTGCGCCACTAAATGAGAGAGAAAACCAAGCAAGAGGGAGACAGGAAATCCCCAGGATGTTTCCACAGGGAGATTTCTGAATGAGAGCTGGGCACATAGCTTAACAAATCCAGATTGCATTACCGCAAAAGATTTTAGGAGGGAGTTCTCAAGAAATGAAATTGGCAATTAACTTCTAAGTAATTAGTAATTAAATTGGAATAAAATTGGTTAAATAGCTGATATATTTAAATGTTTTGAGATTTTTTTTAGGCAATTTGTGGGGAGTTGGGGAATAATTTAATGGTACATACAGGAAAATATGTAGAAGCCTAGATTTAATAATTATCTTGCTAAAATGTTCTGTTGATCTTAAAAATCTAAATAGATAATAATATTGTTAAAACAAAAATGAGAATTTGCTTCAGAGAATATCCAGTGAAAGATGACCAAAAACAGTGAATATCATAAGATTAAGCAGTGCTATTACTTAGTTAACTGTGGCTTTAGGTAATATATTTTTAATATATTAAAGTAATGAATGTATGTACTGCTAGCAGGGTACAGGTAATTAAATTTATTAGTAATGATATGGAATAATATTTCTCTTTCCCAACCCCCACCCATAAGGAGCTATTTTGGAATATATTACTCTAATAGTGCTCATTCCCACGATGCTACAGAATGAAAGGAATGACATATGGGTGTAAACGGAGGCGATCATTAATGCTGACAATTTGATTCAGTGCAGCATAATTCCCTGTGGGTTTTATTTTTAATCCTTCTATTATTATATGGCTTCATTGACATTTACATTGACATGTTGTATATGTGGTCATAATATTTCTACAGAAGGAATCTTAAATTTAATCTAGGAATCCAAGTGAAACCAAACAAACTTTCCTAGAACAAAGTTCTGGAAACTAAACCTTAAATGTTTCTAAGTAGGTTCTACAACAACAGAACTATTTGAGATAAAATTAAAATCAAGCCATCTAGAATTTTTCAAAAATAGATCTGTGAGTAAGGATAGCATGTTGGTGACATAATTTACAAGAGTGGTTAAAATGTAGTGCTAGTCTCCAGCCTCTAAACTTCAAATTTGAAACCATCTAGAAAACCACATAAACGATGTTTACTTTAGTCATTGGTATTTACCCTTGGTAATACAAGTACAATAATTATTAATTTGATCAGGAAACAAATTTTCCACAGAAATTTTGTCTTTCTATAATATGTGCATAAGAATCTAACGTAGATAAGAATCTAACTTTCAAGATTGTAATAACCAAACATATGCTTCTGTAACGTCCATAATCTCCATATTAAAATATTTTTCCAATGCCTTTGACCCCATCTCAGTTTTTTAAACATTATAATTTTGTATTCTCCTGTCTTAAACTGGATACTTTCTGAGTGGAATGATACCAAAAATATTGGTTTAGAAGTTGTATATTTATGTCAAATATAATACACAGCTGACATACTCAAATTCTTCAAATGAGCATATGCCACTGTAGAAGAATTGAGAATTACAGAAATTTATTTGATACTATATATTTACCCGACTTCGAACATCCTTTGGTTGCAGGTCAAGTGTGAAGACACTGTGGGAACGATCTATAATCCAGATATGAGGACGAGAGTATAAAGAACTAAATCAAGCCACGAAGGATGGAAACGATACATAACGCGCACACAAGGGCAGGTGGCTACTGTTAGCCGCTGGGGAGCCCTAGCGCAATTCGAGGAAAAAGACGCCCCCAGTGGACAGATGCCGCACTGCGCATTCTGAGTATATGGGGTTAAGTGGAGCGCAGGTGGACTTCAGCCCCCGGAGTTCGCGCTTTGGAATTGCAGCAGAAATGTCAGTTCCAAATGGCCATGCAAGAGAGGCTTCAAATAAGAGGTGAAATCTGAGATTTTGAAGAATGTGCAGCTCCTCGGTTGGGAGAGAAGCCTGGGAAATGTTTGTTTTTCCCTCTGGCTCATTGCCAAATGATGGAAACAGGGTTCCAGAGACCCCTTCTGAAAAGAGCTATTTGAATAGCTGAGGTGATTGTATACTTCACATCATTTTTTTCACATATAATTCTGTTGCATAGCACTCTAGCGACCCCATTTACTCAATACTGAAAATAGGATTTTACTTTAATTTCAACATAAACTGAGCGCAGGAGGGATCGTTAGTCACTGGCCTGCGAGGATACTTCCTTGCTTGATGTTTCACTGCCTGCCACGTCTTTCAGCTGTCTGGTCATTTTAAGGACCCCTTGTGCTCTCACAACCCATAAAACTTGTAATGACTAAATTTGAGATTTTTCTAATTGAGAGTTACAAAGCGTGACTAAAGTCCATGTGGCCACAGTAAACTGTTGGACACAGGCTCTGCATTTTTGACAAATGGCTGGTCATGTGTAGTAAGGAGGGAACATCAGATGTAACACCAAACTGAGACTCCACTGGTCTGCTGCCATGTTTTAAAATGCCCAGATGGCCAAATCCTAACATCTATTGCATTATAGTGGCATTATGAATTAAATTGAGAGAAAAGATTCTGGGGCCAAAAAGTGGTTCTAGCACAGTGATAAAATCCCTAAGCAACAAACAGGGATTAATAAAAAGTAAATCTGGCTGGATTTAATGCTGACCTTCAACAAAATAATTTACTTTTCAGCAACCACAGATGGGTTTATAAGAGAAAAGACTAGCTATGTATAATTTTACAGTTAAGATAAAGGATCAAAATGCAAACATAATATTTAGAAATAATTTGTTTCTGGCCAAGAGCACCATGAAGCAGTTAAGGTACATAAACTAAATGGACAGAAGACAACAGTATAAAAATACAATATTTTTCAGCTTAGAAAATATGGTCTGATGATAATTTATTTTGCATAAAACAAAAGGTCTAACTTCTTCAAACTATGTTTGTTGAAGAATCAGTTAACTAGATAACACAAAACAGTTAATTATCATTTTAAAACTGGCTTCTAAGATAAATTTCTCTTTTTTTAACTGAGTAAATACAGCTTTGCTGCAGATCATGTATTTAAGCTTTTTATACAGAACCTACTTTTGCATCTCCATTTTCTTTGCCAAAGGTGATGATTAATAGGTGATTCAAGGTTTAAATAATACATGTCTGCCAAATTGACCATACTTATTGAATTAGGGGATGAATGGAAAAAGAGATTATATTTCTGGGAGTCTGCAGTGCATTTCATAGTTCATAAGACACTTCCAAATTTGAATGAAATTATCCTGAGGCAATTCTGGAAAATATTATTTCTCCATTTTTTAGCTAAGGAAATTGCAATTCAGGGAGTTGTAACAACCTGACCGAAAACACCAATGTTTAAGCACAAGATGTGGAATCTGCGTGGTCTTCAGGTTCTTTGCCTCTTTATTTTACCCTGTGTAACTTCTCTGAATTGTCAAGTACATTTGAACCTCCAAAATTGTCTGAGAGATTTCTTCCTACTCTTTACATTTTTCTAAGTTGACCATTTTTACATCATAGAGACATAACCTAAACTACCTAAAGTCATTCTGAATTTTAAAATCACCATCAAGCAACTAATTTTTTTTTCGAGACAGGGTCTTGCTCTATTGCCCAGACTGGAGTGCAGTGGTGCAATCATAGTTCACTGCAGCCTTGAACTCCTGGGCTCTAGTGCCTACTTTAGCTTACCCAGTAGCTGGGACTACAGGCGTGTGCTACCACATCCAGCTAGATTTTAAAAAGAAATTTTTTAGAGATTGAGTCTTACTACATTGCCCAGGCTGGTCTTGAACTCAAGTGATCCTCCTGCCTTGACCTCCCAAGCAATTAAATATACAAATTTTCTTTAACATTCTTGTTCTTAAAACAGCAGATTCTAAGTAATAATTCATTGGTTACTTATTTTTTCATTCTGCATAGTAGATAAGTTTGAATAACATAAGATACTATGACTTTACCCTTCTGTGGAATTCCACTACAGGCTACAGTTCAAGACTAATCATAACTCCAGGAATGTTAATAACACCCAAGCAAGTTTAAATATCTTCCTATAACAACACCAAAGGACAGGACAAGCGTGAATAAACCATGGAAAGGCTTTTGAAGATCTTAAGTTCAACTAAGAGACCTCTTCTTTTCTCCCTCCTCATCACTGCCAAATGATAGAAAAGTAGGTGGAAGAGAAGCAGATATTTAGAAGCATTCAATATGCAAGTTTGTCCAATTAGCTACAGAAGCAATCATGTAATCAGATTTTCACAATATCAAAAGCAGTTTATTTCATTAGCACTAATTCCATTTTGAAGGGCAATGCCATTTAAAGACGTTTTTAATTGGTCATCATTCAAAGTTTAATATAGGTTCTCAAAGTAATTGATTTAGAATTAAAAGTATAATCACAGAGAAATCTAGCAGTGTGCTTTATAATAATGCAGCATATCATACTAATTTCCTTGAACTTGTTTGACCTTTTTTGAACAGCTTCTGTGTAGCTATATCAAATTAATTTCCTAGTTTTCAAAAAGTAGGAAGAAAAATTATGCAAATTATTGATATGAATCTTGAAAGAGATTTTAGAATAAATTATTAAGCGATAATGTGTAAATATCCCGAGAAACGTCACAAGAAAGCCAGCGTGTTTCTAATGACAACAGCATATCCGAATTTATTTCTATGATAGGGTTAGCAGATGAAGAACCTAAAGAAATAATTGTCCAGGACTCATTCTTAAATTGGGAAAATCTTAAATTGTTCTTATTCTTAATATAGAAAAATATGAAATTCAAAAACAGTTAAGTAGCTCAATCGCTACCTCAATAGTGCTTATCAGTGCATTGATGTCAATCACAAGGGAGGTTTCTAGTGGATTGTTGCGTGGTTCCGTCCTTTCCATTATCTTTTTCAGCATTTTCCCAATAACTTATATTTCTTAAATAAAGAAATAACATACTCTCCCAAATTTGTAGTTGAAATTAACTTTATGATTCATGAATATGCTGAATCAAAATTGCACTGACATGATATAGCCACGAGCTAAAATCTATCAAATTGTTATTTAGTTGGAAAAGAATGAGGTCCTACACTTGGTTGTACACAGTAGAGTATATGTAGCGTAATTCTGAGGAATTAAATTTGGGAAGAACTCCATGAGAGTCATTAACATAGCCTCAAAAACATGATCTTAAGGTGACTCATAAAAGCAAAATATCTAGAGCAAGTGAGAGGGTGTGTGTGCTCTCCTTTGTGTTGCAGGGACCACAGCTGAAGTTTTTGTCCAATTCTGGCATCTAATCTGCAGGAGGAGCTTGAGTAGGGGACTCAGATGAGAGAAGAACTTGAACTTGTGTTCTATGTGGGACAGTTCAAAGTCTATCATGCTTCACACATACTAAGCACTGGGTGGGACATGACAACTCTCTTCAAGGATTTGAAGGTCTGTTATGTGGAAGTCAGGTTTAAGAAAAGTACTCGAACATTTTCTTCTCATGGCATCATTACTCTAAAATAATGCTTATTCCATTGATGCTGTTTGTAAATAGTGGGAACTTATTCTCCCCATTTTTACTTTGTCCCTTATATCTTTTTTCTATTTCCCAGTTTGTACTGATTTAATCTGTTACTTTTAGATCCACTTTATGATTACATTATTTTATTACATTATGTTTTCTCTTTCAATAATTGTTTTTGAAATGTGTATTATATTTAAAAAGGTTAACAAAGTGAACAAGATTTCATTCTATATTTTATTGGTATTGATATTCAGCCTTAATTATTTTATACTTTGCCTTTTCATCTTATTTTCAGTTGTCTTTCAATTTGCTAGAGTATATCTTTGAGTAATTTTTCAGGAATGGCAACTTTTTACTCCTCTGACTAAAATATGCTTATATAGAAATTACATCTTTTGCAAAATAAAAGCTACCTACTAGTCACTTGTAATCATTGCTCATCTTAGTTAATGAGTATTAGTTCATTTGTACAAAACATATGAAAAACCTAATATGTGACAGACACCATTTTGAAATTAATCAACAAACATCAACTAAAATAGACAAAGATCCTTGCCCATCAAGAGCATATGTTCTAGAAGTTGGGAGATTCTAGAGGTTGGGGGGAGGGGAGAGACAACAAAAACAAACATAAGTAAGCAAGTTATGAAGAATGTGAGAAAGTAACAAATATTATGTAAAAAAAAGAATTCACTGGAGGTGGAAGAAGTTTGAAATTTTAATTAGGGGGTAATGAGGATAGTCTCATTGAGAAAGTAACACTTGAGAAAAAACTTGAAGAAAGGGAGGCAGAAAGCCATAGGGATAACTCATGGAAGAGAATCCCGGGCTAAGGAAACAGCACATGCAAAGGCCCTGAGGCAGGCGTGTTCCCAGCAGAGGGACCACAAGGCAGCCAGTGTGGCTGGAACAGAGTAGGCAAGTAGTAGGGCAGAGGATGAGGCTAGGGAGGTAGTGGGGAGGTGGGGAAGAGATAGCTCTGTAGATCATGTAGGGCTCTGTTGGCTTTTGAAAGGACTTGGCTCTTCCTCCAGGTGAAACAGGGAGCCATGCAGAGTGTTGATTAGGGGCTGCAATGGTCTGACCTATGTTTTTAAAGGATTACGCCGGCTGCAGTTTTGAAAATAAACTGTAGAGAGGCAAGCATGAAAAGATTCAGCCCAAGTCTCTTCCTTTTATTCCCTGCAAAAAGGAAGCAATTTAACAGTGTCATTTGGCATTTATATATGTATTTTTGAGTCTTATTAGGAAAAAATGTAACAGAGCATATCAAAGAGAAATCATTGAATTCTATGACTACAGGAAATCTTGATAAATAATTTATTTCACCTTGCTTCAGTCAGATAGTATCCCCACAAACTAGATCAGACATACATGAATCTGCTTTATGTTAGAACACTTCTAGTAAAAAAATTTCACAGCTTCTTCTAATCCACACTCTCAAATCTCACAAATGTCTCTCAGAAATATCTTCCTCACATCAAATTAGAATTATTCGTTTTGTACGTTACAATTTATTGTTTCTTTTTTTTTTTTAAATTGGGAACTTAAAGCAAAGAGAACTAAATGTAGAATCAAAAATGCAGAATTTCTATCACATTGGATTCTAATCATACAGCGTAATCTTTGTCAAATGACTTTGTCTTTATGCATAAATTACGTAACAGATGCAGACTTTCCTTTAGCTCCTAGGAAGGAATGAACTCTTCAAGTCCGAGATATAATTAGAATCATTGTTGGTATTATTCTCTTCTCATTAGAAATGGAGAATTAATCCAATCCTTACTAGGATTTTAACTCAGCAAGATGGTGCATGTTGCCTATAGATATGAAATCTTCAGGGAGCATTAAGTCATTAATTCTGAGTCTGGGGAAAAAACACTCCCAATTCACCAAAATCTTTTAATCCAGATTTAGATTCATTCTTACTCCATTACAATGAATGACCTGTAAGGAAAAAATCCTGACAATAATTTAAAAGTTTAACAGAACAGTTCAGTATTGTTAACATGGATTCCCTTGAAAAATATACTTCAGACACGAAAATACAGTGATCAAATTAGATATCTGGTTGAGTGAAAATTAACAGAGGCCATTAAAAATTAAAACTCAAAAGCTCAGTTTCCCAATACAAACATTGTATGTTTGTGTATGTTAAAACTTGTATATTTATTTTTGCGTTTTTATATATACAGAAATAAGTGCACTATATGTGTGTGCATATATATAAAATATGTGTTTCTTTAAAAAAATTCCTTCATTTGGGACCATTCATTTTAAGGTGCAGGAAATACTCCCTTAATTAAAAAAATTTTACTATTGTATGCTCTCCAATGTGAGAGAAGAGCAAATGGCAGAGATTACAGCCTTGACCATGACTACCCTCAGTGCTCTTAGACATATGTCACGCAGTCGACAATTCTGAGCCTTCACTCTCCCCTGAGTTCTGCCTTCAAAACTGAGGAGAGTACAAAAAAGCAACATGTCAGCAATAGCTAGCATTGTGCACAGCATAGAATCCATGTTTATTATTCCCAAAACTGAGTTATTCAGCTTCCCTCCTGCTTTCCCAAGGCTTGTTATTAAAATCATTCATTCTTGGCTCTGGCCTCAATTTTGGATTTATTGTCAATTACTCCTTCTGCCCTTTCAAACTCTTGCTGCGTATTGCAGATTCTGTTTTCAGAGATACCCAATATTATTCCTTGCTCCATAGGCATTGACAATTTTCTGCCTCATTATTATTTTTACCTCATTATTATTATCACCAGCCAGGATTATCTCAATACCCGTTTAACTGATCCCGTGCACGTGGCTTTCTCTCTGATTCACTTTCCATGCTGTTCCTATATTTATTTTCTTAAAGCTTTGCTTCCATAATTCATTCATTGAATGTCACTAAACCATTGCCTGATATCATGTACTGTGTTAGGTGTGGGTGATGAGAAAGTAAATAAGACTTGGCCCTTTCACCTGTAGAAATTGCAATTAAGTTTGGCACAACGACATGTCATGAAATAATTGTAATACAGTATGATTGGTGAAACATTTTGAGCATGTAAAAAGTGCCATGATAAGGCAAGGAAGGAGGGATCAAGGCTAAGGTGAGAGGATTAGAAAAGTCTTCAGAGAGGAGAAGGCAATATGAAATCTGCATAGGGATAGATGCGCTTGCACTAGTTAGACACTAGAGAAAAGCTAATTGTAAGCAGAAAGAACAATATTTACAGAGATATGGAGATATAAAATGCAGCAAGTTTGAAGATCTCTAATTTTTCCCAGGATTACTGGCGTTTAGGACGTGAGTTAAGAAAGGCAGGATTGACCAGAGAGTTTGGTCAGGGACTCCTCAAGGGTGGTTTTTTTCTGGGGAAAGCTGTGTAATTTGAACTTTACTCCATATTTCACAGATAATAAAGCTATGAGATAATATTTGGTTTTAGTGAGATGACTTTGGAAAGTGTTCTACTCATTTGCTGGATGGGTCAGGAACTAACAGCAGGGTAACCAAGTAGTTTAGTTCAAGAATCCAGGTAAGATATGATCAGGGCAGTCCAGGTAAGGGAAGCAATGACAGAAGATTGGGGAGAAAAAGCCTCATTCTAGAGTTGTGACATAGAGGAGGTTCTACTGGAATTGAGGGAGACGTCCTCTCTCTTTCTTTGTCTGGTCAAGATTCTGAATCCACTTTGATATGATCCATTATTTTGGCTCCCACATATGACTGAGAAGATGTGGTATTTGTCTTCTACGAATGGCTTCTTTCACTTAACACAATGATCTCTAGTTCTATCTATGTTGCTACAAATCATAAGATTTCAGTCTTTTTTTGTGGCTGAATGACATCCTATTGTATGTATATACCATATTTTTAAAAGTCTATTCATCCATTGATGGACAAAAGTTGATTCCATATCTTGGCTATTGTGAATAGTGCTGCAATTACCAGAGGCTAGGAAGGGTAGGGGGGAGAGTGAATGAAGAGAATTTGGTTAATGGGGACCAAAATACAGCTAGATAGAAGGAATAAATTCCAGGAGTTGATAGTATAGTAGAAAGACTACAGTGAACAATAATTTATTGTATATCTCAAAATAGCTAGAAGATTTGGAATGTTCCCAATACAAAGAAAAGCAAATGTTTGAAGTAATGGATATTCCAATTACCCTGATTTGATCATATTATACACGTATCAAAACATCACTTGTACCTCCAAAAATATGTATAATTATTATATATCAATAAAATATGAATTCTTTTATGATTAATGCAACTTTTTTCTTTTTTGTTGTCTAGGATTGATCAGATTTAGCTCAAGTCATGATGTACTTCTGTATAAATGACATTTGCTCTTTTCCTAGAGTATATTGGTCTCATGTTTCCCCTAGGTTCGTGATATTTTTAGTTGGATTTTTCAGAGGCTTAAGATTAGTTAGAGTGCTCCAAGGGCTTTGCAGGAGGTGATTAGAAATATTGGGATGGAGACCAGGGGCAAAGTTTGGATACTTTTATCCATACTTTAACAAAGCAAGCTCTTCTTTTATTTGCTTTATGTGTGAGGTTCCACATAAGATGTTGTTTTTAGAAAGCTGCTTAAATAACCCTTGCTTAAGGTGGTGAGCAGAACTTATGAAATTTCAGTGTTCATTGTGTGTATTGTTGTCAGACTTGGAGGAAGAGCCCAATTCATATCGTGCCAAGATGTAGATGGGCTAAGCCTTTGCACTGACCATGGAGAAATGCTATATGCCATATGACTGCAAGTCACATGAAAACAAGATTTCTGGGTCTGGTGCATAAAAAGGTCAAAAGTTACATTGAAAGGCATGCTCTTGCCAGTCTTTCAGGATAACACACCTGCCTCTTGTAATGAGGTGTATAATCTTAGGTTATTAGAAGCAAATTATGGAATGCTTCAAAAAATAATTTTTTACTTATATATGACTTGGTCAAGATATCATTAAGACATCAGTAAAACCATCTTCCAATTAAAATTAAGTGAGGCAAATTATCTCTGTCCTTCCTACACAATTTGAAGCACCCAATGAGCCACAGCCACAGCTCATAAATAGAGCATTCAGATACTGATAACATATTAGGAAATATAACTGACTCAGGACCTGCAGACTCAATGTAAGAAATGAGGGAGAGAGAGGATGTTCAGGTGTTTCCTGACTTCCTGACTTGTGTATTTGAATGGATAACAGTGGTCTTTAACTAGGAGAATACACAGAAGAATGAGGAGCATAGAAGGCAAAATAAGGAGATTGTCTTTGAAACAAGTTAAGTTAGAACTGCAGATGTATGTCCAGGATGCAGTTATATAAACAAGATCACAGCTCTCCAGAATCTGGGAGGGCTATAGATCTGACAGCCATCAAATGACATTAGTGAAAATTAATGAAGTGGATGAAATCGTTGAGGAGGTATTTTTGAACAATAAAAGGCTAAGCAGAGAATGTTGAGTGGCCTCAAATTAACAGAGGACAGAGACAGAGAACTAATACAGTGAAGAATAAACATTAGAGAAATAATAAGTACACTAACAGAGAGTAGTTATCATTGAATGCACAGAAGGGGGCAGTTTCCAGAATAAGGAAATGGGGATCAGTGATCAATGCTGCACAAGAGAACTGCTATAATTCTTGGTTGCTTCAACTGATCATAGATTCTTTAGTGTGGAATGGAAGGTCCTCCCAGGTGTTATTTCTAGTCCTCTTTCTCATAAATCCTGAGTGTTCTTCTAGGCCTGCACACACAAAATCTTTGTTCTGGCAGCAATTCTCTTAGCCCTTTATAGAACCTGTGTTGTGCTTTTCTCAAATTGCTTCTTATACCTGGATGCATATTTACACATTATCTTTGCCAGTTGTGCTTCTACTTATCTTTGAAGTTTGTGGTAATTTGATTATAAAAATGGACCCTTATCTATGCCCTTTGCAATACAACTTTGAAGATCCTTCCTTCAAGAGACTGAGTGCATTTCTCCAGCTCCTGAATCTGGGCTGGCTTCTTCATTTTCTCTGGCCAACAGAATGAGAAATGTGAAGTCTGCCAGCTCAAGACTAGGCTTCAAGTGGCCTTGAGAACCTGCATTCTCTCTCGGAACCTGCCATGACCAGACAAAAAGCCCAGGACGGCCTGCTGGAAGATTTTGCCGAGAAGAGCCAAGATCATTATAGGCCAGCTAACAGCAGTGCTATCTCCAAATATGTAAAAATGCTCAAAGATCAGCAAAGCTGCCTGCCTAACCTGAAGCTGGCCATGGACACATGAATAATTTAAAGAGAGTCCAGAAGACCTATTAGCCTGCTCTTAGATTCGTGAGCAATAATAATGGCTATTATTGATACTTCAGGCTACTATGTTTTAATGTGGCTTGTTTTGCAGCCACATTAAATAGCTAACTGACACAATGTGCCAGCTCATACCTCCTCACTTCCATGAAACCTGCCTTGATAAATCTTGTTAGAAACAAAATGAAAACAAAGTAGTTTCTTTCCTTTTGTACAGGTGAGTGGCCTGAGATGAGGTGACAGAGGAAGACAGAACCCAGAACACGCAGGGCTTAATAGGCCTTATTAACGATTTTAGAATTTAACATTCTCAAATATTCCAAATGTTTTTCTCACTTGGATTAAAAAACAAAATCCACAAACCAATAGCAACAATATTGTAGTTATGTTAAAAATTCTTGAATCTTGAGACAACTGGAAATCTACTTGAAAATATTCAAGAATCCTCCATTTCCTTTAACTCAGGCAAGTCCACCCAGAGGGCAGCCACCCTAGCGCTCAGCCTCAACATCCCCCGCTCTGCTTGTTGTCTAAGCCGTGCAGTTGGAACAGCGTCAGGATCAGACACAATGGAATGTCCCCGCATCTCTCCTCTTTCTCGGGTTACCTTCTAGAGCACAGGCACTTAAGATCCTCCAGGCTTTCTTTCAGTGCGCCTCTCTACAATAACACCTGCTTCAGGGCTGAAAGCACTTCTACAATGTAGGAGATAATGGGTAATGCAAGATAAAGAAGGCCAGCTGCTACTTAGCTTCAAGAACTTCTCATAAGACAAACACTGAACTACGTACTTGAAACTGTGAAAAACTCTAAAATACGTGAATGTTTTTAATGGCCTCTGAGAGTCGGACAACTTGATCCCGTGTTTTAGATGGCAGGGATTATAGCCCTGATACGAACCTGCATTATATTAGGGGAACAAATCGTTGTTTTCATAATTTATTCCTTGGCTTCTGCTCAGGATCTAAAGTATCAGGGCACATAATGGAAATTGGTAAGGAAGTTACCATCCGCAGTGTCTCCTTCCACCTGTGCTGGAAGCAATGAGAATGACAATTGCTCTTGCATCCTTCCCTTATAGATACTGCGCGGTGAAGCTCATGACTTTACACTTTCCCAGAGGTTAGCTTATTCAGAAAATCTCAAGCTGGTGCCTCATCAGTGGACCGTTTTGCTCATGTGGCATGTGTGCAGCTGTCAGGGAAAACCTTAACAGCTCTGCAAACTGAGAAGTTGGCTGGGAGTACCTCTGTCACAGGATTCCAGCTCCCACCTACCCAGCCTCTGGACAACCGTCTACTCTTCAGTGCTGCCAGCCAGACTGACTGAGGCAGAGACAGAAACTTCCACGGAGGCGCTAATGCTGAATACTCCATGCTTTCCAGTGATGAATTTGGAAAACTTCCCAGATTGTACATCTGCCGTAGCATAGTAGCGTGTACTTCCGAGAATAAAGCTTTCAAGGGAGACAGTGAGAACAATCACATGTATTCACAGAGGGAGGGTGATATTTCTTCCTTTTTTCAAGGACAAGTGCCTGCCTCGTTACCCTCGGGCCCTGGCATGGTAGCTGCTGGGGAAGGTGTGTAGTCAGGACTGGTTCAGGGGCACGGGGCCCCGTTGTAAGAAGCCCTGTAATTGGTGCATGGCCCGGTTGGGAGAAACCTCATGATGGTGCATGGCATTTCTGGGTGAGGCGCTATGATTGGTGCACAGCCCTGCTGGGAAAAACTCCGGGACTGGTGCATGAGCCCCTGGGAAACACGCTGTGATTAGTGCGCAGTCCCACTGGCTCTTCTGAAGCAAGCTAATTCAGATGGGTGGGGTGGGTCAAGAACGGAGCTGAACTTAAAGACACTCAGTAAGGCGAAGGAGTCTTCTTTCCCTCTTACCTCCTTTCCTTAACATGTGCAATTTTATTTATTTATTTATTTTCAGTGCGGTGGCCAAGGAGCCCAATGCCAGTGAACTTCCCTTGGTACAGCTGAGGAAACTGAGATATAATGTAATTTTTCTCAGGGCTCGTTCAGGTCCAACTGAGACTTTGTCAATTTCTTTATTGGGAAACTCACCTGACTCGATGATTGAATCTCAAAATTAATATTCAAATTTATTGAATTCCAGGGTCAAAGAGATAAAGAAGAGGAAATTCAGATAAGGGGATAGGAATTCTGGGCTAAGTAAGATTATCTGAACATTCTTTAAAATGCATTCTTCTAACATAAAGGCACAGTGAACTCCAAGGAGATTTATTTTACAAAGAAAGGGAAAGAGTATTTCGGGAACAAGCACATCGTCTACTGAGGTTTTAAAACCTGATATATCAGTACAACTTTGGTTGTTAAATGTATATTAATGGGGTAAAGAGTGCAAATTCATTGGGAGCTTCTGATGGGGTCAATTCCATGCCTGAAATGCAAAATGTACAAGTAATCTCCAAGTGCAAATTCTTCTTAAAACCAGAAGAAAATGAACAATGTGAGATAAAATCAGACTGATGGCTTAAATACTGAAGTGTGCGGAAGGAGGGAGAGACCTGGTCTCTGGGGGCTGTGTTCTGTGAGCAGGAGCCTAGGGCAGCTAGACAGAGTAAGCATGAGACTATAGGTACTTAGTTCGGATGTCTCCTTATAAAGGATGATACCCAAGCACTTTTTGTCACATCACAACAGCAGTAGGTCTAGTGATGAGGAGAAACTTAGAAATTCAATCTAGATATAAGGAATTTTAAAAATAAGTTTCCAAAAGGAAATAAATTATAGTTTCTCTTAAAACTTATTTTCCTTCTCAACATTGAAGAAGAAAATATAATAGCAAATAAAAATTAGCACGTACAATGGGCAAACTATAAAAGGAATATACATACTTACAGTTGTTACTGTATACGTTGAAAGAGACAGAAAGAACATGAAGAACTTAAAATAATATAAATTCTTTATTAAGTTTAAAGTTAACATAAAAAAGGATTTTTCAACATTCCACATTGTAATAGGAAACATTAAGCCATCAAATAACCATGCTATCTGAAGAATAGATAAAGACTTTGGAGTGTTTATTCCTGATATAAAAAGACTCTGTAAGGGGAGAGAATACATTATGGTTTTGTGTGTGTGTGTGTATGTGTGTGTGTCTGTCTGTGTCTGTGTGTGAGATTGAAAATAGATGTTTTTAATGTTTCCTGTTGCATGTGCTCTCTTTATACTAAGTAGAATTTTTACTTGACAGAACTTCTCACATTAGTAATTCAGTGTTTATACTGGATACACTCTTTCCTTATGCCAAGGTATAAGTTTGTTTTATTCTCTGCTATACTACCAGGGGTTTATTCCAGGATTTGGAATAAGATAAATGGTCAATCAATATTGTATGAATAAATGAATGAATGAGTTTGGACTGTTACTGGATGTTTTAAGGTGCACAGATTTAATGTTTAGCAAACATCTACTACAACAAACAGTATACCAGGTATTTATGTATATTTATTTCACTTAATCTTCCCAATAATTTTGAAAGATATCATCTGCTCCATTTTGTAGATAAAGAAACTGAAGCTTCTAGAGACTATCTGAACCATCTCTGGCTGTTTAGATCCAAGGCCAATATTATTCCCGTCAGCTTCTGTTACCCATAATGGAAACAGATGCCTACTAAATATAAGAATGAATTTTCTAAGAAGTCTAATGATTCTTGAAGGAATGCACTCTCTTATGAGGAACTGAATTATTTGTCACTGAAATTATGGAGTCTGTTTGACCATCTGTCAGGAACATACAACAGAGAAGATAGGAAAAGAGGTTGAATTTGGAAACTTCTAATGTTCCTCCCAACTCTAAAACTTTAATTTACTGTCTAGCCATATGCTGAAGTGGCAGAATAATATGCTTCTTCCTCTCTTGGTAGTTTCCCCTTTTTCTTTTCCTTTTAAAGCAGATGTTTGCTGTTGTGCTTGGTGCCCCAGGAGAAGAATCTACAGAACAGCAATCAGAGAAAGCTTGCTATCTTTTGGCTTTCCAATCCAAAAGCCTAAACCTTCAAGGGAAGTTGAAAGCTTAGGGACACAGACAAAATATTTGAGAGAAAGATCAAAAAAGAGAGCAGGGGTTTCTGACAAATTTGAAAAAGATAATGTCGACTGGTGAATTAGAATTAGATGAATGAAATATGGAAAATTAATGGCCAGCAGAGTGCTTTTGATGCTTCAGAGAAAGGAGTGCTTTTACACTCATTTTTGGGTAGAGCCATGTGGAAGTAGAACTGTTTCAGAAAGAGGGGTTGGAGGGCTTGGGAATACAAGAGAACACATCTGTTTTCAGGTAAAATCCTGAGTAGATAGAAGGACCCAGCAAAACATTGTCTGGAAGGATTATCTAGGCAGACACAGCCAGAGATAGCATCAGATTACTCAAGGATGAAAGGGACAATCCCCACTCAGGCACCTTGGCTCCTCAGGACACTCCCAAACTTGGACACAACACTGGGAAAAAGAGCAGTCCCTGAAGGGACAAGAATAGTGTAATAGGGGACTTGAAGATTTGTTCTGAAGCCTGAAGACTAACCAAATAACAGATTGAACATTTCATTTTTAACTCTTCACATTCCTGTGTTTTTCTTCTGTTTTTTGCTAGTTGAAATGAAAACACACATATTCCTCTAATGAGAAAAGTTTAATTTGTGTCCTGAACAATTCAAATGTGATCATGTGATGGAGTTTGCACTTTAAATTGGTTAATAATTAGAAAATTTGTGTAAAATGCACTCAGTAAAAACTGATGTGCTCTTCCTCTTCCTTTTCATAATCATTATCATAGGAAACTTTATGCTTATGTTGCCTTATGTAATTATATTGTTTGATACAAGTAAATTAGAGCTCTTCACTGATTAAATTGCATTTGTTACCTTCCTATTCTAAATATCTGTTAGCCTTGGGTAAACACCAATCCTGTCATACAGATGACATCTCTAAGGGATCTTGCAGTTTTTGTGCTAAGTAATTAATCCATATGCATGTGGTTGTTTACTTAATATATTTATAATGTTCTTTGTGTACAGGGAGATATAAGGCACAAGAAGTAATGGGCATGTGTTTATTAAAGTATAGTTATTGAAAATGGATGTTAGTTTTTAGTTTAAAGTAAGATGTAATTGAGTTGAGAGTGTTGTGGGCAATAAAAAGATGGACTCTAAATGAAAAAAGTGGGATTAACTTGCTTATTTTGAGAGATCGTCTTCATCTATTTTCCATTAATTATTCTAGTGTTAAATGTTTTAAAAAAAACCTAGATTTGGAATCTTATATTAAATTACACCCTTCTGTTTCCCCCAGAAGGTAATGGTTTGCTGCAGTAAGAGTAGCGGTGAAGAGTATCTCTCTACCCCTTTCTCTAAAAACACTTTTTTTTCTGCAGGCTGTACAGAGATTGTCACACTGGGCAGAGTCCTTTGTGAAGCAGACACCAAAAATGCAAGAGAATAAATTGGGAAAATGGGTGAAAGATAAGGCACAGGAGAGTAGGAATAGGCAGGGAGAGTTTTCAGTACGCAATATAGGTCTGACACCTTGGACAGGAGAGAAGGAAGGAGGAGAGTTGGGTTTGAAGGGTTTGGATCACCTTGTACCTCTGAACAACGACTGATGCAAGATGGTCTGCTAAAGGAAGACCTCATTAGGCAGAAATAGTCTGGTTTGTGCCCTTGCTGTGATCAGTGATTTGCTAGGAGCAGACTGGGGAGAACGTGGCCTTGGAGAGTAAGCCGTGATAGGTCCTGAAGGACTGGTAGCTGCAGGCTGTCAACTAACTGACTTCTTCAATGCAGATTTCTCTTGAAAGGAGATGTGAATGGCATCTGACCATGGCTTCCATAATCACCATTATTTAATTAAAAAAATGTAACTAATTATTAAAACTTTATGGATACAGATATAGAGTCAGTTCATGAGGAAAGCTTTGGAGAGAGAAAACAGGAAGGGGATGGGATTAGACATATAGACAAGAAATACTTGACCTAAATTATCTGCCAATTATCTGAGAACACTTTATCCAAAAGACTTAATAGTTGCGCAGTCAGAATGAGTCATTTTTCCACACCATACTTGCTAGAGAAACTTAACTGTTCATATGTACACTTTTGCAGGTAACTTCTTTTATATGGATTCTATTAACATCCCAATTAAACCTCTTGGGGCAAGTATTTGAATGCCACTGTGACTATCCGTATCAATGAAGCTTAGACAAAAATAAAATTCCCTACTTGACTACAAGAATAAGCAAAGAAGAATTAATTTTCCTGAACTTGCTTTGTTAAAAGGAAAGAATAAGGGAAGTCTTCGTGATTTATTTAAAATGATTGTTATTGATTACTTTTCCAACATGAATGAACCAAGCAAGTGGTTCAGAAGTAAAAAATTATAGCTTATTAGAATCACTTTCCTCAGTTGTGAGGAATACACAGATAGTAAAACCGAATAAAAGGGAGGATAGTTTACAAATCAGTGACTGAAAATGAGGACTGAACCCTTTTAACATCATTTTTTTCTAAACCAAGTGACATAATAATAGAGACCAATCAGAAGATCTCACCCAAGTTCCAGTCTTCTTGAATCCAGTTTGCTCCCTTGAGCTCTGGTAAGTTTAAACTATATATTCCCCAGAGAAAATATGAAAACCCTTTCCTACCTGCTATTTTGTCATGAATCTCGCCAATGTTAACCTAAGCCTTCTTGGGCAGAAAACCATTGCTGCAGGTAAGAGCCTGTACAACAACTTGGCAACACTGTCTTCTGGAGCATTTGAACATGGGATGTTATGTGTACAGCAGGCTCTTGCCTTCCTGACTATGCGAGTCTCTTAGGACTTCCATAACAAATACCACAGACTCAGGGGCTTAAACAACAGAAACTTATCTTCTCACTATTTTGGAGGCTAGAAGTCCAAAATCAAGGAGTAGACAGGGCTAGTTTCTTCTGAGGAACTCTCAACTTGTCTTGTAGCTGGGCATCTTCTTCTGCTGTCTTCATATGGTCTTCCTTCTGCACATGTCTGTGTCATAATCTCCTTTTCTCATAAGGGCATCAATCATGGTGGATTAGGGCCCACCCCAATGACCTCATTCTAACTTAATTACCTATTTAAAGATGTTGTCTCTAAATACAGTCAAATTCTGAACTACTGGAGATTAGGGCTTCAACATAGTAGTTTTGGGGCTACAAAATTCAGCCCATAACCCTGATTTATATCTGAGAACAGAGGTGTTAGGTAGACCTATATTCTTCTCTCATAGATCTGACAGCTTTGAGCCAGCTATGCCCCATCCGGTTTTGCAGAGAAGTACTGTCTCAGCAGCATGGCTTTACATCCTTCTCGTCCCAATATTCTCACTCACCATACACACTCAGACTAACAAGGTGACATGGAAAGGGAAGAGATACCGCTTTGTCAGGAGAACAGACTTTGTTAGGGTGTGGAAGGGAGCACTTTATTTTTCCAAATCTAAGAAAGGAAAACCTGAAAAGAATAACTCATTAGAGTTAGATGTGCCTATAAGAAGAGGAAATTGACAGTTCTTCCCTAGCTGGACATCTGCATTGACACCAGAATTTCTGTGCTGGTGGAGTAGGGGATGAAAACACTGGGGAGAGATGGCATGGTGGCTTCTGCCAGGCCAAGGTGAGTCTCACACAACCTTCAACTTGAACATTCTTGGGTTTCCAGTTTCTAATATGTAAGATGGAGTCTGAACAGGCCTGTGGACCTCAAGTTGATAGTGGATGTCTGATGAGATTGTTGGCTGCAGTCTGTATTTGAGAGGAATGCAAGGTAAGGTTGTAGCGGGAGTTGGGCAGAAGATGTGGCTAAATCTCACATGGAAGCACTAATACTGGGGAGACTAGCTAAGAATGAGCCTTGACTAGTTGACAATACCCCATCCATCTTTGTCAAACCATGCACCAGCCAGGTCAACAGTGAGACCATCCAGACAGGAACTGCCTCCTCATTCAGGGAGGCCTCCTAGAGCTGCTTTACTTCATCTCTTTCATTTTTGCCAACATGTGGGCAATACATGTGAGGGAAAAGCTTGTGAGAGCCAGACCAAATCCCCTTTCATTCCATCTTCTCAGGGTGGGTCAGAAGGAGAGAGGAGTTACGAAATGCTTATGAGATTCTGAGTTTTAAGAACTCTAAGTGACTGTTTTAATAAATGAATGAAAGTCAAGATTATAGCTATGATTCTATTATTGAAGCTCACCCAGCAAGTGTGAAAGGTGAGATTCAACAGAGTACTTTGGGGCACTTACTGACAAATAATAACATAGTTTTATTTTTATACCCTAACACATTATGATTTCTCAATAAACTAGCTACTCCTTGCACATAAAGAGCTAATAATATCTCATTTCCTGCTGCATGAGAATTTGACCTTTGGTAACTCCTTAGTATTGTTTTCCTGGTAACTTGATAAAGACATGTACCAACTGCATTGTGAAGCAACAGCGAGTATCATTAAAAACTGACCCATAGTGGCCAGGCATGGTGGCTCATGCCTATAATCTCAGCATTTTGGGAGGCCGAGTTGGGCAGATCACGAGGTCAGGAGATCAAGACCATCCTGGTTAACACGGTGAAACCCCGTTTCTACTAAAAATACAACAAAATTAGCCAGGCATGGTGGCAGGCACCTGTAGTCCCAGCTACTCAGGATGCTGGGGAAGGAGAATGGCATAAACCCAGGAGGTGGAGCTTGCAGTGAGCAGAGATTGTTCCACTGCACTCCAGCCTGGGCAACAGAGCTAGACTCTGTCTCAAAAAACAAACAAACAAAAAACAAAACAAACAAACAAACAAAACCTGACCCATAATTGGCAAATTACTACTTGGAAATTATAAATTGGATCAGGTGCTGAGCAGGGCCCTAGAACTTCCAAGAAAATATGGCTTTTGTCTTTAGCTACCAGGGTGGGTAGAGAAAGACCATCAGGTTGGGGCAGAGTTAGGTGTGTCTGAGCTCAGATTCTCCTTGGGTAGGGCTTGCTGCAGCTGCTTTGAGGGATGGGGGTGTGGTTCCCAGGTCAATGGAGTTATGTTCCCAGGAGGATTATGGTTGCCTCTGCTGTGTAATGCAGGTTGCCAGGGAAGTGGGGGAAAGCTGGCAGTTACAGGCATCACCCCACTCCCATGCAACTTAAAAGGCCAGTCTCACTCCCATATTGAACCCCCCACCCTCCACCTCAAAAGCATCTAGTTCGTTTCCAGGCAGTGGGCGAGCAGTGCCCCAGGCTACCAGCCTCCTGACTGAGAAAGCAAGCAGAGCTTTCAGGTTTCATGCCTCCCCACCTGCCCACATCTGCACTTTGTATTCAACCCCTCCCCCACGTTCTGTCCAAGAAACTGTGCAATCGTTTGGAATTGTTACAGAGTTCAGCTGGAGGCTTCCTTCTTCCTGTGGTCTTTTCCCAGTTCCCCTGGCAGCCCTCCCCAAGGACACCTGTGAGACCAGAAATGGCTTCCCTGGGGACTGAGAGAGCCCACAGAGCTCTTCCTGCTGCTTCCTCTACTCCTGTATTTTCCTCGGCTCTCTGAATTATCTCAGCTCCAGGTAAGGTCAAGTCCTTCCTGTAATCTGGTTCTTTAGGTTTCCCAGTGAGGGTGTGTGTTCAAGGGGGAACGATCCCCCTTTCCTACTTCCACACTTTGGGCACTCACAGTATTTGGGCTGTCTCTCCGGGTCCAGGAGCAATCTGCTTCCTTCAAAGGGTTGGTGGATTCTCTTGGCTTTCCTGGTATGTTCCTGCAGAAGTTCTTGGAGCAAAAGTTCATGATGTGTCTCCACATGCTACTCTGTCCCTCCGAGTAGGAGCTGCAATTTAGTCCTGTTTCCTATCCACCATTTTCCTACTTTCTATCCCTTTAAAAACCTGGTTTCTTCTTTCCTCATTTGAAACTCCTAATTTGTCTAAGAAAGCAGATGCTTCAGAGGCAGCCTGCCTCTGAGAGCAGTTTTGAGCCTGATTCTGATAATCCTCATTTTAAAGACCAAGATAAGTTTAAATAATTACTCAAGATTATACATTTATAAAGTGGCATGACCAATATTCAAGTATGGTATCTGGGAGGATATATAAAGTCATATTCTAATGACATAGAAGATCATTAGAATGATTTTCCCTTTAGTGATTTATATACATAAACTTATTTATTAAACAAATACATAAAAATAACATGATTTTCTAACACTCTGTTTTGAAAGTCCATCTCCCCTGCCTTCAACCCACTTAATCACTTTGAATCAAAAAGAAGATAAATGGCCACACGGTCTGGTTTTTCTTATACCACTCCAGAATAGTTTTACTGGTAAACCACAATCTGAAAAAATAAGGAAATTAAATATGAAAGCCCATGTTTTTGAGAATAAAAGAAAAATTAACTGAGTATCAACTCTATGTCTAGAACTCCCTAGAAAAGACTAAGAATCTCAAAGGTAGACTAAATCCATGAAATGAATATTTTTTCTTTAGGAAGGGAAAGGGAATGTGAAAGTTCATTTACTATAACCTCTCATTCAATAATCTCAAAGTTCTTTCCAAAATACATTTAGTCTAAGGCATCATTTAGTAACACTGCAGTTACAAACACAATTTCTAAAGCATTAGCATTTTATCCACTTTTTAAATGGGCATTCAGAGCAAGTACAGATTATTGAGACAGGATTGGCACTGAGTATCTTGAATGGTTGCTCTAATCAAGTGGGACGATTCAGGTGTGGTATGGCATGATTCAACATCAAGGGGCTAAATAGTCACCAGAATTGCTGTTCTCCCTTATTGAAATAATTCTAATTTTAATTCCATATTACAAAAGTTTATGTTCAGTTGCTACTGTCTCGTAAAAGTATAGGAAGGAGATCTCAAAAATATATATGAGGTTGCTCGATTCACTAAAAACAATTACTTATCTTTATAACTTTCCTGTACAATACCAATTGCTATAATTGGAAGCAAAATTGGTTATAATTAAATAAAAATCAGCAAGGAAAATTTATATAACTGAGTGGATAATTATTTTTCAAAATGATTTATTATAAAAGTTTGGTGAAGCATTTTTGTAAAGAGACATTAAAATGCACACACACACACACACACACACCAGCCTTCAAATCACACATTACATTTTTCTTTACTGAATTTTAGGGCGGAAGACGTTAGAAAATCCTATCATATAATGTAAGGGTTCTACAGAGTATGTCCAAAGAAATAATGAAGTCACTTTTGTCCCATTTCTGATAACAGCATAATACTAAATTTCCCAGTATCTTGACATTTTAATATTTTAAACAGGGAAACAAAGTAAAAGAGAGACTAATAGACAAAATCCTTTTTAAGTCATGAATGGGTCAATTATAAGATGTCTTTTACTATCTATATTAGTTTTCTATGCCTGCTATAACAACTGACATAATTTTAATGGTTTAAAACAACACAAATTTACTATCTCACAGTTCTGCAGGTAGGAAAACAGATGGTTTTGGCTGGAATTGTGCTTAGAGTTCCACAAATCTAAAATCAACATGTCAGCAGGGCTGTGTTTTTCTCCTGGAGGCTTTGAGAAGAATCCACCTCCAAGCTCATTTCGTTTAGTGCTACAATTCAGTTCCAAGTGCTTGTAGGACTGAGTTCCAAGTTTCCTTGCTGACTGTTAGCCCGGGGTTACTCTAAGCTTCTAGAGGCTTTTGCATTCCCTGGTTCTAGGTCTTCTTCACCTTCAGAGTCAGCAATGATGGGTCAAGTCCCTCTCATGCTTTCAATCTATCTGACCTTCCCTTCAACTGCATCTTGCCAATCTCTCCTCCCAGCTGAAGACATTCTCTGCTTTTACAGGATCATGTGATTAGATAAAGCTCACCTAGATAATCCAGGATTATTATTTAAGGTCCCTGAACTTTATTATACCTGCGAAGTTATTTTTTGCCATGTGATATTGTTTGAATCTGTGTCCCCACCCCAAATATCATGTTGAATTGTAATCCCCAGTGTTGGAGGTAGGGCCTGGTGGGAGGTGATTAGATCATGAGGTTTTTCTCATGAATGGTTTAACACCACCCCCTGCTATTCTCATGATAGTGAATGAGTTCTCATGAGATCTGGTTGTTTAAAAGTGTGTAGCACCTCCTTGCTCTCTCTCTTTCCCTTCTGCTCTGGCCATGTAAGATGTGTCTGCTTCCCCTTAACCTTCTGTCATGATTCCAAATTTCCTGACACCTCCCCAGAAGCAGAAGCTGCTATGCTTCCTGTACAACCTATGGAACCATGAGCCAATTAAATCTCTTGTCTTTATAAATACCTAGTCTCAGATATTTATTTATAGCAGTTCGAGAATGGACTAATACACCATTCAAGGCAACATGTTCACAAGTCCCAAATATTAGGATGAGGTCATCTTTGGAGGATCCATCTACTTACTGTGCTGCAAAGAGTTGGCCATTTTTCTGTCCTATTGTCTCTCACGTCTGCTAGATGCACCCTTTCACCTCCCGCTACAAACTCTGGATGTGTCCCCCAGGCTTTGCTTACTTCTGTATGGGAAGCATATGATGATTCTTGTCAGAAATGGCCTCAGTTTCCAAGGTTCCCATTTTTAGTGAATCCTCAAATCTACTCTTCTGCCATTTTTTGCTGCCCCTTTAATTCTGACAAATGACCTCTTTGCTGCTATTAGTCTGGATATTGGAATATATGATTTTCTCTGTTCTCAACCTGTCTGGGTTGAATAGCATGGCTTTCAAACTTGTCAGTCCCAATCTGGGATCTCTAATTATCTCTTTCTGGAAGGTCTCTGGTTCTGGCCTGTTACTCATCCTTTATCACAAGGCACTGTTGCTCCTTTTTTCATATTTCTTAAGAGCTACCACTTGGTATGGAATGTTACAAAAATGTCCTGTTTGTGTTCCAGCCTTATTCACTAGATACATGACACATTTATTAGCTAAATTAGTATTCATGTGTTATGTGATAAATCACAACACTAACTCAAAATAATGTTTTCAACAATCTATATACCTAGGTTAATAGAAAAAAATTTATATAGCATGGATTAACTATTTTCTAGATATTTTTGATAAATTATTCAATGATAATATATAATATATCATTATATTATATTATCAATATAATATAATGATATATTATCAATGTAACGATATAATATAATGATGTTATATTATCAATATAACATCAATATATAATAATGATGGTATTCATATGTTTGAAATGACTGGCCTATAAAATATTCATCTTGGTGACTTGGGCCATTTTAATTAATGAACTTTATTAATATTGTAATGATCTAAGAAGCTATTCGATAGTTGGTTATTATGCAACCAGTAAGAGTGGGAGAGAACAAAATGTCGGTATTGGGTGGAACTGAGCAGCCCGTATCAAATCTCTTACTCGTCTATTTCGAAGATTGCATGATATCATAAGCTCAATCTACAATTTTTAAAAAATGTCTACCCAGTGTAATTCACTGCAATACAAATAAGGCAGAAGTAGATTCTTCCTTCAAGGTTCTTACAGCCTATTAGAGAAGGTAACTGATACCTCAGTGCCTATAATTCAGGGTAGAAAGTGATAAACATCTTAGCAAAGGCACAGATGAAGCATTAAAGGAAATGAGAAGAGAAAAATGACTCCACTATCTGCCTATTTTAGGGTCCCTAACCTTTATTACATCTGCAAAGTCTTTTTAGCCACTCAAAGTAACATACTCACAGGTCCCAAAGATTATGGTGTGGTCATCAGTGAGGGACCTAGTCTAGGGTAGACACTTCAGAAATATTACTGAGTGTGTTAAGCTTTCTCACTGAATTTGAATCTTGGTATGTTTGGACTCAGAAAGGGAGTAAAACTAGCAATCGAGTCAAATAAAGAAATGCAAACCATAACAGAGACCAGCCTAGCTAGACCAGGGGATAGGGGGACATACTATCTTGTAGTTAGGCCCAATGTTAGGGGTACATCTTCAAGTGTAGCACCATGGCCTAAGGAGGAGTCCTAGACATCAGAGATGCACAGGTGGGTCATTCTACCAGGTAAATCACCTAGAAGAGCAGAAGTGAGAGGATTTAAGATTGGCATATAATTAGCTTTTGGTGTGGCCTCAGAATCAGTGCAGCCATGGAGCCTGCCGCTTACCTCACTGACCTTCCTTTTATGAGTTACCCCAGGAAATGAGCCCATCCAGCATCCTGGAGCTGGTTCCATATTAGGTGAACATACTAGATGATTCAAGTGGACCCTGAGGACACAGGGGACTACAGTGCATGCTGCAATGAGCCTCCCATGGCCTTGTCATGATCAAAGCACTCTTGCTATCTCTACTGCACCACGTAGCTCTCAATGGGGTCCTTTTCCAAGAATTGCCCTCTGTGGAAGAAAGTAGTGTATCCCTGAGTTATGCCCCCTTCTCACATCCAATACTCTATAAGAGAGTGCAAAGGCCCAGCCTCCTTGCCTTGATGAATTACTCTGAAGGTTAATGCCAGCTGAAGAGTTCACCGGGGATGGCACAAGGTATTATCTACTGTGAATAATAGGTTGGTACAAAAGTAATTGTTGTTTTTGCCAACCTGATATATCACCGCTCAGATCTCTGCTAACCCTGCTTCCCTACCTTCCTTACAGGTGCTGTTTCTGAGAACACACCTCAGTAGTCCTCCAGACAATGTCCATTTCAGAGTCTATTTCCTGGGAAATCAGACCGATTGAATATTTAAAAAATTCAAAACAAACCAAAAAATATACAAGACCCCAGCACTTGTGCATCATACTTAAAAATTTCTATATTGGGCCGCTGCAGTGGCTCACGCCTGTAATCCCAGCACTTTGGGAGGCTACAGTGGGAGGATCGCTTGAGACCAGGAATTTGAGACCAGCCTGGGCAATATGACAAGACTCTGTCTCTAGAAGAAACGTTAAAAAAAAATTAGCTTGGCATGGTGATGCACACCTGTTATGCCAGTTACTCAGGAGGCAGAGGTAAGAGGATCACTGGAGCCTGGAAATCGGAGGCTACAGTGAGCCATGTTCATGCCACTGCATGCAAGCCTGAGTGACGGAGCAAGACCCTTTCTCAAAAAAAAAAAAAAGACTGTTATTGATATACTACACCACAGTTGGGTTATGGATACATAAACCTCATATAACTTAGCCACAAAGTTAGAGATATTTTTAGCTTTTAAACCTTTGGTAATTTAATTTTACCCATAAGATAGTATACTTTGTCTTTGTTTTTAAGACGGAGTCTTGCTCTGTCGCGGAGGCTGGAGTGCAGTGGCGCAATCTCCGCTCACTGCGAGCTCCGCCTCCCACGTTCACGCCATTCTACTGCCTCAGCCTGCCGAGTAGCTGGGACTACAGGCACCCACCACCACACCCAGATAATTTTTTTGTATTTTTAGTAGAGACGGGGTTTCACCGTGTTAGCCAGGATGGTCTCGACCTCCTAACCTCGTGATCCACCTGCCTCGGCCTCCCAAAGTGCTGGGATTACAGGCATGAGCCACTGCACCTGGCCGATAGTATACTTTCAATATCTGTCCTGTTCTAAGCTAACAGGTGTGTTCTTTGGAGTCAGACAGATCTGGGTATAAATTTCTGTCTTTCCACTTGCTAACTGTGTATCTTGGCACAAGTTACTTAGTCTCTCTGAGCTTCTGTAAGGTGAGGATCAATGTTACCTAGCTACCTCATAGGATTTTTGTGAACATTATATGAAATATCCTTCCTGCAGAAACCTAGCTCATTGCCTATCATGTAAGAGGCAATTTATGAATGTTATGGAAAAGCTGTTCTTTTGCTTATAAACTTCTTCAGAGAATAATTGGAACACAACAGCAGGGAATGTATTGTTTGTGGGTGGGTACTTCAAATAAATATAAAGGATAATAGAGAAAACGATGTCAAATAAATCCCCTCTTTTCTAATTTAAAAGCAAACTCAAAATAACAAGGTCCATACTAGAAGGCATGGTTGGCCTGGCTGTGGTCTATCTATGATGGCAGGTAGATTTGATGAGCCTGAGATGACATGTCCACCTGCTTTTATAAGGATCTTCCTATGAGGTCAGCGTCATCTCCTCTGCCACCAGCATGCCATTGCCCGGTGGTCCTGAAAGTGCACCTTGCAGCTGTCAGTGAGCAAGAGAGGGCAACAATAGCTGCCGGTTCAGGTGTTCTTCCTTCCCAGCCCACACTGGAATCTTAGAGTCCCCGGCCCTCAAAGCCCAGCATGGAATTTCCACAGGTGTCTGGCATACCACTGGTGTGGGTGGTTTAAATATGGTTGCCCTACTCTTGCTACTTTCCATCGCCTGCATAAATCAGGCCACCATAAAGTTTGGATGAATTTCTCAAGCTTTAGTCAGAAGAAAAATGCATATACTCTGTCTAAATAGAAGGCCATAAGAAAAAGCATTAACTTTGATTTGCAATAAATTATTCATTTATTTTTGTGAATACCTATCATAGTGATTTATAAATATGGGTGTATAGATCATGAATAAAGGAGCAGAAATCAGTGATATTTGGCAATGTAATTGAATTGACACAGGATAAAGGTCTTGCTACGGTGGGAAAAAATCACTTCTAATTTTTACATCACTTTGCAGTCTACAAAGCTCTTTGGCATATATTAATGCATGTAATAATCCTTTAAGATAGGTAGGTTACATATTCATAACCTCATTTCGCAGAGGATCATACTGAAACTCCAAAATATTAACATGAAAAATATAATTAACTTCCATGCTCCCAGACAAAAGCTGAGCAAAGACTACACTGTTCCTCAGCACTTGAAGGAAGCCTGTGCAGACGCTTCATCTGGACGCCTGTGTGTCTTACAATTTAGTCTAAGATTTGGGGAGGAGAATGTTGAGTGAAGAACTGGATGCCAGACCTGTCCCCCACTTTAATTATCCTTACGTGGCAGTTTTGTGATTGGCGCAGCAGAGCAAGACCATCTGTTCTTCTCTGTAAAGTAGGTAACAATTTTAAAGGATTTTCACAATCCTAATGCCTCTTCCCTTCCGGCTAGTCTCTCATTGGAATATCTTCTACAACTGAGCTCACTCCCCATTTACAGAGATTTGCTGGGCATCCCTGCCTGATTGTCCACCTGGTACTAGCTGATCATGTTAGTACTACCCCTCCACATGTTAAGCAAATTTATAGCCAGGCACCAGAAACTTTTAATTGCAATTAAGTAGTTAATTATTCACTTCCTTGCTATTTATTACGTTTAGTGTTTCTAACAACAGTGATACCATTCTCTCGCCCCCATTCCCAAGCAGGATACTTGAAGTCATTCATTTAATTAATGCAAATTGTGGCAGTGCTGGGCACAAAGAGCTTCATTAGTAGAAGGAGTCTGACACATGGACAAATAAGAACAGGATGGTGGATGTTTGCAAAAATAGCATTGATCTTATAAAGAAGGTAACAGTTACATCTGCTTCTGATGAAATAAACAAGGACTGCTGAGCTGTTTTTTGCATAAGTTCACCTGGCAGACAGGCAGCAGGCAGGAATTCCAGGTCTACAGACAGCATGAGCCAAGGCCCAGGCCACAAGAGTCCGACTTATTTGGGGAATTTTGAGTTCCTCCATATGTCTGGATGTGGCCAGAGTGATAGGTGGAGGAGGTTCAGATCGCAGGCATTTGTGTGTGTTTGCTAAGTAGGGTGGACATTATTCTCTACCCCAGTAGTTAGCCCTGGCTGCATAACTTCACAACAAAGTAACATTGAGAGCTTTTAATAAATAAGTCCCCTCCCTGCCAACACACCAACAAACAAAAGACTGATTTAATCCTTCCATTAGAACCTGGAAATTATTTTTTATAGTGCTAGAGGTAATTCACAGGTGATTTCTAGGTTTTAAACCAGAGAGCAACACATTCAAATACAGTCATATGCTGCAGAATGATGTCTGTCAACAATGGACTGCATATACAATGGCAGTCCCATAAAATTATAAAACCAAATTTTTACTGTACTTTTCCTGTTTGAATATGTTTAGATGCACAAATAGTTACCATTGTGTTACAACTGACTATAGTATTCAGTATAGTAACATACTGTACAGGTTTGTAGCCTAGGAGAAACAGACTATACCATATAGCCTAAGCATGTAGTAGGCACTACCATCTGGGTTTGTGTAAGAACACTCAATGACTGCATAATGATGAAATTGCCTAACAACACATTTCTTAGGATGTATCCCTGTCATTAAGTGACGCATGACTATAGCTAGCTCCCCGACACTATGGAGTTCACCTAAGAGAGACAAGACCCTAGGTAGATATTCTGCTATTTACTTTAGCTCTTCCATCTCTTTGGTCCCTTCCTTTTTCATGTTTGGCAAGTCATAAAGATTGTACCCTTGGTTTTCTTGAACCACTTCTCTCTTTTCTGTTTTCATGATGGTTTCTTGGTCATTACTGTACATTCTGCTTTATAGGGACTTGTTTACTCTATGCACAGAAAAAATATAATAAATTAATACTTTTCAATTAAATTTGAAATAATGAATTAAGAATTGCCATTGTCTTTAGACATGAAGAATTTTCCTTTTCAGCAGTTTAATAAGGAATTGTGAGAAACACAAACTTGATCTTAATATTTCCCCATAGTGATTACATGCATAGACCTCTGACGCTGGAATCAGACAAATATGGAGTTGAATCCCACCTCATCATTTACTAACCGTTGGACCTTGAGAAAGCTGCTAGACTTTTTTGAACATTAGTATCTTTTTCTGTAAAATCACATGGCTATTGCAATGTATAAATAAGATAACATAGGGCATGTGTTATGACCAGTAAACCAGTTGGCTATAGTAGATACCCAACAGGTATTACTTCCATTTACATATATTAAAGTATTTAATTCTATAAAAACCTGTAAAGTATGACATTTACATGGCATATAGGAGAAAAAATCAAATTTTTTGGATAAAATTGACTGTATAGAATTAAACTTTAAATGGACACACACTGTGAATATAAAGAGATAGAGTAAATCCTAGACAAAAAGACTTAATTTAAGGTTTAAGTTTATCTAGAGAATAAAAGAGTCATTCAGGAAAAGTTATTAGCAGCCATAAAGCCTAGGAATGGGGGAGACAATGAGGCAAACATGGTCAGTGCCTGTCTAAGCCTGTGCCTGATCAAGGACTCATCCACTCACATCTTGTAGACAAGGTGAGGATATCTGACTATAATGACCTGATGCCATAAATATTTGAAATATAAAACTAACCATGCCTCTTTTGGTTCCAAGTATAGTAAACATCCTTCTGATAATAATGTGGCTTTTCTCATAGCTGGCAAGTATCTAGTCACTTTGAAAACAAGGATGTTTTTATTTTATTGGATCAACAGGCTTTTTGAGTTCTACATCAGAGTCTCATAAATCCTGTTAGTGAGGATTAGTGTTTCTTGGTCTAATACTTCTAGGGCACTCATGAGGCCAACATTCTGAGACATTCAGGGACAAGCCACAATGAATAGTTTTCCCTGGCCATTATATGACTTCTTTCTGTTGCTTCACACAACAAAGCTGTTGCACAAAGTGATGGATGGCATGGGTGAACCTTGAACCACACATCTAGCTGTAGTTCTTTTTCCTAATTTACAGTAGAAATACAATGGAGGTGACTGGACACTTGTTGGTTGCCTGAGCTGTGTACTTTTCTGCATTTTCCACTTCCCAATAGCTTCTTTTAGTGATTCATGTGGTTTTAGAGAAGCTGAGGCCATTATTGCTCCAGAGATGGGACACATGACCTACACAAGTCAATCAGTACATCCCAGCAATCTGGCTACAGTGATTGGTTTCCGGTGGGCATGTGAGCTAATCCAGACCAGTCAGACCGAATCCTAGGTCTTCTTCTTGGAGTTGGAGGACAAAGGTAAGTTAACTTCCTATAGATGATATGTGGGTATGACAGTCACACCTGGGACTGCTGAAGTCATTTTTTTCTATTATGTGGGAAGCTATCCTAAAGAACATACCATGGAAGGAGGAAAAAAAACCAAGACAAATTCAAAGAGGCAGAGACAGAACCCCAGTAATAGTTTAGTCCCAAGAATCAAACTATGCCTGAAGCCTGACTCATGTGTGACACACACGCGCACACACACACCCCAATCTAATAAATCCTTCTGTATTATTTAAGTTTAGTTTAGTTTCATACTACTTGGAAAACAAAGGGCACTTATCATTAATTTTTATTTCCTCATTTTGAAAATAAAAATCTAGGAAAGTAATAAAATTATAAAGTACATAGCTTCCTTGTATTAAATTACCCAGAAAAATATCATATTTTCATTCTTTTAAAATAATTCTACACTTTAAGCAACTTTCTGATGTCATGAAGAAGAGATGTTTATTGTGCTTACTTATCTCTGTTCTCAAGTCAATACAATCTCGGCACTAAGTTTTTATGTTTAAGCATCTAAATCTGAAACTATTGTTTGTCAAGAACGCCTGAAGGATATAACAGAATGTTCTTGGCTATAAACAGGTTTTTTCAAAGGAAAACGTTGTCATGCAGGCTCTCAAAAAAAAAATCTCAAATCATCAAGGGAAGTAGGATAAGAGGTGGCCTGTTCTCATCTGGTCTCATCCTGGGAGACCTGTCTCCCACACAGACTTAAGAGTTTCAAATATGTGAGAATGAAGACAGCATGCTAAACCATTTCAAACGTGCTGAGAATCTTAAATAAAACAATAGGAATTTATGGGAAGCCACTGGATATAGCTTCTTTTTTACATAAAAACATCTGTCATGCCACTATTTTTTCACACAAGTTCACTGTAAATGTTCAATTTTTGAGGACTGGAACAGATACCTCACTGAGTTTTGCCTGTGTATACGTGTGTGTGTGTGTGTGTGTGTGTGTGTGTGTGCTTGTATGTGTACATAAAAATAGGAAACAGAAATCCATTTCCATTCTTTAACTTGTTTTGGACCCCCATACCACAGGGATTTAAAAGAAATCTGCCACCATTGCCTCTGTCAAGGCTTTACTTACCTATTTTGAAGTCTCAGAAGAGAATTCCTTTTGGTCACCTGCTTACTCAGGAAGGAAAGAACCTGGTCTCTTTTATCTTCTCTAGTGAGCACCTGAACTGCCTTCCCAAGGGGACCATATGCAATGGTGAAAAGGGCCATTTACAAAAGAAAACTGGGGCCTATTAGGAAGAGACTACTCTCTAACCAACCAACGCAGCACACATTTCCACTACGGTATTTATAAATCCAGAGAACCTTAGTTACATCCCTGCCTCCCCAAATAGAGAATACCAAAGGAATTAACAGTATGGTAACTGCTTTCTTCGTTGTGTCAGAAGTGTAAAGTACTGGGTCAACAAATGTATATCTCAAGGATAAAACACCTATCCTCTTCAAGACACGGGGACTGAGTAGAAACAATTTCTTAAAGGAAATGTCTATGATTAGATGTTCTTTATATTGCAAGTAGAGGAAAATGCCTGGGGACTCCCATGCTTGTCCTGTTCTCTCATTTAAATACATTGAGCCCCTGAAGCCACACACACATAATAAAAAATGGACCTCATAAGAGAGAATGGCTGATTTCTTTAATCCTTGAGCAAGAAATGGGGTACAGTGTTTTTCATAATAAGTATTCATTCTCTATGTCTCTTCTCATCAATGGTTTTTTGTTGTTGTTTATGGTATAGACTTGATTCTAATTGTGTTGTCTTCGCTAATCTGGATTATCCAAGACTAGCTGAAAAACATATATTTCATCCTTAGACTAAAACTTTCATGGAAAAAGACATTGGGAGTTTGCTTCCACTATAATCAAGAAGCACAAAACTGGTGGGAGGAAAAGGAAAGGAAAATATATCATTTTAAAAATCAAGTGACTCTTCAGTCAGTAGCTGGTTTCCTTAACATGCAGAAGAACATAAAAGAGGAGGCAATCACACTTCCTTGTCATGCAGCTATTTGTAAATGTAATGCACTCATGCAGTATCTAAATACTCAGTGGGTTTCTGACAACCCCATCCATCACAACACAGCCCTCACCATGCCACTGCCCCAGATGGAAGGATACAAAAGCACGGTCATTCAAATAAGCCAAACAGAAGAAAAAGGTGGATAGATTGTGAAGCCACTCAGGTCTTTGACATAACTTGGCAATGAGTGTCTTTTGTACTGTTTTTTTTTTTTGTGTAGTCATGATTATACATGCTAACATGGTTACACGTTATGTAAAAAGTCATTTGATAAAATACCTTTCCCCTAAATGGATGAATAAAATAATTTAGAAGATGTGTCATTTTAAGAGGTTTATTCTGAGCCAAATATGAGTGACCATGGCCTGGGTCACAGGTTCAAGAGATCCTGAGACCATGTGCCATGAAGATGTCATTTTGGTCCTCTTGGAAGCTGAGGCAAAGTTAGGAGTGCGGGAGGTTTATTAGGAGTTAATGCCTGTGAAGGTAAAAGAGGAAGGAAGCAGAATTGAGGACGAAAAGCCTTCAGATGGAAATGCAGATCTCATAAAGTTTAGGTCAAATGAACAGGGAACTCTAAAGCAGGAATTGTCCACTGGAGGAGTTCTGTGTTGGGCAGAAGTGGCTAATGTTAACATCCCAGTCATGCTCAGTCATTGGCTGGGGACTCCCTGGAGTGAGTGAGGCTTTGCCTTAAAAGATGAGGCAAATCTTGCATGAGACGATCAGCTTACAGTACTCCTTGATAATAGATGACCAGGGACATCTTGAAGGGAGATCTGAGTGGTAGACCTTTCTGATTACCAAGGAACAGAAAATGGTTAGTCTAGGATTAGATACAGAATTAGTTGCATTGATTGAGATCCAAAAATAAGTGTTATTGATTTACTTTGTCATTGTTATGACTGCTATCAAGAGGCACCATCCTGACTTTATAGGCAGATTGAAGGAAACCTTGACAATTAGTTATAATGACTATTCTCTTTAAAAAATGAATGAATTTACTATGAACTGATTAAAATTTTAAAAATATTTTTTAAATTAAGGAATACATATATAATTAATTGATTAATTAATTAATAAGTATACACTTATATCTCTTTCCTTCACCTTTCACAGGTTTATTTTCAAGCAAATTGCTTAGGCATGCCAATAGTCAGGGTGGTGTGGTGTTAATTTTGTAATTTTTATTCTAGACGTGTTATCATGGATGATTGCACAGTGTGGAATCTTGAATAAGCATGTTCTTACGTAACGTATCATTTAGGAAGACAACATGCATGGTGTAATGGAAAGAACTCTGGGCAGAAAGTGAGAAGGCTTCAGCACTGGTCTTGAATTTTCCTTTCATAGTTAAAATCTAAGTTCTAAATTCAAAAAAATAATTTACTCTCTACTAAAAATTCCATCGTTGCTTTTATCAGTATGTCATAGACAATACCAAAAGGTTTTAAAGCCTTTAAGGATCCTTTCCATTTCTCAACAAATATTTAATGAGTACAGAACTGATGTTAGGCCCAGTTCTAGGCACTGGGGATGCAAAGCAAAGTCCATGCCTTATTGGAGTTTATGGTTTCGTGGGAAGGGCATCGAGAAAAAGAAATGCAATTTGTGATGGACACAAGTGCTGTGAAAAACAATGAAGTACACCAAGGAGGCAGAGAATGCCAATGTGACTGTGTGTGTGTGTGTATGTGTGTGTCGTGGGGCCTGGATTTACATAGGGTGTTCTAATGGAGAAGAGAATCTAGGAGCCCAAATCTGGATTATGTGAACGGGAAGACAGAGGAGATGTGGGGGCAGAAGGAATGGCAACTGTAAAACCCTAAGGCAGGAATAGCTGTTTCCTGGTGGTAAAACCCTGAGACAGGAATAGCTGAGTTTCCTGGAGGAACACCTTGAAAGTAAGTGTGGGTGGATGATTGTAAAAGAGGCAAGTTGGAGAGGTGGGGTGCAAAGGCAGGGTATATCATGTGAGGCGGTAAAGGCCATGCATGGAGTTTGAGGTTCGTGCTAAACTTGAAGGAAAGTCCCAGATATTTTTAGATAGGATGGCCTGATCTGATTTATTTTTTAGAAAGATCACTCTGGATGCGGTGAGGAAAGCACCAGCGGGGTGGCGAGCATGGAAACTGGAGGCTAATGCAACAGGTGAGTAATGAGGATGGCTTAAACAGGAATGGTGGTAACAGTCTGCTTCATGATACATTTGGAAGGTAGAGTTGTCTTGAATCGAGGATGAACTGGGCATAGGATGTGAAGATAAGAAAAGAAGGATAAGAATGACTCCTAATCTGAGTTACTGCATAAAGTGTGGCGATCACATCTGTGGGTTGGTCCTCATTTTTGGTTCTGCTAATGTAAGCAATGAGTGGGAATTTCTTTATATATATATATAATATATATAATTATACTTTAAGATCTAGGGTACATGTGCACAACGTGCAGGTTTGTTACATATGTATACATGTGCCACGTTGGTGTGCTGCACCCATCAACTCGTCATTTACATTTGGTATATCTCCTAATGCTATCCCTCTCCCCTCCCCCCACCGCACAACAGGTCCGAGTGTGTGATGTCCCCCTTCCTGTGTCCAAGTGTTCTCATTGTTCAATTCCCACTTCAAGGCATGAAAAGCGGTGTGCTGTTCTGTATTTTCTACTCAATACTTTATTTTTACTTACTCACTAACAACACAGTACTTGACCTTTGATAGGAGTTAAATTTTTTATATATCCTACAGGATCCTCTTTTGGGGAGATAGAGGGAATTTAGGTTGTAATTGGGCATGTGCATCAGAGGAAAGAAAGGATTGGCAGTGATGACATTCAATCAAATCTAGCACCTCACTTGAAGTGGGTTTGATGAATAAGCCTCCTTTCCTTTGGTAAGGAGCTGGAACAATTTTTAGATAAGGATTCCTTGTAGGAACTTGGTAGCATTAAAGTTCTATTTGGCACCATAACATAAAAATTATCTTTTTGAGAAAGGCACATAAATATAGTGTTAGGACTTCCTTTAGAACAATAACCCAGGACAGAACCAGGTCCTTTGTTACCTGAGGCTTCAAGGTAAGGGATAAATAATTATACATACAAAAATTAAAATGAGAAATTATTTAGTATGAGAAAAAAATCACAAAATGACAGATATTTAAAGCTGATAAAACTAGAAACATAACAAAATATGCATACATAATCTTCCTTCATAAATGCACTGCCTGATATCTCTCTGTAATGCTTTTTCATACTTTTTTTGGTTACATAGACTTTGATTGTCTTAACATAAAATGATAATCATATCATTTGGATATAAAGATAATTCTGTTTTTACTTTGGCATGGTTGATCAAACTTTGAAAAAATTTATAGTTGGAATGCATAAAATGTGTCTTCTCACACACATATATTTACTGTGTGTATGGTTACAGAATTTATACAAGCACAGGAATTCTAATTAATTAATTAATTAATTAATTATTTTGAGACAGAGAGAGTCTTGCTTTGTCGCCCAGGCTGGAGTGCAGTGGCGTGATCTCGGCTCACTTCAACCTCTGCCTTCTGGGTTCAAGCAATTCTCTGCCTCAGCCTCCTGAGTAGCTGGGATTACAGGCGCCCACCACCACACCCAGCTACTTTTTGTATTTTTAGTAGAGACAGGGTTTCACCATCTTGACCAGGCTAATCTTGAACTCCTGACCTCGTGATCCACCTTCCTCAGCCTCCCAAACTGGTGGGATTACAGGCGTGAACCATTGTGCCCAGCCGAATTCTGATTAATTCCATTTCACATAATTTCCGTAGAAAATCATGTGGTTTGATGGTTAAACGTTTGAAAGACTAGCTTCCAGCTCCATATCCTTCCAACATTATCTTCCTCCCCTACTCATGGAAACTTACTGCTGGGCACATAGACACCTTTCCATTATAGTGAGCCCTGACCCTGCATCACTGTATCAGGATGCTGGGGGAGAGGGCACAGGAAGCCACCAGACTATTCTTGGAAGCCATTCCTATACTGGGAAGGCTATATGAAGAATGATCTATGAACTTCATAAATATACCCCTTTAAACTAAAACTGAATACATTCTCAGCTTAATTTCCCTGTGGCCCAATCACCAAAATGCCCATGTTCACTCCAGTGCCATCTTGTCACCCAGAAGTGTGGAAAGGATAAGAGAAAGTGGTCTTAATTTGCATAAATGATTTTGGAAAATTATGCAAAGCAGGTGATAGTGTGAACACATTGGTGGGACCTCTCCCAGCAGCTTGGAAGGGGCATGTACAGTAAGGGGCTCTGAAATGTATGCTCCTTTTTTTATGGTAAATCTCTTTTACTCAAAAGTTACAACTTGTCTTACATAAGGCCTAAATAAGCAGTAAGCTATGAAAGGGCTTCAGACTGATAGAAGGGAAATTTGACCAAGAGTCACTTAGAACATTAAAGAGAAACAAGAATAAATAGTCTGCTTAGGAGATAATAAGATTGAGATGTTTTACTTTAATGCTTCTTAAACCTATTATGTGCATGTGCATGTGAATTTCCTGGAGTTCTTGTTAAAATTGAGATTCTGACTCAGTTTTGGGGTAGAGCTTGAGCTTCTGCATTTCCAGTAACTTCCTAGGTGCTCACAATGTTGGTTTTAGTAACACATTTTGAGCCACAAGATCGTAGAATAAGTTCAAGTAGAAATTTCAAAAGTCTCTAGAATTAAAAGAAGAGTTGAGGTTGGAAATAGAGATTTTGGATGTCATCAGCGTAAGCTCATCTAAGTCATAAGGATATTTAGAGATGAGAAAAGGGCCAAGGACTGAATTTTAGGTGCATCGACATTTAGAGCATTCTTTTGCAGCTGGAGTTCTTCATCTGAACCATAGAAAATGACCTAAGTGACTCTTTGTCCCATCCCAAGTATGTTACCTAAACACTGTAGATGCATAGGGGGAAGAAGAACATGAGTGGAATCCTTCCGCATTACAATCTCATGCTCTGGGGAGCTCTGGTTGAGAAAATATGACTTAAAATACAGGAAAAGGGGAAATGGTTTATTACAGTAGACTGAGAGTGCCTGGCTGGGAAGTTGCAGTAATATCATGATTCCAGGGCTTCACAGAAGCTCAGTAAGGAAAATGTATCAAAAATGAGAGAGGAATCCACTATATGAAAAGTTATTAAGAGACTGATGAGAATGAGGACAGATAATTGATTATTGTACCCTCTTCCCACAAAGTTGAGGTTGAGGAGATCTTGACAAGGGCAATTTCAGAGGACAGGGAGCTAGATGGTTTGATTTGGGTGGGTTCAGGAGAAAATGGAATCACAGGAAATTCAGATGGTGGGTCTAAACCTGTTATGGCACAGAGAAATGGGTGCTGGCTGAACCTCAAACTGGAGCAGATCGGGAAGTTTGTTCATTAAAAGATGGGAGCTTGTATAGCTCCATCTTAATCAAAGTGATCTAGTATACTTTGATACTTAATCAAAGTGATCTAGTATAGAGGAAAAACTGTGGATTCAGAAGTGAGAGGTGAAATTCTTACAGGTAAAAGCTTCTGCTAGGAGAAAGGGGATCTACCAGGAAATAGAGGTGTTGGCCTTGGGAAAGAGCATGCATGTTTCACTCATTGTAACAGAGGAAACAGGGTATTCAGGCTCAGGTGTAGGGCCCAGATATACGATGAAAAATAGTGAAAATATAAGTAAGGAAAATATATCTCCAACAAGATCAATTTTTTTTCATCCTGTGCAATACTCTTCAGGGTTATGCAGGAAGCTCCATGTAACTCCTAAGATCCATTGGAATTGTTTGAATTTATTCAATCAGCAAATACTCATGGAGGATCATCTGGGCATCACGCACTGTTGCTTTACATGGTTAACTGGACTCATTCACAGATCCTTTATTCTTTTGTATTACTGTCCCACAACATTCACTTGGGCTGTTTTGTGAGCTTATTGGAAAAAAGCAGAAAAGAAGTAGGGAGATGATGTTATATAGAAAGCACTGTTTAAGATTAAGATGTGGGAGTGTGAGTTCTGATGTCACTATCCCTGTGTGCAGAGATAAAGGGTGAACAACCCTAGAATTGTCAGTATAAGATATTACACAAAGTGGGTATTCAGATGTAGTAGATTGTCTCATAATCTCTCCCTGCCCCAGTGTCACCTAACTCCCCAACATCCTAGTGGAAAACGCCTGGACATCTTATTCAGCTGCTTATTAAACTATCGCATCCTATATTGTCAATCGAATCTACTGCTGTCTCTTATGCCTGACCTCTCATTTTCATTTCGACACCTACCTCTGTATCTCAGCTTCTCATAATTACTGCCTGAATTACTACAATAGAGTAATAGAGACAAGTAAGTATCTTTCCTGCTTCAAACTCATTATTCCTTAAGCTGTATTTTAAATAACAGGCCAGATCATGCCACTCTCCTTCTCAAGAACCACTGTTTAAAGAAAGCCTAAACTCAATATGACATCCAAAGCCTTCATATCTGACATTTTCAACTTCATCTCTTCTTCCACTCATCAAATCACTCTCTGCTTTGGGCAGCACAGAGCACTTGCTCCTAATACCCTTTCTTATGCCTTCCCATGCACTTTCCTGCCTTATTCATGTCTGTAATTCTATTTCTCAAGTCTAAAATATAACTCAACTTTGTCTTGGCCTTTTGCATTACTTCAAAGGTTCATATAAAATTCTGTATTCTCTGCAAATTCTTCTGAAATATTTCAAGTCAGAATGAATTGTTCTTTCTTCTACATCTTCATAGGAGTTGAATGGTACAGCCATTACAGCACTTATTTATGTCTTGTGTCATAGATATATGCTTTTTAAGAGAGGGACAGTGTTTACTCATCACTGAATCATCTCCCAAACACATTCACATACTGTCTTTTAAAGTGGTTTGTACATAGTTGGTATCCAAAGAATTTTGCTTAAATACATCAACCAACTAATCTACTAAGTAATTTTTAAAAAAGGAAATAAAAACAAATTTGGGTCACTCACTAGATTGTGTGTGCTATAAAGGTAGAAGCTTTTATTAACTTTAAAAATTACCACTACAAGGAATAAAGCTCACCTCAATAACTACTTGTTGGAAGAATGATTCAAAAGATTCTAATGATCAATGTATATCTGAAGGTTAGGGGGATACGATGATTCTAGTAAAAAAAGTAATAAGCAAGAATTGCTAAACAAAGGGGAAGAGAAAGAGTAGAATTGTGGAGTCAGTCATGGATGGATTATTGGTGGTTGGGATTTCTAGGAGACGTGCACTTTCAAGAGAAGCCTAGAAAGACACTGTGACCCTCATCCCTGACTGAGAGAGGAGCCATGAACACGATGAGAATGTTGACAGAAAATCTGAGTTGAGGTGGTTTTGTCCACTCCCATTTGGACAGTCTGGTGAGAGCCAGGGCTGCATTTTGCAGAGACCTCAGTGAGTACCCAAGGCAGCTCAGCCAGTCTGGGCCTGATGGTGCTGGGGTTAGTGCTCCTCAGCCTGCCTGGGCTCTCGTGCAGCACAGAAGAGATCAGAAATTTCTGTTCCCTATTGAAAAAGGGACAATTAGAAAAAGCTGAGGAGCTTTCAGGGGGCTCCTTTTGGTGGGGGCTAAGTGACCTTGAATCTAAGGGCTGATGGACAAGCCTCTCAGAGTCACATAGTGACCTTGGTGGGTGAAATATACTAGTAAGACCTGGAGACCTTGGTGGGTGGAATATACTGTCAAGAGCTCCGTTCAGCCAAAGAAGGTGCTGGGCTCCCAGGAACATGGCCTGGCTAAGCAAACACACCTGGAGCTGCAACAGGCAGGGCTTTAACAGGCACACAGGCAAGACTCCTTAGTTAAGGCTGAATCCACCAGGTTTCAGCAGATACCAGCCAGAGGACAGCAAGGACCAAAGAGGTAGTGCAGGGGACACGAGCCCAAGCCCTTATATGAGACGTGGGACCCTTCCCCATCCTGACATCAGGAGAATGAGAAGCTTTCCTTATAGCCAGCAACCAAGTGGGGAAGGAGGAAGAGAGAGGGAGGGAGGAACAGGTCTGTTAGAGTGAAACTCTACACCGACAGACTACTTACCCAGTAGAGATGATCTGGACTGAAATAAACTGGAAGACTGCTAAGTTTAAATCTCCCCCACCTTCTTGGCCCCAGCCCAGGGAAGTAGAGGCTCATGAGAAAGATTCAATCAGCTAGAGAAAATTAAAAAATGCTCTTTATTTGCTTTATGAACCCAGTGTGTTAAAACTGTGACCTATCAATTTGGAAGTCAAGAAGCTGTGAGCTGTGAGAAGAGAAGTTTCAGGAGGAAACAAGCAGGTGCCCTGTGGCACAGACAGAAAAGTGCATTACCAACCTCATGATCATGATGGCCCAAGGAGACCTTCTCTCGATTGTGAAGGGTGGAAAGAGAGAAAACAGCAGGAAAGGCCAGGTCATGGCATGAGTGCTGACCCAAGAAGTGAAGATAATCAGCCTGGAAGGATGGCATACGTGCTTCAAATCTGCTTTCAAAAAACTGAATAATGTATGTTTCTCTATTGACTCTAAATTTTGGAGCTCTAGCTTACTCAAATTGCTTGTGTTGAGTATCTGGAAAAGCACTAGAAAGGTGGTAAAAATACTTCACGTGTATCAACCCCTGACATTCTGCAGTGGATGCTATACAGAAGAATAAGGTGGGGAAAGGCTACAAAAGCAGGAGAAGTCTCCTGATGCCTGAAGGGACCCAAGGGATGGTCCCCAACTGGGCTGGCTGAATGGGTTCGAGTTGCAGCTTGGCAGCTGCTCACATTCTGTCTCCCAGACATCTCCTTTGGCTGAGGTATGTGGACTTAGAGGATGGCTTGAAGAGATGGTTTCTCAGTGTGTTTTAGTACTTAGTGGACTGGTTACTACTGTACTGTAATATGCCCACATCCAGAACTGGGTTAAGACCCTGAATCTTTCATATCTAACTACCTTTGACTTGATTTCTTTTCTTTGTGAATCAAGAACAACCTATCACCTTTTGCCTTTAGTGGTGTACTGTCTGTTCTACCTTTAATCATTTCACTAACAGTTTTGGTATCATATTCTCCTGATGCATTAAGAACTTCTTATACAATGAAGTTTTCTGGGTCTTCATCTCTACTAATATAACACCAGGTGTAATTGGGCTCTTCACTACTGTTAGAAAGGAAAAAAAAAGCAAGCCTAGTTTTTAAATGTATAATTCACACATGAATACCTCCTCTCTATCCATATACTTAATTATAGATTGTAAAACTAATTATGTACACTTTGGCATTTCCCTCTGATGCTCCTTCAGATATTCTACATTCATCTTCACAACATCTTTGTAAGGTATGACCAAAAGATCAATTATTTTCCTCTAATGGAAAGAAGAAATGGAAAGTAGTTTGCCAAGGTCACTCATCATTAGTGCTGGAACTTGGTGGCCTGAAGCCCAGGTCTCATGATTGTTGCTCCAGTGCTCAATCCAGGAAGTCATGTTGCCTCCCCAACCAAGTTGGTACCTTGGGAGTGGCTCTAGGTCAGATAAGCAGGCAGACCTCCCCCTGAGGCATTCACCAAGTATATTAGTCCATTTTCACACTACTGATAAAGATATACCTGAGACTGGGCAATATACAAAAGAAAGAGGTTTAATGGACTTACATTGCACATGGCTTGGGAGGCCTCACAATCATGGCAGAAGGCAAGGAGGAGCAAGTCATGTCTTACATGGATGGCCTCAGGCAAAGACAGTGCTTGTGCAGGGAAACTCCCCTTTATAGAACCATCAGATGTCATGAGACTTATTCACTATCAGGAGAACAGCATGGAAAAGACCTGTCTCCATGATTCAATTACCTCCCACTAGGTCCCTCCCACAACACATAAAAATTCAAGACGATACTTGGGTGGGGACACAGCCAAACAATATCAGCAAGCCAGAGAGGATGCAACCAAGTGCATGGTCAAACCTGTTCTCACCCTTCAACCAGAAAGCAGCATATACGCAACAGATTACACAACAATCAAGAAGCAGCCCCCATCTCCATCCAGTGCAACAGACCATGCTGGAGCACCTCTGCCTTATAAAGCCCTTGTTGTTACAATGATAGCAAAAGCAGAGGTGCTATGTCACATTAATGGCATAGTCAGTCACATTAAGCTCCTTAAAAATAAAGTTTAATATATGTAAGGCTCTAAGGTATTTCTCATGGCTCATCCCATTTAATCCTTACAAAAAATTATGAGGTAAATATAATAACCCTGATATAGAACTGGCAAGTGCCAGAGTGAGGTTCTAAACCCAGTTCTGTTCACTCTACCCTCCCATTGCTAGAGCCGGAGGCTGCATGAAGGTGGGATGTCACAAAGCAGGTCACTACCACTTTTGGGGACAGGAGAGACAAACTCGAGTAAATGACTCTTGGAGGCCAGCTCAGTAGAGAAGAGCAAGCAAAGTGGAACAAATGGCCCTTGAGTTACCTCTCGACTGTGGTACTAATTTAACTTTGTGACCTTGGCATAGTCAAGCCCAGTGACGAAGTGATTCCATAGCCATACAAATGATTTCTGACTAAAATGGGCACCTGGAGGGTGAAAAATAATGAATTTCCATATGAATGAGCGGATTATGGGATACGCCTCTCCAGTGGGCTGGGCCTCACTCTCACTTTTTGTCACTCTTTTCTCCTCATCACTGCTGCATTTTTAAGGGCCTTGAATAACCCCTGCATTCTAGATATACACTCCAGTGTAAATATGCAGAACATTTTGACACTTAAAAATATGTCCATAGCGAAGTAGGACAGGTTGGAATTATAGTAGCCTGGAGGCATAAGGAAGAGAAAGGAGTAATACTTTACTTTCTGAAGTTACAAGGAATAGTTTTACCAGCCAATTGCTGCAGAGGGAGGATAAAATTACTAATCAAATCAACAAATGCATAGGCTAGAAAACAAATAAATTATTTCAGCACTATTTCAGAAACCCATGTTTCATCAATGATAAATCACTAAGTAGAAGGGAAGCTACGAGTACTGTACTTATTTTAAAGACTCAAAATATGACTCAATATCTTCATGGAGTGATATATTCATTTATTCAACAGTGAACCATCATAATATATGAATGGGTATACCGCATTTACATATAATATGCCAGGCAGTGATAAATCAGAACTACGAACACCCACTGCCTCAGTTCCCCGATGATAGCCTCAACTAATTTCTGCCTGATAAAGCAAACAAGTAAACAAAATGATTGTTCCAGTTTCCTAAAGAGTCTTGTACTGAATCCTCACCGCGAAATTAAATTTCGCGAAAGGCTGATGTGCCGTGTTTATGATGCCCGCCTCTTAACTGACAGAGGGCTGTGGGTGTAATAAGGATCCTTAATGCCCGGGGAGATTAAGAGATTGTTACAAGTTTACCCCAAAGCCAGTGTCAGAGAACTGGATCTTTATAGCATGATTTCATGACTTTGTGAGAATACACTCTCAAAATGTTACACAGAGCACATTCAGTTTAATTCCAAAGCCAAACATAAGTACTTGGGATTATCTATGCCTCGGCTGCCCTTCATTAATGCAAATAATTAAAAGCTGAGTGTAAACACAGAGGCACATGGACTGCTGAGATAAAGCGAGAGATCTGCACTCTCTTCAGCCATACTGTTTTCTTTTGTCTTTTTGGTTATTTGGATGTTTACAGAGCTCTCCCCATTTGCTCCACTAAATGCCTGCTGAAGGACAGGACAGGTAGTATCATTCCCATTGTGTAAATGAGGAACTTCAGGCTGTAAGGGACACGAACTTGTCCAAGGTCATTCAGAAAAGAGCAAAAACCAGAATAGATTTCAGAGTTCCTATTTCGTGGTGCAGGCTTTTTCTGCTATACCTTCTCCATGGCATGTTTTTCAGAATGCACCAATAGTTGGCACCATCGATCATACAACAAGTGTTTACTCAGAGCTCACTGCATGCGTGAGACTATTTTAGGTACCACAGATAGAATGATGAACAACAAAAAGACCCAGCCTTTCTGACACTAAGAGATTGATAATGCAATATGTAAACCACAAAGTTTTATACTTTTTTTTCTTTCAGCTTTCTACTCATAGGGGAAATTAATACAATTGCAGGATTAACTTTGAACACAGAAGATGATAAAAAGAAGATTGCTTACATATTTGTGAAAGTCCTGTTCTCTTGCTCTTGAAATTGGCTAGGGGCACATGATAGGATATGATTTGCTTTTTAAATAATGCATATGTAAAGTGGATCCAAATGAATTATAATTAAACATAGAGTATTGACCAACCAGTCTATTAAAGTGAATATTAGTAATGCTACATTATTTCAGTTTCTAAAATGGATTCTGATATCTTAAGAAGTTTTATTGTATACGTATGAAATATTGAAAAACGTATTTTGGGCAGTTGATAAATGATGGCAAATTTCAGATATACTCAGTTACTTTGCAAGGTAGAATTCCATATATAGGCAGCCATTTTAAACAGTACAACAATTGAAATGTTTAAATACTGTTTCTAGCCTGAACAAAATAGCCAAAAACAATGAGGGTTATAAATGGAATAAACTGTAACATAGCCTCATCTACTGGAAATTGATGTTTCTAATGTTTTAGCTTAGAAAACACAAAGAATACCCTTTTGTTGAAAAATGATTCATTTCTCATGATAGATGTTTTTTAAATCTTCAATTATTTGGTAACATGTTGATTTAGTAATCACTTCCATTGTCTTTCCTTATTCATAAGTGTATCAGTCCTGAACAGCTAGAGGTGACCTCAGGATACCACTACAGGTTTCTCTTTAAAATAAGAAAATAATTGGTGAGGCCAAGGTTACAAAAGAGCTTATAGGAAGCCTGAGAACTCTATTTTGTTTGGGGACCAGGGAAGTGGTTGTGACTAGACATTTTACAGTAACCAACCATAAAACAAACACTCTTATCGCAATTTGCAAATTCAAAACCTAAAATAATGTATGTTTTTGGAAAATGTGATTTTTAAATATAAAGACCATCTACAAAGTGAAGCTCTAATTTACAAGACTAGTTGGCCTAAGCCACAGAACTCCAAATAAGATTCTCTAACGCTATGCACCTACCTTCCTTCCTTCCTTTCTTTCTTTGTTCTTTTATTTTTTATTTTATTTATTTATTTTTTTATACTTTAGGTTCTGGAGTACATGTGCACAACGTGCAGGTTTGTTACATATGTATACACATTCTCAGCAAACTTTGTTTCTTTAATTTGCTAATGTTTCCTGATGTATGAAGTAACAGCTGCTGAAATTCTGCAAGCCACAAAAATACTCTTAAGCATAAAAATCTATGTCCTGATTTTCAAGGCTGAGATGAGAACAAGTTGTTGAATCTGATTATCTAAATGGGAAAACAGGGAGTGTGAAGAGCGAATCAATATTAGTCATGGCACAAAACGGCAGCAAAATCGGCTCCTGAAAGGTACTGCAGCTTTCCATGAAGGCGAGGCCACTGCCACAGCACTTTTCTCAGCTTCCACCTTCTCCTTGAGATCTGCCTCTGGAGCCATCACTCTGGTCTTTGTGGGGGATAAGGCCATGAGGTTTGGCCAGAGATGATTCTTGTTTAATTTCATTTGGATATTCAAAGAAAATGGGGCTAATTTTATTTCTAACACAGTCTTTCTTAGAGACCAAGTATTTCAGTGTTAGTAACTTCCCATACCCTATATTTGCTCATGATCCACCATAATTTTATGCCCCTTTGTTCTTCATTACATATTCTTCATAGGTGATCTACCCATGTTTGCAAACACCTGTTGTTTGGACACCAAAATATACATCATCATCCCCTTCCTGAATTCCAAACCTGTATATCCTCCTCCCTGCAAAACTTTGCCTACTGGATGCCCAAAATGGGCATCTTTATCTTCCTCTACCAGTCTGCTCTTTCTCCTGTATTTTCTTTGAATATTAGCAGATAGACTATCACGAACATAGTTGTCTAAATTAGAAATTTGGAAGTTATTTGCATTCTTTCTCACTTTGCCTCACCAGTTCTATATTTATTCTACCTGTTTTTTATATGGCTATATTGTCCTTCCCTTTGTTCATCCCTATAGTGACTATTTAAAATTCAGAAGCTTATAATACCTTATTTGCACTACCACAGCCTCCTAAATGGCCTCCTTTCTTCTAATCTTACTTCCCTCTAATCTATTCTCTATCCTGGAATCAAAGTCATATTCTAAAATTAAAATCAAATTATATCACTTTCCCATCTAAAATATTTTAATGACAGCCTATAATAGAGAGTAGTGACTGTCAATATTTTTGTTATTAAAGGTTCATTCATATATATTTAAAGTATATGCATGAGGCAGAGGTGGACTCATTCTGGTTGAAGAAAGGGAGTGGAACCTCTGGACCTCCTTCAGCTCAGGTCCATCTTGGTCTCCTCCACACCCACTCCAAGAGTCTGCAAACAGCTGGATGGTCATCATAGCCTTAAGCTCCTCTGTTTACCCCTTATACAGACTCTTATAAACTCTACCAACCCCCAACAGCTGCATTTATAAGTTTCTTTTCGTCACATCTGAATTCACAGGAAAGAGTGACTATGAATATAGAGCCCTTGGCTATCTTTGACCACACACTTTCATCCTCGTTCCAGCCTGGACTACATCTACCTATAGCAATAATCCTGCTATCGTCCTTCCCCATAACTATGGGGATTCCCATGGCCTCTCTCTTATTTGAGATTTCCTGTTTCCTGTTTCTAATGAGTTCCTCTTTTTTGTTTCTTTGCCTTGTTTTTAATTCATTCCCTTGTTTCATGGAAAAAAGCCTCCTGTGTTTCATGAGAATGTGTGTGTGTATGTGTGGTAAATTTTTGAAAATCTTGTTTGCCTGAAAATGTCTTTAGTATATCTTCATGTGATTGATAGTATGGTTTGGTCTACATTTTAAACGAATAATATTTTCTTTATAAAGTTCAACTTCAGGGACACTACCATTGTCCTCTAGCTACTGTGGAACCATTAAGAGATAAAGTCAATAAAGTCATTCTAATTTTTGATCTTCTGTAGTTGACCAGTGGATTTTCTTTCTTTAGAAGCTTTTATCATCTTCTTGTCCCAACTGCTCTGAAATTTCACAGTGATGTGCCGACAGTGGATTTGTTTAAGCCATTGAAGCTTTTGAGTGTGACAACTTATGACCTGTCTTAGGAGAGTTTCTTGAATTATTTTCTGCTTGCCTTTTTCTAGAACTCCTATTATTTAGTCGTTGGATTTTCTTAACTATTCTTTTAACTTTTTTATCTTTTCCTTTCTATTTGCCTTTTCTTTCCCTTCCAGTCTTTATGAGAAAAACATTTTATTAACTCATTTATTGAATTCTTTATTTCTGCTATAATATTTTTAATTTTTATGAACTCAGTTGTAGTTTTCTTTGCATTATTTTGAGCACTTCATTCTTTTGCTGATGTTACAAAATATTCTCTTATTTCTCTTAGGATGTTAGTGATAGGAGTCCCCTAGATTTTTCTTGTTTCTCTACCATCTCTGTTGCCTCTAAGTTTGTTTTATTTATGCTGTGTTTAGGTCATTATCCTTCATTTCAAGGGCTTTCTGTAAAAATCTGTAATCCCTTGAATTATATTATTAAGGATGAGGGATTAAAACCATGGTTAGAACCCTTGAGTCCATAGAAAATGCTTGTCAATTTTGAGTTTCTCTCTAGGGTGACTATATGTAGTCCTAACCCAGAACATCACAAGGTTTCTTGTTTTTGTAGAATAATTCTGAAATAAGATTGTACAGGTAACAAACTCCACCCTCCCACAGTGGAACAGTAGGGCTGATGGACCCTTTTTCATCATGAGCCAACTACACATATTCCAGACTCGGTGCAAAGTCTCTTCCTCTGTAGACCCTGCTTTGATGCCATCCTGCTCCCAAGATCCAAACAAAATTAATTGCATCCTCCTTGTTCCTTTCAGGACACTTGTATATTCCTTTATTTTTGAACTATCAGGTTGCAATAACTGGCTTATGCATCCCCTTATATTTTTATTTCTTTGAAGCAAAGAGCTGGATCTTTTTCAACTTTTCTACCATAATACTTGGATGAGTACCTATTATGGACTGAACTATGTCCCTTCTGCTCCCCCAAAACTCCTACACTGAAGCCCATCATAATGTGATGATATCTGGAGGTGGGGCTTTTGGGAAAGAATTAGCTTTAGATGAGATCATGACAGTAGGGGCTTCATGCTTGGATTAGTACCCTAATAAGAAGAGGAACCACAGAGCTTGCTCTGGTTCTCTCTCTCTCTCTCTGCTACTTAAGAACACAGAAGGTGGCCCTCTGCAAGCCAGGAAGAGGGGCCTCACCAGAACCTGTCCATGCTGGCACCCTAATCTCAGATTCTAGCCTCCAGACCTTTGGGAAAATACATTTCTGTTACTTAAGCAACCCAGTCTATAGTACTTTGTTATGGCAGCCTGAGCTGACTAATCTAGTACCCAACACAGAGAAGAATCTCACAGTAACTCCGAATAAACCAAGATGGGGTTATTGCCCTGAACACAAATTCATAATGACAATAGAGAATTTGGTTCAATGTGCCCAAAAGAAGAAAATCACATTCCCCCTTTCCTGGTTCTGTTTCTTTCAGGCTCTTGTTATCAGTGCATAGTAGTTCAGATCTATGGCTTCAGGATCAGACCTGAGTTTTGACTTTGCTCTAACACTGGTGGAGGGACCATGAGCAAGTTCATAACTTGTCCATGGCTCAGTTTCCTCCTCTGTAAAAGAACAATAAGTATTACCTATTTACCTCAAAGAGCTATTTGGAGGATTACAGGTACAGTGCTTAGAAGAGCTCTGGCACAAATTATTTTCACTAAAAAGTGCAGTCTTAAAGCTTGAGCATCCACATCATATGCCAGGGTGATCCAGACCAGCAACCAGCAAGCTGGTATATATCAGACTATTCCCAGTTTACCCCAAATAATCTCCCTCTTTAAAACCTCCTCAGAAATATTTTTTTGCTAATTATCTAACTAAAAAGGAGAATACATGGACTTTATGTCTAATAAAGAACAATGGGAATGAGAAACTTTTCTTATAATTCTAAAAACTGTTATCTTTATTGTGAGAACAAATGATTAATCGCACCTATGTCTGGCAGTGCTTCAGCCAAGCCACAAGCCAGCCAGTGTGGGGAGAGCCTTTGCATAGTTTATTAATTGGTCTAAATGCCAAATTCTCTTAAAAGTTGAATGATTATTCTAATATTAAAGGCCAAAAGTTATTGAGATAATATCACATAAAGTGTTGAATGACATTGTGGATCTGCCATAAAAATTGCCAAGTAATAGTTCTCTTAAACTGCTGTGGTCTGAAAGTTTAAGCCCTCTCAAAATTGATACATTGAAACCTAATCCCCAAGATGATGGCATTTGGAAGTGGGGCCTTGGGAGCTGATTAGGTCAGGGAGATGGACCCCCTATGGGTTTAGTGACCTTCTAAAATTTTGAGACCCTAGAGAGCTTCCTTGCCCCTTTCGCCATGTATGTTAGGCCATTCTTGTGTTGCTATGTCCTGAGACTGGATAATTTATAATGAAAAAGAGGTTTTTCTGGCTCATGGTTCTGCAGGCTGTACAAGCATGGCACCAGCATCTGCTTAGCTTCTGGTGAGGGCCTCAGAAAGCTTATAGTCATGGCAGAAGGTGAAGTGAGAACAGGCATGTCACATAGCAAGAAGGGGAGCAAGGGAGGAGGGAGGTCCTAGACTTTAACAACCAGAACCCATGTGAACTGAGTGAGAACTTGCTTATCACCAAGGGGATGGTGTGAAACCATTCATGAGGGATCCAACCCCATGATCAAATCACCTCCCACCAGACCCCCACCTCCAACATTGGGAATCACATTTCAATATGAGATTTGGAAGGGACACATGTCCAAACCATATCACCATGTGAGAACACAAAAAGTGCTATCTATGAACCAAAAAGTAGGCCCTCACCAGACACCAAATGTGCTGTTGCCTTTATCTGGGACTTGCAAGCCTCTAAAACCATGGGAATAAATTTCTGTTGTTTATATGCCATGCAGTTTCTGGTATTTTGTTATAGCAGCTTGAATTGACTAAGACACAGACCTTCTACTAGGAAGACAATGATCTGTCAATAAGATTTAATGAGATGAAGATTAGAGAGTAATGCAAATTGCTCCAGTATGAGACTTGAATCTTTTTATTCCTGTTTGATTTTTTGGGTGTCTTTCTTTAGCAATCAAATAATATAAGGTGCTAAGAACAATGTGGCACCTTTTTATCATGCAAATATGAATATAAAATATGAATAAAAATTAAACTATAAGTTGAATAAAATGAAAATGTATCAGCATTGTTCTGTAAAAAATTGCACTTTTCCTAAGAGGGAAATAATCTTGCAAATGCATCCTTTTATCTTTTCGAAGAAGTTTTTTTTTTTTTCTTTTAGGTACTGATGGGAAATAAAAATTATACTCAAGTGAAGGTTTATTTAAAAATACACATCTTATAGAGAGTCTCTGAATTTTTAAAACAGTTTGAAATGCTCAATTAAGATCCTGCAAAAACAAAACAAAAGAATTCTTGTTAAAAAGTCTTGCAATAGAAATTTATATTTTTCTCATAAAGAAAATATTATTTCGGCCAATATAAAATAGCTAAGTATTATTTTTCTAGAATATTCTCAATGGTGCTTATGCCAATCATATATTTTCTATATATATTTAAAAATATGGCACCAGGACTGACCTTTATTTCTATCCTCATCTATGCGATAAAATAATGAGAATAGCATAGCAATGGCAGGCATCTGACAAGAGCCTGTGGTCTACCTGAGAGCCCAATGTTCCCACGTCATACTTTGGTCCTTAACTGGTGATAATCAGAAATGTAGGACTCAATATCTACATGCTGTATATTGGTATATAATTAGTTATGGAAAATGTATCTTTATTGCCTTGCTTACGAAATGAGATCCACTAAAACCCATCTCATCCTCAAAGAATGTACAATCGAGAAGAATAGAAATAAAAACACAGAAGCATACACAACTAATACTAATAACAGCAGACAATGTGTCCTTAGAAAACATAAATTAAATTCTCTAGGAGTATTTAGGAATGTGTTTTTTCACTGCCTGCTTTAACTGATGCTGGCACATTTAATTAGTTTGGGGATTATTTGCTTGATGACGGATTGGAGCAAAGAGTGACTATAGGCACCAAGACCAATTAGAGCATTGTTACTCTATTGCGAGGCAGAAGTAGTGAGCACCTGAATTCTAGAAAATAATTTGAGTAGGAAAGAAGGGCTGATAAGAGAAATGTTGTGAAAATAAATTGAGACTGTGATGACAGGTTTATTACAAGTTCAAATAAAGAGTTATGATGAAGCAAAGAATCCCACAGAACTGATAATAAACATATCTGCCTTCATAGTCACCAGAAGAGAAGGACCAAACTTGGAATCAAAATGCAGGTTTTTTTTTCAGCCATCAGAAAGAAACTGTAGAACTCCAGATGGAGTAATTCTTGTGGGCTGATCCTTGCTCAGGTAGGTGGGGAGTCTCAAATGAATCTATATTTAATAAAAGCCCACTGGCACAGGATTAAATACTTGGGAAAAATGGAAAATTAAGAGCAAATCTATTATCACGGGGACTTTGCAGTTGTTTAAAATAGATGGGGCCTGTTTGGACTCTGGAAGCACTGGGGAACCTTCCCCCAGCCCCTGCCCAATGCAGCACACCTGTTCCTCAGGTGAGGCCCAGAAGAGGGTGGCTCTGAGATGCCAACACTGTTTTCTGCTTACTCCCAAGAGCACTCTACACATTTAGTTCATTTTCCTCCCTCCTTTCACAAGTAGATAAAACCGTGTTTTAAGAGTTGAAGAAAGAAGACGAAGAGGCAGTGAGAATGTCCCCAACTTCTGCCAGCACCGCTCAGCTGACACCATCCTTACTGAGGGCTCCAATAACCTTTGTCATTATATCTAATGGATTTTTTTTGCTTCTGTAGTAATTAGGCATCTTTCGGGTACAAATGACAGAAAAACAACTCTACTTGGCTTAAGAAGAAAAAGGTATTATTCACAAAATTTAAATATATTCAGTCTTCAGTTCTTTACCAATTGTTCCAGCACAATCCCTGGCATGAAGTCCCATTGGCCTGTTTGGCTCAGGCCACCCCTATGCTTAGAGGAGTCACTCACAATTGTTTGCAGTTGGACCATTTACTGACCCTGGGAATTACTGGGTGGAATTCACTCAACCCAAACCAAATAAACCAAGAATAGGCAAGGCATGGTTTCCCACAGGAAAATCAAAGTACTTTACTAGAATCACAGGAATCCACAATAGACATTACAGTTTTTATTTTATTGGATTTGAAAGAAACATTTGACACTGATGATCCATTTTTGAAACATGCTTTTTTCTTTCAATCTTTGGCATTATTTGTTTTCTCCCACTTATCTTACCAATCCTTCTCAGGCTTCTTCACAGGATATACCAGACCCAGTTTACACATTACCCAAAATTGTTTCAGATCATCAACTGCTTGCTCTAATTCCTGGCTGAAGAGAATCCATTGAGGCTCACATCACTGCATCACTTACAAAATTCCAGCTCCGGATGCCATTGCTCCATCTCCCAACACCACCCTCTGTCTCAGCCTCTTCCAGAGCTTACTGACTGACCTGTGGCAAGGCCTCCCTCAGGTTCATCTTGGGGAGGGCATAAGAAGCCCCAGCACCTTGGCTCAACCAGCCTGGGCCCATGGAGGCTCTGGTTTCTCCAAGAGCTGCCTAGATTAACTAAGCCCTAGAATGGCTAAGAGGCAAATGTTGATCAATGAGAGGCAAGAAAAGGGAAGAGGCTGGAAGACAAACTGTACATTCACCTTTTTGTTAAGCGGATTCCTTCTGTAAGATAAGGTTTTCCTGAAAGTGTCTCAGTGACTGAGCACCAGGCTGTGATTCCTATGAAGCTAACTAGGTGATATACCCCTGTGTATTTACTTTCTTGACTTTCTTACCTCACTTCTATTTTTCTATTTCCTCTATCCTGCCATGGTATCCTCCTGCAACCCCCATAAGGGGTTAGCGTGTAGCTTTGCTTCCAGCTTGCTTCTTAGGGAACATGGGCTAAGACATAGGACTATTTTTCTCTGCTCATCACACATTTATGGTGCTCTGTAGGGTTCTCCCTAGGTCATTTCTCCTGACACACATTCTTCTAGAGAGACAACACCCACTCAATAAAATTCAACCGCCAATTGTAATCTCATGACTCTCAGATCTCCATCTCTATCCCAGGTTCCTCTCTGGAGCTCCAGATCCACGGATCTACACGGATCTATGTCTTACAGGACATAGTACTTGGACGGCTCACAAGTATTGCCAACCCATTTTGCCCAAAACGTATCCATCTGTTAATCTCAAACTGCCCTTCCCTTGATGTTTTTCTTAGTGACTGCACCACCATGCACCCAGCTGTCTAAATCAGAAACCCGAGAATCACTTTGGTTCCTCACTCTTTCCTACTTCTCATTCTGTACATCCTGTTTCTCATAGGCCTTGACGATATTACCTCTAAATCCACCCCACCTGCATCAAGTTCTTTCCATCTCCACTGCCATAACCAATCCGAGCCATCCGCCTACCTCACCTGCATTCCTCCAGTCCATTTTGCATGGAGCAGTTTCTTTGAAACATCAATCTCAAAGACTCTTGTCTCAAGTAAAACTGCTTTAATGAAACTTACTTTAGATTTTATGCCTTATTCCCTAACTTTATCTCCAGGCTCACTTCTTGCCTTTCGGCAATCGAGGGGATTCAGGCTTCATTCATCCCTATTGAATTTTTATTTTCTCTTGGATCCATGTTCTTTCTCACCTCTGAGTCTGAGTAAGCTATTTCCTCTCCTTAAAACAGTCCTCCCTCCTCTCCACTTTGCTAACTTCTGCTAATCCTTCAGGTTTCCCCGTGGATATTCCTTCGTCCAGGAAGCCTTTCTGGATCCCCACCCCTTTCCTAGTTAAGGTCAGAGATCCCTGCCAAACCCACCCTGCACCTGTAGATTTGTTCTCACAGCACTTAAAGCACTTAATCAGAGATACTGTTGAATTCTCCTTTCCGCCTTAGGCAAGTTCTCTGTCCACCTTGCTCATAATTGCTTTCCTCAGAACCTGATTGGCTTAGAGATTAGCCTAATGGATGAACAACTTTAAAAGTAGTTCTGCCACTTTGCTTGTCATCTGCATGGAGTCCCAGAACATTTACTATTTTCTCTCAAGAATTTTAGACAACCACTGTATGCATTTATGCCTTTGCAGACTCTTAACAACTTTGCTTACAGAATCGCAAGGGATGGTATCAAAATAATTCTAAGATGTCAGTTCCGAGGTGGAAATTTTCATTGAATAGTTCTAAGAAATTACCACATATAGATGTGAATGCTATTGTTATTATGAATCTCAACATTTGTCTTTCTGTCTTACATTCTAATATTTGGTGAAATACAGAGTGTAAAAATCCACACATGGTCTTTAAGAATTGACTTCATAGCAAGTGAGTAAATTAAGAACTCATCCAAGCTGCTTGCCAGGGCCTTTGTGCTGGGAGCTGGGGGCACAAGTCATCTTTTTATTCATTGATGCATCTTGGAGCTGACATTCACTACCATTTCTTCCCATGATTGTCTATCTTGGAGTTTTTATTTTGTGACTGGCCTGTTCTACTGTACCTTTAAAATATTTTTGGTCATCATTTTTTATTTTATTTGATACTGTTACTTTATGTGTTATATGCATGGTTTCCGTAATAGTTTTTGCTCTGTTTACAGCTTATTATCTGTTAAATAGAAGATGCTGATGGTGATTTTTAGGGTTACAAAATGTAATACGGGCTCATATTATGAATGAAAATTGTTTAATGGAATAGATTTGCAAAGAAATCAACTTTATACAAAAGCTAAGCCTGTTCAAAGTGGATAAATACAGTGGTTTATTATAAACATTAGAAACATAAAAATTAACTTTTACATTTGAGTTTTATGTTCAGAACAGGATATTATAGGTTCAAATAAGGACATATTTTATGTCTAAGCACATCATCTTCTGCACTAGTTCTCTTTAGTATCTTAAATGACTTATTTGGAGTTGGGCTCCACAAGCACAGATTCCAAACCTAACTCTCTGCTCTGTTTTGCAGTTTTGAATGTAAATGAATGCCTCCTACATTATTAGCAGGAGTAGGTTACATCTCTAAAAATTCACTTTCTTAGTTTTATTTTATTTAAACCTCTTAATTGTGGTTGGTATGGGGGATGGGAGGATAAAACTGTTTCATGGAAAGACACATGACCAGAAATGTCCAGGCAGCAGAACATCTGCATCTGTTTTTTTTTTTTTTTTTTTTTTTCCAGAATGAGGGAAAACGCCATTTGATTTTTAGGCCAATGCATCTATGATATATAATAGTTATTATATATAATAGCCATTGCAATATAATAACTCCATCTCCAAAGATTTTGGTATGTATTTCAAAGTAATAAGTTTTGAGATTTAATTATCAACTAGAAAACACATTTTGAGAGCAGTATTATTTTCGGAAAGTAGAATGTAATTTCATATGAATGGGTACCTAAATTAACCAGAACATAGTTTTTGAAAGTTGTTTTGTGAGCTAAGCAATTGAAAATTTGAATTTCTTAAAAATTGCTTTGTGGGCTAAACAAGGGAAAGTTTGAACCTCAGATGATTTGCATCCCAAAATTGGACCGATAAGAGCAGTAGCTGAGGATGAAAGCCCCAATAGATGTTTAAATGCCCAAAACAAAGTTGGTGCTCAGCAGTAATGATGCCCTTTACAAAATCCCTCCCAAAATTCTACTTAAGAGAAGCCCTTTGAGCTTTCAGATAATCCGTCACTTCATATACACTTGATTAATTTAAAAAATCTTCAATCCACTGTTGTATCTGATTTTAAAAGGGGAAGGATTTAAAAGTTGTATGTTTGTGGTTGTTGTACAGGCAGCCTTTTTACTTCTTGATTACTTTAAGGATAGTTATCCTAATTAATATTTAAATTAAGCCTCAGCAAAACTGAGTATTCTCCCTACATCTATCCCTTTCCAAAAGCAGTATGACTTCATTACATTTATCACAGAGTCATAAATAAATTCTGTCATTCACATAGTATCTGGTAGGATTTTTCTCTACTTACAAACTGCAAAAATATAGAATAAAAATTTGGGGTAAAAGGAAGGTTTTGTCCAAAGTATAAACATGCAATAGCTTCAAAGAACTGCAGATTTGGCTTTGCCCCAGAACTATCCTTATTTTCCTGCTGTTCAACTCTGTGATCTGAATCCATTGAAGAGTGGTCCGCTGTTAACAGCCACCCAAGCTCTATTCTTACACTCTTTGGCTCCACCTCCCCTGCTGGCTCTGAATTAGCGCTGGAATCAGACCATCAGGAGACCACTGTGATTTGACTTAGGTGACAGACAGATAACCTAATCAAGCAAAGTTAAAGCCCTTTCCAACAAGTAATATTTGCTACATAATTTCCCTCTGGGTGTTCCTTTAATCTATTGAATGAAAAAATGCAACAGAGTTCACATTTTCCAGAGATGATATAGCTATGGATGGTCTGCCTGCATAAAAAACAACAGAGTAGAATGCAGACAACTGCACAAGCAATTAATTATGCAAACAAATTGATCAGCAACCAGTTATTACTCATCTGTTTTGTGCTTAACCCTGTGCAAGGTGCTGTGGATGATGAAAATTAAAGACCTTCCAAATACATATTAATTTCTGAGGAACCATCAAAAATCAAAAGTATTAATAAAGAAAATGCCAGTCAATATTTATAATCAATAAGCCGCCACTACTTAACCTTTTAGTCACAACCAAAGCTAACCAATCTATAGTTGTCCTTTCCACGGACTTCATTATATGAACATCCGATTCACTTAATCTTTAAAAAGTTCCTAAAAGTAGTAGTTCTGAATTTCCAGAAAATTGTGGATATAGGTGTAGAGATAGATATCAGGGTAGACATATTAAACACAGATTTATTATTTGGGTAGTCTAAAAGTGTCATTTTGAAAGGCTTAAAAAAACACTATTAGCCTTCTTTCAAAAAAAGATCTAACTATATTTCTTAATTAGGATGTTGCACCTAATTTATTTGTATCTATCAGGGTCCCAAAAAGAGAAGTTGGTACACTGAAGTCAGGATATTTTGAGGAGACCTTTGTTTGCAAAGAGAATAATCATAAAGACAATGAAAAGACCTACGGGAACTACAAAGAATGGTGCAGGAGCCTAGTAGCAGCAGGAGCAGTGAGGATGTCACCCCTCCTAAAGCTGAAGGGACTAAGAGAGTGAGAGTTTAGCCAGAAAGAACCACATGGAGCAATGGCATGAAGTCAAGGGACCCCAGCAGCCTGAAGTGGTTTCATAAAGAGTAAGCCGGGAGAATAAAATCCCTGGCTTCATCTTCCTCTTTCTTTTTCATCCATTACTGGGTCTTCTTATTCACCAAAACTAACTGGAACCCAGAGAGCATGGGTGTCCTTTAATAGAATCCATGCAAATGTAGTCTGAGCATTTAGGGGAAAGAGAAGGGTGAAAATCAAGTGGAAGATATCTGGCATTTCAGTGAAAGAAATTTTGCATCACAACAATTACTTTATTAAAACATCAAGAGTTCCAACCACTTATATATAGCTAAAACAACAAGAGATCCAACTACTTATATATAAGAACAAGAAAAGCTCTTAAGAGATAGAAAGGCATGCTTAGTAACGTTTGGAATGTGGATAGGAAAATTCCACAGGTGGATGTTGTGCAACAAAAGCACACACAATGGACCTTCTGAAGCAGGGTTTATTTGAGGAACAGTTGTGCAGGTCCCTATTGCCCCCTGTGTTCTGAGACAGGGAATCCACAGTTCCTTCAGATATAGGGAATGTGGAGAGGGGATCCAGGCCTTGGATTAAGCTGCACAATCAGGGAATCAACAGCTCTGTTCCCAGCATGATCAGAGGGCAGGATCAAAGCTTGACTCTTGCAGCTCCTATGATATAGTGGGTTTTGGGCCCAATTCTCCACGTCGGTATTCAACTAGGATTAACTGCCTTGGACATTCAGCTTTAGCCAATTTTCTTGGAGACTTATATGTTGCCAACTCCTCCTTTGGGAGACCAGCCTTCAGAAAATCACTCCTGGACAAGTTACTCTTCACCTCTTTAAGTTATGTTTTAGTGTGTTAACTTCCTAGCTGATTGTGCATTATTTTTATTCTTAGCACATTAAATTTGTAAAGTCATATCTAACTTGTAGAATAATGTTACTATACTGGAGGTGAACAAAATACAACTGTGCATTTAAATCACTATACTCTAATAGAATAAATGTGGTTACATTATTTTATTATTCTGGTGCTAAGTTATCTTAAAGGCCAAAAAAGATGATATCAAAGGATTCTTTTAGCACTAACATTCGTTGGTCATTTCCATTTATTTCTAGAACCAAAAAATGCTCCAAAATTATGATCTGAACAAAAACCTGAAGGTGTCCCTTTTGTGCTTAATAATGTATAAATTTCAGATAGTTCCAAGAAATTTTTTATTTTATTCAATCTTGTTATTATAGAAAATGCATGCCTCTTTTTGTATTTACTAACAAGTCTTTCTGTTTACAATATGTTAGCATATAAACTAATTGAGAAAAATGGTAATATATAAAAAGGAGGGAGGAATCTGCCTACATAAAGCTCATCATTGTTTCATTTGTACTTAACGTGACTTTGGACAAAGTAAACTGCCTACTTCGTCTGCAGGAAAAGGAGCCAAGGGAAAAGCTCCTAGAGAAAAGAGATTAACATTTTTAAAAATAAATTATTAAGGTGAGAATTAAGTGGGTATATTTGCCTCACCAGATAGAGCAAAAAGGTGTATATTCAGTTATTTGCTTTGTTTCCTTTGTGCACTATATTGTTTAGCATTGTACCAAGAGACCAAGAAAGGGGGAATAAATTACAAAAATGAGGCTGTCCTTTGAGAACCTGGCAGTCAGAGGTCAGCACCAACATTATCCAATGTCAAAATCAGAAGCCTAAAAGACAATATTAAATACAAACTACTCTATAGGTGTGAGAATGTGTTATGATAATAAATATAGAAAATGATATTATGTCTTTGTAATGGACTGTGCCCATTAGTATCCTATGGGTATACGTTTTGTTGAGAAATACAAAATTCTGACTGAGGTTTCGATGACAGTTCTGCTATGTCATGCTACATGGTGACATGTTGAAACCTCAAGCTTACCAGTGACAAACTGGTTTCTATTTCAATAATGGGTTTCAAGTGGTAAGCTCAGAACAGATGGGTGTAGGAGCATTGTTTTTGTCGTCGTTATTTTCTCAACTTCTAAACTTTAAATAAAAAACATATATTATCTTTATTTTGTTAAAAAGCATTTTTCCCAGGAGTACAGTGCGGTTGCATGGTCTGATTTGTTTCATCCATATATCTCTTGGCAGGGTGCATCCCAGCATTCTCAGAACATGTTACCTTGTGACCCACCACTCTGGGCAGTCAATAAGGGCCTCTTTTATGGCTACTATTCATTTCTAAATGAGATTAAAAATACAGGTAAAATTTCTGAAATTAATCTTAGCCAAATGCATCATAGTCTTAGAGAAAAGACTTTCAATAAACATATAAGATTTGTAGCACAGAAAAAAAGCTATATCTAACTTTTTCATTTATTTGTTCTCACACACATTCTCTTGAAAATAATTATGTGATTTCCATATTCAAGAATAGGTTACTCAGATAACTAACCCCTTCCTAATCTTGCCTCTCGCTTTATCAATGAGCTATTTAACTTGCTAAGTAGCATTTGAATGCCCAGGAAACATTCTCTGCGTCCAGGAATTTTGAGTCTGTCTAGAGTCAGGCTCTTAAAGAATACAGATGTTTTTCTGACTGCTGGTTGTCCTCCCAACCACTTATCAAAAACCTACAAAAAGCAAATGTGCTACAAAGAATTTATGGATTACTGAGAGCATTTCTTTTATTGTGATAAGGTATTTCATAGCTAACTTTTTAGCTGCAATTCACATGGAAGAGTCAGCCTACATTAAACAGAGTTCAGCTTTCCTGACAGCTATCAAAAAATCCTTCTCTTCCTTAGGTCCAGCAAGACACACAGCAATACAGTGTGTCTTTATTTATGAACAAAAATCAAAGCAATTATTAAAATTTTCATTTATTTTTCAAAGCTTTCTGTTAGCACAATTACATAACTGTATTTGGGAGCTTCTTTTATCATCTAGAAGAGTGCTTATCAAATTTTGGTGGTGTAAGGATCATCTGAGCATCTTGTTAAAGTGTAGATTCTGATTTGATGGGTCTGGAGTGAATCCATGAACCCAAGAACCAAGATGCATTTCTAATAAGCTCTAAGATAGTACTTGTGCTGCTGGTGTTAGGACCAACTTTGAGAAGCAAGGGACTAAAAAAAAAAAATAAATGAGGCTTTTCTATTTCTCAGGCACAGTGTCTGACTTTTACTACCATAATGCTGAGGGTTAGACATTATTGGGGTTAAAAAATGTGGACACAAAAACATGACTGAATAGAACTGGCCCTAGTTTTCAGCTTCGATTTAAGAAACTAGAAACAGCCACCTCACACCAGTGCTTCTTCAGGTCCTAGACCAGATTCGATGAGTAGAGGACATATTTGAGTAGATGGAGAATTTAGACCCACCTCTGGGGTGCTCAGAGGAATCCCACGGATCCCTTTAGTGATATGAGGGCTAAGCCAGACGTGTTTGCCAGGCTGGGTGTGCGCAGAGGAAAAAGAGCAATGATTTCTATGAATACCTCTTTTAATACGGTTCAGGGCAGAGGAAAGAAGGGCTAGAAACATTTCCTGAGGCATTTAATTCACAATGGTAAATTCAGTCTTCAATCTGAAAGTTCACAAATGTTTATGAGATACTGTATTAGTTCATTCTCATACTGTTATAGAGATACTACCCAAAACTAGGCAATTTATAAGAAAAGAGGTTTAATTGACTCAGAGTTCCTCATGCCTGGGGAGGCCTCAGGAAACTTACAATCATGGCAGAAGGGGAAGACACATGTCTTACATGGCGGCAGGTGAGAGAGAGGGCAAAGCAAAGGGGGAAGAGCCCCTTATAAAACCATCAGATCTCATGAGAACTCACTATCATGAGAAGAGCATGGGGGAAACCGCCCCCGTGATCCAATCACCTCCCACTAGGTCTCTTCCTTGACATGTGGGGATTACAATTCAAGATGAGATTTGGGTGGGGATACAAAGCCAAAGCATATCAGGCACGTACTTGCCAGGTCACGGAAGTATGCCCTGGAGAAGATACCAATTAGTACAACCTTGGGATTCCACCTTTGAGAAACTTGTAAATGATTGGGAAAAATACGATTTTCACATACAAAATGGTTAGTAATGATGTGATGCAGTGCTAAACGTCAAATTAGAGATAAGGGCTAAATTTATGACTACAAAGTTTGAATGGACATTTGGTAAAGCTTAGAAATCCTACTATAATTTCCTAGTACATTTGTGTTCCCATTCTCCAAGATGATTATTGACTTATATTTCTCTCCTCAGTGTCCAAAAGCTCTTTTCCTCATCAGTTGTGGCCCCCCTCATTCTTTATTAATAAAAAGGGAAGTAATCAGAAAAAAACCACTTCACTTCTCATCACTAAACTAACTCAAATTTATACTCTCTGCACCCACATCCTCCCCCTTTTCTCTTTTTGCTTGTTCCTGCTGATGACCAACTTGTCTATTTTTATCACTTCTAATCCACTCAAAAATCTTGATTTTATGATTTCCCCTCTCTTTTGCAAGGTCAATTTCTTTTTCTCAACAACAACCTCGACTTGCAATTATGCTTTAATATTGTCTGTACATAATACAAATAAGAAACCAAAAACTCCGTGTAAACTATGTCTTCTGGGCACTGCCTCACTTTTCAGCTCTTTTCTGTACAACTCTTCCAAGCAAGTTACTCCTTTTTCATTTTGTCCTCATCTCTCTTTGGTGAGAGGGATTCCTTCCAAACCCTGTGAGTTTCATTTCTTTTCTGTCTCTCTAGCCACATGGGTTTCATTTTGTCAAATCTGGTAGTCTATTTTCTAACCTTATCTCATTGGAACTTCTAGTAGCATTTGACATGGTTGGCCACCTCTCTTCTGGAATTACTTTCTTCTCTTGGCCTCCATATCAACACTCTCTTGGTTTTCCTTATATCTCACTGGAAGCTTCTTCCCAAAGCAATCTCCATATTTTGGAGTTCCCAGGGCTCAAACATTGATCCCCTTCTATTCTCTGTCTGCTTTCCTGTGTCTGTCTGACTCAGCCTACAGTGATCTCACTCAGTTCCCTGACTTTAAATCAAAGGGCATAGTGTGAGGTTTTGAGCATTTTTTTTCTAATTCTGAGATGTAAGAAGAGTGATGAGATAGTAAACTTGCAGAGAAAGTTACAAATTTCTTCAGGGCAATTTTCTAGAAAAGTCTAGGTGTAAAAGAGTCTGAATTAGTTTAGCACACTACATTAAGAAAACAAACAATGAGGCCAGAATTGCCTTTGGGAGGAGCACAGAGATTGTCAAGCCCCTAGTCTCTTTTGTGAACATTTGGGATTACAAGACCTATCTACCGCTGCACTTACAGAATACTGGTGACTGAGGTACACAAAAGCTATACTGGGGCTTAGAGAAGGAATATATATGGTTGTGGGGTCAGGGTTAAATCAATAGCAGTAGGAATGTCAATAGCAGTAGGAATGGGCTGGCTTTTTTTGTAAGTATTAAATTGGGGTAGTGTTGAAAAAAAGAAACAGCATCAGCAATACTAATAAGTGATGCCATTTTTGGCATTTGGGGTAAAGGAGACGATGATACACTCTAGTTCTGCACCCACGCAATAGTTATTCTTCTCATTAAATCTACTCCTCCAAGGGCATGTAGACCTTTCAATCACAAGTTGCCAAGATAATACTGAAGATTTTGAATGGTGGGTGTAAGTCAAGTGTTGATGATACATACCATATCCTGTCTCTAGCTTTGTTTGCCTCTCTGTGACTCTCATTTCAAAGTACTGCTCTGCAACACTAGTCCCTGTACGTTCTACATATGTAGAATGTACTTCTCAGATTAGGAAACCCTGCCATGAGGTTGAGGATTAATAAGAAAAATGGAGAAAGTGTTTTTTTCAAAATGACAAGTGTGAGAAAAACAGTGGAGATGGGTTTTTATCCAAAATCAGTCCTCCTCCTACCATCACTGCTTAATTTTTTGTTTCCCTGAGGAGCTTGAAAACCTTATTAGCATGAGTCAATCATTCACTTTCTTTGCAAGGTCTTTAAACAGGAGTCAAACATACTAGGAACACTCATAGTTGGAGGAAGTCACATTTCCAAGATTTTACATATTTCCACAAGGCAGAACATGTTATTCATACACTGTGAGCTGTTCCACAGCTTTAGAATATTAAAGCCCCCAGAGATAGTGAATCAACTGGCGAGTCCTTTAGGAATGAATGAAGAACTGCCATAAGTACATTTCTCTGCCTTCCCAGAATGGTGTTTATAATGTGTTATAGGCAGAGGGGTCAACATAAAATAGTTTGCATATCTCACCTCGTGGAACCTGACCTTACATGTTCCTGTGTGTTCTTATTCCTCATCTCCCCTCGTTGGCCTCACTCTCATGTGTGGGACAGAAGGACCCCACTACCAGGCCCCAGACACTGGAGGCATCCAGCCAAGCCCTGGGAGGCTTCTTTCTGCTGCACTATTTGAACCATCGCTGTGCAACTTGAATCTCCCAAATGAATTAATGACAAATGCCCAGGAATTCTAGTACCCCCTTGAGTCAAATGAAGTAAGCCTGGAAGTCCATTTAGGCTCGTCTAATAGTAGCAACAAAGGACTAAGGATTCCTAGTGATGGAACGCTAAATACAGATAAAGAGAACATTCCCTGGGAGCATTATTGCTTGGCTTCATTATTTTTTTCTGTGTAAGACACTTCAGGCTGAAAGAGCTTCCAATTTCTCAGCAGTAAACTGATTAGTGTCTCCTTACTGCAGTTTACTTGTGGGGCCAGAAAAGAGCAAAACCACCTGGTCCAGCAAGGTTTGCAGAGATAGGAAGCTCATTTATTTGCATGTGCATCCTACTGCCCAGGTGCTGTGTTTCCTCCACGGCTTGCTTGATCCATGCATTAGGGGATGTCACTAGGAACTCTGAGCAGCCTCAGGGATGTTCTTCAAAGATGCCAGGAAATGGAAAGTATGAAAAGTCTTTGGGAGAGACACTGAACTTTATCCATTAGAGGCAAATGTTTGTTTCATACCTAGTTATGTCTGCTGTTAGATTTTGTTATTTAAAAATTGTTTTGTCAACAGAGTCATAAACTTGAAACCATACCTTTCCAAAAAAAAAATGGATTCCCACTTTTCAGAGAAAACTGATAGCTGTAGTTATACATGTGAAATGGAAAAAAAATTTTCACGTAAAATAAGAAAGCTCATTTACTACAAGGAAGCAAAAATTCAACTTTCAAGCAATTATAAGTGAGAGAGTATAGAGTTAATCACAATAAAATGAGTTTAGGTAACTATTAGGCATTTTCAAATATCAATTTAACATCACTAATTACTATTATTATACAGTATGAACATAAGATTAATTGGGATTTCTAAGTTTTGTAGCAAAATGTATACCAGTGACATGATTTTTTGTTGTTTACAATATCAGTATGAAATTAATTCAGTTCTCTATGTGTGAGGAAATTCCTGACTAGAAAAAGAAGTTTCATCAATGAAAGTATGCCCACTAAAATGCTCCCCTAGAGGTACTTACAATACACAAACACAAGATTATTCTCTATGAGACCTTTTATTTTGCCTTGGCATTGCCATGGGCATGAATTTTCAACCTCAACATTGTTCAGAGATTTGTATTTTAAAATATGCTCTTTACTACTGTAAATTTCATCTTTTGAAAGTACAAGGAGAAACATTACTGTCCATTTTACACCATTGTTAATAACGTATACTAGGAAAATTCTGATGAGAGCTATTGATAGCATGTGTGCTTAAGGGTATATATATGTGTGTATGTGTGTGCATGTGTGTGTGTAAGTCTTCACAGGCTACCTTATTTCTACAATTTTTGGAAGCTCAAAAAATGAGTATGTCCCTTCATTTAATAATTCATCATGAGACTGATATAGAATATTTTGTGGATTGCTGCATCACAGACTGTGAAATGAGTACAGTAAATAAGTTAGTTATTAAGAGCTGGAAACTTGGCCTTCTCAAAGTACAATTCTCAACTTCAATCTATTTTTGAAACTGTAAGAAGGAATAAAATCAGTTGTATGTTTTCTCATTGCCAGCTGGAATCATCTTCAGCCACCATCACTTTGATTTGAGTTTCTTATCACACGGCTCCATTCTGAACTTGGTGCAGACTGAACTTGTATATGCAGACTGCTTAGGCAGTGGTCTATTCTGTGTAGACAGGGCAAAGTCACTACTCAGATATTTTCTCTTGGATTTTTCCAAATTATACTAAGGCTTCTGCTAAAATTCTGTCACTGATTAGTATCATTAAGAGACAACAATATGGGAATATGATAAAACTTTCTGTCTTAGTCCATTTAGGCTGCTATAACAAAATACCATGGTCTGGTGGCTTATAAACAACAAAATTTATTTCTCACATATCTGGAGGTTGGAAAGTCCAAGATGAAGGTTCATGCAGATTTGGTGTCTTGTGAGGGCTGCTTCCTGGTTCATAGACAGCACCTTCTCACTCTATCTTCACATGACAGGAGGGGCAAGGGAGCTCTCTCACAGTCTCTTTTATAAGGACACTAATCCTAATCACCTTCCAAAGGTCCAACCTCTTAATACCATCACCTTGGGGTTAGGCTGTCAACATATTAATTTTGGGGCGGAAAAAAATCTCCTGACCATAGCACTTTCCTAAGCAGTTCCCAACAATAAATCCATTCAGGCATGATGTGCAGAAGGAAGTTCCCAAGGTCACCAGCTGGTGGAAAGGACGACCCTCCTTTAAGAAGCACAGGATTTGACTTTGCAATTGTTACCTCAAACTTTCACAAATCGGGCCTTTTATCATCAGAATCTCTTTATATGTATATATGTTTCATACTACAATTTATGGAAAGCTCAGAGTAAAATAATGATTGAGAGAACTCACAACTAGACACTATCTCATGTAGCATGGCATATATTTAGAGCATTTAAAATATTTTTCAGGTGTTTCCTGTGTTTGCCTGGTTTATTTGATCTTTGATTTATTTTTTATTCTTTGGATGCAGTCCATATCCTGTCACAGTCCCTCCAGTGCCTAAGGTCTCTGCAGAGGTGATGTTTGTTTCCTCCCTCATGCCCACTTTCTCATGGCTGACCCATGCCCCCGACCCCCCAGGTAAATTAGAATCCCCAGGTTCTCTCTTGTCTGCTATGAATGTTGAGCTTTTATCTTTTCCTTCTCTGAGCTTAGCCTCCTATGTAAAACAGCATCCTAAGTTTTCTTTCTGTCTTCTTTTCTCTCCTCCTTCTTTCTACTTTCCCTGCTTCTCTTCCTCTTTTCTCTTCTCTCTCCATTTTCACCATGCTGTTCCAAGGCCAGTTATAAAGTCCATTCTTGTTTGGTTTATCCCATACAAGTAACTCCATTCACTCACCCTCTTCTTTCTCTTCTTTGTTTAAAGGCAGTTTTGGAGAATTTTCACCACAAGTCCATGCAAGCATGACTTTGCTCCTTTCCATCTCTGTCTCTCCTCTCCTAGCTGTCCCTGCAGAGCCCCACCAGGGCCCACCTCTTCCCATCTCTGAGGAGTGCAGCTACTACTCTTTGTGGACAAAACTTTCTGAGAATAACAGTTGTCTATGTAATTATGTTATCACAATGCCAGGGGTTTGGTCTAGGTCCTGTTGCTTGCTGCACAGAAAGCCAATCACTGAGACGAACAAGTATTGCCAGGGAAGAAGCCTTTAATTGGTTGCTGCAGCTGTGGAGAAGGGAGGTCAGTCTCAAATCCATCTCCCTAATGTACTAAAATTAAGAGTTTGTATAGCTGGAAAGAAATGTAATCATGTGTGGGAAAACAGGAATTAGGGAGGGATATGGAAGAGGAGCTGGTAACCCAATAGCAGGTGGTTGCTTAGGCACTCATGATGGGTAAGGTGTCTAGTATCTCATTGTCCAGATGAAGTGATCTGGTAAGTTTCAATTCCTTGATCTATGTGGGAGGCCTGATTGTTGGTTTCCTGAGGGAAAAAAAACCTCAGATAAGACATTTATAAGTTTCTCAAGTTTTAAGATGGGGAGGGTCAATTTCTATGTTTATTCAACAGAAACCATAAATATATGTTCTATGAGACAACTGGGCTGGTTTCAATTGCATTTCTTATTCCTTGGTTTCAGTTAAATTGAGCATACATGCCTACATTCACCCTATTTTTTGTTTGTGTTTTGGAGAGAGGAAGGAGAGTCCAAAATCTACAAGTTAATACTGAACCCTCCTACCCTTATTGCCCACATCAGCTGTACTCTCTTAGATGCGAAGGGACAGAGAAGTGGGGAGGTTACCAGAAATGACAGGCACATCTTATAGGAATGGCTGCCTTCTTCATATTCTTTCCCCCTCCAAACGCTAAGCAAAGGCCTCAGGGGTTTCTAACAGGTGGGGTTCTGCCAGTGTGACAGACACGTTGGCCTTCAGTAAGGTGGCTGAAGTTGGAGGGGTCCATGACAGACAGCGTGGCATCTGTGCTCAAAGATGAGCTGGACTTTTGGCAGCTTTGTTCCCAAAAGGCTGTGGGCACGACTTCACCAGGCATTTCATAGACTGCCCTCCAGCTCACTATTTCTCTCTGTTATCTGTGGTGCCCCTCTCTCCTGCAGCCACTGATGCCTGCCCTGTGGGGGCTGTCATGCAGATGAGAAATAACATATGCAGGGGCCTGACATGGTGAACACTATTATTGTTACTATTGTATTTTACTGCCCAATGCAGAAACATGTGACTTGACAAGTAAGTCAGAACCATAAATGTATATACGAATCCCCCATCCAAGAACAGAAGATTACTGAGATAGTAAGCATTCAGGACCCTATGTTAGTGACAGACAGGGTTATCAATAACAACGCTAAAGAAATAGTCATATGGAAAATAAGGTGAGGGTGAATCTTCAAAACTAGTTTTATTTTCCCATTTTCAAAATATTCTAAAATGATAATGTTCATAACAGTCCTGCGAGGTGCGAATTAATTTTTCCTCATTTTACAGATGTAGAAACTGAGGCTTAAAAGAGATTCAGTAACTCTCAATCATGTAGCTATTAGGTGGCAGCATAAGGATTTGTAGTTAGGAGTATTAGGCTCCCAAGGCCCTGCTCTAATCCCATACTTCACAGCCTCTACACACCCAAAACAAGGAACCATTGATCCACCCTGCTGTGCCTCTGCAGCCAAGTGCCACTCTGCCTCCATTCCCAGGGCAAGCATTGCAGCATAAAATAGAGATGGGGCATTTCCCCTAGGCAGAAAACAATATTTTAGGGGCATATTTTTATTAAATTTACTAAAAATCAGCATGTGAATATATTCTCTCTGTGAGAAGCATGATCCTTCAGGAACACTTAAACTTAATTCTTAATTAAAGACATTTTTACACACCTGTCATCCTAGCACTTTGGGAGGCCGAGGGGGGTGGATCACCTGAGGTCAGGAGTTTGAGACCAGCCTGGCCAACATGGTGAAACCCCGTCTCTACTAAAAATACAAAAATTAGCCAGGTATGGTGGCACACGGCTGTAATCCCAGCTACTCGGGAGGCTGAGGAAGGAGAATTGCTTGAACCTGGAAGGTGGAGGTTTCAGTGAGCCGAGATCACGCCATTGCACTCCAGCCTGAGTGACAGAGCAAGATTCTGTCTCAAAGAAAAAAAAAAAAAGACATTCGTAAATCAACTATCTTAGAAGATTACTATTCAAATAACTTTTCTACTTCAAACCCAGAGAAACTTTGTTTTCTGCTCAGATTTGAAGGAAGAAAACTATACAAGGTTTATAATAATATATGTAAAAGGTATCTTGATATTTTCATTTTATACTCTAGTCCAGCATTTCTCAGTTATGTTCTCCAAAGGGTTAATAAGCACTTCAATTTTTGAAGACACAAAAATTTCATATTAGCAGATTATATTAAAAATATATAAATGTTATGTTAGAAATATGGAGATAGATGTGGGAATCTACTAAATCAATATAAGTGGTTGCTCTTATTTATGGGATCACCTTCCTGTAAGAAAGAGGGTCATATCTGAGAAATGGAGATAGCCACTGAGAGGCCACCACATGAAGGGAAGCATCAGGGTCCGCTTGGGTGTGACCCACTTGCAGTGTTTCCGAATGTACCACAAGGGGCACTGGTGCATGTCATTTCAGTGTTCACTGGGCTATGCACATAGTGTTATAATTTTAATGTATGTATTATCCAGTGCCTAACCTGAATCAGACATTGTGATAGACTTGATGATTAAAGCATCAATAAGACACTGTACTCACCCTTAAGTGACTTAAAACATAGTCAAAGAGACTTTCAAACGAGGCATGAGCTAATGCACAGATATTAAGATGGCAGTAGGGTGGCTGAGAGCTCCTAAGAGAAGAGAAATTTTTAGCAGAAACATTTTCAGAAGAGGTGGCACTCAAATTGAGTTTTGAAGACAAGAATTTCATTAGGTATTGGGGGAGCAGGACTGTTCTGGAGATGTGAAAGAACAGAAGTCTCCGGAAGCTAACATAAGTTTGGAACAGATGGAGTGACAAATACATGTGGGAGAAGGTTAACATGAGAAGTGAAAATTTAGCAAGGGCAAATTCATGAGGGACTCTGAGTATCTTGCTAAATATTTTGGCTTTTCTTTCAAAAGCTGTGAGAAGCCACTGGAGAGTGACAATTACAGAAATGGCATGACCATATTTTCATCTCAGGAAAATTATTCTGACATCAGGACATTGTGGATATAGACAGTAGGGAGGATATGGAAAGATTTTTCATGTTTCTGGATTAGGTGATGGGTGAAGGACAGCATCCCTCACCAAGGTGAGAAATATCAGAGATGGGGCAGGGTGGAGAGGGGATTGCAAGGTTAATCTCTGACATGTTAAGACATTACAGAGGTGACATCGAGGAAGAGTAGGCATAGCTTGAAACACTGGTGTGGAGGTCAGGAACAATGTCTCTCTGGAGATGTGGGTTTTCGAAAGAGTTGATGGTAGTATGGTCAAAAGTTTCTAATGCTACAGAAAGTTCTAGTAAAAAGGAACCTGACAGTGGAGAGGTGTTGGCTTGAATTTACATGAAGTGGTTATTAGTGGCCACTGAGAGAGCAGCTCCATTGGAATGGCAAGGGTCCCTTTCTTTGGGTAGAAAATGGGAGACTTGGAAATGGAAACAGTAAAAACGTATTTCTCTTTCCAGAAACTTGGCTGATAGAAGAGAGATACAGGATAAGAGCTGGAGGAAAGTTGCTTTTCTCTTAATATTAAAACAGAAGCTTGAGGCTTGTTTATATGATGAAAAGAAAGATCTAGCAGTTGCGGGAGAAAAACAGGTGAAGAAAGATGTGATTTCTAGAAGGAGTTGAAGGTTTTGGGTGGAGGCAGATTTCTCTGAGTCAGACAGAGGGAGTGCTTTCAGAAAGAGAAGGTAAGCTGAGGAAGTTCACAACTGATAGCATTTAATTCAGCTTTTGAAATAACAAGCAATGTTTGCAGAACTTAGGGGTGATGAGAGTCCAGTGAGTGACTTGGGGAAAGCAATCAAGATGGAAGCACTGGAGTAGAGGATGTATGGTGTTCTGGATACACACCCCATCACAGTTTTAATCAAGCACGTTTTGGCGATTTGCTGAATACACTTGGAAAATTTAGAAACACTTTTTTTAAGGATCAGATCTCCTGTCAGCCTTTAAGAACCAAAGCTTCCTGATTACATGATTATGAAGTGCTACTTTTAATGAAGACTCTCAGTTCTCCAATACTAATTAGGTTAAATCCCATTATAATTGTCTGCTGTATGGCTTATACCTCATTTTATTGCAGAGCATTATTTGTGTTCAGTTGGAAGAAAGGGCTCCATCCTATGTATGTTTTTATAGTTCAGGCTCTACTTCTTGCTCAAACAATTTTCTAATATACAGTACTCCCCCTTTATCTGCAGGGGATGCATTCCACGACCTGCAGTGGATGCCAGAAAAAGAGAATAGTACTGAACTCTATATGTACTCTGTTTTTCCTACACACACATACCTATGATAAATTTTAATTTATAAATTAGGTACAGTAAGAGATTAACAATATATTACTAATAAAATAGAACGACTATAATATATTATAATAAAAGTCATGTGAATGTGGTTCTCTCTTTTTCTCTCCATATTTTATTATACTTATTGTACTCAGCTGTTTTCACACAACATTTGACCACAGGTAACTGGAACCATGGAAAGTAAAACCACAGATAAGTGGAGACTACAGTAATTGCATTAGAAAGATTAGTATGCACCTTTTAAAAAATCCATAATGAATCAAACCTTTGAATACAGATCCATATATAAGGTTTATAAATTCATATGCTTAATGAAAAGAAACAAATTGAAAATACTGTGATTAGTATTTTCCAGTCTAAAAAAGCATATGTTACCCCAAAAATCCTGAGTTCATCATAGTTCAACAATTTTAATTTTTTAGAGTGATGATTTTATATTAACTATTTGCTTTCCTTAAATTCCCTCAGAATCAACAGAAAGCATGTATTTGTCTACTTATTCTATGCATGTCTTTGCATCAAAATAATGCCTAGCATTTATGGAGTGCCTACTATGTGCCAATATTGTTCTTGGTGATTTTACTAGCATCATCTCATTTAATCTTCCCCAAAATCTTATGAAGTATGTGCTGCTATGGATGTATTATAACTTCATGAAGGCAAGAGCATTGTTCATTGTGTTCACTGCTGTATCACTATTGCCTACAACAGTGCCTGGCATAGTAGGCATGCAAAATATAAGTATTCAATAAATAAAACTCCATTTGACAGATGAAGAAACTGAGCCATAGAGCGGCTAATTAACTTACCTTACTCACTAGGGTTATGGTGTATATTAGATAAGGAAATATAAAAAAATCATGCAAAAAAGGGTAGAGGTGAGGATGAAATACATCCATACAAGTGAGGTGTTAAACAAAGCCTGGCACAGAGTCACACTATCCAGGTGATTTGCCAGCATTACTAGAATTATCTGATTACTTCCCATCAGGGACAGGCAAGACCTGATTCATTTCTCTACTGCCAACCCCTGGGGCTATGTCTTACATTAATTAGGTAGCACACAAAAATGTTAGGAGGGAGAAAATGTTTACAAATAGATATTTGAGAGCTTAGTGAATTATTTGCTTTAATAAAAGGAAAATGAATTTCAGCTACATATTCAGTATTCATTCAACAAATATGTATCAAGGATGACTACATTGCAGCCACTATGCTAGGTGTTCAGAATAAAATATTGAAGAAATTTTAAAAAAGACAGTCTTTGCCCTCATAGAGGTTGCTATCCTGGGAGAGACATAGACACCAATATATGGGTGTAAAAAAATATCATCTTGAATAGGATGTTGTCTAAAACCATTACTTATGCATGAGAAATCTATAAGAACTTCTTGATAAACTGGAACACAAATGAAACTGATAACAGTGATTAAAAGCATGAGCTATGCAAAGACATTAAGAATATTGCACATGTATAGATTACAGATAAATAATACTGAGAAAAAAGGATAACTGCTTATTAATATTTGGAAGACAGTAACAAAACAGGCTAGAAGAATTACTTAACAATGATTTAGCATTGTATAATAAGAAGTAACATTATACAGTCAAGAAATGAAACATTTAGATTGGAAATGAAAAAACTTAATGATGAAACTCATTAGATAATGGGATCATTCGTCAAGAAACATCCTATTTTCAAATACAGGTGATGACAAAATGTGCAAAATTCGCTGTGCAAAATTCGCTATGCAAAGCACGGATAAACCCAGCGGGAAAACTTTAGTACATCAATAATGCATTTTGTTGTGCAGCAACATATACAAGCACTTAATTCAGTGTAGAGATAATGACATTTTAGCATCTGACTGACATAAACTTGGATGTGGGCCCGCTTTCCTCTCCAGGCCCATGCCTTACGTGATGTTTCCCAAAGCTGATGTGCAAGATGGCTTTATAGGCTTCATCAAGCCCTTTGATCTTTGTGGGCTTCAGCTTCCCACTCTGCGAAGCAGTGTAATAATCCAAGTCACCATGAATGGAACGTAACCAGCATTTATAGATCTCCCATAGTGCTTCCGATGGCAAGATACCTTGACAGATCTGGGTGGCTGTGATGATAATGGACTCCATTTACTGAGTGCCAGGAAGAAGGCCAGTTGGATGAAGGATCTTATTTAATCTTGATCACAGCCTTTGCAGTGGGTGCTGCTGTTCTTAAGGATAAGGAAACCATGTCCCAGTTGGATTCGGGAACTTGTTTAAGGGCACATGGCCAGTAAGGGGTAGAAGCAGTCTACTTCTGTCTCCAGTACCCTGCTGCCTCCTACCACATTGGTCTTTCCTTCAAACCACCATGAAACTAGCAATCTAAGGATGACAAAAAGTGTATTTCTCATCCTCTATTTTACCAGGAAATGATGAGTTTTTCAAGAGAAAAGGAGGTTTTTAAGCTTGAAAAGGGTTGTGAAAGGTAAGTTGTAATTACTGAAATCACCATCATCCTCTCAGTCATCTTGATGAACAGTTTTATCAGGTCTTGCATCCACATTTCAAAGCATGTGAAACTCACAGAATTCTACAACCTTTCTCTCTGGACCCTTTCCCATCCCAGCTCCAGAGTACCTCATGTTCCAAGAAGTCTTATTCTTTACCCTTACCACAGCAGAGGGAAAGCTCTCCCATCACCCACCATCCCTGGTCCCAGCTAGGTCTATGAGGAAAGCAGCCTGATTGTGAGATATTTTATAACAGGCTGTAAATAAGCACTTAGACCCTCCCAGGACATAAGCATTTGAATGATTGCATCAGTGTAGTAAATAATAGGTAGCATTTGCACAGGGCACTATTTGTTAAAAAGACATTTAAAGACATTTAAATACATTTACTTGTGTGGGTGCTGTTATCTGTATTTCTCAAATGGAAAAATTAAATTTTAGACAGAGTAACTGGCACAATTAAGTGCTAGAGCCACAACTTGAACACCGAACTTCTCATTCACAATTGTGTATTCTGTCCATTATATCTCCCAGTTGCCCCGAGGCATTGGGGGAAAGAGGCGGGAGGCTTTTCTTGAGGAAGATAACTTTCTTCCTTAGTTCTTTCCTAGCTCTGGCTACCAGTGCACCATTCCTTTGAGCTGTAGCATGTGCAAATCATGCAATTAGCAATTTGGAAAATGCCTTTAAAAACTTGCTAAATTCCCCTGTTTTCACTGACATGTTGAACAGATTTAATTGTTAAATTTGGCAACATAGAGGCAACAGTGGTTGACTTACTGTCTGAAATTAGCACTGAGGCCCTATGGGAAGGTGCATTCAGCAAAAGTGAATTATTATTTTGCTGTTTCATTTAAGGTGTGCTGGGTACTATTTTCCACACTTTACATATGCTGTCTCATTTAATACTTATGACCACCCTAAGATAGAAAGTGCTATTATTGTGTTCTTTTTATAGATGAAAACACTGAGGCACAGCTAAGTAACTTGCCTGAGAGTTAGCAGGTGAGAGTTAGCAGGTGGGATGCAAAGCCCAGGAGTCTGTCCCCAAAGCCCCCGCCTTTAGACATGTGTCATAATGCACTGTTGTCTCCTTCCTCCACCCTGGGAAATACTGCAGAGTTTAGTGCTGAATAGGACTTCTGGAATAAATTTCTGGATAGTCTGAAAGCAACCATGACCTCATGCCTCTGATGCTTTTTTAGTATCTGTGCCCAGCGGGCCACACAATGTGTTTGCTTGGTAAGAATGATCTCTGGATTCTTCACTGATCTGAATTCAGCCTCCCCACTCACAGCACTTACTGAGCCCAGCATGAAACACCAGGTTATGTCAGGAACAAATAAGTCCTTTGCTTTCCATCTGAATGGGGCTTTTCTCTATGAAAATCAATGGGAGTTGAATCATTCTGAAGGGCCTGTCTGAGATATGTTAATGGCAGAATCAGTGGATACCCTTCCTACCTATTTTGGTGATGAGAAGAATCTCCAGGTGGTCTCTTCACCCCAGTGAGGAGAGAGTGCTTAGAAATTAATGAACAAGAAATGTCTCAGAGGCAAGAGAACTCAAACACTAGCCTCTTCAAAAATAAAGCACACATGAAGTATAGCACTCATAAGCTATGGTCTTTATGCAAGTCTCAGTTTCCTCGACGCCTCAGTTTCCTTACTTATATGATTTTTTTGGTCAATTATGTCATGTTAACACATGAAAAGTGCTTACAACAATTTTTGACATCACTGTAGTAAGTGTTCAATAATTATTTGTCTTTCCTGCTCCAAGTCTCCTCTGTGGATAGTAAGAATGGTGGGAAAACAGTGGTTATGGCTCAAAAAGAATCCCAACAAAGGAAACAGGAAGAGAAGATGGCAATTTCCAATTCCTTCTCACTCTTTCACTCCTTTGCCACCTGTCTCCTTCTATTAGGTACCCTTCTCAATCCTTATGCAAATTGAAGTATTACCTGTAGTGTAATTCATAAAGTTAATTTCTCTGTCAGAGTTATTGTCACATTTATCACAACCTGATGAGGCAGGGACTATTATTGTCCCCATTAGTAGATGAGAAACCTGGAATTTGATGTTAAGCAACCTACCTGGGTCACAAACTTGGTAAGTAGTGGAGACAGAACTTAAATGGATCAGAAATGTAGTTTCTGGTTTTACATAACTCAGTGTAGCACAGTGCTTAAGTAGATTTTGAGTCAAAAAAAACCTGAGTGGGAGGAGTCTAGGTTTCTCCATTAATTAGCCATATGACTTCAGGCAAACTCTAGCTTCCTTATCTGTTACGTGTAGATGATGGTGCCTATCTTTTGGACTGTTCTAACAATTAAATGAGACAGCACTTATGATAACACTTAAAGTCAGCTACGAAAAGAAGCTATGATTATCTTTCCCTGCTCCTACACCTTACCACTACATTACTAAAGGCCACTGTTCCTTTTACCCAGTATATAATGTCTATCTTTTAACCAAAAGTTATAACAAATACTAGAAGGCAAGAAATACAGTTTGAAGAGGTTGAATAAGCATCATAGCCAGAGTCAGATATGGCAGGAATGTTGAAATTATCAGACCAGGAATTTTTTTAAATGATGAATATGCTAAGGGCTTAATGGAAGAAGTAGAAAACATGCAAGAAAAGATAGACGATGTAAAAAGAGCAATGGAAATTCTAGGTTTTAAAAAATTTCTAGCAATAAAAAAGACTAACAGAAATGACAAATGTTTTTATGGACTCATTGGTAGACTGGATACTGATGAGAAAATAATCTTTGAGTTTGAGAATATGACAATAGAAACTTCCAAAACTGAGAAGCAAGAGAGAAAAGATGGAAAAAAAAAAAAAAGCAGAATGTTCAAGAACCATGGGACAACTAAGAATGCCATAACATTTGCATAATGAGCACACCAGAGGAGCAGAAAAAGAGAAAGGAGCAGAAGCAATATTTGAAGCAACAATGACTGTGAATTTCCCCAAAACTAATGTAAGACACTAAACCACAGATACAGGAAGCTCATAAAACTTCAACAGATAAACGTCAAACAAACAAACAAAACCTACAACTGGTTATATCATATTCAAACTACAGAAAATCAAAGATTAAAAAAAAAACCTAAATAAAGCCAGAGGAAATGAAAGCTCCCCTGCAGAGGAGCAAAGAATTACATCTGACTTCTCAGAAAACATGAAAGTAAAAAAGAGAGAGTAGAGTTAGATATTTAAAGTGTTGAGAGAGAGAAAAAAATACCAACCTAGAATTCTGAAATTTTCAGAAGCGTTTGAACCACAGCAACTCCATCTTGAATAGGGGTTGGACAAAACAAGACTGAGACCTACTGGGCTGCATTGGCAGGAGGTGAGGCATTCTTACTCACAGATGAGATAAGAGGTTGGCACAAGACACAGGTCACAAAGACCTTGCTGATAATAAAGCATGTGGTAAAGGAGTTGGCCCAAACTCATCAAAACCAAGTTGATGATGAAAGTAACCTCTCTTCATCCTCACTGGTCATTATACAATAATTACAATGCATTTTCATGCTAAAGGATACTCCTACCAGCACCACGACAGTTTACAAATGCCACGGCAACATCAGTAAGTTACTGTATATGGTCTAAAAGGGGAGGAACCTTCAGTTCTGGGAATTGTCCACCCCTTTCCTGGAAAGCTCATGAATAATCCACCCTTCATTTAGAATATACTCAAGAAATAAGTATAAGTATAATCAGTTGAGTAACTCACACTGCTGCTGTGGCCATTCTTTTATTCCTTCATTTTCTTAATAAACATCCTTTCACTTTATTTTATGGACTCACCCAGAATTCTTTTTGTGTGAGCTCCAAAGATCCCTCTCTCGGGGTCTAGACTGGGACCTCCTCCTGGTAACAAAATTATCCTTCAAAAGTGGAGGAGAAATAAAACCTTTCTTATACAAACAAAAATTCAGAGAAGTTGTGGCCAGCAGACCTGCCTTTCAAGTAGTTCTTTAGAAAGAAGGAAAATCATTTAAGCCAGAAATTTGTACCTACATAAGAAAAGAAGAGCATCAGAGGATGAATAAGTGGGTAAAACAAAACTTTTATTTTTATTATTCTTAATTGATCGAATAGATAACAGTGTGTTCAGAATAATAGATTCAAACATATACATACACACAAGCATATACTTATGTATAAGTGAAAGAAATGACAGCAATGGTATAAGGATGGGATAGAGGAATTATTCTTGTAAACAAATACACATATACTGTTTTATTTAAGATCATTTTACATTTGCCTAGGAAGAAAATGCTATGGTGGTTATATACATAAATTTTATTTCTAGTGAAGGGTTTCCTGATCTTAGGTTGTTTATAGTATCTTTCCTTTGTTGGTCAAAGACCTCTCCAGCTTAAACGAATAAAGGGAAAGTAGTGAAGTGATTAATGTACATACTAAGCTAGACCTTTGGAGAACTCACCAAAGAAATATAGGCAGCCAGGAGAGTTTGTGATTCCTTTGAAACTGATTCAAATGGACTGTAGTTTATTTTCACTCAATATATTCAATCATGCCTCTTTTCTCCTGGCCTCATTTCATCAGTACATTTTTTATGTGACACACACACAGACTCTCACACACACACCACACACATAACGTTCTTCCCTTGTGAACATATTAATTTTATCTTATATGAGAAATAAAAATACAATTTAATTAACTCAAAATGGATCATAGACTTAAATATAAAACATAAATCTGTAAAACTTTTAGAAAAAAGTAGGAGAAAATCTTCAGGATTTAGAGCTAGCAAAGAGTTCTTAGACTTGACATCAAAAGTACTACCAGTAAAAAGAAAATAAATTGGATCTTATAAAAATTAAAAAGATTTTCTCTGTGACAGACCCTGTTAAGAGGATGAAAAAACAAGCTACACACTGGGAGAAAATAGTTGCAAAACATATCTCTGACAAAAGACTAGTACTTAAATTATTTAATGAAATCTCAAAATTTCACAGTAAAAGAACCAAATAATCCAATTAGAAAATGAGCAAAAGACAAGAAGAAGCATTTTACCAACAGCAAATAAGCACATGAAAAGATATTCAACATCATCAGCCATTAAGGAAATGCGAATTAAAGCCACAATGAAATATCACTACACACCTATTAGAACAGCTAAAATAATAATAGTGATAACACCAATGCTGAGAAGAATGTAGAGAAACTAGATCACTCATACATTGATAGTGGGTATGTAAAATGGTACAGTCATTCTAGAAAATAGTTTAGCAGTTTTATATAGAACTAAACACACAACTACCAAATGACCTAACAATTACACACTCGGGCATTTATCACAGAGAAATAAAAACTTAGGTTCACACAATACCTGTACATAAATGTTCATAGCAGTTTCATTCACAATGGCCAAAAGTTTGAAAGAACCCAGATATCCTTTGGTAAATGGTTAAACAAACCATGGCACATCTACCATGGAATACTACTCAGTAATAAAAAGGAGTGATCTACTGATACATGTAAGAAGAATTATGGAGAGTTATCCTGAATGAGAAGAGCTCATCCCTAAAGGCTATATGCTATAAAATTGCATTTCTATAACATTCTTGAAATGCCACAATTATAGACATGTAGGATACATTTTTGGTTTCCAGGGGTTAAGAATGGAATGGCAAGAAATTATGTGTGGTTATAAAAGGGTAAGTTGAAGGATCTTGCAGGAGGGAAATATTTTGTATCTTGACTGTTCAATGCTTTGAAAGATGTTACCATTGGGAGAAACTTAAATATAAAACATAAATCTGTAAAACTTTCAGAAAAAAGTAGGAGAAAATCTTCAGGATTTGGAGCTAGCAAGGAGTTCTGAGACTTGACATCAAAAGTACTACCAGTAAAAAGAAAATAAATTGGATCTTATCAAAATTAAAAAGAGTAAAATTAAAAAGGGTACACAAGATCTTCTGTATTATTTCATGCAACTGCATGTGAATTTACAATAATCTCAAAGTGAAGTTTAATTAAGACATGGTTTTCAAATAACATTTATGACATAGGAAAATGTTTTTATTATATGAAAAAGTGAAAAATGCAACTATATTTTAAGTAATGAAAAATTTAAAGAAAGCATATATTTATATTTATGCTGAGCTTAAGAAATGGGAGTACTAAAATGTTAGGTTTACCTTTGAGCAATAAAATAAAGAAAGATAGATTTTTCTTTCCTCCTAATAATTAAATGTATTTTTCAGTTTTTAATATTACATTTTTATATTACATTTATTAATAAAATCAGTAACAACAAAACAGAACTGCAGAGGTCATGATCATCCATTCAACTCACAAATCAAAACTTCACACTTTTCCTAGTAGAGTGTCAGAAGAAATGGCAATTTATTGAAAACCTGGATTTGATATTAAATAAATGATCCTTTCCTACTCTCCAGAATGATAACTCTTATAATTAATGGGCTAATTTAACTGCAAATCTTCCAGTCAGTAATATTAATTAAAAAGAAGACATGTAAATGACCTTCTGTAAAGGACTTGTCTCTTAATTTACCCACAAATGAGCACTTGCGATTACTTCTTAATCAATACCAGGAAGTCAGCTAGAATTAATACCAGGCCTCTTAGTTTCAGCCACTTTTAAGAGCACTCAGGATCACCACATTCATACTCTTCAAGGCCAGCCCTATATTTTCCTCTAATTTACCTGACCTTTCAGACAGTAAGTGAATTTCAGGCGTTTATAGGCTTGGCCTGAATAACTGGCAACTTTCATTACTTTGATAATTGACCAAAAGCTTTGGGAAATGTCAGCCTTTCCTGGGTTATTCAATATGTTAATAAGATCATTAACATGTTTCTTAGCTGAGAAAAAGACCTGATACATAAAGAAAGTTGTAGGAGGCTGGAGAGGGATGAATAAAAAACTGTATTTTTATTTCTAGGAAAAAAGTAGAGTTCTTTCCAAACTACCTTTCTTTTTGTGTTAGATGTAGCATAAACAGTGGCTAATAGGTTTCAAAGAATTGATACTTAAAGACAAATGCACTTGCCTCTTTTGGGGAGGTCTGGGTCTAAATTAGCATATATTTGAAATTACCCCTGCATCTCTTAAATTGTTGGTTGAGGAAATTGCTAATATACTTCTGTACTGATGAGGTTCAGGACACACTACCCCCAAATATGGCATATGGCATATGGCATATTGGATCTGTTAAGCTGAGGGAATTTGAGAAACAGAATGTGCACGGAGAACTTTCTGACCATCACTTTAAGTAGGTCATAAAACCTAGGAAGGGCTTTCTGACCCTCCTGTGAAGATCATAAGACCCTCATTTGAGAGGTGCCCACCCTATACCTGGAGGAAAGAAGCATCCTTACATCTGAAGACACAGGGACACAGAGAGGATTGAAAGGAACTGGCCTTGCTAAGTCTCCCCAGTTTATTACCATGAGAGCATACCCCTGTGTCCTATCATATTCTTTTATGACTTTTCACTCTTCAACAAATGTATCAAAAAAACACTCAGGTTTAACTGTTTCTTTGGGTCTTCATTTTCTTATAAGGCTTCTGTGTCAGGTAAAACTCTTTTGAGATAAATTTATGTGGTTTCCTCTCGTTAATCTGTGTTTCATTACAGGGACCCAGCCAATGCACCTAAGATGAGTAGAAGGAAAAGATATTTTTCCTCCCTTACAGTATATAGCATATTCTTTCTGTTCAAGGATAGTGCTCGATTAATTCAATTTATTTTACAAGGGTGTTGATTGTTGTTTTGGACATCTTAACTAGCATTTCAATGATTTGTCAACAACAGTTAGGAAGACCCTAAAAGCCAAAGGCATGTTCGTTCAGTGGTTTTACCAACATGCATTAGTGGTTTCAGGCTTGAATATTTCCAGCCTTTTTTTTTTTTTTACAATATTTGAAGAAATTTATTCTGAGTTAAATATCAGTGACCATGGCCTGTGACACAGGCCTCAGGAGACACTGAGAACATATGCCTGAAGTCGTCAGGGGCACAGCTTGGTTTTATACATTTTAAGGAGACATGAGACATCAATCAAATACATTTAAGATATACATTGGTTGGGTCCAGAAAGGTGGGACAAATTAAAGCGGGGGCTTCCAGGTTGTAGGTAGATTTAACAATTTTCTGATTGGCAACTGGTTGAAAGAGTTATTATCAATAGAAAGGAATGTCTGGGTTATGATTAGAGGTTGTGGAGACAAAAGTTTTATCATGCAGATGAAGCTTCCAGGTAACAGGCTTCAGAGAGAATAGACTGTAAATATTTCTTATCAGACTTAAGGTCTGTGTTGATATTAAATGCTGGTCACATTTTCCTGAATTTCAAAACAGAAGAGGCCAGCCCCTTCTTAAGGTAAGTGACCCAGTATGGGATTGTCAAATTCAACTTAGCTAAGGTAGGTACCAATGAGCTTGTAGTCCTAGCCACCACAGTGTTTTCACAGATGAAAGCAGGTGATTGCATCTTTACACGAAATCACCTGTTACACTGCACTGGTTACATTAGGATCCGATTTCTCCAAGTTGGAATCTGAGGCCTCTGAACACCATTACCACCAAATTAGAATGCTTAACCCAACAGCACCATGGTGGAAACAATTGTAGGTATCTCTTCTCTTTCTCTTCACTTTCCCCTTCCATTTCCCCTTTTCTTTTCTTTTGTTTTTTTTGAGACGGAGTCTCACTCTGTCGCCCAGGCTGGGGTGCCGTGGCGCGATCTCAGCTCACTGCAACCTCTGCCTCCTGGGTTCAAGCAATCCTCCTGCCTCAGCTTCTGGAGTAGCTGGGATTATAGATGCCCACCACCATGCCCAGCTAATTTTTGCATTTTTAGGAGAGACAGGTTTTCACCAAGTTGGCCAGGCTTGGCTTGAACTCCTGACCTCAGGTGATCTGCCTGCTTCGGCCTCCCAAAGTGCTAGGATTACAGGCGTTAGCCACAGCCCCTGGCCTTCTTTCTTTCTTTCTTCTTTCTTCTTGTTTCTTTTAGTGGAGAGGAAAGCAATGCAAAACAAATAAACACATGGGAAAAGAAAAAAAAAGCCACCACAACTAATTGTCCACCACAAGCAAGCGAAGCAATCATGAGGGACTACAGCAGTTTTCAGACACAGCAGGATGAGACAGCTGCTTTGAACTGGCTTGACTTTGTGATTCCACTTCCTCCCTTCACTCCCTGCTGGATCGACTCATGAAGTTTTGGATCCTGATAAGTCAATTAAATGCTTCCAATCCCAAACCTGAATCACATCCCGGAAAACATCCATGGATGTGGGTGCTGATGTTCTAAATTTGACTCTCACTTTAGCCACTCATTTTGTGTGTCTTCACTAGAGATTTTAATTTCTCAGAAATAGGATTTCCTCAACTGCAGATGAGATGAATGGTGCCACGAAGGACTAAATGGGGAATGTGAGTTGAGCTATGACGATCTGCAAGGTCCCTTGGCAGATGTCATGATAAAGATCACCAAGGAACGCAGCACGTGGAACGGCCAACATTTTAGATCCTAATGACAGAACCGTGAGAATATAATCTTTCAAATAATTCCAGACGAAAGCCATATGAATGTTGGTTTACAGTCTTTGATGCTTGAATTCACAGAATTACTATGCTAAGTCTTCCTATCACTTTGTATTATGTAGTTCTGGTGTCAACTACTCAAAGAGAGTATTGTTTAGTCATAAATCTCTCATGTCTTAGCCTTTCCTCTGCCTAGATAAGACAGAACACTTCTCCTGGGGGAGGAGAAGAAGGTATGAACACAGTAATATGTTTTCCCATTTTCTTTTTTTCCATTTGGTGTTTCTCTTACATACCAGAGGCAGCTGTCAATAATGACTATAATCTTAATCTTGGAGTGAGCAGCTCAGGATTAAGCACAACATTTTCCAGATATCATTTGGCTGACCAGGATTAAATTATTTACTTTCTATAGGCTTCCATCTTTCTATGCAACAGGAGAAAGGGCACTCTTTGGGAGACTGATGTTAGGAGGAAACAAGCTCCCTGAGTAAATTTGCCTGGTACCCAGCAGTCCTTCAAGCTGTTGCCTTTGTTTCTTTTTACTTGGCTTCAAGCTCTTTGCACTTATATTCAGTATCTTCCTCATTCTGGTTTAACTTTATCACCTAGTGTCAGAGTCCTTCCAGGAGCTCTTTTCTCAATGGGTTAGTAATTAAAGATTGCATGATTAGTGTGGTCTAATAAAAATGTACATATCTGTGCCCATTCTTGGCAGAGCTTCTAAGCCTTGGGATTTCCTGGGTAATGGGAGTGTCTTTTAACATTAATAAGGAGCTCCTTTTGACCTTATCTGAGTGTGTTAGGCCATTCTTGCATTGCTATAAAGAAATATCTGAGACTGGGTAATTTACAAAGAAAATAGGTTTAATTGGCTCACAGTTCTGCAGGCTGTAGAAGCATGGCACTTGCATCTACTCAGCTTCTGAGGAGGCCTCAGGGCGCTTTTACTCATGACAGAAAGAAAAGTGGGAGCAGGTGCATCACATGCCAGGAGCAAGAACAAGGGAGAGAGAGGGAGAAGGTGCCACACACTTTTAAACAACCAGATCTCCCAATAAATCATCACTATCATCAGGACATCACCAATGTGATGGTGCTAAACCATTTATGAGAAATCCCTCATGACCGAAACACCTCCCAGCAGGCCCCAACTACAACATTGGGGATTACATTTCACCATGAGATTTGGAGAGGACATCCAAACTATATCGCTGAGTTTATTTTAATGAGGTGACCTTTGAGGACCATGAGGTTGGATCTTTTCAAGATGGGAGCTGGTTGCTAAAGGAACAAACCACATGATTAGAGGGTTGGAACTTTCAGCCCCGCTCCTGAAGTGGGAAGGGAAAGGGGACTGGAGACCAAATGAATCACCAGTGGACGATGATTTAATCAAGCATGCCTACGTAATAAAGCTTAAAAAACAAAAAACAAACAAACAAAAACCCCTCTTGAACTATGAGGTTTGGGAAGCTTCTGGGTTGGAACAAATCAACACATCAACACATCAAAGTGCTGCCTGTGGTACACTGGCAAGAGGGCATGGAAACCTTGCCCTCATATCTTGTCCTGGGCTTTCTTCTGTTTGGCTGCTCCTGAGTTGTATCCTTTATAATAAACCAATAATCTTCAGCAAAGTGTGTTCCAGGACTCTGTGAGTCATCCTAGGGAGTTATCAAACCTGAGGAGTGGTCAAGAGAACCCCTGAATTTTTAGGTGGCTGGACAGAAGTGTGAGTAGTCTGGAGACCCCGTTTGTAGCTGGAATGAGATGTAGGCATAGTCTTGTGGAACTGAGCCCTTAACCTGTGGGGTCTATGCTAGCTCTAGGTAGTGTCAGAATTGAAGGGAGTTGCTGGACACCCATTTGGTATTGGAGAATGGGTTAGAGACAGAAAAAAAAACAAAACCCCACAAAATTAGAATTTTCCCAACAATAAAAATGTGAATTTTCACATAACCTATTCTCATTTAAATTAGAAGAATTTCAGGAGAGTTGGGGTAAGATGGTGGAATAGAAAACTCCACCGATCATCCCTTCAGCAAGAACACCAAGTTAACAACTATCTACACAGAGAAAACACCTTCATAAGAATCAAAAATCAGGCGAGCACTCATAGCACCTGGCTTCAACTTAATATTGCTGAAAGAGGCACTGAAGAGATTAAAAAAACAGTCTAGAATCACAGATGCCACCCTTTCCCTATCCCTGGCAGCAGCAGCAGTGTGGTGCTAAGAGCAGCTCTGGGCACTGGGGGAGTGACAACACAGCAATTGTGTCATTGAACTCAGTGCTGTCTTGTTAGAGCAGAAAGGAAAACCAGACCAAACCCAGCTGATGCCTGCCCATGAAGGTATCTAAATCAGCCCTAGCCAGAGAGGAATTGCAGATGCCACAGGTCAGAATTTGAGTGCGTGCAAACCTCCCTGCTAAGGGCTACTACACTCTGTGTCTACAAGTAAACTTGAAATGCAGTCTAGGCCACAAGGACTGCAACTCTTAGGTGAGTTCTAGTGCTGAACTAGGCCCAGAGACAGTGGACCGAGGGGGCATGTGACATACTGAGACACCAGCTAGGGCAGCAAAAGGAGTGCTGGCATCTCCCCTCCCCTAACCCCACACTTCACAGCTCGCCACTCCAAAAGAGATCACTTCCTTTTGTTTGAGGAGAGGAGGGGCAAGATTCAGGAGGACTTTGTCTTGCTTCTAGGAAACCAGCTCAGCCACGTCAGGATAGGGCATTGGGCAGAGTCATGAGGTCCTACCTCCCAGACAACATTCCTAGGCACACCCTGTTGCCTTGAAGGAAAGGACCCAGTCCTGGCATCATTCACCACCTGCTAACTGAAGAGCTGTTGGGCCCTGAATAACAAGCAGCAATACCCAGGTACTACCTTGAGTGCCTCAGGTGAGCCTCTGAGGCTTGCTGGCTTTAGGTGAGACCCAGCACACTACCAGCTGTGGTGGCTATGGGGCGAAACTCCTTCTGCTTGAGAAAAGCAGAAGGAAAAGTAAAGGGGACTTTGTCTTGCACCTTAGGTACCAGCAGAGCCTCAGGGGTGCAGAGCACCAAGCAGGCTCTTGGTGTCCCTGATTCCAGGAATTGACTCCTAAATAGCATTTCTGGACCTGCCCTGGGCCAGAGGGGAGTTCACTGTCTTGAAGGGTGAGTCCAGGAAGCATTCATGACAAGCTGATTTAAGAGAACTTGGGTTTTAAGGGAACATTAGAGGTAGTCTGGCAGTACTCCCCATGGGTCTGTGGTAGCAGTGGCTACGACATGAAGCCCCTCTGCCTTTGCAAAGGGGAGAGAAGAGTGGGAAGAACTATATCTTGTGGTTTGAGTGCCAGCTCAGCCACAATACAATAGAACACAAGGTAGATTTGTAAGTTTTCTAACTCTAGTTCCTGACTCTCAGATGGGACTTCTGGACTCATCCAGGGCCTGGGGGAGCTTGTTACCTTGAAGGGAAGCTCACAGGCCTGGTTGGTTTTGCCACCTGCTGATTGTAGATCCTCAGAGCCTTAAGTAAACATAGGCAGTAGCCAGGGAGTGGTTACAGCAAGCCCTGAGTGAGACCCAGTGCTGTGTTTGCTTCAGGTCTGACCCAGCAAAGTCATAGTAGTGATGGCCACAGGGGTGCTTGTGCCACTCCACTCCCAAATTTAGGTGGCTCAGGGCAGAGAGAGAGACTCTGTATGTTTTGGAGAAAGTAAGGGATGAGAACAAGAGTATCTGAAAATCCTGAGAATTCTCCCAGATTTGATTCAGGATAATCAAGGCAGTATTCCTATGAGTCTGCAAGAAACACAGAGTTACTGGGCTTGTGATGCCATCAGCTCAGATCACAATACCCATGTCCTTTCAAATATCTAGAAAGCCTCCCCAGGAAGAATGGCTACAAATAAGCCCAGACAATGAAGACTATGATAAATACCTAACTCCTCAATGGCCAGACACTGAAGAACATCTACTAGCATCAACACCATCCAGAAAAATATAACCTCACCAAATGAACTAAATAATGCACCAGGGATCAATCCTGAAGAAATAGAGATGTATGACCTTTCAGACAGAGAATTTAAAATAGCTGTGTTGAGGAAACTCAAAGAAATTCAAGATAATGCATAAAAAGAATTCAGAATTCTATCAATAAATTTAACAAAGTGTTTGAAATAATTAAAAAGAATAAAGCAGAAATTCTGGAGATGAAAAATGCAATTGGCATACCAAAGAATGCATCAGATTCCTTTAATATTAGAATTCATCAAGCAGAAGTAATAATTAGTGAGCTTGAAGACAGCCTAATTGAACATATACAATCAGAAGAGAAAAAAGAATAAAAAACAATAAAACATGGCTAAACAATCTAGAAAATGGCCTCAAAAGGGAAAATCTAAGTCATTGGCCTTAAAGAGCAAGTAGAGAAAGAGACATGAGTAGAAAGTTTACTCAAAAGGATAATAACAGAGAATGTCCCAAACATAGAGAAAGATACCAATATCCAAGTACAAGGTTACAGAACACCAAGCAGATTTATCCAGAGAAGACTACTTTAAGGCAATTAATAATCAAACTCCCAAAGATCAAGGATAAAGAAAGGATTATAAAAGCAGCAAGAGAAAAGGAAAGAATAACATACAAAGGAGCTCCAATACATCTGGCAGCAGACTTTTCAGTGAAAACCTTACAGGCTAGTAGAGAGTGGCAGGACATATTTAAAGCCCTGAAGGAAAATAACTTTTGTCCTAGAATAGTATATCCAGTGCAAACATCCTTCAAACATGAAGGAAAAATAAATATTTTCTCCGACAAACAAAAACTGAGCGATTTCATAAATACCAGGCCTGTCCTACAAGAAAGGCTAAAGAAAGTACTTCAATCAGAAAGAAAAGAACATTAATGAGCAATAAATAATCACCTGAAGGAACAAAACTCACTGGTAATAATAAGTACACAGAAAAACACAGAATACTATAACCCTGTAACTGTGGTGTGTAAACTACTCTTATTCTAAGTAGAAAGACGAAATAGTGAACCAATCAAAAATAATAACCACAACAACTTTTCAAGACATAGCAATTACAATAAAATATAAATAGAAATAATAAAAAGTTAAAAAGCAAGGATAGGAAGTTAAGGTATATAACTTTTATTAGCTTTCTTTTTGCTTGCTTGTTTGTTTATGCAAATAGTATTAAGTTGTTATCACGTGAAAATAATGGATTATAAGACAACATTTGCAAGCCTCATGGCAACCTCAAACCAAAAAACATATAATGGATACACAAAAACTAAAATGAAAATAATTAAGTCATGTCACCAGAGAAAATTACCTTCACTAGAGGAAGACAAGAAGAAAAGAAAGAAGGAAGAAGAGACCACAAAACAACCAAAAAGCAAATAACAAATTGGCAAGAGTAAGTCCTTACTTATCAATAATAACATTGAATGTAAATGGGCTAAACTCTTTAATCAAAAGACATGGACTGACTTACTGGATTAAAAAAAAAAAACAAGACCCATTGATCTGTTGCCTATAAGAAACACACATCACCTATAAAGACACACAAAGACTGAAAATAGATATTCCATGCCAATGGAAACCAAAAAAGAACAGGAGTCATTATACTTATATCAGACAAAATAGATTTCAAGACAAAAACTATAGGGAGTGACAAAGAGGGTATCTATGTAATGATGAAGGGATCATTTCAGTAAGAGGATACAACAATTTTAAATATATATGCACCCAATGTGAGAGCACCCAGATATAGAAAGGAAATATTATTAGAGCTAAAGAGAGAGATAGGTCCCAGTATAAAAATAGCTGGAGAAAACATTTGCAAACTATCCATCTGACGGGATTAATCACCAGAATATATAAGGAATTCAAACAGATTTATAATAATAATCTAATAATCTGATCAAAAAATAGGCAAAATATTTGAATAGACATTACTCAAATAAGACATACAAATGGCAAACAGGCTTATGAAAAAGGTGTTTAGCATCACTGATCATCAGAGAAATGAAAATCAAAACTAAAATGAGATATCATCTCACCACAGGTAAAATGGCTTATTTCCAAAAGACACGCAATAACAAATGCTGGCAAGGATGTGTAGAAAAGGGAACCCTCATATGCTGTTGGTGGGAATGTAAATTAGTACAACCATTATGGAGAACAATTTAAAGGTTCCTCAAAAAACTAAAAATTGAGCTACCATATGATCCAGCAGTCTCACTTTTAGGTATTTACCCAAAAGAAAGAAAATGAGTGTATCAAAGAGATATCTGCACTCCTATGTTTGTTGCCCCACTGTTTAAAAGTGGGAAGATTTGAAGCAACCTAAGTATCCATCAACAGATGAACAGATTTTAAAACATGGTACGTATACACAATGGAGTACTATTCAGCCATAAAAAAGAATGAGATCCAGTTATTTGCAACAACATGGGTAGAACTGGAGGTCATCATGTTAAGGGAAATAAGCCAGGCACAGAAAGACAAACATTGCATGTTATCACTGTATGGAATCTAAAAATCAAAACAATTGAATATATGGACATAGAAAGTAGAAGGATGATTTCCAGAGCGGGAGTCTGATGGGGGGAAGTGGGGATGGTTAATGAGTACAAACAATAGTTTAAAAGAATGACTAAGACCTTAGTACTTGATAGCACAATAGGGTGACTCTAGTCAATAATTTAACTGTTAAATAAAGAATGTAATTGGATTTTTTTAACTCAAAGCATAAATGCTTAAGGAGATAGATACCTCATTTTCCATGTTGTGCTTATTTCATATTTCATGCCTGTATCAAATCATCTAATGTGTCCCATAAATATATACAGCTACTATATACCCATAACATTTTTAAAAAAGAAATTAGAAGAATTTCAAGGTGAACATATATAACTGGGTAGAATTGACTCTAAATTTCAAAAATATTTTCTTTTTAATTCTCAGTGCTAAAGACTATCTGGCTGATAGTGGAAGCAAGTATTCCATATTTAGCTTTTTTCCCCCACTGAAATTTCAGATGTATCTATTAGAAGTACATCAACTATTATGCCAAGAGTTTTATGGAAACCAAAAAAGAGCACAGTAGAATCACTATTCTACTATGAAACTAAGATTCTACTATGAAACTATATGTACGTAAGAACATAGTAAAAAACGTAGTAGGCCTCACTTCAACCAACCCCTTCTGTATTCAAAGAGAACAATGAACAGAATCTTGGCATCTAGAAATAAGACAATTGGAGGGCAAGGACAATATATGATGCAACAAAGTAGGAAACACAAGGAAAAGAGAAATAAGCAGTGTGACGTTATAGGGAATAGAAAGTAAGAAAGAAAAAGGCTAGTTGAGAAGTGGGAGACAGGATACATTTTTAAAGCATCAAAAGTATACTCTGCACAAGGTCTCAGTTTTCTCAGCTGTTCATCAGTTTTCTCTGATGTAATTACTTTTGCATTTTTACTGGTAAGAAAACTTTGAGTTTCTGAGACAATAGCACATGTGTCAGAGACAGAATTTAAAGATTCTGTCTGTGACACACCTCTGTCTCATGCACCACTTCTACTACTATCTACTATCACTATCTACTCTGCTTTGAAATTGGATATTTGAACTGATTATTCAAACTCATTATTCTCACTTCAGCCACTGTCACCCCCCTCATCCAAGCACTTTTTTTTTTTTTCTGAGACAGAGTTTTGCTCTTATTGCCCAGGCTGGGGTGCAATGGTGTGATCTTGGCTCACTGCAACTTCTGCCTCCCAGGTTTAAATGATTCTCCTGCCTCAGCCTCCCAAGTAGCTGGGATTACAGGCATGTGCCACCATGCCCAGCTAATTTTATATTTTTAGTAGAGAAGGGGTTTTGCCGTGTTGGTCAGGCTGGTCTCGAACTCCTGACCTCAGGTGATCCACCTGCCTCAGCCTCCCAAAGTGCTGGGATTATAGGCGTGAGCCACTGCACCTGGCCACCACCTTTGTTTCTTACCTGGACCACCATGATCTCTGTGGGTCATCTTACTTTCACTCTTGTCCCCTACACAGTAATTGCTGATCCCGTCAGTCCCCTATGCTCAGTCGCATCCAATGGGTTTCCATTATACTGAGACCAAATCCAAATCATTTTATGACCTACACGACGTTCCTGTAGGATCTTGCCATTGCTCTTTCTTCTGCTCTCCTCTACTGGCTCATGGCGTGCTAGCAACATGACTCGGCATCCTTTCAGTTCTTTGTGCATGCCAAACATGTTCCTATCTGGGAGACTTGGCATTCCCCCATATTTGTGCTCTCTTCTGCCATCAAGGCCTCTCAACTCCTTCCATTCTCATGAAGTTACTCTCTATCCTTTTATTTCCTTTTATTTTATTGTTTTTTTCTCTTGATAGCACTTAATACAACAAGCAATTATAGTGTATATTTATTTATTTATATATTATGTCTCTTTCCCCAGAATAAAAGCTCTGTGAGAGCAAATTCTTTTTATCCCCCAGTTATATTCTCAGTCCCTACAAGAATACTTGGCAAAGAGCAGATGCCCAATAAACTTGTTGAACAAATGTGTCTGATTCTAAAGCCAAGAAAAGAAAATGTTAATGAGTTGGAACTCATTTTAAACAAAATCACTAAAAAGATTATATTTAACAAAATATGTAGAAAATAAACATTTTCCAGCAAGTACAATGCCTTCAGCACATTTATAACAGCATTATTTCTCACTTTACTTACCTGACAAAGTGTTTTGATGACTGCTGTCATGTTCTGTAAAGCACCTCAAGCTACTTGAGGGAAAATACAATATAAATGCAAACTAATAATAAACCAACTCTATGTTTGGTGTAACAAAGGGCACAAGGTTTTTGATGATTTAGTGAAAAATAAAGTAGGGAGTTTCTAAAGGTAAAGAAATAGATCAAGTCGAAATCATTATAGCCTGACCTGAGCAGCAAGAGGCCTTAGAGTGTAAACCTATCACAGTTTAGACTTAGAGATTAATTTCCTGATGTTTGCAACAAAAGTCAAAGCTTACTAAGTTGAAAACATTCTGTTAGGCTGCCACCATTATTATATTCTAGTCTAACATTTAGTCAAACACTCAAACACAGAAAACCGTGATTTTGTTGTCTATAGCATAGCTATTTCTAAATCATTGGACATTTTTCCCCTTATGAAAGTATATCTTAATTTATATTAAAAATGCTATAGACAATGAATGGACAATAAAACTATATGATTTCATTGATTAGATCCCCCCAAAGCCAAGACTGTACAAATAATTTAAAACTTTCTTTCTGTAATAATTATAAAAATATTTGTGACTTCTATAAGAAAGTTTAAGGAAGTTAAAGTTTACATGCTATAATTGCAGATGCTTGCTTGTTGCATAAAAGAGAGTATCTTGGAAAAGTTGAATGTGATTTCCATTTCCATTCCAAATCTACGCTTCCCAAACTCTCATGTAAAATAATGCATGTTTGCCAAGAGTGGCAAGAGTATCATTTGCCATAGACGGCCAAGAGAGGGAAGCCTGCTGAGCCACTTCAGAGCTGTGCCAGTTTTCAACATAAAGTTTTAAAATTAGTCCATTCATGTACATTTTTATTTTATTGATTTATTTAATTGAGAAAGCCCCACAAACATTTGGGCAAAACCAGAGCTATGGTCTAATACTAATCTCTATTATTAAACAGTTCAAATTTTGGCTTTTATGATCAATTTTTAGCATCTTCAGGTTTCACCTTTAATACGTGACACAGGAAACCAAAACCAATTTATCAATGTTTTTCTCCTTTTAGGAAAAAGAAAAGTGTGGGAAAGAATGATTAAAGCAAAATACAAGAATTGCCATCACTTTATAAAGGAGCTTATAGACTCAGCTAGGTGGGCAAATATAGAAAGGGTGAAAAGAAGAAGAAAGAAAGTATATGTCTTAGTTTTTAGATTTATTTTATTGCTAACAATGACACACATAAGGAGTCTTGATTTGTTTCTCATATTAGAAGTTTAACTCAATTTTTTAAAATAGTTACATTGGCATATGTGATTTCAGATTAGGAATAACAAAATTGGATTTGCAAGATTATGCTTGCTAGGAATCCTTGGAAAAGTTAATAAATTAATGTAAATATTGAGAATACATTTCAACATATACAAAAAGCCTATTTTTGGTAACATTCAGAAAATGATCACTCATAGGTTATACTTCATGGTGTTTAAATATGAGACGCAGTATTTTATAAATATTCTTTCAATAGCAGTCATCCTTCAGGATACTATATTGGTTTCAAATTTCTCTGGGGGCCAAGGCTACCTTCACTTCAACTTTTCACAAATTCAAATATGAAAAAAAATGATTGTTACTGACTTAATACCAATAGGAAAAAGAAGTGGAAAGAAATTACACTAATAAAAAGTGGATTTCCCTTTAATCATTTTCTTATGAAGTACTGAAATGTAAATTCCTGGTGCAGGATGAAAGTGATTACAACCCTCAGGATCGCACAGGAAGAAGAAATATATAGACAACATTTTTTTCTCCAAGAAATAAAAGCTCATTACCATACTGTCATGAACACCAAGTGCATTCAAGCACTGAGTGATGCAAAGGTGCTGAATGGTCCCAAGAGAAGGTGCATCAGCCTTCCATGACAGTGCTCATTTGTACACACATAGTTGGCCCCAGCAGGGGGTGTGCATTCAGGGATCTTCCACAGCAGAAATATAGACAGTCTCTGGGAAAATCAGTTCTTCATAAACTTTATAACCTCATTCCAAAATCCAGGTGTCAGTTTACAGCTTTCCAGATTGACATTTTAAATCAAGAATATGTCACATGTGTACAATAACTGGCCTAATCTTTTCTGTAAATTGCTGCCTGTGGTTTTCAAAAAACACAGCAAATTGCTGGCAATTGATAAGGTGTCTCCCTGTATGGCTAACTTCATTTCTGCATGGTTAACAAATCAGTCTTCAATTATTCATGTGATCACCCAATGCCCAATGTCTAGGCTCTTCTGACAGTCATTGATTTCAGGGATCAGTAGCCTGCCTGCGTTTTATACTGAACCAAAATTAATATAATGCTCTTGGCATGCAGCATTAATTGTATGTAGGAAATAACTACACCCACTGTCTCAGTATCTCAGTTAATGATGAGCACAGCTCACTACACAATCACTGCTTCTGATGTCCTATGCTGCCTTGAAGCAGGACAGAGTATCTTCTCAAACTAATACTTAAAATGACTTGATGCCCTTAATATTTCAAATACACAGAGGAAGTGTTTTCTTCATTAATTCTATAATTACAGGACAAAAATAAATGGTGAATTATATCTACAAACTGAAACATCAGATGGCCCATTTAAAAATGATTCTGTCAAGCCATTGCACATTGTTCTGGAAACAGGGTCAAATCAAGTCCCCAGACAACTCAACCAAATTGAATTTCTGTGGCTAAAATAAGTGTGGGGATATAGTGCTTGTTCTGAAAGGACTTCTTTATGCCATTTTTTTTTCAGCAGCGTACTTTCTTAAGGGGATTTTGCAGGAAGTGTATTTACCCTTCCTTGAAATACTTTTTGAATCAGTATTGACTCTAAGCTAAATAGTGCAGTTGTGCACTGAAATGGTCTTAGAGTTGAGGAGCACATTTGTCTATTTATGCTCAGGAAAATTACAGATAACCTCAAAAGGAACACTAGTAGACTAGCATTTTTTCCCCAACCGTGCCTGAACAGATATTTTCAGGCCACTGATTGTTACAATCTGTAACTCGATACCTCCCTTGTTTAGAGCATGACCCTACAGGATCAGCTCTCAAGGGTAGTGACCTTAGTCCTGATCCATGTAATCCTTGGAGGTTCTCTGTTTAATATGTGCTTGCCAAAGGACAATCTGAGAAAAGAGGGTAAGATGGAGATGGTGGATCGACGCACATTTATTATAAGGAATTTTTAAGAGTGGCAACGCAAAGCACTTTTCTCACTGAAGATAGGTCAATTACAGCATATCTGTGAAGATCAGCATGTTATTTGCTATAATGTTCTTTGCTCTTAATTCCCTCTTCCTTAGGAAAACTGTGTTCCCTGCTTTAAAATACCAAAATTTGTTTTCCTTCCATTATCATAATTCTCACTACATTTTATTGTGAATACTCATTTAATAGCAAATTTGTTTCTATTACAATTGTTCCTCAGTATCCACAGGGCATTGATTCCAGGCCCCCTGCAGACACCAAAATCTGAGGGTGCTCAAGTCCCTGAAATAAAATAATATAGTATTTGCACATGACCTGTGCACACCCTCCATATACTTTGTAATCTCTAGAATACTTGTAATACCTAATGTAGTGTAAATACTATGTAAATAGTTATGCCATATTTTAAATTTGGTATTATTTTTTATTTCTGTATTGTTACTTTTTATTGCTTTCTTCCAAATATTTTTGATCTGCAGTTGGTTGAATGCATGGATGTGGAACCTGTAGATTCAGAGGGCAGACTGTATACTAAATACTTTATGGGGGCAACAACTGAATGTAGCCCTAGTTCCCGGTACAGTGCTTTTAACTGAGTAAATATTAGATAAAATAGACTATAGAATGATATAGGCACGCTTTTCAGTTGCATATTTCAGACCCTCAGACAATGGCTTGAACACATTTTCTAATGTAAAACAAATCCGGTCATGGGCAGCTCAGGGCTGGTCTGAAAGCTCCGTTGAGTTATTAGGCTCATTTTGTTTTCAGCTCTACCATTCTAATGCATGGTTGACATCCTCAAGGTCACATTAGAACCTCCAAAAAGGAATACAGCCCCTGCTCACACCTCGATTTTGAGGTGTCATTAAGACCTACATGAGACTTCTGACCCACAGAAGAAATGCAAGAACAAATTTGTATTCTTTAAGTCACGAAGTTTGGGTCTGCTTCTAATTCATTAGCTCTACAGCAGCCCTTCCAGAAGTTCCTCACAGTCCTTCTGCATGTATCACAATGGCCAGAACTTACTTAGATGACCACACCTACACCTACAGAGACAAAGAAATAGAGCTTTTTAGCCCTGCCACCTGTGACGAGAGCAGGATTTTCCTAGACTCTTGACCAGAAGAAGGGGGAATAGATTATGGACGATAACCAGAAACTTCTGCCATCATTTGTTCAATGAAAGAATGATTTGATGAATATAGTTGAACACTTAGAAAATTTGGAAAATGATATGATTTTTACAGAAAGCTATACTTCCCATTTGTAAATTAATTTAACAAATGGATATTCTTTCTTTCTCTTTGAAGTTTGCTAAATTTCAATTAACTTTTGTCCTTCCCCATCCAATTCTAATCCTAGAAATGTATGCTTTTAAATTTCTATTCTTTTAGAAAATTACGAGTTACTAATATTTGGGTTCCATAAATAAGTTCTCAGAGCCTTGAGTTAAAGTGGCTCCTACAAGAATAAAGTAGAATTATGTGTTGCATGCTTTTATTGTTTTCCAGCTTCATCTGTTATTTGATTGTGAGATATTCCATCTGGTTTCTGTAGCGGGATGAAAGTTTCAGACAAAAGCTAGCCTTAAAGTGAGCATAGACAGCTGGATGCTTCAATATACTGATTTTAACATGCAAGCACACCGACAATTACTACACACACAGCTGTGTACTGTATTTTTCCTGTACTACTGTTATTCCTGAATCAGAAAGCAGGCAAAGGTGAATCATTGCTGAGGGCTTCCAAACGGCAAAGGCGATTCTAGCTCATTCTTATTATCAGACACTCGGATTCTTCCTCTTTTTTAATTCTGTCACCTTGTTGCCTCCATTCAGTGGCCTCTACTGGGACCAGCCAGTTCTGCCTCATCTTCTGGACAATCTTCACTCTAGTAACTTTCTCACTATTTTCTCTCTGTCAGTCCTCAGATGGGACATGGAAGGATGGAATCTCTCCTGTTTCCTGACTCTCTTCCTTGGGCAGTTCTGTGCTGCAGCAGACATTCCAGGCAGCCCTGCTGTGGGGCAGACACTGGCTTGTTAGGAACTTCATACCAAAGGGTATCTTGTTACAAGGGTTTCTGCAGAAACTGTCATTCTGTTAGTGGCTTCCTGCAGATAAAACAAAACCTGTCTCTCTTTCCACCTCTCTCAGCTTTGACACTAATCTGACCAATCATTTTTCACATATTTCTTCATATATTTGATTAAATCTTCCCAGAATTCTCTCTACCTTGCATTCTCAAACTTATCCTTCCTAAGTCAGGGATCCAGACTCCTATGCTAAGGTAGCTGGTACAATATCAAAGTTGCAGTGACAACCACAACCAGAGGAAGCACAAATCAGATGCACAGATGCTTCCAGGGCCATATGTGTGCAAGACACTAATTAAGTTCAATCTGAAGCCTCAGCCTATAATTCCTCATGCCATTATAGCATGGGGCTCAGAGACAAACTTTCTCTGTGCAAAAATAACTGTTTAGAAATGATTAATATTATCTGTGATTTTTTCCTTCAACTGTCTACATGGAAAAATTTTATCCGAAGAATTTAAATGACTTGAGTTTTGCCTCTGTAACATACGTGGGAGTAGCATTGAGTAATTGTTATCTAAGGCTCCTCTGCTCCTGCAGGGCACTTCAGCTTACTACTCATCAATCATAATCTCACCATGTGGTGCAGTTTTATTTTATAAGGCTATCCAGTAGTACACACTGCTATTCTGGTTTTAAAAACTAAATAAATGTCACAAAACGTGTTTATCAGGGTCTCTTTTATAATTTGTTAATTGTTGCAAATGTCACCAGAAATTCTTCATCAAGACTGTACTCTTAATTGGCATGTCACAACACAAAGATTTTGCATTCGAAGCAAATTAACATCACAAGAAAATCCAAATCTTAATGTCACTTATAAGAATAATGGTTCTACATATTGTTCTTCTACAATGATCTTATCTTCAATCGACTGCATGAAAAATTCTGCAGCAGTAGTTTTTAAATTGTCTTCAAAAACACAGAAAAGCATTTGAATATAAGCTATAAAAGTGTGGTTTCTTCACAGCACCAAAATTCTCTTGATAATGATGCTTACATGAAAATTCAGCTCAGCAGTTGGAGTCTACTCAGAATGGCTTAATGTTATGTAATGTTCTGAAATGTTAACAAATTTTCATGTATTAGAATAATTATAGACTCATTAAAAATAAATATTGACTTATTGAAGTTAGTGGAAGAATTTGCCATGTTTGGAGATTCATCAGCAGAGGCCACCAGCAGTAGCTGGAACAGACCAACATCATTATGAGATCAGGATCCTTCAAACCTTCCAGCATAATCTTAAGGCTGGTTATGTAAGAAGACCCACTACCTCCTGTTTCTTCTCCCAGAGTAGAGTTGGGATCAGGGAGAGGTCAAGGCCTAAAACAAGGTCAGCTTTGGTAAGGGGAAAGAATAGATGTGAATCAGACCTGAAACAAGCTTTTTATGACCAATGTTGTCATAGACTCTGTATACAATGTTTTACGAAACAGAAAGAGGGTTTGGGGCAGAAGATTGGGGAAGCAGTTTATTCAAAGAAATAAAACCATTTCATGATTATTATCCCATGAGTTGAGTCAATAAACTAGATACAAAGGTAAAATGTTTATCTTTAAATATTGATCTCAGGTGTATTTTCATTAGAAGAAGAAAAGATAAAATACAAAGAGCAAAAACAACATATTTCTGGATAGTGTTTCAATTATATTTGCATAGGCTTTGTTCAATAAGTGATTCTAATCATATAATAAGAAATACAGCTACTGTTGATAGAATAATATATTCATCTGCTCCTTGGTAAAAATGATTTGAACCCTTGTGGAAAGGCATAAGATTACAATACAAATTTCTGATTAAAAACTCTTAATACTACCCAGGTTGTGGCAATTACTTGGTAGTTTAGATTGTGTTTTATATATGTCGTTGGCTTATAATGTAGCTTCAAATTGGCTTTTTAGGGTAAAGATTTTTGAGGTATTTGTATTTGATGAAATTTATGAAAAATATAAGACTGAGTTTAACCTTGCTTGTGATTTTCTTTATTGTAGAAAAGCTACAGGAGGAATCAAATTATATCACTATAAAAAAGAAACTGAGGACTGTATTTTTAGAAGTTATGTTCACTTAGGCTCATGCCAAAGGAAAAGACGTAGCTTAAATTTTTGGAATAGGAAACTCACACCTATATTTACATTGCCTTGCTATTTTTTAAAAGAATATAATTGCGTCTCTTTGGATAAAGATTGTGCAGGAACCAAACATAACAATAAACATTTTCAGGCTTTTGTTCTCATTTAGATTTAGTACCTGGAAGCAGATTGTGATGATTCTTCCTTTACAGATCCTTAATAAGTGGGCAGATACTCACAGCCACTACCACCACCATCAGTCAATATTATAGACAAAAATATTCCTTTAGCTCAGCAGGATACATAGCTACTAATATGTTAGTTCAGAACCTGAAATATTTTGTTATTCTAGTGAAATGAATATGTATCTTTCCCAAAGTGTCCATTGATATAGATAGATATCCCATTTACTTCAGGATACAGAATAGTGCATAGGATATTATTCTTGTAGTTCCAGAAGTGGGCATAGTTTGGCTGTGATTCTAGGATGCTATTTCTGTACAATTTGCCAGATATACTATCTCTGAATATAGATATTCTGTACCCTACCTCCATTCCTCTTTAAACATCACATTTTAGGATTCATTTTGAAAAATGTCCAAGTAGGAAGATATCAAAAAGAAAATATAAATATGACTTAAAAACTTTACTAGATTCAGTAGGTTGTATTTGTTTAAATAAAAAAGGAAAGATGCTAGATATCCTTGATTTAATTTCAAACTACCATCAGAAAAAGAACTCTATGAGATGCAAAAATAATTGAATGTTTATAAAAGACAATGGATAGATTGTAAGCAGCTGAGGGAAACTGAGAGTTCTGTTTCCTCTGCAATTGTTCATGTACTGAACTCTGAATTGACTGTCTAAAATATTTTACTGGAAATTGCCTGCCCAAAAGCTAAAGTTGATAGAAGAATCCAACCTTGAAGGAAAATGAATCTTGATCAAGAAAAAAAATTTTCCCAGTAAGTGCAAAGGAACAATTCAGGGTAAGTAATAAGAATGAGCCTTGAAGAGGAAGAACAATTTCACTGATGCTGCCTGGCTGCTCAGGTGAACTACTCAACTAAAGATTTAAAAAGAGGACCCTCATGAATGATGGTGTCAATTTAAGTCAAAAGAGGACAATAAGGTGCTATTATTGCCTTCTGAGGAAATGGCTTAAATTTCTCCAAGAATCAAAATGCCCACAAGTTAGAAAAAGCATAGCTGTTAAAACATGTCATAGAGAAACAAATGCAGGTGGGTTTTCCTTCTGTGTAGGAAGCAACTTGCTATAATGGGAAATGAAGTGACCTTCGGAAGGAAGCATTAAGACCTGACATCTCAGTTTACTGCTATGTGCCTTGAGCAAGTTAGCCTCTCCTGGCTGAGGTTCCTCATTTATAAAATAAAGATACTAATGTCTACCTCTGAGGTAGGGATAAAATGGAAAAAAACTGATGGAAAGCCCCTGTGCTGTGTAGGAAACCAGTAAGAGTTAGTCCATTTTCCTCCCCTGTCCCCTGCCTATAAGATTTTAGAAGGCCCCTGATCAAAGCTCATGATTAATATAAAATAAGTCCTTGTAGAATGTCTTTCATTCATTTTTATGTCAAAGTTATGCTTATGCACAGTTGTACAGGTTCAGAATTCTATGAAAATGTGACACATTGAAAATTCTCTAAGACTACTAATATGTAAGTACCAAACCTTTCAAGATAAGTCAATTAGGAGAAATATTAACCTAAATTTTATAGGTAAAATGTACCTAGAAATTTTTAAATTATTTTAAATGTAAAATAATTAAAAGATGCCACTAAGACAGATTGGACTAATTTCTTTGGAATAAAAGTATTAAAACTTGGGTTCTTTATCTTTAAGTGTAGCAAATAAGATGGGTTTTCATATTTAATTCCAAATGTATTCCTCAGGAGGAAAAAATTATTTCAAGTCTTGTAACTTCCAAACAAGCAGCAATAATTTATTAATTGTGCCCTTGATGATCTTAAAGTGTGGCAAGAAAAACAGCCTTGGAGACTTCCAAAGATGCTTAAAGTACTCCTAGGGGAAGTGGTAGGGACACCAGGAGAATCTGGCTGCAGATGTATACCAAAAAGCTATTTACATGTTGAAGGAAATGATTTAATTAATACTGTTACAGCTGTGAAGTTAAAATGCAGATCTGAGGTCCTATCACAAGGGACTCTTTCATATTTTTAAACGAGTCACTCAGTCCTACAATTCTTCCCTTTTACAGCTCTTGCATAGTAATAAATACATCCCAAAGGTTTTCAGGATGAGGATTGTGATGTCTGTTAATTTCTCCAATAATAATAAAGATGATGATGTTGAAGGTAATAATGAGAACCACCATTTACTGAAACCTCACAATATGCCAAGATCATTTCTAAGCCTTGCATAGGTATTATTTAATTCTTTCAACAACCCAGTGCGATTATTGTTGTGGCTTTCTTCATTTTGCAGAACAGGAAATTGAGGCTTCAGGAGATTACCCAAGTATAGACAGACACTTTTAGTTACCTACCCACAGTCATTCCCCACCCCACCATACATATACACATTCCTTAAAACAAGGCATCCATTACCTTCAAGTGCTGAAAGGCATGGGGAGAACTAAAACACTCAAGCCTGCAGTAACAAATGCCTGCTGCAGGGCAGGCTGGCAGATGAGACAAAAGGAAAGGGAATATCTGGAGGCTGTGATCAAGACTCCCATAATATGCAAGAGGCATAATTGTTTATGCCCATGAGAATATACATTACTAGTTGATAAGAATGATTAAGACATGCTCTGTGGTGGCCATGGTTGTCTCTCTTTTCTTGAGACTACCCCATTTTGTTTTGTATTGAAATTAGTTTTTTCCCAGCTTATGGAATCAGTGAGACCTCTAATCTTGAACCCTGTCTTCCTGTGGCAAAGAGGCAGATGTTGATCCAGCTGGGATCATTACACCCTCCATCACACCCTAGTAATTTAAATAGTGAGCAGGTGGACAACAGCTGGATCCTGTTTGCATCTCAGCTGTGCCTTTCTGACAAGACAGTCATTCCTCTGAGCCTCCAGTGTCTACCTAAGCTCCTAGCTGTTCCAAACCCAGTCCTCCTGCCTCCTGCTTCTCTGACCTCTGTTGTCCCTCCAACACAGTGTCCCTTCTACGTGAATCAGAAGGGACATGAATTAGAGAGAGGAGGCAGTTAGAGGCTGGCTAGGCAGACACAGAGGGAGGGTCTAAGGAGAGAGACAGAACCCGCGGGAATGCATCTGCACTGCCCCTATGTAGCAGGGTGGAAATGTGGTTAAGAACTTCCTCTTATACCAGGATGTCTGCTCAGAAGGGACTGTCCCAACTTAGGTGAAGGCAAAATAAATCCACTAAATGTCCTTAACTTGACCCAGAGCCAATTGTAATATCATTAACATTGGAGTTTTGTCCCCACCCTCCCTCTATGGGTTTCGCTTAGGCACTCATGAGTAATAATCAACATGGAGTCACTCTGGCCAACCTTAGGCATACACAGATGCAACACCCACAGGGGGCAGCTTTACCTCTCTCATTAAGGCAGAACACACAGAAGACTACCTTGTTTCTGCCACATAAAAGACCCAAACTCAGCCCCATTTCTGGCAATCTACTCTCGGTTCCCCTCTTGCTGTTGAGAGCTTTTCTGTTGCTTAATGAGTCCTACTCTGCCTTACTCACTCTCCGGTGTCTGCATGCCTTATACTTCTTGGTCATGGGTCAAGAACTTGTACCTTGCTAAACTAAGGAGTAAGGAAACTGCAAAAATAACTTTTGTCAAGTGATACCCAAGAATATTAACACAATCTGTGATGACTAGTTCATAAGGAGTTTGATGTTGGAACTTTTAGTTCACATCCTCTGTGATTGATTCTGTTACTCAAAACTTTCCTCCTGAATTCTCTAACATAATTTTTTCTCAATCTTTCCTAAATTAATTAAAAGTTAAACATAATGAACAAAAACAAAACTAAAATGAGATATATAATATACATTATATATATTTGAACAGATTTATTCTAAAATCATCTGTAAACCAAATGTATGAGGTTAAGTCATAGACTTGGGAAGACTGGATTGCAGAGAGATAATTCCTATTATAAAGTATATACAAACTAATATAAAGTAGTATGTGCCGAAAATGATGATATTCTAGAAATAGACCTTATAGAAATGTATTATATCATAAAAAAGCAAAACCAGTGAAAAGCCTACTAAGTAAATATTGTTTTTGCCATTGGTCAGTTATTGGTAAAAAATACCTATTCAGATTTCCACCTTGAAAAATAGAACAAAATTATGTTCCATAGAGACTAAAGCCTAAAAACATCATTACTAAAACACAAAAAGACAAACCCTATTAACAAAAAGTGAAAATAAAAGCCGACTATCAAACACATTAGGAGATATTCAACTTTGAAGAAATAAAAAAATTATTCTTTAAACAAAGAAATAAGAATTTTCTTTTCACCATGAAAAGCGAAATAGCCAGGCTATTATACACACTAATTAAGGAAACTCAGAAAGCCGATACTCATTTAGTAAGATGGACACATGAAGCAGACGTGGCTTTCCAGGCCCTAAAGAAGGCCCTAACCCAAGCCCCAGTGGTAAGCTTGCCAACGGGGCAAGACTTTTCTTTATATGTCACAGAAGAAACAGGAATAGCTCTAGGAGTCCTTTCACAGGTCCGAGGGACCAGCTTGCAACCCGTGGCATACCTGAGTAAGGAAACTGATGTAGTGGCAAAGGGTTGTTCTCATTGTTTATGGGTAGTGGCAGCAGTAGCAGTCTTAGTATCAGAAGCAGTTAAAATAATACAGGGAAGAGATCTTACTGTGTGGACATCTCATGATGTGAACAGCATACTCACTGCTAAAGAAGACTTGTGGCTGTCAGACAAGCATTTACTTAAATATCAGGCTCTATTACTTGAAGGGCCAGTGCTGTGACTGCGCACTTGTGCAACTCTTAACCCAGTCACATTTCTTGCAGACAATGAAGAAAAGATAGAACATAACTGTCAACAAGTAATTGCTCAAATCTATGCTGTTCGAGGGGACCTTTTAGAGGTTCCCTTGACTGATCCAGACCTCAACTTGTATACTAATGGAAGTTCCTTTGTAGAAAAAGGACTTTGAAAAGTGGGGTATGCAGTGGTTGGTGATAATGGAATACTTGAAAGTAATCCCCTCACTCTAGGAACTAGTGCTCAGCTGGCAGAACTAATAGCCCTCACTCGGGCACTAGAATTAGGGGTAGAGAAAAGGGTAAATATATATACAGACTCTAAGTATGCTTACATAGTCCTCCATGCCCACGCAGCAATATGGAGAGAAAGGGAATTCCTAACTTCCGAGGGAACACCTGTCAAACATCAGGAAGCCATCAGGAGATTACTATTGGCTGTACAGAAACCTAAAAATGTGGCAGTCTTACACTGCCAGGGTCACCAGAAAGGAAAGGAAAGGGAAATAGAAAGGAACTGCCCAGCGGATATTGAAGCCAAAAGAGCTGCAAGGCAGGACCCTCCATTAGAAATGCTTATAGAAGGACCCCTAGTATGGAGTAATCACCTCCAGGAAACAAAGCCCCAGTACTCAGAAGAAGAAATAGAATGAGGAACCTCACGAAGACATAGTTTCCTCCCCTCAGGATGGCTAGCCACCGAAGAAGAAAAAATACTTTTGCCTGCAGCTAACCAATGGAAATTACTTAAAACCCTTCACCAAACCTTTCACTTAGGCATTGATAGTACCCATCAGATGGCCAAATTATTATTTACTGGATCAGGCCTTTTCAAAACTATCAAGCAGATAGTCAGGGCCTGTAAAGTGTGCCAAACAAGTAATCCCCTGCACTGCAGGCCATACATTTCAATCCTTGTATCTTTAACCTCCTTGTTAAGTTTGTCTCTTTCAGAGTCGAAGCTGTAAAACTACAAATCGTTCTTCAAATGGAGCTCCAGATGCAGTCCATGACTAAGAGCTACCGCAGACCCCTGGACAGGCCTGCTAGCCCATGCTCTCATGTTAATGACATCGAAGGCACCCCTCCTGAGGAAATCTCAACTGCACAACCCCTACTACACCCCAATTCAACAGGAAGCAGTTAGAGTTGTTGTCGGCCAACGTCCCCAACAGCACTTGGGTTTTCCTGTTGAGAGGCGGAACTGAGAGACAGGACTAGCTGGATTTCCTAGGCCGACTAAGAATCCCTAAGCCTAGCTGGGAAGGTGACCACATCCACCTTTAAAAACGGGGCTTGCAACTTAGCTCACACCCGACCAATCAGAGAGCTCACTAAAATGCTAATTAGGCAAAAACAGGAGGTAAAGAAATAGCCAATCATCTATTGCCTGAGAGCACAGTGGGAGGGACAAGGATCGGGATATAAACCCAGGTATTGGAGCTGGCAATGGCAACCCCCTTTGGGTCCCCTCCCTTTGTATGGGAGCTCTGTTTTCACTCTATTTCACTCTATTAAATCTTGCAACTGCAAAAAAAAAAAAAAAAAGAAAATAGCCCCAAAAAAACCCCAAATGGTGAAACAGATTAACTTGTGCTAATGACACTCTAGATACTCATATTTTACAGCTAATGGTATGCTTTTTGGAGAAGAAATTCAGCAAAATGTATCAGAAGCCTTTAACATCTCCTGTTAAAGAAAGAGCAGAAAAAAAAACTATTCATGATTGATGTAATATTATACAAAATTTAAAAATATTAACCATGACTTTAGTAACAACATAAAAATGTTTTTCATTAAGTCCAATTTTAAAAAAGTCAGTATGTCAATTTTCTCTATAGTATTATCTCAACAATAATAAGAAAAACAGAAGAGAAAAACCACGGAAACACAGCAGAATGAGAATAAACTGGAATCAAAATATTTATGGCAGTGGTCTTCAAATGTTTGAAGCAAAAATGGTGTTTCTTCTTGTCTTTCTAGTTTCTGCAACTTATATATGTAATTTATATTTTTTATTATGAGAAAAGAACTCTAACCAAAAAGAACCCTTACCCTGTTGACGAAAAAGAAGAAGGGAAAGGAAAGGAAAGGAAAGAAGGAAGGAAGGGAGGGAAGAAAGGAAGGGAGGAAGGGAGGGAGGGAGGGAGGGAGGGAGGGAGGGAGGAAGGAAGGAAGGAAGGAAGGAAAAGAAAGAAAGAAAACAAAATCTAAAGTCATTGTCTATTTCCAGTAGAACAAACTATTAAGATTGATAATAACTACCACTTCAAAATGTAGTGAAATGTAATGGGGAATTAAAAAACAGTCTTTAAATACAATCTGACTATAGATGCTTCTGCCATGTGACAGAGTGACATTTCTCATCTGCAGGACAGAGAGCTCATTTTTAAGGAAAACATTTGGTTGGGCCTTTGTAGATAAGGAAAGTGAGGATGTCTGGAAATAGCTTGGATTAGTGAGGGAAACAAAAAGGTAGAGCTGATTTGATTTGATCTATAAAGGAGAAAGAATTTTGATCTTAGCAAAGAGCCTGGGAGTGAAGAGAAGGGAAGATCAGGTGGTGACAAACAATTCACCGTGTGGAGTCCCTCTTGGCAGAATGGCTAATGAGGAATTTCCTGGAGAGATGGCCAAGGATTGCTAAAACATAGATGTCAATTTAATTCTTGTCTATAAGGTGGTATCAGGATTATGTTAGCTCACCAAATTATTTGTGAAATGGTCCCTCCTCCTCTATTTTCTGTAGGAGTTTGAGTAAGATTAGCATTATGTATTTCTTATGTTTGATAGATTGATCCTGAGCAAGGACCTCCACCCTGACCTTTTTTTTGAAGTCCTGCAAAACTCCAAGCAGGGAAATAAAGGAAAACCCCAAAGTTTTTTAAAAGAGAAATTCCAGGCATCTGGCTAGCCCCAGAGGTAATTAAGTAACTTGCTAAACAAGAAGGTAATAGTAGCCTTAACAATAGCCAAGGGAGTTAAAGCTCCAGGGATGTTTGCTTTCCCTATAGAAACTAAAGACAACATCTGAACAGACCCCCACTGAGGATCCCCACCTAACAGATCTGCTAGTACACAGAGCCCAGATTTGGGGGAAGTGAAGACTAAACTTTAACTATTGCCTTTTGTTCTAAGTTTTTACCTGAGAGGCTTGCAGAAAGTTACTCCCTCTAGCAAGGTGACATTTTTCTACTAACCCCAAAATTTTTAAACAGAAAATTCTGTTTCCTTAACCAATTGCATACCAGTTGTTTCTGTTTTGATTTTTTTGTAGAAAGATTTTTAATTATAAATTCATGGCTATCAATATTTTTGATTCTTTAATTTTTTTCTATTAATCTTTTAATTTCTGTTGAATCTGTAGTTATGTCACTTCTTTCTTTAATGAATTGATAATTTGTATTGTTTCTTCTTTTTTTGGATCAACCTTACTACACGCTTGTTAGTTTATTAATCTTTTCAAAGAACCAACTATGAGATATTAGTCAAATTGCTCTTCTTAAGATGGAAGTGTATATCACTGATTTTTAACTTTTCTTTTTTTCTAATAAGCAACTTAAATCTACATTTCTTCCTCTAAACATTGATAGGAATTCATCCACAAAGAAGATTTTTTTTTAATTATGTACTTTAATTTTGTACTTTTACTTTTCAATTTTCCTCTAAATTTCTTCTTTGATTTGTGAATTATTAACAATTATTACTCTTGTATTTGTGGTGGGAGAATATTATCTGTATTATTTCAGTCATTCAACATTTACTGAGACTTGCTTATGGCCCAGAATGCCATCTTGATCATTGTTCATATGCACATGAATAGAAAATATATCTTGTAATTTTAAGGTAATATCCTCTATATGACAGACACGTTGTTTGATAGTGTTGTTCAAATATTTTATTTTGTACTGAATTGTGTCTACTTTTTCTCTCAATAAGCAAGAAAGGAGTATTAAACTCTCCCCCTATGTTAATGGATTTGTCAATTTCCCCCTTTAATATTGCCAGTTTTTACCTCATGAATTCTAAAATTCAGTTATTTGGTGTAGTTTTGAATTATTTTGTCTATTTAATACATTGACCGTTATCATTGTAAAACATCTGTTTATCTCTATTCATACTCTTTATTTGAAGTCTACTTTTTTCCTGACATTAATATGACCACAGAGGTTTTCTTCTGATTATCGTTTACATAGCATATATTTTCCATCTTTTTAATTTAAATATATGTATGTATTTATGTTTAACGTGTATTTCATATAAATAACATTAACTATTGTCATTTTAAAAATCCATTGTTCTAATCTCTGTCTTTAACTGGAGTGCTTGGTCTATTTACATTTCATATAGTCATTGACATGGTTGTGTTTTAATCTACCATATCATTATTTGTTTTTTATCTGTAACATCTGCTTTGGTTTCTTACTGTTTGCATTATTTTTATTTAGTTAGTTAATTAGTTATTTAGTTATATTGGTTACTCTATGGGAGTGGTTCTCAAGCTTTTTGGCCTCAGTTTCTTTCTATACTCTTAAATGTTAATGAGGATCCTAAACAGCTTTTGCTTACGTGGATTACATCTATCAGTATTTACCTTACTAGAAATTAAAATGATCTTTTTAAAACACAAGAGTATGCAGCACTGTCAGCCTGCCCAGCATTGTGAGAATCTCAATTTCCAGGCTCTCCTGCCCATGAGACAGCTCACTATCTTTCAGGTAAGACAGGACTGCTGTCACTTCATGAATGCAAATTGTCAGCAAAAGAACACCTTAGCGTACAAATGTGCTATTCATAGGCCATGTCTGTCATTGGAATAACACCCCAATCCACAGAGAGGTTGTGGAAATCACTCTGGATCCCATTTTTAAAGAAAGATTCACTATCCCAGAATGTATATTTTGGACCAAATTGACAGTATAGGGAGGTTTCTATTAATCTATCCGAATGGATAATTCCAAGAAGTACCTTCATGAACTAGCAGGAGATGGAGAATCTAGAAAGTTAGTATATAAACCAACTCATATGGACGAGGAGTTTCCTACACAATGGAACGAACCTGGAAAAGTGGCTGGTATTTGTGTTTGTCAAGGGTCCTTAACTTTGCTTTATTTTCCAAAATAGATTTCCCGTAGACTGGAATTGAGGCTAAACTGTGGCTAACAAGGGAGATGTTACCAGTCTTTGAGGCAGTAAATAGGAGACCAACAGAAAATCTTTAGGATGCTCCTTTTGGAGTAATCTATCTTTTTAATGACCTAGAATACTTGGTTGACTGCTTAATGGCATTTAAATAGGTAATAAAATGAGTAACCAGGACTACTATGTCCATATTTTCAACCTTGTGCCCAAAGAAATGAGATAAAAACTTTTAGACATGCACATGGATATTAGAAAAGCAGTTACAAAGATTCACAGAAATAACCTTGAGCAGCAGTGGGAAATCAGAGTTATATGAAAAAAATGACTGCTGTTACTTACTTATTTGTTTTATTACTTCACAGATTTGTTTCAAAGCTTACCTGAGTTACCACATATCATGTGTATAATAAACATTGACTACTATTATTATTGGAAAATCTGGTCTTATTATTTTTCATAGAGACTCCACGGAGCCAAATGATTTGCCTCAGAGTTCACAGTTAATAAGTGCTGAAGACCAGATTTGGACTCAAGACTTATGATTCAAAATTCAGCCTTCTTTCAAAATACTATGAAGCCAATTCCATAGGACAAATTTCTCTGGTCTAATTTATCCCAAATTAGTGTATATAGAAGAAAAAATAATTTCTACCCAGTGAAATAAAAAATATGATTAAAATGACCATTCAAATCGCAAGATACAAAATGCAGTGAGTTGAAAATGTTGTGCTTAATATATTATTTGCAATTATTTTATTCATAAGATTTGCATTTGAAAATTACTTCATAATCTGCATTTATAGAATATAACTGGGCATTAATTTAATTACTTTTTTATATCTTAGAAATTAGTGGTGTACTACAATCGCTAGCACAGTTATTTAAGTGAGATGTTAGTCCAAATATACTGAACTCAATATTGGAAACGTTGCTTCTGGTTCCTGAATACAGTTGCCAATGTGAGAAAATGGTGACAAGTTCTAATTACAGTTATTATAGTGGAGAAAAAAGAGTAACCACCTCTGGAGGCTCTGGAAAAATCCTTCAGGGATTTTTGCTGCTTGGCTGAATCAAACATGTTTTGTTACCACAAGGACTTCAACGGAACCTAAGAATTCTTAAAGTATCCTTGCTGCTCAAGACACATTTTATAAAATCTAAGCCACAGGTGCATTACTTAGAAAATTTGAGACTGTTATAAAGCAGTAGAATAAGTTAGTATAAATATATTTGATAATGAGAAGTTTTAAAATATGACAGCTTTCTTATACTTTTTGTAATACTGTTAAGTTTCTTCTCTATAGTGAAAATTGTGCTGGTTCGCACAAAAACTGTCTAAGAAACACAACTAGAAACTTAAGTTGTTCTTACATTTGGGTGGTGAGACATTTTTGCAGGAGGCATAATAAAATCATGTGCTTTGCTGACAGTTCTAGACAGGCAGAAATAACGTGTGTATCATTGCTGCATTAAGACAACTGTCTTCTGTGTGATTAAAATTTCAAAATAGGAATCACCACGCTGATGCATTTACTTCTTAGTAAACATTTAATATAAGAGTTTTGTTCTTGGTCAGTTTTTTCCAGAATTAATATTCCAGCAAAGATAGAAAATTGCCATTCATGTCTGTTACGTTAACATCTTCATCAATCCCTTTTCCTACTTTAAACACAAGCATGTTCAAAACCATTTTCTACTTAATATTTAGGCCTGCAGTCACTATGATATTATGTCTTTTTAAAATGGACATGAGGATACACTGTAAGTTCAGTCCCACTTCAGTATAACAAACTAAACCAGAAGGCAGTTGTTTTTAAGTTCCATTATATTAACACACTCCTAAGATCATTCTTTCCTAAGTGGTACCTAAAGTCTTCTTTGAATAGTATTTTATCATTCTACACACACACACACACACACACACACACACACACACACACACACACACACACACAATATACCTATATATGTATGTAGTCACAATACTTAGAAGTGTACTCATTTTAAAGTGTACTTTAAAAGCATGATAAACTCACCTTTGAGAGTCCACCTACTTCCAAATAAAAGCAGATAATGAACACATTCCAGGTGACCCAGAGGGCAGTCCACACTGTATACTAGATAGAAATGGGGGAGGGAGAAAGAGAAGAAAAATATGGAGATGAAAGGCATGTATATCAAATAAATCAATAATAAAAATGTCAATAAGTCTGTCTTCTGGGAAGAAACTGACGGAGCGCTCAGAAAAGAGTGCTCTCTGTGTGGTCCCCTAAGCTTTCCAGAAATTAAAAATTCAATAATTTCTACTGCTTTCAGTAGACACCAACAAAGTTAGATTTACTTTTAAAATGCTTTGCTGGCTTCTAGGTACAAGTTAAACCAAAGTGTTGATTTGATTTCTGTTTTCTGAGTATTATCTTTTCTAGGGAACACAACTATGCAAATCTTCTGTGAGCTCTCTATCATCTTTAAGTTACAGTATAAAACTGTCACATTTTAAGGAATATTTATTGAAACCTAGGACTGAAAGAAGACCATGTTTGAAAAAAACATGCGTGGAGTACAAAATTAACAAATTTTCATTTGTTGGACTATTTTATTAGTAGAATGTGTGCCTCTAATATGATCATATAATAAAAATATAACCATATAAAATATTTTAAAGCAGAGAAATTAATAAATAGGATTAAGAATGAGGAAATGAATAACAGATTTTCATATCTTCCAATCATATCCAGCCAACAAATTTTAAACCTACTGGTCTTACTGATTAATTGATTTTATTAAGATATTATGTACTAGGAAATACCTTCTCCCAGAGTATTAGTCGGTCTTAATTAAGGTAGCCCTAGATCGAGAGACTCATCAATGGAGAATCAATGATTGGACTATGGCTCCTCTCATCCAGTCACTTTCTTATGCAGACAAAGAAATGGAGGCCCAGAAAAGTGACATACAGACCAGCTAGGATGACTGAGGATAGTACTTACTGTAGAACACAAATAACATATCAAATACAACAGTTTGCCTATTCGTTTTATTTTATCACAAAAATGAATGAATTCTTAATGTCTTAAGCAGACTTATTAATTTAATTATTGTTTTCTATCAGTGATTACAATAATTGCATACTGTTTTTAAATTAAAATAAATACTGAAATCATTTATTTAGCTTATTCTATGCTGTGCCAAACAATAGAATTATAAAATTTAGACTCTGTGTAATATAGGTATGTCACTAATAGAAACTTTATCAGAAGCTTTTAACTATTTATGAAATTCAATTTATATTTTGTATTCTGTCATTTATGAATTTTTAAAATAATCTCATATAGTAGTATAGTCCTATAATTGGTTACATTTAATGTTCCATCATATATTTGTTTTTCTGAAAGGAGGTTTGCTTTCATTTTTAAGATAATACAATTATAATAATGAGTTAAAGCTCAAAAATCACTGGAAATTTAGTTGGAAAACATGTTAAAAAGTTAAGATAAGTAAAAATATATAGTGAGATTTTTGGTATATGCAGGTATTGCTGATGCTGTAATATATTCTGTTCATAAAGTCTTCCAGTAAGAGTGGACTTAGTAAATTTTAAACTTTCAATAAGTTTTGAAGCTCTTGCTAGCAAGATGGCATCTAGTGTTCGATATCTTCCATTCTAAATAAATCTAATTATAAGTATATTGAAATGAGAGAGCAATGCTAACCTCTAAGTCAAGAGAAAAAAGCCATTGAAAAAGATTAGGAAAAGAACATAAAATAAACAATATTAAAGTAAGGCAAGAAACTAAATTAATTACAAAACCATATGATAGGACTTAATTATTGGGACTAATTCCTAAACGCACAGGTATTTTTTAGTGAATCAATTCATAGTTATAACAAATGCATAATAAAACACATCTATTTAAAGATCATAGCACAAACTTGGTGATTGAAGTATATTCAGGATCTCTCACAAGTTGTAATCTTGATGCTACTTCTGAACTTGCAAAGGCAAAATTACCAGTCTATGTAAACCTCAACTGTCAGTTCCTACGTTTTTGACAATAAAAGGGTTATTATCCTGGTGCTTTCTGTGTTCCTGGTATTGTGGTAAGTGCTTTACATATATCATGTCATTCAATCATCACACTAAAACCGAGGTAGAGGGATAATCATTTAATCACCTATTTAGTGTCAGAGTTAGGATTTGACACCTGATAGTTTGATTTCAGAGCTGGGATGCTTAAGCATACAGGGTAGGCTTCGTTTTAAAAGATTTTAGTAAAAGGATTATAGATTCATGGCAAGATAACCAGTCACCAAATTAAGCAATTTGTCAAATGACCAATTCACCAAATTACCAGTTTACCTCAAATTTTTTTTCATATATGTTCAATAATTGGCAATTTATTTTAGAATGACAGTATCTTTAGTATTTTACAATTAGTGTGACATGCATAATATGGAATTCTTGTGTTGTTTGTTTTAGCAATATTGCGTAATATCTTCTAGTACATTTACATTACAAGTTTCTTCTAATAAATTTGTGTTTCTTTGCTGAGAACAAAGAAAATATATATTTTCGATTTTTGAATTGTTATAAGGTATGAAGTATACCTTAATGTGCACTTGAGACACAAATCTGATCATGAGTATAAAAGAAAAGAGATAGCTAGAGATACAAATATGGCCATAGAAATTTAGCTAGGCAGGAAGCATTGGGATAACCAATGGCCAAAGAGACTGCCTACCTTCCCTATCTTCTTTTTGAAGTGGGTTATTTCATTTATAATTCAACTGAAGCAATAACTTAAAAAATAAGACTCTCCATTTTTAAACAAATACCCTTTGGTTATTATAAAGCAGGGTTACATCATGTATTTAGGTATATTAAATATACTTGTAGTAAAGAAAGCTTTTCAATATAAGAAAAAAATCACTCTGCATAATCTCTCCATCTCTCTTCTACTTTGCTTATGTTTAGTATATATATTTTAAATCCAGATCCACATAGACAAGACCTATAATAATGAAAAAAGAATGTTTATGCATTCTATGTGGCTTCCTAAATATATCCTAGTTTTACAAGGATATTTCAGCATTTTTTAATGGAAATAAACTTTGGACATCTTCCAGTCTATTTCTTCCCCATCAAGCAATTAGTTTATAATATGAATTATTTTTACTTTCTGAGCTTGCTTATTTTCTAATTACGAGAAAGACCATTCATTCATTCTTTCATATACACATCAATTTGCTATAATATCATATACAATATGCTAGACTTATAATAAAAATGTAGAGTAAGTTTCTTGCTCAGTCATTGTTGTAACATTTTTTAGTAGAGTAAAGGGGAAAAAAAGACATATGAACATCTCAAACATTTGTCAAACATTTACTCTGTGTTAGGCTATAGTAAGCAAGTCACATACGTTATATAATTATTTAAAATGATATATGGGTCAGGTTTTTCAAATGAGGAAACTATGGCAAAAGGAAACCAAACAAACGTCCCAAGGCTTCACAGCCAATAACTGGTGAAGAGGAATTTAGGTTTGACATTTACCAATTGAATCAAAACCTAACACTCAACTTCATGTTGAGCAGTGACTCTGGAATGGGATTTATGCTGACATAGCAGAAAAATTTTGCTATGTAACAATTCAGATTAAAATGAGTTGTCCTTTGCACATGAGCATTTGCATAAAAGTCCAGATAACTAAATTGTGGACTTTTCAAATTCACTTGACCCTTTACAAATTTTTAAAGGCAGTTTTGAGCTAATTTTAATTTTAAGGTTAATCTTATTTCAAAAAATGTTAAACGAATTTGCTAATTCATCTGCATGTGATTTAAAACCTGCTTGATTAAATTATCACCCATGAAATAATGAAGATTTAAGTAATTCTAGGACAAAAATCTTACTTTTAAATTTACAAGTAGAATAAAACATATTTGACCGAGGAGTAAACAGATAGGAAATAACTGATTCTACAACAATGCTTTGTGATGGGTAAATATGATTTCACTGCTTCATACTGTCTATAGCCAAAGAAGCACATAATGCCCATTCAAAATGCAAGACAGAACACGGTATTCCCCTAAAGCAGGGGTTCCCAATCTCCAGGCCACAGACCAGTACTGCCTGAGCTCTGCCTCCTGTCAGATCAGCGTGGCATTAGATTCTCATAGGAACACAAGCCCTATTGTGAACTACCCATGCGAGACCTCTAGGCTGTCGCTACTTATGAGAATCTAACTAATGCCTGATGATCTGAGGTGGAACATTTTCATCCCAAAACCAACTCGCCCAACGTCTGGAAAAATTGTCTTCTGTGAAATGAGTTCCTGGTGTGAAAAAGGTTGGGAATGGCTGCCCTAATGTACACATTCCACCTTGCACCTTAGCCAAAATACTTTCATGAGTAAAGGAGTACTATGTGGCAAAGTTGTCTTCATATTCTAAAAATAAATACAGAAATAGTAAATTGTACCTTAATAGTGTGATGGTACCTGGAAGGGAATTATTGATCTTTGATTCTGTGATTTGGAGTGGTTTTTCTAACAGTCTTTGCCGAGAGGCCTCCTCAATTATAGTGGCAGGAGCTCGCAACACTACATCTTAGAAAAAAATAAGTCTTGAGGAGTAAGTCAGCTAATGGTAGGTGCAGGCAGCACAGCACATACTATTTTATCATATAATTAATTCCCTCAACCAAGTTCAGGCTGAGATAAGCAAGGCAGTACATTGCTGTCACGTTCTGAGATTTTAAAAAAGTCCCTGTCCATTCTATCTTGTAAAATCCTTTCATCCAATAAACTTTGATTCATTTATTGTTTGCCCAATCAAGTATTAAGCATATCTAATGGTCTGTACATACAGGAATTGGCCTAGAACACAGGAATAGGCTTAGAATACAGCAATAGATGGGCACAGTTCTGCCTTCCAGAAGTACACATTGTTGAATGGGGCAAGACAGGTAGCGAAGCAATGATGACAGCCGGGTAGGGTGCTGTGGTAGAAAGTTACCAGGATTTACAGTAGCAGAAGGGAAGAGATACTTTCCCTTGCATTCAGTGGTCAGGCAAGGCCTGTAAAAGGTGACTATTTAATTGAGGATTATTAAAGGTTTTCCAAGAGGATAGAGAGATTAAGGCATTCCAGGCAGAAGGAGCAGTATGTGCAAACTGAAGAGGCAAAAGCAGCATGTGGTCTTTTGAAAACACAAATCATTCAGCGTGGCTGGCACAAGGTAGGCAAATGGGGAATGCAGGAGGTGCTGGAGAAGTAGATAAAGAAACAATTTTCATAAGCTTTGATTTAGACTCTAAGAGTTTGGAAAAGCTAGTCACTGGTGAGCTTGAGTCTCATGGTCCTTTACCCAAAACATTTTCATAAAGGTGATCAATTACTTAAACTCAACTGTGATGAACCCTGTCTCTTGTCCAAAACGGCAGTAAATTATCTGTGTTTTTGTAAAACTAGAGCTCTATTAAATTGTCTCAGTGAACATACATATTTTATTAATCTCTGCGTGAGCACTTAGCACATACCTGGTGCTCCAAAGTGTTTGTTATTTTGAAATGGATTAAATTTAATTGACCTATCTGTATGGTGGTTTGGCCAATAAAGTAAGCCAATACTAAAAATAGAAGAAGCAATTTTGAGAGAAAATCTCTTGCAATGAAAAAGCTCTTTCCCCTCACAGTGAAAAGTCAGTATGGATTTCTGCTCCAGAATTCTTCTCACTGCCATTGAAAAGCTGCTGCCTCTAATGGGACATATGCCACATTCATTCAGTTTTTTTAAATATCAGAATTAATTCTAGGCCACCAGTTGTAGCTTCAAACCAAAGCATTTGTGACAACAACTCAAGAATGAATTAAAAAAAACCTTCCCAAATAACAACATGCTCTTTTTTAAAAGGCAATTTTTGTGAACAGATTTCTCATACTCATAGATTAATGATTCTTTAGGTACTTTTATCAAATAGAAAATTTATACCCATATTAGAATAAGAGGTAATCTGGAGCTTCATAAAGGTAACAATATCTGACTGGGAGGTAGGCCAAGACTGTTTCCTATATCACAACTTATACTGACAATGGTAACATTATCATCTGGAATCTGCCAGTGAAAGCAAAGCACAGATCATGCTCTAGCAGCTCCTTGAACCTAACAATCACAGGCCAGTACACACCCAGTTCTGCTGCCCACTACCACCTGTGTTCCTTGGGCTAGTCACTCAATCTTTCTGACCTCTTTTCTCATCTGGGAAATCAGAGAAGCTAATACATGCCCTGTAGGATATTTATGAGAATGAAACCTAATGACATGCATGGACAGCTTTCACACAAATTTGTTGCTTTCTTTCTCTCCCCTTCCTGAGAGAGGATCCTGAATAAGATAGCAAATAAAATGAGAGAGATTTGGTTGGCATAATCCATAAAAAGAGACCATCAAGATGAGCAAAAACATGGATTGTTGGTCTTGTTGATGCTCTTCTTTGAAGATTCTGAAAGACCTAAAACTGCCTTCCTCTACGCATAGGAGGGAGGAGGGAGAGAGGGAAGCAAAGGAAAAAGTACCAGCAGAGAAGTGACAGCAGTTTCATCATGGGTGGACTCTGTGAACTAGTAGGACACTAGATAGGAAAAATAATCAATAAGTATGTACTGAGCGCTAATTACATTCTATGCTCTCAAAGAACACTTTGCCTAGAAGACATAAACATGAACAAATTTTAAAACATACTCAAGACACTCTAGAGGTGAAGGAGCAGAGAGTGATTCACCATTAACGTGTATGGAAGAAGGTATCCATGAGAGACTGAGGAAATATTGCTAGACCGGGACACAAACACCAGGCAAGGCTACCAGAGCATGAGGCTGGTGAGGCAGGTGCAGCAGGAGGCCCATGACACTGAGGTGTGCAGACTCTCAGCCCTCCTGGGTCTCCACACCTGGCTCAGGCCTTCCCCTAGGCCTTGCCCCACTGATGATCTCATTCCTCTTCACTGCCATTTACTCACCTCTAGAGAGCCCCAGAACCTGCACCTCCTCACTCCTTACATGGTTAGTGCCTGCAGAGCAGGGCCTCTGACATTTGAATTCTTTCCTATTTTTCCAAACTTAGCACAGTATAGGTCCTCAATAGATGCTTAATGAGTAAATCAGAACTGCTCTGATAGTCCCCCTTCTATGGGCCTTGTGGTGCCTCCGGCCCAGACCCCCCTTCACTCCCTTGTTCCCTTGTGGACTCACTCTCATACTTGTCTCATACTCGTGACTCACTCTCATACTGAGAGCAGACCTCAGCTCTCAGCTCCCTGCAGGGTGCCTAACCCCATTGCCCTGCTACAGGCAGATACCCCATTAGACATCTCATGGCTAGTGTGCTCCTTCGTATCACTTATCGCAGTTGCAATTTAACATTTATGTGGACAATTGTTTGATAAAGGCACACCTCTCTTCATTGCACTGTAAGGTAAGCACCCAGGAAGACAGAGAATGTGTCTGTCTGTTTTTGCTCACCAGTATAGTCCACACCTAACACAATGCCAAACACAGGGTAGAAGCTCAATTAATATCTTTTGAATTAATAAGTAAAAGAAAAAAGGGAGAAAGAAAGTTAGAAAAGAAAGAAGTGAGTAAAGGAAAGAGGATGGGGAGAGGAAGGGAAAGAAGAAGGAAGGAAGGAAGAAAGGAAGGAAGGAAGGAAAAAGGAAAGAGGGAAGGAAAGACAGAAGGAGGGAGGGAGAGAGGGAGGGAGGAGAGGAGGGAGGAAAGAAGGGAGTGAGGTTGGGTGGGAGGGAGGAAGGAAAAAAGGAAAGAGGGAAGGAAGGAAAGAAGGAAGGGAGGGAGAAAGGATAGAAGGAAGGGAGGGAGGATAGGTGGGAGAAAGGAAGGGAGGGAGGGAGGAAGGAAGGAAAGAAGGGATGGATGGATGGAGGGAGGGAGGCGGGGGACAAAGGAAGGAAAAAAGGAAGAATGGTTAGATATGAGTTTGGTCAAGTACATCAGGCAAGAATATTCTTAGATCTTATCCAGCTAAGGACCCAGTGGTGGTTTTAAACCAGTAATTTAAGAAAAGTACAAAGAGCAAATTGGAAGGGAGAAAGGTAGAAAATAAGAGGCAAAGTCTATCTATAGAAGAGAGAAGGCATAAGCCTCAACAAAGGCAGCAGTTGTGTGAATAGTGCATACGGTTAACATTTAGAGGGTAAAATCACCAGGACTAAATGTCACTGGTGTTTACTTATAGCTTCATTCTCTGGAAGCCATCTATGGTTTCAAAGCCACCAGGCATTTTGTTTCGCAGCAGAACACCAATATCATAAAACAAAAAGTCTGTAATGAGTAAAACTGCTCTATATTCATAGTAACAAACTAGAACACATTTAGAATTTGATAATAGCTTGATTATGCATGTTATGAAAGCATCTTAGGCCTCAAGTCCAACTCCATGAAACCCCCTTCTAGGAGATTGTGTAGTTACTTAGCAGAGGCTACGGTATTTTTATTTTATTTTATTTTATTTTATTTTATTTTATTTTATATTTTTTTGAGACAAGGTTTCTCTCTGTTGCCTAGGCTGGAGTGGAGTGGCATGATCATGACTTACTGCAGCTTTGATCTCCTGGGTTCAAGCGATCCTCCTGCCTCGGCCCCCCAAGTAGCTGGGACCACAGGCCCCCCAATGTCTGGCTACTTTTTGTATTTTTTTGTAGACACTGGATTTCTATATATATATATATATAAAAAAACCCTAGCTGCTCTTGAACTCCTGAGCTCAAGCAATCCTCCTGCCTCAGCCTCCCAAAGTGCTGGGACTACAGATGTGAGCCACCGTACCTGGTTGAGGCTATTTCTAAGAGAAGGAAAGTAAAGCAGAAATTGTTTAACCCTGGCAGCAAATTGAGAGCTATCAAATGCTCCCAAGGCCATTGGAATGCAGTCTATTCAGTTATCTATATCTCTGTGAAATGGTGAAAGAAATAAAAAAGCCAAGTTTAAAAATCAAAATAGAGAATGGATTAACAGAGAAAAATTATAACTTTATTATTTTCCACAGGTGGAATTAGATTATGTCAAAATGGAAAGATGGCATGTTTTTAAGTCTATGATTTTCTTCTAGTGAGGCAATGTCAGTGTATCCCAAGAAAATATCTAGTAATTCTACTGAACACTGTATATTTATTCAGGCTTAATGAACATTTTAAAGTATGTTACTCCAACTTACAATACGTATATATGCTTATTATTTCTCACAACCTTCTCACATGGTAGCCTATAGTAATGAACTCTTTTATGTTATAGAAAAGACAACTAATTACTGTGAATAACTTCCATAGATTGTGGGTCACAGCATACACCTCATTAAACTGTCCTATAATGGAGTGTGTGCTGACCAAGTTTTGGATATATGTTTCAAATTCATCTTGACAAACAGAGAAATATTCAATATCAATCAGTATGAAATGTTAGGGATGTGTACCAAATATCCATCCATACATGCACTTGTAACGTCCTAAATCAATTAAAATTAAAATACATTATTGTTTTCAGTGACTAAACAATTATGCTAGATAGATTTGTTTTTTGGAGTTAGTGACAAATCTCACTGAAAGTTATGATAAATTAATGGTTAATGTACATTGCATCTAACTATTCTATTACCAAGACTACAAGCAGACCTCCTACTCTATCCAACCACTATTTTGAATTTCCTTGTAAAACTTGAATTCAGTTACGTTGTGAGTGACACCATGTCATCATACACTTTTGAGCATGTTGTTTTGATCTGACTGTACAACATTCATTATTTTGTATTTTCCACAGATAATCACTTCTTAACAAAATTTAACATTTGAGGGCTAGAAAAGCAATGCCACATTATATCAGAAGGGGCCACTTAGAAATATTTTATTTATATTCTTATAGAAATTTTGAATTGTTTATATGAAGCGAAATGATAAAAATAAGACTTACCACCATTATGTATCGAGGTCTGTACTGAATGGTCCCAAACAAACCCAATATGACAACTATTATGTGTAGAAAATTTCCAAGAATAGGCGCCCACTGGAAACCAAGGAAGTCAAAGATCTGCCTCTCCAATGCTGAGACCTACAACAAAAAAAGAAAGTTCATTAGCATTGAATCCAAGCATCATCATACTATTTTAATCTTTATCTCATGGCTGGAGGAGTCTGCATATTCAACTTCAATCACACTTTTTGTCACCGTTATTATTAGAATTTTCATTCTTATTTCATGTGCTGTTTTATGCACCTTCTCTCAAAATATACTAAGATAGTTTTGAGCATTACAACTTCAAGTATAATTAGATTTTAAATCTATCTGGAGAGTTAGAGATACACCTCTTAAATCATTTTCTACAGTAGAAAATCCAGACAGATTTTTTATGTTTTAAGTTCATCATTATTATTTTTATATTAAAAATTATGTTTAATTATTAGGGGTACATCATAGGTATATATATTTATGGGGTACATGTGATGTCTTAATATAGGCATACATATGTAATAATCACAGCAGGGTAATTAGAGTATCCATCACCTCAAACATTCCTCTTTTCTTTTTGTTAGGAACATTCCAATTCCACTATTTTAATTGTTTTAAAATATGTGATAAATTATTGTTGACTATAGTCACCCCGTTGTGCTATCAAATACCGGATCTTATTCATTCTATCTACCTCTATTTTTGCATTTATTAACCATCCTCATTTTATCTTTTCCTCGCTCCCCTTCCCAGCCTCTGGTAACCATCATTCTACTCTCTATCTCCATGAGTTCAATTGTTTTAAATTTTTGCTCCCACAAATAAGTGGGAGAACATGTGAACTTTGTCTTTCTGTGATTGGCTTATTTCATATCATTATTTTTAATAAAACGATTGGCTTAGTATAACATAATTGGATCAAAAACAAAGAACTCCAGGCTTGTGACACTAGAACTAGTACCATTTTGGAAAAAAACAAAAAACAAAAAAAACCTTCTACCTATCCCTGCTTTCTTGTGTGAAATATACGTTAGCCAAATCTTGTCTCTTTCTTTTCCTTTCCTAAGATTGCCAATGGTGATAATGACTAACCACCTGTTCAAAACGAAGCTTACTCATTTACTTACTGTGGGCTCAAGACTCTGATCTAAAACTAGAGTTAACCCCTTTGAATCACATTTTATTGAGATCATATACCTACAAGAAAATTTATCTTGGATTAGATAGCATCCTTTTAGAATACCAAACAGAAATTATGAGGTCGTTACAATTTTAGACATGCCAGAGTTTATTATATTTGTATTACATACATCTACATTTTAAAACAATTATAAAGTGTGTCAATATATACACAACAATTTATGACGAAACAGATGCATTTCATATGGTCCAATGAATACCAAAAATGCCATTATTATGTTCTAACAGTATTTCTTGTATTCTACATTGAAAAATTTTACAATATCACCTGCTGTATTTGGACACAAATCATTATACGTTTCAGGCATTTTTCTAGTTTTGTATTGATAAAATAGTAATTCTAATAAAATGATCCAGTGATTAGCCATACTGATGGCACTGGAAACTGCAGCTTTGAAATGAAAATGGCTCCCTGGGTATTTTTCTAGTTATGTGGCAGGTGTATGCTTGAATAGCTTTAATTTCCTTGGACATAAAGAAACGTCCTCTATCCAGTAAGCTGAATTTACCTTGGTTAAGATTTGCCTTCAGCAAGCGGTGGCGGAAAAGAGAAGAGAGCGAACGCCTAAAGAAAACCACAACAGATCCACATTCATTTCACGGGTATTTCCTGATCATGGAGTGATATGATTCAGGATACATTCAGGATTCATCTCTTGAATCCATAAATGTTCAGACATGGCTAAAACGCAAAATATCAGAGCAAGATAAGAAGCAACGCAGTGTTTTCAACCTCCTGCTTGTCTCTGCTTGTGACTCTAATTAGTCCCCAGGAACCTTTCTCTAAAAATTAGTTCCTGGGAACTTTTCTATGCAGCATTTTATTTATAGGGCCATCAGTGATACAAATATGTATTTTTTAAATGTCCAAACATAACTAAAATACTAAAAAAAAAAAAAGGAAACCCTGAAGAGCAGCTGCAGGCCATTCATTCAGAAAAACAAAAAAAAAAAACAAAAACAAAACAAACAAAAAAAACCCCACGCTATTTTAAAGCAGTTGTGCATGACAAAAAGCTTTAAGGTGAACTTTCAAAGAGAAAAACTCATTTTCTTTTCTGTCAGTAGATGCATAGATAACATTCTCTTTTATGATATTAAAGAAAACACAGGTAATGAAAGGGAAGCCAAATTAATGCCACTTAAGAGAAAATATGCATTTTATATTCAAGGCACTCTCTCTATTTATTAATATTTATTCCCTGAGAACTTAAAAAAATGAATTGAGGTGGGAAGAAATAAGAGCACAAATAAAAAGCCATGAAAAACAGAGAAGGGAGCATATTGAGAATACAGAGAAGGGCAGCTATCAACTAAACAAACTGTGAAAACTAGATTTGAGTATTATAAATTTGAAAAGGTAACTAACAACGACAAGGCTTCAAAAATAAACAAAGCACCATTGTATTTTTTACCTAATTATTCTATCTAACTTCCATTTTAGTTATTTAGCCATTTTGTTTACTGGCTAATATTTTCTCTCTAAATGTCATAATCTCTAGAGACACCACTTTTTGCCCTTGACTGTAATATTTATAATAATAACCCAGAGACCCCAAATAAGATGAAATTATATCCAAGTTGCTTTGTTAAGTCAGAAAATGGATGAATGTTCTTTAGAAATATCTCTGTTAAAATGGCTCTAATCTGTGGTGTTGGGGAGATGCTAGCCTTGGTTGAGGGGGCAGGAGGCATCCCTTCCCCATTCTATGGTCAGTGAACTTAAGTTGGGAACTTGATGTCTGCCATGATGGGAATATTTGCAAAATGGAAATCAGAAAATGCTGAAAATTAGAATTTGTTTATATGCATGTTTCGAGAACCTATGTTAAATTTTTACCTGCACACCACTGAATATGGCACCTAGAAAACAGTGGTTGCGATTCAGAAAAGCAGGGGAAGGAAGTCACTAAATTGTAATGTAGCATAAATAGAAAGCATTCGGTCCAGATGAGGGCAGAAGGACAGAGGACTGAAAGAGGATCTCTGCAGAGATGCCCAAGCGAAGAGAATGAATGAGACCTTTACAGAACTTGAGTTATAAAAAAAGTAGAGAAATAAAGAAAATCTAAAGGCAGTAAGATGCTCCAGAGAAGGTGAAATCAGCAGACCTCAAGAAAAATGCATCTTTTGCTCATTTTCTGATCAGATTATTAGATTTTTTAATAGAGATGTTTGAGTTCCTTATATATTCTGATTTATTAACCCTTTGTCAGATGGGTAGTTTGCAATTTTTTTCTCCCATTCTGAGAGTTGTCCCTCCACTTTGTTGATTGTTCCCTATGCTGTGCAGAAGCTTTTTAACTCGATGTGATCCCATTTGTCAAGTTTTGGTTTGGTTGCCTGTGCTTGTGGGATATTCCTAAAGAAATCTGCCCAGTCCAATGACCTGGAGAGTTTCCCTAGTGTTGTCTTCTAGTAGTTTTATAGTTTGAGGTCTTAGATTTAGGCCTTAAATCTATTTTGATTTAATGTTTATATACGGCAAGAGATACGAGTCCAGTTTCATTCTTCTGCATATGGATACTCAGTTTTCCCAGACCCATTTATTGAAAAGATTGTCCTTTCCCCAATTTGCGGTTTTAGCATCTTTGTCAAAAATTAGTTCACTTTAGACATATAAGTTTATTTCTGGGTTCTCTGTGCTGTTCCATTAATCTATGTGTCTGTTTTTATGCCAGTGCCATGCTGTTTCAGTTACTATAGCTCTGTAGTACAATTTGAAGTCAGGTAATGTGATTCCTCCAATTTTGTTATTTTTGTTAAGGATAGCTTTGGATATTCTGGGTGTTTTGTGACTATATATAAATTTTAAGATTGTTTTTTCTATTTCTGTGAAGCATGTCATTGGTATTTTGGTAGAGAGCACCTCAGATCTGTGGATTGCCTTGGGTAGTGTAGACATTTTAACAATATTGATTCTTTCAATCCATAAACATGGAATATCTTTACATTTTTTGGTGTCCTCTTAAAATTTCTTTCATCAATGTTTTATAGTTTTTATTGCAGAGATCTTTCACATTTTTGGTTAATTCCTAGGCATTTAATTTTATTTGTAGCTATTATAAATGGGATTACTTTCTGGGTTTCTTTTTTAGATTGTTTGCTGTTGGCATACAGAAATGCTACTGATTTTTGTATGTTGATTTTGTATCCTGCAACTTTACTAAATTTGTTTGTCAGTTCTTATATTTTTGGTGGAGTCTTTAGGTTTTCCCAAATATAAAATCATATCATCTGCAAACAAGGCTAATTTGACTTCTTCCTTCCCAATTTGATGCCTTTTATTTCCTTCTCTTATCTCATTGCTCTAGTTAGTACTTCTGGTACTATGCTGAATAACAGTAATGAAAGTGGGCATGCTTGTTGAGTTCCAGGTTTTAGAGGAAACACTTTCAGTTTCTCCCTATTCAGTATGATACTAGCGGTGGGTCCCTTGTATATGGCTTTTATTTGTTGAGGTAATTCCTTCTACACCCAGTTTTTTTAAAAGGTTTTTATCCTGAAGGGATGTTGAATTTTATCAAATGCCTTTTCAGTATTAATTGAAATGATCATATGGTTTTTGAGTTACTTCTTGAAAGAAGACATATAAATGGCCAACGGGTATATAAAAAGGTGGTCAACATTACTGATCATCAGAGAAATGCAAACCAAAACTACAATAAGATATGATCTCACCTCAATTAAAATGGCTTATATCCAAAAAACAGGCAATAGCAAATGCTGGCAAGGGTGTAGAGAAAAGGGAAACCCTGTACACTGTTGGTGGAAATGTACATCATTACAACCACTATGGAGAATGGTTTGAATTTATTTCTGGGTTCTCTATGCTGTTCCATTAATCTATGTGTCTGTTTTTATGCCAGTGCCACGCTGTTTCAGTTACTATAGCTCTGTAGTATAATTTGAAGTCAGGTAATGTGATTCCTCCAATTTTGTTATTTTTGTTAAAATAAACTAAATAAAATAAATTCAAAAAACTAAAAATAGAGCTACCATATGATCCAGCAATCTCACTTATAGGTTTATACCCAAAAGAAAGGAAATCAGTATATCAAAGTGATATCTGTACTCCCATGTTTATTGCAGCACCATTCACAATAGCCAAGATTTGGAAGCAACCTCTGTCCATTAACAGATGAAAGGATAAAGAAAATGTGGCACATATACACAATGGAGTACTATTTAACCATAAAAAGAATAAGATCCTGTCATTTGTATCCTGTCATTTGCCAGAGCATGGACAGAACTAGAGGTCATTATGTTAAGTGAAATAAGCCAGGCACAGAAAGACAAACTTCACATGTTCTCACTTACTTGTGGAACTAAACATAAAAACAATTGAACTCATGGAGACAGAGAACAGAATGATAGCTACCGGAGGCTGAGAAGGGTAGTAGGGGTTGGAGGAAGTGGAGAGGTTAATGAGTACAACAAAAACAGAAAGTATGAACAAGGTCTAGTATTTGATAATACAACAGGGTGACTATAAGTAATAATTTAATTGTACATTTTAAAATAGCTAAAAAAGTATAATTAGATTGTTTGTAACACCAAGAACGAATGCTTGAGATGATGGATACCCCATTTATCTTGATGTGATTATCACACATTGCAGGCCTTTATCATAAAATCGCATGTACCCCATAAGTCTATACACCTACTATGTACCCACAAAAATTAAAAATTAAAAGCTTAAAAAGAATGAACAAAATAAAATAAAACTTGAAAATATTAGATACTTAAAAAAAGAACAGTGGAATTATTTCTAAAAGAAAGCTAAAGTAGGTAAGAATCTGTACACTATAAAGAATAGGATGAAAATAAATATCTTTTATTAAAAAGTTACAAAGTAAAGGCAATCAGGATCTTAATAAAAAGGAAGAAAAGAAGGCAGGAAAGAAAGAAGGAGGAGAGGAGGGAAGTAAGAAGGAAAAGAAACCAAATCATATACATAACGAAAGCATGGTTCAAAAATACCAAAAAATTAAAATGAGGCATGATTTTCATGCAAATTGAAGAAACCATTGAAATAGCCTTGCTGAGTGGCACAGCACAGGAAGCACTGTAGTTGCAATTGAGGAATGAAACCCTAGCTCGTGCTAGGTGCTGCATGAAAAATATTTCACAGTCATTATAACTATTTTATTAGATTATACCTTTAAGAATCAAATGGTAAAAAACTTCAAAGTCTTCAGTATGGTTATTGAATAAAATATTAGTGTTATTTGACCATATGAAGTATATCTAAGTGAGGTTGGAATGGGCTGAATGTTATGTGTCTATATTTTGTATGTCATGGCAAGGAGGAAGGGGCATGTTTTAAAATTCTTCCTGCAGAGTCAGGTGTTTTCTTATGAGGCTCCAAGGTGAAAATAACATTTCCTGCAAGTCTATGAATCATTAGCCATGCCCCACATTAACGACCTATACTCCCAGTAACGCAAGAAATGTCCCTGCTTGCTTATTTCATCCTCAAGCAATGTATATAGAGACAAATGGGAGTGCCTTTAAAATACAATGTTTCTTATTGACACATTGATGTGGTTTGACTCTGTGTCCATACCCAAAGCTCATCTTGTAGCTTCCAGAATTCCCACATTGTTGGAGGAACCTAGTGGGAGATGATTGAATCATGGGGACAGGTCTTTCCTGTGCTTTTCTCATGATAGTGAATAAGTCTCATGAGATCTAATGGTTTTAAAAAGGGGAGGTTCCCTATACAAGCTCTCTTCCCTTGTCTGCCACCAAATGAAATGTGTCATTCACCTCCTGCCATGATTGTGAGGCCTCCCCAGCCATGTGGAACTATAAATCCAATAAACCTCTTTCCTTTGTAAATTGCCCAGTCTCACATATGTCTTTATCAGCAGTGTGGAAACAGACTAATACAGTAAATTAGTACCAGTAGAGTGAGGTGTCGCTGAAAATATACCCGAACATGTGGAAGCGACTTTGAAACTAGGTAACAGGCAGAGGTTGGAACAGTTTGGAGGGCTCAAAAGAACACAGAAAGATGTAGGAAAGTTTGGAATTTCCTAGAGACCTGTTGAATGGCTTTGACAAAAATACTGATAGTGATTTGAACAACAAGGTCCAGGCTAAGGTGGTCTCAGAAGGAGATGTGGAACTTGTTGGGAACTGGAGCAAAGGTGACTCTTGTTACGTTTAAGCAAAGAGACTGGCAGCATTTTGTCCCCTTGAACTTGAGAGAGATGATTTAGGGTATCTGATGGAAGAAATTTCTAAGCAGCAAAGCATTCAAGAGGTGACTTGGGTGCTGTTAAAGGCATTCAGTTTTGAAAGGGAAACAGAGCATAGAAGTTTGGAAAATTTGCAGCCTGACGAGGCAATAGAAAAGAAAATCCCATTTTCTGAGGTGAAATTCAAGCCAGCTACAGAAATTTGCCTAAGTAAAGAGAAGCCCAATGTTAATCCCCAAGGCAATGGGGAAAATGTCTCCAGGGCATGTCAGAGGTCTTCATGGCAGTCCCTCCAATCACAGGCCTGGAGGCCTAAGAAGAAAAAGTGGTTTCGTGGGCCGGCCCAGGGTTCCTATGCTGTGTGCAGCCTAGGGATTTGGTGCCCTACGTCCCAGATGTTTCAGCTATGGTGTAAGGAGCCAACATAGAGCTCAGGACAAGGCTTTAGAGGGTGCAAGCCCCAAGCCTTGACAGCTTCCATGTGGGGTTGAGCCTGTGGGTGCACAGAAGTCTAAGAAATGGGGTTTGGGAACCTCTGTCTGGATTTCAGAAGATTTATGGAAATGCCTGGATGCCCAGCAGAAGATTGCTGCAGTGGCGGGGCCCTCATGGAGATCCTCTGCTAGGGCAGTGTGGAAGGGAAATGTGGGGTTGGCGCTCCCATGCAGAGTCTGCACTGGGGTACTGCCTAGTGGAGTTGTGAGAAGAGGGTCACCATCCTCCAGACCCCAGAATGGTAGATCCACCGACAGCTTGCACTGTGTGCCTGGAAAAGCTGCAGACACTCAACATTAGCCCACGAAAGCAGCTGGGAGGGAGGCTGTACCCTGCAAAGCCACAGAGGTGGAGCTGTCCAAGACCACGGCAACCAACCTCATGACTGGCCATCATGGTGAAACCCCTGGTCTACTAAAAATACAAAAATTAGCCAGGCATGGTGGCTCTTGCCTGTAGTCCCAGCTACTTGGGAGGCTGAGGCAGGAGAATCACTTAAACCTGGGAGGCAGAGGTTGCAGTGAGTCAAGATTGCAACACTTTACTCCAGTCTGGGCAGTAGAGTGAGACTGTATGAAAAAAAAAATAAGCCTATTTCAATAACCCAAGACTTATTTGAAATGGCCTAGGAAATACCAATTTAGCTAATAAGAATATATTTAGAGCTTTTAAATCACACTTTAAGGAAAGAATTGATTCTTCATGTTTATGAAATATTTATCACATGAATTCGTAGGCTAGAGACTACACACAAGAGAGTAGCAGTCATACAATACACTTTAATTTGTTTTGTGAAACTATCGTTTGATCAAATGCTTTCTTAGGATTCTGCCAATATGTGTGACCCTGTTTTAATCTTTTTCATTGTGTCTACCTGTAGTGAACAGTGGAAAAATCCAAGTGGAATGAGAGTAAAAGGCAGCTCACTTTGAGCTGCCTGTTGGAAAGGCATGATTGGTTTTAAGATGTGATGAGATTTGGAGGGACCAGAGGTGAAATGATATGGTTTGGCTCTGTGTCCCCACCCAAATCTCATCTTGCAGCTCCCATAATTCCCATATATTATGGGAGGTACCTGGTGGGAGATGATTGAATCACAGGGGCGAGTCTTTCTTGTGCTGTTCTCGTAATAGTGAATAAGCCTCACGATATCTGATAGTTTTAAAAATGGGAGTTTCCCTCCCCAAGCTCTCTTCTCTTGTCTGCTGCCATGCGAGATGTGCCTTTCACCTTCAGCCATGACTGTGAGGCCTCCCAACCACGTGGAACTGTAAGTCCAATAAACCTCTTTCCTTTGTAAATTGCCCTGTCTCGAGTATGTCTTTGTCAGCAGTGTGAAAACGGATTAATACACCCATATATGATGATTAATGCTTCATGTGGCATTCTTCATAATTGTTCATAACACTTATTCTTAATTGTAAACATTAATTTACACATAAAACTAAAGAGCTATGAAAACTTCAGGTGACTAAATATATTCCTTGGTATCTGACCAAACTGGTCTATAGGATAAGCATCTGCCCAAAGAAGAGCTAAGAAAGAAGGCTCATTCTTGTAGAGTGAGTACCCCTGGAGATTCAACTTCACAATAAGGAAAGTGAGCTGCCTTTTACTCTCATTCCACTTGGATTTTTCCACTGTTCACTAAAGGTAGACACAATGAAAAAGATTAAAACAGGGTCACACATATTGGCAGAATCCTAAGAAAGCATTTGATCAAACGATACTTTCACAACATAAATTAAAGTGTATTGTATGACTGCTACTCTCTTGTGTGTAGTCTCTAGCCTAGGAATTCATGTGATAAATATTTCATAATCATGAAGAATCAACTCTTTCCTTAAAGTGTGATTTAAAAGCTCTAAATATCATTCATATTAGCTAAATTGGTATTTCCTAGGCCATTTCAAATAAGTCTTGGGTTACTGAAGTAGGCTTTTTTTTTTTTTTTTTTTTTCATACAGTCTCACTCTACTGCCCAGACTGGAGTACAGTGTAGCAATCTTGACTCACTGCAACCTCTGCCTCCCAGGTTTAAGTTATTCTCCTGCCTCAGCCTCCCAAGTAGCTGGGACTACAGGCAAGAGCCACCATGCCTGGCTAATTTTTGTATTTTTAGTAGACCAGGGGTTTCACCATGATGGCCAGTCTGTTCTCAAAGTCCTGGCCTCAAATAATCTGCCCACCTCAGCCTCCCAAAGTGCTGGGATTACAGGCATGAGCCACTGTGCCCAGCCTGAAGTAGTCTTTTTTATGTCTGGACAGTTCACATATGCCTCAACTCCACTAACACATTCTTAGCTCTAAACTCTCCTATCTATTCAACTCCCAAGGGACTTTTCATGCTTGAGGTTGATGAAGCCCAACTTCTATGTACATCAGCATGCGTTAGGCCAAGTACAGTTTTATATTTGAAACTGTAATTTCAGAGTATTATTTTCAGAGCTCTGAAAAAAAAGCTCAATAGCATTTGTATCATGATCCTACTTCATCATGTAATACCACAGAGTCCTAATAACCTGGAGACTTGCCACTATGCTAGACAGAGCTACTCTGGAGAAGTTTCCATGTGTCTACAGGCAGGTGAATAAGCCTTAGGATGAACATAGACTTTGAGATGGATCCAGGAATTCTATATTTGTAATGCTTGTGATGCAGTTCAACCAACAGACAGTTGTAGTCTGATATATCACCTCCTTTTCCTGTTACTTGGTTTTTAGTACCATCCCTGGTGGCCTGAATGATCATTAGTGCTTATGTAGCTAGGTGAGGTGGAATTGCACATGCTCAGAGGAAGAGTAATTTCCTTAATGTCAAGTGTGATTGTCTAGGTTGTTCCTTGAACTAGCTCTTCTAGGTGAAAAAATTGTCTCCAGAATATTTGAAAAGGCTACTTGAATTCTGTTTATATGTGTTTTAGTCCCTATATCTCAAGAAGTGAAATGGGGATTTCCTATCATTAAAATTCAATAATAAAGATGTAAACTACTTTGCCAGGCAAACAATATGGGATCTCAGAAAACAGCTACATGTTGTGCGGCAAGTCTATTTTATTTTAAGACATAAGGAACTGTGGATCACATCTTAAGGAAAGTTTTCTGTTAAAAGAGGAATGAATATTACATTGCAAATAGACAGATTTATGGAAGTTGATGAACTGAAAAAGTGCATGTGAAGGACATCTATGTATCACAAATTCACTCAGGAAAGTCTTTTGTTTTTCCTGTGCACTGACACAGAATATCAACTGGCAGAGTGAAAACGATTTCGCAAAATTTTCAATGTGTCGAAAAAGGCAAATATATTAAAGAAATATTCTAAAGCCTACAAAACAGTAATACTATGGATATGACAATATTTGTCACTTCAATTTTTTATATTTATTAATCTAATCTGATGCTATCCCTATTAGATATAGGAAGATACTCAGAATGATCAACTAATTAACCTCAGAGCTGGGACTTAGTGTATTTATGCTCTGACCATACCACTCTGAAATCATGCAGTCAAAATGCACACTGTTTAATGAGTTTAAATTCAGAAATAAGCTTTATCATAAAATGTAGGAAGAAATATAGGATGCATGATGCTGTGTTTCATGATTTAGTCCTCTTTCTTCTCCAACCCACCCATATCTAGGTGTGGCAATTTCTTCCTCAAGTGTTTACAAAAGGAAAGTTGCACTTTTCAGAAACTTATTAGCTGTGCTATCTTAGTCAACCTTCAATTTATCAAAAGCAGGTAACAGTAATCTTTAATTTGATACACACGTCAAAAACATAGATGGCATTCAATAAGTAGAAAAAGTAGTGTATTTATTTCCTATTGCTATTTCAGTGTTCTAGCAAATTACCAAAACTTATATTACTTTATTACTTTATAATCTTTTTACTTTATAATATTATATTACTTCATTATCTTTTGTAGTCCAGAATCTGAAACAGGTCTCAATGGGCTAAAATCAAGGAATCAGAAGGGCTGCATTCCTTCTGGAGGCCATAGGGGAGACTTCCTTTTTTAAACTTTTCCAGCTTCTAGAAGTTCCCCACATCTCTTGATGGGTGGCCCTCTTCCACTATCTTCAAAGCCAGCCACAGTGGGCTGAGTCCTCATGCTACTATCATTCTGTTCCTTCTCACCTGTCTCCTTCTTTCACTTATAAAGACCTTTATAATTACATTGAGCCCTTTTGGATAATTTAGGAAAACTTTCAATTTCCAGAACAGCTAAATACTTAATTTCATCTGTGACGTGCATTCTCCTTTGTCATGTAAAGTAAAATTTCAACACATTCCAGTGATTCGGACATGGACATCTTTGGGACCAATATTCTGTCCACCACACCATTTCTTCTTGCTCTGTCAATTCGGAGTTCCCTTGTTAATGGTACCCTGCCTGCTAGTGGGCATGTATGCACATCTCAGCCCGGCCCTGACCAGTCTAAGAAGAATCTTGAGTCTCTCTTTTTCTTCTCCCAACCCCAGAAAACCACATCTGAGCTAATGTTACTGTCTGTTCCACTCCTTCTAGTACCAACCCTATTACTTAGGTGACCAGGACTTCTCCTACACCATCCTGAATCCACTGGAAGTTTTCATTCCAGAAAAATTCACTGAAGTAGCACTATAATTTAAAATTTGTAATATAGGTATAAGAATTTTGATATAAAGAAACGTAGCCTTAACTCTACAGAAGTACTTATAAAACTATATCCACAAAGCGTAACAGGAAAAGACAAAGATTTCCAGTATATATCCTAGAGTATATATATCCTATATACTACTAATGCCCCAATCGAGATTAAAATATTATGAATAAGTTCCTTTTCTTTGCCTAGAAAAATAACTTTTATGTCTATAATAAGGAAAATCATTTGAGTTATGTCTAGTGATACTTAATGATCAATAGTAACATTCAGCACTTATGCAGTGATTTTTATTTTCAAGCCGCTCTACTGACATTCATCAAATTCAAGATACTCTGACTCTTTAAAGATGAATCAACTGAAAAAAAAGTTGGAGCTGGTGTCTCTGGAGTCCAGAGTATCGTATGTTTTGTGGTGGCAGGGATTATGAAAACCAAATGATAACAGATAAATAGATGGAGAGAAAGATTTTACATATATGATTAAAGTAATGTGGAAAGATTGTGATGCAAACATAAAACATTTTTAAAAATACTTCTGCTCCAACCATTAGAATATAATTCACTATTTCCTTTTAGATTCGGTTTTATAAATTTAAAGCCATTAATTAATTTTTTTCTTTCTTTTGTTCACTCATTCATTTATTCAACAACTACCATTTAACAATTATGAGGTAAGCACTAGGAGTACAAAGGTGAATGGCAGAATTCTTGGTTGGAGGAGTTAGTTCTTACTCTGGTGGAGAAGACAGGCATAAAGCAAATAATTATAATAAAATATTATATATGCTATAGTAAATGGGTGTCCAAAGAGCCAAAGGAACACAGAATAAAGGTGTTTAACCTCTGCCTGAGAAGACAAGCATATTCAAGGCACCTTTACAAAGAGGCTGCTGTTGAACACTATTCTCAAGCCATGGTCAAAGGTATTCCAGAAGAAAAAGGTGGGGGCAGAACAATGAAAGCTAAAGGTAGAACAAAGCATTTCTATAAGCCGTGCAGTATCTGATGTGCCTCTGAAATAAATGCCTTAAAAACGGAGATAGCCTCTGCCTTACAAGGATGATGGATTGACTTGGGATTTTTTGACTTTACAGTGGGAAAAAGCAACAAGCATTCATAGAAAGTGTACTTTGAGTACCTATACAACCATTATGTTTTTCATTTATAGTATAGACATTCAATAAATTACAAGATATTCAATACTTTATTATAAAATAAACTTTGTCTTAGGTTATTTTGCCTAATTGTAGGGTAATTTAAGTGTCTAATGTGAGCACATTTAAGGGAGGCTAGGATAAGTTATACCACTCAGTAGGTTCGGTTCGATGTATTAAATGCATTTTTGACTTTCAATATATTCAATTTACAGTGGGTTTATCAGGACATAACCCCAACACAAGTGAAGTAGCATCTATATTCAATTTTAGTTTCACCAAATTTAAATCCACTTTCAAGTCTTTTTCTTAATTGCACAAGTTGTAGAAGCAACATTATGTAGTAGGAGATATTCAGACTGTTGGGCCAGACCATTTTGTTTCAAATCCTGGCTCTGCCATTTAAACTGAAATGTGATCCTGAGCAACATCCTTAAACTCTGTGCCTTGGTTTCCCCTCTGTAAAATCAGGAAAATAATAGAAACTTTAGTTGTTGTTTTGGTAATGAAATGAGTTAATATGTATAAGGCATTTAAATCCATGCCTGGTGCTCTCTGTCTGTCTCACACACACACACACGCACACACACGTATGCCCATGTATACATATGCACATACATATATATTGGTACATACATACATATGGACATGTTTGGTCTTATATAATGATATGAAAATGATGTTTATAAAGGGAGAGCTTGGAAATGAAATGTCCGATATTATAGGATAATAAAAGTACATGTTGATATATCAAAAAATAAAATACTACATGCCCATAAAATAGTGTATATCCAAGATGTATTGATATAAAAATCTGATCACAATACTTTATGTAGGAAAAAATCATGTGTATGTATAATGGGATTTTAGTTAATAACATGAAATTTATATTTATTCATTGAATCAACAAATATTTTGAGATTTTCCAAGTGTATGAAATGCTTGTGTAGCTATGCATATAAATCATGTATGTGTACAGCTGTGTGTATGAAAACATACAATATTAAATCCATATATCTAAGTTACCTCTGAATGGTGAAATATTGGTTATTTAAACATTATTGCTATTCTAAATTTTCTAAATATTTTAGCCAACAAACTCAAATTATCTGTGTTAAAAACGATTTTCTCCATGTGTGTGTGTGTTTGTGTATCCACCCACAATAGGTAATACATTTTACATCTTCTACCACATACATACTGAAACAAAACATCAAGAAGCAACGGTTAACTTTATTATGTGTGCCATAACCTGCTCTGTTCTGTTCTATTTTATTATATTTGATTATATAATGCTAGCCTAGACCTACTGAATTGATTTTCCAACCTAAAAGTGGGCAGGCCAAGAATTGGAGTTTGTATAACTCCAGTGTAGAACACATATGGTGGAATGTGCCTCACAAGGAGAAAAGAAAAGCAAGATGCACGTGGTTAAAGACTTCGGAATTTACCTTGCAGGTACTGGGAAACCATTAAAGGATTTATTTCTTGCTTAAAGAAGTTTCATAAACAGCATTATTCTTTAAAAACATCTGGTCAGGTTTGGAGCTGTTTTGATCTTGCTCTGTAATGAGAGTGGGGAGGTAGTGGGGGTGAGGGTGGGACTCTGGCTGAGGGTAGGGAGCAAGACAGAAGGTATTGCAGTGAGCAGGTGGAGATGGCGTGGATGTGAACTCAAACTGTGGCCAAAGGGATTTAGAGGAGGGACCTTGTGTTAATATTTTTAAAATTAGTATCTAAAGGACAATCATTTGTGTGAAGTGAAGAACAAAGTAGGTCAATTCTGCTTAAGTCTTCACACTGACCAAGAGAACTTGTTGGATGGATATTGTTACAATCATTGAAAGCAGGGAAGAAAATCACCATTTTGAAGCTAATCTGTTTGAATCCCTATGGAAGGTCTTACACAGCATCAGGTTACAGAGTCCAATTGTGGGCTTTCTCTGTCCTTTGATTTAAGGCAAATTAAAACCTAGTGTGTATGGTTTGCCTGACGGTTGTGCACTTAAGTGACTCAAAGCAAGGAGTTTTGAAATTCCCTGCAGAGCTCAATACTAGGTTTGGAAGCTCTCTCCTCCCCGTCTGTCAGTGTGTGCATGGAGAAGTGAAGTGTTTTCTTAATGTACATTAAACCAAATATAATTAGAATAACTCAAACAATAGCTGCAGATTGGGTACAAAACATCCTGTAGAGAAACTTAAAGCCTGCTAAAAATAACTTTTGGGTTATTCACTGTGAGAGATTATTTTAATCACTGCTTCTCTTATATCAACCCAGTTAGCTTAACTAAATATAAAGAGTTTCAAGCTATGGTGCTTAACTCTGGGAAATGAGGTTCTCATAACTAAGTAAACTTTTTAAATATTTCCTTTGGTGGTACACATTTAAAAAATAATCTTACATTTTACTAACAGGTTCTTGCCAAGGGAAGGGTTTTTATACTTGTTTTCAAGCAGCACTAAAGACACTGATATAGATATAAAATAAATCATGCCATAAAAATTTAGGGAGTGAATACTCTCATTCCTTCTCTTATACTAACTCAATAATGCTTTAGGTAAGAATGTCACAAAAAATAGGCAAAAGGAAACAATCTGTCAATATTGCTCAAGGATATTACTTGATCTCAAAGAGTGCGACTTCATCATTTGATTCAGCTTCTAAGTATCCTTCCTCTGCCAAAAATTGTCCCCAAACCTAACTCCTCTTCCTTCTAACTCCCATGCTAAAGGCACCCTTAAAAAAATGCAGTTACAGTCCACAAATAGCTCAAGCCAGGAATAAGGCAGCTATTGTAGCAAAAGCCCAACTTGCCAATTTGTTACAGAACAGTGATTGGAGATTGAATTTCAACCCTCCAGTGGAGCCATAATGAACCTGAGAGCACTAAAGTTGAACCCCTAGGATAGGTGACCCACACAATCCCACAAACAAGCTGGCAGGAACACAGCTACCATGGCATTTAAGACTCCCACAGTGGTTTTACGTAAATGGCAACCCAGCATGAGATGACAGGAGACAGGGTTACGGGCCAAAAGTTTCTCTAAGAACCTTTTCTCATGTTTATTTGTGATAGAGACCACCTGCAAGGAGTTCTTCTTTTAAAAAGTCTCTTTAAAGTACACATTTTCAGCAAGAACTAGATATTTCATTTGGAAATGAAATTAAATGTTTCCTCTTTAGAAAATAATATATAGAAAAAAACCCCTTGTACATGTGAAAGTACTTATGCTATAGATAAGTGACTCTCATTTGAAAATCAACATGTACAAGAAACGCTTAAGTAACACACAGTTGATGGTGTTAAAGTAGGTTAACACCATCAACTATTTATCTTTCGTTTTGCCTTTTTTCTGCTACCCTAAATTAATTACGTAGCAGCTTCTTGAGTACTCTATTTCTGTTCATATCCTGGGAAAGGTAAACCATTGACAGTTGCAGTAAACCACTGACAGTAGAATGTGTCCTTGGTTGTAGAACTAATGAAAACGTTAGAAAAAGATAGAAGTATTTCTGCTGTAACCTTGCATTTTATTTTTTTCTTCTTCACATTTATCATTAATGAAAAGCTGTGACCTAACCTGGTGAAATGGTCTTCATCAACTTTATGTGGGTGTTTTTACTCTTCAACATCTCAAGGGACAAACTCTTTTAAAAAACTCTCAAGGGACACTCATTTCTTTTCATCATGCTCTCATACTCTGTGGACATTGGAATGTTTCTTGAAGGTCCAGGAAAGTTTGAAAGTTTGATTAGCCTCTTAATTTTTGAGGTTTTTAAAGAATATATGTGTATAAAGAGGCTAAATAAAACAGAAGCTATCAAATGCTCTGTCTCCTGGCTTCTCTGCTAGTGACAGGGATCTAAGTGTTAAGTCCTTGACCTCTGATGCAGGTGGTCATATGGAGATACACTGTCAACACCCTGAGCTTTCATCTCAGCCACACCCTCATTCTTGCTTCCAGGAAGAATCCATATTTGTAAGTTTCTTTATAGGAATAATGACTTTTCTGATGATTTTATAGGCAATAAATGTAATCAATCACTATTCCATACTTTAGCTGAAAGTGTTAACATTACAGAAACACATATTTACAATGCTATGACCTATGTTTCAACAAGCCCCATATTTTAAAGTAAAATAAAGACTCATGTTTTTACAAATCTATTTCCATTTCTGATAAAGTTAGGGGAAGAAGTATTAGTATTTGCCCATCATTATTTTGTGGTTGGCATTATGTACAGTATCTCATTAATTCTAATTTAGAAACTCTATGAAGTGAGTATTTTTGCCCTAATTTTACAGAGATTTGAAGAAACACCTACCACAATGAAGAAACACAACTAGTGATTATTGGAACCAACGTGAGGACCTCCTTCAGATTTTTACACCACAGTATGGCCTCTCCCTGAAGCTTTAGAGTAATTCCTACATTGCTTAAATATTTTATTAAACACATGTGGAGTTTATAAAGTGGTATACAGACAACTTTTTATTTGTGCCTCATTCATGGATTTTTAAATCTGCAGTAGCAAGTTTATAGGAATAAACTCAACAAAATACAGAGAAGACTTCCACCTGCAGGAAGTTGTAGTAGACATGCTTTTCTATAGTCCTCTTGCTAAGTACATCCAAAAACTTTAACCATCATGTATACAATAAACACAAAATAACTCTAAAAAGTGGAGAGAAGATGGCAAAACATCCAGCTACCTGAGGAATGATGAGGTGATGATTTCCCTGGGTTTTCTTTTTGCTACATATAACTCACATTTGGAAGAGGTAAAATTGGTAACTCAGAAATGTTAATGAGTGCAAACAAAAAAGCCCCTTGCCTCCATATCCTTCTCTCTTTAGCCAAAGGAGCAGGAAAAGGGCAGCCTAGCAAGAGAGAAAACTTTTAGACAATAACCATTATACTCTAGTCAAACACCGCATAAAAACTGGCTTGAAACAAATGGGAGATTAAAGATCTTCAACAAAAAATAAAAAGTCTCAGCTAAGAAATGGGAGAAATAAAGAAGAATAAAAAATTGTAGAACTTGAAAATATGATAAATGAAATTAAAAGCTCAGTAGATAGGATCTACAACAGAAAGGAGAGGAGAGAGAAAAGATTCCGTGATGGCTCACCCCTGTAATCCCAGCACTTTGGGAGGCCGAGACGGGTGTATTACCTGAGGTCAGGAGTTCAGGGTCAGCCTGGCCACCATGGTGAAACCCCATCTCTACTAAAAAATACAAAAATTAGCCAGGCGTGGTGGTGGGTGCCTGTAATCTCAGCTACTTGGGAGGCTGAGACAGGAGAATTGCTTGAACCCAGGAGGCGGAGGTTGTAGTGAGCTGAGATGACGCCATCGCACTACAGCCTGGGTGACAAGAGAGAAACTTCGTCTCAAAAAAAAAAAAAAAGAAAGAAAAAAGATTCAGTGAACTGGAAAATGAAATAATAAAAATTATGCATATGAATAATATACAGAAAATAGGCTGAAAAAAATGAACAAAGACTGAAAGTCCTGTGGTATTATAACAAAATATCTGACATTTAAGTCACTGGAATACTGGAAAGAGAGGAGACAGGGTAAGGCTAAAAAATACTTGAGGAAATAATGGCTGAAAACTCCCCAAATTCAGCAAGAGAAATAAACCTACAGATGCAAGAAGATGAGTAAACCTTGACAAGAATAAACCCAAATAAATTCATGGCAAGCTATATAGTAATTAAACCTCAGAAATTTAAACACAGATAAATTTATATTGATAGCAGCCAAAGACAATAGCTTACTTGCAGAAGAAACAATATGAATGACAAAATATTTATTGTAGAAATTACTAAAGCCAGAATGAAAAGCAAAATATTTATCAAATCCTTGCTAAAAACATAAAACTGTTTACCGAGTATCCTATATTCTGCAAAAATAACCTTTAGGAATGAGTAGAAATCAGGAAAGTCTCAGATAAAGAAAAACTTGTTCTTGACAAAATTTGTTGCCAGCAGACTTACCCTGAAGAAAAGGCTAAAGAGAGTTCTCAAAATAGAAATAAAATGATCAAATAAGAAATTTTGAAGCAACAGGACAGCAGAAAGAATTACAGATATGGGTAAATACAGTAGGTTTTCTTTCTCCTCTTGAGCTTTCTAAATTATATGTTATGGTGGAAGCAAAATTGATAATACCATCTGTTGTGGTTCCAAATATATGTGGAGAAAATATTTAAAACAATTATATTATAAAAATGAGGAAGCAAAGAGATGTAAAGAAACGTAAAGTATTTATACTACCCCTGAAATGGTAAAACAATAACACTGAAAGACTCTTATATGTATGCCACCATGAGAGAAACCACTAAAAAAGCTATGCATGGAGATACACTCAAAATCACTATAGATATATTAAAATGGCGATCTAAAAAATGTCCAAGTAACCTAAAGGAAGGCAGGGAAAGAAAGGAGAGAAATTTTACAAATGAGAAAAAACAGAAAGTGAAAACTAAAATGTTAGGCTTTCGTCTTAATATGTTGAGAATCACATGAAATATAAATGGCCTAAATAAATCAATAAAACAATTGTCAGAGTAGATTAAAAAACACGTCTGTATATTATCTACAAAAAACTCACTTCAAATAAATTATATAGGCAGGTTAAAATTCAAAGGCTAAAAATGAGTGTATTATGGAAACCTCAATCAAAGGACAGCAAAAGTGGCTATATTAATATATAAAAAAAGTATACTACAGCACAAAGAAAATTACCAATATAATCAAACAACTAGATCCCATTGCTTCTGCTACCCAGAAGCAGTAGAAAACATATTCTTTTCAATTTCTATAAAATATATCAGATAGACCATATTTGGAAGCATAATCAAATTTCAACAAATTACAAAGAATTGAAACTGGCAGTTTGTTCTTTGACCAAAATGGACTCAAACTGGAAATTAATAGCAGAAACACAAGAAACTCTCTCAAACTTTGAAACTAAATAACACACTTCTAATTAAGCTATCTTCAAATAAAAAGTCTCTATAGGAAGAAAAACACCTGGAACTGTATGAAAGCAAAAACACAACATGCCAATGTTTGTGGGACACAGCTTAAACATGTTGAGAGGAAAATTTAAAGGATAAAATTAATGCATATATTAGAAAAAGAAAAAGTTCAAATCAGTAATCTAGGCTCCCACCTGAAAAACCTAGAAAAAGAACAAAATAAACCCAAGTGTGCAGGAGAAAGGAAATGGTAGAGATAAGGAGAAATCAATGAATTTGAAAACAAAAAAACAATAGAGAAAATTAATCAAAAGGATACCACCAGTAATATGTTTGTTGAGACTTGTCTTATGAATCATAATGTTAGCAATTTTCATAATTGTTCTATAACTGACTTTTAAAATGTGCATTTTTGCCCATGGATGGGTAGACTCAATATTGTGAAAATGGCCGTACTGCCAAAAGAAATCTACAAATTCAATGCAATTCCCATCAAATACTACCATCATTCTTCACATAACTAGAAAAAGAAATCTAAAATTCGTATGGAACCAAAAAAGAGCCCTTACAGACAAAGCAAGACTAACCAAAAAGAACAAATCTGGAGGCATCACATTACCTGATTTCAAGCTATACTATAAGGCCATAGTCACTGAAACAGCATGGTAGTGGTATAAAAACAGGCACATAGACCAATGAAACAGAATACAGAACCCAGAAACAAACCCAAATACTTAAAGCCAAATGATCTTTGACAAAGCAAACAACAACATAAAGTGGGGAAAGGACACCCTATTCAACAAATGGTGCTGGGATGAATGGCAAGCCACATGGAAGAGAATGAAACTGGATCCTCCTCTCTCACCTTACACAAAAATCAACTCAAGATGGGTCAAGGACTTAAATCTAAGACCCGAAACTATAAAAATTCTGGAAGATAGCATCGGAAAAACCCTTCTAGACATTGACTTAGGCAAGGATTTCATGACCAAGAACTCAAAAGCAAATGCAATAAAAACAAAGAAAAATAGCTGGGACTTAATTAAACTAAAGAGCTTTTGCACAGCAAAAGGAACAGTCAGCAGAGCAAACAGTCAACCCACAGTGTGGGAGAAAATATTCACAATCTATACATCCAACAAAGAACTAATATCCAGAATGTACAACAAACTCAAACAAAATAGCAAGAAATAAACAAACAATTCCATCAAAAAGCAGGCTAAGGACATGAATAGAGAATCCACAAAAGAAGATATACAAATGGTCAACAAACATATGAAAACTGCTCAACATCACTAATGATCAAGGAAATGCAAAACAAAACCACAATGCAATACCACCTTACTCCTGCTAGAATGGCCATAATCAAAAAATCAAAAAACAGTAGATGTTGGCGTGGATGTGGTAAACAGGGAACACTTCTACACTGCTGGTGGGAATGTAAACTGGTACAACCACTTTGGAAAACAGTGTGAACATTTTTTTTTAAGAGCTAAAAGTAGAACTGCTATTTGATCCAGCAATCCCATTACAGGGTATCTACCTAAAGGAAAATAATTCATCATATGAAAAAGATACTTGTACATGCATGTTTATAGCAGCACAATTCACAACTGCAACAATGTAGAACCAACCCAAATGCCCATCAACCAACAAGTGAATAAAGAAACTGTGGTATATATACATGATGGAATATTACTCAGCCATAAAAATGAATGAATTAATGGCATTCACAGCAACCTGGATGAGATTGGAGACTATTGCTCTAAGTGAAGTAACTCAGGAATGGAAAACCAAACATCATATGCTCTCACTCATAAGTGGGAGCTAAGCTATGAGGATGTAGAGGCGTAAGAATGACACAGTGGACTTTAGGGAAAGGATGGGAAGGGAATGAGGTACAGTGTATACTGCTCAGGTGATGGGTGCATCAAAATCTCACAAATCGCCATTAAGAACTTACTCATGTAACCAAACACGAACTGTTCCTCAATAACCTACCAAAATAAAAAAAAAATTTTAAAGTATATTTTGCAACTTTTAAGTTAAATATAAATATATCTTTTACATACTTTTACTTTAGTTGATCTCTCAAGCACTAAACCATGTATGTTAAAATAGTCCAATAGGATGGTGGGTTTTTACGTTATCTTTTAGCTCTTAAGATTTTTGTTTTATATATTTGATGCCACTTTTTAGATTAATATAAGTTCAAAATGGCTATACTTTTTGACAAATTTAATATTTTATTATAATATTTATCCATTATAATGTTTTTTTGCCTTAAATTCTATTATATCTGGCATAGCTATATCACCTTGCTTTGCTTTAGTATTTGATTAATACCACTTTTTCATACTTTCAATTGCATACTTTCTATATTCCTGTATATTATGTAGCTGGACTTATTTTTCAGTCTCACCTGAGAATCTTTGTCTTTTAAGTCAACTCTTTTGTATAATTACATTTATTGAGTTGTGATATATTTAATTGTGTTTATATTATCCTAGTTTTGATTTTATTAATAATTTCTAGGCTCCTTTTTTCTACTTTATGTCCTTCTTTTGAGTTGATCAGTTTTTTCCATTTTCATTTTTCCCTTTATTTGTTTCAAGTATATATGAGTTATTTACTGTTTTTAGTTACCTTACAAAAGGTAGCATACATATATGTTATCAATGTTTGAAGTTAATCATTATCTTTTACTTCTTCCAAAGACAATATAATCACCTTAGAACACCATAATTCCCCAAATAGGTATTTTCTAATGTATACTATTCTATTGACATTATTAATATTATTTTATTCAGTCAATGTTAGTGTCTGGTTTACCAATATATATACCACTTCCTTGTTCATCATTTCTTCTTGTCTCTCAGACTTTCTTTCTGAAAAATATTTTTCCTCCTAAAGAATATACTTTCCAATTTGTTAAATGAGGGTCTCTTGATGGAAAATCTTTCCATTTTTTTTCACTTGAAGGTATATTTATTTCACTGAAATACTTTTAGACATTTTCCATTAGGCACATTTTAATTTCTGTATATTAAAAATGTGCTTGATTCTCTTGATGGAAAATCTTTCCATTTTTTTTCACTTGAAGGTATATTTATTTCACTGAAATACTTTTAGACATTTTCCATTAGGCACATTTTAATTTCTGTATATTAAAAATGTGCTTGATTCTCATGATGCTAGCAGGAAGTGACTATTTTCTTCTGGAGAAAATTTGTCCGTTTTCTTTTACTCTATCAGGTCTTAAAATATTTCTATGTTCTTGAAGTTTTGAAGATTGACTACAATATCTCTTTGTGTGGAATTTTAAAAAATGTATCTTTCTTGGTAATTTGCAGTCTTCCTGGAATTTGATGATTGTTGCTTTTCATTTGTTTTGAAAAATTCACAGCCATTTCCTCTTTAAACATTTACACTTACCCTAGTATATCGCTGTCTTTTTTTCCTACTAAACCTCCAGTAAGTAACAGAGAACTTCTCATTCTATTCCCATGTCTCTTAATTGCCTATACTTTCTAAATCTTATTTTTCTATACTACTTTCTGTATAATATCCTTAGAAATATTTTCACACTCTTTTTTCTTCCATTCTTTTGAATCTGCTAACCCTATCCACTTAGTTTTCTTTAAAAAAATACTATATCTTAGTTATGTTAATTCTGTTTTGTTTCTTATTCAAATATGCTTACTCATTTTACTCCTTCTTCATTTCAAAACTCTTTCATTTTTTAAGCATATTACCTTATACTTATTTCATATTCTATGTCAAATATATTTGTGGATTTAATTCAGCAATTTGTTTTTTCTATCACCTCACAAGCATGATACCTTGGTTCTTTATGCATTCTGAATTTTTTATTGTTAATTTAGTTCTTTGAAATTTTATCTTTGGGAGTTTTTATATTGCATATATTTAAGGTATACAACATGACATTGTGGCATACATATTCACAGTGAAATAATTACTACAGTCAAGCAAAATGACATATCCATCTTCTCACATAGCTAGGCGTGTGTGTGTGTGTGTGTGTGTGTGTGTGTGTGTATAGATTCTGCCATTTGTGACAGCATAGATGAACCTGGAGGGCATTATGCCAAGTGAAAAGAGCCAAACAGGAAAAGAAAAATACTGCATAATCTCACTTATATTTAGAATTTTAAAAAGCCACATACATACAAACAGAGAGTGAGTGATGGTTACCAGGGGTGGAAGTAGAGTGTGGGGAGATATAAGTCAAAGGGTTCAAAGTGGCAGTTATGTAGGATGAGTAAGTCTGGAAATCTAATGTGCAACACCAGGATTATTGTTAAGCATATCTTTGGGAAATTTTGTGATTTATTTTGAATTTAAATAATTTCAGGTAGGAATTTTATTTGTTTTTGGATTTTCATCTCTGTTCGCCTGATGCCTTGAGGTACCAATAGCCTAGTACCATTTAAAATAAATTATTGCTTATATGTTTTATTAATTATTCAAGTGATGTGAATTTAGTTTACAAATCCATGTGAAGAATAACTTATTTTCGTGAATATTCAGGAGAAATTTTTCTGTTTCTCCACTTAAAACCAAGACTGGAGGCAGACAATTTGATTTATCTTCTGGGGATGGGTTAGGTCTAGTTCAAATTTATTTTGAAGTTGTAGTTGTTTGGGGTTCCTGCTTCATTAAAAGATTCTTCTATTAGACTCCTAGCTTGAGTATTCCTTTAGGATTTGTCTCTTCTTTCCCATTCTTTGAATCTTGGAAACTGAAGCTCAAGTTCAGAACTACTTAGTTTCTTGTTAGCTCACTGATGTAAGTAAAACTTTCTAAAAATAAAAATCTGATGTTTACAGTTGTTTTTAACAGTAGTGATGTACAGAAAAATTATTCTATCATGAGGCCATAAGTCTTCCAAAGATGTTTCTAATCTCAAGTAAGAGATTGCCTCTATTACATGTCCCTCTATGGAATTACAAAGAAAAGTATCTATTTTTTCAAGGTAGCAAAATTTCACTGATGTGCTTTATTAGGAAACTACTAACACAAGTCATCTCTGTATGTTGAGGTGAAGTGGGAAATGGCATGCATCTAGTTTTCCATCAATAGATATTGTTTCCTAATGCTAAATACTGGAACAAGTAAAAGTAGAAATCCTCTCCTATAATAGTGATTAAAGTCTGAGTTTCCATCATTAAATTGTACATTTTTAGAAACTTATGGATAAGAATGTGTTCGGGGCCAGGTGTGGTGGCTCACACCTGTAATCCCAGCACTTTGGGAGGCTGAGGCTAGCAGATCACTTGAGGTCAGGTGTTCAAGACCAGCCTGGCCAACATAGTGAACCCTGCCTCCAGTAGAAAATACAGAAATTAGCCGGGTGTGTTGGTGGGTGCCTGTAATCCCAGCTATTCGGGAGGCTGAGGCAAGAGAATCGCTTGAACCCAGGAGGCAGAGGTGGCAGTGAGCCGAGATCGCGCCACTGTACTCCAGCCTGAGTGACAGAGCGAGATTCTGTCTCAAAAATAAAAAAAAAAAAGTGTTCAGTATAAAAATACAACATGCTCATTTTCATCGTGTAAACATTAGAGGGAAAAACTATTTGTAGTGTAAGATGCAAGGTTTTAATAATCCAAGGCCTAGATCAGCTTCTATTTTTATAGCACAGCATATAAATAAGGAATGTAACAATGGTTTGCATATTGTGGCTGCACAATAAATCTGTATTAAATGACATTCATTTTTCTTCAGAGAAAGAAAAGACAAACTTTTTGAGAGAATTTGTAGTGCAAATATTTAGTGGGCAATCTTGCTTTAAATCATAATAGATTTAGTAAATAAAGTGGGTATTGACACGAGTTGAATGAAATAAGGAGAATGGTTTGGCAAGCCAAGTGGAAGGGGTGAGTCCAGAGCTGGGAATTAAGTAGGTGAATAATGTGATGATTTTAATAATACATTTCTGCACTAAAGTGATAAAAATAGCAATATAAACTTTCCAAGCATACACAATGTCATTCTTCCCCAAATTGCTGAATTCTATGTAACTTTTACTTGGAAGGAGATTTGGGGCTTTTATTTCTTTGTCTCCACCACAACTACCACCATCTGTTTTTCTTCTTATAGCCATCTCTCCATGGCAACCCATATTGACTTACCAGCATGATTGCAATTGTATGGCCAACTTCATGTAACCCTGTGCTGCCAACCATGGATCCAGCAATTTTCTCTTTCTACCTCTGCTTTCAGAATCACCTTCTAGTGATTGTGTTGCTGCACGTTAGGGCACACCACACACAGGGGAGAAGTGGCGTTTTTAATGAAAGGTGGCTTTTATCTCAGCAGCTTTCTCAGGGCCAGAACTTCTCCAGCAGTTCTTTTGTGAAAGTTAAGACCTGGCTGGCAACTGAAAGTGTACATACTTGTCAAGAGCATTAACTGAGATTTCAACATATCAAACCAGACAAAAGAGAAGCAGGAAAACCGGCATCAACCTCAGAAACGGCATGTTTCATTTTTCATTTGTTCCATGCAGTACCATTCAGGATACAGTTTAATAAGAACTGGATGCTCCTTCACTCATTAAATAGTGACATCCATAACAACAGGAAATGTGAATAGATTGTTCATTGAGATTGGACTTTCTTTCTCTTTATGGTTTAACTAAGAAGAATTTGGAAGTTTTGCATTATGACAGATCAACAGGGCAAATAAATCATCAAACTCTCCATCGAGGGATTATCAGACTCATGCTGTGAATAGCTTGGCAAAATTATGAACTAGTATTTTTTCAGTGACGATCTGGAAGCAGAGTACTATTTTTCTTTTAACCAAGTTAATCAGAATAATTTTTCTTAAAATAAATGAGAAATGAGAACCATACTTGGAAATAAAACAAGAAACATTACAACTGATCATGATATGTAAATATAGCTCAAACAATAATCAGTGAGGTCTTCACTGTCAACTTTCACAACAATTATATGTGTTGCATCGCAATATACGGAAGATGTGAAATTCAATAGTTATGTGTCTAGTAAATGAATTATATCCTGGATTAAGGCAAAAAGAACATAATGGAAAGGCCCACATTTTTAATGACTTTAATATTTTCCATGAAATTTGATCAAAAACGTTTGCCAAGAAATGTGATCAAAGAGAAAAGTTTTCTACCCGAGTAAAAGTATAGCAAGTGTTTTCAAGAGCAATTAATCAAGCCAAAGAAGCAGGATAAGTAAAATGTAGATGGCCAGAAATATCTCTGATATGAAGGTTTGTCTACCAATATTCCAAGAATAAGATGTTTTGCATATTTCCCACCTGAGTCCTGCATCTAAAATTCTTTTGCTAGAACTACCAACAAAGTGACTGGTTGGTTTTTATAATGATATACCTCTGCTTTCTGTGAATGGGACTCATTACAAACTCATTTTCCAATGGTCTCAAAACAACTGTTCAAACAACATAGTGTTTTGTCCTCTCTGACCTCTGTGGGCTAAGTCAAAAGTTTGTAAGTCAGGGGCGAGCCCTATTCCAGCACCAAACATACAAACAATACAATATCAATTTCTCTCCATTTTAAAGATTCTTTCTTATGTTTCTCTGTTAAAATAATTACTAAGGCACTGGTAGGCATAATTCCTACAACTCCTTGAATTTCCCTCCTCATCATGTTCAATTGTACTGATGTTTCAAACTAAACCAGCTAGTTCTAAAAATCAAGACCAAAAACAAAACAAAAACTCTACTGCCGTATGACTGTTCAGATTACAGAAGTAGATCCTAAGAATGAAGTACAGGAGACTAGAGACTCCACTTTTACTCTTTCCTTCCCGCTGTTCCTCTTCATTCCCTCTTATCTACTTAGGAGAAGCACCATTAAAAAAAATTAATGTAGCTATAGAAATTGTATTCTTGCATTCCAGAATAACCACCAGATGGAAGTTTTCTCTCTTCATATTATTATTCACTCTGTGACTTGTATAAGCAATACTTTATGTGTTTAGCTCTCTACTCTGCTTCAAGGCCTAAGTGTGATGCCAGGACCCATGCAAAGCTGTCATGTTGAGGAGACAGGCAAAGAATTCAGCCATACAAAAACTGCAGTGCAGTGGCAGAGAGGAGGAAGAGAGTGGCAGAGGTGATCTCAGGACCTCTTGGCAGATATCAATAGTTCCAAAGTGCTTCTAGGACACCAGAGTTGGGATTTAGAAATATACTAGGAATTTGTATTATTCTCCTTGTGCCAGACGAAAACATATCTGAACTCTTCTTCTTGTACATACTCACTCTTCTTCCCATTTCCTATAACAAAGGAGATTCTGTTTCAAGAATCTATAAAATTCCTTAAAATTTGTAGCACCTCTAATTTTATTGGAGCACATTAAATACACTCAAGGCTTTTTATTTGCATGCAAATCCAATCTGCATTTTTGCTTTAGAGAGTTTTCCTTGAGAACTTTACTCTTTTAAACTCATTTCTACTCTCCATTTTTGGATAAACACTGTTTAATGTAACTGCGTCTCATTGTTCATAGAGAATGTCTCAAATTCCAAGTTCAATTCAGCCAATGTCAGTGATTTTCTAGGAACCTATAGGTCTCTGTTAAAGATTTAGAGAAACAACAACTGAAAACAACAACTCCCTCCCCCCACCACACACACGTGCACACGCGCACAATCCCATAGAAATCATTACGTTCCTAAAAGAACTTAAAATCTAGTAAGGGTGATAAGTCTCCAAATGATAAAGCAGAATGACATATGAGAATCATACACCAAGTGCTGTCCTAGTTCAAAGAAGATGGAATTAAAGCTTCTAAGTGTTGTCATATTTATCAAAGGAAAAAAGGGGAACAGGCATGAAAATAAAAAGGTAAACACCTTTTAAAGGCCATAGTTTGATGGCAAATAGCAAAGCAAAAGAGAAAGAGAAATGTTTCTTAACATAGCTACATGATTGACAGTGCTAGCAAAAGGGCAGTCAAATGTGGACCCATGTATTATAATTGTAAGAGTTTCTAATAACTTGGTCTCCATAACTAGTTTTTATCTCACTAATAGGATCCATTCATACTTTAATCCACGTAGCCATTTTTTGAATAAACATACAAATAGCTACCGATGTCCAGTGATCTAGTAGGCCCTAGAGGTACAAGGTGAGCAAAGGGAGACTCAGTTTTTCTTTTCATGAGTATTGGGCTTCTCAAAGTGTAAAATAATGGCACAGCATACACGTTCAGGTATGCACGTGCATGCATTTGAATATGTAAATATCACCTTAGTAACTTTGGAATAAAAATCAATTCTAAAACTTTTATCTAGCAAGGCAGATTATTTAAGAGAGAAAAAGAGTAGGAGATAGAGAAGAGAGAAAAACTGGCAGGGAAAAGAATGGGAGAAAGAATGTCCACTGGGATAAGAGAAGGATCAATAGGCTAGCGTAAGAAAAAGAGATTTATCTACTGCCATTAGCCAAACTATTCCTACAAGGACTCCTGTTGTCAAATTTCTAGGCAGACTATTTCTTTACTTCTCAGGTAAAAATGCAAAATTTAAAGTGATCCTATCAGCCACTAGCTGGTTTTATGGGAAAACCTTTTTAAATTTTTCAGTTTTAGGCAGAAAGATGAAAGGCCATACTTCTTATTGAGGCTAAATTTTACACAGTATGACAAGGAAAAAACAATTTTAAATTAAACAAAAATAACCTAACTATGTGGAACAGGTCCCCCTGTGACCCCCCAAAAAAAGAAGTGCAGCAGAGAAAACAATTGGATTTAAAGATGTGAGCGTTTTGCTATACTTCGTTTAATAAGGTGAATTACTGACAGACTATTACTCATTTTACCGAGTGCCTGGGTGAGAAAATATTAAAATGTATAGGCAAAAGCTCTTTCTTAAGGACCCTGTGAGTTTCAGCAAATTTTAGGAAATACTATAGCGTTCACAGTAAAAGGAGAGCATGAACATAATCTAGAAAAAATTTATTCACTCTTACAGTTAATTAAATGTTTTCAAAATTTGCTCCAGTTTCTCTAGAGAGTCTTAGAGCAGGCTTCTGAAAGATTAAGCATGTGGAGGGAAGCAAGAATGATACCTAATGATGCTAAAATATTACTTATCATAGCTTCTTCTTTACCTGTAACTTACTGAAAACTGTAATATGAAAAAGGAATAATTTTATAAAGAAGTTAAATAATAATCTGTTACATGACTAGCCTATGTTTTCATTTTTCAGTTTCATTTTATTTGTTCATCATATATATATTTTCCATGTTTACAATTGTATATATATACTATTATATATATTTTTATAAACTATGTACATAAATACATATAATTGTAAACATAAAAAATACACTATTATATCCAGCTCTTTTTTACTTAACAAAATATAAAATTTCCATGTTAGAATTTTCACAATTTTTATTTTCTGACACTTTACTCCACTGGTTTGACGTGCCATAATTTGCTTTATTTGTTCTAATAAGGATTTGTTTTCCACTAACATTCATTGAGCACTTAAAGGTGCCCAGGACTCTGTGGTGCCTGGACAGAATGGAAAGCATCAGAGCTGGCTGTCAGTGCAGCGTAATGACCCCCGACACAGGGGGAGCCGTGGCTCTGTAAGGGCTATAGCCCCAGGCCCCTGGACAGGGGCAGACTGAGTCCTGACAGAGAAGTAATAGCTTGGAATCTAAAATATATTTGATCACCATTTCATCAACACTACCCTTCTTAACACATGCTCCAAGTATTATAACTCTTGTTCAGTAAAATGTTAAGTATGTTTCAAACATTAAAATATTGAATATATTTTCAGTTCATTTATTAAAGTTCAACTCTAGCTAGTTGAAGTTGTGAGGAATGAAGGTATTTTCAGAAGAAATATAGATCACCTTTTTGTCACAGTAGAAATTGAATTTCTGTTCACTTGTGTGCAGGTAAGAGTCCAGGAGGGCATAAGAGTGGACAGGTTCTATGAGATGAACAAGGCAAGAGATTAGAAGCCAACAGAGGTTGCGTTTGTACCTTCAGCTAGAATTACAACATTTAAAACATAAGGCCATGTGTACTCAAAGTACAGGCTGTGAACCAGCAGCATCCACATCAGTATCACCTGGGAGCTTGAGAGAAATGCAGAATCCTGTGTCTCATCAAGAAGTACAACATCTGACTCTGCTTTTTAATGTGGTCCCCAGGTGATGTTACGTGCATTCAAATTCGAGCAGCACTGTCTTAGAGGATGCCTTCATCTCCATAGCATGCCATGTTATGTGCCAATCAATATGGCAATGGGGAATAGTCAACCCAGGCTCTCCTCACAGCTTGAAGCCCAGTAACAGCTGACCCCAACACTTGATATCTAAATGCTGCTGGAAGTTGGAGGAGCAAATCTATCATGTTAAGACCATCACTGAGCTGGTGGGCAGAAGCCATTTTAAATTTCAAGTGACCTTGAAATTCTACAAGTATTTTAAAGCAGATTCAAACAATGGCACTTTTTGAAATCACTGAAGCCCTGTAATATAGATTTCTAACCTCCTCACTCACCATCAGATTACTGGCCTCTGAGTTTTTCAGTTTGATCAGAAATAAATAAACAAGATGTAGCCCCTGACAGTCAACTTAAAACACCATAAGCAAGAACCTTATTTTTACTATTATTAATGATAGTCCATTTTACACAAGGCTTCATCTAGTTATCTTTGCTTTTGGCAAACTCATATAGAAGAAAATTGAATGTCTGAGATTTGCAGAGCAGATGTGGTCCTATGTTAGTAACTGAGAAGGAGTTAAGAGAGACATGTACCAGTGGAGATCTCTCTAAGGACAGGTTTGAAATCACCATGATGCTAATGTAAGAAAATCCAGGCAGCTCACATAAAATACAGATCACTAGAGACACTCTCAAGTCATTAAAATTTATTTGATCATAGCAATTGCTGATGTCTTTTTTGGGCACAGTTGTAACTCATTAACAACTTCACCCTTGTCTGCCCTCCTCAAGTGAGTCTTTCAATCCATCTTTAGACCACAGATAGACAACAGTAATGAAAAGGATTGTCTCCTGTGTAGGCTCAGCTGCACCAGGTCTCCACAAATCCACTTTCCTCTCTGGCATCACACATGAGATAACAGAATATTCATTGTTCACATAAAACCATATGCTACCTTGGCACGAATCCCATCATTCAATATTTAAAGCTGTGCTGCTTTCTTGGCACCCTCTGTCAGGATCCCAGGGACAGCATGCTAAGTGTAAGGCAAGCCCTAAACAGCTACAATTTTATTTCCTTTTCTTACACTTTCCAATATTTTTAAAGGTTATGTTTAAATAGAAGTGAAATCATAGAGAATAATTTATCCAGAGGCATTCCAGAAACTTCTGGTTTGAAATAGTGTCTGGTTTATACTCATGACATGGCCTTTCCAAATCCAAACAGTGATAATGATGAAGACACCAAAACAGTGAAAATTCACCAAAGTAATACACAAGCAATAGGCCATTTGAAGAATCTGGGAGAAGTAATTACTGCTATAACTGGACCAAAAAGCACAATGGGTGCCTACTTGTGCTTTGTTATTTAGAAACAAGCAAGCTTGCAATTATGAGTGTAGCTACTTACATGCCACCTCTTCCTACCACTTCAGCATCTCATTATGTGCTCCTGAGATCAGAAATGCAACAGCCATAGCAACTCTGAAACTGGCTTCTGCTTTTTTTGGTAGCCAGTGTACTGCATTAGCTTTGCCCCCATAGGTGATTTTTCTTATATCCACTCTAATATCATGCCTAGGAAATGAATGAGATTGTAGTATGGATGGTGTAGTGAAAGTCTCTTGACTCTTTTCCTCAGATTCTGATACGAGCACATAAGGAACGCATTAACCTATTGTAGACAAAGGTAAGAATAAGACAAGCCCTGGAAGAAATGCATGCTGGGGAATGTAGCTTTTCATCTGCTATCCAGAATGTCAGACAACCAGCAGCAAGCAGTCAGTCTACTTGCAAAAGATCGTGTTTGGATAAATGCTCAAACTCACAGAAAGGTATATTAAAATAAAAACCAGTATTTTTGTACTTCTCAGATTGGTAAATGTTTAAAGATTAACAATATTCAGTATTAGTAAGAGTTTGAAGAAATGGGCATGTTTATATATTTTTGTGACTTACACTGCCTTTTTGGAAAGCAATTGGACCTTCCATTAACATTTGTATATTTTTTGATTGAACAATTCTATTTCTAGGAATCTATTTGATTGAAAAATTTTTACATACCTATGCAAAATGGTTTATGTACACAGATACACACAGCAGTGTTTTGTGTAACAGTAAACAATGGAAAATAATTCTGGAAACAATTGACAAGTGTCTGTCAGTTGGAGAGTTTTTACATAAATTATTGCACATCAATTCCAAGCAGTCTTTAGAAAGAATGAGATCAATTTATATATAGTAAACATGTATTATTGCAATCACAAAAATTATCTTTTAAAAATAGCATGTTTAATTTTGTTTCTATTCTCATAGAAATAAGATAAAATAAGTTGAAAAAAATACACAAGTCTGGATTCAGTGGCTCACAGCTATAATCCCATCACGTTGGGAGTCAGAGGCAGGAGGATTGCTTGAGCCCAGGGGTTTGAGACCAGCCTGGGCAACATGGTGAGACTATGTCTGTACAAAAAATACTAAAAATTAGCCAGATGTGGTGGTGTGCACCCGTAGTTCCGGCTACTTGGGAGGCTGAGGTTGGAGGATCCCTTGAGCCCCGGAGGCAGAGGTCGCAGTGAGCTATAATTGCACCACTGTACTCCAGCCTGGGTAATAGAGTGAGAACTTGTCTCAAAATAAATAAATAAATACAGTTACACAAAATTAACAGCAATTCCCTTTGATTAATGGGACTCTAGATAATGTTTTTGACATTTCTCTTATTTTACTCCAGTTAAAAATTTTCTGTAAGTTTTACTTTTTGCACTGATAAAAAAATAAAAATAAGACATAATACAACAAACTTACAAACCCTTGGGAGAAGAAGCATAACAGTTATATTTTACCAAACATCTAAAATGGTATGCTAACAGTGGAAGAGAATTACATTCAGAAAATCAATCTGAGATTTTCAGTTTCTTATGTATTAAAAATGTTACACATTGGCAAAGATTTTGCCAAAGTACCCAATAATTAATGAACTCATATAAAGCAGATAAAAGGTTAGCATTGGCTCTGGGTGCTAAGAGTACGGTACCCATGAACTATTACACTCTAGGCCAATGTGACAGACAATTCAGAGGATGTGTTGGCATCTATGTTTCCACTAATTCCAAAGGTGTTCTGCAAAGTGATTTATAGCGTCTTCTATGGGACCCTCAAAGGTGTCACATTGAAGCTATTGAGCAACATCATCTGTTCTGCCTCTGACCCACTATTTATATAGACACTGAATACGTAATTTACTAGAATGAAGTTTATATGATTCCTTTGCATGTTACTTCTGAAGTGGGCATGGAAGGGAAATGAATGATTTCTAAATTCTCTATAGGGCATCTATGAGCTAGATGGACCAAAGGAAGGCTAGTAGCCTGAAATGCTAGAAGAAGCCAGCAGGTGAAAAACTGATCCAAAAAATAATATGAGTGTGGAACTCTGAGGCAGCAACACCACCAGTCTCAGACAACCAGATGATTTGCCTGAATCCTTTAATATATACCTTTTGTTGAAGAGATCACCCCTTCAAGTATGGGTTATGTTGCAAAGAGACTGAATGTTGAGAGAAACATTCATTCTAAATGTTATTTAGCAACCAAGCAAGCTTGCAATTATGAGTATAGATACTTACATGGCACCTCTTTCCACCACTTCAGTGTCTCATTATGTGCTCCTGAGATCAGAAATACAAGAGCCATGGCAACTCTGAAACTAGCTTCTGCCTTTTTAGGTAGCCAGTGTACTGCATTAATACTTGCCTGTTTAACAACATGCAAATTACTACACATTGCTTAGATATATATGCATGTGGGAAAAACAAATAGCAAAGCCAGAACAAGGGCAATCATGCAATGACATATAAGGAACATTTAACTGCATGGAGGACTCTTTCTTATGTTTGATTGTAGGTACATGGGTAGACACTATCCCATTTTTAACATGTTTGACATGTTTTAACATGTATCCCGTTTTCAACATGTGGTTTAAATATTGCGTGAGTAATTACAAATTAGTCACTTTTTTTTCTGAAATACCTAATTACCTTGTTGGACTTGGGATAGAGGAACTCAAATGGTCTTTTTATGGTGGATGACTGTTATAGATAGAGATGTCATCCATTATATGCTTACCCTTTCTAGATTCATGTTTAGTTTTGTCTTCTAAATTCTGAGTATACTTTGTTCTTATATGTTGATTAATCTGGCATTTGTTTAATATTTCATAGTTACGCAAATAAAGTTCACATATATCATGTTGTTTTATCCAAAAAAAAAAAGAACAGTTAGACCTGAGAAACCCCTTTTCACTCCATGCAGCAGAATGACTGTCCCTTCTTAATTCTGGCAGCAGATGGAACACTTACCCTCTAGATATGGTGATCCAGAAAGAATTTAGAGTAGGCAACCAAAGCTAATTGGGAGTAAAGCTTCCATAATGAAAGCTAGAGGGTTACACAAAACTCTATGAATTTAGTATTAAAAACTGCCACTTCTCAGCTCTCTTCCCAGGTGTGGTTCCAGAACACTGGGATTTGTGTTTTTACTCTCAGGGGAAAGAGCCTCTCTGAGGGATTTGACCAGACCAGGAGAAAAGACCTACGAATACTGTCATTTGAGTCTTCTCAGTGAAGCAATCTAGCCAGATTTACAGTGAGGTCCACAGGCAGCAAGCCCCACTCACATGAATGGAGTTTTTTATTAACTCACTCTTAAATGTCAGCAGTTAGGGATCAAAACACAACTTTAACATAAAAGACATTTTAAAAGTTTAAAAAGCAACAAAGAAGAAAGATTTGCAGGGAGAAAATAGTTCAACAATAATTAAGAACAATTTCAAATGTGTCATTTATATTTTTAGAAAAATAATAGATTACCTTTATAAAGCAAAGATATAATGCTATGAGAAACATCAGAAATGCATAAAAAGAGCTTGAAATTTAAAAGATAATAGATGAAAAAAATAAGATAAATTTGAGAAAATAGAATTAAAAGCAAAAAAAATGGATAATAGAAAAAAGATGAGTGGTGCAATATCAAAATCATGGAAGTTTTTAAGGAAAGAACAGAAAACAAAATAATTTAATAGACTTTCTCAGAGCACAAGAAAAAGTTTTCAGATAAAAGACCCTTCTCCTCACAAACAAGCATCCAGAAAAATGAATGAAAATTACTCCAAAAAGCTACATCGTTAGGACATTTCAGAACAGTGGATACAAAAAGAGGATTCTATTAACTTGGGCCAGGAAGGGAGATGTTCTACAGATAGTCTGAAATCAGAATAGCATTGGACTTCTTTTTTTAATTGTATTATTTATTTATTTTTTATTTGTTTGTTTTCTGAGACAGAGTCTTGCTCTGTAACCCAGGCTGGAGTGCAGCGGTGAGATCTTGACTTACTGCATCTTCCCCCCTCCCAGGTTCTGGCAGTTCTCCTGCCTCAGCCTCCTGAGTAGCTGGGACTACAGGCGTGTGCCACCATACCTGGCTATTTTTTTTTTCTTGTATTTTTAGTTGAGACCGGGTTTCACCATGTTGGCCAGGCTGGTCTTGAACTCCTGACCTCAAGTGATCCCCCCACCTCAGCCTCCCAAAGTTCTGGGATTAAAAGCATTAGCCACTGAGCCTGGTTGGCTCTGGACTTTTTAATCCAACACTGGAAGCTCATGAACAAACTAGTGTCTTAAAAATTTGAGGGGAAAACAATTTTGAAATTACAGTTTTGTTTATAGCCAAACTCCCATTTGAATGATAGGATGGAATAAAACAATTTTGGACACATAGATTCTAAGAAAAAACAAAACATACTTCTTTCACCCTTTTTTTTCAAGACTGAAGGAAACACTTTATCATAATAAAGAGTGAACCAAAAATGCAAAAGACGTGGGATCTAGACAATAGGAGATTATTTATTAAAAAAAAGACAACACACACACACATGCACATCACATACCCTCAAAATGATGATTGAGGGAGCTCTTCGGATGACAGCTGAAGAATAGGCCTAGAGAGGCTACTCTAAACTCTCTATTTTAAGCCAGAGGGTTCTGAGAAACATGTCTCCAAGAAGATAAAATTTATAGAAAAGCCAACGTGTTTGAACATATTGACCAATTTATACTATGGAGTAGAGTTGGAGGTTAATTGGAGACAAAAAGGTAGAAAACAAATAAATGAAAAAATATGACTATAAGAATGGAAATGTAGTATACTACATGGCTCACTTATGAATAGTTCTTACATAGTTATGTAAACACTGAAAACTGATCCATCAAAAATTATGATTTACTTATACTGGGTAGGTAGTAGGAGGTTAATTATGAGTGGGAGGGTTTGAAACTGGTAGGGGATAGCGAAAAATGTTAACTCTCTTTCAAGGTGAAAATTTACTAGTGAATTGTATAAAGCTAAAAAAGAGAAAGCAGCTAAAGCACATTTTTGAGTGATTTGGAGGTAAATGACAAAATAAACAATAAGAAGAGTTGTAAATTGTTTCCTTTTGAGAGCAGAAATTAGGAATGGGAGACAGAGAAGAAAATGATGTTTTTTATTTGATTGTTGAACTAAATGATTGTTAAATTATGTTGATGTATCTAACTTTGATAAAAATAAAAACAATAAAATACCATAATAGTCACCAAGAGTGTTACAGTTCTCCATGATGTAAGGCTGACACAATATTTATTAACACAAAGTGAAGCAATGCATAGATCATTTATTGCCTTTTGTTTGAAAGTGATTGACTGACACACTTTAGAATGCTTACTTAAAAAAAGCACCTGGCTAGGTAAAGTGGCTCATGCCTGAATCCCAACACTTTCAGATGCTGAGGTGGGAAGATCACTTGAGCCCAGAGATAGAGACCAGCCTGGGCAACACAGTGATACCTTGTCTCTACTAAAATTAGCCAGGTGTGGTTGTGCACACCTGTAGTCCCAGCCACCTGGGTGGCTGAGGTGGGAGGATTGCTTGAGCTCAGGAGATCGAGGATGTGGTGAGCCATGATTGCACCACTGCACTCCAGCCTGGATGACAGAGCAAGACTGTCTCAAAAACAAAACAAACAAACAAACAAACAAACAAACAAACAAAAACACCACCCAGGTGCAGTGTAGGTGTTATTTGATGTCTTTGTGTGATTGATCAGAAGAAACTCTGAATCTTTTTAAAGATCTGCACACCATATACCTCTAATTTTGGTGATTTATAGGAAGAGTCTATAACAAATGGCCAATTTCATACTGCAGTAAAGCTGAAATAAATCCCTACACTTGTTTTCTGTCAGTTTTACAATGGACTTTTTGGATGTTTCAGGTAAAGCCTTTAGTTTCCCTTCATTGTTCTGGATGTTTGCATTTTGCAATTCTGATAACTTTCCCCTTAATGATGATCATTTCTACTGAGTTATCTTTCAAGAAATTAATTCTTCCTGGTGTCACATTTGTAAAATGATGTTGCTAATTTTGCATTCAAGCTCAAAAGGAATGGAGATCATTTCAGATAGTTCCAGCACCAATGTGAGAATGATAAACACATTTCAGGACACAGACACAGGAGTTGGTAGATAGTGTATCAGGATTCAAAGTTCAGAGAACTGGATGCCCTTCCAATATCAAGTATTCATTTGCCAAACATTCACTGAATGACCCTCCTGAGTTGGGAACTTTTCTAGGTGCTTAAAGGATAGTGGGAGCAGATAAACAAACAGGCAATTATTTAATATGTAAAATGATACAAAGTAAAATGAAATAAGGTAAGGGGATAAAGTGGTAAGCAGTGGCATTATATATTTCATTACCTGCTTAAATGAACTTGCATATGTTCAATTTCTCAAAATTAGAAAAAGTAGACATCTACTAGGATTCAAGGTAGTAGGAAAAACTCGTTGTAGAAAAAGTGCTATGTAATGTATAGGAACATACTGACAAAACAAGAACACGGAGACCAACAGCAAATTCGCCTGAGACCACAGGGGCTGAAATCATATTTAGTGATATGGAATATCTGAAATTTGTTACTAGTAGAAAATCCTCTTATAACATGAAATCCCACAAGAATTGATTATGTGGCTGAAATTATTCCATGTGAAATTTATGGCAATAGACACTTTAAAACCACTTTCTTTTGGAAGTCTGTTTAAGGTTTACTTTGGAGGGGGGAAAAGTTAAGGAAAACTATAAAGCTACTTTATGGCTGCGAGTGGTGGCTCATGCCTGTAATCCCAGCACTTTGGGAGGCCGAGGTGGGGGAATTGCTTGAGCTCAGGAGCTCGAGAACAGCCTAGGCAACTTGGTGAAACCCATTTCTGCCAAAAATACAACAAATTAGCTGTGTGTAGTGGTGGGTGCCTATGGTCCTTGCTACTCAGGAGTGTGAGGTGGGAGGATTGCTTGAGCCTGAGAGGTCGATGCTGCAGTGAGCCAAGATTGCACCACTGCACTCCAGCCTGGGCAACTGTGAGGCCCTGTCTCAACAACAACAAAAAACAACAAAAAACAGGCTACCTCATCATAAGAACTACCTTTCCAAAGTACTTGTATAGAGATCAAGCCAGATCTAGAATTTTTCAAAGCTCCTCAGGGCTCTGTTTTCCTTTCCCTTTCCCTGTGTTCAGACACCTGCTTTCTGTCAGGGGAAGCAGCTCCTGGCATGGACCCCAGACTCTGGGGATAATCACAGTTGCCATCCACTGTGAGGCCAGGCACACAAATGATGCAGCACTGTCACTGAACTTGGTTTATCTGAGGTTGTGGAAGAAAGTAAATATTCTCCTGCACCAGATTCTGCAAATCCAGTGTTGAGCAGCAGTATCTTCCAAAAGCAACCTGACCAAAGTGGCTCAGAAAGTATGCCAACTTTGAGTCACCAGTTCCATTTTACATGTGATGAGGTTCTTGCATGTTGTCAAATAGGATTTATTTTCTGAGATTCTGAAAGAATTCATAACTGATATTTCTGCAACTACACATTAGTGCTCAAAAATTGCTAATTGAGAGTTGTTGAATAAACAAAAGGGGGCATTAAAGCATTACTAGATATAACAAAATGCAGTTAGGGAGAAGTGGCTTGGAGTAATATAGTCAAAATAAAAAAAGGAGACTCTTCCTGATTCTTCAGAAGTAAGACTGGAGAAGAATTTTCTCCTAACAGAAACCAACATCACTTACGAAACCTTTAAAACTTGCTGGGCACCTTGCAGCAGTGTAAAATGCTTTAGATCCCCAATAACTTATATTGGCTTCCTCTTCCAGCCCCCATGAAGAAAGAACTGCTTAAGTAGAAAGAATATTATGTAAAATTTAAATAAAGGCATATTTTAAGCCTTATTGGTATTCCCTAAGTAAAATCAGTTCCTTTATTTAGCAAATGAGCTTCAAAGAGTCCTTAACCTCTTCCTTCTAACTACACTGTTGTTCCTGAGCCACACCAATATAGAAATTCTAGAGTAGGCCCTGCTTGATGAAACAACAACCAATTACATAGCGAATTCTTCCTAAGTTTAATTGCCAAGATATTGTTAGTACTTTGTCCTTATTCAAAATATGCCTCTACCCAGAATGTATCCCAAAGTAAAGACATAAGGTAACTGGTTGTCTTTTCTTTCTTTTTCCTGAAGTGCTATAGTGCTTGATGCAAAAGTCCAACATTTCAGTGTATGTTGCCATGTCTGCATGTCCCTGCTCCCTGAGTTTCAACAACTGTGGCTGTCTTTTTTCTCCTGATGGGAGGGCAGAGGTTCTCAGTGATATGGAGCCAAGTCCACAGATCATTTTTCTCTCCCCATGAGTGCCTCATAGATTGCTGGAATGCAGGCTAAGAACTGTTTAGATTGTATATAAAAATGTATTTCAGTTTGGGAGAAGTGAACTAAAGTTTATTGCCAGTATTCCAATATAATTTAAGAGAATATGGGCAAGTAACCCGTCTGAACTCTAACTGCTTCACTTGTCAAAAAAAATTTAATTCAGGTGACAAGAAAAAATAGCAAATATTTCAAAAGGATTTTATAGCTTCTTCCAGAGACAGCCTCATGGTCTCAAAACCTGTCCCTGTTTGTCATGTTTTCCTCAGGCCTTACTAGATGTGTCCCCACAGCCACCACTTGGAACATTCAGGAAATGCTTGCTGCTGTTCTACTGAACTCCTTCCTTATTCAGTTTCTACAGACAATATATTAGAGCAAATGTAATTCAGTAAATCCACTTGATAAGGTCCTATCTCCTCTTGAAAGGACATATGTTAACATTATTGTTAAACTAATGGCTAACATGCACACCATAGGTATTCCATAACTGTTCTATATGTTGAGGACTTAAAAAATATTTGTTTTGCAGGCCTAATAGAGAAAGCAGCTTGTCATCCATCTTCAGCTAGAGATCTGTCATCTTGGAGCTTGCCCGCATTGCTTTTTGAAGTAATTATTATAATAAATTTATTTTAAAATGAATTTTAATCTTAAAAATGCTATAAGCATTCTTCATTCATGTTCCAAATGGCTTCACTTATAATTAATGCTCCAAAAATACTTAGAGTCATTTCTTTGAAATTTTTCATGCATGTCTATACATGTCCTAAGATTCACATATATAGTCACATATATGTGTGTGTTTCTGTACTTATGTATATACATATATGACATATGTGGTCTTAGGATATATATTGGTGTTCATCCATGGTTCCTGGCTCATAACTCCCATAGCCCTTGTTACAGTCTTTTGTTACAATGTTGGGTGTATTAGGACTCAGAGGCAGGCCATTGATGTCTGGCCCTCCTTTTACCTGCCCAAAGTAAGACTCTAATCTTCCCTGGACTTTCTGATTGTGGGTCTTAAGACTCTCTCATTAGAGGATCCCACCCTATTCTCTGGAAGTAGGAATGCTGAAGTCATGAGGCTTCCATAAAAACCCAAGAGGACAGAGTTCCAAGAGCTTCCAGGGAGCTGAATACCTGGAGGCTGCTGGAGGGTAGGGCACCCAGGGAGGGTATGGAAGCTCCATGTCCTTTCCCCCATACCTCACCCTATACATCTCCTCATCTTGATCCTTTGCAATATATTTTATAATAAATCAGCAAATGTAAGTAAATGTTTCCCTGAGTTCTGTGAGCCACTCCAGAAAATTGATGAGCCTAAAGAAAGGATCATGGGAATCCCAACTTGAAGCCCGGTGGTCAGAAGTTCTGGAGGCTCAAACTTGGGACTGGTAGCGGGATGAGTGGAAGGCAGGGCAGTCTTAGGGACTGAGCCCTCAACCTGTGAGATCTGACACTGTCTCCAGGTAGATAACATCAGAATTGAATTAGAGGACACCCAGCTGGTGTTCACTGCTTGGTGTGTGGGGAAAAACACCCCACACATATGGTCACAGAAGTCTTCTTCTGTATTGATGATTGCTTTAGTGTGAGAATAGAAAACACAGAGAGAGTTTTCCGAACATAACATGAATATGAGCATAACTGAAACAGCACGTGGACTGTGGCATGTGCTGTCAGTACTTCAATGAGACAAATAGTGTATGAATTCAACTCAGTGCTCATCTGCTAGCTCTACCAATTTTGGATGCAAAGAAGAATCACTTAGTGTTGAACTGAATGGTAGTAATGACTCCATAAAGACACTCCAATTCCAAGTTTATAAATAATGCTCATAAAAAAGCATGCACACAAATCAATTTGAATTCCAATTATACATCTGCAATGGATAGAGTGTTATTTGTCTAGTTGTGTTTCACAGGAAGCTGCTCATGAACACTTTCTTTGCGACCATTCTGTGGAGCTTTCAGAAAATCAGAAACTATACGAAAAAAAAAAAACAATAAATGCAATGTTTTTACATTTTTACCATGAAGAAAGAAGCACTTCCCTGGCAGGCAGGGGCAGCCATATGGAGAAGTAGAGGTCTCTGCTAGACCAGTGGTTCTAGAATTTAGCCCAGAAGCAGTAGCATCAACAAATTCAAATTCTTCTAATTCTGTTAGTACAGATACCCAGGCTTTACTCCAGATTTACAGAAGGAAAGTCTGGGGGTGGGGCCCAGTACTCTGATTTAGCGAGCCATTGAGGTCCTTTGGCTGCATGCTGAAGTATGAAAACCGCTGTGTTATGTTTTCAATAAGAAACAGCTGATGCGTTTTACAGTTCACAGGTGACATTCATCTTATGTTGGTTTTGGGGGGGTGAAAAAAATACATTTAATGATGTTCAAAATGACATCCTTTCTAACTAACAAATGACGTGCTGGTGGGTATGATTTCGTGGTTCGGCAATATCAGCACTGCGAAAGAAGGTTGCACTAGAGTCAGCTCAGCGGGTGACCTGTTCTATTTATGAGCATGCCTGTTGTCAGTGTTTCTTCCAGACAGGTGTTTCATTTAACCTAGCTTGGTTGTCATTAACCTTCAAAGGAAGAAACTCAACTTTTCCCACATGTGGTCGCTGTTTAACTCAGACCCGGGCTTCCTGTGCACGCTCACTGGAACATACGTATGGGAACAAGCCTAGCAGGGGGCAGAGCTCTCATCTCATGCCCGTGGTGCTTAATAAAAAGTGGGAGATCTCAGGCAGGAAGATCATCAGACAATAGAGAGAGACTCAGAAAATTCAGTAGCTGGGAAGAGCTCAGCCTACCCTCCTTGTTTTCACGAAGTTGCCATGGTAATGTTGCGTCTGAAGTCAGCCGGAGACAATCACAGAAAGGGACTTGCAGTGCCCTCCATGGACCCCACATTCTCCCTCATATTCCAGTTCCAGTTTGTGGTATTTCTTTCATGTCTAGCAACTTGCAAGTCTGGATGATATTGCAGAATAAGTATTATCACAATTTTGTTTTCCATAATTTCATGGTAGATGAGTTCTACTAATATTTACTCAGGGTCTGAAAAAACATTTTAAAAATTCAGGCTTAATTCCCATTCCTGTGAATATAACACAAACGACCAATTTATACATGGGACTTTTTCTCTGTATACAGCTAACGACTAAAGATTCAAGGAAAAGGGAGAGCAATTTTACAAATTTAAGAAACTTTTAAAAGATCTACTAAGGAAGAAAGCAGCAGAAAAAAGGGGAAATATTTCCTGGGCCTTCCAAGTAGAGAGAACTCAGTCTCCCAAATGTAGTTCATGTTCTTCAGAGGATGATTCTCCTGGTCCAAGCATCCTGAAGCCCTGGTTTAGGAGGTAGGGTGAGAAGATGAGCACATAAGGCCCTGCCCAGCCATGGGGCTAAGCCCGCTTCAGGCGAAACTATACATTTAGGAGACTTCCTTTTTGGTGTCACCATACAGAGCATCAATCTATGTTCTACAGTTTGTTCCACTGCAGCTGGGCCATTCTATAAGATTATCCCCCCAGAAGGTATCGACTGTTAATAGCTCTAGTTATTACTGGTTAAAATTCCATCTTTTTACATGTGTCCCCTCGAGATACTCATTCTTTAACAGAGTGCTTACTCAAAGTCACATTTTCAATGAGGCCTTTCCTAATCAAACTGTAACTTACAGTTTCCTCCCCAAACTCCTTCATTTCCTGTTTTCTTTTCCTTATCACATAACCATATATCATTATTCCACTATTGTATATTTTATGTATGTATCTGATTTATTTCTGTTGTCTCCCCCACACCATTAGAATGTCAGAGCATTTTGTTTGTCTGAAAATAGCATCTAAGTGTCTAAAGAGTGACACAGAGCAGACATTCCAAGACTTGTTGAATGAATGAATAAAGAATATTCTAGAAGAAAATATGTACTAGGTCCAAAATATTGACTCATTAGTCCTGGAATGTACAGTGCCAAGCCCAGCAACAACATGGGATGTGGAGTGGACGTTTTCATTCCTAGTCACTCAAATCTCACTACTCCATCCATGCGTAAACTTAACCTACAGTGAGGGGGAGAATCCAGAAGCTGCTGGGGAAAGCTTCAGTCTCAGGTTCCAGTAATAAGCCTTTTCATAGAATGGAATTGGAAGCAGAGCGGGATAACAATGAGATTTTAACAACACTCACTGCTAATCAGACTCACATATAAAAATGTGCTCAATATGGTGTTCATCCAGATATTGCTAAAATGCTGAGACCAACAAACCCACTATGAAGCCATGCATTATCACAAAACAATTGCAAAATGCTGAGCCTGTCTGCCAGGGACACTAATTCTTAAAGAGATTAGCTTCCCAGCTCTATGAAAACATGGATAATTATAGCATCATGTTTATTATGCTGTAGTTAACAAAGCACACATTCATTAGAATGCAGTTTTCTTCCCTGGGGGCTTCAGGACAAGTATAGACGTTATATGTGGTATTGGATCATGAAGGTGCAAAGCTTTAGGGGACTGGGCAGGGGATAGGCAGTGAAAGCAGATTATAGCCCTGGCATAGATGAGTGGCTTTTCTCTGCCAGGTTTTGATGTCCACTACCCTGGTACCATGAGGCTGTCCTTGACCTTCAGATAACAGTCCTTATCAGTGTGATGGCATGGTACACTTTCAACGGTCATCTCATTTCTCATGGACAACACTGAAAAACAATAGTTTAATAGAGCCCCTGACTAAAATGAGCATGTTCAAGAAAGAAAGCATCAGACTAGGAGCCTTAACCCAAGAACAGACATCAAAGTTAGTCAAAAGAATGCATCTGTTGGGTGCTTCCAAAGAGATTATAAATGACAGCATGATTTCCCAGACATGCTGGAGTAAGGTGTAATAAGTCCTTTCTTTATTACTGTCATCTGAGGGAGCTGGGCAGTCACGATAACACTTGGCAGGAAGCTGGGCACATGGGCATGATCTAGATTTCCTACTCCCTAGGAGAGAGCATGATTTTGCACAGCTGAAAGCTGGCATTCATGCCTAAGGAGTAGGTGGTGGTGTGGCTGCTAAACAGTACAGATAATCCAGTGATTTCCCTTTCCCTGAGTGAGTGCCCAGTTAGTTATTTCAGACCATCTCTGGGTCATTCATCTTAAATGACACTATGGGTTGATTCATTTCTTCATGGTTTTAGTCAGAAAAAATGTATGCACCATCTACTCTGCACCAGACAGTTGGCTGGGGATGCAAAAGAAAGCATGTCCCTGCCCTTGAAGAACTCAGTCTGGTTGGGAAAACTGACATGTGATTAGCTCCTTAAAATGAAAGATGAGAGTGCTGGAATTGTGAGTTTTTAAAAAAGAAAAAGTGACACCCAGTGTGGCTTTCTACTGAGAATACAGGCAGGGAGAAACCACTATTATTGAAGTTTTAAACTAAGAATAAAGGGAATGGCTAAGGAAATATAGGCAGAATTTATGTGATGTTTTAGGGATAAGTAAGTGAGTTTCAACCTATGAGACATGTTAGGTAAAGATTTAGTAGAGTGTGGGGTTTTCACAACAGATAGAAAGGAAAGGAAAGAACATGAGACTCTTAATGTTCATAATCACCAAATATCCATGATGTACTAAAACGACATGAGAGGTACCATTGGGTCTTTGGTGAGCTGTAGATGTGGCCAGGAGTATTTGCTGATGTGTCCCACAGAGACAGCACACATGGTTTTTAAGCTTAAGCATTTTTTTGTCTCAGGCCCCCGACTGGGGCTCTCTGAACTACACCATCTGTGGAAAGGTCCATGTGGGCAGAGAGAGAGAAAACATATGAACATTATGCAAACCAGGATTCCTGGAGTGTGGTTGCTTTTTAATGTGAACAGACTACTCATAGGGAGTGAGTTGAAGCAAAATCTGAAAACCAGGAAGTGGGCCAGGCACGGTGGTTCACGCCTATAATTCCAGCACGTTGGGAGGCCGAGGTGGGCAGATGACCTGAGGTCGGGAGTTCAAGACCAGCCTGGCTAGGCTAACATGGTGAAATCCCGTTTCTACTAAAAATACAAAAAATTAGCCAGGTGTGGTGGCACACACATGTAATCCCAGCTACTTGGGAAGCTGAGGCAGGAGAGTCTCTTGAATCTGGGAGGCGGAGGTTGCAGTGAGCTGAGATCATGCCATTGCACTCTGGCTTGGGCAACAAGATCAAAACTCCGTCTCAAAATAAATAAATAAATAAATAATACATACATACATACATACATATGTACCAGGAAATGCAGAGTAGAGAAAAATGACTCAATGCAATATTGTCCACCTGTTCTTACCTCTTAGGGGGATTTATTTGCAGAGGAAAACAAGGAATTTTCTGTGTTGCTTTCAAAAGTAATCCCACATATCCAAGAACCAACAGCAGCAGAGCCAGTGAGTATCACTGTGTCTGGGTGTGATTTCACATGATTCCCCAGGCAACTGCCAAGATATCAGTTCTCAGGGTCACAGGATAAAGACCTAACTTTTAAAAGTTACTTGACTATGAGTTGTGATTAAGTTCTGGTTTGCCAACCCAGGTAATTGAAGTCGTGTAGGAAATATATTTCTTACATCATCTTGCTAAAGATTTTGAAACTATGAGGCAGAAAAAAAAATGAATCTGGTGTTTGAGTCACATTTCAAAGTCAACCTGTGTCCTGGACTCTCTTCCAGGAATCTAATCATCCCCCTCCTTAGTTGACTGCTTGGCTCCTAACTTTATACTGTTGTCCCCTTTGTTTCTATTATAATTACAAGTTCTATGACCTTATTGTAAGGTGTCTCAAACTTTTTTGAATTGGGTGTGTACATTTAGAGTAACCAAATTGAGTCAGTGCAAAGTCAACAGAGCTGGGCAGATAGCCGAGCCAGAAGAAATCTCAACTGGATGGTGCCAGAACTGGTAGGGGAAGCCTCTAGTACTGCTACCAAATATATTGTGGAGATTTTCCTTTTTATACAAAGATAACAAGAGCTCAGCTTGACACCTCTGACCTCGAGTGCTCATTTTCTTCATGGGTAAAAACTTCTTGGCTCTCCAGCATGCTCTGAAAGTACAAGAAAGCACATCCACTTAGTATCGCCTTAGTCTGTTTGGCTTCTATAACAGAATACCATGTACTGGGTGGCTTATAAACAACAAATATTTATTTCTCATGTTCTGGAGGCTGAGCTGTCCAAGATCATGGCACTGACAGATTCAGTGTCTGGTGAGGGCCTGCTGCTTGCCTCTCAGATGGTTGTCCTCCCACCTTCTCACTGTAAGCTCATATGGTGGAAGGGGGAAGGGGCACCCTAGCTCTCTGGATATCTTTTACAAGGCACTAATCCCATTCAGGAGGGCTCCACCCTCATGTCCCAATCACCTTCCAAAGGCCTGCTCCCTTAGCACTATCACGTTCGTTGTTAGGATTTCAATGTCTGAATTTTTTGTTGTTGTTGAGTGGAGCAGAGGAGGAAAAAAACATTCATTCAATAACAAGCATAATGAAAAGCAGAAGGGAGCAATGTGTCAATGAGATTTGTCAAAAATAATTTGAAGTAAAACTACAGACAGCCTCAGTGGGGTTAGGGTAACTTTTTGCCTTTTAAATTAAAGAAATGTCAAGTTATCCTGCAAGAAATGCCACTACGCCTTGCATCCTGATTTGCTTTCTTGAGTAGCAGATAAACAGGTTGAATTATGGGAAGAGGACAGGATTACATTCAGCTCTAGATATGCCCATGCGAGTGTGTTCTGTACCTGTACCTCATCTGCTATGGATGATAAAGAAGAAAAAGGTTGAGAGCTGCTTGTCTAGCAGAATGAAAAGGGGCCTTGGTTTCAGAGAGTCCTGATTATAATTCTGCCTCTACCCCTATGGCTTCATTCAAGTTACATAGCTTCTATATACCTCATTTTTCTTATGTATAAAATTAGGAAAATGGTATCCATCACTTAGTGGGATAAAATGATATAAAGTGTAGGCACTCAATATATTACTCAGTTCCTCGCCCTTTCCCAGGTATTCTGAATAATTACTGTGCCAGGGAGCAAGCTTGTGGTTGCAAATAACAGAAAACCACGTCATACCGGCATACACAACATGGAATATATTGGCCCAATAAGTAAAAAGTTATAAAGGTCAGGTTTCAGGGAATATAGTGTCTGCTGGCTAAGATGGGTCACCATGGATATGCTTCTTTTCACCTCTGAACTCTGCTTTTAACAGAGGCTAACTGCCCTCCTGGTTACAAGATGTCTACCTATAGCTCTAAGAGCTATGAGCTTCTTAGAGAGAGAAGAAGGTGGAGAGAAGATTACTAGGGACAATGACAAATGCCAACGCTGGACAAATAACATGAATTCTACACAGAGGGAGAAAGTAGTGGAATAGATTCCATGCTTGTCAGAAGGAACCACAAAGCCCACCACAGTGACAAACTGGCATTTTTAAGTCCTTATAGAAACATTTTGTGTTACATTTATTCTACAACAAAAATTATATTTTTATATATATATAAATATATATATTATATATATATCTCACAATACCAAATGAGTAGGCTTTCAACTCTTGCCCCACTTTCTCCCTCCCTCTTCTTGTACTCCCCAGTGCCTATTGTTCCTATCTTTATGTCCAAGTGTGTATATATATATATATATATATATCAGGAGAGTAGAGAGAAACCATGAATTGGGGTCCACCCATGCTGACACAGCCTCATCACCGCCTGAACTGGAAGTGTGGGAATCAGGGATAGTGTTTATCTTCTCTTTAGCATTCTTCAAGTTGTTTCTTATTTTTATAAAATCACACAAATAGATTTAATGGACAAGAAAGAACTAAATAATTTTCCTCACAAAATCTCTATCTTTCTCTCTTTGTCTCTCTCTTTCTGTCTCTCTGTCTGTCTCTCTCTCTCTCTCTCTCTCACACACACACACACACACACAGACACCAAAAAAAACTTACTAATTCCTTCATAAGCAACCAATTTAATATTGATATTATTAAGTCACAAGTCAGACCTAGGAAGAATCTTTAGGATTTATTTCACTCTTGATATTTCTGAAACAGTTTTGTACATAAAGCATGAACACTTCTGATTAATGTTGATTACTGGGTCCTGACTGGATTGGAGAGATACATATAATAATACATTTTCTAAAACATTGCTTCTTAATTGGTCCATAGTGTTTTTTTTTTTCTTTTTATTTATTTATTTATTTATTTATTTTTTATTATACTTTAAGTTTTAGGGTACATGTGCACATTGTGCAGGTTAGTTACATATGTATACATGTGCCATTAAAGGGCAAACATTCTTTATATTTCAAATATAGGAATGTAAACTGAGGGTCAGTGAATTAACTCATAATGGTAGTAAATTCTCTGCTAATTATATCGGAATGTGTGTCCTTAAACTTTTGAAACAGTCACAAATTTAAAAAAGTTACCTTGCTGTTTCAAATGCATGCCCTATATCCATTATTATTTTATAAAGATATGGTTTATGAGGTTATCTGGTCTGTTGTCCTGACTAAGGAAGAAGGTTTGGTTAGCCTCAAATTCCATTTAATGTTAAATAAATATCTGGTAGCCTTTGGAGTCACATAACTTATTTTTTATTTTCAACAATAGAAGAAACAGTAAACCTCACAGCAATGGTCAGTCTGATTTGTCTGCTCCATTTAGAAAGCTTCAATAGAGGGGCCAGTTATTTGACTGAAGTGTTGAGTCGTTTGGCTGAGACTGAGTTGGAAAATTCTGGTGTACATCTCAGCTGAGGATGGGAGGCTGGTTGGATGGGATTGACATGCAGTCTGTCATGAGCTCCTCTCTCTCTGGTTTGGGGACTATGATGGGATTCCAGTCTAGAGACCATAAAGACTGAGGTTTTCCTCTTATAGATGCTGATGTGAGAATATGCGGAAAAGACAGAAGCTACGGTGGGGTGGAGCAAAAACTGGGGATTAGTGCTGAGCCTCAGGCTGGATTCCTGAGGCTGCTTATTTAGCGGGTGCAAGTCAGGGATAAGGTGAGTAGTGGGTAGATGCAGGAAGGTGGTGTCAGAGACTTTTGTTTTTACTGCTGAGCTGATCGCTGTGGGCTAAGCCTTAACCAAATGGGTGGAAAGAACTGTGAAGTGGAGAGATGATCAGGGGACAGTGCTCCACCCATTACTAACCAAGTATCCGTAGGAAGGGCTGAAAACTCTCTGGGTAGTTATCTGTCACTTCTGCAATGAAGTCCATTTTAGATCTAATGTTCTGTAATTCTGTATTTACACAGAACCACGGCGTTTTTTTTTTCTCCATCTAGTAAGATTTTCAGCTTTCTTCTGATGCTAAATAAACACTCCTAGATGATAATATTGGAAACTGATGTGGTTTCTGAGAGGCATGTGTCAAATATAACAAATAAATCAAACTAGTAATCTGCTGTTTAAAATGTTGTCCTTTAAGTAAATAGATGTATAATATCCATAGGCAATCTAGTTCGACCTCTACTCTGAGGCAGAAATCGAGTCCAAAATATCCTTGACTAGGCAGTAGTTAATTTCATGCCATAATGGAAATTTTGCTATAGGGGACTCCATTTTGGGAGATTTCTAAGTTAGAAGGTACTGATTTATGTCTTTCAGCTGAACTCTGGTTTTCTGTCAAATCCAAAGGTTTTTTTAGTTGTTGTTGTTGTTCTTTGTAATAACCCTTGAAATATTTACATTTCTACTGTGTACTGTGTTATGTCATTGTTATTAATGTTCCTCCCAGCTCTTCCCTTTCTTATTCTAATTCTTGTTCCTTCAGCCCTTCTCTCCTTCCATAGTTTCCAGGCCTTTGATTGTGCAGGTTGTCTCCTCTGCTCCACTGTAAATTATCAATGCTTCTCATAAATGTACCAGATACAATCTTCCAGATGGGATCCGCTCCCATAAACCTGGGTATGACCCAAAAATATGAGCACTAAACTGGGGAATGTGATGTTTTTTAAAAAACCGTGTTGTAACTTGTATTCTGTAATTCTCTGAATCACAGAAAAGACCATGTAATCATGGTTCTATAAAATAGCCCTTGAATACTTAACTCCAATTTTTGAAACTTTAGATAGGAAAACCACTAACAACAATCTAACAAACACCTATAAAAGTTTTACCATAGATTTTGTAGCCACACCAGACCAACTTGCCTCAGCTTTCATGTAACGAAGTTGGGAGTTGTTTTTCAGTTACCATTGACTCCCAGTGTGAAGGTCTTATAAGCTGAGTATGCCCAGATTAACCAAGGGTGCAACCATGGGTGGAACCTCAGTGCTCGACCGAGGGGCAGGGACTGAATTAAGAAGTAGACACCTGCATGTGCCTTTATGATAGAATGATTTATATTCTTTTGCAGGGACATGGATTGAGCTGGAGGCCATTATCCTTAGCAAACTATCACAGGAACAAAAAACCAAATACTGCATGTTTTCACTGGTAAGTGGGAGCTAAATAATGAGAACACATGGACAAGAAAAGCAAGAAGCTGGTGTACAAAACAGAAGAGAAAGAGGTGGTTGCTGCATGCCTTTGTATATTTACCAAAAGCAAGAACTCCTTCTGATATCCTTTCCTTAACTTATGAAATTGCCTCTTCTACTGCCTCCTCCTCCTCCCACTACTCAATATTTGTTTCTTTTGAAATGTCAGTTTTGAAAAGGTTACAATTCACTTTTAAGTATGCATCCTTGTGTAAGCATTTGAAAAAAATGTAATCAGCTCTCCTTAGGGGGTTCTGTGGCAGGATTCTTGGTACACAGTTTCCCCATTAAAACTAATCTGAGTGTAGTCGATAGCTCGCAGCAGGAATTATAAAGCTGTTGCTAATTGAAGAAATTTATATGAAATCATTTACCCTTCAAGGGTCTCTCCATACCAACCCCTACCACAGTAGCCTCTTCAAAGAGAGTTGACAGAACAATAGATGGTTTTGTGTGGGATTTTTCTCATGGACCCTGCAGCAAAATCAATCTTGATGTGCAATTAATACATCTTTAATATGACCATATAGAGCATCAAACTAGTGTAGCTATTAAACCAGAGTACCTCAAGAATTCTCTGTAGATCTGTATTCATTTATAAAATGTCAAGATGTACTCGGTAGTGAGTACAAAGTAAACAAGTAACCAACGTGGATGAGCGGAGTGCTTTTAAGAATAAAGAGGGAAAATATCACAGCTGTTCCGCTTAAAACCTTTGCAAAGAAAGCAAAACAAACTTGAAATGTTGTAAGTAGCTACCTCAGAAGGATGGGTGTGCCTAGAGATTTCAAATAATTGAAGAATGCCATGAGGGTTAATTGATGTCAGTAGTGCAAGGCTGAGGAAACCACTCACTGTGGATTGAAGGTGAGTAATTGGTTCCATCCAGGGCTATTTTCTAAGTGACCTATGCTGATTGCCATCAGCAGACAGAATTAGTTATTACTGCCAATGTGTTCCTTCAGGGTCTGCTCATTTTTCAATTCACTACCATTTGGTCGAGTTACTCCCTAAATGAATCAATCATTAATTCATAATTAGATCCAATGACAGCATAAATCTCTGTAGTGGAAAACTTTGGAGATGACAACCTGAATCTTTAGACAAATCAGAGATATAGCCTGTTTGTTATTCTTAAAAACAATTACTTGCCTTAAAATCTTTCTTGGCCAAGGTATATTTGCATATATATATATATATATATTTTGGTGGGGGGTGGACTTAGCCTGGTGAACTTTTTACTTCTTTTTTCCATCTTTCCTGGTTTTTCATACACATGCATGACCAGGATTCTAGAGTAGTGGTTTTATCAATGCCATTAACATAAAGAGTCTTGTCTTCAGCTCTACATTATAGAAAATATTATATAAAAGTAATTATTGTTAATATAAGACTAGATCATCATCATCCTTGAGGACCAAAGCAACACAGTAATAATTCCTTTTGGCTATGCTAAATATCTGTAAAATAATAAGGCTGGATAAGACAGCTGTATTTCTAATTCATCCTCCTCTTCCTGAGGCTTGGAAGAACCTGGCTCCAGGTAGTGCTACTGGTATCACAGTCAGAACTCAGTGCTTCTTACCCTTGCTCCACTGTACACTCCAAAGGAGAGCTGACGTACCTGTACCTGCGATACACACTTGCTATGGGTTCATTACTCCCTTGTCCTCTTTCAATATTCAGAGCCCTGGTGTCTTCATGGTCATAAGAAATCCAGAGATGCCCCACTGAGGTACCTTGGAGGGCCCCACAGTGTCCCATGTTGTGCGCCCTATAGTGTAGACCTAACCATTTTCCTTCTCCTGCTCCTAAAAACATATTCCAGTCCTAAACATGTTGATTTCTGGTATACAACAGTGAAACCCAGTGGGTTATTTAATTACTCGCTTTTACAAGTTTGCCTAGTCATTCACTTTTGACTGAACTGCTTTAAAGTTTTGTATTTATTTAGGTAAGTCATTAAAGAATATTGAGAAACATGGTCAATATTGAGAAACTTGCTCACTGTGTTATTATGGCCCAAGGTCAAGCGTTCCTCAGCTCTCTCAAGCACAATAAAATCATGCTTTGTTTAACAATGAGATATGTTCTGAGAAATGTGTTATTAGACAGTTTCGCTGTAAGGACATCACAGACTGTACTTACACAAACCTAGATGGTATAGCCTGCTGCACATCTAGAGTATACAGTATAGTCCGCTGCTCCTAGGATACAAATCTGTACAGCATGTTATTTTACTGAATACTCTAGGAAATTGTAATGAAATTATGAGTATTTGTGTATATAAACAGAAAAGGAACAGTAAAAATACAGTATAAAAGAAAAAATGGCACACCTGTATAGGACATTTATCATGAGTGGAGCTTGCAGGACTAGACGTTGCTCTGGGTGAGTCAGTGAGTGAGTGGTGAGTGAATGTGAAGGCCTAGGACATTACTGCACACTACTGTAGACTATAAACACTGTACACTTAGGGTACACTATATTTATTTTAAACAGTACTTTTCTTTCTTCAGTAATAAGTTAACCTTAGCTTACTGTAATGTTTTCACTTTATAAACTTTTTAATTTTAAAAACTTTTTGACTCTTGCAATAACACTTAGCTTAAAACACAAATGCACTTTACAGCTGTAAAAGAATATCTTCTCTTATTTTATAATTATTAATATGAAATATTATATTTCCTATATTTATTTTATAAGCTTTTTCTATTTTAACTCTAACTTTTTAAACTTTTTTATTAAAAATTAAGACAAGAACACACCCATTAGCCTAGGCCTACACAGGGTCAGGATCATCAGTGTCACTGTCTTCCATTTCCACATCCTGTCCCACTGGAAGCTCTTCAGGGTCAATGACACGCATGGAGCTGTCATCTCCTATGAAAACAAGGCCTTCCTCTGGGTACCTCCTGAAGGACCTGCCTGAGGCTGTTTTACACTTACTTTTTTTTTAATAATTAGAGAAGTACACTCTAAAATAGGGATAAAAAGTATAGTATAGTAAATAAACTAGCAACATAGTCATGTACTATCATTATCAAGTATTTTTGCTGTACATAATTGTATAGCTATACTTTCATATAACTGGCGGTACAGTAGGTTTGTTTACGCCAGCATCACCACAAACACATGAGTAATGCGTTGTGCCATGATGTCATGATGGCTACAGTATCATTAGGCGATAGGAATTTTTCAGCTCCATTATAATCTTATAGGACCATCATTTGTATATGTGGCCTGCTGTTGACCAAAATGTCATTATGCAGTATATGACTATATTTAATACATGTTTTATATGTGAATATGATGAGATCTAACCTCAGAGAAAATCCTAGACTGCTGCCTTTTTAGGCTCTTTGCAGACTGTTCACTCTCACCTTCGTGAGAGGACTGGGGTAGCCAGGCAATTTAGCTGACATTGCCACCACTGTCTGGTCCAGAAAATTCATGGCAAATCTCAACTAACACAATGATAGCTTCTAGTCCCTCATTCCTAACGTTTTAAAAGCAATTATAGCATTTAAGAATTCAGACTTCCCTTGACTAAGAAATAAAACAATTTAGGGGGAAACTTAACTAAATCTTATCCAGGAAAAAAGATATTTGATGACATCAGCCAGAGATGTTTGCCAGTTTCTAGAATCATTCTTTCTTGAATTGACAGCTCCTCAGTTCTCTGCATTAATGAATCTTCAGAAGTAAATGGGAAACAATATTGTAGAGAGCCAGATCCAAGATGCTCTTTTTGTCCATGATTCAGCTACATTACCAGCAACTAAAGCAATTCAAGATTATTTGCCAGTGGGAGCCATGGGCCCACCCTCTACATTTACCTGAATGTGAATGTGTCCTTGATCTCAGCATTTTTCTGAAAACCATTTAAATAGGAGGAACATGTGTGTGCCCCTCTGAAATACACATGGGATTTACTGCCCATTGAAAACACAGCCATAGAAAGGACTCTTCCACCAATTCACAGCTTCCCAGCATTCATAGCTAAGTGCTTGCTCAGTTTTCAACACATTCCCAGACAAGGGAAAAGAAAAAAAGTTTGAAAACTCTATAGCACTAGTCATGTAATCACAAAGATTAATTGTCCTTGCAAAAACGGCATTTGGAAACAGCTGGCAGTGTGGCCTTTCTACCCATGGGTTTTCCTAGAATCAGAGCGTCACAGCAGGAAGAGACCTTGAGAGACGATTGGTGCAATCCCCTATCCTTCAGGAAGGGCTGCAACTAAATCATCCCAGACAGAGGCACATTTGCCCTAATTTCAATGTGCTCCAGGGACACAGTTCTCATGACTTTCTATTCTGACTAGAGAGAAATTTTTTCTTACGGCTAAACAATCTCTCCCATTAGAGCTGAAATCCATTTATCTGTGTCTAGCTGTCATCTGAGATGGAGAAGGGCCCCTCTAACGATTCTTATGCCATGCACTCTTTCCACACAAGCAGAAGTCGGCTACTTCCTGGTGAATCATATTTTCCCAAAATTTAAAAGTATTTAAGATAATTTTTGTGACATTTCGCTTGTCTCTCAAAATTACTTCTATTTCTTCTTAGCTTTTAAGTCCAGACCTATATATTGTTTTCCAGTACAGTCTCACCAAATCTGAGTAAAATAAAAGGCCTTTGGCTGTCTAAGATGGGAGCCACTAGCCACCTGTATACTCGAAATGAGGCCAGTGTGACTGAGAAACCAAACTTCAAATTTTATTTAATTTAGATATTAAACCTGTAGTTATTTCAGTGTTTCAAATACTTTAATTATGTTTGAAACAACTTGAGCTTGTGAATCTGCTTTTTCAAATTAAATCTTATGACATATAAGTAGTGTTCAAGTACTGCCAATAAAAATTTAGCACCCAGTTTAAGATGTGTTTCAGGGTAAAATACAGAGGATTTCAAACACTTAACATGACAAGAAGAATTTATGTTATTAATCTTTTTATACTGATTACCTATGGAAGTGATAATATTTGGAATACCTTGGTTTAGATAAAATATATTATAAAAATTAATTTTACTTTATGTTTTTACTATTTCTTATGTAACTAAATCAAAATCCTGAAAAGAATCCTTTAATCGGTGGAAAATCTTTTATTATACTTCCCTAAGTATCATAAATCTGACACAGTATTAAAAGGTTGAAAGAGGAAAAGAAGGAAGTCAGAACTGTGGGATTTTAAATAGTGCACCACAAGGTCATGCTGAGAAGCAGCTCAAGGAAGAGGATTTTAAGGATATCTACATAGTCCCAGAACTCCAGCTTGCTACAAATCTAAGGTGGGTGACATACATCTAATGTATACAAAAAAAGTTAATTTTAAGGTTTTTGTTTGTTTGTTTGTTGGATTGTCTTGTTTGTTTCAGATTTTGTGTATGAGAGATACGAAGCAAAGTCTGCAAAAAAAAAGGAAAATACTGAAAAAGGAATTTTGCGAGTCCATCAGGACACATTCCTAGTCCTCAGGAGGCCTGGCTGGTCCAGGAAGGCCTCTGATCTGGCCAGTCTGCACAGGGCTGTGCTGAACTATGTGTGAGATATGGCTTGAGTCTTGTACTCTAAGGCTACATTCAGAGAGCTAAGATGCCCCGGCAATCTGAAAACTTAGAAAGCTATTTTGAATGCAACTGGCTGTGAATATAAGAGCAGTGTTATACCTTGAAAATGATGTTTTTATATGTTAACTCATGGACTAGTGTTGAGAAAAGGCCTCTTGTCAGAACCAACTTTGTCCAGGAGAAGCAATCATACAGAATGATCATGCAGATGCCCACAGAAGGCTGAATTTCTTGGGATCAGCATTCAATTCTATCACTTTAAGTTAAAAGCCATTTTTTATTTCTTCTTTGAATCCCCTTCAGGTGTCTTTTAATGATACCAAAAGAAGATGCTATACGTGTAATCCCTGTGATTGTAGGCATTCATATTGAGTATATGATCATAGATTCTGAGCTTCTAAGAAAGTAAAATATGCACTAAACCAGAAGTTTTCTCTGATGTGACATTTACTAATGACAGCACCATTTTAAGAATCATGGAAAGTGAATTTGGCCTGTATAAACAGGGTAGCACCCAGAAGGATGAAAACAGAAGACATGAGATTTCTGCTTCCAGAGATTCTAATGAATCATCATGAGAATTTTATCAAGTCAACCCTCCTTCCATCTTTTCCTTGACCTTTTGAAATACAAGTCTCTGGTTACTTCATCTGTTGGTAATATGCTAACACTGTCAGGAATTTAATCACTGGTATTAGAAGCTCACTGAAGGCAGGAACTGTGTCTCCAACTTCTTTTTTGTGTCCTATTTTTTACTATGTATAAATTTGGTACAAAGATCTACATGAAATATTTTGGAGCATTTATTTTACCCTTAGGGAAAATATATCCACTTCACACATTGTGAAAGCTATTCAGTATTAGAATTCGAGTGCTAAAATGACTCTGAGAGATTGCCTAGTAAATCCCTTCATAGTAGAACCAACAAAACTGGGACCCAGGCATTAACGCCACTTCTAAATCCTGAAGCTAGTTAGCAGAAATCTGAGCTAGAATCCAGGTCACTAAAAAATTTGTTTCCTTATGCTGTCTTAGCAACAGCTGAGATTATTTGTGAACACCTCAGATACACAGACAAACTATTTCAAGGTTCATTTTTTTGTCTCACCTTTTAACTTTGAAAAATCATAGTTTTAAAAAGCAATTTTATGTGTTTTTAGGAAAAAACAATTTTTAAAATCTTTTGATGCCTAATGTACTTGATGCCAAAAGTTAGGACCAAATGTTTAAATCATGATGAAATCATATATTCTCAATACTCCTGATTATTTAGCATTTACTAAGTGATGGGGACCACGGAAACGGTTCACATGCATTATCCTATTTGATATTCCAACACCCCAAGGAGGAGGCACTATTACTATTAATACTTGGCAGTGTGAAAATGGATACACAGAGAGATTAACTAAATAGCCCAAAATCAGACATAAATTCAGTGATTGATGGAATCAACTGGATATCTTTTTTTGTTTGTTTGTTTTTTGAGATGGAATCTTGCTCAGCCTGGAGTGCAGTGGCGCAATCTTAGCTCACTTCAACCTCTGCCTCTTGGGTTCAAGCAATTCTCGTGCCTCAGCCTCCCAAGTAGCTGGGATTCCAGGTGCAAACCACCATGCCTGGCTAATTTTTGTATTTTTAGTAGAGATGAAGTTTCACAATGTTGGCCAGGCTGGTTCAAACTCCTGACCTCAAGTGATCCTCCCACCTTGGCCTTCCAAAGCGCTGGGATTACAGATGTGAGCCACTGTGCCTGGCCCAAATGAGCATCTTAAGGTGCTGAGTTACATATGAGTCTCCAACATTTCCCTCACAATTAACTTCCTTGGCTGAATATGACTATAGTCATGGCAGCTCATTCTATATGATTCCCAGGCCATTTGAAATGGAAGATATAGATATATAGATATAGATATAGATACAGGTATAGTTCTAGTTAGATATAGATATAGTTTCTCCAGGATCATTCTCCTTTCTAGTAAAATTCTAAAAAGCAAACATTGAGAACTAGAACCATTCTGAACAAACCGTAGACCATATTATCTCAGAAGAACTTAAAATCGATGGTCCTGACATAACAAAATGTCCACAACACAATATGCTAATGCTGGAAGGAAACGTGAAGGATTTTGTGTTATGGGTGAGCAGATTTGCTTTTCCTTTCTTGATCATACACGTTGTGGGGTGGAAACTACTGGTGCCCTCCCACATCCCATTCTTCTTGGGGGGATTAAACTTCCCTGCCTCTTTGTAGTTAGGTGCAGTTCCAGATAATGGTCTATGAGTGGAAGTGAAATGTGTCACTTCGATCTAAAGCTTCTCATTGCTGATGAAAAATCATACGGTATTCTCTTTGCCTTCAAAGTCAATGAACAAGACTGAGTTCCAGATAATGTTTTTACAGGATGGTGAAGATTCCATGCACTTGTATCACTACCAAAACTGGGATGAAGAACAATTGCCCTAGAGAGTTACCTATACCCACAGCAGACTTTGCTTAGTAAGAAATAAACTTTCAGAGTTTGGTGATATTTGTTATAACAGCATATTTTATACTATTCTTATTAATACCCACTGCATTTTAAGGGCAAGTTTATTTTAAAAACAGTACTTGCGTCAACAGCATTATATTTTATAATTATGCAAGAAAAATATTGCTGCCATGACCTAAAAGTCACCACCAACCTCTGCAATCAGAGAAAAAAAATTATAATTTATTCAATAAATATTTATGTGCTAATTTTGAAAAGACTGCTTTTATAAACAACTTTAGCTTTAAAGTAAAACTTAATGAGGCGTCAAATGAAATGGTGAAAAAGAGGATAGTTTAGGTAGGAAATCAGTAAAAGATTTATAATCGGATGTCTGGAAGGAGCTGAAAGTGGTAGCTATTATTAAAATTGTAGAAGAATGAAGGGGGAACATTCTGGAAGCGGGGTGGAGATCAAATGCACATTTGGGTACATGTGAAGTTTTAGGTAATGAGAGATGTTCAAAATGAAAATATCAAATTGACAGTTTGGTGTATCTACAGGGAGAATCTCAGAAAGAAAGCTACAGACTACTGATGTAGATTTACAACAGCAACAAAATTAGTAAATTTCTAGGGAATAACTTAGCCAAGAATCCATAAAATTTGTACAGAGCACATTTTAAAAACTCTGTTAAAGGTCTTAAAAGATATTTAAGTAAAATGAGAGATAAGTTTTGTTCATGGGTGGGATTATTTCACACTTTAAAGATCTTAATTTTCCTCAAGTTTACATATAAATTTGATACAATACCAAACAACAATTTTGAGAACTTTGGAAAACTTACTTGAAAGTGACACAAGTAAAACAAACTAAGGTTATTTTGACAAAGAGCAAAAGCAAGGATTTTGCTTTACCATATATGAACACACATATTAAGGTCCTGCTAATAAATAGATGCATGCTGCTGGTGTAACACAGAGAACTCAGAAAATACTACATGACAGGGTTAACTTAATATATGATAGTGCTGGCACCATTAATCAATGGTGAAATGGTAGACTGTTTAGCAGAAGGTATTGGGAGAAAACTACCAATTAAAGAAAAATCAACAACCTTGAATCCTTACCTCATACCATACAGAGGGGAAACTTAAATGTGAAAGGTGGAACTACAAGGTTAATAGAAGAATATATAGAAAACATTGAGACTGCTAAATATACAAACCATACATCTAAATGTGGGATCTTTAGCACTCGAATCTCCTAAGTTGCCAGCTTGGCTCTCTTCCAAGTGTACTTTACTTCCTTTCTTAAAAAAAAATGGGGCTTTTTGTTCAACAGAGAATACCTTAGACAAAGTTGACAGACAGATCACAGACTGGGAAAGATTTACAATCAACAAGGAGTAATATCTTAACAATCTAAGGAAATACCCCCAAATCAAGAAGACAGGAAACACAATAGAAAAATAAGCAAGTAATTTAAATATATAATTTATAGTGAAATCCAAATGATTAACAAGTATATGAACAAATATTCAGCCTCACTAGCAATCAAATAAATGCAAGTTAAAACAAGGGTTTTCTTCCATCAGACTGGCAAAAATTAGAGAGCCCAAATAATACCAAGTGTCAGAAAGATGTTGGGAAACAGAAACCCTAGTGGATTCTTGTTGAGAGTGTAAATTAATGTAGCGTTTCTGGAAAGCAATCCGTGGTGCAATTGATTAATCACACACCTAGGATATAACAGCTCCACTCCTGGATGTATATACTAAACACATTTCTCTCTTTTGAGTAAGGGAAGTTGTACAACAAACTCCAGTGACACACAGTTTACCCATGTAGACTGCGCATGTATCCCCTGAACCTAAAATAAAATTAAGAAAAGAAAATAGAGGGTGTGCATAATGATACTCACCACAGTGTTGTTTGTGGCATGGGAGAGATAGAGGCGATTTAGGAAAGGAGGAGAAAATGTGAAAGGTTTATGCTATGGAACTGCAAGTAGGCATCACAAATACATTAAAATATACACATATATATCACATCATGTTGCACACAATAAATATATATACTTTTTATTTGCTAACTAAAAAATAAATTTTAAAACAATACATGTAGAAACTTGAATAGTTTTAAAAGTGTTGAATAGAAAAAAATTAAGGTCAGAATGACTCTTTAGCCCAATTTTCTTTTCTTAAAATGTAGCATAATTTTGTTTTTGTGAAAACATACCCAGACAAAACAATATTGTCATGATGTATTACAGTCAAGGAGATATTCTTGATTATGATGGTAGAGCCTTTGGAAGAGGACAGGGACAAGGGAGTGGTGGTCAGGGAGGACTGGGGGAGAAAATGAAAATTAATTCCCAAACTAAGGATTATGATTATATCAATACTTAATCACATATCACTCATATATCATTATAGATACTTTTGGGGTGGAAGGACCTGAAAGCTGAAGGGAAAGTGAGATCAAGGTGGAATTGTTTTCAAAGATATGAGATGCCACTGCAACTTTGAATGTTGACGATTCAGGAGAGAAGGAAAGAGAGATCGGTGGAACAGGCCGCCTAGTTCCACACTCATCCCTGAAGTTAGAATATCCATCTTTTGCTTTTAGGTGTATTAACATCCCTTACACTACATCCATCTAGGAAGGGTGGGGAGTAGTAACACATGAATTATTTATTCACTTTGCCATGACTAACTCATGCAGAACATGAACTTCTCAAAGAAGTGTGGACTCTGATTGAACTACTATCAGCCTACATTTAAGTGTGTAACTGTTGTTCACGGTAAGGAAATCATGTGACTAACAATCTCATATTTTGTTCCCCTTTTTATCAGTGAAGTATCTGTGAAAAGTGAGGAAATATAACAATATTTTACAATTACTGTTTCAATTACTGATTTAATTTTACCCTCTTCCTAAGATGTTCTTATATATAATTTCATCTATTTATAGGGTATATCACATTTCCATTTTATGGCATTTTCATCCAAAGCATGTATGTTTTAAAGCACATCTCATAGGTTGAAATATTTCAGAGAATCAGAATTGGTGGCATTATCTAAAAACATTTAAAAAAACGAGTATCTATAGCTCACATCTAGAATGTCTGAGTGCATACTCTGATGCTGAGCATGAGTGGATGTCATAGAATGCAGCTTTGAAGACATAATGCCTTTAGTTGCAAAATGAGCTTTTTCAAACAATGAGAGTAAGCTGGGAATTCTCTGCTGAAAGCACCTGTCCAAGGATTCCTGTTAGTCTTAGGAGAAAGAATAACAGGAACTCTTGGAAGGCCCTAACATTTCACATTGAGCCCTACAAGGGGCCTCTCTCTTCCACACCGATGCACATTTGTCTCCTTGCTTTCTGTGCCACAACTCAACTGGCCTTCTTTCATCTACTCCTAAGTTCCATGTCATCTCCTTCCTCCACCGGATCTTTACAAATGCTTTTATGCTTTTTTTTTTTTTTTTTTTTTGAGACAGGTTTCACTCTGTTGCCCAGGCTGGAGTGCAGTGGCAACTGCAGCCTTGACCTCTTGGGGTCAAACGATACTCCCACCTCAGCCTCCCTAATAGCTGGGACTACATGTGTGCGCCACCACACCTAGCTAATTTTTGTATCTTTTTTTGTAGAGATGGGATTTCTCCATCTTCTCCAGGCTAATCTCAAACTCCTTGGCTCAAGTATCTGTCCACTTCAGCCTCCCAAAGTGCTGAGATTACAGGTGTGAGCAACTGTGCCTGGCCACAAATCCTCTTTCCTTTGCCTGGAATGTTTGTCTATCTTCTCTACCTTTACCACACTAACGCCTACTCATCTATCTGATTGCAGCTCAAGAATCACTTCCTGGAGGAGGCCTTTCTTATCATTCAAATTCATGACTTCATGGAGCTTTTCTCACTCATTCATTGTGCTTATATTTATGACCATGTTTTTGTGATTGTTTGATTAATATCTATTTCCCCCTCTAAACTGCAATCTCTGTGAGAGCAGCAACTGGGTCTATTTTGCTGACGGAGATAGTTGCATTTAGCTTCAGTCCATCTAGTTGCAGTCAAAGGCCTCAACATTTTTCTTTCCTAGAAAGGTGTGAGGCATCTATTTATCACAATGCATTACACTATTTCCTTACATGAGGCTAAACAGAACTCTGCTGTCTTCTAGGAAAGCAAATGCTTTGACAAGAAAAGATTAGTTATTTTTCCCAATAATTGTGTTTGGAGGAAATATATATGAGGTTAACTGATCTGTCTAAATCAGTTTCTTTGACTATTTTATATATATTTTTCAAAAGTGGATCTCATGATGCCAGTAGGGAAGCAAATAATGTGATAAACTCATTTACTTTGTGAGCTTCTTACTCACCCTGCTGCCATATTTCTTGTGGTTAATTTTATTTGTTTCTAAATACTTGTTGGGAGGATAGTCATTTGTCACTTGTTGGTAATGCACCATCTGTTCAGAGAAAATGAAAACCATGATAAATAAAAGATTTCCTAATCAGAAAGGAAAGGCAGGATGAGAGGATGCTGAAGGTTTACCTGAGCTTCAACATGTGGTCACATAAATAGACCCTGCAGGTGAAAGACACAGTTTTCTTTGTGGCAGCAGCTTCAGTACTAACACAGTTTGTTCACTGCTAAGTACACATTGCCATTTAGGACCTGGGTCCATGAAAGTGTTCAATGTGCCTCCTTCCCCAATGTCACTTCTAGATGAAAGGACTTAGCAAGTAGAATAGTGGAATTTGAGATTAAGAGAGGCAGCTGGGAGAATTGAAAAAACACAATAAATAACAGACTGAAACAGAACAGACTACAAAGTTGGCAAGACGGAGGCATCTTAGAACATCAAATCCCTCAAAACCAGGGAAACCATGGTCACATATTAGAGAAGTTCTGCTTCCTTGGTCTGATCAGAGGTGAGAACATGTTTCCAGGCCCTCACTGACCATTTAAAAGAGAAAACTGGGGCAGAAAGAATGGATTAGGAACATTATAGAGAAATACTGGGTGAGGGTATCTGGGATTAGCTGGTTAGGGCAATAAACGCCTGCAAACACACAGTCTTCCATCAATAATCACAAATTAATTAGCCTGATATCCGCAATGCCTTCTTAAATCAATCATTTATCAATAATTTTAGCAATCTTCATAGATAAAAACTCTTCAAGGTCCTCAGAATATAGCATTAAACCAGGCTTGTCTCAGTTTCCCAGAATTTCATGGTATAAAAGAGAAAGTTCATTTTGCTAAAAGCACTATATTTATTAAGTGTCTATGACGTGCCAAGTATCATACAAGATAGTGGGAATAAAAACATCAGCAAAATAGCCCCAGCTGCTGCTCTTACAGAGATGACTATTTAGAGAGGGAAACAGATATTAATCAAACAATCACAAAAACAATTCCATGGTCATAAATAATGACAAACACAATGAATGAGTGAGACAAGGCTCCATGAAGTCAGGGATCCAAATGTTAAGAAAGGCTTTCCCAAGGCAGTACCTCTTGAGCTGCAATCGGATAGATGAGTAGCAGCTAGTGTGATGAAGGTGGAGAAGACAGACACTCCAGGCAAAGAAAAGCATTTGTAAAGATCCTGTGGAGGAAGGTAGATGGCATGCCACTTTGGAGTAAATGAAAGAAGGCTGGTGGAACTGTGGTAGAGAAAGCAAGAGGGAGACAAATGTACATCAAGGTGGAAGAGGGAGGCCCCTTGTACGGCTCTGTATGAAATGTCAGGGCCTTTGTCTTTCTCCTGAGAATATCAGGAATGCTTGGAAAGATTTTGGGCAGAGGATAGTCATCACACCACTATTGTTTAGAAAAAATCATTTTGCTACCACATAAAGCACAATTTGGAGAACAGCCAGAGGGGTACAAGGAGGTTGATAAGAAGACTATTCCAGGGATCTGGGTGGCATCTGAGAGTGGCCTGCAGCAGGCAGGCTGCAATGGTTTTGGAGTGACCTAGAGAGTTGCTGGTCCTTGAATCAGTGACTAGGTACAGTGAAGTGAGCATGAAGAGAGGCACTAAAGAGGTGAGGGAGGGCACAGGGAACCCCGCGGAAGGCGGTAGGAACTAGACTGCAGAGAGGCAACCTGAAATAAATTCCTCTTGAATGAGAAGTGATTGTTGGACAACACCAAAGAAAGTGTGTGGAATTCCAGGGTGTGGGGAAAGCTTGAGGGAAGCCACAGAGGCTGAGCTACATGGGGAGGGTGTGGGGAGGCAGATCCAAGGCAGAAAGAGCAGTTAAAGATTTGTGCTGGAGGTTTAAGAGCAATGTGTATCAAGTTGTTGAGTTTATGTGGGTTTCCTTAGGAGGACTGAGAAGAGAGGACCTGGACAGAAACCTGGGAGCACTGCCATTTATGTGGGAAACAGAGGGCGGACACCAGCAAACGACCTTGAAAAGGAGCAGCCAGAGCTTAGGAAGTAAACACAGGAAAAAGCAGGACAGAGGGGGAAGGTGAGTCAACAGAGTCCAACAGGTGAAAGAAGAGGTCAAGGAAAAAGACTAAAAGCTGACCATGGGATTTACCAGTTTACCCATAATATGATCCCACTTTGTAGCCAAAATGATCTCACTGTGCCCCTAAAACTCAAGTTTTAAGCCATTTTCTCCTTACTCCTCTTCCACCTCCTCCTCAATCTTTTCTTTTTATTCTTATTCACTTCCACATTCTGCTTCCTTCCTCCTTCCTCTTCCTCCTCTTCCTCTTCTTTCTCATCTTTCCTTTTGTTAACAAACCCTATTTTCATAAGGGCTCTGAATACAGTTAATCCCAGAAAATCGTAACAAACCCATCACCTTCCCAGCGATTGACCTAGAGATGGACATGTGCTTCTGCACTGCCGTGAGTTGTCATGGTAAGCTGACATCAAGAGCCGATGTGCTAAGAATGATGGAGTGGAAGAAGAGGAGAAGGCTAGCCCTTGATGACAAAGCTGGCCCTGAACAAAGAATGAAGGTGGTGGTCAGTCTGGGACAAAATACCTCCAGGATTTTTTCAAAATACCTCCAGGATTTTTTCAAAATACACCCTTAATGCCCTTTCAGTTTGAGCTAGTTTGGTAGCGTTTATTGTTTTTGATGTTGATATTCCTTTCACCTGCAAGCATTTCTAACAGATACAATACCTAACTATTCACTGTTCTTTATACAAACTCAATTTGGTCTTCACTTTTCTCTTATTCACCCTGATTCCACCACCAAGATTACCAAATCATCATATATTCCAAAATCAACCCAACTTTTAAGGCCCTCTTAAAATGTCACTTCCTTCATGAGGTTTTCTTTCATCCACCCAGTCCTAAGGAATTACTCCTCACTTCTCATCTCTCAGCCATCCATACCATTATCTGTCAATCCTTTTGGTCACTTAAAATATACATATTTATGCACATGTCCTATGTCCCTTGGTAATTTTTTCAAAAGCAAGATCCACATGCTAATTATTATTATTTCCCTGCACCTAATAGAATGCTTTGCCTATAATAGGTGCTTTGCCATAAACGGTCTTCATGGAGTGAGTGACTTAATGAAATGTCTAAAAAGTCTCAATATAAATGAGGCTAGTAATAGAGAACTATGGATAATATAATATTTAGGAGAGTTACGATAAGAAAGAAAATTCCTAGTAGAAGAACCGAAGTCAGAGGAAAGAGTTAATAGCAATTTCAGATATAGCTTTATGGCAAATGACACATTCCTGGAATTGTGGGCCCGTGTCTCATGGCAATTTAGTGATCACAATATACACTTGGCACTTGGATGCTCATGGTGGTTAGAGATAAGAATGAAACCACTGCCGCATTTCATTAATAGCCCATAGATTAGAAATACAAAACCCAAGGCTGTTTTTATTAAGTCGGAGACATGCACCATTGACAGTAAAGGAAAGGAGCAGACAGGGGAAGCTCAGCAATAAGCAAAGGTAGTGGATAAAGGAGGAAAAGAACTAGGGCTGCATATCTTGCCGGATGGAACTCTTCCTGGATAGAAGGGTGTGGCGGGTGGTCAAAGTTAATATAAGACAGCAAAACAGGATCTGGGGTGCAAAGTATAGGGTGAGGTGAGGGATAAGAAGAAGAAATGTCTCTGTAATACCTTTCCCAGCTTCTGACAAAGCTTTGCTTGGGACCCCCTCCCCACCCCACATGATTATCTCCTACTCTCTATGATCAATGCCTTAATCATCACATGTAGAGTTCATGCTGATTTTGCACACATTGGAGTTCAATCCTTTAAATGTCCTTCACTTGTTGTAGGTATTTTTGCTTCCGTAAAAAGGCTGTAGGCTACACCTTGCAGAGAAAGTGACCTTCTCACTAAAGATATACAGAGCCATGCATACTGGGGAAACCATAGATGACTACGTAGAGAAGTCACTGGATTCCCAAAAGACACTGTTTTAGAAACCTGTTGAATTGTGAGGAGCATGAGTTGTGCATCAGGGCACTGACGATGGTAATGTCCTATTTCCTGATCTGGATGTTTGTTATATGGGTACCCTGACTTCGTGAAAATTCATTCCACCACACACTTGAAATTGGTGTATGTTTCTGTATTTATGTTACACTTCAATAAATTGTAACTTAAAAATATGTATTAAAAATGTCATGCTAAATTATCACCATTCTGAAAGAAAATCCATAATAAAACTCACATGAACACAAAAGCCTGGCTGAGAGGTGAAGACAGTGAGGGACTAATCATCTTTACAGAAGATTGATTCTGTCGTCTTTGAAGAACACTTTGGAGCTGGCCATGCATGTCAAACATATTATTTTATCAAGCTCTCCCAACAAACCAGGTAGGTAAACCAAGTAAGCATGACTAACTGGTCCCCGGACAATGAGGGGCTTGGCTTGTGGCTCCGAGGGTTGTCACAGAAGCCACATCCTAACTTGAGGGTGGATGGGGCTTTTGTGATGTGCAGCAAAGGAAAACTAATGTTTGTGACTTGGCTTGAGTGAGCTGTAAAGTGACAAGAAGGTCTAAAAGAGTGATGTCCAAGGTGGAGGGGGAGGGGCAAGAATGGGTCTAAAGCAAATTGTTGCAAATGGAGAACCTGCCATTAACTAAGCAAAAAAATGTCCCTCTGTTGTGAAGGGTTGGACTGGAATGATTCGGGGTCATCACCTGAAGGGATTGCCTTCCTCTTCCTTGTGCTTCCTCTGCATTTGCAGGGAGGGTTCACCACTCTCTAATCAGATTCTTCCCAGGTTTTCACAGAACTACTTTCTCCACAGCCCGGCACACAAATTTCAATAGCTATCTAGGGAATGGGACATATAAAGAATTATTTCCTGCAAGGAATAACATATCACCTTCCCTTAGGAAGCCCAATCACTACCTTTGACGGATATCTGTCTCAGATGAGCCTAAAAGACAATATACTAAGATGTTTTTCAGCACATTTTTATACTGTGAAACTAAAACACAGAACTTTCAAGCACTGGTGCATGAGCCAGCAGAATCTCTCCAAAGGTCACTGGATTCAATCTCAGCCTGCATCTCTTTTTCCGTGTTCTTTCTGCCATCCCTTACTCTGTTGGTGGCCTTTGCAGTCGGGAGCCGAGTACAAGCATCATTTCTTTTACAGATTCCATAAGGAAAAGCTTTTAATCTGCCTAATAATTTCTTCCTATTGTGGGAGAGGGAAACAAGTTCGTAACAGAAAGGAAAAGCGAGTCATATAAATCATGGCTTCTTTATCTATTCTGGGATACCATTTTTTTTACAAAGAGAGAGAGAAAGAAATGATGGCAGCTTTGTGGTTTGCAATTAACAAAGTATAATTATAAGGCTTCTGGAAAGGTATAGCATTTGGCAAAAAGGCTGAGTCATGTATTCTCCAAAACAATGTAACAAATTTGGGAGTGTGTATTAATTTGAGGTACAGGATGAACAATTGTAGTATAAGGCACTGACTGGGAAGAATAGAATTCAACAACTATTGACGGGAAGACAAATAAAATGATTCTCTTATTCAAATAATAAACATTTAATGAGTGCCTGCTGTGTGAAGAACTAGATAGTTGCTGAGGTACTGATTACGTTGTTCTAAGATAAGTCCTAGTAAATAACTCATAATCCACAAACAGCATTTTACGCTTTGTCCACATTCCAGACTGGAATCGGAAATCTTCATCCATCTGGTTGTACTCATAACTTCCAAGATTGTTTCAATTTTGTATAGTGAAACTGACAGACATATAATAAAAATATTTTTTCTAACCACTCAAACACTTTGGAAAACAAAGGGAAATTATTCATACAGTATAAAATTATCTTTATTCAGAAAATCACATAGCAGCATGTTCACAATCAAAAACATTTTACATTAGCAATAAACACCAGTCATTTATGCAAGAGCTTCCCAGTGTTGGTAGATATTTTTATGGCTTCATTTTGTTCTAGTCAAAGAAATGGAAAAGATGCTTTTAACCCATTATCAATTCTACATCAGGTGTCGAAAAATGCATAACATTAGAAAGAGAGAGGGGAAGAGGCATCTCCAATGTTCTCTGTAAAGGAGCAAATTCTGACATGGTCACCTCAGACACCCTCTTTTAATTCCAAAGTCTAACCTTACAAAACCAGTAAAAGGCTGGGTGTGGTGGCTCATGCCTGTAATCCCAGCACTTTGGGAGGCTGAGGTGAGCAGATCACGAGGTCAGGAGTTCGAGACAAGCCTGGCCAATATGGTGAAACCCTGTCTCTACTAAAAATACAAAAATCAGCGGGGCGTAGTGGTGTGTGCCTGTAGTCCCAGCTACTCGGGAGGCTGAGGCAAAAGAATAGCTTGAACCCGAGAGGCAGAGGTTGCAAAGAGCTGAGATCACACCACTGCCCTCCAGCCTGGGTGACAAAATGAGACTCTGTCTCAAAAAAAAAAAAAAAAAAAAAGAAAGAAAAAAGAAAAAGCAGAAAAAATAAAAATGCACATGTCCTAAGTTGCACATGCACAAATAGCAAGTACTCATGCATTCTAAGGAAATGTAATCTTTGTTGCTGTTGTTTTACGGGAGGGGTGTAGAATTATATCCTGCAATTTGCTTCTTTGAAATGGCACTTTGGAATTCGTAGTCTCTATTATAAATTAGAACATGACAGTAAGATATATGGCAGGTGAAATAATGTCCCCCCCAATATTCTCATATGGACTGAAACCTGTAAATATATTATATGACAAAAGACTTTGCAGATGTGATTAAGCTAAGGATCTTGTTATGGGGAGGTTATCCTGATTTATCCAGAAGTGTCCAATATAATCACATGAGTCCTTTAAAGCAGGGAATCTTTTTCAGCTGCAGTTAGAGGAAAATGTGAGTATGTAGTAATGATCAGAGTGATGCAACACTATTGGCTTAAAAGATGGAGGAAGAGTGCCATATGTCAAGGAATATGGGTTGCCTCTTGAGGCTAGAAAAGGAAGGGAAAAAGATTCTGCCTTTGAGTCACCATAAAAGAATCCAGCCCTGCCAGAGTCTTGATTTTAGCCCACTGAGAACTACATGGGACTTCTAAACTACAGAATTATAAGATAACTTTGGTTATTTTAAGCCACCTGTTGTGTGGTAATTTGTTGTAGCAGCAATGGGAAACTAATACATATAGGCCATCAGACAAAGATTCTTTGGTGCCAAATAAATAAATTCACAAAGCCATTTTGATTAAGATACCAATGATACTACTGGATATGGATCTATCAGTATTTGAAAAAAGATCAACAAAGTCAGATCATAGTGCTTGATTTCAACAACTATTTAGCAAGTCCCCAGTATGTAAAGGCATTCTATAGAGCAGGGTATATAAATGATTTTCAATGTTATACCTCAACAGTCATATAAAACCATGCTTCTATATTTATTATAAGACTATTATTGAGAACCTTATATGTTATTTCACTCAATATCCCCTACATTATGTTACTAATGAGAAAGTTTTCTCAAACTTTAGTACCAGGAGAAATTTTGCTTTTCATCATAAACTGTTGTATATATTCCTCTAAGGTTGTTTGAAGTATATAACATTTTCCCATAATTTTTTTCTGAGTAGGGGCCAGAACAGTCTTGTTAGTTGCTTTTCAATACCTAGGGCTAAACACAAGGAATTCACCCCAAAATTATTTGTCAAGTGAATGAATTAATAACCAAATCTTAACTGATAAATGTTTCACAGCGAAGTTTTGTGCATAGCCACAGTAATTGCCCTTATTGCTGTATTGACCTTATTGTTCGCATAATTACATTTCTTGGTTCTTCCTTTAGCATTTGAATTTCTTTTTTACTACCTTTATTGCCTTTATGTAGTCTGATTTCAAAGGACTTAGCTTGTGGGGAGAAAATGCTTATTAACTACAATAAATGCAGAATGAAAACAGAGATTCAAGTAAGTGTTATAGGAACAAAAAGGAAGACCTGGCTAAAGTAACTGGCATTTTATTCAGAGAAGAAGAGCATTCAAAACTGAAAGAATGTCATTAACCTGGATAGCTTGTTTGAGGGACATTGAGAACTCTGGTGTTACTAGAGCAGAAAGAGAAGTAGTGAGGGAACAGTCTGGAAAGACAGTAATTATAACACTGTAAGGGAGATTGACAGCTAAAAGAATTATAGCATCGTGCTATAGGCAACACAGAGCTACTGAAGGGTTTTAAGGAGAATAACCTGAGTATTGCTGTGTTTCCTGAAAATGAAAACAGCAAAACTCTGATAATGAAATAATGGATGGTTTGGTTTTCCATTTATGGAAAACAGAGAAATCAATTTGATTGTTATTGCAACAATCCAGGAACAAATAAGGAGCAAAATATAGACAGCTAAGGGTGGACTCCATGGAATCTAGAGAAACAGAATCTACATGACATGACCAGTGATTAGATGTGAGGATTGGGATAGAAGGAAGAGGAAATGATTATGGGATGATGATATGATTAAAGGAATAGGAATACAATAGGTGGAAGAGTCATTGGAGAGAACGTAGTATAGCAGAATATCTCACATGCATTAAGGGACAGCAATTTGCCAGGTTTTGTTTCAGATATTTTATATTCATAGTTATTCTGCAAAGTAGGTTTTATAGCAGTGGTCCCCAACCACTATGGACTGGTTTTGTGGCAGACAATTTTTCCACAGACTGGTGGTGGGGGGACAGTTTCAGGATGAAACTGTTCTACCTCAGATTCAATAAGCATTAGATTCTCATAAGGAGCATGCAACCCAGATCCCTTGCATGTGCAGTTCACAATACAGTTCACACTCCTATGAGAATCTGTTGTGGGAAGTCAGGGACCCCGAATGGAGGGACCGGCTGGCGCTGTGGCAGAGGAATACAAATTGTGAAGATTTCATGGATATTTATCACTTCCCTAATAATACTCTTATAATTTCTTGCATCTGTCTTACTTTAATCTCTTAATCCTGTTATCTTCGTAAACTGAGGATGTACATCACCTCAGGACCCTGTGATGATTATGTTAACTGTACAAATTGATTGTAAAACATGTGTTCGAACAGTATGAAATCAGTGCACCTTGAAAATGAACAGAATAACAGCGATTTTAGGGAACAAGGGAAGACAACCATAAGGTCTGACTGCCTGTGGGGTTGGGCTAAAAGAGCCATATTTTTCTTCTTGCAGAGAGCCTATAAATGGACATGCAAGTAGAAGAGATATCGCTAAATTCTTTTCCTACCAGGGAATATAATATTAAGACCCTAGGAAAAGAATTACATTCCTGGGGGGAGGTCTATAAATGGCTGCTCTGGGAGTGTCTGTCCTATGCGGTTGAGATAAGGACTGAGATATGCCCTGGTCTCCTGCAGTACCCTCAGGCTTACTAGGATTGGGAAACCCCAGCCCTGGTAAATTTGAGGTCAGACCAGTTCTCTGCTCTCGAACCCTGTTTTCTGTTAAGATGTTTATCAAGACAATACGTGCACCGCTGAACATAGACCCTTATCAGGAGTTTCTGATTTTGCCTTGGTCCTGTTTCCTCAGAAGCATGTGATCTTTGCTCTGCCTTTTGCCCCTTGAAGCATGTGACCTACTCCCTGTTCATACACCCCCTCCCCTTTTGAAATCCCTAATAAAAACTTGCTGGTTTTGTGGCTCAGGTGGGCATCACGGACCTACCGATATGTGATGTCACCCCTGGTGGCCCAACTATAAAATTCCTCTCTTTGTGGTCTTTCTCTTTATTTCTCAGACTGGCCAACACTTAGGGAAAATAGAAAGAACCTATGTTGAAATATTGGGAGTGGGTTCCCCCGATAAGAATCCAGTGCCACTTCTGATGTGACAGGAGGCTGAGCTCCAGGTGGTAATGCTAGCCCACCACTCACCTCCTGCTGTGCAGCCAGGTTCCCAACACGTCATGACCAAACCAGTACCAGTCTGTGGCCCAGGGGTTGGGGACCTGTTTGGCAGTTTTCATTTTACAGCTGCACAAGAAGTTCAAGCATGTTTTCCAAGGTCCTGTAGCAACTAAGAGCCAGAGATCTAACCCTGGTCCATCTGAAGACAAAGGCCATGCTCTTGTGTTACTTCCTCACAGTCCAATTGCACTTTGAACACATTGAATTTGGAAGTCCAGAGGAACATCTGTGCCCATCAAGCTGCTACATATGTAAATGTGGAGCCTAGGAAAATAACTGGTATATACAATACAAATTTCAAATCATCTGAGGGTAGATAATGGCTGGAGAAGTGTCTGAGATCATACAGGGAGAACACATAGGGACAGAGAATACCAAGAATTCTACATTTAAAGTGCAGGTTAAGAAAAAGAAGGTTGGAAGTAGATACTGAGAAGAAGAAGGAGAAGGAGAAGGAGAGGAAGAAGGAGAAGAAGAAGAAGAGATAAAAAGAGCAGTGTCATAGAAATTAAGTAGGGGAAGGAATGAATGGTTAACTCTGGAAAATTACATGAGTGTGAGGGCTGGGAAAGGGGCCACTGGATTTTGCAATAGGATATTCATTAGGGACTCTGAAAGAGCAGCATCATGTCAATTAGCAGGTACTGTTAGAAGCAGAAACAAGATAGTGGAGTTGAGTGGTAAGGAGTAGTGAAGATGTGAAGTCTATTCTTCATGACATTTAGCAATGACTGGAAGACTAGAGATAGAACAGAAGATGAAAGGGCAAGGAGAATAAAATATATACATATATATGTCAATAGGAGGGCTTGATTGAGTACAAGAAGGCAGTAGAGAGGGAGGAATAAATTTATGAGAAAGAGACTTTTCTTCATTGTCTTGGCAGATTATATAGCAACAGTGCAAGGGATGAGTCATAAGTGCTAAGCTACCCCTTTGATGACCATCTGCTGTGACAGCATGAGTTGCCACATGGTGGGCAGCTCTCTGGCACACCTAGAAAATTGGAAACACTTTAAATCTTTTTTTGCTTAAACATAATCTCCATCTAGGTTCTGTTGGTATTTAAAATGCATTCACTGAGAAAAATGTGGTATCCCAGGCATGACTCATCACTTAGCATAGGTATATTGTTAGTAAATACCCAGGATGGTCACTGAAGCTTATGATTTTATTTTGCATGCATATAGTAGCACTGATTTGAATACTTATACACAGGAAATGTAAGCCCAGTGGCTTATGTTTGCTACAAAAATGGATTTCAGCTTTTAAGTTGAGTAATCACTAAGCAAACATTTAGGGAACCATAGGAAGAATAATTGTGAAGATTGCAGGCTGTTTGGTCAAGCCTATGTCATACAGAATACACAACAGTGGTAATGCATATTTCTCGTAATGACTAGACACAGAGGATGGAGAGATAGAATATACTTTGACTCCATAGGAGGAACAACAAGAGCAACAACAGCTTTGGAATCAGCTGCAAACAGAAATGAGATGACCAGAAAGACATGAGAAAATAGAAAGCCTTGTAACTTAGGAGGAATTGAGAAAGCAAATGAAACATAGCAGAATACCAGCCCTGAAGAAAAAGCCCAAAAGGAATGAAATCAATGTTACATCCTAGATTATTCTGTTCCTAGAAAAGTGATTATTTTAAAAAAGAGAGGAGACAGACCTTAGAGGATTTAATAAGGTCATGAGGGTGGCAGTGAGTATGGGGCCCCCAATAGCTACTCATGGATAGTGAGGGTGTGATTTCTTCCTTTATCTCCCATGTTTTCATATATTCAATATAATTTCATATTGTATTCACCAAATAATATTAGGAGATTTAGACATAATATGGTTACATTATAAATGATCTTTGCTTTTCCAAAATTCACAGCTCTATCCAGTGGAAATAAATAGCATACATGGAATAACTAGAAAAAAAGGAACACGTATAAGAATATGTTTATGTGAATATAATTAGCATAACAAAGAATAATGGATATTTTCTCAATTTTTTTCTTTTGAGAAACTGAAATGTTGGCAAGAACATTTGGCCTAGCAATCCCCGTTATGATGGCGTGCATCATCCCTGCAGCTCTCTAGGTGAACATTGGGCCAGGATCATCACATAGACATAGAGAGTGGCAAGAGAATATAGTTTGACTCCATAGGAGGAACAAAATAAGAGCAAGAAAAGCTTTGGAATCATTCCCCTCTTGGTGCCTTTGAGGCTTCTGCCTTCTCTGGTTCTCCATGACAACCTCCCTCTTGGTCCCGGCAGTATCCTTGTCCCTTCCTGCCCAAACCCATTGCCCTCCACAATGGTGTCAAATACAGCCTATGTTTCAAGGTCCCATTAATGTGTTGTCTCCTTGATGAAATTCTTCCCCACTGCTGAGTGGCTCTTTTCAGTCGGCCCACACATTATGTACTACCACAGAGGTCACATCTAATTGTCCTCCCTCCCTCCCTCCCTCACTCTTTCTTTCTTTCTTTCCTTCTTTCTTTCTTTCTTTCTTTCTTTCTTTCTTTCTTTCTTTCTTTCTTTCTTTCTTTCTTTCTTTTCTTCTTTCTTTCTTTCTTTCTTTCCTTTCTTCCTTCTTATTTCTTTCTTTAAAGAATAAAGTTCTATATTTTTCTTAGTACTTAAACCCATTGAGTGTTTTTCCTTGGTAATGGAAGACATGGTGTCATTATCTAAAACTTCCAACTGCCAAAAGAAATCTTGAAGAAAGCTGACAAGATTCAAGGAACACTGGTTATAGACAGAATATTTGGGTTCAAATAAATCCAGGCTCTGCCACTAGCTCATTCTGGCACTGAAACAGCACATTTAACTTCTCTGGGTCTCAGGTTGCTGGAATGCAAAATAGACGGATTGAGGATGATAGAAGTCTCTGGCATTCTGCGAATAGGACCCCCTGCAATCTTGCCCAGTGACAAGCGGTACTCATGCTCAGACCCATTTCAGTGAAGAGGTTCACTGTAGTTGATGTCAACCTTAAAATGCTAGGTCTGATCTTCCTCTTAAAATAAACAATCAGTTATTTCATTATAAGTTGCTTCAACCATGACCAGACATAATAAAAAGAAAGAATAATTGGTGAACTAAAAAATTGTTGTTGTGACAAGGACACAAAAAGAAAAAAAAAGAAAGAGAGAAGAAGGAAAGAAGGAAAGAAAGAAAGAAAGAAACAAACAAACCTGATCACAGCTTTCTTTTGCAGTACTTTTTTAATCTCTGGTTTCAAGGTTTTACTAGTGGGATGGCCAAATCCTTAAAATATATGCTGCCTAAACTGTTAATAAATCAAAGGGGATATATAAGTCCTAATCTTGTCACTAACTAACCTTAATTAAAGCACCTATTTACAATGACTTTCAACCCTTAGGAGATATGATGCTGTTTCCTTTGCCTCTTTATATCCCTTCCATGGTGCCACATGAAACATAATTTTCCTCTAAATTGACACAAATAAAATTTAACTTTGTTCGGAGACCTTCGGTGAAATACTTCTCTAATAAATTTGAGATACCGTGAGTATTGCAAAGTTGGTTTTGGGAATCATTCAGTGGAATTCCCTCCTAGATAGGCATCAAAAAGAACAGAAAATACAGTTACTATCTCCAGACCTTCAGTGAAACACCTCTCTAATAAATTTCAGATACCATGAGTACTGCAAAGTTGGTTTTGGGAACCATTCAATGGCATTCCATCCTAGAAAGGCAGCAAAAAGAACAGAAAGTACAGTTACTATCTCCAGAGTGTGACACTTGCAGCTAGCTTTTACCAAGGCCTTAGCATGGGCAGGAAGTACCTTTTCACATTCACAGCAGTTTACGCCTAGTCCTCTTCCGCTATTACCTCCATCTGAGTTATGTGTAGACCAATCACATGGCACAATCTGACAACTACTATCGAACTCTGTATCAACAAGGAAACTCCTCACAGCATCAAAGAATCTGAATTGATAAAAATGAGAGAATATGGACTAGAAAGGATTATAGCTGGAATCAACTTACACAGAAGGTGACCTTTGAGTCAGTCTTGATACTCTTATTAGATATAAATAAATGGTTTTAAGGGGGAAGGATATCTCGGAACAAAAAGGAATATTGTATGGCAAAGATCTTATCACAGTAATTATTATGCTTGTGATTTGGTTGCTTCATGTCAGTCCTCCCCATTACATTGTGAGATTGATGGGGTCTGAGCTGCTGTCTTGCTTATCTGATGGACTTGCTTCCCAAGTCCTACTATATAGCAATACAGGCTGAATGGAAAAAAAAAAAAAGACATACATCCTCACTTGGTTGATTGGATTCTTGGTCCCAAATCTGTATTCAGCATGTATTCAGTACCTCTGCCATGCAACTTCTCAGGTCTTCCCTAAAAAGGCAGAATGTTCCTTACCATTCATTGACTTGGAACTTGGCAATGCAATTTGCTTTAGCCAATGAGATTATAGTAGTTATGATCCAAGCAGAGGCCGAAAACATGCGTGCATTTGGTGGTAGAGTGTGAGAACTGAGGAGGCAGTTATACAGGGTAATACAACTAAGGTGAAGCAATATGGTGCTGAATGTGTCAGAGAGGGTGGAGCTGAAAGGTAGGGAATGAGATGAAGAGAAAGTGGCTAAGAGGTAGTCTTAATAATCAAATTTAAAACCTTAAATTTCAATAGGGGGTCTGAGGAGAAGAGCAATTGCATTGAATAAAATAAACCAGAAACTAAGTATTATAAACAATAAAGCATTCTTCAGACCAATTCTTCCCTGCTCAACAAGTGTCACAGTCCACTATCTTCATGCCACTTTGTTTGACAAAACAACCAGGGATCTCATTTTACGATACGTTATATACCAATCTGGGCTAAATATTATTTTCAGTTCATCCAACCCAAAGGTTTGACGATTACTGTCTTCCTCACCTGTGATGTGATGGTGATCTACAAACATAATCAATGTACATTTGTAAACACATGAGCACATATGACATCTTTGTAAAAAAAGAAAGAAAGAAACTAAGCAGCAAGAGAGGGTTTGAATCCATGAAGGTTAGCCACCTTTCCCTTAACCACTCAATCACTTCAGAGGTAGGTGCCATCAGGCTTACTAATGTTAATCCTAAGATTTTTGTAGCTTATAAACCCAACCTGGCAATGCTGGAAACTCAGGCTGCAGAAATTTATAAACTTAATTCCCTGTGGCTTAGAACCCAGAGAGTGACTTCAAGGGCCTCAGAGTCAAGGTACCAACTGCACAGTGCAGGACTCCTGAGCTTCAGTGTCAGGTTCAAATTTGGCACTCAGCATACTTTGGATCAGGGATGTTTTGGATCACTCCTAGACACTTAGGGTCTTTTCTTAACTGTAATTGGCCTCCTCTGACATAGAATAAAATTCTCTGGTGTGTCTCCATTGAAAATACACCTGGAACCAAGTAAAAACTTGTAGGTAGGAAGGGAATAAGCAGGCCATTGTCCTCTTACTTAGAAACAGTTTATTCTAAATTAAACTGTTTTCAATGCTATAAACGCCTCTAAGACTTCTGCTATGGGCTTGATAAAAAAATTAGGTTATACTTAGAAATCACCGTCCACATACATCATGTTCCACAGGACATTGCTTCAAGTATCATTGTTTCTACTGATAAGACAGTATATATCCTATCTTCTACTATTATTTTCAAGTCTACAACTGAGACAGACATCCTATGTTTATTTCATTTTCTATAATTTCCATTCTCTTTCCCTTAAATTCTGTATTTTTATAACTAAAAACCATTAAATTGTGCATTTTGATTTTTTTCTAATAGCAATTAAAATATATATCAAATACTTTTTAAATTTGTCAAGCTAAGAGCAAAACTTTAGCTGTAAAACAGAAGAAACAACGTCTTTTCCAGATTATCAACTCTTTCAATAGTAGCTGTATCATTAGGAAAATGTCTTTTTTAAAAAAAAAGAACTTGAACTTCAGTGCCTTCTTAATTGTGAACACTCATTAAGAGTTCATAAATGACATTATTCTCTAAAGCTCACACTCATTAAGCAAAGCATAGCCGCTGCAGTTATTAAGACACTAGGGAATCACTGCACCAGTAAGGAGGCAGGAAAATTGGAGGCCACATACTGAAATTAAAATTTCCTGCTAAGAAACTAATCACACAAACAATACAGAAGAAATGAAACCTCTGCTACCAGAAAGAGGAGCTAAAGTTAGTCTAATCTACGCTAATCATGTTATACAACATGTTTTAGCTCCGTTTTTTTGAAAGCGGGTCTTCATAGCCTTTCAGAACCTTTCCCATATTCCCTGACACCATTGAAATCTACTCTTTATATTATTTCAATCATGAACTCTGTTGAATAAATGCATGCATGAATAAATAAATAAATGGATGATGAGCCTAGGCTTTGAACAAATGACACTAGGATGACTTCATATTGAACTTCTTGAAGCAGTTTTATGTGTTAACCAGAATCAATAAGGAAGATGGAGATCCATGGAATTGCTTTTCCTATAGTACTGTTCCTTTCATTGGTACTCTCTCAGTCTCTGATAATCCAGGAAGAACACACTGGATGAGCCTGGATACTCAGCACTTTTAACATCATTTAAATAAGACTAAAGGTGGAGACCAGAAACTCATGGGAGTTATAAGAGCATGCAATTTTTCCCCATAAGCCACAGTAAGAATCTTGGCTCCATCAGTTTTTCATGCTGATTGGAAGGCAATATAAAAGGGACCTCATTAATAATGTAGTTTAAGATAGCTTATTTCTTCTTGTGTGCATTTATAATTTTCTGCCTTTCCTTTTATGCTTAGATATTATAAACAGTAAGCACATTATTAAAGACTGTTAAATTAATAGGCCATGATGCACATCATTAAAAGATGTTAAATTAATAGGGCATGATGATCTTAATAAAAGTATCTAACCACAAATTACAACTACACACAAAATGTGCCCCAAAACTCAGTGCACATTTACTGTAGTCAAAATTCCTTGCTTAGACCAATTCAGTGGGGACAAATTGTGGTGTGACTGTGCTGTGGCATAAGCACTGGCCTGGAGTCAGCATAGCTGGGGCTCCATCACTGAAGAGCTTTCCAGTGGGAAAGAAAGAGCTTGGAAGTCAATTCATGAATTAACTTGTTAGCTATCTGACTTTGGGAAAGTTACCTAACCCCTGTGAATATCAGTTCTCCTATCCAAAAGTTAGGACTCAGTTCAGGAAGTTGTTGAAATATTAAATTAGGTAATGTGGATAAATGGCTTAGCACAGACTGAGATAAGTCAGTAAATGATAGTTTAAAAATCTATGCTTTTCAATCAACTATCTATACTCTAGGTTTATTCTGTTTTATTTATTAAAAATCTTTATTTTTGAATCCTCTGTTCCCATAAGAACATAAATTTTATATTATATTTATATAATATATATATATACTCTCTGTCTCATTGTTCCCCAAGAGCAGACAGCAGGTCTACTTTTGTATTCTTCATAACACTTTAACCAAAAAAAATTTCTTGATAAAAAGCCAATTTTGCACTGAAGAGATGTGTGCAAAATGGATTGTGTAATTCTCAAACATGATGGCATTTTAAACACTTTATTCATATTCTGCACTCATTTATCAATTTATTTCTAGCTGTTGTCTATAGATTGTCTTTCCTTTTGCTGGCATATTGACCATTTTTTCTGACTATTTATCAATACTCTTATTCTAGTACTTTCAATTCCTCATTTAAATCTATTTTTAATTTTTAATTCAAAAACTATTTTATCAGAATTCATATAAGCTACATGTAATTGGTCATGACATAGTTATAGCAAAACTGCAGTATGGCAAGCAAAGAGTGTGAACTACAGCTGCTGCAGCTAGATATGAAGATGGATAGTAAGAGACAGGAAATAACCACGCAATAAAGGGCCTCTGATAATGGAGGGAGTGATTTCCAAGTAACCTTTAAAACAGACATTGTTCTTTCCCTCCCAAATTGCTACCACAAAAAAATTCAAAAGATCAGCAAATCCAGGAGTCATTTTTTTGAAAAAGCTAATAAGATTGATAGGGTGCTAGCTAGACTAATAAAAAGAAAAGAAAGAAGATCCAAATAAATACAATTAGAAATCACAAAGGGGACATTACCACTGACCCTATAAAAATACAAACAACCATCAGAGACTACTATGAACACTTCTAGGCTTACAAACTAGAAAACCAAGAAGAAGTGGATAAATTCCTGGACACATAACACCCTCCTAAGACTGAACCAGAACGAAATTGATTCCCTGAACCAAGAATGAGCTCCAAAATTGAATCAGTAACAAACACCAATCAAAAAAAGCCCAGGCCCAGAGAAACTCACAGCCAAGTTCTACCAGATGTACAAGGAAGAGCTGGTAGCATTCCTACTGAAACTATTCCAAAATATTGAGGAGAGTGACTCCTCCTCAACTCATTCTGTGAGGCCAGCATCATCCTGAAACCAAAACCTGGCAGAGACACAACAAATAAAGAAAACTTCAGGGCAATATTCTTGATGAACATTGATGCAAAAATCCTCAAAATATTTGCAGACCAAATCCAGCAGCACACCAAAAAGATAATCCACCATGATCAAGTAGGCTTTGTCCCTGGGATGCAAGGTTGGTTCAACATATGCAAATCAGTAAATGTGATTCATCACGTAAACAGAACTAAAGACAAAAACCACGTGATTATTTCAATAGATACAGAAAAGGCTTTCCATAAAATTCAACATCATTTCATGTTAAAAATTCTCAATAAACGAGTTATTGAAGGAACATACCACAAAATAATAGCCATCTATGACAAACCCACAGCAAGCACCATAATGAATTGGAAAAAGCTAGAAACATTTCCCTTGAAAACCAGCACAAGACAAAGATGTCCTTTCTAATCACTCCTATTCAACATAGTATTGGAAGTCGTGGCCAGAGCAATCAGGCAAGAGAAAGAAATAAAGGGCATAGGAAAATAGGAAAATAGGAAAAGAGGAAGTCAAATTATCCTGTTGGCAGACAATATGATTCTATTCAGAAAACCCTAGAGTCTCGACCCAAAAGCTCCTTCATCTAAAAAACAACTTCAGCAAAGTGTCAGGATACAAAATCAATGTTCAAAAATCACTAGCATTCCTATACACCAACAGACAAGCCAAGAGCCAAATCAGAAATCAATCCAATTCACAACTGCCACAAACAGAATAAAATACCTAGGAGTACAGATAACAACAGAGGCGAAAGATCTCAACATTGAGAATTACAAAACACTGATCAAAGAACTCAGAGATGGAGATGACACAAACAAATGAAAAAACATTCCATGCTCATGGATAGGAAGAATCAATATCACTAAAATGGCCATACTGCTCAAAGCCATTTACAGATTCAATGCTATTCTATCAAATTACTGATGACATTCTTCACAGAACTAGAAAAAATTTTTAAAAATTCATATGGAACCAAAAGAAAGTCTGAATAACCAAGGCAATTCTAACCAAAAAGAACAAAGCTGGAGGCGTCACATTAATTGACTTCAAATTATATTACAGGGCTATAGTAACCAAAACAACATGGTACTGGTATAAAAACAGACACATAGACAAGTGGAGCAGAATAGAGAGCCCAAATATAAGGCCAAACACCTAGAACCATCTGATTTTTGACAAAGGTGACAAAAACAAGCAATGAGGAAAGGAGTCCCTATTCAATAAATGGTTCTGGGATAACTGGCTAGCCATGTGCAGAAGATTGAAATTGAACCCCTTCCTCAAGGTAGATAAAAGACTTAAATGTAAAACCAAAAACTATAAAAACCCTGGAAGATAATCTAGGCAATACCATTCTGACATAGGAACTAGCAAAGACTTCATGACAGACACTAGAAGCAATCCCAACAAAAGCAAGCATTAACAAATGGGATCTAATTCAACTTCAGAGTTTAAGTTTAATTAAGTTAAAAATACTTAAGAAACCATCACAGACAACTTGCAGAATGGGAGAAGATTTTTACAAACTACGCATCTGACAAAGGTCTAAGATTCAGCATCTGTAAGGAACTCAAACAAATTGCAGAGAAAAGGGAACACTTACATACTGTTGGTGGGAGTGTAAATTGGTTCAACCATTGTGGAAAGAAATGTGATAATTCTTCAAAGAGCTGAAAACAGAACTACCACTGGACCGAGCAATCTCATTACTGAACTTAAAATGAAAGTTTAAAAAAGACAAACTGCTATCAATTAAACTGCTGATAGTGTTTTTCTGTTATTCACATGAAGCTGCAAAAAAAGCGTAATTTCAAAATTGGTAGAAAATTGTATTGCTGACATTTCCACAATTTGCGAAGTAACAAGTAAGAACATTTGAATTAACTACTATAATAGAATAATAGTTGAAAGATATGTGTTCAGACCATTATTTTAGCAATTGCAGACAGAGTTGGGTACCACCTTGCATTTAGTATGTCAGTGCTGACATAAAGAAGAAAACAATTTAATAAGGTAGGACATAGGCAACAGATATAGTATCCAGTAAGATAAGAAGAAAATTAGGACCAAAGAAGACTCACTGCGCCCCAGAAATGTTGGTTCAGTAGAATTGAGGTGGGGCTTGGGCATCTATATTTACAAAGTTTCACAGATAATTCAGGTGTACTACCAAGACCAAGTGTTCCCAAATTCCAACATTATACCTAGTAAATAAATACTGCACTCTACACTTGTGGAGAAAAGAAACTGTGCCACATTTTCCATTGAACACAATTGTGGATCACTAAGCTCTACTAAAATCCCTGACCCGGCTCTTTCTTCATTCTTTCCTTCTTAACTAAATTTCTTGAAAACGTTTTCTACAATTTGCTATGTCCCCACTTCACCTGTCATTTTTGTCTCAAGGGATTGCATTCCAGCTTCTATACTCACAACTCTAAGGAAACTGTTCTCAGTAAGGTTATTGCTGATTCCTCAATTGATAAATGTGATGGATAATTTTATCCCATTTTTCTTGACTTATCCTCTCAGGAACAACAGACATTACTGACCACACCCTCTTTAAAACAGTCACATTTTTTCATCTCTTCTTTTGGTGTCTTTATAGGCTTCTCTTTTTATTCTCACAGCTTGATACTCCCCGGGGTTCCATTCTCAGTCCTCCTTTCCCCATTCTCAATACTCTCCCTTACTCATGAAGGATAGATAGGCTGACAATACTGAGTAATTCTCTTTAACCTAGACTTTTATTTCCTACAGCTACTTAATTAAGACTTAATGTCCAAGCTGGAATTATTTCCATCATCTTCACCCTCCCACAGCAGGACACCTTCTTTTCCGCATCTATTTACATAATTTGTAACGCTTTTAAAATTTTATTCAGGCTACAGTGAATTGCTAATCTCTGGCTTTGTCATTAACCCCTCAGAGGTCACTATTTGTGTTTGCCTCTATTAAGAAATAATGAAAGGAGAAAAGTCTAGAAGGAAAGGATAGCAAAGTCTTTCAAAAGACGATTCACATGTGGGGGCTAGTTTGAGAGGGCAAGGGAAGCTCTGACACTCAGTTACTTCTAATACATCTAACTTATGAATAGGTAGGAATCAACAAGTAATCTAGGCAAAATAACAATGGAGACAACATGGAGATAAAGGCCAGAACACTATCTGACCACTGGCCTATAGGATCTATTTGTAGTGTATCTGTAATTTGATGTGTCTAATAATGATGTAGAGAAAACCACACATTGCCAGTGGAGGTGATTAGAGGTCCACTTCTTAGGAAGAAGCACATTGAGATTTATAATACATATTTCTACACAACTTGGGAAGTTTGATGTGATAGTTTTTCGGGGCATTTACTATTTCTCCTTCCATATGACACAATAGGTAGGAAATATGTGAATGCTCATAAACAGTAAACATTTACCACTACTGAAGATGCTTGTCAATCAGTATTGGTTCTTACTAAGATGATCAGAAAATGAGCAAGGGCCTGGTGTGGAGAATCCATGTTTCAAGGGAACATTAGGTACTACTTATCGAGTGTTTGTTTGGTGCTGGCACTATACATGAATTTGGAGAACTATTATTATTTCATATTTACATTAAAGTTAATGTAATGGAGCTTCAGCAAGGTTAAATAACCTGTCCAACTTCAGGCAACCAGTAATGATTCTACGTCTGTTTTATTTCAAAGCCCTTGTTCTTTCCTGTATGAAGGGACATGCTGCCTTTTCCATGATGCCAGCACTGGGATGGCATCGTGATGGGCTGGGCCATCATTTGGTACCCATGAATCAATCTTACACTTTATGAGACACACATAAACATTCATGAATTTCTGTTTTCTTGTAAGTAAACATATATTCCTGCATTTCTGAATGAGGACTTACTATTTCCCATAGCTTTCCTCTCTACCAGACTTTCTGAGGAAGATTTCTATTAACCAGAATCCTTGAGTTCCATAATGTGATTGCTTCATCTCTTATTAGTGTCTATATTTTCTAACATTCCTTCTTCACAAAGAAGGTAGCCATGTAAATTGCTACTGTATGAACCAAAAAGCAGAACCAGGACATATATATTAAGAGATTTATTGCATGTGATTTGTTTATACGATTGCAGGGCCAGCTAAACCGTCTGAACTTCGTAAGGCAGGCCATCAAGAAGGGCAGATTAGGACCCATGGGCATGGGCACAAATGGAATTTCTTCTTTCAGGGAAGTCTCAGCCAAACTTGTACAGCCTTCCAACTGATTGAATCAGGCTTGGCCACATTAAAGTCAACTGGTTATGAACTTTAATCGCATCTACAGAAAACCTCTACAGAAACTGCTAGATTAGTATTTGAATATGGATGAAATGTACAGTGCCAAGTTGACACACCAGAAAGACTATCATAGTTATTATTACTACTTTTAATGTAAATAAATTACCTTTACTGTAGTACTTTCCATATTTTAATTTATTTAACATCTGATAGTTAAAACCCTAAGAAAATTGAATAAGGGCTTATTTATAAAAGAAAAAGCTGAAGCTCAGATACCTTAAATTTATCTAGAATCACACATAAGAAAACAGTGAAGTTGAACTGGAAGCCAGACCTTTGGTGTCATGACCTAGTCTTGTCCGCACACCTTGGTGAAGGTCACTGCTCCACGTATCCACCAAATGCACAGGATAATATTCATAAAGGGATGATATTAGAACTTAAGTTTGCATGTCAAGAAAGTTTAGTTTCAGACAACTCTTATGAGTTATATTAAACGCAGTATATTAAGTAGGTTATTGATTTCCTCATTGATACTTGTTAGGAATGAAGAACACAATTAAAATAAAATGCAAACACACTCTTTTAAATATGCTGTTTTGTCATCATTTAAAAATGTTACTCCTTAAAACCTATCTATAGTGGAATTTTATTTTTAAAAAATCTTGGTTACCCAGATATTAAAAACAAGGCATAGAGAAGTTTAAGACTGCAAAGACCTTCAGAGACCCTTAGAGTTTCCGTTCATTCTGAAACATGTTCCTATATAAGATATAACAGATAATTGAGGTTATCACATGTCTATAATGTAAGGCTATAGACAATTTTTAAAAATTGAGAATATATATTTTTATTTAATGGCTATGATTGCATTTTAAGACTTAGACAGCTGGGCGTGGTGGCTCACGCCTCTAATCCCAGCACTTTGGGAGGCCGAGGCAGGCAGATCACGAGGTCAGGAGATCGAGACCATCCTGGCTAACATGGTGAAACCCCATCTCTACTAAAAATACAGAAAAAAAAAAATTAGCCAGGTGTGGTGGCGGGCACCTGTAGTCCCAGCTACTTGGGAGGCTGAGGCAGGAGAATGGCATGAACCCAGGAGGCAGAGCTTGCAGTGAGCCAAGATCTATATATACTTAGACTAATGTGTGATTAATTTTAAAATTTCAAATTAAACAAATAGATGATTGTCCTATGATAAATGGAATAATAATAGCTAGCATTTATTGAACACTTAGCACGCCTGCCATTTTGCTAGAATATATAAAATATGAATAGGTGGAAGCTATAATTACCAGGGAGGTTAAGGATACACAGGTGCTAAGTGGCAGAGCAACAGTTGAACCAATAGTTTGTAGTCCTGGAAGCTAACTACCCCTCTGATTAATACAGCCCTACACATAGTTATTCCTCAGCATCTCAAGCTTTGCAAAAATTTTGTTTTGCTCACAATAAAATATGGTTTATTTTTCTATTAGTAGCAGCCTATTCAGATGTCGTTATCTCCTACTGGTAATATTCTACTAATTCTAGGCTAGTAAGAGACCTATACACTGATAACTTTTACCACAAGTCTTTTATGGACTGAAAAGGGCAACAGGACTCACATTAACTAACAATATACCTTCATCATTTCCTCATGTATTCATTCATTCTAAATAAATATTTATTGAGAGGATGTGCTACCCATTCAGCTAGGCAATAGGGATATGAAGATGAAAAAGAAAGGATTTTAGCTGTCAAAGAGCTTGCTGCCTATTAGGGATGGGGCAATGAACAGTTACATAAAATGATGAGGCAAGTGTAATAATAAAGAGGCACAGTGGTGCTATGAAGTCATGGAGATCCTTGATGGATAGGCCAGAATTAGCAGAGGAAAGAAGGAATGCCTTCAAAACACATAGAACACTATGTATGGTGACACTGAGGTAAAGCAGAGCCTGGGATGTTTCCAGAAAACTGAGATGTTCTCTGTGGGTGAACCAGCAAAATCAGGGAAGGAGGTGGTGTCTTTGGAATAGGAAGACGTTGAGTTAAGACTTGATTGGGTTATAGCCAAATTTATTGCAGCACTGAATTCTGTTCAGCAAGAGTGATCTCCAACTTTATAAAACTTCAGTTTAAAGATGCAATGTCTAATTCATTAAATTAAAAATTAGATTTTAAGGTAAAACATTACCAACAATGAAATGGACCAATAAATCTGCCCGGTGGCCCAGTTACCTTTCTAGAAATCTAATAAGCTACAAAACTCACTCAAAGTTCTCACACTTATTGATAACATCCAGACTCCTCAGCAGATTTACTCTTTGTCATTTTCCTGGTATACTACCCCAAACTCTACCTGTACTTGTAATTTGTAGCTGGCAATGAAACTAGTCTAAATGCAGCTGTTAGAAAGAATGACAATGGACACATATTAGGATAAAGTGATATGTTTGCAAGATGTGTGGTGATAATGGGATTGAATTACACTACTATTAGTAGCTTTCAACTCATTCCCTTCTACCTAGCCATAAATTGTTGAATTTTCAACAATTTTGTGATTATATTTTACAGTGCAGATATTCAAAACTTGAAAAAAATACAATTTTAAAAGAAAGTAACATTAAGGCAGTAAACCAGCTATTGAGACAACGTGGAAATTCACCCATGTCTCTTCATGATAAGATCACTGCTGGAATTATAACATGCAATGCTGTCTTAACTTTTAAAAATAAAAAGAAGAGTGAATTTTCATTTTAGAAATCAGCCCAAGAATGACATTGTCCATATTGCCCTTATCTCTTTCTCTCCATGGGTAATATTTATTTAAGGTTCCAACTACTGCCATCCGTGAAAAGTGCAGTCCTTTATCCAGTGAGTGAACCTCATAATTCTGAGCTTCTGCTGATTACAAAGAAAGCAAAAATCCTCTCAGTTTCTTAGCACAACCCATGCCATTTTGGAAACAGAATTTAGTGTGTCAGAAAATCTGCTTTACAATCTCAAGCTCATCAGTGACCATTGCCAGTGAGTGCCTGGGTAAACGGGGAGCCAGCAGTCCTCAATGCCCTGAGAAAAATTAGCACCTTTGTGATATTTTAAATGTCCAGGCCTTTATTTTGATTATAGTGAACTCTCTTCTCTAGCATGGTCCACGAATCTGGCATTTCAGTGCATGGCCCCATTGAAAGAAAGAGAAGGTAATGGTGTCAAAGCTGTCAGTCCTTATGAGATTCAGGGAGGGTCTGCATGAGATGAGTGTTTTTGTGGGCGTGCTTGCTTCCACTTCATTGGGCCATCAGATATCTAAACAGCAGCAAGAACACTTCCCAAACTGCTTCAACCATATTTTAAATGCCACCCCCTCAGACTTCCTTCATTCTTCCACTTTGCAGTCTTTCCTCAGAAAAAGGATGCAGAATGAAGTTGTTGCCAGTTGCCATTTACTGAGCCTTAAGACAATTGCAAATGGTAGTAAGAATGGCAGGAGAACTGCCCAGCGATGATTAATAATGTCTTCCTCACTTTTCCAATCCAGGGTGTGTGTCTGAAGTTTTCTCTGTGTGTTAGTAAAACTGTAATAAAGGGTATTACTTTTTCACATTGCCTTAGGTCAAGGATACCAAGTCAAACGTCAGATACAAGTGCAAGAGATGCCCCACTCAGCTTGTGGTTAGCTACACCAGACATAAAACTTACATCCAAGCAATATTTTGAATTACCAAAGGAAAATATTTCAAATATCTAATACATTAACTTTTAGACCACCTAACATTCTGATGAAAAAAGTTACACAAAGACTTTTTTTTTTGAAAAAGAAAGAAATCCTGTGAGTCTGAGCTAAGCATGCAATAAATTAAAATAAATTAACTTATAAGATCATTCTTCTTTGAGCTAAACAGACACCAACATACTAAGGGTCCCTTCCTTCTCAACTCTGATACCGGCCTGCCTTATTGAACTCTCTTCACTTAGAACGTCCACTCTATCTGTCTCAACCGATTCTCCACTCATCAGACTTTCTCAATCTCCTTTGCCGACTCATTTTATTTTGCCTCTAAAATGTTGGTGTCCTTAGGACTCTGTCCTCAGCGTTCTCTCTTTTTGTTTTGGTGGTCTTGATTGATTTAATTCTCTCTCACAGTTTTAACTATACACCAGCAATTTCCCACATTTTCTTTTATCTCTAACCCTGATCTTATTCCTAAACTGACACTCTCATTTTTACTGCCTGTATTCAACTAAGAAGCCTACAACTATTTTCTAATTAATATGTACTTGTTGTCATCACTCAGCCCTGCCCCATCCCTATTTCAAAAATCAGTTTATGCACTGTCAATCTTCTGCTCACTCAAGCTAAAACACTTTCCTGCAGGGTTCATATCTGATCTGTTGTTCAACCTCTCAAGTTGACCACCAGAAAAGCTCTCAAATCCATTCCCTCTTCTCTTTTCCCAGGATCATTGTCCGGTTTAGATTTTAGTCTCTTCTCCCTGAAAGAATACTACAGCCTCTTACCTGATCTTGGCTCCCAACACTTCTCCCTTCACCCCGTCCTCAGCACTGCTGCCAGAATCATCTACATGACACAAAGTTGTGTTGTATTCAGTGCTGTTCTTTGCTCCACAGTCTTAGAGAATAAAGTCCAAACTTCTTGGCATAAAATAAAAAGCCACATAAAGCTGACCCCAGATACGTATAATTTAAGCTCTATTACTGACCTTCAAGTACAAGGGATTACACAAACATGTCGGGCACACAATAACATCTACTGAAGGAACAAATAAATGGGTGTTTTTTTAAACAGGATTTAGCATATTAGTGCTATAAAAATGTTCTTTTGCACTCATTGTGGTGAAAACAAATAAAAATAATCAAACACATCTATCTTGAAATTACATATACAGAGACCACGTAGCTTTCTAAAGCCTCTCGAGAATGGATCTTAAGAACATTTACCTCACAGTTGACCCATGGATTCTCACCGCCACAGTCACCAATCTTTCTCCCTTGGGCTTTTGTCCTCATTGTGATGCTGTGAGGGCAGAAAGCAAGCAGGAGGCACCAGAATTTAGCATACATCATGAAAAGGACTCAACCCTGGGGCAGTTATGACCATGCCTCTCTCTGGCCCCTGGGAGGGGCAGGGCTCTGTTGTTCCTGACAGTCAGGGACTATGCAGTTCCTGTTGAATCAACAGAAATAGTAATTAATGTATAATGTGGTAAATTCAATGACAGAGTTATGTACAGGAATGCATTTGTTGGCTGGATGGGAGGTGCTGCTGCCACTAAGTCCACAGCCTAGTGAATGCCAGCCTACACCTGGACTGAGACCCTCCCTGGACCATTGCTGTTGCTGCCCAAACAAAGTCTGTTCCTGGCTTGCTGTGATGGAAGACACCACTATGTGACCCTTTGTGCTGCAGCAGAGGCTACATCAGAAAGTGATGGCCCAAGACCCAGGTTCCCCGCCTTGGATCTCTGTTCACATCTGAGCAGAGAAGAAATCCCATGCAGAATGAAAAGGAAAGGAATAGATTTCTGCTTATCCAGAAAGATAACTTAGAGTACATTTATTCCATTCACCATATTAGTGCCATAATGAGTGCAATCTGTCCTGGATTGGAAAGTTTGTAAACGAAGATTTGAGATATGAACTCAGAAAATTCAGCTCTGAGCAGATGCTCAAAACCAAGATGCAATGCTCCCTCTCTATTAAAAATCACAACAAAAGGGCTATTCATAACCAAGATCTGCACAGGCCCCAAACCCCACGGAGCAGAAAGCAGAAGTAGTTCAACTAATGGTGAATGAGGAAAGCCTTCATGGGATGCAGACCTTCAAGCTGAATGATTGTGAAAAATGAGTAGATACTTACCTAGTGGATGAGTGGCATGGTGGGTGTTGGGGTAGGAAGATGCCTGGGGGCGAGACATCCTGGAAAGAGGGAAATACTGGGGTGAAACAGACATAGAAAGAGCCTAGAGTCTGCTAAGAGCATCCCGAGGGAGATGAGAGGTGACAAGAGATGAGTCCAGTGAGGAAAACAGGAGGAACCCATCAGAGAGGGCCATGAATGCCACTGTGGGAAGGGCTGGCTTTACCCTGAGTGCACAGGAAGCCAGTACAGAGCTTGAAACAGGAGGGCAGCACCTACCGACTTGTGTATCTGCTGAAGACATGTCAACATGTGTTTCTCTGTCAGCCCTTCACTTGGCGTGTCTACTAACAGGTCTGTTTGCTGATTGTGTCTGCAAGGTAGACAGTAGATCCAGGGGGCCAGTGTTGAGGCGGTGAGACCAATTAGGAGAGTACTGTTGTAATGCAGGAGCTTGACTTACAGGGATGGAGAAGAGGGGACCATTTTAAGAAGGATTAAGAAGCTGGATCCTAGGTTCCAGCTAGGGAAAGGGGGCAGCCAACAGGAGGCTGGTAGAGGAGCTTGAAGAAGCTGCAAATGTGGAATGAAAGCCTCCCGCAACATCCAGGTTGAAGAAGCTAATTTATTGACTCGGCAAGGGCGTATTGTCCCTGACAACCTCCATAGGATAAGGAGGCCTTCAGAATCAAAATCAACCTATGAGAAGATTACCCATTCAAATCACAAAAGACCAGATTTAAAACAAAGATCTATCACCCGAACATCGACTAGAAGTGGAGGTCCGTCTGCCTGGAAATTAGCACTGAGAAGAGAAAGCCAGCAACCAGGGATGACCACAAAGTCCAGTCCAGCATTGGTTACCCAGCCTGAGCATCTGCTCAGCCTGACACTCCTGGCTCACCTAGCCGAATAATACTCTATGAAATGCTGAAGAGTTCACAAGGAAACATGGGGAAAGCGACCTGTGGACAAAAGTCTGCCAGGGTGCATTCCACCACGTGTGAACAGAGCCTCCGCAGTGTGCTCCAACACTCTGCAAAGCAGGACTGTGGAGAAAGGACACATCCATCCCCTGCCTTTTGCTTGTGGTAGTGACTAACTTTCTACAGTTTTCTCAATCAACAGTGGTCCAAGTAAACTGTAATTAAAGGATTAAAAATGAAAGATGCTCCAGTTCTGCTTTCTTTGTTTTAAAAATCACTGCTGCAATCTGCTTCAAAACAACAGTGCTTCTTTTCTTGCCCAAATTTATTCAAAATCTTCAAGTTGTGTTTAGCCGAGAAGGCTCTGCAAAGGAGAAGAGATGGCTCTGGTGTCTCTGGTGGGTTTTCTTCTCCCGTACTGCACTGCTCAGTGTGGGAGTTAATTCAAATTCTCCTGACTCCAGATTATAACATCCTTTTGAAAAATTTAAAAACAAGCAAATAACAACAGCCCTCCTATCCTGACTCCCTTCTCCAAAAACAACAACAAAAAGCCATGAAAAGGCAAGGCCTAGCTCTGGAGTAAAATTCCTGCTAATATGACCCCAGTAATATCGATGAAATGGGCAAACCCTGATGTCAGTGCATGATTGAACTCTAGCACGGCCGGCCCCTGCAAATGCAGGTCTGCGGTGACCCCGAAGGGAGGGCCTGCCCACCAGGGCCACTGTGCATGCTGGGTGTGATGAATCTCTCACCAGAAAGGCTCCTGAGGCCAAAGGCTGGCACTCTTCCCTGAATCCATTTTGGAAGACTTGCTGGTCATTGCAGGCAAAGCTAAGCCAGACTATCCCTTTGAAATTCCAAGCTCATCTGTCACCAAGCTCCATCCCAGTGTGCCACTGAGCTCACTCTTCAACTCCTCAGGGTGGCAGCCCCACCACAGCTCTCCCTGAGCACAATTTGACCTTTTGCATGATTGAAATTGGTGGAAGTAAGATATTAGCCAGCACCAGTCTGGGATTGCCAGTCCCTTGCTCTCCCCTTTATTCTTTCCTTCAATGCAGCCCAGGAGCAAGATGGCCTTCCCTCTCCCTTCGGACTCACCGCTTTTGCAGACTCATGCTCCACTTAAAGCTTACTCAGTATTATCCTTTAAACGTGTTTTATATTGTTTTGCCTGCCTTTTTGTGTGAAATAAAAATTAACCTTAGAATTAAAAAATAAAGAAAGCAAAGACATGTGTGAGAGGGAATAAAAGAGGAGGCTAGAAAACTACAACCAACAGTGAAAGGCAGACTATGTGTAGGAATGGAAAGTATCTTCCTAGAAGTGACGATAGGGAGATGGGAGAATCTCAACAAGGCCTCAGGGCCCATGATATGTTTGAGTGCAGAGAAACAGCAGAGAGGTATTCACAGGGGAGAGAAGCTCAGCTGCATTATGGGCTGCATTGGGTTTTGTGGGCTGGTGAGCTACTGTGGCCACCTAACCACCATTCACAGCATAGATTCATTCGGTAAACACACTCTGAAGTTCAAATAAATTAGATTTTCAATTGAATGGAGTCTAACCTGTTCACAGTTAGGAATTTTCTATCCAATATAGGACTTTATCACACCTGACATTTAATTGTATCTCAAAGCATACGATGATTTCTTTGATTAGTGAACCCCTTGTCTTGTGTTCTGCCAAGTCATAAAGAGAAGGGGAAATTATTTTTAAGTCTTGGTTATTGGTATCGATTTCTAGATGACCTTTTGTAAAGGTTTCCTATCAATTTCATCCTTTTTTAGTTTAATTGGTTATCACATCAACAGACTTTTACCAAATGGTACTATGGGCCTGCCTCTGTGCTAGCTGGTGGGGATTTAAAGATGAGCAAGACCCAGGCCCAGCCCTCAAGCAGCTCATAGGTCTAGTCAGGATAACACAAATAAATAGATAGTTAATGTATGACATGGTAAGTCCAATGATAGAGTTATGCACAGGAACATCTATGTCCATATGAGAGGGATACATAATCCAGCTCGAGGCTTCTCGGAGGAAGTGCCACCTGAGAAGTGCCCTCCAGGATGAATGCAAGATGGCTAGACAAATGGAGGATGAAGAGGGTAGAGTGTGCAGGTCAGAGGTGGTGAGGGATACACCAGGAATTACAAGTTATTACTGTTGCTGGAGCATTAAGTATGAGATGAGGAATGATGCAAAGGATACTTTGAACACTTACTAACCTCCTCCAGGTTAGAGGAAATTAAAACTCAAGAATCTGACTATCTAGATCGGGGAGGATTTAGAATTACATGTGACAAAGGCAATCAATAAACATGAAATGACAATGATATGATGATTATAAATATGAGAAGCATGAGATGTTGAGTTTTTAAATAACTACTTGGCTGTCTTATCTTATAGTCACTGGCAGTTCAGGAAGGTGAGGCTGTTTATACTTTTTTGGGATTCCAGTTACTTCCCGGTCAGGGTGCCCTCTCCTACCTCTTTTCAGATCCCTGAAGAATGACTCCATTCTGATCACTTCTCAATTTTGTCTCTCCACTTTCTGTTCCCTAAGACACTGAGAAAATGCATGCCCCACCCCCAGGTCCCACGTGGGACCTACTGCTCATCATTATTCAATTGACTTCATGAGTCCTTGGATTTGGTTTCTAGCTTTAAAGAAAGACCGAAAGTAATACAGGAAATGATTTTCTGGGTACAACTCAGGACTGCCATTTAAATAGAAATCTAGGGCCTTTTTTTCAATTAGCCCTGAAGCTTCCGTCTCCTAGGGCCATTTTGAAAATGTCTTGGTCGGGCTTTTTCTCTCCTGTTAGGACTCTTGGAAATCATTTTTCTTCTCTATTCCTTTTTTTTTTTAATCCAAACATTGCTTCCTTCCTAACTAGCCAAGTTAGTTACTTCATTACTTTCCCCCTGACCTTATCCTGAAAATACTGTAACATGGCAAGCTATGGAGTGATTTCCCCCCCAGCTTTATTAAAGTATGATTGACAGACAAAAATTGTATATATTTAGGATATAAAATATGATGTTCTGATATATGTATGCATTCTTAAATGATTACCACATTGCACTTATTAACATAGCCTCACACAGCTATCATTTTTTTGTGTGTGGTGAGAACGTGTGAGATCTACTCAGATGATCTCAGGTATATGTGGCAGCTAAAAGAAGTCAAATTCATAGTAATGGAAAGTAGCACAATGCTTATTAGGGTCTGGGAGATGGGGAAAGGGGGAAATATTGGTCAAAGAATACAAACCTTCAGTTATAAGATGAAGAAGTACTGAAGTCCTAATGTAAAGCATAGTGGCTATGCAGTGACTGAATTCCAATTTAAATTTTTGAGAAAAGAGATGCTATATAAAAACAAAGTGTTCCTTTAAAAACATCTTTGATTCAAAATAAAATCAAGCTAAATTCCAAAATGTTCTGGGGAAACGCTGGGATTTTTCTCATTTTTTCCTATTCTTTTACCTTTCTCACTTGTTTCCTTATTGTCTACAATTTCTCTGGGAAAGGCGGGGAGCAGAAATATCCTGACCAACCTTGCAACTATTGGAGCTTGTAAAATAACATATCTAAGGTTTATTTACTTCTGGACATTTACTCTGGGACCCTGAGGGCTGGGACATTCCTCATCTCTTCTCCTAACAGCCGTGATCCTCAGGATCACAGAGGCCATAGATACCTTTTTTCTCCTCTCTGACCTTTGAAAGGTTCCTGTTGGGCACATCCAGTGTTTCTAGAACCTTCTTAGTCCCTATATGACACCCCTCTGCCCTCAGAAACCAAAACTGATCTTTTATTTTCAAGACTGAGGACAACCTGGGATGAATCCAGATCTGGCAAGAAGCTGCTAACAGTTCTAGCAAGAGCTGGGCAGTCTTAGCCATGACAATACGAACCCAGTGGAGGGAACAGGGCCTTTGGAACTCAGATCTGGGTTCAAATTCAGGCTTCACCATGTAGAAGCCATGTGATTTGGGGCAACTTGATTTGCTCACGTCAGTTCCTTCACCTGCCAAATTTGGATAATAGCTCCATTCTTGCTGGGTTGCTTAGGGGGCCAAATGAGATAATGTAGGTAGAGTACCTGTCAGAGAACCTAGGATATAAGAGGTGCTTAATAAACTACAGTTCTAATAATAGTGTTAATAATAACACAATTGATCTATAAAGATTTAAGGCATTTCCCACTGAAACACTCATGTCCAGGAATGAATCCTCAAAGTCCTCAGGTTTGGTGAACAAGGAGCCTGAGTGACATATCGAGTGCAACACTGCATTTTATGGCCTCATGAGGCTAGCACCTGCAGGCGACACTAGACACACAGTGAGAAGCAGAAACAGTGGATTGGAAGATAAAGGAGTGGAGGCCCTGCCTACTCCCCAGGTGAATGCCATAAAGCTTTACGCTGAGAGCTCTACAGGGCAGGGTGCTGTGTCTTACGAGAACCTCCTTGCGAGAACCTCCTTGGTGTCCAGCAAAACGTCATGTCCAGCAAAACGTCATACCCAGCAGACTACCTTGAAAGTTCTATGAGTATTTGGTGACCAATGCAATTTTTATTACTGTCTGTAACTCAGAATTGTGTGGGAAGTTTTAGAAAAATACGGGTCAGCAACCCCCTAACCCTGACTCCATCCCTGATCATCTGGTTTATTTGGTTTAGTGTATGGCTCAGGAAATAAATATTTTTTAAAACCTTTCCAGATGATTTTAAAGGACTATCAGGTTAAGAAGCACAAAGGAAAAAGTATTACTTTATTTATATTGATAATAAAGATTATTAATAATGATAATGATGATACCACAAACAGTAACACTTATCTTCATGCTGCAGACTCTGGTAAGTGCATGATTGCATGACTTAGTGTTGGTAGAGTCAGGACAGGAAGCTGGATGTGAAGGACTTCAAAACTTATACCTTCAGTTCTTCTGTGAATTATATATTTTATGGGGCCATCCACAGAGTTACTGCACAATGCATGACTTTACTTTCTTCCAAGGTAACAGACAATCATTTTGGCAGTGGCCACTGGAGCCTGAGACCTTGGCTTTGTATAGTGGCATAATAGTCTAATGGTTAAAAGCATGCATAGATTCTGGACCTGTGTCACCTTGGTTTAAATACTGGAGCGACTACTAACTAGCTGGATACCCGGCTCTACTAGTTACCAGTTGATTAACTATGTCTCAGTTTCCTCATCAGTAACATGGTAATAATAATAATAATAATAACTCCTATCAGTTACATGTTTGTGCCCCTCCAAAATGCATATGTTGAAACCCTAATCTCCAATGTGATGGTTTTTGGAGATGAGGATTTGGGAAGTTATTAGGTCATGAGTGGGGAGAACTTCTGATGGGATTAGTGCCCTTTTAAGAACAGACGGAAGTGAGCTTGCCTTTTCTGGGAATAAATACCTCTATTCACATAAAAATAATTCTGTTATATATGTATTGATTTTAGCTCACAGATATTAGTTTGTTTGCCAGGTTCAAGGCTGGCTCTGGAAATTACATACTTTTTAAATATTGCTCTAATCCCCTCACTGTTTTAGGCAGTCCTGCTTTTCTTCTCTGGGTCCCAGAATGTCAATCCTCTTATCCCCAGCTTCTGGCCTGTGCCCACAGGGTTCTTGCCTTGTTGATTACATCTTGACGGAATCATGACTAGAACTTCTATTTTACTGCTGAGTTACTCCATTCCATTTTCCTTCTCTGTGGTACTTTTTGGGTCCTGAAATACACACCTCACAGCAGCCTTCTCCACAAAATGAAGCAAGCATCCTCATCTCCTAGCAATACTATTTCTATCACCCAAGGAAGCTCCATATATGCACATATAAAAGGAATGGCCATAAGCAACCATCCTGTGAGGGAATAGTTTCCCGGACTCTGAGGCAGGGAGGAGAGAACATGCCCTCGGAGAGCCATGAAGTCAATGAAAATAAAGCCTGCATTGCTCTTTCCCTCATTGCCTGAGCCCTGGCTCACACAGGGAAAGCCTACAGTACTCATTCATCCAATTCACCAGTTTCATATTTTTTTTTTACTGCCAGTGCAAAATAGATGTATTGTTGTCACTGTCTTTGGCAAAGGGCTCCAAAAAACATGCGTTTGTGTGTGTGTGCATGCGTACATTTGCGGGTGTGTGAATTATGTAAATCTGAGCCCATCCTTGCCCTCATTCCTGCAAGGAGCCTGCACTCCCACCTGGCTCAGCTCCATGTGTTTCCACACATGATTGATACGCTAACATTTCACCAGCTGTTTCCTCCCCATCTCTCTGCAGGAACATTTCCTGCCCTGACTTTTTCCTCTGCCCAGGAGATCTGTAAGAGTTTCCTCTGATTGCTCCTGTATCTTCCTATGTTTCCCTCAATCAAAGCTGACTATACATTTGTAGTCAAACCGCATCTCTTTCCACCCTGAAGTCACAGCATTCTTCCTTGCCTTTCATTTCCCCTGTCTTGGTGTCACAAGCCACTTTATTTCTTTCTGCTGACAATTCAAAGGGGCCACAGGAATTTTACATTAAAGCAAGAGAGAGGGACAAGCCAACAGAAGTTAAAAATAATAGTAAGTTACTGAAAAAAGCTGTATATGAGGTGGGGCACAATGACTTTTAAATTACTATAGAGGCCGGGTATGGTAGCTCACGCCTGTAATCCCAGCACTTTGGGAGGCAGAGGCGGGAGGATCACGAGGTCAGGACATCGAGACCACCCTGGCCAACATGGTGAAACCCTGTCTCTATTAAAAATACAAAAATTAGGTGGCTATGGTGGCACGTGCCTGTAGTCCCAGCTACTCAGGAGGCTGAGGCAGGAGAATCGCTTGAACCTAGGAGGTGGAGGTTACAGTGAGCCCAGATTGTGCCACCACACTCCAGCCTGGTGAAAGAGCGAGACTCCATTCTCAAAACAAAACAAAACAAACAAATGAAAAAAAAAAAACTACAAAAAATCACCATAGAAACAAAAAGATACTAACTGTCTAACATGTGCATGGGTCTACAATTCTTTAACAGCAAACAAAACATGGCAATAGTCAACGCTTCCACAATAACAGTTTCAAAAATGTGAGGGCTCAACTCTTCTAAATTCTATCTGAATAAGATGAACAATGTGCTATCTTGTCACTTCCCTCTGTGCTTTTATATATCTATTTTTTAGTCACTACATTCCCTTGAAATATATGCCATGGTCATAAAACTTAAGCCTTCTTACTTTGTCTTAGAATTGAGCAGCAGAATGCTCCAAATTCATCCTAGTACAACCCTCATCTGAAATCCCTAGCTATTAACTATATGAACTAGAATGATGATAGTAATTACTGACATCTGGGGGACTTGATATGTGCCATGTATTTTTTCAAATTTCCTTATTTTGTTTCACTTTATTCTCATTATGAATCTCATGAAAATTGTGTTATTTCACAGAAGTGGAGGCTGCATGAGTTTGAGTAACTTGCCCAAGTTCAAGAAGAGAGCTGTAATCTGACCCCATTCTGCCACAGTACTTGTTCTTAACCACTACTCTCCACTGTGCTTCATATTAGTTAGATAACATGTTTGTTCATATTCCTTAGCAAGAATTTTTATTTTATATCAACATGAGTTTCCAAGGGCCCCTAGGCTGCATCACACCTGGGAGCCCATCACAAACATGTGCCTTTGGAGCTATTAAACTTTAGTATTCTCCAGAATCACTTGTAGGATCTTGTTACAGTACAGATATGTGTAGTCTACCAGCAGAGGTTCAGTCAGTTGAGGGTGGATTCTGGGATCCTAATTGGTACAAGCTTTCTTTAGGGATGATGAAACATTCTAAAATTAGGTTATGTGATGGCTGCAAAATTCCGTAAATATACTAAAAATCACTGAATCATACTCTTTAATTGGGTGAACTATATGGCATGTAAACTATATTTTAATGAAGCTGTTGAAAAAAAGTCTGGAACAGAAATGACCATGGAGGCACAGCCTTCTAGCCAAGTCTCACAGAAGGGCCCATGAAAAGCAGGGCTGGGATGGAAGTGTTGTGGCTTTCTCATTCATTCATAATATTAAAGTCATTTATAGCAAAGATAGAGATAGTAATAATTAATATCGTGAAGACTTAACATGTGTCAGGTATGTTTCCAAATAATTTTCTTATTTTGTTTTACTTTATTCTCATCATGAACATCATGAAAACTGTGTTATTTCACAGAGGAGAGCTGAGGTTCTATGAGTGGAACACATTGTCTTTATTCTTTTTTTATCCCTTCTGTTCTTTGTTTCTTTGTTTTTACTTTCCAGTTTGTAGTTTTGGGAGGGAGGAGGGGATATAAATGAGTAGGCTTTAGTGTCTCTCTACTGGCTTTTTAGCTATGACTTTTAAAATTATTTTATAGTCATTGCTCTGAGAATTACAATATGTATGCTTAACTTATCATGATCTACCTTAAATTAATATTTCATATATCTCTCACATACTGTAAGAAATTTTAATTGACTTTTTAAAAATTTAGAAGAGAAAATAACCTTTTATATTTACCCTTTCATTTGCCATTATTGGGGTTCTTTATTCCTTATTAGATCTGGATTTCCATCTGGCACTTCATCTCTTTAGCTTACAAAACTCTTTTTAGCATTTTTGATGATTTGGATCTGTTGGCAACAATTTCTCTCATCTTTTGTTTATCTGAAAATGTTTTTATTTAACCTTAATTTTTGAAACATATTTTTAGAGTATACAACATTTTAGATTGATGATATTGTTTAGTTTTTGTGTTTTAGCACTTAAAAGGTTTTGTTCTATCTTCATGCTGTCATTGTTTCTTAAATTTATTATTATTCCTCTCTAAGAACTGGTCTTTTTTTCTGGCTATAAGACCATGTGGTCTTTGTACGTTTGCCAATCCAGCTCCCATTCTCTGCTTATTCAGTAAAATTCTATGAGAGGGAATTAGTAGGCTCCTTCAGATTCAAAAGTGACCTGCCAGCACACAGATTTGTCCAGCGTTTGCAGGTTTCTGTTGGACACAACAAAGACTGCCCTTCTCTAGCAGGTGGCTTCCCTGTGCTCCCTGTCTTAGGAACTGGTCTCACCTCCAACAGTTTGTCCCTCTGGTGCTTCGTTCACATAAGATTTCTTTGCGCCCACTGTGCTTCAACGTCTTTAAGGAAAAGTATATATTTTTTGTTTCTATGTCTGCTTGGTGATTTCTGGGGTTTGATCACATGAATGAAGATCTTTTACACCTTTCTGTATCCTAACTGAAAGTGGGATTCCACTACATTTCCAAGGAGCTTAAAATCTGACTGAAGACCACAACAACATTAGGTTGGAAATGCCAGGTGACAAGTAAGTCATGAGGACAACAAGTCTCTCAAGAGTTCAGAGAAGGAAGTAAGGTTGCTCGATACAAAACAGTGACACAGGTAGGAAAATTTCAGATATAAAAATAATCCATATTTAGTAGAAGTATATCCTAAATATTGCACGAGATAGACATATTAAAATTATTTCTTACCTATCTGAAATTCAAATTGAAACTGAGCATTTTGTATATTTATTTGCTAAATGTATCCCTGGGAAAGAGAGACCATTAGTAGTGTAGGGAAAGGACTCAGGAAGAAAGTAAAAACTGAGGTAGGCTATTAAGGAAAGACTGAGATGTTCAAAAATTGCCACATAATGTATATGCAGACAAGTACCAGGACAAACGATCAGAGAAATGTGTCAAGTTCAAAATCCCTAAGGGTTCTGAATGCCAATCTAAGAAGAATGGATTTCATTCTGCTGGCAAAGATGAATAAGAAAGATTCTTTATAAGCTCCCATTTTTGACCCCTTTAAAGGTAACAGTAGCAATAAGAATCAATTTTATGGTATAGGTCTTCCATAGAGAAGTCCTTTTCAGATTTTATAGGGCTTTTTGCTTCAATAAGGTCCCATTTTCCTTTTTATGTTTTTCCTCAGGTTTTTACAGTCTTCCTTTGTTCAAGTATAAGAAATGATGATGGCTCTACCTTCAGGAAAGTGAAACGAATAAGATTTTTCTATTGCTGCCAAATAAATGAAAATGATAAATGATCGTGTAAAAATTGACAAATCTCAAGCAATAGACTTTTAACCATGTTTATTTGAAGCAACTTGCTGTACTTCAGTGCACAATTACAAATCATCCTTTCAAGTTCTTCAGAAGCTAAGACCTGCAAAGAGCTAATTAACTGCTCTGACAGCAGGAAGATGTGGCAACAGAAGGCACAGTTTCTGAATGACTGCAAGGTATTTAATTTGAATAAAAGGAGAATTAAACAGCAGCAGTGTGCAAACATAGCAGTAGATAGAGAATGCCTATATTAAAGACTCTTACTTGCCTTCAAAATCGACCACTGGAAATGTATATTGCAGTGAATGTTTTAAAGCACAAGACAGCCTCGCAGAGCAGACAGCAGAGACAGAAGAGTTTGTGTTGGTGCAGCTCATGCAGCGGAAACTCAAGTCTCCCCCTTGAGCACCTTGCCTGCACTGCGGATCAGTGTCTGGAACATGAATGAGCATCCTTGGTGCTTAGTGTTGTGGTCAGACCGCTAAGCTTTTCCTAAGCATGTGTAACTGAGTCAAGTGGCTGCCGCATCTTGACCAATTTGAGAGATGCATGCATAATCTAATATGTTCCTTCTTCATTCATTTGCAACTCTTTTCAGTCACTGAATGGACTTATTCTTCCCTGGATCCCACTGACAGGTGTGGGGAGTGGCAGCATCAATGGCATTTTTCTTGGATCCCTTCTGAGACAGTGCTTGAGATAACTTCAGCTAAAGCCTGCCGGCTGCTTCTCTGTCTCCTCTCCCTGACCTACTCCTGAAAGCATGTACCCTACTAAGTGGAGGTGATACTAACCTTTATTGAGGTGCCAAGTACTTTCATATGTTATTTCATTTAATTCTCATAAGAATATCCTCCAGATAGTGTTACCCTTGTTTTGAGATAAATAAACTGAGTCTCAGAAAGATTGGTATCTTGCCCATCACTCAAACCCTGGCTTGCTGACTCCCCCCGCATGGACTGCCTGCACAGCTTCCCCACTCAGCTTCACCTTCCTTGCTTCTAGGATCTTCTGCTCTGGTTTTCCTTGTAGCCTATTCCTGATTCAGTTTTTATTTCATGTGGAGTTAAAGGCCCGATTCCTTCCTTCCCACTCAAGGGTTGAATCTTATCTGTAACCGAGTTCAGCTCACCCAGGACTGAGGCTGGCTTGTCCTTGTTGGGTTGCACTTGGGTCAGCTCCCTGAACTCCTGAGATTTTTAGATACTTTCTCCAGCTCCCTTTCACCCCAGTGAGTTCAGTGAGCTGAAGACTTTTTTTTTTTTTTTTTTTTTTTTTTTTAAACAGAGTCTTGCCTTGCTCTGACACCCAGGCTGGGCGCAGGCTGTTTGTTTGTTTGTTGGTTTGAGACAGGGTCTTGCCTTGCTCTGACACCCAGGCTGGAGCAAGCTGGAGTGCACTGGCACGGTCATAGCTCACCACAGTCTTGACCTCTTGGGCTCAAGCAATTGTTCTCTCAGCCTTCTGAGTACCTGGGACTACAGGCACGCTCCAGCACACCCAGCTATCTTTTTCTTTAATTTTTGTGGAGGTGAGGTCTTCCTATGTTGCCCAGGCTGATCTCAAACTTCGATCCTCCCTCCTTGGCCTCCCCAAGTTCTGGGATTATAGACGTGAGTCACTGCGCCCAGCCCCCAGTGAGCTGAAGTAGAAAGTGCCATTTAGTTTCATAGTTATGTGAACCCTATTACTAGCTGAAATTTGATGTTTTTTCACAGCTGGTTTTCTAACTCATATATACTTCCTCCAACAGGAGACAGCTGAGTGTTTGCATATAAGGCATTGTATCAGTAATTCTAATGTTCTTATGGTACACACAAGATTTTTCTTTTTTTAAATAACATTGACAACTTTCGTAAAACTTCGTTTTCACAGAACTTACAAAACATTTCAAGCATATTTAAGAGTATAGGAAAAATACAGCATCTATGTAATTATCATCACCAGGATCAAACAGATGTTAACATATTGCAATTTGCTCCAGATCATTTTTTTTTTTTTAGAGAAGTAAATTGTTACAGATATTGCTAAAGTGCTACTCTCATCCCTTAACCCGCCCTCCCCAGGATTATCCACTCTCTTGAAAATGGTGTGGATCCTTTTTCATGCATGTTTATGAACTTCTACACTATGAATAAATTCATCCATAAACAATGTTTGTGAGTTTTAAAGATTTAGATAATTGCAATCCTACTGCACATTTTTTTCGCAAGTTGGTTTTCCCCCACTTTTTATGGGTGTCTATCCGAGAGAAACTAGATAAGCACAGGAACTATGTACAGAATTTTTCACTGAATGTCTGTGTGTTTTAGTTTTTTTAAAAAAGGAAAACATCCTAATTGTCCCTCTGTTGTACAATGTTTACATAAACGTGATTTATTCATTAAGTTGGATGCTATCAATGCTATCTAGCAGTTAAAATGAATCAATAAGATCTACACATATTTATAGAACCTAAGTTGTTTTTTTTTAACTGCATTTAGGCCAAAGGAAGCAAAGAATATAAAATAATATTTTTTGTATGTGAGAGAGTAGGCTTTCTGCTTGCTTCTATTTAATATTGTTCCCTTGATAATATAAAATATTGAATAATTTGATATACGAAACATCTTAACGTTATCACTGGTGGGGGAAAAACAATGTTTCAGTATTTTCATTGTCTAAATCTCTGCTCTGCCTTCAGCTCATGTGATGAACACTGCAATGCAGGAGAATTCTGCAATCCATGAGTTTGTGAAAATGTTGACTTAATTTAGTGTCTAAATCCTGCATCTGCAGTTAGCAAAAAGATTCAGGATTTAGACATTAAATTAAGCCAACATGTCCACAAACTCCTTCAGCCCCTGTCATTGATTCTACTAGAAAACTTAAGATAATGGAAAAGGTATCTGTCATTCATTCCAAAGAAATTGTTCCCAATTACTATATTTGTGGATGGCTATCAGCTCAGTGGTGGGCTTTCTTGCCCTTTTGTTTTATCAAGTTAGTTCTAAAAAGACTTCCAATAACTCATTTGTATGCATACTGGAATTTCCAAATTGGCAGCCCTAAGTACCACAGCACTAGAACTGCCATCTATAGACGACAGTAAATTACTTTCAATATTACCTCCAGACTATTAAAGCTGTAGTCATATGAGAATAATGCACACTTGTATATTGCTACCATCAGTAGGTACCCAATCAATAAAACAATATTGCTCAGTATTTCAGCAGAGTAGAGGTCTGATAAGGTAATGGTAGCTGGAAATATGTTAATAAATATATTTAGTAAAACCTCTATTAGTAAAGAAGAGGCTGCGGGGAATTGGGAGAGCTGCAAAGCATACCAGGATCTGTGCAACTCAAAGCTAGAATTCTGCTGAAGACACTTTGTTGTAGTTTAACCTGGAAGAGAAGTGATGTGTGAACCACACAATAAGTATTGAGCCATACAATGGAGTTGATGAGAAATGTAGCAATTCCCTGACCTGCCAGAATAGGTTAGGTCATCCTGTTGTAGGCTTTTACTGTACACTGCAATCTTTCTTAGTAGAGCTTATCACTACTCTGGATGTGCAATTCTTTGTAAAATTAGGTGATGAAGGTTTCTTTCCTCTAAAAGCCTCTAAGGTGGATGGAAGGGACCATGCCTGCCTTGTGAGTTACATATCCTCAGTACCAAGCAAAGCTCTTTGTACACATTTAAAAATAAAGTCATAAAAATAGTAAAGGGAGATGAAAGGGGAAGGGCCCAATCTAGAGGTCTTATTGGGCGCCAGTCTTGACAAGGCAGGTCTTCTCTGTGTCTGCACTCTGCGTGCAACCTGTCCAGCAAGAGCAGAATGTTAGTAAAACCAGTGGGGCAGTAGAGTAGAGAGCTCATGTTCATATTCAGATAACTTGGTTCATATTCAACTGTATCGTTGACCTGCTTTGTGACTTTGGGCAAGCTACTTAACTTTCCTATGCTCTCACACATAAGATGAATAACTGTTTCATACATTGTTTTTTAAGGATGAGATAATCCCAGGTATTGCCTAATAGCCTAGAGTCTGTGTTCAAAACATGTTTTCTAGTATTGCCATTATTATTCAAGATTAGAATCTATTCCTAGGGAATTGGAGTTGATAAGAAATCAGAAGGCATGACACTAAACTCTAATCCATTGATACTATTTTAGAATGGGGTTCTAGGCTCGGAGGTGTGAAGTCTCAGAAGGAATCAGTAGCAAATTTCAGGAAATAATAAAGACTTACGGTCCAGGCCAACACAGGTGACAGGCCAGGGGAGGGTGGAGAAGTCCTAGGCATTCAGGGATTGAAAAGTAACAGAACGTTGGGTTAGACAAGAATAAATTTGATTATTGGGAAGAATGCAGATATCCAACCTAGTAGATGTCAACTAGGTGCTGGGATTAGGGTTGCATTACTCAGAATTAGTTGATCCAATTTTGAGAAACTTGCAAAGAGATCGGAATTAAGACGGGGGATGACAAATTCATTCTGATGATGCCAATTACTTCCAGAAATCTTATCCAGAAACATAAACATGACATTAAGCAGAACTCAAATTATAAGAACATTAGGAAAGAAAAGTGGTGGCCATACACTCATAATGCATTTATTAAAATTAAATTACAAGAAAATTGGAATAAATAAATACTAAATTTGGAATATTTTTCACTTTTGGCAAATGGCTTTCACTGAACAGTGAGAAATTGTAGAACAACAATGAAGAAACTTTAGAAAATGACTGGCAACTGTAATCTTGTCCAGGCATTGCCAATGCACAGCAAATGTGCTGCCATTTCCAAATTCTGTGGGCTTGGTGGACCTCAAGGAAACATCTCTTCATTGCTCCCTGGTGAGCTCTTACCTGACCTCAAGACACTTCTTAACACAGTGCAACTGCCTCTTCCAACAAAACTGGTTTGGCACACAAGGGAGGACATACTTATCTTCCTTGATCTAGATTAAATGATAAAACTGAGATCTACTGAGGCTGAATCACTTTCTGCCTAAAATTTCACCTTTCCTGGTTAGTGTATTTTCCCTTCTATTTTCATGATCCTAATTTCTGTTTATATTTATATTCGATTAACATTATTGTTGCATTAGATACACTTAGACAAAATATCAGGTGTTAAATAAACAAGTAAATAAAATGACATTTCTTAAGTCTCATGACTACTTCTTAGAATCAGGATTCTGGTCAAATAATAATTACTTGTGGCTGAACTTATGTAAGAAAAAAATGAAGGAAAAATGTGCTGGTTAAACTCAATTAAAAATAAAAACTCTGAGGCGGGTGGATCACTGGAGCTCAGGAATTGAAGACCAGCCTGGGCAACATGGTGAAACCCCCTCTCTAACAAAAAATGCAAAAAAATTAGCCAGGCATGGTGGTGTGCAATTGTAGTCCCCAGCTGCTTGAGAGGCTGAGGTGGGAGGATGATTGCTTGAGATCAGAAGGTCAAGGCTGCAGTGAGATGAGCTCGTGCCACTGCACTCCAGTCTGGGTGACAAAGTGAAACCCTGTCTCAAAAATAAACAAATAAATAAATAAATAAAATAAAAACTCTTTTCAATGAAATAATATTTTATTTATTTTTATTTTATTTATTGAGCATCATGGTTACTCTCTTTGATGTAAAAATAATTCACTGAGAGAAAAGGACATAAACACAACCTATTTTATATGATTTTAAAGGAGACCTGGAAGTTCCAAATTATCTTCTTCCAAAGCCTTGTAAATTCTAAACAGTAAAAAATTAGTTAATGAAAAGTGTGATGCTTTGTTATAGCTTACATATTGACTTCAGATACATTTATGACAGAGCCAATTATATTTTTGTGTCAAGTATTTTTACACTGATCAAAAAGGAGCACTAATTTATGAGATTTCTGATAATTTAAATTAGCTATAGGAGTTTACAGGTGTTGTACCTTTGTTTTCATAAGGTTGCTGATCATGATTGTGATTTCATTGCCACAAAATTCTTAGGATTTCTCCAATTTTTCTTTTCTAAAGAAGTATGTAATCTCTTTGTGGTGATGCGGTTTTTAATAAATGCAATGAAATAGTATGAGGAAAGCACTAACCAGAATCTCTGACTTGGTTAGGACTTGGGAATGAGGAGGCAAGAAGCAACATTCTAGGCAGAAGCAGCAAGAGCAAGTGCAAAGGTCCTGAGGCAGGAATTAGTCAAGTACCTCTGAGAAATAAAAATGAAGCTCCTGTGCTTGCTGTAGGGTAGAGCTGGAGAGCAGGAAAAGAAGTGAGGTGAGAGGTTGGAGGCAGGTCCTATAGAGCCCATTGTTAGGCCATGGATTCAAATTTAAGCCCAATGGAAAGATATTTGAGAAATTTAAGCAAGCAAATGTGTGATCTGATTAACCTTTTAAAATGAGAGTATCTCTCTCTTTTTTTTTAAAGGCAGTAGTAATGCCTTTTCAATTTATTTAACTCTCATCCACATGTGATATGAGTGATTGCTAATAACATAAAAGGGAGAAATAGAGATGTTAGAACTATGGATTGCAAAAGAAGAATATGCATTATACTCCATGATATGAGGCTTTTAAGACCTAAGTTTATCCTATGGCAGAATTCATCTTTGTACCATGTGCTATGGCAACAAGAAAGTCAGCAACTTGGTGTGATGACATTGCAGCAAAACATGATTTTAGTGTGCTCACCCAGAGTACACATTGAAGAAAAGTGACATTTAATTGAAGAATATACTATTAAACACAACTCTCCTTGCCCTTTCTTGTGTCAGGGTATGAGCTGGAAACCGCAGGACTGGTTAAGACTTTGTCATTGTCCTTTAACCCATGTGCATATGGCTCATTTGCACAGACATTTATTTTGGAACTTTCTCAGTTCAGTTGTTTGACATCTGAGTACTAAGTATCTACATATTACTATCTTAGAGATGAAAACACTGATCTTTAATGAAATTAAGGAAACCTAAATCACATATTTTGGAGAAAAATTGGTCATTGGAAAGAAAGGTAGATACTACTGCATTAGTAATAGGTCATATAAAATAATTTTCATATCTATATTAAACTATTACTTGAGGAAAACAATTGACTTACTTTTTCAAATTTCCTCTGTCCAAAAACCTTCAATAATAATAATAATACATTATTAACTTGAACTTTCATTAAGGTTCTCTTCCAATTTGTTTAAAGCTCCTGTTTTCACTGTGCTCTGAGATTCACCCAATCTAGAAACCCTGGAAATTACCTTGCTATCGTGTCTCTCAAAACTTTTTTTTCTTTCTTTTTTCTTTTTAGATGGACTCTCGCTCTGTTGCCCCAGGCTGGAGTGCAGTGGTGCGCGATCTTGGCTCACTAAACCTCTGCCTCCTAGGTTCAAGAGATTCTCCTGCCTTAGCCTCCCAAGTAGCTGGGATTACTGGTGTGTGCCACCACACCTGGCTAATTTTTGTATTTTTAGTAGAAATGGGGTTTCATCATGTTGGCCAGGCTGGTCTTGAACTCCTGACCTCAAGTGATCCACCTGCCTCAGCCTCTCAAAGTGCTAGGATTATAGGCGTGAGCTACCGTGCCCTAAAATGAAAGTATCTCTTATATTTGAATTAGTTTTATTTAAACAAGTAATTAGACCAAGAGCAGGAACTGCTGCTTCTCCTTCATCTTCAACACCTTCACATTGTTCAACTCACAGCTGTCCAAGAATAAATGTTTACTGAATGAAGGAGACATTGGATGGTTTACTGAATGAAGAAATTAATATAGGAAAATGACTATCAATGTACGTAGAGGTCAAAACACATATTGAAACAGTCCTGGCCACAGCTAAAGTCTGAATGGATGGGAAAATACTTTAAAATAGTAGGCATTTATGATTTTTTGTTGCAGATATAATTAGTCCCTTGTTTTTTTCCTTCTTGAAAAGTTTGTTTATTCTGCAGTTGTTGTTGTGTTAACGTTCTTGTTTTATTTAAATGTTTCATTGCCGATTAGCCTGCATTTATGTAGCCAGGATAATCAGGTTGAATTACATCATTTTGGGGAGGTTAAATTCTAGTAATTATACATTTGCATCTTACAATTATAGTATAAATCTGATGATGTTATGTTACTTGCAATGTATACAATAATGATAATTTAAGAAAGATGTAAACTTAGAATTCTGGATTTTATTGAGTTAAGCAATCTCTTTAGTCTATAAAACTGTTTGAGCTTGAATATTTGAAAAGAATAAAGCTGTAAAGTGATACCTTTCCATTTGAGAGTTGGAAATGCGATATTTAATCTGTCTTTAAAATGTTTTCCAAATAGGCAAAATGTCACTTAGGATATAGCATAAGAAAACTCCTTCTACATGCTAAGCTCAGTACATTGAAATGCCAATTCTATCTTCACCTATAAATAATACTCCCAGTTATTTTTGCAAACAAATTGTAAGTTTCATTATGAAATATCTCTAGGATGCATAATTCACAGGTATATCTTTCTTACAAAGTGCAAATAATTGAATGATACAGTTAGGCATGTGAAATGTCAATAGTATCAAGAAAGATTCTACTTTTAACACTTTTCCGAGTCAGGACTAAAAAACTGGAAAGTTCAGTTGACAATAAACAACTATTTTGCTTTTCAAAAACTGTTATACTTGAGCATCTTCCTGACCCATCACGGGAGACTTTTCTTATATTAGAAGATTTAAAATATCATTAGGATATATCTGTTACTATCTTCAAATAGAACATTCTAACTGGCACTTAAGATAGATAATCTTTAGCACTACGCTTCTATCAGGCAATAAAATGTCACTGAACAAAAAGACGGCCCACATAGTAACTGATTTTTTAAATGTTACTTTATGAATTAAATATCAGTGACTTCTTTTCTAACTTGCTTCTGTGTGAATCCAAATATATATATTTAAGTATACTTGTATGTAGGAAGATTAGACATTGATAATTATTTGATGAAATACGCTGTTATCAACAACAGGACCTCCCAAACTCAGGAGAGTTGTCAGATGGCACCAGCTTTCTGAGTTTTAATTTGAGAATACTTTCCAAACATTGCACCAACTTCTATTTATTGATTTTTAGAGAAACCTTATTTTGTAATATTTGTAGAGCTACAGGGAGGTTGCACAGACAGTATGGAGAATTCCCACATACCCCTCACCCAGTTTCCTCCATTGTTAACATCTTAACAATATCAAGGTACATTTGTCGAACTAAAGAAGGCAACAGTGGTGCATTGTGATTCACTAAATCACTTATGTGGATTTCACTAGGTTTCCCATGAAAGTCCTCTTTATGTCCTAGGAATATCCCCAGTTTTGTGTGTATCTGTGGTACAGTATTCCCCCTCATCTGCAGTTTTTCTTTCTGTAGTTTCACCTTTCACAGTTTCAGTTACCTGTGGTCAGCTACAGTCTTTATTACAGTATTTTCATAGAGACAATATTTATATAACTAATTACAGGATATTGTTAAAATTGTTCTACTTTATTTATTGTTAATCTTTTACTCTACCTAATTTATAAATTAAACTTTATCACAGATATACTATAGACATAATATAGAGAGAGTCTGGTGTTATATACAGTTTCAGGTAGCCACTGGGGATTTTAGAACATATTTCCCATGCATGAGAGAAGACTACGATATATACAACAAATACACACAAAGCAGAAGAAAAATTGCATATAAAATGACAGCATTTAGGGACAAAGATTCAGCTTTAGTGGCAAGGAGAATAAACAAACCACCAATAGTTGGTATAGCTTTCCATGCTGTATATAGATTTAGATGCCACAGAATACAGTCCAAGGGCATGAGTTTTGATAACAAATTTGCATTCAACATTTTAGAATATGCCTGCTAGCTTCCACGACAAGACTTAAAAAGCACTGTTATAATATGATAGTGTAGAACATACTAGGGATTTTGTTTGTCTGCTAAGTACCTGTGCATTCCAAGGTGAATTGAATAGATTTTCAACATTTTCTGAGGTAACATCAATATTAATTGCTAATAAGCATTCTACTGTGCCTAAGATAGATTCAAAATTTACTATAGTCTCTTAAACCGAATTATAATGGACCAAACTTATTATTCATTGCACATTTTGTTGATCCTGTTTATACAGAAACATTTATTAGCTGTGAGTGAAATTGTAAAAATGGATTAAAATGCCAACCCTCCCTCTAAACAGCTTAAAAATCTAAAAGGAGAGACAAAAAGGTAGAACAAATAAGTTCATAAAGATAGAAGATGAGAAGTGCTATAACATTTGAACCTACAAAATGTGGTAGGAACTTTGGGAACACAAATAGCTGGGAGAAAGCCGTCTTTATGGGAATGACTGGAATGTTTTGGGCATTCAGTAACAGGAGAGAAGTTCACTCATTCTATGAAGTGAAAATGGACTGCACCAAGGTTTGCAAAGCCCATATGTGAAGTGCAGATCCCTGAAAAGAGGCCGGTTGCTGCCTAGCTCCAGCCAGTTGCTCTCAGCCTGGTTCACTGTGTCAGATTTTCCTCAGACCCCAGGAACCAGAAACACAGATTTTCATCTATAAGTCTCTTCATTATTGAATATTGCCAATGATCCTTTTTCTTTTGTAAAGATGTTGTAAAGGTAAATATATATATGTCTCCTAGTCCAAGTTGCCTCATGGTTCCCAGATTGTGACCTCAGGCAACATACAGGCAAAAAATGCAGCCCAGGGAAAGGTATACAGGGGTTATTCAGAGAACGTAAAAGTATAATTTAGCAGAGGTTTAATCTTCCTGCCAAGTAGGGTGGACAGCAGGGACTTTGCCCAGAGTACTGACATTTTAAGATTTAAGCATTTAAATTAATGTAAAAAGTTCAGTGTCAGTCAACAAATAATTAGTTCAAGGATGAAGCTCCCACATTCCATGCACTGCTAATAGCAATGAACAATCGGTGCATTGTGAATTATATCATTGGTTTGACTTCAGTACTGCTCGACCTTGCAAAAAAATTGCTAGTGATCTTTATGCCTCCATTCTTCCTCTCCTGCTCTCCCTCCAATTCTGAGTTGGTGGTCTTATGCCTAGCTTCTTTGAAAAAATGGAAGCATTAGAAGAGAAAGGATTTCCACATGTTCCCACCACCAAAACTGCCATCCCATCTGCGCCTGTGCCCATGGACTCTGCCTCTCTTCTTTCATAATGAACCACCTGCCCACGCTCTTTGTCTGTGAGAAGCCATCTTTATTTTGCTCCTTTCAAAATTCTCTCTTGGTCTTTGCCTTTTGATAGTTTAATTATAATGTGTCCATTATAATTTTCTTTGAATTCATCCTACTTGGAGTTCACTGAACTTCTTGGATGTGAAGATTAATGTTTTTAAGCAAATTTAGAAAGTGTTCTGCCATTATTTCCTCAGTTATTCTTCTTGCTTCTTTGTCTCTCTATTCTCTTTTGGAAGATCACATTTATGAGTATGAGCAGCAAGGTCTGCTTGACAATTTCCCACAGGCATCTGAGGCTCTGCTCAGTTTTCTTCGTACTTTTTTATTTCTGTTACTCTCACTGAATAACCTCAATTGACCCATTTTCAAGTTGGCTGGTGATTCTTTCTTCTATTGGCTCAACTCTGATCTTTCGAATTTTTCTTTTAGGTTATTATACTTTTCAACTTCAGAATTTCTATTTTTATAATAATTTCCATCTCTTGATATTCTCTATTTGGCAAGATATCATTCTTACACTTTAGTTCTTCAGACAATATTTTCTTTAGTTATTTGAGCATATTTTAAATACCTGATTTAAAGTCATTGTCTAGTAAGTTCAACATCTAGGATTCTCTAGAAATAGTTGCTATTGATTGCTTTTTCCCCTTTGAATGGGCCACTGTTTTTTTGTGCCTTTGAATGTCATGGTATTTAAGAACTGGATATTTTGAACATGGTAAGGTGGCAACTCTGGGAATGCACTTACAGTCTTACCCAGGGTTTGCAGTTATTTCTTGCTGTAGTTGTGTTTGTTTGATGACTATTCTGGAATAATCCTGTAAAGTACACATTCTTTGCTGTATGCAGCCACTGAAGTCTCTGCTTTGTTAACTTAGTAGAGTAACTCAGTGGTCATCTATTCATTCCTAACCAATCTTCTGTCTTTGCTGAGGGACTCTATGTGTGTGTTGAGACATACTTTCAACAATCATCAAGGCATCTGCAACTCTGCATTAGACTTCACTTCCTGTTTCTGCAGAGCCTCAAGATTGACCAAAGGTGAGTGTTTAGGGCCTCTCAGGTTTTCCCTGAGCAGGCACAGCCCTGGACAGGTACTCAGCCTTATACCTGTGTATGTCCTTCCAGGTTCTCAGAAATATCTCAAAGCTTTTAAGCTCCTACGGACAATTCATTCCCAAGATTTTCCTTTAAAGCTTTCTGGTTATTCTACTGATTGCCACAATTGTTATCCATCCATCTAGGCAGACACAAAATTAAAATACTTCCCTCTAATTGTTTTAACACACAATCCTCTGAGCAAAGGCTCTTCTCACTTGGTAGCTCTGAGTAATGTCAAGTACAGAGAGTTGTGCAAGTGAGGTCTATCGAGTAAAAAAGACAGGTCAAATACTGACAGTTCTGTGGGAGTGAGGATTTGAGTAAGCTCTAGCTCCATTCTTCCCTCTCTGATGCTTGCCAGGCTGCAGTGGGAATGTGAGCTCTTCTTTATCAATACTGTTGTAGATCTGGAGAGCAGGGAATGGGACTCAAGTGAATTAAATACTACAAAGCTCATTGTTCTTACCAACATTCAGCTGTTTTTCTTGAATAAGTGCACCCTGATTTCTATAAGACTTTACTTAATTTCTAGACTTCTAAACAAGTTTATTCTGACCATTTTGCCAGTTTTCTTTTTTTTTTTTTTTTTTTTTTTTGAGATGGAATTTTACTCTTGTCACCCAGGCTGGAGTGCAATGGTGTGATCTCAGCTCACGGCAACCCAGCCTCCTGGGTTCAAGTGATTCTCCTGCCTCAGCCTCCCAAGTAGCTGGGATTACAGGCACCTGCCACCACACCTGGCTAATTTTTGTATTTTTAGTAGAGACGGGGCTTCGCCATGTTAGCCAGGCTGGTCTCGAACTCCTGACCTCAGATGATCCACCTGCCTCGGCCTCCCAAAGTGCTGGGATTGTAGGCATGAGCCACCGCACCTGGCTGCCAGTTTTCTTATTGCTTTGATGGAGGAGAGAATTTTTAGAGGCCCTTACTCCACCGTTTCACTGGCGTCCCACCGCATTCTCTTAACCGTTCTATTATAAGAGCCTCCTAACTGGTCTGTTTTGAATTGTACCACATTACAGTCTATTCTCACAATAGCATATAAAGTCATGTCATGTTACTTCCCTTGTTCAAAATCCTTCAATGACTTCTCATCTCTGTCAAAGGAAACACTAAGTTCTTAGCATGACCTAAAAGTCCCACATGATATTTTCTTCACCTCCCTCTCTGGACTCATTTCTTACTGTATTCTCTCTGTTTACTCTTTACTCCCCTTCAGTATCCTGGCCTGCTTGCTCTGAGCACACTTTATCTTTGCATATTGCTGGAATGCTTTCTTCTCCGATCTATGTATTGCATACTCCATTTTCCCATTAGATTTCTGATCTCATATCAATTTATCATAGAAACTTTTCTTGACCTTATCTAAAGTAACATTTCCCTTACCAAGTCACTCTGTACTCTGCTTTGTTTTCCATCATTGCATTTATCATCCCTTGACATTATATATTTTTTCATTGTTTGGCTTCTTCTACCAAAATGTAAACTGCATAAAAGCAAGCATGTTCACTGCTGCATCCACAGTGCTTAGAATAGAGCCTAGAAAGTAGCAGGCACTCCATAGACATGTACTGAGTATGTGATAAATGTCTGTAGGGGAGTAGTGATCATTGTTCACTTGGCCTAGTAAACAATAATCATCCTTATCTAAAGCCTCTGCTGAAATTTCAGCAGCCCTGACAAGGCTGACAGCCTTTAATTATCATGAACACTCCCTGTTGCTCAGCTGACCTAGACTTCTGGGAATGTCCTCGATCTCCGAGGCCACAGTCAATCAAAGTTGCCAAGCCAGGCTGAATTTCAACTCCAAATATTAGCTGAGGCCCTGATCTAAACTGGAAGCCTGGCCTAGATCAGATCAAGATGCCTCATGATCAAGCATTGCTGAGGACAGAGGCCTGCCAGTCTAGGGTCTAATAGCCCAAACTTGCTAGGCTTTTTTTTTTTTTCTCTGACAACACACACATAAACTCTACCTTTTTCTCCTGTCACAAGGGCATAAAATCTAATCTTTCATCCTATCAGTCATGATGTTTGAATGTTTACTGCTACAGAGAGTCTAAAAATCTCACAGGAAAGATAAAGAATTCTAAAGAATTTCGATTTTACTTGTATTGACCTGTTCCAAAATAGACTCGTCCCTACAGCCCAGAAGGGGTACCTTGGACCAATCAGCCACATATGCCCTTTCCTTCTCTCAATACCTTCTGCAGAGGTGCAATGAATTCTGATGATAAACTTTAGATATTGGGAAGTTATGTCATACATCACAGACATTCATTAAATGTTTCTTGAATTTTGGTGAAGGTTTTCCAGTCCTTATTTATTGAGTGGGTGGACAATGTTTTAAGAACATGAGAAAGACCTTTCATTTGACAAATGAATTTTGTTCTACAAAGGCAAACTTTTAGAAAAGTGTCTGCCTCAGCTGCTTTTTCTAATCAAGATGACTTGTAGGACATGCATTCTTCCAGGCCTTCACAGTGACAGATGACTCAAGGTCTGGTACTAAATTACCAACAACCTTTATTCACTGTTGTCATAGGGTTGGGTCTATCACCTCCAAACCCAAACACACATTACTCTGCAGTCTGGTTCCCATGGACAAATAGGTTTTGATGTGATTTTATTCTTAAAATGCCTTACCCCTTTCTTGTAAACATTATCTACTTAACATGATTATTTACACATGGTCCATCTTATATAACTTTTTTTTTATAGCTTTCCTTACTCCTTAGGTTTGGCAAATAAATTTTTGTAGAGATGGCTCTAGGAGTAAGCAATGAAGTCATAGGGTTGAGATTTAAGACCAGGCCTGTTTCAGAAGCAGCAGCATCAACTAAGCAGCTGGGGAACAGAGAGAGATTAATCTTGACAGAGTTAGACATGCAGATACTTAGAAAGGTGATAATATGCTTTGAGCTGTCTATTATGATGCTGTTATTTTTGTTTCATGTAAAACTATAGCATTCGAAGACCAGACAAAGCTGGATTATACACTAACCAGTCCCGTCGAGGGCCTACCTATGCATAGAATCCAAATAAAAGAGACAGAAAATCAGTAAGTAATCAATAGTGAGATAATTACAGTGTAGTGGCTTAAGTAATCTTGGCCACATGTCTGTTTTATCCACCTGAAAAAGACTTAAATAAGTTCCCCCTGAATAAAAATTAAGTACAAGCAGATGCTAATGTCTGTGGTAAGAAAAAGCAATTTATAATATATGGCAAATCCAAGTTATTTTTTATTATCCACCTATGCCTAATTTAATACACTAAAAATATAATAGGAATTATTTGTGTAAATTTAAATCAATGGTAAACTGTACTTAAATCACACTTCATTCAATATTTTTTTAACCAATCATTGTCTGCCTAGGAAAAAGAACTCACAGCTAGAAAAATAAGGAAATGGATTTTCAAATGAAATTAGGAAGCATCTTTAAAAGACAAAAAATAACATTTACAAGCAGCAAGTGGAAATCATCAAGTGCTCAATTATATCAAAGTTACACAGTCATAGTTGGAGAGGACTTCAAAGGCAGCATGCTTACCCTCCAACAGATGAAAGAATTTGCTCTATCACCCATCACTGCAATGTTTATCTCACCTCTTTGTGAACACTACTGGTGACAGAGAGCTTGATACTTTGCAAGGGCTTTGCTCATGTGTGAACACTCTAATTTATTTTTAAGTTCTCCTGAACCAAAACACTTACCAGTAGTTTAACCCAGTAACAGATCTTTATATTTCTCCCTGGAATAACATAAAATTAAAAAATCCCTCTTCCATTCATGGTCCTTTCAAATATTTGAAGATGACGTTTATATCCCCCACCTAAGGCAGTCCTTTCTCCAGAAACATCCCCGATTCAGCCACTTCCTGTGTACACAGTTTCCCTAACTTTCATTACTTTAGTTTCCATCTTTATTCATTCAGTAAATATTACTTAAGCACCTACTACATGCCAGGCACTGGAGATATGCAGATGAATGAAAAACCCAGCACTTTCATTCATGGAGATTAAAGTCTGCTAAGAAAGGCAAACACTTTAAGCATGATAATTTAAAATGAGATGAATGGTACAACGAGAAAGGTCATGAGCACTTTTCAATTACATTCTTATAAAGTAGTGCCTAGAACTATGTGCAAAACTCCAGGAATCGTTCTAACGAAGGCTGGGTGCATTAGGATTATTTATCACCTGATCTAAGCCATGATTTTTAAAATTTGGTTAAGATTGCAATAACTCCAAAATCACATCGCAGAGTGCGAAATATTCATACTAAGGCTGAGATAAGTGGAAACTTGTATAATCAGTTCACAGCAACAGCTGGGTCCTATATCTACATCTTGCTGCTCCAGGTGAAAGTACAAACTGTGTTGGGGAAAAGGCCAAGGCAAACCTATGATTCAATGACTGAATGCCGACTTCAGATACATATCAGGAAAAAGGCCCTCTCAGAGATCAAGAAAGATTTCCTTTTTTTTTTTTTTTTAAGACGGAGTCTCGCTCTGTCGCCCAAGCTGGAGTGCAGTGGCGCCATCTCGGCTCACTACAAGCTCCGCCTCACAGATTCACGCCATTCTCCTGCCTCAGCCTCCCAAGTAGCTGGGACTACAGGCGCCCGCCACCACGCCTGGCTAATTTTTGTATTTTTAGTAGAGATGGGGTTTCACCATGTTAGCCAGATGGTCTCGATCTCCTGACCTCGTGATCCGCCCACCTCGGCCTCCCAAAGTGCTGGGATTACAGGCGTGAGCCCCTGTGCCTGGCTGGTTTCCTTTTCTTAAGACTTCTAGTACTGTAGTTCCTGCTTATCCACAGTTTTGCTTTCTGTGGTTTTAGTTACTCGTGGCCAACTGTGACCCAAAAATATTAAACGAAAAATTCCAGAAATAAACAATTCATAAGTTTTAAATTGTGTGTTGTTCTGAGTAACATGATGAAATTTTGTGCCATCTAGCTTTGTGCCAACTGGAGACATGAATCATCCTTTTGTCCAGCATATTTAATCTGCACAGACCACTTATCCGTTTTCCACATAGTAGCCATGTCTGTTATCCCACAGGAAAAACATAGTATATACAGGGTTGAGTACTATCTGTGGTTTCATGTATCCACTGGGGGACTTGGAACATATCCCCCAAAGATAAGGGGGATTACTGTATATTCAAACAATGAAGAACAGACAAAATGAAATCTGCCAGTTAATTTATTTGAGGCTAACAAGCTTGCAATTTTATTTTTGTGTGTGCGCTAGTTATTCCTTTCAATGGAAGGACACTTTGATATTTTCTTGAACATTTTCAAACATAGTTCACTGTGAGATTGAAACTACGTTCATTGTAGGTTCAGGGGGTACAAGTACAAGTGTATTACATGCCTATATTGCATAATGCTGAGGTTTGGGGTCCAATTGATCCCATCACTCAGGTAGTGAGCATAGTACTCAGTTAGCATTTCAGCCCATGCCCTCTCCACTTCCTCCCTACCACCTCTTGTAGTCCCCAGTATCTATCATTGCCATCTTTATTTCCATGAGTACACAGTTTTAGCTCCCACTTATAAATGAGAACATGCAGTATTTGGTTTCCTGTTCCTGCGTTAATTCACTTAGGGTAATGGCCTCCAGCTGCATCCATACTGCTGCAAAGGACATGATTTTGTTCTTTTTGATGACTGCATAGTAGTCCATGGAGTACATGAACCACACTTTCTTTATCCAATCCACCACTGATGTGTGCCTTGGTTGATTCTATGTGAATAGTACTTTGACAGACAAATGAATGCAAGTGTCTTTTCGTAGAACAGAGCTAGCAATCAGTGTAAAGATTAAATCAATGTAAAGATTACTTAATGTATGATCATATTCTCTAGGGACATCCCCCAGAATTTTCTCTACCTCTTCTCTGACTTTATCCTATCAAGACACAGGACTCATCTTTCTGTGTGTGCTTTTGCTGTATTTTCCTGAGCACGAAGAATTAGCCAATGGTGCATCTCAAGACATGAGAGGGACCTTAGGATTCCACCTGAGTTGGCATGTGCCAACTTCACTTGAATTGTATCACAATGATATTCAGCAAGCCAAGATCACTATACAAGGCGCTTTCAGGACAGAAAAGGTTGGACAAACTGTTGCTGCTGACCTCGAATTCTTGTTTCATTCTAATTCAACATCTCAATTTGATATTTTCATGGAATTTGTTTTATTTATTCAATAGTATTTGACTATTTTTCCCTTTTGGTGTATCTGTGTTTATATACAAGGACCAATTGAAAAGAAAAATTTCAACACAATATGAGAAAGCTCATGGTTTGTTCTCTTTAATCATTACACTTAATATTCAATGTCAGGAATGCTGAATTGCTATGTTACTCATGATTCTAGATATAATGATGCTGAGAAAGTGGAAGTGTTTTAATTAAGTTGCAGAAAGTCTTCACTAATTCATGTGGGCATGAATGACAGTTCAATTTATAGTTTTTACCCCACTGTATAGTTGGTAATAAAAATTATAGGGCAGGAGTTGTGAATTTCTCTGAATCTTTGTGAAAACCCTAAGACAGTATAATACAAGCTTGTCCAATCCAACCCACGGCCCACAGACTGCATGTGGCCCAGGACAACTTTGAACGTGGCCCAACACAAATTCAAAAACTTTCTTAAAACATTATGAGATTTTCAGATTTTTTTTTTTTTGCACATCAGCTATTGTTAGTGTTGGTGTATTTTATGTGTGGCCCAAGACAGTTCTTCTCCCAATGTGGCCCATGGAAGCTGAAAGATTGGACCCTTTTGGTTTAATATATAAATTGAAGTAGCATATTGTTATGGAGTGAAGTCCGCAACACTGGATCTCAGTGCAGTTTGGAACCTATTGGCTAAGTGACTCTGAGCAAGTCATGCCATATCTGAACCTCAGTTTCCCCATCTACAAAATAAAGGTAGAGATTAGATAATCTATGAAGTCTTAATTTCTAAATGTTTATAATCAAGTTTTAGAAAATTCTTTGGAATAGTTTCAATAGGAATGATACCAGTTCTTCCTTATACAAGGAAGGTGGAATTCAGCTATGCATCTGTCTGATCCTGGTTTTTTTCTGGTTGGTAGGCTTTTTAATTTTTATTCCATTTCAGAACTTGTTATTGGTCTGTTCAGAGATTCAATCTCTTCCTGGTTCAATATTGAGAAGTTATATGTTTCCAGGAATTTATCAATTTCTTCTATGTTTTCTAGCTTATGCGCATATTGGTGCTTATAACAGTCTCTGAGGGTTTTCTGTATTTCTGTGGGGTCGGTGGTAATGCCCCCTTTGTCATTTCTGATTGTGTTTATTTAAACTTTCTCTTTTTTTCTTTATTAGCCTAGCTAGTGGTCTACCTATCTTATTAATTCTTCCAAATAGCCAGCTCATGAATTCACTGATCTTTTGTATGGTTTTCATGCCTCAACTTCCTTCACTTCAGCTCTAGTTTTGATTATTTTCTTGTCTTCTGTTAGACCTGGGGCTGGTTTACTCTTGGTTATCTAGTTCCTCTAATTGTGATGTTAGGTTAATTTGAGATCTTTCTAACTTTTTGATGTGGATGTTTAGTGGTATAAACTCCCCACTCGACACTGCTTTGGCTGTCCCAGATATTTTGATATGTTGTATCTTTTTCTCATGTTAGTTTCAAAGAATTTATTGATTTCTGCCTTAATTTCATTGTTTACCCAGAAGTCACTCAGAAGCAGGTTGATTCTTTCTTTAAAAAATTTTATATTCAGATTGAATTTTAGCGTATGATACCTCAAAAAAAGTATGATATTAAATTTTTTCTTAGTCAAATAGGCAAGTGGAACTAAAGGTTTATATACATCTTTTTAAATAATTGCTTAACTTATTTTAAAGAAAACTTAAAATACTCAAAAAGACTACAAGTAAAACAAACACATAAGTGATATTTATTCAGTTTGTAAATATTTCATTTTCTATAACTCAATGTGGGTATTTGTGAGAATTTCTTTTTTCTGATTTACCCAAACTTAATTTGGGTCTACCTTATTAAGAATCCATTATGCCGAGTGATGTACACTTACAAAAGACACCCTCTTAGACTGCCAAATACTAATGAAAGCTAACAGTTTTCAGAAATATAGATTTTTTACTTTTGGAGTACCCCACTTGGCATAAGAAATTTTCTAAAATATTTAAGTGATTTTTCAAAAAAGTGTATTTTAAAATCAGTATACTAGTTTAAAAATAAGCCATATACCACTTTCAATAAGGAATTAAGAAATCAAGAGTAATGATAAGGGATAAATTACAAAATGATTAGGAATCAAGACTCTTTTATTTTGTTTTTCCTCAAAATATATTTTTGTAAGTTTCATTTCTGAACTCCTTCTCATAATTACTGTGTTCCAGAGAACACCTTCAATATTTAAACCTCACATTGGAAATGACTTTTGCTCAAGCCACCACAAAATAAAAGTAAATTCTATTTGTTTGTTTGTTTGTTTATTTATTTAATTAATTTATTTATCTTTGAGACAGAGTCTCACTCTGTCACCCAGGCCGGAGTGCAGTGGCACAATCTCAGCTCACTGCATCCTCCGCCTCCCAGATTCAAGTGATTCTCCTGCCTCAGTCTCCTGAGTAGCTGGGATTACAGGTGCGTGCCACCACGCCCACCTAATTTTTGTATTTTTAGTAGAGATGTGGTTTCGCTATGTTGGCCAGCCTGGTCTCAAACTCCTGACCTCAGGTGATCCACCCACTTCAGCCTCCCAAAGTGCTGGGATTACAGATGTGAGCCACTGCACCCAGCCAGTAAATTCTAGTTTTAAAGGGAAACTTGGACACTTTTGGTTTAATATATAAATTGAAGTAGCATATTGTTATGAAGTGAAGTCCACAACACTGGATTTCAGTGCAGTTTGGTACCTATTGGCTAAGCCACTCTGAGCAAGTCATGGCATATCTGAACCTGCATTATTCTACGGGGTTCATGACATTGTAATGTTCAAACATTTACAACTACCTATTGTTATATCCTGGAAAATAAATAAAGCAGCAACCAGTCTACATATAAAGGTAATGTTCTGAAAGCAGCTGTGGAATCTTTCATGTATGATTCCTTGAGTTTTTCTGATCTCAGACATATTTTGGCCTACCAAATAAGAGGTCATTTCTGAAGCTTTCTAGGCTCTTCGAGCTTTAATATTATACAAATCTGAATATTTTAAAATTGTGTTTAGATTAGTTTTCCATCAACATCTCCATAAAGTATGCAAATTAAGAAAACTCTTTGATAATTAAGAGACTAATCAAAAAACATAAAAGCCTCAAGATACTTGACTGTGAATGATTTTAAGTAATATATTTTAAATATTTGAAACATTTAGGTCTTAGGCTTCTACAAAATGTTTTAATGCTAGTTTTTAGCATAGATGCTACCATTACAGGCCCAGCAAAGAGCATGAGTTTGGAAAGAGATTGCTCACGTGGTGCTTATACGTTCTCCTGATTTATGTACTTTATGAAGATGGTGCCAAAGATTATAAAAACTCATCTAGATTACTATCATTATCTGACAACGACATTTGACAAAAGGCTATCTGAATTCACAGACTTTGCAGTACCTAAAAGAGAAAGGTGATTCGATGAAGAGAAGAGGAGAGGACAGGAGAGGAGGGGAGAGAAGGAGAGGGGAGGGGAGGGGAGGGGAGGGGAGGGAAGGGGAGAGAAGAGAAGAGGAGAAGAGAAGAGAGAGAAGAGAAGAGAAAAGAGAAGAGAAAAGAGAAGAGAAGAGAAGGCGATTCAATGATGAGCACTTGATTTTTGGTTAATTGTATTTTATAAGAATATACTGCTTTAAAATTACTATAACCATAGTCATGGGTGACAGCTGCCTATTCTCCAAAGAAATGTGATCCAAACTGATATAATAAAAAAGATAATTATAGTTCTATTCAATATTTAAAAAATTAATGTTAAAACATAATTAATCTGCTCCACATTGCATAAGTACTACCTGTATGACCTTTTGGCAAAAATCACTCTACCTTTCACTGCACACTGTATCTGTTCCTCACTTACAAAGTGGATTAGCCATGTCTTACCTTCCTCTTTCACAAGCTCATAGTGAAGTGTGTTCAAAATATATCACACCACAATAACATAAGACATTCTTTCAAGATCCTTTATTTATGAATTTCATCATTTTTTCCTTCTGCAGGGATCCAGTTTCTACATTCTGATCCTGAGCTATGGTGTAGATTACATGAGAATCTCAGACTACACAACAGAGATTAGGAGCCATAATTCTGGAGCTACACTGCCTGGGCTTCATCTGTTGATTTTGTAGTCAACTGGCTGTGTGATTTGAACAGGCCAGTGAAGTTTTCTGAACCTCTGTTCTTCATCTGTAGAGTGAAGATAGTAACAGTACTCCCTCACTGAGCTGTTTTAAAGACAAAATGAGTCACTATTTAAAGTGGATAAAGCAGTGCCTGGCACATAGCAATTATGTAATTATTATTATCATCATATTGGATTAAGCGGCATTTGCTCTGGGTAAGCAGATCTGAGGCAACTATTCACCTGTCGAATTTTTAGCAGGTTTGAAGTGTAATTGGAGGAAGAATTCCAGTACTTGTTTTCCCAACTCTTCTGGGTTTGAGAAAACCATACTTTTTGAATGTCTCCTACCTTTCTATCTTACCCATCCCTTAACAAGGGATCCTATCCTCACTCCACATTAATAAACATTTTTTCAACAATGTAAATGTTAATAAAAATAAAAAATAACTAGCTACATGCTTTAAATGTTGGAGATTAGGCTTCAGTTTAATCCAGACATCCTTGTCAAACATCATTCTCACATAATTTTGATAAATCTAGATGGATTTTGTTTATTTCCTGTGCTCTTGCCAATATCCTTATGTATGTTTTTAGCAAAAGCTATAACTTTCTTTAGCTTACTTAATCATAATAGCAGAAAATATTTTTGTTTAAACTAAAGACTGCAATATTATTGATAAAACCAAAATGCCTTGGTCATTATTTTGCTTCCTCTAATTTTAGACATTATGCATACATGTTTACCTTCTCACTAAGATTCTCTACAACCAAAGCCATTTATAACCATGGTTGACTGATCGCAATCCCAGGAATGAAGGACTATATGTGGCAGCTTTCCTTCCAGCCCACGCCGAAGTGTAATGTATGAAATTCCAATAAACACAATGTTTTCTGATGACTCAATGAGACAAAAACTCATCAACAAGTAAAGGGGAAAAATACGCTTATGGATTGTTCTTTTTCTAAATCATAAACATACCTTTTAGTATTTTAATACTTAAACTTATACGTTCTGAAAAATTACACCTCTCTCAATCAGGTATACATGAACCAAAAGCTATAAAAGAAAGAAAAAGAAGTAGAACTTTAAGTACATTTCAAAGTTGATTGTTTGTTTTATGATAGAACTCAATGAAACATAAGGAAGAAACAATTACACTTATATTTAGCTATATTTTTCCTAAAAGCCAGCATGGTGACATATATATGAAAGAAATAATTTTGACAGTCCTGAGTGCTTCATGCACTTTACATATTTTATGCTTTCACCATTTGTTAATGTTTCCAGTCTAATATAGATATAGAATGGAATACAGCAGGTGGATGGACCAGGAAGTTAGACACGATTTAATAGATTACACATAAAGTAAGCTCAGCCACTAAACCGGCTTCTTTTCATTCACTTAGAGTCTCAAGAAATCATGGAATTTCCATGACGCCACAGTGTGCAATCATGGAAAATACTGGAAACCATAATTTTTAAAACACTGCTTCTAAAGGCCAGTTATTTTTCACTTCAATGAAGCTGTCTAATACTACATTAAAAAAGGGATTTTGAGATTTCTGGTGCATTTTAAACACTTAGTGTTTCTTTCAGAGATCACATTACACACTTTTTCTCATAGTAAATCTTTGAGTTAGCAAGTGTAAGACCTACAAAAAGAGAAAGGCAAACAACATAGCTTGGGAATCCTAAAATAACATTTTTTCCTTCAATAGACATTGGATAAGACAATATAACCTCAAATTAAGAACTGTGTTCTCATTAGCAATACCACCAAAGAAGGAAAAAAGCTGGGAAGCCTGATTAAAATGGTGCTTAAGAATTTTCTGCACTTAAAAAACCCATACAACATCATATGCTTTATAACTTTAAAATTTGATCTAGACTTAAGCTCAATGACTCTTTACAAAAAGCTCAGAAATTCTTGTAGCAATAGCCTTCCACATCTTCCATTATTGACTAGCAGAGCTGCCTCTTCTAGGTCTGCTGTCTTTCTGTCAGTTTTTCTAATGAGTTTGTTTCAAAAATACCCTTTAGAATATCTGATGTTAACAGAATAAAGCAAACTGTGAGACTACATGTATTGTACAATCTCAATTATGTTAAAAAGAGAGATCCAAACAGCTAGAAAGCATTCTCTGAAAGGCAGGTGATTTTTCTTTTTATCTTTTTTTTTTTTTTGGATTTTCTAGAAGCTCTACAATATGTTACTATTATTTTTATATATTATCTTTATAAATCTAAAAATAAATACCATCATAGGCCTTCAATCTCTCATCTACATATCTGAAATCTAAAATTACTGAAAACTAAAAGTTTTCCATAATATTGGTACTCCCTTGTTTGTCTGCAAAATCTGGCCTAACCTGAAAAGAAGCTCTTTGTAGTCTCTGTCCTCCTTGTGAGAATTCTGATATGTTCCTCTGCGGAAACACTAATTTGCTTCTTTATGGGGTTCTATAACAAAGGGATCTATTTTTTCAAAAAAACTCATCTGAGACATAAATGTGGCATATGTCAGAGCAAAGAGAGTGAACTATAATATATAAAACAATCAGTTTGTTCATTATAAATTATACCTAATTATTAACTGAATGGCTACTTAAATCCAACCTAGCTTTCTCCCTTATGTTGATTTATCAAGGTGATTTCCTTTCCTTTGGCGCAGTTACACCTAATACTCTCTATTCCCCCAACAAACAAAGTGTTAATCAAGTACTCAGATAAAGGTTTTAGATTTCAAACATCCCACTTATCTAAACAGTTTCCCACCTATCTTGATAATTTATCAAAGGAATAAAATTGTTGGGGCTTGGTTCTTCTATTTCCATTTGGCCTTGAAGTACTAATTACATAGATATAATCAGTGTCCCCCTAGACTTTGGATATCCAAGGAAGGGGGGATCAAATTTGCTACCAGGATCAATGGGATGCCAGAATGTCTGAATTTCTGCTTCTGATGAATGAAGGGAAAAGTCTTGAGATCCAGACAAAATTAATTCCCTTTAGAAGTGATTAACTATATGCATTGGTTGGTTGGACCTATGTCAGAGAAAGAAAAGAACCCAAAGTACAAAATTCATTTTTATTGTGTCCAATTATTCTCTTCTCATGGAGAATCTGAGATAATTACTGACAAAAGTGCTAGCAATAGAAAACAATGGATTCACCTAGACCTATCGCTTGGTGCCACCTCTGTTAATAATTATCATTTCTTTAAATAATATCAAAGGACAGTATTAAGTGGTTAACTTAAGGGAAATAGACGGGTTTGACTTCATCTCACTAAATGGAATCCCAGAGGTTTAAAACTACTAATACACTTCCTAATATGAAAATTTGACCACAATTCCCAGTGAAATTAAATACAATATTTTCAAATGACAGATTCCAGTACCTGGAAACAAAAGATTCTATTTATTAAACTGCCTTTCAAAGGGATAAGGTGGCCACATGACCTGGTTTGCCTGGGATAGTTCTGTTTTGTGCCGATTTTGTCTAGGTAAATATTAGTCATATTATTTTTATTGTCAAGACTATCCTGGTTTGGATGATAAATTATGTGGTCACTCTATAACGGATACTTCCAAATGATTCAAAAATTTCACCAGGTATGGCATCCCAGTTAACACCAAGTATTAGATTTCTAATGTCTTATTAGTTTGTCTTATATAAAAGATTTTGTTTTAGGTACTCAAATCATATATAGATATACATGAAAGCTTTGCACACCAATGTTTATAACAGCATTAGTCACAATAGCCAAAAAGTGGAAACAACTTAGATGTCCATCAACATGTGAATGGATTACCAAAAGTGATACATATACATACAGCGGAATATGACTTAACCCTGAAAATGAAGGAAATTCTGACACATTCTACAACCTTGAAGATATCACGCTGAATAAAATATGCCAAGCACAAGAGGACAAATATCGTAGGATTCCACCTATATGAGGTACCTGAAGTAGTCAAATCCATACAGATAGAAAGTAGAATGATGTTTACCAAGGTTGGTAGGGTTCCGGGGGAATACGGAGTTATTGTTTAATGGACATAGAGTTTCAGTTTGGAATGATGAAAAAGTTCTGGAGGTTAGAGACAATGATGGAACAATAATGTGAATGTATTTAGTGCCAATGGAGTGTACACTTAAAAATGGTTAAAATTGTAAATTGTATGTTATGCATATTTTGCCACAATAAAAATGTGTGTTTTAAAAATGGCGCTCATTACACAAGGCTTAATAATTAATTTTGACATATATTTAAATTATTTATTGCTATTTTTATTGAAAACTAATAAAAACCAGCCATATGTCAAGATATTAATGCTATATATCATATGGAATTTTAACAACACTAACTCTTCCTTCAGTGTTATAATCGTGTCTGATCATATGCTAAGATCTCTTCTTTGTGTTATTATTGAGGAAGACTCTACAACCACTTCACATAAACTTCAATTAGCTGACTTATCAACTATTAAAAGGAATTTCTTAGTTTCTTATTTGGCTTCAGGTTGAATCCTAAAATTGGCAAGTGAATAAATGGGCATTTTCACTCAAGTTAGAACAGAAGATGTTTCAGGATATTTAATCGTTAGTGTCTATAACAAGTTAGCAATTGCTATGACTTCATAACACCATCATTTCTTGCCACTCTAAACTGCTACCATGGCATTTTCTTTACTCACCTCTTTAAATGTATTATTTTGTAATCTATGAGTTTCGTGCTTAACAAACATAATCTCTATATGCTGAAATACTCTGGAATCTAAAATTTTCCTCTAATGTGTTCTCTTACCATTAGACCCAGAAGAAATAACTAACTCCCAGTCCCCAGACTTCAGTATGAATGGATTTTGCTGCTCCTATTTTGAAGGTACATTTTTGATGGGGTAAGAGAAAACCATATAGAAAACCAGAATGCCTAAGGAGAGGAGAACAAGGAGTGAGGACAGAGAGGACCAATACAGAATGAAACTCTCACCATCTCTACTACTGTATTCTGAACTTGCATCTTGTGCTTCATTCCTTTGATGTCTTGGTGCCTCCCCAACTTGTATTTCACCTTCTCACTTCTGTATAACTGTATAATATAAGAAGTAAACAGAAAATAGTTGGGAGTGTACACTCAAGAACCAAATTGATTAGGTTCAAAGTCCAGCCCCAGCATTTTGTGTGGGCAATTTTATTTAACCTGAGGCTCAATTTCCTTATAAGAAAAATGGGTATAATATAAGGAGCTCAAACAACTGAACAGCAAAAAACCAAGAAAATTGATGTTAAAATGGGCAAAAGATCTGAATAGATATTTCTCGACCAAAAAAAAAAAGACACGTAGATGGCCAACAGGTATATGGAAAAGACTCAAAATCATTCACCATCAGAAAAATGCAAGTCGAGGTTGGGCGTGGTGGCTCATGCCTGTAATCCCAGCACTTTGGGAGGCTGAGGTGCATGGATCACAAGGTCAAGAGATTGAGACCATCCTGGCCAACATGGTGAAACCCCGTCTCTACTAAAAATACAAAAATTACCTGGGCATGGTGGTGCATGCCTGTAGTCCTAGCTACTTGGGAGGCTGAGGCAGGAGGATCACTTGAACCTAGGAGGCAGAGGTTGCAGTGAGCCAAGATAGTGCCACTGCACTCCAGCCTGGTGACAGAGCGAGACTCTGTCAAAAAAAAAGAAGAAAAGAAAAATGCAAATCCAAACTCCAATGAGATATCATCTCACCACGGTTAAAATGGGTTTTATCAGAAAAGACAGGGAATAATGGATGCTGGTAAGAATGTGGAGAAGGCAGAACACTAGTACATTGTGGGGGTTATATAAATTAGTACAGCCACTAAGGAAAAGTGTATGGAGGTTTTTCATAAACTGAAAATAGAACTATCACATGATTCAGCAATTTTGTTATTGGGTGTATATTTGAGAGAAAGGAAATAAATATATTGAAGAGATACCTGCACTCCCATGATTGGCACTATTTACAATAGCCAAAATATGGAATCAAGGTAATTGTCCATTAATGGATAAAGAAAATGTGGTGTATATATACCTAATGGAATATTACTAAGACATACAAAATAATGAAATCCTATCATTTTTAGCAACATGGATAGAGCTGGGAGTGACTTTATTAAGAGAAACACAGATGAATACTGCATGTTCTCAGTCACAGGTGGAAGCTAAAAAAGTGGATTTCATGGAGATAGAGAGTAGATTGGTTGTTACAAGAGGTGGGGAGGAGGGATAAAGAGATGTTGATTAGTGGGTACAAATACATAGTTAGGAAGAAGAAATAAGATCTAGTGTTCAATAGATCAGTATGGTGACTATAGCTAATATTAATCAATTGTACATTTCAAAGTAGCTAGAAGATAATGATTTGAAGGTTACTAGCATAAAGAAAAGATAAAATTTTAAGGTGATGGATATCTAAATTACCATGATTTGTCCTTCACATATTATATATTATATAAATTATGAAATTATCACTTGTATCCCAAAAATATGTACATGTATTACATATCAATAAAAAGGCATTATAAATTTATTAGAAGGCAGCACGTCATAGTGGTAAAGAGTATAGGCTCAGGTTCAAGTATTGGAACCATTAACTGTTTATCTTTAGGCAAGCTATTTAAAATTCCACTGGCTGTTTTTTATATATAAAGTAACGCTAACAGTAATGCCTGTTAGAGCTTTATATAAATGAAATGAGATGATACAGGCAAAGTGCTTACAAGACTGCTTAGAGCATAGTTTACAACAAAAAATTATTTCTGTAAGAATGAATTTTTAGAAATTGTTCTAAAATATTACCTATGAGATATACATATTAGTGGCAAAAAGATGCAGAAAAAATCAAAAAGAAAGAGAAGAGAAAAATTATAAAATAAGAAAATAATAATAACTAATTGACAATTGTGGTGGCAGTTAAAATACCAGTCAAGGCTGGGCATGGTGACTCACGCACCCCAATAAATCCCAGCACTTTGGGAGGCTGAGGCGGGTGGATCGCTTGAGGCCAGGAGTTCAAGACTAGCCTGGCCAAGATGGTGAAACCCTTTCTGAACTAAAAATATAAAATTAGCCTGGCATGGTGGCTCGCACCTCTAGTCCCAGCTACTCGGGAGGCTGAGGCAGGAGAATCGCTTGAACCCGGAAGGTGGACGTTGCAGTGAGCCGAGATTGTGCCACTGTGCTCCAGCCTGGGTGACAGAGTGAGACTTTGTCTCAAAAAATAAAATAAAATAAATAAAATACCAGTTAAAATACAAAGTAGGACAACAAGCAAATTGAAAGCAGCAATGAAGGACAATATATAATACTACAAAAGATAATAAGTGAAAAGTCCATAATAATCATAAACAGGTATGAGTCTATCTATACTTGAAATACAAAAAAGCAGAAATCATCACGTCTATAGGAAAAATAGATTCATAAACAATTGTGCATGAACAATTGTGATTTGGATTTTAAAAGAGAAAACTTAGAAACTGATAAAGAAAAAAGAATAAGAAAAATTCTAGAACTTTTGAATAAGATGGCTCATAAACTTAATAGACATATGCCTAATTTTATATCAGACAAGGAGAAAAGACATGTTAAGTACACATGGAGTATACACAAAAGTCAATGCTGAATGAACTCTCAAAGGAAGCCTCAATAAACTTCAAAACATCAATATCATACATATTATGTATATTTTTCACTGATCAAGTGAAAAATAATTAGATCAATGAAGAAAATAGTTAAAAATGGACATATTTGTATCCTAAAACACTTACGACCAGATGAACTTGGGTCAAAATGGTAATGGTATGGGGGAATAAGGAACAATTTAGAGCTAAGTGACAATTAAAAACCTATATATCAACAATTGAGGGCATAGCTCAATCAAGAAATTTATGGAAAAATTACAGCTTTCAATGGATCTATCAGACCACAAGAGGAAGTGAAAACAAGTTAGATATTATAAAAAACATAAAAAATACTATAATAAAGCCAAAAATAAAAAGAAAATAAAAAAATTAAAGACAGCAATCAGTGAAATAAAAAAGAAACATTAACCAGTCAAAAAGATGAGGAAACCAAAAATTGATTATTTGAAAATACTAAAAGTTAGATAACCTCTGTTAATACTTATTTTTCAGTGTCTATGGGAGGGCAATAGACCAAATAAATATATTATAGAATTTAAAAGGGAAATATCTCCAGGTATTAATGCTATAATAATAAACTACTGTTTTGTGCATCCATATGCTAATAAATTTAGAAATCTAAAGCAGAATACATTTCTAGAAAAATATAAAATGCCAAAACTAGTAATATTAGCCTAATGAATAGACAATGACTATTAAAAATTGAAATATAAATTAAATATATTCCTTTCCACCAAAATAGTACAAGGCTCTGATAGTTTTACAAAGAATTCTAGCAAGCTTTCAAGGAACAGATAAGCTAAACTGGATAACTAAAAACAGAAAATTGTATAGGCATTTCTCAGGTGTGAAAAAAATCCAGATTAATTAAATTAGCCTTTATATCTCAACAATTTACAAAAATATATCATGTTCAATAGAGAATATAATGATTTAATATCAGAACATCTATCAATACAAGTCATCAAATTAACAAAATAATAGACAAATGTATATGATTTTCCCAAATGCAAAAAAAGGGGGATGAAATTCAGTCTGATAATCAAAGTCTGGGAAACTTAAAAGTACAGAGAAATCCCTTAACTTGATAAGGAGAATTTATCAAAACCCCACACAACACAACGGGGTGATTTGGTACATATTTTTTAAAGGAGGGGATGAGATAAAGATGTTTCTTATCAATGTTTTTAATTAGATTTGATTTTTTCCATATTGTACTAAAGATCCTAGAAAATGTAATAAGAAAATAAAATAATAGGAATAGATAAAAAATTATTAATTACCAATATATGTTCATCTACAAAGCAAAACTAATGTAGTTAACAGGCACATTCTTAAAAATTATAAGGTAGTTCTGGGAAGTTGTTTGATATGAGATTAATTTTAAAAAATTTACCTATACCAGGCATAATCAAGTAAAAAATAAAATTAAAAATAAGATAATATTAAAACTCACAAGATAAAATATTTAGGAATTACAATAATAGTTGTGTAAACAATGCACAAGACATTATAGAGAATATTTTAGATTTTCAAGCTTTAGTAATTCCACTTACAGATATAAAAACTTGAAGAAATAAAGTTACACTCTTTTCCCTGATAGACAATTCAACATTGCAAAGATGTTAATTCTTTTCAAAGACATCTATAATGAAGACTTGGGAAAAACAGCTGATCTTATCAGATATGAAGGCATACCGAAAAACAAAATAAAATAAAACAAAATCCCACAGCTATAGTGGTAAAAATAGCATATTATCTCTTAAAATCAGTAATATTATCTCCTACTTCTTTAAAAATAATAAAAAGCTTAGCCCTTTGAATCAATAAGACCTAATATTCCTGGAGAATATTTATATTCAAAACTATAGATGTCATGAAAAGCAAGAGGTAAAACAAAGTAGAAATAGGATAGCAAACAAATAAAACAAAAAACCAAGGTGAATGTTGATTAAGTAGCACCAGATGAAGCCTTCAAAATGGAGGCGGGTAACATGGCAGCACAAGACGGGTTCCGCATTGAGGATGATTTTGAGGATAAAATTTGAAAAAACCATGGCAGTCGAAACAAATTAGGATATTCGGAACAGCAGTTTTGTGCAGACATTCATCACCCTGCACTGAATAAACTCTTGCAATAGCCAGAAAACAGATCTACTTGCCTCTGGCAGCCCATGGCTACATTAATCTTTCTGGAACACTGCATGCCAAGGTCTTTCATTGACATCTGTATTTCACAGTCGTTAGCTCTCTCTTGAAGAAAAAAAAAAATAAGAAGAAGAAAAAAGAAAAAGAAGGAAGGAGGGGAGTGAGTATGGTCATTAGAGAGTTAATGAAGAGCAAGAGATTTGGGTTTTTTGGTAACAAAAACTTGAGAATCAACATGTACACAGGTCGCAGGGACACTAGCCAGTGTTTCAAGATGAAGGACGTATAATGGCAATGAAGGAAATGGGAAAGATCTGATGAAGAGCAGAGTTAGACATGATGACCTATGACAAGAGGAGGGAACTTTTATTTTCTAAGACTGAGGAAAAGTGACATACTTGCTAATATATTGGTTAAATTGATTCTTTCCATATCTACTAACAAAAATGCTCTCATTTCAGCAGCAAATTTTGTCTGAATCTTGACCAGCTTTTCATCCCCAGTGAAGCTTGGACAAGAATCCTTTGATTGGTAATAATTTATGAACAAGAGCAGAGAAGTCATAAAATTCACACATGAAGGGCACCTTTAGTTTGGGCTGGACTTTGTTATTTATTTTTTAGGTCCTTTTAGTGTTCAGTATGAAAGGTAAATAAGAAGACTCTGACAAATCAATGTTAGAGGTAATGATGTTTTCCTAATTCAAAACTACCCAACCTTGGAATTGCAAAAAGGAGTAAATAAAACGCACCTTTTAATAAAAGCAAAGGACCCAATTTTGGCTAAAAAGAAAGGCAGAATTCAATGAAAAAGTGGGTCCTGAATGTCTTTCTATTAAAATCAGCATCTACAGGAAAACACATTCTCCTCATATTAATATCTGCTTCCTAACCGATTAAAGTAAATCTATAAACACAGCAACAACAAACCATAATTGAAGTAATACTTATTTAAATGCAGTAAAGTACAACACTTTCCCAATACAAGCACATGCCCAGAACCCAACAGCAAGCAAACAACAACAAAAAAATTGCTTCTCTGTTGACTGCACCTCATGTTCAGTGGCAATGGTTGTTCTATGCAAATTAACAGAGGAAACTGTGAAAAGAGAACATCTTTGATAACATCTGTCTGTAAATGTTCCAAACATTCAGCATTTGAATCCATGTGGCTAAGTACAAATGTTAATGATTCTGAATTAGATTGGATGGAGTGTTGAGATTGCTAAGTCTGACATAGAAAGTAACATGAGAGGGAACAATCTGTGTGCTGGATACATTTTTTTACTCAGGATGAATGCTTAAGTGCAGAGACACTTAAAGGAAATCTATTCCTTAGCCAAAATGATGTTGGTATTTTTAACTTGCTTTCTTGCTTCCAGGCTCAAACACCTGCTAAATTTGGTCTTTTTAAGACAGAAAAGCATGGGTTGGCTGGGATCAAAATTATACTAGCAGAGAAACTGGAGCTGCATAGTAATTGTCCTAACAGTCTCTTCAAATGTGGCACCTCTCTTAAAATTTGTAAACTGTAAGTTGCACTTACCAGAGTCTTCCCTGTAGTTGTGGACAGATTCCTTATTTCCTAATCCAGAGGACTCAGGCTCATACCCTTGTTCATCTCTCACCAGTTGTGCCAATGTGGACCATATCCAGCATCATCATTTACTTTTCACATCAGATCATATCACTCTTTCCTGCTTAAAATATTTCAAGAGCTATCTGGTGATCCTTGGATAAAGCCTAACATCTTTAGCTTGGCCTAGGAGGTCTTGCCTAATTTGCCTCACCTGACTCTCCAGTCTAAAGTTGTGTCATGCTCTACTTACTTTCTATGGTCTAGCCACAGTGGCCTCTTCCAGTTTCCCAACACCAGCATTGCTCCTGCACCTGGCCATCAATCAGCCCCTGTGAGGATATCTGAGCTCTTGAGAATGAGCATTGGCATTTTAATAGTGGCTGTTCCTGGCCAGGCTCAGTGGCTCGCACCTGTAATCCCAACACTCTGGGAGGCCAAGACAGGCAGATCACTTGAGATCAGGAGTTCAAGACCAGCCTGGGCAACATGGTGAAACCCCATCTCCACCAAAAAGTACAAAAATTGGCTGGGCATGGTGGCACACACCTGTAGTCCCAGCTACTTGAGAGGCTGAGGCAGGAGAATCTCTTGAACCCAAGAGGTGTAGGTTGCAGTGAACTGAGATTGTGCCACTGCACTCCAGCCTGGATGACAGAGTAAGACTCCTTCTCAAAGAAAAAAAAATAGTGGCTATTCATGACACCGGCCTTATTGATGTCCCTTACGAGTGGGAGCCAGAGCAGGAGAGAGGTAACACGGTAGGGAACCTGAGGTGATTCCAGGTGACAGATGCACTCACAAGTGCCCCCAGGAGCCACAGAGAGGGTGAGTGGGGCTCACAGTGTAATCAGGCACAACACAAATGTCACCCTATTTGTGAATACAGGTGGCATTTGATTTTAGCATACAAATTTCTCACACAAAATATAAACAAAGAGAAAGCAAAGATTGATTTTATTCTCTCCTTCAGATAAAGATAGGTCCTTTACCTGTGAAAATTTACAAAGAAAAATGTAAAACTTGCAGAAAGCAGCACAGACAAGAGGCTGATAGGAAGGGACGAGAGGGCAGCTGGGATAGCAAAGCAGCCCAGAAGAGGAGTGTGGAGCCAGGCGCAGCCCCTTCTCTTGGAAGCTGCACAGCTGCCCCGCTCTGCATTGCTCATGGGACCCACAGTACAGTTTAAAATAAGGGTGGGTTGTATTATGGAAATAATTAATATAGGTTTATGAGAGAAAATTTGCAAAATCATAAATGTGGGAAAGTAAGAATAACACACAGGGTTCATGAACAGCAAATCAAATAACGTTAAACCTCTGCTATATTTTCTTTCAGCTGTTTTAGAAATAAGAAAATTTTAAAATTATTTTTAATTTTTCCATCGTTGACTGCTCCTTTAATAGCAGTTTCCCAAGCTATCACAAATTCTCTTTAAATTTCAATCTAATTAACTGTGTTGATTCCATTGGGAAGAAGGATCATCATATATTTACCCAATTTCTCTATTTGGGTATTAAAGTGATTTTTTTTCATTTGTAAATGCTCACCGTGGTAATTATTTTTGCCATCATATATTTCTAAGTTCACAGGTCCTAAGCATTACCTGAATAATTCTAAAATGTTGTTTTTATTGCTCTCCGTAGCACCCATAACTTAAAATTTCATAGCCCTTTCCTTGCATGGCAAGACAGGAGGACTTATGCCTCAGCATCTATAAGTCATTCCTGGAAATGACAGAATAGCACTGACCAGTCTTCAGTCAACCTTTGAGGATGTCCACATCTGCAGCTAAAATGGAGGCATTGTGTAAATAAGACATCTAAATACTGTGCTGTCTGTAAACCTGGGAAATTTATTTGGAAAAACTTAATTTTACTTCATTTAACTATCCGTGTTAAAGTTTATGTTAACTATTTGTGATAAAGCCTTACGTTTCTATTTGGGAGATATTTTATGATGATTCCTTAAGGTAGATTCACATAAGCTACTTGTACCTATTTTCTTGTTTCAGTGGTTATTCTTTGAGATATTATAGGTCACTAATGGTCTCAGGACTTTTCATATGCTTTTAGCCTCTCTGTGTCAAAAAAAATCTATTCTACCTCTGTCCATAAGGATGTCCTTGAAAATCTCACAACTAATAGTACCAGTCAGTCTTTAATCATTGCATCTCTCCTTGCTAATACATTCGTCTATATTTTAACCTCAGGTAATTAAACAATGTGATTAGGAAAACAATGTGCTGAAGAATCTAAACAATCTTTCATTGACTTTGGCCCATTTTCTTTAGACTTAAATATGAATGATTTTTATTTCATTTTAATATGCCACCCTCTTTTTGGTGTGTCCCGCACATTACAGTTACAGTTTTTCACTTTGTATGGATTTTAATTTCTTACTTTTACTTGTGCGAAGTCCAGTACTTTTGAGAAACATGAAAAATGCACCTCTTCCTTAACCTAGGACATCACATTGACTCCACAACAAAGTGAATGTCTGATTCTGTAATGCATAAAAAGCTATTTGACATTTATAACATCATTATTTTTTTAAAAATTGTCATCAAATAACAACTCCTAATTAAGTGAGCAAAACTAGGCTTTCTGAAAAAGAAGAAGGTCTCTAATTTCTATGTGTTTACATATTACTTTATTATGTACTTAATAACTAATAAAAAGAAGATGAAGATGGATATCTATCCACAGTTAATGTAAAATTTCTACATTCATTAAGCTGGTGATCACAGCTGTTTTATAACCACTTAAACTGACAAGAAAAAATGTGATAGCTTTATTCTGTCTCATTCAAAGTTGCAATGTTAAGCACTATTAAATAAATAAAAGATGTCTGTAGAGTTTAGAGTTTTCTTAAAAAATAGCTTCATGTATAATTCTCAGCCTTGATTTCAGCCCCACACAGGACCAAGAAAGGCTTCACCTGGTTACCTTAATTAGAAAAGAGTCAGTAATATTTGCGGTAAAATTCAAGTGGAAGAAGACTTATTTAAAGAACTATTGTTGGCACTTTAAAATCCTCATTTATTAGTGAGAATAGAGAAATACTGCCTCTTCCACCTAGCCCCTGAGAGACCTGTAAGATATATAATATTTGAGAGCAGTTTGACAACTTGTTATAGTTTTAAAAATGTTCACATACTGTGACACGGCAATTTGCCTTTAGGGATTTACTTTGAGTAAAAATATCAAAGGCAAACAAAAAGATTTAAAAGTCAGAATATGAAAACATTGGGAATGAAATAGAGTACAATTAATTGTGTTAAAGAATTGTATACTCATATAAAGTCATACTGTGTAGAATATTTAATGGCTAAAGAAATGTTGTCTTTACATTTTTGAATGAAGAAAATCTACAAAACAGATTTTGTCTACAAAATAGATTAGGTATACTGAAGTAGACATGAGGTTTAAAAAACTTATGAACACTTAGATGTACATCTTGGGGAACAAACTGAAATAATGTACATCAAAATGTTATTTATAATAACTTGTATTTTATATCTTAATTTTTTATATTTCCAAAGAACATATATCACTTCATAATCTTGGATAACAATACATATTAATTTCTAAGCATTTTAACGATGCTAAAGAAGGTAAAATTTATCTTGGAACTCCTTATATGTGCTCACAGGCATGAATGTGACTAAAAATTAGCATAGTGATTTTTTAGCAACAACTTCCCTTCGTTTGTTTGTAAAGAGATGGCAAAGGATTGAATTTTGAAAAGGGTTGAAATTATTTCTTGGCTTCGTATATCTACTTAAGTAGATTACATCTTTTTATTTTTAATATGACCCATTGCCCAGCAATTCAGTCCCCCTGGCCCCACATACTAATTCTGTCAGCATGTGGTTTTTGGTAAGAGTGCACGAAAGCTCATGCTGGAGAGATTTTATTGTGTCCATAACCTTCAGGTGTCAGAATCTGATGCTGCTATGAGTCAGAAACTGGTTATTAGGCCCCCAGGAGGAAGTGCCTTAAACCATCAGAACGTCTACCCTGAGACCCTTTAAAGTCCTCACACTTTCAGTAGCTGAATGTGGCCACAAATGACAGCAAAACAGGGGGAAGCATTTTAGGACATGAAGGGTCATCTCTCAGTCAGCTAGAGGTGTCAGCGCTGACCAGAAAATTGTCCACTTATCCAAAATCTCCTCCTTATTTCCACCCTCTTCTCCTGTCCTCCTCTGTTTCTCCCTGTCTGATCTTCCATCCCTCCATCCACCAGTTAGAGCTCAGTGTCCTTCAGCTCAGGAAAGGGAGCTTATCTTGCTGTTTAAAAATGATTGATGTGCCTCAAAGCTCTTTCAGCATAATAGATGTTCTGCAAAAACTCAAGGGGGAGAGGTGTTCAAAGGTCAGTTAACTTATTTTTTAACCACAGGATTCCTATGCTCCTTAATTTACAAGTGCATAGTTAATTTTCAGGAGAGGTCTATGGATTGCAGTGTTTCCCAGATTTAATTATTATGAAACCATTTTTTTCAAATCACAAACATATCCAGGATGTGTGCCTTTCAAAAGACATTTGGGAAAATCCTAGCATTAATACAGTGGCATCTCCTTTAGGTAAAGTTTGAAGACTTTATTAGAAGGAATGTCTTGATCATGATGTAATTTGTTTAATTCCCTGTGTCAGAGGAAGGGACAGATACTTGGAAGAGAAAAAGCAGTCTTTTCCTAAAATTTCCCTAAAATCATACATTATTGGGTTCCTTACACCCTGATTTATCTTAAGATAAACGCTGGTCTGATAACATCCGGAATCCAGTCCTCCTGAGTTCAAAGAAAACGATCCTCCTGCCTCGCAGGACCTTTTCAGGGCTGAAAAGCCTTGCAATCATATTTCTGCCTCCTGCAATGCCACTGCATCTAGGAATTGTTCCCTGATTACTCTAAGCTCCTCATAACTGTTGAATGAAGGAGAAATGAGGTTGAGACTTTCATCACTTAGTGATGGCAGCAGTGTCTAAATGCTGCTTAACTTTGTGACTCAGCTCAAATGCTACCTCCTGAAGGACAACTTCATGGACAGTCTTAAGAAGAGTGGTGCTCTTCCTCTGCAATGTCAATACAAGTCTCCATCAGACTACTTCTCTCAGGCTGTAATTATTTGTTTTATGTGCCTTCCTTCCCTGGATCTTGTCATTTTCTCTTTGGCATGCTCAGCATCAGGCTCACACAGACTACAAGCTCCATGAGGACAAACGGTTTATCTGCCATGCTCATATCTGTGTGCCCAGGACTCAGCTGACTGCTGCTCTTAGTGAATGCTTAATAAAGATATGGTGGATGGATGGATTGAAGGCTGAAAATCAAAGGAACAAAAGGCTGACAAGATATTAAGGTATCTATTACATGCCCTTGCCTGACTTTCAGATTCCTTAGCTATGGACTTAGTTCTAAAAACCACAAAAAGGGGTAGCTATAGATATTTATGCCAGGGAAGTTTCCAACTCCTCTTAATCCAATTAATTTAAATAACTAAATTTAATGTCAAATAAAATTTAAATTATTAGGTTGGTGCAAATTAATTGCGGTTTTTGCTGTTAAAAGCAACGGCAAAAACCTCAATTACTCTTGCATCAACCTATAATAATCTGGACATAGAACTTGCTTAGGGAAAAATCCCACCGTCTGATAAAGTGTAATAGATATCTAAATTTCTATTTCTAATAGAGCTTTGTAAAACCATCTCAGTGGACATGAGGCTTAAGAAATCACTATAAAATGCAAATAACTTACCCAGATCCCATATCTGGCATAATAATAATTGTTGTAACTTTGCTTGTATTTTTTTCTATTAATTTAAGAAATTGATACTTGAGATTGTATTTTTATTTTACTAATATCTGTAACTACCTGTCATTTGCATTGTTTTTGTTTTTTTCCTTTCTTAACCAAATTCTGTGAGCTGATCATTTTTGTTCCCCACCTACCACCACAAGATTGATAATAACTTGAGGTAATAAACTTAGTAAGAATTGATGCTTCTGCCCAGAGATGGCTCGCAAACCTGAGATTTGGAATTTAGCAGTAAATATCCTTTAATGACACTATATTTTCAGTTGCATTGAACTGAAATTATTACAGTTTTATTTGAATCAAAAAGTGGCAAAAATATTTAAATCATTTTTAAAAGTACCAGGACATTTATTAAACATTTACAAACATAAAATGCTTTGGCAAAGTAATTAATTAAAGATTATCCCTTTTGGGGTTAAGAGAACAACAAACTACTTCAAGTGTGGCTCTCATGTGCCTTGGAATGACACAGATTCACTTCCTTGGTTCAGACATACCAAATGGCTGGTAGGGACATAGGGCTTTGGTGTAGTGAATACTACTGAGCACTGATTAAATATGAAAGCCCTGCTTTGGGATCAGTAGGAATAAGGTAGTGTGAAATGCATAGTGATCTTCTCAATGAAGTGTCCAATACCAAGGGAAAAAACAGTCTCCTGTTCTTCGACTCATTACTTCATGTTCAGGTTGAGAAATAAGTAAATGTTTGAAGCAAATATGAAATCTATATTCAAAATTTAATTTCCATGATCCAGGCTAAGGGGTTTAGACTGGGATGCATCTCTTCAATAGCACATTACACTTTAGATAGTGATTTCCCTGATACAGGCTCAGGAAAGATCAAAGACAACATGAAATAATGTGCAATATTATGACAGACATCAAATATCATGCTATTGTACAGTTTTTGTCACAGATTAATTTGATGCATAAACCCTTAAGTCACATCAATATCACAGAGGGTTTTCTGAGTCACAAACCTAAACCATTCTACAATCCTCTCTGCTAATGCAGAAGTAATTCATTAAAATTATTCTCAAGTTGTAAACAAATAATTTTGGCTGAAAGAGATGCATCCTCATTTCTTGAAGTTCCTCCAAATTATAAAAGAGTTCTTAGGAGAAGATTTTCTCCACTGGAAAGGCAGTATTCAGCTGGGAAATTAAATAAAATCACTTCTGCAGGGATTCTTTAGTCTCTGATGATTTCAGACTTGTGAAGAATCATCATAATGATTCTATTTTCCTTTAGTATTTTCATAACATCAGAGACCTTTTTGTGCATTTTTATAGATTATTTTGAGTGATTTTTCTATTTTTTAAGGAGAAGCAAATTGAGAGATTATAAAAAGGAATGATCAAATTAGAAACATTTTGAGGATAAATCCACACAGTCAACTGTTTGGTTCTCCATTAATTTCCTATTGTGTATTTTATTTCTTTTGCTAAGAATGATTCTCCCTTATTTCCTACAAAACCTAAAGGCTTATGACATGGGCTAACCACAAATCAGTTATAGTTTAACTGGGTGAAAACAGTTCTTAGAAAAAGCTTTTTTTTTTTTTTTTCCTTTTTATAAGCTTCTCTTCAGTTCTCCTGAGAGCATCTCAAAAGATAATTAAGCATTCTCTAAGGAACTTTTACAGTTCTTGTTACTACCGACTGGTAACAAGACTTAGCAGAAAATAAATCACCTTCTTTTTTTCAGGTTACCTAAAAACATTTTTAAAAATCCTTTGCTATTTTAAAATACAAGAAAATCAATTGCTACAGCAATAACGCTTTTCAGATACAAGCCTTGGGCAAGAACAAACACAAAGATGTTATTTGGTTCATTTTGTTAAAGTTTAATTCTATTCATCAAAAAAAGCTTTTACATGAATTTCCACATCATTCCCATTTCCACATTTATGATTTCAAATATAATATTGGTTTACTATCGGTCATATACCTTAGTCAAATTAGCACAAATGGGTTCAGCCAGAACTTTGGGCAAATAAGAAAAAATGGCTAACAGAAAAAAATTGCTATATATGTTTATTGTAAAAACAAGCTATATTTAACCAAAAAAGTAGAAATATAAGTGAAAGAATCATGATGTTCATCTTGGGTCTTTGTTAGGATCTTTGTTAAATGAGAGTTCTTTGTTAAATACATTTAGAGAATTTAGTTTTTATAATTTTAGAACATCTACTTTAAAAGAATGCAGCCTGACTAATGACTAGAATTAAAGAAATCCAACAAGATATAAATCTTTGATTCGGACTATCTTTGGATGTGACAAAAATCATTTACCTAATAAAAGGAAAAATGGTTTCCAAGTAATATTAATATAAAATACAAAACTGTAAACATATTTGTAAAATGCTATAAGTGCTTTCTCTCCCTCTCTTTCTAACAAACTTTCTCCTAAGTCCAAATGCTTTGCCATTTCTTGGTAAACTAGATTCATCCCATCTGTACTTATTTTGGACCCTATGCCTATAATACTTTCCTGCTTTTTCAGGGTCTAAAAGAAGCTTACTAATGATTGAACATCTATGTGAATTTCCATCTCCATGATGCTTTCCAAGCTGCCTGTTTTTAAAAACAGCTCCCTTTATGTGGAGACCACCATCTTCATACATACTACTCATACCACAAAGAGTAGAACTTACTCACATTACTGCATTGTATTTTAATCATCTGGGTTGATTTTCATAACCCATTTATAGCCCTGTTCTCATATTCCCAATTAAAGTAAATTTTAACATCTACCCCCTCACTTCAGAAAAATGTCTACCCTTAAATGCAAAGTTCTTATTTTGACTTCCTTTAAGAATGTGTGAAAAATGAAGGCATGAGAATGTGAATAAATTAGAACCCTTATGCACTACTGGTGAGAATGCAAATGGTACAGCCACTGTGGAAAACCGTATTGCGGTTCATCAAAACATTAAAAATGATAGTATCATAAAATCCAGCAATTCCACTTCTGGATATATATCCAAAATATTGAAAGCAGGGTCTCAAATACACACCCATACACACACACACACACACCACAATATATATGTATGTATCTCAGAGAGTATATATAAATAATATTGCTATGAATAATATCACAGCAGTATTATTCACAATAACTACAATATGAAAGCAACCCAAGTGTCCATCAATGTATGAATGTATAAGCAAAATGCAATGTACCTATAAAATGGGATATTATTCAGCCTTAAAAGGGGGAAGAAATTCTGATACATGCTACAGCATGGATGAGCTTTGAGAACATCATGTTATGTGAAATAAGCAAGTCACAAAGAGGCAAATACTGTATGATTCACTTATATGAGGTACTTACAGTAGTAAAAATCATAATGAAAATCACAGAGAAAGTGAAAGTTGTTTCCAGGGGATAAAGGTTGGGAGAATGGAAAGTTAATGTTCAATGGGTATACTGTTTCAGTTTTACAAGATAGAGTTATGGAGACGGATGGTGGTGATGGTGGCTGCACAACATTATAAATGAATTTAATACCACTAAACAATACACTTAAAATGATTATAATAGTAAATTCTATGTTATGTATATATTTATCACAATAAAAAAATTATTAAAAAATTGGTTGCAGTTGCTAGTGCAGCTTCAGTGCACAAAGACTGGAGTATCCTAGATGTAGTAACTGTGCTGATGTGAAACATTAATGCTTCCAGCTCCACGGTGGTGCACTATTAGACAAAAGTGGCAGAAAGTAGATCCTCGAATAATACTAATTCTACTCAAACTATGCCAAAACAATAGGGATGGAGGAAAACTTCCAAACTAATTCTACAAGACCACCATTACCTTAATATCAAAACTAGACAAATAAAACTATAGGCCAATATCAGTGATGAACATTGATGCAAAAATCCTCAGCAAACTGAAGCAAATCCTCAGCAAACTGAAGTCAATAACCTATTAAAAAGATCATTCTTCCTGATCAGGTGGGATTCATCTCAGGGATCCAAGGATGGTTCAATATACAGAAATAAGAACTGTAATAAATCACATTAATAGAATCAAGTACAAAAACCATATGAACATTCAATAAATTCTAGAAAGCGCATTTGATAAAATTCAACACACTTCATGATAAAAACTCTCAACAAAGTGGGTGTAGAAGAAATATACCTCAAAACAATAAAGGCCATATATGACAAACCTATAGCAAGCGTCACTGTGAATGGAACGAGACAAGTATGCCCACTTTCACTACTTTTATTCAACATAGTACTGGATGTCCTAGCCAGAGCAATTAGACATTTACAGCCAGCTAATTTTCCACCAAGTAACCAAGAACATACAATGGGGAAAAGGCAGTCTCTTCAATAAATAAGCTGGAAGAACTGGATATCCATATGCAGAAGAATGAAGCTAGACCCCTATGTCTCACCATATTACAAAAATCAAATCAACATGGATTAAAGACTCAAATCTAAGAATGGAAACTATGAAACTACTAGAAGAAAACATTGAACAAATGCTCCAGATCATTGATTTGGGCAAATATTTTTTTCTGTAAGACCTCAAAAGCACAGGCAACCAAAGTAAAAGTTGACAAACAAGATTTCATCAAGCTAAAAAGCTTCTCTACAGCAAAGGAAACAATTAATAAGTGAAGAGAAAACCCACAGAAGAGGTGAAGATATTTGCAAAAATATCTGAAAGGGTATTAATAACCAAACAACTCAATAACAAATAAACAAATAACATGATTTTGAAATGAGCAAAAGTGCTAAATGGACATTTCTCAAAAGAAGACATGTAAATGACAACCTGGTATATGAAAAAATGCTCAACATCACTAGTCACCAGGGGACTGCAAATCAAAACCAAAATGAGATATTATCTCACCCGAGTTAGAATGACTATTATCAAAAAGTCAAAAAGATGATAAATGCTGGTGAAGATGCTGAGAAAGGGGAATACTTGAACACTGTTGGAGATTATACAAATTACTGCAGTCAGTCACTGTGAAAACTCATATGGAGGTTTTTCAAAAAACGAAAAGTAGAACTACCATATGAGCTAGCAATCTCACTGCTGGGTACGTATTCAAAAGAAAGGAAATCAATATATTGAAGAGACACCTGCACTCTCATGTTTATTGAAGAACCATTCACAATAGTCAAGATATGGAATCAACTTATGTGCCCTTCAATGGATGAATGAATAAAGAAAACATGGCATATATACACAATGGAATATCATTCAGCTGTAAAAAAGAATGAAATCCTATAATTCGCAGCAACATGGATGAAACTGTAGGACGTTATTTTAATGAAATAAGCCAGCCACAGAAAGACAAATATTGCATTTTCTCATGCACATGTAGAAGCTAAAAAAAATAATCTCCTGGAGATAGTTAATAGAATGGTGGTTGACAGAGGCTGGGAAGGGTAATGGCAAGTGGGGGGTGAAAACAGGTTGGTTAATGGGTTCAAAAATACAGTTAGATGGAAGAAATAAAATCTCATGTTCAGTAGCACAATAGGGAAACTATGGTTAACATAATTTATTGTATATTTTAACATAGCTAGAAGAGAAAATATGTAATGTTTCCAGTACAAGGACATGATAATTGTTTCAGGTTATGAAATATTACAATTACCCAGATTTGATCATTACACATGGTATGCTTATAGAAAAATAACACATGTACCCTATAATGTGTACAACTTCTATGTATACATAAAAATTAAAACCAAATTTAAGAATTATAAAAATATAATTTATTCTTGAAAATGCCACAGAAAACATGACACTTGTAGGAAGAACCTAAGGTAGCAAGCTTTGTACACAGAGACATGCTCTATGAGTAGAAGATTTACTAATAAATCATGTCTGTTAGTGATATTATTAGCTTATGGTTATTTTGTACCTAATACTTCCCAGTAAGCTAATATACATTATCTCAATTTTCTTTCAGAACATTTTTTAAAGTGTAATTAACTACACTTCAGGTGAGGAAACTGAACCTGACAGATGACCACAGTCAGACAGTAGGGGACCCAGGATCTGAGTCCACATCATAGCCTTGGAAGCTTTTGCTCAGCAGAGGATCTCAGCTACTCTTTCACTGGTGAATAGCAAGGCCTCATAAACACATGGAGAAGTCCAGAATACTTCCAGTTTTTGAGTCTCTTGTAATATTTTGTTTCAATGCCATAATAAAACAGGTTTCCAAAAATTGTGATATATTTAAATTTATAGTTAACCTGTTAGTAATTTTGACAAGAAAGTAATCTCTTTTACAGACAATATCAAAAGCCTGTATGTGTAGCTTTCTCTGGATTGAGAAATGGGCCCATTGGCCATCTTGAGCTCCCTCTGACAGGCTTTGATTGACAGTAACACTGCCACTAGCTCAAACATGAAGGTGCTGCTCTATGGGTATCACCTTATACAACAGTCCCCAGCATAGGAGTGTCCTGTGATCTACAGGTGCTTACCAAGGATCCAGTGTGATATTACCCATGTTTCCACCTTATCCACATAGTGGCCAAGCTAGCTGATGTGGGTAGCACATAATTTCTTCCTGCTAGCCAGGCGCTTCTGAGATAACAACTTGACATGGATAAATCTAATAAAGAATAAAACAACTCAACAAACGAACTGGGGGAAAAAAAAGGAAAACTAAAATCAGAAACTTCAGCATTGCTCCTATGCAATGTCTCCACTATATATTCACTTCAGCCTTTTTTTTACTAAAACTCTTAATTAATGAAATATGCTCCACCCAATTATACACAAGGAATCAAGAGGAAAATGGAGCAAGTTTGGGAAAGCACTGCAGATACATGGTCTTCCAAGGTTAAATGGCTAATCAGAAATTCTGCACTGCAAGGAAAATGTTTTCAAAGGGTAACATCCCCACAGGCAAATGGCTACTTTAAAGTTAAATGTGTCCACCACCATAGAAATAGTTACAAGCCACTACTGAGTTTTCATAAATACTCCAGTAGTTTAAGATGATGCTGTTTGGCCTTTGAAGAAGCAGATTCTTATTCTATATTCATATTCTGAAGTAACTAGCTTTTAAAAAATTACACCTTACTTTAATGATTAGTGGAGTGATTTTCTGGTAAGGCTCAAATCAGGAAAGAAAGACTTCTTTAAAATACCCATTGTCAAATTTTTCATGCATTCCTCTTATCCTTATGAAATTGAAAACCAAGGTAATTAAGTCACTGTTGTCACCAATGGTAGATTTCCCTGTTCTCATTATCCTTTCTCAATGCCAAGATTTTTAATATAGACTCCCAAAGACTTGAACCGCTACTGACTTGACATTTCCAGTCTCACCAAAATGCACTTGATAATTGCTCATTATAATATAAATAAATTTTTGAAGAGTGTGAAAAACTTTTGAATACAACCATTCAATCAATCAAATCCATTAAAGTAGACAGGATGTTAAATGTATGTTCTATTCTGAAGAAATATCCTAACATCTGATAAAATTAAAATATTGGACTCCATAGTTTATTTAACTGTAAAGGATAACAGATTTTAAGATAACATCATACAAGTAAGACAGACATGGAACGTGCAGAGGATACTAGAGCAAAACAAGCTACTAAACAAAGCATGCAAGACACTAAAGGTCACACTGAATGTCAATGCTTGTATTTTGAAGAAAGCATTCATTCTAAGATACCCACTGCATCAATTTATCATTCTTTAAAAAATAATTTTTCTAGCCAAATTAACTACTCTCTCAGCATATATACAAGTTTGTTTTCATTATTAAACCCATCAGGAACTACAACTAAAAATAGAGAAAATAGAATACATTCCTTTAGCTGACTACAAGTCAAATAACAGCAAATTTAATTCCACAAGACCCTTATTTAACCCAAAGTCTATAAGATTAAGTGTATTTATTCATACTTCCAAAAGATCTCCTCCAGTGTGGTGTTGTGCAACAGATATATAATGTAAATATCATGTAACTTTGAGTTTTGTAGCAGGTACATTGAAAAAGACATAAAATTAATTTTAATAATGTATCTTGTTTACTCCAATGCATGTGGCTTACATTTATCATATTAGACAATGAAAGTATTGAATAATTTTCCCTCCCTGGGAGGCTTTTCCTTGTTTTAAAATTGTGATAAGAGTACATAATATGAGACATACCCTCAACAAATTTTTAAGTGTATGGTGCATATTGTTAACTATAGACACAATGTTGAACAATAGATCTCTAAAAGTTAATCTTGCCTAACTGAAACTTTATACCTGTTGAATAGCAACTCCCCATTTCTCCTCCCATTCAGACCCTGGAAATCATTATTCTACTCTCTGTTTTTATGACTTTGATATAACCTCATATAAGTGGAATCATGGAGTATTTGTCCTTCTGTATCTGGCTTATTTCCCTTAACATAATGTCCTCAAGGTTGATCCATGTTGTCAGATATGGCAGGATTTGCTTCTTTTTTAAGGTTGAATAATAATTCATTGTATGTACACATCATAGTTTCTGTATCTATTCATCTGTCAGTGGACATTTAGATTGTTTCCATATTTTGACTACTGTAAATGCAACTAATAGAGTGCAAATATGTCTTCAAGATTCCAATTTCAGTTCGTTTGGATAAGTACACAGAAGTGGTATTGCTGGATCATACTATATTTCTATATTTAATTTTCTAAGGACACTGCATACTGTTTTACTAGTGGCTACATTACTTTATACTCCCATCAATAGTGTACAAGAATTCTAAATTGTCTTTTAAATACTTGTTATGTTTTTGGGATTTTTGATAACAGCCATCTGAACAGGTGTGAGATAATATTCTTTGTTTTAGTTTTGGTTTGCATTTCCCTGATGATTACTGATGTTGAGCATTTTTTCGTGTCCCTGACAGCCATTTGTAAGTCTTCTTTGGAAAAATGTCTATTCAAGCCCTTCACACACTTTTTAAGTGGGTTATTTGTTTTTTTGCTATTGAGTTGTATGAGTTCCTTGTAGATTTTTTATATTAACTGCTTTTTAGATGTATGGTTTACATATATTTTCCTCCATTGTGTAGGTTTCCTTTTTACTCTGTTAAATGTTTTCTTTTGTTTAATGTAGTCCCATTTGTCTATATTTGCTTTTGTTGCCTGTGATTTTGGTGTCATATCCAAGAAATTTTTGCCTAGACTAATGTTATGGAGCTTTCCTCTAAATTTTCTTCTAGTGGTTTTACAGTTTCAGGTCTTATCTTCAAGTCTTTCATTCAAATTGAGTTCATTTTTGTATATGGTGTAAGATAATGGTCCAATTTCATTCTTTTGTATGTGGATATCCAGTTATTCCAGCATTAATTGTGAAGAGCCTGGGAGGTGTTGATAAAGAATGTGATTTTTGGGTGAAGAATCTTTTGCTTCAGCCTTCAAAATTCACACAGAGGAAATAAAGAGTGATGTGTTCATACAAAAAACAGACCACAAACAGCTGGAGAACTACTCCCACAAAGCCAGTGTTCAGCTAAGTAAAAATACATGAAATGCATCATGCTGCTGCATGTCTTTACAAGATAAAATGTTGGCATTCATTAAATAAATGAAGAATGTTTTTAGTATAAGATATGTTAGAATTAGTCATGGGGAGCTAAATGTGCCAGTAACAAAAAAGGTATTAGTTAGTTGGAAATGAGAAATCCCCTTTAGAGAAGGGGCCATGATAATTTCAGATTGAAGTAGATTCAGGAGAATTGAGAAAAAGTATTTAAAAATCACAGCTGAAAAATAATCTTAATTTTTATTTAAAGATTGGATAGACCTGGTTAAAAGCTTGTGAAGAAGCCAAAAATAGCTCTATATTAGTAAAGCTGTAAAAAAATAAGAATGCCAATAATAGAAAAGAGAAGTGCATAAATTTGTGTTAATTTGAGAATGATGGACAGTTTCAAATTTAGGCAGTGTGTGTGTATGTATATGTTGGTGTGAATAGATGAATATATGTATAAATTATATATATATATATAATATGAATGTTATATATACATAGAGATGACCACAGATTTTACAGGGCACATGCTGCTGGAGATGAAGAACTTGAGAATCAGCACGGTTTGGAAATAAAGAGTTTATTAGGTGGTAAATCTGATGAGTAAAGGACTATGACTATTTCTTTCAGAGATGACTAGTTGCCTATTAAAATATTCAGGCTATCCTTCCTTCCACAGTTTCATTTAGGAAAAGGAAGTCCAGTCAGTGGCTACATTTCCTAGTTTCTTTGCATTTAGTTGAGGTGGTGTGACTTTTTCTGGCCAGTGGATATAAATAAAAGTGATTTGTGTCACTTCCAGGCCGACATTGTGGTTAAATGTGCTATGGTTTTTCCCAGCAACCTTGAAAATGGAAAAACCACTGTTAGAAGGAACCAGAGTTCTTGGATCTCTCCTTGGAGGACAGTTGCCTCATGGAGTCACCCAACCAGTGATATCTGCAATGCACTTTGCATAAGTGACAAACTTATTTGGTGAAGTCATTGAGTTAAGGGATTGTTTCTTATGACAGCCTACCACGAATTTAAAAACTATCTTAATTTTTAAATTATTCTATTTCCATTGTTTAGCACAGAATATAAAACATAGTAAGTAACCAACAAATATTTCCTTTTTAGCTATGGTAGAGATAATAGTGGATTGTTTAAGTCAGAGATGGAAAATAAGTCAGAGATGGAATACAGTAAACACCTATACTAACTCCAGTCAACTAAGAGTGGCTAGTGAAAGCCCTGTCTTGAAAAATTTCTGACATAACATTCAGTTTCAATGGGAAAGAGCATATGATTGATTAGTAATGTCTCATATGAGTGCCAGATGGAGATGATGGGACAAGTGCTATTTATCTGCCATTTGCGATTTTCTACATCACCAGTGTAGAATACTTAAAACCAAGTTAAAAAGATAAGACTTCACTGATATGTTAATCAAAACTGAAAAGCTGATAATTTTTTATTAAACTCTTCTCAAAGTTATTAGAGACTATTTACATGGCATAGCATTCAAAATTTTTCACATTCCAATTCTGTTAGAGCATTTTATTGCCATAACAAGAGATTCCTAATCTTAAAAATGAATTAAAATGTTGTTTATTCAAACCACATTGTTTTTCTAGGAAAGGCAGCATCAAATTAAGAAATAATTCTCACCATAATAGGCCTTTTAAGATCATCTTTTATTTCCTTAAATATTTAAGAATGTATTTCACTCAACATTCAAAGTAAACAGAATACCTAACTTTACTAATTGTCATAAAATAAAAAAGTTATTTTACCCCAAACAAAATAACTTGACATATTTTAGTTTATTTTCTGCATGAGACTTGAATGAGAATATTATCATACTCTTGAGTAGGCAACTAGCAATATTCCTAAAAACCTGCTGTAATAGCAGCTGTTAATGTAGATTCCTGTTCACCGCGATGGTTCTCTGAGCCACTGTGTGCAGTGATGAGGAGTCAGAGCCCTGGAGGCTTGAGTTTGAATCCCAGCTTCCCACCACATACTGACTATATGACATCATAGCTCCACATTGTTTCATCTATTACTCAATTTTCCCCAATACATAAAAAATGGGACAACAGGACCTATATTATGAGGTTCCTATAAAACCTCATGATATACAAAAATATATTGTATCAATATAAAGCATGCTACAAGCATTTAATACACATTTGCTTCTAAATGGGGAGGAGCTACAGCCTGGTTTCCTGTGGGGAGTACATTCACAGCCATAGAAAGGTACATATATATATGTATACAGAGAGAGAGAGAGAGAGAGAAAGAGAGAGAGAGAGACTCCAACTGCAGCCAAATCCTCCTCCCGCAGCATTTTCAGCTAATACAGAAAAATGAGTTCCACCCCAGGGAAATGGTGTATGTATTCCCCAAATAGGTTACTTCCTCAAAAAGCAAAGCTGTGGGGATTAGATCCTCTCCTGCACTGCCAAAGTACATACACACTTAGACTTGAATTAAGGCAAGCTGTGTCAGGGAGGAAACAGTTAAGACAGGTGTTCTCAGGAACTGTCAATAGGAGTAAAAGTTGGCACAGACTTCTTGAAAGACATTTTGCTCACTACCCCACTGAAGTAGGGACAAAGATTCTGGGACAGTCGATCCTGCAGCAATACACTCTTCTATCTGCAACACCTGCCTGGCTGGGCTATAGCCAGAGGTTAGTACCAACAGGCACAGGAGAGCTGATGCTTTCTGCTTAGGGCCAAGTAGCTGGGAGGAACTAAGAAGGATAGAAGAAATATCCACCTCATGGTAAGGACTGACCTTCTGGGCACCTGGCTGCTCTGGTTTATAATCCTCAACCTTGTGCGGTGTTTCTTTGCCAAAGTTGTGTGGTAGGCTGCGTGCCTAAGAATGATGAGTGGATTATCTGCCATGTTTAAGACCCGATATAGTCATCTCATGAAGTAAATTTTTTAAAGTTTTCCTTTTGGTGTTTATGCCATTTCTGTGTAGTATAGCTGTTTAATCTCTGGGCTCTGTTCTATAAAAAGTGGTTATTACCCAAAACCATATTTTAGCAAAATTTTGTTAAGAATCATACTACAATTAAATTTTCTGAAAATTTTTAAACTAATTTATGATTTGTGTAAATTTATCTGAAAATGATCTAATTCTTATTTTCATTCTATTTTTATAATACACAGATTATTTATTTCTTCTTGAAATTTGGTTAATCTTAATATAAATCTTCAAACTTAATCCAAAACACATCCTTTTATTTAGATGGCTATTTGAGTAGTTTCACACAATGTCACAAAGCCTAAACTTGTAAAACTAGCCACACTTATTTTTAAAAGGCTACATAAACTCCATATTTTCTGTTACTTCTGTATCTTATGTTTTGTTGATATGCTTACAGCCATGGCTCCAGAAAGGAATACAAAATTTTCACCAAAAAGTATCTTGGTGAACCCTAGGACTCATTATTCTGATACTTAAAAATGTGTAACACGGAAATACCAATTACATTTTAAAAAATGAATGCTTGGCTGTGGAATACTAATTGACTATGTAATTGGAATCACCCTTTAAGTTGAGTACAATCAGATCTGCTGAGGCATGAGTTTAAGTGAGAATAGCAGTAGTCCATTGTTTGGTGAAATTATATATTTAGATCTGGGCCTGAGTAGGTCCAGAAAGCATGAGTAAATTACATGAACAGGTAAATTTCATAATGCCTACTTTATTTACCCTCTTCTCACACACGTGACTCATAAGAGATTTCCTACAACAAAATGATAGGGAAAAGAGAACTCTGGCCTGGCTCATTGATGATATGTTGGTGCTAGCTAAAAGTTGACTGCTGACACATGACAGCTCCCCTCCTAAAACATAGTAGGAAAGGGAAATGCTCTCAGGTGACATGATTGTGGGCTGTAAATTTGGTCACCTAGTTTATATAGAAGTGTCCTTCACTATAGATATGCATAAATTATTGGGTGGTGGGAAATGGCTTGATTAATTGAACATGGGTTTCAAAGGAATAAGATTGAAAAAACAAGGATGGGCACCTCGAGATGGCCTTTGTGGTTGGACCTATGGGAACAGATGCAAAACATTTTAATCTTTGCATCACATATTAATATCCATTGGAGAATTTCTCCCAAAGTCAGAGCTCCAAACCACCAGGAAATAGGAAGACTCTTCCTATGAATGGCAGCCAGCATTTCTTCTTGATTATCTCAGGACTGCTATAATGAAACCATGAATAGAGTAGCCATGATAGCAGACAGAAATTTCATAAGTACACTTAGTAACACAGACTCCTTCTCTACAAGATTTATCTATTTGTCACTACTGAATGTACAGCCTATTAGCAGCAAAAACTTACACTGAGCCCTCTCTATGACAGCATTACTTGAGAATACCATCTGGCCATTTACTGGCAGGTAAGTTACATCAGAACTTTTACAACCTGGAGAGCTGTGATTTCTCCTTATCGAAAGTAATCCCTTCTTCCAGAGTTCTTTCCTGGGTGGGAGAGACCATGTAGCATGACTTTGCAAAGATATACCTTAACTATCAATGTGATATTGCATATAGCATTGCTTCACTGGAAAAGACATAATTTATGGCAAAGGAAGTGTACCAATAATTACATGTACATGGAATTCAGGTACCCAATCACCCACATGCAGTCAGCCTAAGAGACAGATGAAATTGCCTGCTACAATCTCAGTTAAAGTATAAGCTTAAAATGAGTACTCTGTGGTGTCAAGGTGTTGACTTCCAGAATGCAGTACATGCAGTGAATCAATGGCCAGTATATAGTCCTACGTCCCTTTAGTTAGACTACTTGTGTCTTGAAACCAAAAGATAGAAGTAAGACTGGCTCCTTTTACCATCACTCAATGACCCACTTGTAGAGTCATGCTTCTCATCTCTGCAACTTTTGGCTATGTAGGGCTATAGATCCTGTATCCCAGGAGAGAAATGCTTCTGCTAGAGAACATATTAAGGGTCCAATTAAACTTGAAGCTACAACCTTCCCTGGTTCATACAGTACTTTTCATGCCAGCGGATCTATGAGCAAATAAAGCGGTTGCAGTACTAGAGGAGGCTAACCTCCATGATTACCATAAAGAGTCAGGGTTGCTGCTTAACAATGGGGGCAGAGACAAGTAATACTCACGGGATTCAAAGCGAGACAGTACTTGATGCTTCTACCTCTAGTTTTGAAAGCAAAATTGAGAATGTAGTAACCACGTCCCCAGAACACTGAAAAATGTAATAATTTAGACAACTCTGAAATGAAGATCTGCATCATTCCATGAGACAAGCCACTCAGACCAGTCAAAGAATTGTTAAGGGTGAAGGGAATCTAGACTGGGTGGTAGAAAGGGGAGATCGCAAAGATCAATTGCAGCCCCAGGACCAGCTACAGCCATGGGAGCAATAGTCGATCTCCTAGCCCACTTGCATTAACTTTTCAGAGGGTGCAGCTGGCTACTACCTTAAAGGAACTTCTCTGAAAATAATTGATTTACTTCATCTCTATCAGAGAAGAAGTAAGGACAATTTTTTTTCATATCTTTTTTATGAGAGCTAGATATAATGGTGGACACTCAAGTAGCTGAGTTGTGTGAGGAGCTAATTTTACATTTCTTAGTCACCATTTCACATCTTAGATTCACTTGCCTCTTATGATAGCTCTATGATTTTTGACCATCTTCACACAGGTACCTTTTACTCCCCACTTATGGGTGATTCCAAGACTCAGTCTACACTTCTTAGGGAACAGAGTTCCTGAATCAGACAACCACTTGCACTTGTTGGCAGCTGGACTGATAATGCACCTCAATCAGGGCTGTAACTGGGGAGAGGTGAGTGAGGTGTGAAGCACTTGCTTTGGATGAAAAATTTAAGGAGATACCAAAATATCATACTCAAAATAGAATTTGATCTCATTGGTTTCTCACTTCTCTCCTTCACTCCACTGTTCTTCATCCTCTCTTTTTTGATTATATTCCTTAATAAAACAACATCCTGCAAATTACCCATCTGACAAGGGATTAATAAGCAGAATATACAAAGAATTTAAGCAGTTCTACAGGAAAAATCTAATAATCTGATTAAAAATGAGCAAAAGGTTTTAATAGAAATTTCTCAAAAAAAGACAAATAAATGGCAAACAGGCATATAAAAAGATGCTCAGCATCACTGATCGTCAAAGAAATTTAAATCAAAACTACAATGAGATATCATCTCTCCCCAGTTAAAATGGCTTTATCCAATAAACAGGCAATAAAAAATGCTGGTGAGAATGTGGAAAAAAGAGAACTCTTGTATACTGTTGGTAGGAATATAAATTATTTCAACTACTATGGAGAACAGTTTAGAGGTTGCCCAAAAAACTAAAAATAGAGCTACTGTATGTTCCAGCAAGCTCAATGCTGGGTATATACCGAAAAGAAAGGAAATCAGTATATAGAAGAGATATCTACACTCCAATGTTTGTTGCAGCACTGTTTACAATATTCAAGATTTGGAAGCAACTTGTGTCCATCAACAGGTGAATGGATAAAGAAAGTATGGTACTTATACACAATGGAGTACTATTCATCCCTAAAAAAAGAATGAAATCCTGTCATCTGCAACAACATGGATGGAATGGGAAGTCATTATGCTAAGTAAAATAACCCAGGCACAGAAAGAAAAACATTGCATTCTCACTTTCTTGTGGGATCTAAAAAATCAAAACAATTGAACTCATGGAGATAGAGAGCAGAACGATGGTTATCAGAGGCTGGCAAGGGTAGTCAGGAGGATGGAGATGTAGGTGGGGAAGGTTAATGGGTGTGAAAAAATAGAAAGAATGAATAAGATCTAGTATTTGATGGTACAACAGGGTGACTATAGTCATATATATATATATATATATATATATTTATTTAGATGGAGTTTCGCTCTGTCACCCAGACTGAGTGCAGTGGTGTGATCTCAGCTCACTGCAGCCTCCGCCTCCTGGGTTCAAGCGATTCTCCTGCCTCGGCCTCCCAAGTATCTGGGATTACTGGTGCGCCACCACGCTCAGCTAATTTTGTATTTTTAGTAGAGATGGGGTTTTACCATGTTGGCCAGGCTAGTCTCAAACCCCTGACCTCAAGAGATCTGCCCGCCCCAGTCTCACAAAGTGCTGGGATTACAGGGGTGAGTTACCATGCCTGGCCAATAATAATTTAATTTTACATTTTAAAATAACTAATAAAGTATAATTGATTTTTTGTAACACAAAGGATAAATACTTGAGGGGATGGATATCTCACTTTACATGATGTGATTATTACGCATTACATGCCTGTATCAAAACAGCTCATGTACCCCATAAATATGTATACCTACTATGTACCCACAAAAATTAAAATTCAAAATTCAACAAATAGCCATTGGTCTTTTTTGTTAAGCTCTGCTGTCTGGGAGAACAGGTTAAGATCATTCTAACAAATGTGTCTGAAAGGAGACACATTAGGAGACCATCTAGAGAAAAATGAAAACTTTTTTGAAGGAGAATAAAAAGGGAAAGCCAAGGCAAGGGAAGAAAATAATGCAAGAGAAAACATCTAGGGCTTCTTCACCCTCACAAAACTATAAGAAACTAAAATGCCATTATTTTAGAGGAAGAAACATATTGACTGAATACAGCTATTGAATCCTTAATGAGTATGAATTGTAGATGGTAGATGGCTGGAAGGCAAAGAGTGGAGCAGATGTCTTTATGAGCCCCCAAATTTTCCCAGAAAGGCTAAGATGAAGACCTTAGACATGGCAGTGAGGGTGCAGAGAAAAGGGGACTCATTATTCAGGAGTATGAAAAGAAATAATTCTTAGGCCAGGCGTGGTGGCTCACGCCTGTAATCCCAGCACTTTGGGAGGCCGAGGCAGGAGGATCACGAGGTCAGGAGATCGAGACCATCTGGCTAACACGGTGAAACCCCATCTCTACTAAAAATACAAAAAATTAGCTGGGCATGGTGGCAGGCACCTGTAGTCCCAGCTACTCGGGAGGCTGAGGCAGGAGAATGGCGTGAACCTGGAAGGCAGAGCTTGCCGTGAGCCGAGATCGTGCCACTGCACTCCAGCCTGGGCGACAGAGCGAGACTCTGTCTCAAAATAATAATAATAATAATAATAATAATAATAACAATAATAATTCTTAATAAAATTATTATAATGAATCATCTGTACCTGCAAAAGGAAGAAGTAGTTTCTATAGTTTATAAATGTAGATTATATTCAACATGTCCTTATAGGATATGCATACACATCAACAAGTGCTTTAATGCAAAACTGAACCTTAAATCATCCGTAATATGTAACCTGTAATTAAAAAATGAAGGTGTTGAAAGAGTGGAGTCTATATGCAGTTAATATTAGCTTTTAATGTATCATTAATCACTTTATTATTTCAGAAAATAAAAATATGGCAAGCCAAGATGCTCAGCTTCTTGACAACTATGCAGACAATTGATGATGATGATGCTAATAATAATGAAGAATTACTATTTATTTAGCAATTATTATAATCCAGACTTTTCTGATCTCTCTCTCATCATCATCATCATCATCTATTTATCATCACAAGCTTTACAAGCCTATTAAGTAGATATATATAAAATATTATATTTATTGTATATTATATATAATAAATATAATATAGTATATATACTATGGTATATTATATTTATTATATATAATATACTATATTATATATAGTATATAAAATAATATAATATATACACTATAGTATATTATTATATATAATATATATTATATGTAATATAGTATATATAGTATAAAATTGTGTAATATAATATAGTATATAAATATAATATTTCTAATTAATTCCCAATTCACAGAAGAGTAAGATGACATCTAGATCAGTCTGATAGTTGCCTGAGATTCAACTCAAAATACGTGAGTTTCAAAACACATGATCCTAATCCTACACAGTGAATGACTGACTTGAAAGTGTGCTGGGTAAATGCCCTTGTCAGTCTCTGAATTTCCACTCTGAAAATATTTACAAATTATTAATGATAAATTACTACTGTATATAACATGTTTCCTAATATTTCTTGATTTTTCTTATTACCTCTAACCTAAAAGAAATAACATTTCATGTATCATAGTTAAATACTGACTGCTGACTAAGACCCTGAAACAAAAGGGACAATCAGAGATTTCACGAGATACTGTTTTTTTTACCTATACCCAACTCAGATAAAAGCTTTATAAGACCAGTTGAAGACATACTTATTGTACTTTATTGGATCCAATTTATAGAAAATATCTAGAAAAGTTGACTCATTTTTCACACTCCTGCAACTCCTCTTATCAAATCTTCGGCATTAATGCCACGAACAGCAGAATTGTTGCTAACTGTCACACAACACATTTTATTAAGAGGTCATTATATACTAAAACAAAGCATCAAAAGAACAGTATCGTTGATTTTTTTCCACACTTCCCATTCCTCAATGTAAATGGCAAAATATTTGAAAACTTAATCAAATCCTCAAGTGTCTTGACAACCATACATTGTATTTGCTTCATTTATAATGCAGCTCCTTTTATTTACACAGTATACAGAAAATCCCATTGAAACAGAAATAACACATTTTAAAGAAAATCTTATTATACAGCTTAAAATAAAGCAATCTATGGTAAATATAGTCTGTACTGAAGGCTGGAATGCAGGCATAAGGTAGATAAATAGAAAATGTCTTTACTCATCCTGAATAGTATTCAGGTGGCTTAATTTTACAAAAAGTCCCAAATCAAAGACATACGTATGCACACAGAAGTACACAAAGATATTCCCAAGCTTTATCAACATTTACTTCAGATTTTGGTCATTGCTGATTTACTCAATTACTAATCAGTAATTTATTATCTATGTCTAATAGTATAAATAAGTTCCTATTATGTCTAATATTAATGAGAAACAGTTTAAAAAAACAAAATCACATAAGGCTTTCTGTGAAAGCATATGGCAATAAAATTAAATATTTTGGAATTTATTAGAATAAGAAGTTATAACTCAATAAATCATAAGTTATATCATCTCCTATTTTGGTGTTGGTTTAAAGTATGCTAAAGTAATATAAAGACATTCCTATATTATGATATCTTTTATTTATTAAAATGTACATTTATTCTGAGACAGCTGAACATTTTCTTTATGAAGAAAATAAGCTTATTCAAAACGTGATTTGAATTTTATACTTTAGTTTTTTCCTTGAATGTGTTTAGAGATTTAAATCACCAAGTTTTGACATTAGCCTCTATTTATTTAGCTCTTGATTAAAATGGAATTGGGAAACCAAAGTTGTAAATAATGCCTTAAAATATATTGAACTTTGAATACCCTCTACATATGAAAAACAATTAATAATTCAACATAATAAGGTAGAAAAATTACATAATGTGAGGCTCAGGCAAAAACCAATGAGTAAACCCAAGGGTGATAGTCAAAAATATTTAACAAGTGGTGTGGCAGTTGTCCCAAATATTCAGAATGTATCCTGGTAGAATATACCACACTCCAGACGTGTGCTTACTGAACACCAGCCCTGGAGAAAGCAACAAAACAGAACTGATAGTCCTTAAAGAGATGTTAAACTCTAAGAAAAATCTCCAAACTGCTTTCCACAATGGCTGAACAAATTTACATTCCCACCAGCAGTGTATAAGTGCTCGCTTTTATCTACAGCCTGACCAGCATCTGTCGGTTTTGACTTTTTAATGATAGTCATTTTGACTGGTGTGATATGGTACCTCACTGTGGTTTTAATTTGTATTTCTCTGATGATTACTGATCATGAGCATCTTTCATATGTTTGGTAGCCACTTGTATGTCTTCTTTAGAGAAGTTTCTGTTCATGTTCTTTCCCCATGTTTTCATGAGGTTATTTTGTTGTTGTTATGTTTTGCTGGTGTTTTTTTTTTTTTTTTTTTGACGGAGTCTCAGTCTGTCACCCAGGCTGCAGTGCAGTGGTGCAATCTCAGCTCACTGCAACCTTCACCTCCTGGGTTCAAGGCATTCTCCTACCTCAGCCTCCCGAGTAGCTGGGGCTACAGGCACCCACCACTATGCTCGGCTAATTTTTGTATTTTTAGTAGAGACAGGGTTTCACCACGTCTCTACTAAACAGTTTGAGGCCAGGCTGGTCTCAAACTCCTGACCTCAAATGTTCCGCCCGCCTCTGCCTCCCAAAGTGCTGAGATTACAGTTGTGAGCCACCGCACCCAGCCAAGGTTATTTGTTTTTTGCTTATTGATTTAAGTTCCTTATAGATTCTGGATAGTAGACCTTTGTTGGATACATAGTTTGGGAATATTTTCTCCCATCCTGTAGATTGCCTGTTTAAAGATTTTCTTCTGGAATTTTTATAGTTTGAGGTCTTACATTTAAATATTTGATCCATTTCGAGTTAATTTTTGTATATAGTGAAAGGTAGGGGTCCAGCTTCAATCTTCTGCATATAACTAGCCAGTTATCTTAGCACCACTTATTGAATAGGAAGACCTTTCCCCACTGTTTTTTTTTTTGTTCGTTTGTTTTTGTTTGTCAGCATTATTGAAGATCAGATGGTTGTAAATGTGTAGCTTTATTTCTGCATTTTCTATTCTGTTCCACTAGTCCATGTGTCTCTTTTTGTACCAGTACCGTGCTACTTTGATTACTATATCTTTATAGTATAGTTTGAATTTGGGTAGTGTGATGCCTTTGGCCTTGTTCTTTATGCTCAGTATTGCTTTAACTATTTGTACTCTTTTTTGGTTCCACATGAATTCTAGAATACCTTTTATTTTTTTCCTTCTCATTTTGCGAAGAATGACTTTGGTAGTTTTTTAGTAATAGCATTGAATCTGTAAATTGTTTTCGGCAATATGGCCATTTTAACTATATTAATTCTTTTAGTCCATAAGCCTGGAATGTTTTTCCATTTGTTTATGTCATCTCTGATTTCATTCAGCAGTGTTTTGTACTTCTCCTTGTAGAAATACTTCACCCCTTTGGTTAGCTGTATTCTTAGGTATTTCATTTTCTTTGTTGCTATTGTAGAGGTGGGAATTGTGTTCTTTATTTGACTCTTAGCCAGGACATTACTGATGTATAGAAATGCTACTGATTATTGTACACTGTCTTGTAACCTGAATCCTTAGTAAAATTGTTTATCAGTTCTAGTAGTCTCTTGACATCATCTTAAGGGTTTTCCAGATATAAAATCATATCATCAGGGAAGAGAGATAGTTTGACATCTTCTTTTCCTATTTCGATGCCTTTAATTTCTTTCTCTTGTCTGGTTGCTCTGATTAGGACTTCCAGTACTACGTTGAATAAGAGTGGTGAGAGTGAGCACTTTGGGAGGCCGAGGCGGGCGGATCACGAGGTCAGGAGATCGAGACCATCCTGGCTAATACGGTGAAACCCCGTCTCTACTAAAAATACAAAAAATTAGCCGGGCGTGGTAGCGGGCGCCTGTAGTCCCAGCTACTCGGGAGGCTGAGGCAGGAGAATGGCGTGAACCCGGGAGGCGGAGCTTGCAGTGAGCCGAGATCGGGCCACTGCACTCCAGCCTGGGCGACAGAGCGAGACTCCGTCTCAAAAAAAAAAAAAAAAAAAAAAAAAAAAAAAGAGTGGTGAGAGTGGGCATCTTTTTCTTGTTCCAAGTTCTCAAGAGGAATGAATGGTTCCAGCTTTTGCCCATTCAATATGATGTTGGCTGTAGGTTTGTGATAGGTGGCTCTTACCATTTTGAGGCATGTTCCTTAAATGCCTAGTTTGTTGAGGCTTTTTATCATGAAGGGATGTTGGATTTTATCAAAAGCTGTTTCTCCATCTATTGAAAGGATCTCATGTTTTTGCTTTTAATTCTGTTTATACTGTAAATTACATTTATTGATTTCTGTATGTTAAACCAGCCTTGCATCCCAGGAATAAAGCCTAATTGATCATGGTGTGTTAAATTTTTTGATATGTTGCGGGATTTGGTTTGCTAGTATTTTGCTACAGATTTTTATATCTATGTTCACCAGGGATATTGGCCTAAAGCTTTTGTTGTTATTGTTGTTATTGTGTCTCTGACATATTTTGGTGTTAGGCTGATGCTAGCTTCATAGAATGACTTAGGAAGGAGCCCCTCTGCCTCCATTTTTTGGAATATTTTCAGTAGGATTGGCACCAGCTCTTCTTTGCATGTCTGGTAGAATTCAACTGTGAATTAATCTCGTCCACTGCCTCTTTTTGGTTGGCAGTTTCACTGATTTTTTTGTTGTTGTTGTTTTGTTTTTTTCTGACTCAATTTCAGAGCTTGATATTGGTCTATTCATGGTTTTAATCTCTTCCTTCTTCAGTCTTGGGACATTATGTGTTTTCAGGAATTCATCATTTTCTCTAGATCTTGTAATTTATGTGCATAGAGTTGTTCATAGTATACTCTGAGGATCTTTTATATTTCTGTGGGGATCAATTATAATGTCATTCTTATCATTTCTGATTGCACTTATTTGGATCTTATCTTTTTTTTATTTGTTAATCTAGCTAGTGGTTTATCAATCTTATCTTGTTTTGTTTTTTTCCAAAGTACCAATTCTTGGTTTCACTGATCTTTTGTACCAATTCTTACATCTCAATTTCATTCAGTTCTATAATTTTAGAGCTTAACCCAGCCATCCCATTACTGGGTATATACATAAAGGAAAATAGATCATTATACCAAAAAGACACATATACTTACATGTTCATTGCCTTGTTATTCACAATAGCAAATACATGGAATCAACCTAAGTGCCCATCAGTGGTAGGTGGGATAAAGAAAATGTTACATATACACACCATGGAATACTACACAGCCACAAAAAATAATAAATCATGTCATTTGCAGCAGCATGTGTGGCACTGGAGGCCATTATCCTAACCAGGGTCAGAAATTAATGCAGGGACAAAAAGCCAAATACCACACATTCTCACTTATAAGTGGGACCTAAACATTGAACACACATGGACATGAACATGGAAACAATAGACAATGCAGACTACAGAGGGGGAAGGGAGGGAGGAGGAGGGGGTCCCAAAATTACCTATTGGGTACTATGCTCACTACCTGAGTGCAATGTACCCACGTAACAAACCTGAACATGTGCTCCCTGTATCTTAAAAATAGTTGAAAAACATAAAAAAAAAATTCATTAAACATTTTTAAAAGTTGCTAAATATTGAGGATAACCTTATTCTTTTTAAAATCATGTGTGTACAATTTTTGAATATTTAATAAAAAGTGAGCCAGGACTATAAGGTAGTGAACCAAAAAAAAAGTGCTAAACTATATGAGCACAATATAAAATCTTCTGAATTTTTACTTAGTGTTAAATAAATAATTTTAAAAATTAGTAAAGAAAAGTAAGTATTTTAAAAAACTCTGAAGTTGGATATTTTTCTTCTTAGCCTTAACAAACAACAAAAACAAACAAAAACCCTAAAGATAAAATAACATTTTAAATAAAATCTAAATTTATTTAATCCTATAATGAAATATTAATAAATATTAACATCTTGGGGAATGGAAAAACTTTCTAAGTATAATGATAATAAAAATGTGATCATAGGCCTGTAAATTTCCAATAAATAAAAAGTAGTATAAGAATAATACTTAAAATGAGTATAACCGATAATATACGCCAGGCACAGTGGTTCATGACTATTATCCCAGCACTTTGGGAGGCCAAGGTGGGAGAAGCACCGGAGGTCAGAAGTTTGAGACCAGCCTGACCAACATGGTGAAACCCCATCTCTACTAAAAATACAAAATTAGCTGGTTGTGATGATGTATGCCTGTAATCCCAGCTACTTGGGAGGCTGAGGAAGGAGAACTGCTTTAACCTGGGAGGTGGATGTTGCAGTGAGCTGAGATTGCTCCACTGCATTCCAGCCTGGGCAACAAGAGAGAAACTCGATCTCAAAAACAACAAAAAAAAGTTAATATAAATATTATACAGAAAGCCCTTTCCAAAAAACACTTCCGTGACAAAAATAGCACAGAGCACTAACGTGTAATTGATGTAAGAAATTATATAAGCACATGAAAAAATGTCAATCTCACCAGTGATCAAATATATTGCAAATGTAAGATTCTCTGTATGGCAGAGAGTAATAATTCTTCAAAACCATTTTTCTATTTTTTCCCCAATATTTAATTCCTAGTTTTCAGATGGGTCTTGACAAACTCAAAATAAACACTACATCTCCCAGTTTCTCTAACAATTAGATTTGTCTAAGTGACTAATTTGTGACTAATGGATATGAACAGAAGTTTTTAAAGCAAAGTTAGAATTTTTTTTTTATAAAGAAAACTGCATTGTTCCCTTAAATAGAAAGGAAATTCTACTTCCCTTCACTTTTTCACTTTCCTCCATAATGCTGTTTGGACATGGTAATGGCAGTGGTGTACTAACTTAGACCAGGTGGGTGAGAGCAAAAGTTTACAGCCACAGAGATCTTTGAAAAACATTGTAGAAAAACCTACTGCCAGACACGAATCACCTCTACTTCCTCTAAACCACTAAGTGAGAAAAAAATAAATGTCTATAATGTTTACAACACAGTTTTTAAAGATCTCTGCTAAATGCAATTGAACTTTAGTGCTCTATAAGAAACATGTTTATTTTTAACCTTTCATACTATTAATAATTTTAAATTTATTACATTTAATATTAGTGATAGTGAGATGGGTACAGTCATACTCTACAGGAGAGAGTAAAATCACCAGTTCAGTCTTGTGGGCTGTATACTGCACAACTCCAAGGGCTGTATATATTCACATATACGCAGAAATACAACTATTGGCCCCAGATGGATGTATAAATTTTCACGGCCTTTAAAAATATATTTCGAAAGTGTTGATCAAGATTCTTAGGAGATTATGATTCCACTTAAAATCTACTGTGATAAGTAATGTGATGAATAAGTAGAGCTGTATTCAAAATTTTGTGTTCAAAGTTTATTACATAAAAGGAAAATGGGAAAAAATAATATCTAAAATATGTGGTGAAAATAAATGAAGCAGATGGGTAAATACATAGACTATAATACAGTGCGATCCTATGGGGTCTCACTCTGTAACATATATGTATTTAGAGACAAGGTCTCACTGTTACCCAGCATAGAGTGCTGGATAACTGTGCGAGCATAACTCATTGCAGCCTCCAACTCCTGGCCTCAAGTGATCCTCTCGTCTCAGCCTCCTGGTAGCTATTAGGGACACGTGCCACCACATAGACCAAATATATGTATGTTGTAGAGACGTGGTCTCTCTGTGTTGTCTAGGCTGGTCTCTAACTCCTGTCCTCAAACCATCCTCCCACGTCATCATCCTAAACCAATGCAATTACAGGCATGAGCCTAAACATTATATTTTTGAAAACTATCTAGTCAGGCTGGGCACGGGGGCTCACGCCTGTAATCCCAGCACTTTGGGAGGCGGAGGCGGGTGGATCACGAGATCAAGAGATCGAGACCATCCTGGCTCACACAGTGAAACCCCGACTCAACTAAAAATACAAAATTTACAAAATTACAAAATTACAAAAATTACAAAAGTTAGCTGGGTGTGGTGGTGCGTGCCTTGTAGTCCCAGCTACTCCACAGACTGAAGCAGGAGAATCGCTTGAACTTGGGAGGCAGAGGTTGCAGTGAGCGGACATCATGCCACTGCACTCCAGCCCGGTGACACAGCGAGACTCCGTCTCAAAAAAAAAAAAAAAAACCAACTATCTAGTCTTGTCAGATAATAAATTCAATGCAATGTTAATTTTTTAAAACTCTCTATATACCATGATCCTAAAAGATAGAAAAAAAGCATGCAAGTATATATATATATACACACACATATACATATAATTTTTATGTGTGTATATATATACATATAGCTGTATATATACACAAAATATTGGAAAAATCTATTAAAATATTAATATGTTTATCTCTGAATGGTTGATTTATGATTTTTTTCTTTGTTAATACCTACTTTCTTTTTTCTCCAGTAAGCATGTAATATTTGGAAAGTCAATTAAAATTAATACCTAAATGTCCAGTAAAAGAATCCTAAATAGAAAAATTATTGCAAATGTTTTACATTCAAATGTCTATATTGTTACAAACATTCTAATTCAGCCAGTGATGACAGTATCAGCATTGTGGCTAATTTGATAATGATACAGGAAAATATCTTGTTCACAACTGAAACAAATTGAAACATTGCTTGAAACTTATTCTAAATGAATATTTTTCATGAAAGAGTTTCTAGAAAGTTACATATGGAGCAACAGAGTTGTCTATTTTAATTTATTTGCCATGATCACATAAGAATTTGAGAAAAATTCAAGTCCCCTTTTCAGATGCAGAGTTAGAGACAGGAACACCTAATAGAGGAATATTCTTAAGTATTTAGTGTGCATAAAGACTTCATATAAATCAGCAGATTCATTAAAATATATTTTGAGGTCTAAATTAAAATGACATAAATGGTATCTCAATGTATATAAATATGATGCTTTGAAATAAAATATTTTAACATTATTATTACAGGTCTTTCTCAGGTCCAGTGATAAAGCAAATTTTACAGCCCAGAAAGCAACAGCTTCCAAATATAAATGTATATTGTTTTAAAATAAAAGTGACTAAAGTATCTTACTTTTATTTTTATGAGAAAGAAAAGACTCATAAAAGACTTATACCTTCAGTGATGTATTTTATTTTCTTATGTTTGAAAAACAAATCTTGGGCATGATCTAACTTTCACATATTTCTTAAATTTATGTAAGCTCTCTCTTAAGAGCTCACATACATAGTTCATATTTTACAGCAGACAAATTCAGGTGAGGTGAGGTCTTCTCCATTTTAAGACATTGAAAGCATAAGCAATGAAATTATATGCATGAACTAAGTATTTAATAGTTGCCCATATCAGTTCAACAAGCATTTATTGAATACCTTGTATGTACTCAGCCACGTGTTAGGCACTGAGGATAGACACTAAGTATAAGGAGTGACTTCTCTTTGGAAAAACTTTGGAACAATACTTCATTAAACATTATGGTGAGTAAGATAAATTATCCTTGGTTTTACTGTAGTGAGCCATATTGATCAAAGAACTTATATTCTTATTGGAGAAAGGAGACTCATAAATTTCAAATAATTGGATACTGGTTTAAAAATGATTTACAGCCAAGTAATAACTTGTATGGTGTAAATTATTAATAGTTTGTTAATTAAAAGAAAAGAGAAATCAGTGAGCTTCTAAAATGAGAATGGCTCATGAAGAACACTTGAATGTCAAGGCAGAGCAAGGTGGCCAAATAGAAACATCCACTGATGATCATCTCCATGGGAACACCAAATTGGACAACTATTCACATAAAAAAGCACCTTCATAAGAACCAGTAATCAGGTGAGCAATTACAGTACCTGGTTTTAGCTCACATCACTGAAAGAGGCACTGAAGAGGGTAGGAAAGGCAACCACACCACCCCCACACCACTACCACCCAGCAGCAGCACTGCCGCATGGAGAATCTATGTGCTTAGGGCACGGAGAGAGCAGTGATTATGGGACTCTGAATTGGAACTCAGTGCTTCTCTGTCACAGTGGAAAGTAACACCAGGCAGAACTCAGCCAGCATCTGCAGAGGGAGCAATTATGCCAGCCCTAGCTAGAGGAAAATTGTTAATCCCAGTGGTTAGAACCTGAGTTCTTGCAGCTCCACCACCACAGGCTAATAGAGTACTCTGTGGTCCTACATAACTTTGAAAAGTGGCTTAAGCCACAAAGGCTGCAATTCCTGGTCAAGTCTTGGTACTGTGCTGGGCTCAGAGCCAGTGAACTTGGTGGGGATGCAACCCAGTGAGACGCCAGCAGGGGTGGCCAAAGGAGTGCTTGTGCCACCCTTAGCCCAATGGCAGGAAACTCAGCTTGCAGCTCCAGGAGAGGCTCTTTCCCTCTGCTTGAGGAGAGGAGAGGGAAAAGTAAAGAGGACTTTGTATTCCAACTTGGGTATTAGCTCAGCCACAGTGGGATACGGTACCAGGCATAGTACTGAGGCCCCTATTCCAGGCCCTAGCTTCCAGTGACATTTCCAAACATACACTAGGGTGGGAGGAAACCGTCTTCCTTAAAAGGAAGGACTCAGTTGCAGCAGGATTCATCACCTGCTGACTAAAGAGTCCTTGGGCTCTGAATAATCAGCAGTAATACCCAAGCAGTGCTCACCATGGGCCATAGGTGAGACCCAGAGATGGCTTGCTTTCAGTGTGACCTAACACATTCTCAGCTATGGTGGCCACGGGAAGAAACTACTTCTGATTGAGGAAAGGACAGGGAAAAGTACAGAGTATTTTGTCTTACAGCATAGGTAAGAGCTCAGGCACAGTAGGGTACAGCACTGTATTAATCCATACTCACACTGCTATAAGGACATGCCTGAGATTGGGTAATATACAAAGGAGAGAGGTTTAATTGACTTATGGTTCTGCAGGGCAGGGGAGGCTCCATGAAACTTAAAATCATGGTGAAGGAAGAAGCAAACGTGTCCTTTCCTTCTTTTCATGGTGACAGGAGGGAGAAGAATGAGAGCCAAGCAAATGCATAAGCCCCTTGTAAAACCACCAGATCTTATGAAAACTTACTCATTATCATGAGAATAGCATGGGGGAACCACCCCAGTGATTCAAATACCTCCTACCGGCTCCATCCAAGGACATGTTGGTATTATTGGATCTATAATTCAAGACGAGCTTTGGGTGGAGACACAGCAAAACCATATCATTCCTCCCCTGGCTCCTCCAAAATCTCATGTCCTCACATTTCAAAACACAATCATGCCCTTCCAAAAGTTCTCCAAACTCTTATTCCAGCATTAACTCAAAAGTCAAAGTCCAAAATCTCACTGGAGACAAGGCAAGTTCCTTCTGCATTTGAGCCTGGAAAATCAAAAGCAAGTTAGTTACTTCCTAGATACAATGAGGTTACAGGCATTGGGTAAATACACCTATTCTAAATGTGATAAATTGGCCAAAACAAAGGGGCTACAGGCCCCATGTGAGTCCAAAACAGTACCGTCATTAAACCTTAAAGTTACAAACTTATCTCCTTTGACTTCATGTCTCACATCCAGGGCATGCTGTTGCAAGAGGTGGGCTCCCATGGCCTTGGGCAGCTCTGCCCTGTGGCTTTACAGGTACAGTCCCCCTCCCAGCTGCTTTCATGGGCTGGCATTGAGTGTCTGTTACTTTTCCAGGCACATGGTGCAAGTGGTCAGTGGATCTACCATTCTGGGGTCTGGAAGACAGTGGCCTTCTTCTCACAGCTACACCAGGCAGTGCCCCAGTGAGGACTTTGTGTGGGGGCTCTGACCCCACATTTCCCTTCCACACTTTCCTAGCAGAGGTTCTCCATGAGGGCTTCACCCCTGCAGCAGACTTCTGCCTGACATCCAGGCATTTCCATACATTCTCTGAAATCTAGGCGGAGGTTCCCAAACCTCAATTCTTGTCTTCTGTGCACCCTCAGGACCAATACCGCATGGTAGCTGCCAAGGCTTGGGGCTTGCACCCTCTGAAACAATGGCCTGAGCTGTAACTTGACCTCTTTCAGCCATGGCTGGAGTGGCTGGGATGAAGGGCTCCAAGTCCTGAGGTTAAACAGCAGGGGAGCCCTGGATCTGGCCCATTTTTTCCTTTTAGGCCTCTGGGCCTGTGATGAAAGGGGCTGCCATGAAGGTCTCTGACATGCCCTGGAGACATTTTCCCCATTGTCTTGGCTATTAACGTTTGGCTCCTTGTTACTTATGCAGATTTCTGTAGCTGGCTTGTATTTCTCCCCAGAAAATGAGTTTTTCTTTTCTATCACATTGTCAGGCTGCAAAATTTCCAAACTTTTATGCTGTGCTTCCTCTTGAATGTTTTGCTGCTTAGAAATTTCTTCCACCAGATATCCTAAATAATCTCTCTCAAGTTCAAAGTTGCACAAATATTTAGGGCAGGGGCAAAATGCTGCCATTCTCTTTGAAGAGCAAGAGTGACTTTTACTCCAGTTCCCAACAAGTTTCTCATCTCCATCTGAGACCACCTCAGCCTGGTCTTCATTGTCCATATCACTATCAGCATTTTGGTCAAACATTCCACAAGTCTCTAGGAAGTTCCAAAGTTTCCCACATCTTCCTGTCTTCTGAGGCCACCAAGTCTCTAGGAAGTTCCCAACTTTCCCACATTTTCCTATTTTCTTCTGAGCCCTCCAAACTGTTCCAACCTCTGCCTGTTACCCAGTTCCAAAGTTGCTTCCACATTTTTGGTTATCTTTACAGCAGTGCCCCACTTTTTGCGGTACCAATTTACTGTATTAGTCTGTTCCCACGCTGCTATAAGGACATACTCAAGATTGGGTAATTTACAAAGGAAAGAGGTTAAATTCACTTACAGTTCTGCAGGGCTGAGGAAGCCTCAGGAAACTTATAATCATGGCAGAAGGGGAAGCAAACAAATCCTTCTTCACAGGGCGGCAGGACGGAGAAGAATGAGATCCAAGTTCAAAGGGAAAAGCCTCTTATAAAACCCTCAGATCTTGTGAGAACTTACTCACTATCATGAGAATGGCATGGAGGAAACCACCCCGATGATTCAATTACTTCCCACCAGGTCCCTCCCACAACATGTGGGGATTATGGAAAGTACAATTCAAAATGAGATTTGGGTGGGGACACAGCCAAACCATATCAAGCACCAACTGGGCTCTTGAGGTTCCCAATTCCAGGTCTTGGCTCTTAGAGAGCATTTCTTGACTTGCCCTGAGTCAAAGAGGAGTCCACTGCTCTGAAAAGAGAGTTCCAGGCCTGGAAGCATTTACCACCAGCTGACTGAAAAGCCCTTGGGGCTTGAATAAACATTGGTGGTAACCAGACATTACTCACCACAGGCTTGGGTGGTGGTGACCATGGGGAGCAAAACCTCTGCAAGTGGAAAGTGAAGGGAAAAGTGGGAAAGACGTTTTCTTGTTGCCTTGGTGTCAGCTGAACCACAATAAAAAAGAGCACCAGGTTGATACCTAAGGTTTGTGACTCCAGGGACTGGCTGCCAGACAGCATCTCTGGACCTAACTGTGATCAGGGGACACTTGAAGCCCTGAAGGTTGAGACAAAAGCCTGGATGGTTTCACCACCAGCTGATTCTAGAACTCTAGAAACTTGAGTTAACATAGGCAATAGCCAGGCAGTGGTTATCGTGGACCTTGGGTGAGACCCAGTGTTGTGCTGGCTTTGGGCCTAACTTGGTGCAGTCCCCATGATGGTGTCACCCCCTTTCCCAGCCCTAGAAGCTCAGTTCAGACAGAAAGACTCTGTTTATTTGGGAGAAAGTAATGGGAAGGAACAAGAGTCTCTGCCTGATAATCCAGTGAATTCTTCCAGGTTTTATCCAAGACCACAAAGGCAGTACTTCTAGGAGTCATTAAGATCCTTCGAGTTACTGGGCGTGGGGTTCCTCCTAATGCAGATATGCCTGCAGTAACCAAAAACTTAGATAAAAACACCCAAGTCCCTTTGGATACCTGGAGAGCCTTCCCAAGAAGAATGGGCACAGACTGCAAATACTACCATAAATGCCTAACTCTTCAATGCCTCGATAATGATAAACATCCATAAGCATCAAGACAATCCAGTAAAACATGCATTCACCAAATGAACTAAATAAGGCACCAGTGAAACATTATGGAGAGAGAGATATGTGTCCTTACAGACAGAAAATTCAAAATAGTTGTTTTGAGGAAACTCAACAAAATTCATGATGACACAGAGAAGGAATTCTGAATCCTATGAGATAAATTTAACAAAGATTGAAATAATTTAAAAGAATCAAACAGAAACTCTGAGTTAAAAAAATGAAATTGATTCACTGCAGGGTGCATAAGAGTCTTGTAACAGCAGCATTGATCAAGCAGAAGAATTAGTGAATTTGAAGAGAGGCTATGTGAAAATACACAGACAGAGAAGACAAAAGAAAGAATAAATGAGAATAATGCATGCATGCAAGATCTGGAAGATAGCTTCAAAAGGGAAAATCTAAGAGTTCTTGGCCTTAAAGAGGATGTAGAGAGAGAGAGAGAGAGAGAGAGAGAGAAAGAGAGAAAGGTAGAAAATTTAATCAAAAGAATAATAACAGAGAATTTCCCAAACCTAGAGAAAGATATCAATATCCAAGTACAAGAAGGTTACAGAACATGAAGCACATTTATTCTAAGTAAGTCTATCTGAAGACATTTAATAATGAAACTGCCAAAGGCCAAGGATAAAGAAAGGATTCTAAAAGTGACAAGAGAAATAAAACAAATAATATACAATGGAGCTCCAATACATGTGGCAGCGGACTTCTCAGTGGAACCCTTACAGGACAGGAGACAGTGGCAAGACATATGTAAAGTGTCCAAAGAAAAAAAAAAACTGTTAACTTTTATTGTAGAATAGTATATCCAGTGAAACTATCCTTCAAAGATGAAGGAGAGATGAAGACTTTCCTAGACAAAAAAAAGCTGAGGGATTTCATGAACACAAGACCTGTCCTACAACAATTGCTAGGACACTCCCCTTGTCAATGCTTCCTCTACACCCCTATGGTTCATACTTCTAGTCAACCTTAACAAAACATCCAATTTCTAGAAAATATAGCATTTGACCAGGTGTCATGACTCATGCCTGTAATGCCAGAAATCTGGGAGGCCAAGACAGGTGGATCACTTGAGATCAGGAGTTCGAGACCAGCCTGGCCAGCATGGAGAAACCCCGTCTCTACTAAAAATACAAAAATTAGCTGGGCATGGTGGTGCGGGCCTGTAATCCCAGCTACTGGGGGGCGGGTGGCTGAGGCAGGAGAATCACTTGAACCCAGGAGGCAGAGGTTGCTGAGATCTGAGATCACACCACTGCACTCCAGTCTGGGTGACAGAGTTAGACTCTGTCTAAAAAAAATAAAAAGAAAATATAGCATCTACCACACAGGAACTCTCACAACTGACCAGCCTGAATTGCGATCTCTTGTTTTCCCTTCACTACTGAATAAACAAAACAAAACAAAACAAAAAAATATTCCTCCTCTCATGTAAGCCAAACTCTCTACTTCTGCTGGAAGTCCTAGCCCCTCTATGTTCAGGAGCCTTGTCTTATATACTGTCCCTCTCTCTCATGTGTCATCCACACTGTTTCCCCTATATTAGACCATTGTCTCAGTTTTTAACTCTGTGAAGAAGCTTGCACATCTCTGAGACAATTCATGTTTCCTCCTTACTTCAAGCATGTTAGCTGATGTTTCCATAATGACTCTCTCCATTTCCTCACTGCTCTTGCATCCTGGAACTTACTGAAAGCTGGCTTTTCTATGTCTTTCATTTAGGCAGATGCTTACTGAGAGCTGACTATGCACCAGGCACCATTCTAAGGTGTAGTTAATGAGATTCATACATTCTGGTCATCAGGAATTGTACCAAAAGCTCCTTTGAGAGATCACATAGTCATTTATATTTTCAATATTTACCACACTCTCCATTCTTTCTTCTTTTATACAATTGTTGCTTGTTTAAGCAAATCTCAGCACTGAATACGTATTTCTTTCTCTCTCTCTCTCTCTCTCTTTTTTCTTTTGAGACAGAGGCTGCCTCTTACACCTGGGCTGGAGAGCAGTGGCGCGATCTTGGCTTATGCAACCTCCAACTACCAGGTTCAAGCAACTCTCTTGCCTCAGCCTCCTAAGTAGCTGGGATTACAGGCACCCACCACCACTCTCTGCTAATTTTTGTATTTTTAGTAGAGATGGGGTTTCACCATGTTGGCCAGGCTGGTCTTGAACTCCTGATCTCAAGCGATCTACCCGCCTCGGCCTCCCAAAGTGCTGAGATTACAAGCATGAGCTACCATGCCCGGCCCTGAACATGTATTTCATGCCTTAAGTTTATCTTCTGAAAAAAATGATGTAAATATCTCCAGATAATAGAAACAAAAAAAGTTGAGTAGTTTTATCTCATATAAATTTTGACAATTTTTTTTTTTTGTTTTTTGAGAAGGAGTCTCGCTCTGTCGTCCAGGCAGGAGTGCAGTGGCATGATCTCGGCTCACTGCAACCTCTGCCTTCCGGGTTCAAGCGATTCTCCTGCCTCAGCCTCCAGAGTAGCTGGAATTTCAGGCGTGTGCCACCACGCCCAGCTAATTTTTTGTATTTTTAGTAGAGACACAGTTTCACCATGTTAGCCAGGATGGTCTCGATCTCCTGACCTCGTGATCTGCCTGCCTTGGTCTCCCAAAGTGCTGGGATTACAGGCATGAGCCAATGCTCCCGGCCTATAATTTCTTATATTTAACATCACAACCCACTCTGATCTTCAAGAAGATATATTAGAAATTTCTGAGTAATCAAAATAAAGACAATCATAACTAAAACAGGACAGTAACAGTTCACTCTACTAACAGTGAACACGCTACAGTTTATTGCTGCAAGACACCATGTCCAAATACTACCTATGTGAATAATCTCCCTATTGAGCCTTGTAACATGTTTGTTTTGTCACCATTCTCACTTGGAAACTTTTAAATTACTACCATGTACTTTCAGTCATGCCATACCATTGATACTAGAGATTCAACAGCTTACATGAAATCTGCCTATGCAATGGAAGTTCTTGCAGAACTGCCAAAGCTCTAGCTTTTAATGTTACTTGCTTATTTTGTGGTTTAGATTTGCTTTTATTTTTATTTTATTTATTTTTACAAAAGTTGATTCTTAAATGTGCAGCAGGCTCTAAGATGACACTTCATTCTAACTATAGGTGGCAAAGGATGTTACAGCAGGAAATTCAGATGTTTAAATAGGAATGGAATCCAGGGTCACCATGGCCTCCGGCACAAGAAACAGCTTGCTTTTTACCAGATTTCTTAATTCCACCTGTGCCCAGGGGGCCCTTCCCTGCAGCCTCTCCTTTTAGTTTCTTGAGTTTCTTCTGCTCCTCTTTCTGCTTCTGCTTGAAAATGTTATCTCCTTGTTCATCTCCTCAGCCTGCTTCTTGTGCTGTTTGGGGGGCTTCTTGCCAGCTTCGTGGCCAGACATGGTGCCTGCACCCCTCTCCCACCAGGTTTACCCTTATGTTAAGTTAGTGTCCATGTTTGTATGTGGAAAATGATGTATAAGGATGGAATTCCATCTCAATTTGTCTCCATCTGCACAAACATAGATGGCGGCATAGTCTTGACATCCAACTCCACAACTATTAATGTTCCCCTGATTTTTATAAGTTCTGTGTTTCCCACATCCAAACTCCTTCTGCTCCCTTTGCTCTCCTCCTGCTTGCCTTTCTTCCTGGCTTTGCCACAGTAGCACAAGACAGCTGATCCACAGGTTTCTGGCAGATGCCGTAGCACCGACTCCAGGGCAATGATGTGAATGTAAACCAGCATCTGTAGGCGCTCATTACAAACTGTAGGTAATTCAGAGTTAGCCTTCTGTAAAATTTATCATCTATTTTCCAAGGACTGAGGAGTAGGGAGTGTGATCTAGTGGATAGAGAACTAATTGGGAGTCAAGAGACCCAGATTCCATTCTGAATTCCATTATAGTTGTGATTTCTGATTCTGAGCAATTAGAGGCAACCTCTATTTCAATTGTCCTCCCTGTAAATTGTATATACTACTTATCACCTACAACTCTCTGCAGAATTTGAAAGATCTAAGTGAGTTATTGCCTGTAGAGTGGTTTGTGCTCCTGAGGAAAACAAAGTACATGCTTCAAGATAGAAATCCTTTAATTTAAACAAAATAAACAACTCTAATACTATCACATCTTTGTTCCACCAAAAAAAAAAAAAGGTGAATTTTAGAAGCTTTGGTTTGTTGTGCTTTTTTTTTAAGGAAAAAGATAATAAAAGGCACAAATGGGATGATAAAGTTTATTTTCTCCTCTAATTAAATATCAGGGTGGTAGCAAGGATCAGTGGTCCTTTGAGCACTGAGGCCAGTGGCTTTCCTGTTAAACCTTAAAACCTTAAAGATCTGTGATGGCAACACTGATAACAGACACACCACTTTTGTGCTGGGAGAGTTTTAAGATGATTCTTCTAGAACACCCCAAAGAACACCCCACATATCCCAATATCCTAAATAATATTTAGTTTACATCTGTTTTGCACAATAAATTGTTAAAACCTGTATGTATATCACTGCCTGCTCAAGGGCTTTTGTCCTTTTTCCCTCTGATGATAAACTGAGGTCAAGGAAGTTCAGACATCACAATCACTTGGTATAACAAATACCAAAGTAAGTCGTTATAACCTGGTACCTGGGAAACAAAGCCACAATAAGAAGCTTCTCTGAAGTGATAGGTAGGGGACATTTTCCTAATAGTGATTAACACAAGAATAGTTACAGGGGCAAAATAATGAAGAACTTGTCATAGCAGTAAAGTGTAAATTTTGTAATTTGGTTTAGCAGAATAGACAGGGTAAGTAGGGCTAAAATTATCAGGTTATTAATTAGTAGAAAGTTAACACACACATCAAATTTATTCTACTATAAATTAAAAGCCACAATTGTTTAAGCAGAAAGTCAAATAAAAATACTATGATAAACACATTGGTATCTTAAGCTATGGAGTGCCCAGGAAATACCTTGTCCTTTTAATACAAGGAATATCTGAGAATTAATTCTGTAAATTAATTTACATTCCAGTATAAACTGCCTTTGTAAGAAAAGCCTAAGCTTTTCATTGTATAATTTTCCTGAAGAGCACTAATACACTAAGGAGAGTATAGGCTTAGGCACCGGGTTGTGGCCTAGCCAAATAAGAAGGGGGCTTTTGAGGGGACTTCTCTAAACTGAACTGCCTAAGATTCTAAAAGGGAAATAATCACACAAGGGAAGCTTCTATAGTGGAAACAATCACCTTTGTGCATAAGGGTCTTCTGAGGATAAAAATAAAGCAGCTCTAAGAAAGTGTGTGTGTGCATGTGTGTGTGTGAGAGAGAGATAATTAACACTAAACATTACACTAAAGGATTATTAAGGTTTTCCCTGTAAGTACTGATGTCTGTATAGTGTGCTATTAAAATAATGTGGTAGTACATTTTAAAAAACCTCCTTTTTCTTCAAAATAAATTGCCACATTTCTATAATTCTGGTAGCTCATAAAGTAATAAATCTGGAGACTTAAGACTCACTATATGGGTGATTTAAATACACATTTTACAATTTTTTTAACAGGAAAATTCATCAGTTTCTTTGAAAGAATAATTAACATTTAAAAATAGCTATGCAACTACTTTTTTAATTTAAAAAGCAGAACCTCTATTGATCAATTGCTCAAGTATTTCTATCTTCTAATATGTATATCTAATTACAATCTATATCTACTTATCACTTCAGAGAAGCTTAAGATATCTATCAAATTAAGATATATGTGTAATTAAGATATGTTGCTAATGAAGATAGATATCAGGATATATATGTATGTGTGTGGATATATGGATGTGTGTGGAACTTTGGATAAATATCTTTATTAAAATTGAAAACAATGTTCCAGAATTTACATAAGCATCTACAAAAAATACTCTGATATTTAGATATTTAGCTATAAAGAAAAGTCTCTTGCTTAAAATAATTTTAAATCTGTACAATGGGACGATTCTCAATTTGTTTGTTTCATAGACTTTTTTTTCATGAATCCTTAAAGATATTACCAAATAGAGTGCCTCCGCCTGGTCCCCGCACCGCCTGGGAAGTGAAGAGTGCTTCTGCCGGGCCACCCCCCACCACCACCTCCCTCAGTCTGGGAAGTGAGGGTCGCCTCTGCCCGGCCGCCCCACCGTCTGGGAAGTGAGGGGGGCCTCCGCCTGGCCCCGCGCAATGTCTGGGAAGTGAGGAGCGCCTCTGCCTGGCCACCTTTCCCCGCACCTCCCTCGGTCTGGGAAGTGAGGGGCGCTGCTGCCCATCCGCTGCACCATCTGGAAAGTGAGGACCGCCTCTGCCCCGTCGCTGCCCCGTCTGGGAAGTGAGGAGCACCTCTGTACCGTCGCCCCATCATCTGAGAAGTGATGAGCGCCTCTGCCTGGCCGACCCACCGTCTGGGAAGTGAGGAGCGCCTCTGCCCGGCCTCCTCACCATCTGAGAAGTGATGAGCGCCTCTGTCCAGCCACCGCCCCGTCTGGGAAGTGAGGAGCGCCTCTGCTTGGCTGCCCCACCATCTGAGAAGTGATGAGCGCCTCTGTCCAGCCGCCGCCCTGTCGGGGAAGTGATGAGCGCCTCCCCCGGCTGCCCCACCGTCTGAGAAGTGAGCAGCGCCTCTGCTTGGCCGCCCCACCATCTGAGAAGTGATGAGAGTCTCTGCTTGGCCGCCCCACCATCTGAGAAGTGATGAGCGCCTCTGCCCAGCCGCCGCCCCGTCTGGGAAGTGATGAGTGCCTCTGCTTGGCCACCCCACCGTCTGAGAAGTGATGAGCGCCTCTGCCCCGCTGCTGCCAGGTCTGGGAAGTGAGGAGCACCTCTGTTTGGCCACCGCACTGTCTGGGAAGTGAGGAGTGCCACTGCCTGGCCACCACATTGTCTGGGAAGTGAGGAGCACCTTTGACTGGCCACTGTGCAACCCTCCAAGTGTGAAGTGGCAGCCTTGTGTGTGATCTTTATGCCCTCCCCAGGTTTGCATTTTGACATTAAAGTTTACTTTTAAATAAAAAAAAAATACCAATTACAGTCAAGAAAAAAATACAATAACTCACCAAGAACAAATGTAATTTTTCCCATGTATACACAGTTGGTTTAACATCCGAAGGTTAACAAATGTAGTATTATATAAATGTAACGTATCTAAGCATATTACCTAAATGTAATAAAGAGAAAAACTGTAAGATTATCTTAGTAGAGGAAGAAAAAACATTTAACAAGATTCAGCACCATTCATGATTTAAAAAAAAAATGCAATGAGAAATGGAGGAAAACGTCTTTAACCTGATAAAGCGTATCTATGAAAAATGTAAAACTAACTTCATATTTAATGATGAAAAACAGAATGTTTTCTCCTGAAATTGGGAAAAAGGCAAAGAATGTCCACTCTCACTGCTGCAAGTATAGCAAGACAAAAAAGAAATAAATGAAAGGCACATGTTAGAATGGAAGTAACAATAGTGCATTTATTTGCATATGACATGGTGTATGTAGAAAATCTTAAAGAACCTAATATAAAGCTTCCTAAAGCTAATGAGTCTAACACATTCTCAAGATATAAACTAACATGCAAAAGTCAATTTTATTTTATACACCAGAAATAAACAACCTGACAATAAAATCAAATTTTAACTACAGCATATACCATAAAAAGAAAAACTCTTACAAATAAATTTAACAAAAAGATGTGCAATGTCTGTGAACTGAAAACTCTAAAGCATTGCTTTAAAAAGTTAAGGCTTATCTAAATGGAAATATATACTTTTTTATTAACTTGAAAATTAACCATTTTTAAGAGGTCAATTCTTCCAGAATTGACTATAAATTGAATACATTCAGAATCAAAATCCTAGCAGTCTCTATATAAGAATTTGACAAGCCAATGTTAATATTTGTAAGGAAAGGCAAATAATCTAGAAAAGCTTAAAAATTTTTTTAAGAAAAAACAAAATCAGATGAATCAAATTAGCTGGTATTTAAGATTTACAATAAAAGCACTCTAAGGAGTATGAGATTGGCATAAGGATTGACATAAAGATCAACTAAAAGGAATTTTGAGTCCAGAAATATACCCACAATTATTATATTGTAGATGGGTTTTCAACAAAGATACCAAGGAAATTCAATGAAATGAAGATTGTGTTTTCAATAAATGGATTTAGAATAAATGAATATAAATATAGAAAAAAAACTTTGACCCTTTCCTCATACCATAAACAAAAAGTATACAAACCCGATTATCAACTTAAATATAAGAGGTAAAACTATAAAGCTTTTAGAAGAAAATCTGGGAGAAATCTTTATCAATTTCCTCAATACCAACCATAGAATATTGTATTACAAATGTAAACACTTTAGTTCTTTAAGAAAAATCATGGATATGCAATACTCTGGTGTCTCTTCATAAACTAATAATGTTTCATTTACATTTTCCACTAAGTATGACCAGCGATTCTACTGAAATTTAGAGTCCTGCACCGTGTTAATCTTTCTTAACCTTTCACTTAAACTTTCATGCCAATAAACCAACACTTCTGCACATTGTCAACATGAAGATTTGTGCTGCTGTTACAGTCCAGGAGACTGAGAATGCTGAACATAAAATTAATTTTCCTTATTTCTAAGTCATATATTTTATTTGTAGTATTTTTGAAGAGGGTTGTTGAAATATTTAAAAAATTCTAATCTGCAGTTTTAAAAAATGACAAGACCATATGAATTATGATGATAAAAATGGAAAGACAGTTACTAAAAATAGTTGCTTCTCTGTTCATCTTGACAAACAGATGCAACACTTTGACAGCTAATCAACACAGGTTTTCTTTTTTCATACTATATCTATCATGTTCTGGAATGACCTATTAATTTTAATTGCTTTGCTAGGCTCCCATTTAATGGTTCAATGAATATAATACATTTATGCTTTTCTTTGCATAATGAAGTGGCCAGGTAAGCGAGATAACTTTTTGAAGTTAATACAGCCAAAATATAAATATAGCCAAAGTAAAATATATATAAAATACAGCAAAATTTCAATATTTCAACTTCTCATTGCTACTACTAATAAAACTTATTTAAATTATGTTTGTAAACTTACAAATTGGCAATAAAAGTGAGCTTCACTCCACTACAAAAGTCTCCTTCAAATTATACACATTTTTTAAAGTTTATAGTTACCAAAATGCTCTTTATGATGATATAATAAATATATTTCCCTTTGTTACATGTTTATTTGGTTTTAAATTACTGTGAAGCCAAGTGATTGCCAATACACTTAACTCCTACTCAGAGTAAAATGACCAGTAATAACAATTTCAAAAGCATGGAGTTTTCCTACACATTTTTTTCATAGTCTTATTCTATTAAAATGTTGAAATATTTGGCAGCTCTGATAGTTTGTCAATTTTGTTTCTTCTACTAAATACTTTTTAGGGCTTTAATTAGAACTTTCTTATGTTGTCTAGTGAATGTTTCCTTGTTGTTGTCATTGTTGTTGTTGTCGTCATTGAGAGAGGGTCAGAGATTAATACACCAAAGATAAATTATTCCAGTTGAGACAGAATGAGCCAGGTACCAATATTATTTCATGAAACATAACAAGATGTGTGTGACATTTTTGATGCTCTGTATATTTCCTAAATGAGTCTAATATTTTTCACACACACCCACACACGCATACACACACCCACACATTCACACACATTCATCTTCATAATGCATTAAACAATGAGAGGTTTCAAAAACTTAGATAACGTTTCTTATTATCCATCGTGATCTGCAAATTATATTTCAAAAACTGCCATTTGCCCTTACTTATATCATTGCCTTTATTTTCACTAAAATCTATTTTAAAATAATATTACATATGCTTTTCATTTCTTATCCAGAGAATCTCATAACTTCCCTATTTTATTCCATTTCTATGTATCTTTTCTCTTCTTCCTTCATTGTGCCCATATTACTTGTCCCTATTTAAATGCTGCCTTTTTCTCTAGTTCTCATCTTTTATCTATTTTTCTATTTCCCAGTGTAATATTAAATGCTCATCGTTTTATGTAATGTTGTCTTATGACTTTGACCTTATTTCACAGCTGGGATTGGATCTTTGTTTTTCTCAGCTAAATTAGTACCAGTTCATTTATATCTCTTCTAAAGGACTGTTTCAAATAAAAGCAGCCCTTTGACCACTAAGGCTGCAAGGGAGACTTGGCTATACAAAACAATTCAGAAAAATTCCCAGGATACCAAAGATAAGGTACATATAGTTTTGGGTTTTACATTTAAGTATCTAATCCATCTTATTTTTTGCATATGGTATAAGGAAGAAATCTAGTTTCAATTTCTGGAAGACAACATTCTGGACATAGGAACGAGCAAAGATTTCATGAGGAAGACACAAAAAGCAATTGCAACAAAATTAAAAATTGACAAACAGGATCTAATTAAACCAAAGCGCTTCTGCACAGCAAAGAGAACTATCAACAGAGTAAACAGGCAACCTACAGAATGGGAGAAAAATTTTGCGAACTATGCATCTGACAAAGTTCTAATATCCCACATCTGTAAGAAACTTAACAAATTTACAAGAAGAAAAGCAAACAGTCCAATTGAAAAGTGGGTAAATGGATGTGAACAGACACTTTTCAAAAGAAAACATACATGTGGCCGACAATCATATGAAAAAAAGCTCAACATCACTGATCATTAGAGAAATGCAAATCCAAACCACAATGAGATACCATCTCACATCAGTCAGAATAGCTATTATTAAAAAGTCACAAAACAATAGATGCTGATGACGTTGTGGAGAAAAAGGAATGCTTTTACTCTGTTTGTGAGAGTGTAAATTAGTTCAACCATTGTGGAACACAGTGTAGTGATGCCTCAAAGACCTAGAGGCAGAAACACCATTCAACCCAGCAATCCCATTAGTGGGTATTACCCAAAGGAATATAAATCATTCTATTATAAAGACACAAGCATGTTTATATTCATTGCAGCACTATTCACAATAGCCAAACATGAAATCAATCTAAATGCCCTTCAGTGATAGACTGGATAAAGAAAATGTTGTACATATACATCATGGAATACTATGCAGCCCTAAAAAAGAACAAGATCATGTCCTTTGCAGGAACATGGTTGGAGCCGGCAGACATTATCCTTAGCAAATTAATGCAGGAACAAAAAGCCAAAGAACACAGATTCTCACTTATAAATGGGAGCTAAATGATGAGAAGAAATGGACACATAGAGGGGAATAACACACACTGGGGCCTATTGGAGGGTGGGGAGTGGGATAAAGGAAAGGATCAGGAAGAATAACTAATGGGTACTAGACCTAAAACCTGGGTGACAAAATAATTGCACAAAAAACCCCATGACACAAGTTTACCTATATCACAAGTTACCAATATAACAGGGATGCCGACACATATACCCCTGAACTTAAAAGTTAAATTTAAAAAAAAGAAAGAAAAAGTTACATATATCTACACAGGTGACTTGTTCCCAAGACTGTCTGTCCCTGAAGAGGCTATAAAGGCAAAGTACGCTCTCTGTTCAGTTTGGACTGAATGTCCATTATTCTCAAACACAAACAAAGAGCAAAGAACATCAACAACAACAAAAACTAGATAAAACAACATTAATTATCTAAGATAAGGGACTACTGCTACTGAGCCCTAAATGACACCCACAAGGCCTGGACACTTAATTGCATTCTCTCCAAACTGTATCAGGAAGCCACATAATAAACAGTTACTCTGCATTTTTTGGAGTGTAGAAACATTGAATCATCCATCCTTCATACCCACCTATATGTACTCCTATACCCAGATAGGCAACATAGATCCACAAACTTACTCAGTTTTCCCTTTCTGCAAATATATTTATTGTTAGATGTCAGAAAGAGCAATGGGATAATTATTCAGTGGTATTAAACCTTTTCTGTACCCTAAAAAGCAGGAAGCCCAGAGAAGAATTCCCTCAGCTTGATGTGACAGAGGCTGCCCTGAGATGGCCAGACACAGACACCTTTCTCTCTTTTCATTTCCTACTTTGGCCTTAATATAAAAGTCATGTCTTCCAGCACCTCCTTTGCTCTTCCAATCCTTTCCATTTCAAAACAGCGAAAAGACTAAGTTTTAAATTTTCTCACCACAAATAAATGATAGATATTTGAGGCGATGAATATGCTAATTAACCTGATTTGATCATTCCACCATGTATACATGTATTGAAACACCAAATTTTGCCCCATAGATATACAAAAATATTATTTATCTAATAAAAGTAAAATTAGATAAAGTACATGTTATGACACTGCAGCTCTTATTTTCCTGTAGATGAAGTTCTATTCAGGCTGCCTTTCTAGTTTCCATGCAGCAGCTCTCCCTTCCCTCTCCAGGACCTCCACGCAGACAGGCTGGCTGCCCTTCAGTTTCTCTACCCACAGAAAGGCAGGTGAGCTTAATATGGGCTGCTCCCTGGAGGGCTTGCTCTGGTCTTCTTTACATTTTTACCACAGATGGGGCCTGTATTTGGGTCTGTGAGGCACTGGGCTGGCCCATTAATAAAGCTGACGACCCAATTGCTTATTTAACCACAGAGTTGTTGGTCAACTAGAGATTTTATTACAACTGGAAACACTAAAACCCTGGAGGCCAATGGTGCACCTTACACTCAACAGCACGCATGGCAGAATGGAAATCCCAGAGACCCGACAGCAACCAGAGCCGGCTGAAATCCCAGTTTGGAGACATGGTAATTAGAAAGGTATGTAATCTCAGTCTGATGTCTTAATTTTAACATTAGGATAATGCAACTTTGATGGGTGTTTTAAAAAACCATTTAAACATGGTTGTTTTAGATCATGATTGTCAAGTGTCTAAAGTAGCACTTGGTGTTCAATATCACAGCCAGGGTTTGATAAAAGTAGCCAATTAAATGTGAATTTTAGTTAATCCACATATGCTTGGCAGTCCTGCCCATCCCCATTTGTTACCACATATTACCTTTGCTAGGGCCTGAATAGGCAATGACCAAGAATTTCAAACAATTTTTTCCTTAGCTTTGTTTTTCAAATCATGAAATAAATCCATGCTTCAAATATAATCTTCAACTATTAGCTTGGAGGTAGCTAAATTTTAGATGAACAAAGACAAGGCAATCTAACAGGTTTTATATGTTAGGAATAATCAGATATAAACATAATCTGAAAAAGAAGAACAATTTTGGGGTCCCAAATACATTTCTAAAAACTAAGGCCTTTCAGATAACAGGTGGATTTTCACACTAATATTTGGAATGTAAATGTTGATTCACATGAAGCATATATTCTAAATTTTTTAGCACCAAATTAGTAAATGGTGGCCTGTAACTATTTAAAATAAAACATTTTGGAAAATTATTTAACGGTGTTAAAAAGCCAGTTACACTCCACAATGTCATTACATAGTAAGGCACATGAGTGAAATTTGCCCATGGCTAAAACCACCATGGCCTATGGGAAGATGTTTGAAAATGAATTTTTAAAAATTCATATAAAAGGAAAATATTTTGTTGCAGGATATTTGCTAAGATAACAAGAAGCCATAAGCAGAGTTTTTTGCTTTTCTTTTTCAAGATAAGACAGAAAAGCACGTTGAAAAGTATGTTTGAAATTATATTTACTACCAATCTCACTGTAGACTCATGGAATATTACAGGTGAAAATCACTGCAGATTTAATCTAATCTACTGCCTTCATTTTAAAGATAAGGAACGTGGTTAAGTGACTTTTTCAAAGCACTAGAGGCATCACCAAAATATGTACCAACTTGGGGGAATGTTATCACAATGGAAAAGTTACTGCACCTTTCTCCTCCAAATTGGGAGTAGGATCCTACTTAACAGAAACTAAGGTGATGATGAACACACATGATCTATTCTTTCATATGTCTTATGTATCTTCCATAATATAATGGGTCCTTTCTGAATGTAAGCATCAATGCTCAAAGTAAGATGAACTGCTGAGCTTGCTTCACATGGCCGTTCAATGTGGATGGGTGTTTACATGCAGAAAGCAGCTGACAGTGACTTAATCAGAGGTCAAAAACGGCAGCCTGCATGCTGAATCTACCATGTATTTTTTTTTTGCTACATTTTTATTTTATTAGCTCTGTGTTTGAGATAACAACTCCATCCGAAACTCTAATATTCCAGTTTTATTGAAAAACCACATGGGCCCTTTTACCATGTGGCCCACGCTCCCATGTGGCAAGATTCATTTCATTAAACTAAGCAGTGGTTGATGATTCCCTGATTTTAATGGGACAAAAACTCCCTTATTTACTACAGGATATACCATTTCCTGTTGTATGACACTCATTCAATTATGTCAACTGCCTGGCCTGGCCTGGGTAGTATTTGTGACTATCCGAAAAGATGATCCTATAAATTAATAAAACACTGTAGTATAGTCACTATGACCTTTCATGTTTATCCCAATTCTTTAAGAAGTATAATCTATTATAAAGTGTTATCATTTCTCTCTCTCTCTCTCTCTCTCTCTCTCATATATCAATTTGGAAACACCAAGTATACTATTTCACTGGGTCCTCACAATAACATGGGGGTCAGTTGCATCAGCTGTATAAGCCACATTTTACAGATCAGAGAACTGAGACTTAGAAAGGTAAGATAACTTGCTCATGGCCATAGATTACATGGCAAAGCTGGTGCTCAAAGTCTGGTCTTCTAAGACCAACAGGCATTGAACCATATCCTGCTGCGTTACCATGTCACCCATTCTAATAATAATGTGTATTTTAATAATGCTTTTAACTTTATCCCTAATAACCTTATTAGGTTGTAAAGCAAGATTTGTCATATTAAAATTCCTTCATGTATTCATTATTTTTATTGCTTATTTTGTAATTTATTTTAAAAATTAGAAATAAATCAAATAATTAACTTGCAATCATACATTGAGATCGTAGAACAATAAGGAACTAGTATTCCTATAGGAGAGAGTCATGTTCTTCACGTTCTGTGTAACTTAGTGTTTTTTGCCTAACACTGTTCTTTCCAGATACTCCAAGGATAATCATAGTCACTATTTATGAAAAGACCATATTTTATTAGGAGCTTTTCATTTTTAAACATTTTTTAGTTTTGAAAACAATCCTAAGAGGTGAGTGTTATTATAACTACTTCACAGAACAGCCAACTGAGATTTGAAGAGAGTAATAAGCCATTTACCTGATTTCACACAACTTGCAATGTGACTTTCTCACACGTGCTTTCAAAAAGTGGAGTCATAATTCTGGGGGTTGTCCAAGTGACTCTCTTTGGCCCATGTATAGCAACAAATTAGATGTAAGTAAACATACCCGCAAGCAAGAGAGGAGAAGTCTCAGTACACAAGTACTTTTGTACCCAGCGCTTTGAGAACACTGAGACCACCACGTGGAGGAGCCCATGCTGCTGTTGGAGAGGCAACGTAGAGGAAAACTGAGGCTCCATGGCTGACAGCCTGCTGACCACTAGTTCTAGGAGCAAAATAATCCTAAAGTGTTGAATGGATGAACAAACTATGGTGCATGTACAGATGCATTTCACACATACTGATGCACACAGTAACCTATGAATCTCAGATTTTTTTCTGATAAGTGAAAGAAGCCAGACCAAAACACTGCATACTGTAGATGCCATTTATACACCATTCTGGAAAAGGCAAAAGTACAGGAACAAAGAACACATCAGTAGTTCCAAGGAGTTAGAGATGTGAAAGGGTTTGACTATATAGATGGACAATATGAGGAAATTTCAGGGTGCCCATCATAGAACTATCCCGTATATTGATTGTGGTCATGCTATATGATGTTATGCATTTGCCAAAATTTATAGAACTGTAACCAAAATGAGTAAATTTTCTTGAATGTAAATGAAAATGAAATTTAAAAATACTTCCCTTTTCCCCTCTTCCCCATGTTAACTGTGAAACTGTGTGAGTTGGTGGATTTAAAGGTGGAATAATCTGGATTATTTAAATACTGGATCTGCATTTTACTATTTGAGCTATTTAAGTAATCATCATTTCTCCGTTTCAGTTTATAATATGTAAAATGGAGAGAACAATACCCACCATAGGCTTCCAAATCTTCATCTGTGATGGAGTTGAGTTGTACCCTCCAGGGTTATGATAAGAGTTGAATGGGATAATGTTTGTAGAGGGCCTGGCATAAGTAAGTACTCAATAAAGGGAAATGATGATAGTGCAGAGGATTATGGTAAAGACAATGATGACCTCCATTAGGGAGGCACTCTTTGGAGAGTACTTATTCCTCTGGGAAACTGGGGGGACTCGCACTCCTGATTCTAAATTTACATTGTGTTGTCTGTTTCTCTAAAAGATCCTCATGTCCTGTGGGTGATGAGACTTTCAACAAATGGAGGGTCCCAAAATGAATAAATTCAGCAGATATCTACTAGGCACTTATTACATACAAAACACTATCAAGCAGGAGTTCCGTGTAGTAATTACAATGATAATATCTAATAAATTTTCTACAACAAACTACAATGATATCTTATACATCTTTGATTTATACTTGATTTAGGAGGTCCCACAGTAATCCTACTCATTACCCCTGAGGTCATCCTTTGGGAACTGCAGTCCCTGAACTCTAAAGCTTTATGGAATTCTAGAGTCTTTGCATATTTGACTGTAATTTTTAAGTGAACACTGCTTATATTATGTCAGTTTCCTTGCCTATACCAAATTCTTAGAATTAAGAAAAGTGTCTGAAGACAATCTTTGGATCATGCTCAAAATACAATTGACTCTTGAACAATATGGGCTTGATCTGCCTGGGTCCCCCTACATGCATATTTTTTCCAATAAATTTATTTAAAATTATTTTTGAGATTTGCAATAATTTGAAAAAATTCACAGGAGAAAATTGCAGCCTAGAAATATTGAAAAAATTAAGAAAAAGTTAGTTATGCTGTGAATGCATATATTTAGATATTTGTCTATTACTATTATAAAATGTGTATGAATATTTTATGAAAATTTAATATTTATTGAAACTTAAGCAGACAAACATTCATGGGCCATAGATGGCATCATTCAAAGTCAAGAGAAATGTACACAAATGTAAACATGCAATGTTAAATCATAACTGCGTAACGTTAACTATATTAACTACTGCACTACTGCAATAAATTCATGGCCACCTCTTATTGCTATCAAGTGTTCTGAGTATCTGCTTAAAATGCCATGTGATGCTAATCATCTTCACATGAGAAGTTCATCTCCTCAGCAAATAGTGTATCACCGTAAAAAGTGATGTCCCATAGTTTTGCATATTTTTCATCATATTTACTGCAATACTGTAAACCTATTTGAATAGCACCATGGAATCCATACAAAGTGCCATGAGTGACGCTGAAAGTCCTTCCAAGAAGCAGAGAAAAGTTACAAAATTACAAGAAAAAGTTGAATTGCTTGATATGTACCATAGATTCAGGATTGCAGATGAGGTTGCCCACCATTTCAAGATAAATAAATCCAGCCCAAGGTGTACTGTGGAAAAAAAAAAAAGAGAAAATTCATGAAATTGTCACTGTAGCTAAACCAGCAGGTGAAAAAACCTTGTGCTTTTTGCAAAATACATATTCTCTTGTATTGAAAACTTAGCTTTTATGTAGGTGCAGGATTGCTATAAGAAAGTCATACCTATAGACTGTAAATGATTTGAGAAAAAGAACAATCATTAGATGACAACTTAAAGCAAAAGGATGGTGAAGGACCAAAAGTTGGAGAATTTAATGCCAGAAAAGAATGGTTTGATAATTTTAGAAAAGCACTTGGCTTAAAAAACTGTCAAGATAACAGGAGAAGCATGTTCTTCCAACCAAAAGGCAGCAGATGAGTTTCAAGATGCCATTAAGATAATCATTGAGGAGAAAGATCTGCCTGAACAGGTTTTTAATGCAGACAAAAGTGCCCTATTCTGGAAACAAAAGCCACAAAGAGCATTTATTAGTAGGGAATAACAGTGAGCACCAGGATCTAATACAGGAAGGAAAAGGCTACTCCACTTGTTTGCAAATACAATTGTGTTGGTGACCAGGACTCCCCTTATCTATAAAGCTGTTAACTCCAAGCCTTCAAGGGAAAAGATAAACACCAGCTTCCAGTCTTTTGGTCATACAAAAAGGGCTAAACAATGAGAATCATTTTTCTGGATTGGTTCCATCAGTGCTTTGTCCCTGAAGTGAGGAAGTACTTTGCCAGTAGGGGACTGCCTTTTAAAGTTCTTTTGGTATTGAGTAATGTCCCTGGCTGCCCAAAACCCTTTGAGTTCAATATCAAAGTCATCAAAGTGGTCTACTTCCCCCCAAACACAATGTCTCCAATTCAGCCTCTAGACCAGAGGATTATAAGGACCTTTGAGGCTCATTAAACATGGTACACTATGGAAAGGATTGTCAACACTATGGAAGAGAACCCTGAAAGAACATCATGAAAGTCTGTGAAGATTACACCATTAAAGTGGCCATCGTTATTGTAGAAAAAGCTGTGTCCAGATGTTGCACATGACTTCACAGGATTTCTGACAGAGCCAATCAAGGAAACTGTGAAAGAAATTTTGGATATGGCAAAAAGGTGGAGGGTGAAGGGTTTCAAAATATAGATATTGGAGAAATTAAAGAGCTAACAGCCACCACACCAGAGGAGAAGACAACTTGATGAAGATAAGAGCTTCCAAACCAGTGCCAGAAAATGAGGAAGAAAACATAGAAGAAGCAGTGCCAGAAAACGAATTGACATTAGACAAATTGGAAGAAGGGTTCCAATAATTAAAGATTGCTTTTACTTCATTTATGACTTGAACCCTTCTTTTATATGGTTACTGGACTAAAGAAAGTGGTGGAAGAAATGTTGGTATAATATAGAAACATACTTAGAGAAATGGAAAAGCAAAAAGTTAGACAGAAATTATCATGTATTTCTGTAAAATTATATAAATTTCTGTAAAATTATGCCTGCCTCTAGTTCCACTTCCTCTACCTCTTCCACCTCTGCCACCTCTGAGACAGCAAGACCAACCCTTACTTTGCCTCCTCTTCCTCAGCTCACTCAATGTGAAGATGACAAGGATGAAGATCTTTATTATGACCCACTTAATGAATAGTAAACATATTTTCTCTTCTTTATGATTTTCTTAATAACATTTTGTTTTCTCTAACTTACTTTACTGTATACAAAATAATTGTATATTATACTATACAACATGTAAATTTGTTAATTGACTGTTTATGTTAACCATAAGCCTTCCAGTCAACAGTAGGATATAAGTAGTTAAGATTTTGAAGAGTCAAAATTTATACTTGGATTTTCAACTGTGCATGGTGTCAGTTTCCCTAATCCCTGGGTTGCTCAAGGATGGGCTGTACTAAAACAACATGCTAGCCCACATCTGAATGCTGTGCAGTCCCTAAAGACAGAGGGCATTACTTTAGTAGAAGGAGCAAGGAGGATTCTCCAGCACTCTGACTCCTCCAACCAAAGAACTTTTAAACTTAGAATTGATGGAATTTAACCAGAAGTTAGAAAAAGGAAAAAGTAGCCTATACATGCAGGTTGGTAAAAATATTAAGAAGATATTCATGCCTAGGGAAAAACTTATTGAGAGTTATACAGTCATTGATATTAACCAACTATCATGTATTGGAAAGAACATTAAGCTAGTAGTTAGGAGAACTGAGTTCTAGTCTTGTCTGTAGATCAAAGTCTCTCCACTCCATCTATCAGAGTCCTAGACTGGAGTGAGTCTATTCAATGAAACTATTCAGAAAACTGGCCATATTACCTACTATGGGGCAGGCTTCGGGAAAAGATATATGGCTTTATATGGCTAAACACCACCTAATTGCCTTGTTCTAATATATATATGTATATGTGTGTGTATGTATATATATGTATATCAAAAGTACTATCTAGTCAAACAGTACATTCTAAACCTAAAGGATAAGAAGCTTGACTTTCGAGGGTAGAGAAGAATATAGTAAAGGGCATCCCTTTATAAAGAAGATTTAAATGCATAATCAACGATTTAGGCTAAGAGTAAAATTTTAGCTTGAATTTGATTGAAAGGATAAAAATGTCTTGATGAATGGTGAAGAAAACTGATTCTCAGTCTTTTAAAACGTCTTCATACAAAGAAAAAATAGGTAAAAATTTTAACTACAGGAGAACTTATCAATGACAAGGGAAGGAAAAAGCAAACTGATTAATAATCCACATATTCAGAAATGATAAAGAGCCTTGGAAAGTATGGAAATAATACTTTATTCACTTTTATGATACTGGAAAATGTAATATGAAATAAAGCATAGTTAATTTATGTTTTTAATTGGAAAACTAAGTAATTGATATTTTTTAAAGCAGGGATACTCAAAAGTACATCACAATGGGTTTTCTCAATAGAACCCGTAAGAAGTAAATTATAAAGTCCCCATTTGTGCTTCACAGGGAAAAAAAATCCATTACCATTTTCTCTTTATTGGCATAATAGTTCTTCAGAATGGCTTACAACCGAGCTTATATTTCACACATGAATGTTTGATTGAATTCACCTGTTGTGATCTGCTTTAAGTACCCACATTTTCAGTATGAGCTGTAGACTGCCAAACCAAAGCTTTTATAAGATTTTAAAGTAATTTGAGAGCTTTTCCTTTGTTTTATTTGCACTTGAATATTAAACAGTAATTACTCAAATTTGCAAACTCAAAGGTTGACATGGGAGCTTGCTTATCTAACAAACTTTAGACAACCTTTTCTACCACTTTCCTACAACAAGGCATTCCTAGGACCAGCACAGAGACACTCAGCCTTGTTTACTGTCATTTCTGCCAAAGCTCTGACACAGGCATATATGCTCAGTACCTGGGGTGGTTAGGGCCTTGATTGCTTAAGACTAGTGCTGGAAAGTGGGGCATGCACCTGCTGGATTATCTAATGAGCCAGAAAAACACTGAAATGTTTTAGTCTTTCTTCCCATTGGCATCTGATAGGAGAAAGAGATGAAAAAGCCCATTATGTATACAAGAGTGACATTCCATGAGGGACAGAGACAACTAGACTTATAGCAAAAGATTCTAGAGGTCCAAGTGGTTGTCTGAGTTATCCTAATGAGACATAAGAATGAGTTCATTTATCCTTTGAAAATGCAAACTATTTATTAATTTAAAAATTTTCTCATAACAGGGATCCTAGCTTGTAGTAAAGGCTACATTGTCTATATTTCATTCTTTAGGCAGAAGTCTGCCTAAGCTATTTCAAACAAATACATGTTAACAATGTTAACATACAATACATGTTAAAGTACTAGTTACCAACCCCTTTACCAATCCATTTTACTATTTAACAACCTTAATTGCAAGGCACTTTTCCTTAAATACATTGAATTGCCTCAGACATGAGATATCATGACAGGGACATTTATTTTGACTCATATACCAGCTCTGTCACCTGCTGAGCCCTGCCTGAGCCTCTGTATCCTCATCTGTAATATGAAAATGTGAAGAATGCCTATTATTTATAGTCAGTTTGAGGAGGTAAACTATGTAGGAGTCCCTAGCGGAAGGTCTGTCCTGAAAAAAAATGAAGGCTCCTTTTTCCTATGTGTATTAGTCTGTTCTCATGCTGCTATGAAGAAATACCAGAGACTGGGTAATTTACAAAGAAAATAGGTTGAATTGATTCACAGTTCTGCATAGCTTGGGAGGCCTCAGGAAACTTACAGTCATAGCAGAAGGCACCTCTTTACAGGATGGCAGAAGAGAGAATGAGTACAAGCAGGGAAAATGCCAGACTCATAAAACCATCAGATCTTGTGAGAACGAACTCACTCTTATGAGAACAGCATGGTGGAAAATGCCCTCATGGTTTAATTACCTCTCACTGGGTCACCCACAACACATGGGGACTATGAGATTACAATTCAAGATGAGATTTGAGTGGGGACACTAAGCCAAACCATATCATTCCACCCCTGGCTCCTCCCAAATCTCATGTCCTCACATATCAAAACAAAATCATGTCCTTTCAACAGTCCCCAAAAGTCTTAACTCATTCCAGTATTAACTCAAAAGTCCAAGTCCAAAGTCTCATCTGAGACAAGGCAAGTCCCTTCTGCCTATAAGTCTGTAAAATCAAAAGCAAGTTAGTAACTTTCTAGATACAATCAGGGTACAGGTATTGGATAAATACACCCACTACAAGTGGGAGAAATTGGACAAAACAAAGGGGCTACAGGCCCCATGTAAGTCCAAAATCCAACAGAGTTGTCATTAAACCTTAAATTTCCAAACTTATCTCCTTTGACTCCAAGTCTCACAACCATGTCACACTGATGCAAAAGGTAGGTTCCCACAGCCTTGAGAAGCTCCATCCCTGTGGCTTTGTGTGGTACAGCCCCCATCCAGGCTGCTTTCACAGGCTGGCATTGAGTGTCTGGGGCTTTTCCAGGCACAAGGTGCAAACTGTTGGTAGATCTACCATTCTGGGCTCTGGAGGATGATGGCCCTCTTCTCAGAGTTCCACTATGCAGTGCCCCAGTGGGACTTTGTGTGGGGGCTCTGAACTCACATTTCCCTTCTGCATGGCACTAGCAGAGGTTCTCCATGAGGGCTCCATCCCTGCAGCAGACTTCTGCCTGGATATCCACGCATTTCCATACCTCCTCTGAAATCTAGGTGGAGGTTCCCCAACCTCAATTCTTGTCTTCTGTGTACCCACAGGACCAACACCACGTGGAAGGTGTCAAGGCTTGGGGCTTGCACTCCCTGAAGCAATAGCCTGAGCTGTACCTTGGCCCCTTTTAGACTATACTGGGACACAGGGCACTAAGTCCCAAGACTGCACACAGCAGGGGTGCCCTGGATCTGGCCCAGGAAATCATTTTTCCCTCCTAGGCCTCCAGGCCTGTGATGGGAAGTGATGCCGCAAAGCGCTCTGACATGCTCTGGAGACATTTTCCCCTTGTCTTGGTATTAGCATTTGGCTCCTTATTACTTATGCAAATTTCTGCAGCTGGCTTGAATTTCTCCCTAGAAAATGGGTTTGTCTTTTCTACTGCATTGTCAGGCTGAAAATTTTTCAAACTTTTATGATCTGTCACCTCTTGAATGCTTTACTGCTTAGAAATTTCTTCTGTCAGATATGCTAAATCATCTCTCTCAAGTTCAAGGCTCCACAGAGCTCTAGGGCAGAGGCAAAATGCTGCCAGTCTCTTTGCATAGCAAGAGTGACCTTTACTCCAGTTCCCAACAAGGTCCTCATCTCCAACTGAGACCACCTCAGCCTGGACTTCATTTCTCATATCACTATCAGCATTTTGGTCAAAGCAATTCAACAAGTCTCTAAAATGTTCCCAACTTTTCTACATTTTCCTGCCTTCTTCTGAGCCCTCTAAACTGTTTCAACCTCTGCCTGTTACTCAGTTCCAAAGTCACTTCCACATTTTGAGTATCTTTATAGCAACACCCCATTTCTGATATCAATTTACTGTATTAGTCCATTCTCACATCACTATGAAGCAATACCCAAAACAGGGTAATTAATAAAGAAAAGAGGTTTAATTGACTCATCGTTCTGCATAGCTGGGAAGGTCTCAAGAAACTTACAACTATGGTGGAAAGCAGCTCTCCACAGGGTGGCAGGAGAGAGAATAAGTGCAAGCAGGGGAAATGACAGACTCACAAAACCATCAGATCTCATGAGAACTCACTCACTATCATGAGAACAGCATGGGGGGAACCACCCCCATGTTTTAATTACCTCCCACCAGGTCCTTCCCACAACTTGTGGGAATTACGGGATTATAATTCAAGATGAAATTTGGTTGGGGACAGAAATCCAAACCATATCACTATGCTACACTTAGAGCCCATTATTTCGTTATTTTCTACTCCACAAAGGCAATAACAGTGTGTTAGTGCATTAATGCTATTCATATACTTGAAAATGACTGAAACTTCACCTTTGCTCTTACACTCAAAATGGTTCTGAGAATCAAACCATTTAAAAGAAAAATAAGACTTTAATTATTTAAGAGCCTAAATAAGCTCTTAATAAATAAGAGAATTTTGGAGCTTTTATTTGAAGAAAGAGTAGAGGAAAAAGCTGTGTTTATGTATATGAAACTATGCATCTCTGTGTGTGTGTAGTAAATACAAAGAAACAAAGAGGGAAGAATTTTTTTTAAAGAAGAGTGCATATTTTTGAGCAATCTACATTTTTTTCATAGCAGAAATGAAAACCCAGTTCTAATTAAATGCGAATTAGGCAGTAAAATGTGCTTTTAGTCTATTGTTAATTTTCCATTACATTAACCTTCTCATCAAAACTTAATGTTTATGTACTAAAGTTTTTCACTGAACTTCTTGAACTTCATGAAAAAAGTTTAGAATGCTTTATCTGCATACAATGTAGGTCTTTCTACAGGGTTATTTTGTGTTATATATAGAAAAATCAAAATATATATAAAGTCAGTATAAAAGTAGCTATTGTGACTTAATTATCTTCCATGGAGGGTTGATTCTAGATAAGAGAATACGATTATATGTAAATTTACCAATATCTAGAGAAAAGTTTTTTTTATATTTACTATTTAAATTATCCTAGAATGGGCTAAACAACTCCCTTTTACCTAAAAAAATAGAGTGTAAATATATTTGCATTTTTAATCCCCATGATATAATCCCTAGGCTGAACATTTGAATATAGGAGAAGATTGAGAGGCAGTTATTACAGCTTTATATTAGGAAACTTGAGTTGGAACTGAGATCAGTACCTAGAGAAAATGGTACAATGTCACAGAGAGCAAGGTAGACAGGCCAAGATGCAGAGTGGTCCCAGACAGGTGCAAGCACCTGTAGACTAAGAAGAAGGACTCACCTGGGAGTCCCTATCACAGAAAAAACTGTTTTTCAAAGGTGGGAATTTTAGTACTTGAAAAGACTAGCAGACTAGAGACAGCATTTAGATGATAAGCTGGTGTCAGAATAGATGGAGATGTACAAGTAAGGCCTGGGCCCATTTCATGAAAAGAATTAAATTCAAGATTAAGGCAAGGAAAGAAGCTAGAACATTTAGGTCATCAGGGAAAGCCTTTCTGCAGAGAGTACTATATTTTAAATTCCATATTAGGTGTTAGTCATTAAAATCCCATTCATACACCATAGTGTTTCCCATGCGTGAAGGATCTGCAAACATAGAGCACATAGATTCAGGAATAAAGTCAGAGAAGCTCCCTGTGTCTGGGGGAACTCTCTGTGGCAGGAAAGTTTTCATAGCTCAGCGTAGTGCTCCTCACTCCTAATACAATTGCAGTTCAACATTTTACATTTTATTGGAACAATTTTCATTAGTGACTGCATATGAGCACCATTAGGAGAGAGATTGCATCTCTTCTCTTTGTCTTCCCAGCACCTAACATAGTGCCTCACAGAAAGTAAGAAATCCAAGTAAGAACTCCTTAAGTGAACAAGAGCAAGTATAATATAAAGGTAAGAACATGTTGAAACTGCTGCAAACAAAAATGACTCAGAACAGCAGCATCAAAGTCTGTGGACTGAAATTTTGTCAAAAACAAATCCTTAGAATTTATTGTTAAACATATATATTCAATTAGAGTTTTAGGAGTACATGTAAATTAAGCATTTTAATATCATTAAAGATTCTTTCTGTAACTGGTTTTCTTTTATCCCATATAATCTGTCCAGGCAGTAGGGTGTGTTCTGAGCATATGAATATACCTTATGAAATGTCATCTTCTGTCTCTCCGATTGGTAATTTAGGTAGTAGAGTTAACATTTGGCAGTCCTAAATATAATACTAGTATTTACGCTTATGAATCAAAAAATCAATTGAAGTTCAGAACGGCTAAATATATAAAATGTGGGCTCATGGATACTAAGTAGCCTAAACTATGTCTTAATCAGATCTCTCTGACTCTCAGGTCTGAGCTCTCCCTCCAGCACACCACCTTGAATGATTGTCATGGCCTGTGGTTCAGATTTACTCATTTCCAGGGTGTGCTATCAGTGGGTTTCAAACATGTTTTCAAAGGAAAAACCTGCAGTGCTTATCAATATTGATACACAGCATTTGAACTGTACTTCATAGGATTCATGGACCTTATATAATTGATCTTCACACTATGTGAAGAATATAGGCCTGATGACATCGGTCCCATTTAATAGGTGACAGATTTAAATCTCTGAGTTTAAATGGCATGCTTATGATCCAGAGGCTGGAGAGTGAAAAAGCTGGTCTGGTTAATTCAAAATGTGTAAGGTTGACTTTGAATTCAATATTGATAATAATCAATTTGTTTCAAATAATTCATCTTCATTAAAGTAGTGTGGATTATTTAATTTGGTGTAGGGGAACAGAGCATTTACACATAAGAAGTCCTGAAAATGAAATAATTAACGATTGACAACACACAAAGAAAGAAGCAAAAATTGTGCAAATGTTGCCACAAAGTTGTGCAGCTCTTTTTATGTGCATACAGGATTTAGTTGTGATTATCTTTTCCCAAGTTCAGTAACATATGTTCAAAAGATCCACTTTGTTCCAAATAAATGGACTAGGTAGATAATATGCTATAACATTACAGACTAAAGTTTGGTTAAAATAGCCAATTTTAACACACATTTGTTTGAATTTCTATTGATTTGGGCTTTGTCAGATTTACTTCAATCCTTCAATCCTCCCCTAACCCTGCTAGAACTGTTTAATTTGCCAAGATTTTCTTTAATAGTTAAACAATGTGAAGCTTTTAAGTAAACCATGAGAATTGACTGTATCAATGTACAATTTGCCACCAAGAAGCTCTCATTTCATGGTTCACACTCACAGTTGAAACCTAGAAGCAACCTTCTTAGGAGGGAAAATACTTCTTATTTTGATTAAAGCTAACAAACCATTTTCCTTAGCCTGGACTCCTGAATTCTCAGGTAACTGACGTACTGCATCACTCCTGCAGAAGCCAATGCATAATTTGAACTTCATTTGCCAATTTATGCTAACTAGAGTTAGGCTGCAATTGCCAGTACTTATGAATATTCTTAGTCTCTGCAGAAGTCTACTACGGTCTAGTAAAGAAAATACTTTAAATGGAATTTTGAGTGAATAGCACTAGCTAAACATGACTTAACTCCAGAGACGGCCACTAAAATCCTTCTCATTTTGAGAGTTGTATTTTAATTGTCTTTCTGAAGTCAAGAAGTATAATTTCTCTTTCTCTTTCTTTCTTTCTTTTTTCTTCTGTCTTCTCTTTTTTATTTTTTGGAGATGGAGTCTCGCTCTGTCACCCAGGCTGGAGTGCAGAGGCGAGATCTTGGCTCAGTGCAACCTCTGCCTCCCAGGTTCAAGCAATTCTCCTGCCTCAGCCTCCCAAGTAGGTGGGACTACAGGCGCCTGCCACCACGCCTGGCTAATTTTTTGTATTTTAGTAGAGACAGGGTTTCACCATGTTGCCCAGGTTGGTTTCAAACTCCTGAGCTCAGGAAATCTGCCTGCCTCAGCCACTCAAAGTGCTAGGATTACAGGCATGGGCCACTGCACCCGGCCAAGAAGTATAATTTCTACAGAGGGTATTGGGATTCAGTCTACAGCTTATTGAAGTGACAGTGCACACATTTGTGATAATAAAGTACATTTGTTGATGGACTGCTGCAATTAATGGCAACTCATTTTCTTCAGTGCAATAGATGTGTAACTTTAATCTTCTTTTAAGTGTTTGACTTGCTTTGCTTGCCTTGCAACCTTACATCAAATGATCCATTATTTCAACTATAAAAATCTTCATGAGACCTAAACTGTAAATCTGAAATAACTCCAAAAAGCCTTGGTTTGGAAGGGTTCTAAATTTCCAAACTGGCAGAGTATAAATAAGGCATAAGAGCAAAACAGATCAGTATAATCTCTCCTCTCTCAGTGAGAATAAAGGTATCCAAAAATATTGGTGTGTAGTCAAGATTTCTGATGTTTTCTCTAAGAACTCTCTTAACAATTATGAAATCATACAGCTATTTCAAATAAAGTTAGTAGAATTTCAGCCTAGAAATCTTAAAAGTAAACCTGGCCAGGAAGATTTTATAACACATATTTTATTCATTTGATGGTACAGCTATCAACATAAAATGTTTTTATTGTAAGAAATGTGTCTAAAATTTGGCAGTCTTTTAGAGTAACCTCTATTTATCCGAACCAAAAAGGGATAATATTTGGGATGAAATGTAGCACTTCACACAGATCCTGGCACTTAACTACCTTAAATAGCTACATAATGCCTCTCTTTCTAGTGATATTTTTGAATAACCCAAGACTATTTTCTCAAGTTAACTTTCTAGAAGTAGACATCCTGAGTCAAAGGAAATATACAAATATCTAAATAAAATAAAATAAAATAAAATAAAATAAAATAAAGTTCAAGCTAAAAACTCTTAAAAAAAAAGTGTTTTGCAAAGTTGCTTTGCAGAATTTGCTTGTCCTGCTGGTAGGTGTAAGAATGTTCTTTCTTTTCTAAAGGAAAACCAACAATAGACAATATAATTTTTAAAAATGCCTCCAAAAAGACAGAGAAGGGACTGTTAAAAGGTTTATTTTAAAATCAAAAGGTAAAAGATGTAAAGGCAGAGATAAAGCAAGAGGTCATGGTTAGCTTTGTATTCTTCTGTATCAGCTTTTCTGCTATTTTGATTTTCTTAATTGTAAATAAAGTGAAGGTAAATAATCTAAGTAAAGATAAAAATTATATGAAATACTGTACTACAATTTAGCCAATCTCCAGAATTATTCAATGGACTTACATTCAAGAGGACTTTTAGGTCACACATCACTAACAAAAATATTTAAGTACTTAGAATCCCAATAGTCACTTGAAACTTATATAAAGGTACATTTTTTTGCCTGTTTATTGAAAGATTTGTGAGAAAAAAATAATACATGCACAAAAATGGGAGTGGAAGAAAGAAAACACATAAATTCTCCCTTTGCAATTTTAGAAGACACAGTATTTTTTCTGGTGCCGAGAACCACAACAGTAATTTCTTAAGTCTAATAGGTTCCAACAGTTCCTTAGGGATAAATAAAGAGCAGTATAGCACCATGAGTTGTCTATATTCATCTAAAAATTTCCATTTGTACTCAAATTAAATTGCAGCTAAACCACTTTGGGAAGGCAAACACTTTGGAGACAAACATTGGCGGCACTACAGCATAGATGAGAATTCAACTTTAGCAGCTTCTGAGATGTAGGGCCTATATTTTCACTTATCAGAAATTCCACCAGAATGTTCTGACTGGTTCATGTCAAAACCAAATCCTATCAATACTCAATCAACTTTCCTTCATGGAGGCCTCATGTGAGCAGTCTACTCCCAGTTTCTCATATTTTTCTTACAACCATATTTTAGGTCCCATAAATTTATCTTTCTTGGGTTTAGATGAACTAAAAGTAGAAGGAAATTTAAGTTCCAGCATTTACTCAATATTCCTCAATCTAATTTATTAGGAACAATTGTTGAAATGATTACTTACAGGCACACACATAAACACTCTTAACTCAATATTTGTTTTTACACCCAGATTGCAAATATAACATATTAGTATACTCTTTTCATTTTTGTACTGTCCTTTTGTTATTTTGAATTCCCTTTGAAGACATATATTTTCCATCAAAAATTAAGGCATAATTAACATAATAGTAAAATTCACTCATCTTAGTGGATAGTTTTGCAAGTTGTAATAAATGCATACAGTCCGATTACCTCTACCACAATCAAGATAAGGAACATTTCTATTAATTTCCCAAATTCCTCTGCGCTCCTTTGTAGTCAGCCCCTCCTCATTAATTCCTGGCAAGCACTTTTCCCATAGTTTTGCCTTTCCAGAATAGCATATAAAAGGAATCATATACCATGTAGTTTTTTGGGTCTAGCTTCTGTTACTTAGCACATGCCTTTGAGATTCATCCATGTTGCTCTCAATATCAGAAGTTCATTCTTGTATTTTGATGAATAGTATTTCATTGTGTAGACATATCACTCTCTATCCATTCCAAAATTGAAGGACATTTGGGTTATGAAACCTCATTTTTATGTGTCCTTTTTTCCTTCATTTACAATTATGTGTTCAAATTTTCCATTTGTAGATCACAGTTAACCTATGTTTCCTTTTAGAGCTCTTGGCATGTGGATTGTATTTATCTTTACCCTGGATTTTAAGAAAAGCTTCTGATAATTGTTTTTATTGCGTTCTCCTGTTATTGTAAACTTGAAGGTACAGACTTCTTTCAAATGTTACCATCACTTCCACATTTAAAAGTTGTATTTCTTCAAATAACTGCACATGTTCCTAATAATGGAACATGTTTGAACCTATTATTACATAATTTTAAGAAAATCAGGTGCTGTTAAATGAAAATATGTTTGTTTTTACCTTTATGTCTAGGCAAGCATGTGGGACTTGCTCCTTTCACAGAGAACAGATGGAACTAGATTTCCTTTCAGTGTCCCCTTGCTATTGAAAATTTTGTCATTGTGCCATGGTCAAAGTAACCCTAGCTATTGCTTTAAAAATGTCTTTATGTAAGTTGAATTTAATAAAATATGAACTATAGCTCATACTTGATAGAGACTCTTATAAAAAGTGGTCTATCTGTGCCTCTATGTGTGTTGTCTTTTGTAAATACTTCATGAAGTTTTGATTTTATGAGATTCTAATTGCTTGCTGTCTTCATAAAACAACAAGGAAACATAAAATAAAAATGAATTGGGAACAATACAATTTTAGAATGAATCTGGCATATAGACAAGTATATAAATTTTAAATTATAGCTATCAAAACTATAAGGAAGTATACCCATAGTTAAATAACATCTATTGTTTCAACTACTTAATTATGACACAAAATATATGATGCGAATCTCCACAACCAGATAAATGGATGAATGTCTAAAGGTATTCACTTAGCTGACAGTTTTCTTCTCATTCAAGAGGAATACCATATATTTTTTCAGAAACATGAAAAGGAAATATATCAGTACCAAAATTCAGAGAAAATAATGACTTAACTTTCTACTCATCTTGCAAAATTAAGAGAAAACAAGTTGCATCTATTTATGACATTTTAAGTCTTTTTAGAGAAATAAGACTGAAGATTAATAATCTTCAGTATCTACCTAAACACTAAATATTACTTAAAGAATATATGTGTGTGTGACCTAAAACATTTTTTTTCTTTTTTTAAGTAAATGCCCTATACATAAAGGCAAAAGATTCATGTTTCAATTTTTATAAATTCCTTGTTAAAATCTGATGGATCTCCAAGTTAATCAGTTTGGCTTTCTCTATCTCACAATATCTAATCAGTATTAAAACCATTATGTTTTCATTGTTTAAACCAGGACTAAGATATATCTCTGACACAGGTTTCTATCATCAAGTATAGTAAATAGAAAAAAAAGCAAAACAGAAAAGGAATGGCATTTTGATAATCCTTTGGCAAAGAAGGTAAATGGAGCCTTGTCTGTAAGAAATAAAGGTGGGGCTGAGCACTGAAAATAATTTACCATGGGAACTGAAAGAAAGTTTTAGAAACTTCCTTAGCATTCTCACTGTTCACAGAAAGCAGAATAGTCTGAAACTAAAAACAGCAACATACAATAAAATAGGGGTATGTGAAATAAAGAATGCATTAAAGTATATTAAGTACAAATTATTTATTAATGTATTAAATAATTATTTTAAAGTGTATTAAATAAATGGAGGTATGTGAAATAAAGAATGAATTCAAGTTTATTAAATGAAATTATTACAAAACAGAAACCCAGAATTAAAATCCATATTGAAAGGCAAAAATTTACATTGCAGAATTTATATTGCAGAACATAAAATCAAGGAACTGGATACAGGGAAAGTTCTCCCAGAATTCAGTAGAAAAGCTAAAGACAGTGAAACAAGGGGACCATAAGTCTGGAGGGTAGAAAACAGGTAACCAATGGATTGTCTCAGAGGAAGAAACAATAACTGAAGTAGAATCACAATTTTTAAAATGGAACTAAGTCTTTTAATCAAGAAGGTTTAAAAAGTTCTTACTATGCATATAAAAACTAGTTTCATTGTATTCCAAAAACACCTAAACATAATCTATGTAGATGGTTCTTGAAAGGATTAAGAAAAAAAATTGTTTAAAAAAAGACTAAGAAAAGTGAAAAGATGGAGAGAGAGAGATAAGAAAACAGGCTGCCTTTAAAACAACAACAAAATATGTTGTCTGAACTTGGCTTTGCAGGGGTATTAAACAGAAAACAGGAGCATAATTTTCACAGGCTTTGAGGATAAGATGACATGGCAAGACATCAACCCAGTAATCATTAATAAAATAAAGCAACAGAAGGGTAAGTTAAGTTACTCTATGACTCACGATATACCACGTTTATCTGCTTATGTTTAAAAATGTTCTCTAAGATTTACTACAGACAGTCTTGAAATGAAACACATTTACAACTGAAGGCTCATATAGACTTGATTGGTACATCTACTTTCATTGGTTTTAAATTTCAAAAGAAGCAATTCCACGTCTAAGGTAGCTGGACTTTGTAGAATTCCTGCCGCATTTCTTCTGGGTCTGCTCCAAGTCCAGTCATAGAAAATGATTTTCTAACACCACATTCTTGCCCATAGTTGAGATGTACAGAATGTTTTACAATTTTAAAAATTTAATAATAATGTTTTACAATTTTAATACAATAGGTAGTGCTAGCTGTTTCATTCTTGATAAAAATTCCTTAATAATATTGAACAGATACTAGGCCAATTACTAGTAAAAAGGATATTTTTCCGTTTATAACAGCCAAATTATGAAAATAAATATGGTCAAGTTACTTCAGTACAAATTACTAGAGGAATACGTATATGATCATGTGTTTGTGTATGTGTGTGTGCATAGATGTGTATATATACATGTGTGCAATTTCCACAGCAGTTTGATTTTTTAATGCTTTTTGTCTTTTGTTCCCCCCTGTTTTCTTTTTTCAGCTTCAAGCAAGTTTAAGGGGTTAAATTTTTAAATGTTTACATTTTGGGTAGGACTGGCTGAATCATGTAAGAAAAACAAACTGCCCAAGCATCCTTGAACTACTAACAGATTATTCTTTTGTTTGCTGGTCTGGTTTGTAGTCAGTGTGGCCAGGAAGAAATTATACATTTTTTTAAGTTATTATTTTTTTTCTTCAGCAATTTCCAGACCTTGTGTGACAGATACAGCAATTTTAATGCTGACAGAGATACTTTATACTATTTCTCTGAGTTCAATAATTTGACACTGTTGATTTGGTAACTTTTATAAACATTTAAATAGCTCTTTTATTTTAAAATATCAACTCTTCAACTAACTGCTTCATCACACTAAGGAATTGTTAGGCAAGCCAAAATTAACATCTCAAAAAGAAATATAGGTGTTGGTTGCCATGGAACCACTGTACTTTGTAAGGCATTAATCTCAAAGTTCTTTAAGACTTTTTTTTTCTATCTTGGCCGGAATGCCATAAGCAGTAAATTTATCTCAACACCAGCAGAAAAGTCAGCAGATTCAAAGTAAGCAGGCAAAGAAACAGTGAGATAGGCAGAACCTGGAAGGCTCTATCTGTTAAATGTATAGTTACAATTCTCTTAAAAAAAAAAACAGACTTGGGGGGAGTTCAAATAATCCCCCTGATGGTTATGGATTTGAAAACATGCACGAGGAAAATCTATGTAGCCATCAGGAGTCAGAGAAAGTTTTGGTATGCCTTAATATTTAAGAATCCAATTTCATTTCTCATTATTCTCTCAAGAGCAAAGACATTCCTATAAATTCTCTGGGAATGTCAGTAATTTGAACAGGTGTTGTAGATGGTAGTATGACTGCTCTGTTGGCCATTCCATGTCCACCATTTAGAATGTTTATTTTTGCTCTTGGAAATGTTCAGAAACATGCAAGGGAAAAGGAGTCAAATCATTTACAGACATGCATAACCAAAATGAAACCAAAATCAGAATACTCACAAACATTTTAACCCAGGTATGCAGATCAAAAAAATATTAAACCTGTTATGCAGAATCAAAAGTGAATTCACCAAAAAAGACACCCTCATAGACACAATGTAAATTCTGTAAAAACCAGAATACTTAACCAGAAGGACATTTGTCTTTATACCAGAAAGGGCTTGCCACAAAAACAACAGAGAAAACTTTCATAGTCTTAAGACGGATACAAGGTCCTTTATTTAGGGCAGCCTTATTTATAGCCAAATCAGATCTTGAATAAAGTTAAAAAGAACTCACCAAAGGAAGAAGTAAAAGAATCTGAGAGGAGATTTACCAGCACAGAAAAGGTGACTCATGGAAATGAAGAGTGCAAAGGGCTCAATTGCTACCTTACATGATTCCAGGAGCCACCTATTGAACCTAGGTGAGCTCACTTTGGTTTAACTTCTGACACCATTTTGTCAATAAATAACAAACTGCAAGGGAGACTCTCTAAAAGAAAATAATATTCTTCCTAGAATAGGCATTGCAATGGGAATACATGTGCCATAGTAAGCCACATGCATATTCAGGGAAGTTAAAAAAAAAAACAAGAAAAAGTTTTTAAAGAAAAAATGAGAATAATTAAATAATAGTTTTGAGATAATTATCCTTGACTACATGTATTAATAACAAGTATGATACCAGTCTGAGTTTGGACAAACAGATGATAGGCAGATGTCCACAAGACTTATGTGTGTGTGTAAGGTTGTGATGGCCTTTTGCACAAGGTGTTTTTTGCAGAATCTTTTATGATAGTTCTTGTTATCAGGCATTTGTTCCGGAGAAGCACCCCTTCATGCCCTTCCCCAGCTGTATTTGTGGTGGTTTTTAATACCAGTGCCTTCATTTTGATTCTGACAACTTTCACCTGCATGTGGATATTGAGGTGTTCCAACACCATTTATTAAAAAGATGATCCTTTCTGTGTGTGTTCTCAACACATTTGTCAAAAATCAGTTGACTGTAAATGCATGAATTTATGTCTTGGCCCTCTATTCTGTCTACTGTTGTATATGTTATTGTGAAATACCATTCTTTTTGGATTACTATAGCTTCATAATAGATTTTGAGATCAAGTACTATGCTATTTCAAGCTTTGTTCTTTTTTATCTTTGGGTATTTTGTGGTTCCATATGAATTTTAGGAGTGTTCTTTCTATTTATATACAGAATATCATTGGGATTTTGACAGCAATTGTAGTGAATTTGTAGATCTCCTTGGGGGGAGTATGAACATTTAAAAAATATTAATTCTTCCAATGTATGGACATAAGATATCTTTCCATTTATTTGTGTCATCAAGTTCTTTCATAGTGTTGCTGAGCTTTCAGTGTACAGGTCTTTTACCTCCTTGGTTAAATTTATTCCTAAGTATTTTATTTTTTGTAGCTGTTTTTAATGGGATTGTTTTCTTAATTTCTTTTTATGATAGTTCCTCATTAGTGTAGAGAGACTACTGACTTTTGTATGCTGACTTCATATCCTCTAACTTTACTGAATTCATTTACTAGTTCTCAAAGTCTGTAGGGTTTTCTATATATAAGATTGTGCCATTTGCAAACAAGGACAATTTAACTTCTTTCCTTCCAATTTGGAGGTCTTTTATTTCTTTCTCTTGCCTAACTGCTCTGATTAGGACTTCCAGTTATTATGCTGAATAGTAGTGTTGAGAGTGGGTATCCTTGCCTTGTGCATAAACTTAAAAAGAAAACTTGCAGTTTTTCACCATTGAGCATAAATATTAGCTGTAGGCTTATCACATATAAAATTGCACCTTTATTGTGGTAAGGTGCAATCCTTACATACTAAATCATATCTAATTTGTTGAGAGTTTTTATCATAAATGAATGTTGAATTTTGTTATAACATTTTTCTGCATCTATTGATCACATTTATTTGGTTTCTGTCCTTTGTTCTATTAATGTAATGCATAATGTTTATTGATTTGCACATATTGAACCATCCTTGCAGCCCCAAAATAAATCACATTTGATTATGATGTATGGTGTTTTTAATGTGCTTTTGAATTTGGTTTGCTAGTATTTTGATGAGAATTTTTGCATCTATGTTCATCAGGGACATCAGCCTATTTTTTTTTCTTACACTGTCTTTGCCTGGCTTTGGTATCAGGGTAAGCTAGCATTATTTGTTATTATGGTAATGCTAACAGATACACACAGAACATTCCATTCAATAGCAGCAGAATACACATTGTTCTGAAGCACACTTGAAATATTCTCCAGGATAAATCATATGTTAAGATATAAAACATGTCTTAACAAATTTAAGAAGACTGAAATAATATCAAGTATCATTTCTGACCACAATGCTATCAAAATGAGAATCCATAACAGGAGGAAATCTGAAAAATTAACAAATATGTGGAAATGAAACAACATGCTCCTAAATAACCAAGAGTCAAAAAATAAATTGAAAGGAAAAATAAAAAAATATCTTGAGTCAAACAAAAGTGGAAATATTACACACCAAAACTTATAGGCTACAACAGAAGCAGTTCAAAGAGGGTGGTTTGTAGCTATAAATGCCTACATTAAAAAAGAAGAAAAATCTCAAATAAACAACCAAGTGTTATACCTCAAGGAACAAGCAAAAGAACAAGCTCAATCCAAAGTTAGTACGAGGAAAGAAAAAATAAAGATCAGAGCAGAGATAAAGAGAAACTAGAGAAACAATAGAAAAGATCAATGAACTGGAGTTGTTTTTTGAAAATAAAAATGAAATTGACAATTGACAATACTTTAGTGAGGTTAACTAGAATAAAAAGAAGGCTCAGACATGAAAAAGGAGACATTAAAACATACCACAGAAATAGAAAGAAGCGGCTGGGCGTAGTGGCTCACACCTTTAATCCCAGCACTTTGGGAGGCTGAGGCAGCTGATCACTTGAGGTCAGGAGTTCAAGACCAGCCCGGCCAACATAGTGAAACCCTGTCTCTACTAAAAATACAAAAATTAATCAACTACAGTGGTGCACGCCTGTAATCCCAGCTACTCGGGAGGCTGAGGCATGAGAATTGCTTGAACCCTGGAGGCAGAGGTTGTGGTGAGCCGAAATCACACCACTGCACTCCAGCCTGGGCGACAGAGCGAGACTCCACCTCAATAAAAAAAAAAAAAAAGGAAACAGAATCACAAAAGACTGCTGTAAAGAATTATACTCCAACAAACTAGATGACTTAAAATAAAACAGTAAATTCCTAGAAACATACAACCTACTGAGACTAAATTAGGAACAGATAGAAAGTCTGAAAAGACCAATAGTGAGTAAGGAGATTGAATAAGTAATTTAGAACTTTACATCAAAGAAAAGCACAGCACCAGATGGCATCAGCGCTGAATTCTATGAAACATTTAAAGATGAACGAATACCAATTCCTCTTAAACTTTGAAAAATTCGAGCGGGGGAAATACTTCCAAATTTACTTTAGGAGGCCAGTATTACCCTTAAAATTTTTTAAAAATACATAAAGCAAATAAGCAAAACTGCTCAAGCTCACACTAATCAGACAAACGCAAATTAAGTCAACAACTGGATATCACTTCACACTCAAAAGATTAAAAAAAAATTTTATAGTGAGAAAGAACTGATTGATATCAGTGCAATATGCAGTCTATGTCCTGCAGGGATAAGTGCAAACTGAAAGCTCCAGACTTAGTGAAGTTGAAGATATGCACAAATGCTATGATTTAGCAATTTCACACCGATAAGCTTAGAGAAATTCTTGAAGCATGTGTACAAGATGATATGCATAAATGGCAAGAGTTTATAAGAATAAAAATTAGAAACAACATAAATGTTCATTCCTCTATATAGAATACAACATAGAAGTTAAAGTAAATGAACTAGCACTACATACAACGATATGGATAAATATCAAAAACATTATGCTCAGCAGAAAAAGCAATAATGGTGTTATACTGCACATATTTAAATTTTATGTACTAATATTTAAATAAAGCTTAAATATGCAAAACAATACCATATTGTTTATGAGTCTATAACTATAGAGTGAAACACTAAGAGATTATTGGAAAAAATAAACACCAAATGCTGCAATGTGGAAGACAGGAGAGAATGAAACTGGCAAAAGACACACAGGTATTTGGGATATTTGCTCTATACTTTTCTGTATACTTGAAATTTATCAAACTAATAATAATAGAGTGTTATGAGACAAAATCTTCTGAAGTTAAGCTAACTTCCCAATATTAAAATGAAGTAAGTTGTAATAAGAAGGCATCTAGATTTTGACAGATTTCTAGATGCTGTCCATTTTGATTCTTCACCCCGTAATATCTTTAGAAAATTACAAATCAGTTGCTTGTTAGATTTAATATTGTAACAAATCATCTTTAAGCTCTACTGATTCACCCTAAAGGGCAGCTTGGACAATTACTCTGCAAATAAAGGTTTTTAACAAATGTATATTTTAATTGACTGAGGCAAGAAAAACTTAAGTGTACTATGGAAGTAAAATATCCCATAGATGATTTTGTGTGTGTGTGTGTGTGTGTGTGTGTGTGTGTGTGTGTGGTGGAGTCTCGCTCTGTCACACAGGCTGGAGTGCAGTGGCGTGATCTGCAAGCTCCGCCTCCCAGGTTCACGCCATTCTCCTGCCTCAGCCTAGGAGTAGCTGGTACTACAGGCGCCCGCCACCACGCTCCGCTAATTTTTTGCGTTTTTAGTAGAGATGGGGTGTCACGGTGTTAGCCAGAATGTCGATCTCCTGACCTTGTGATCCACCCGCGTCGGCCTCCCAAAGTGCTGGGATTACAGGCTTGAGCCACCCAGCCCGGCCAGATGATTTTTTTAATTATTAAAAAGGGAAGAACAAAGGAGTAGAATTTCTTGTAATGACTTTTGAAGCTCCATGAAAGAGAAGCACCATTATAAAAATGTTGGAGGCTAGGTGCAGGGCCAACAAATTTAGTAAGAAAGACCACTGGTTTTGCTACATCCTTTAGGATCAGATTTCATAATTACATAAACTTTCCAAGTTAGAGAAGTGGAATGGTTTGGAGAAAAAGTCTTTTACATAAGTTTTACAACGACCTTTAAGACATTACTACAAGTCCCGACTTGCTAATTAACTTTTTGTATGTTAATAGGCTTGAGCCAATTAATATACACATTAAGTAAAGCCCTAATTTGTTTCAGTGCTTTCATTTAATGGACCTACAACAGAACACATACAGGAAACCATTCATTCACTCATTAATATGGCTAACAGACATTCAGTTTTTCTTATACTCTGATGGGCTTTAAAGAAAAGCATACATGAAAAAATTTAAGCTCACATAAGCCTCTATACAGAGAAGGAAACCCAAATAAGAGCTGTCTTCTGGGTAACCATTTCACCTTAGCATGGCACACTGCATCCTTCCACATCGTTTTTGAAATTATTTCTAATCTGTATTGCACAATAGAAAGAGACTAAGAACTGATTAAACATCTTTCTATTAATACTTTAGACAAGCAATTCATATTTTTCTGCTTGAAAAATAGAAACTATCTTTTTCTTTCAAATAGAGCTAGTCACTGAGATAGCAGATTCACCAACAGAATTTATGATAAATGTTAGATTGCTCAAGGGGTAGCTTATTGGACAGAAACAACATAATTTTCATCTAATCCCCTTGGAGTTTTTGTTTAGTCACTCCAAGTATAAATTATTTCTCCTTTCTCTGACAATTTAAGGCACTTGTAACATACTTTTTTTGTATTGTAATTTTTGAATAATATATTTTATCGACCCCAATAATGATCATTAACATTTGAGAAGCACTCTACCATATGCTGTCAGAGAGCTGATGACACATTCATTTGATGAGACAGTCTGCAGCTTCACCTAAGTCCTTGAAGAAAACAGCTATCAGGGTAGCATTAAAGAACTGTGTGTTGAGGAGAAAGGCGGAATGTTCAGGGTCTCAGACGTTGTTAGGTAGCTGCCTACTGTTCTACTATAAGGGCTCAGGCAGGACGAAATCTGAGCTGAGAATAACAAAGCTAGAGGAAGATCCATTCCAAAAAGTGAGCTCTCCTTACAAGACCCTGGCCCATCATCATGCTGACTCATTATCAAGAGAATCAAAAGTCCTGGAAGATGTCTTAGGTATGCACAAAGGCAAACGAAGGGTAACAGCGTTACCAAGGATGTGTCAGAGGAAACTTCTATTGACTGCAGCAGAACAGAGATCAATTATAACTGTTTCTCTTAGAGCTGTATTGCCCTCTGCACATAATACTAGTCATACTGTTACAGCAAACTTAAGTATGGACTGAGAAGAACTCCGTACTCCTATATTTGAGTCCTTGTGGATGAACTGCAACCTAACTTAATAGGTAGACAAGACTGAAAACCTAATTTAGGAGTGTACGCCTGTAACATTACCTTAATCTCGGGAGTCTTGGCCAATCCCAGCAGCCATATTTCAACCAGTCACACACTGTTGAGTGTTCAAACTGCATTCAAATAAGGCAAACCCGAGCTATAACCAATCCAGCTGTTTCTGTACCTCACTTCCAATTTCTATATCTCACTTTACTTTCTTTGTCTATAAATTTGTTCTGACCATGAGGCACCCTTGGAGTCTCTCTGAATCTGCTGTGATTCTGGGGGCTGCCTGATTTTTGAATCCTTCATTGCTCAATTAAAGTCCTTTGAATTTAATTCGGCCGAAGTTTTTCTTTTAACAATACTTTCTTGCTCTCCTCCACTATTCCTTTATCCTTGTGGTATCACTACCTTGTGGTATCCTTCGCTTTTGCTGCTGTTGGTGTACTGTGCAGTTTCCCTTGGGTTCTGCAGTTTCTCTTGCCTGCTTCTCTTACAGTTTCCAATGTCTTATGGGTTTCTCCACCCACCTCGGAAACTGTCCTTACATTTGGCTCACTGTGCCCTTCCTGCAGCTGCTGTTTCCTCACCAAGTGTTTCTTATTCATTTTCCCTGGTTTTATGTTCATTCTCCTTGCTTCTGGGATTGGCATAGAAGGTTGGAAATTACATGGCATGAGCTGATAGATACATGCCCAGCTTTCAAAAAGCCAGAAACCATTATGACCATTTGAGTTATGCAGGGCAGTCTAAATGTGTCCCTCTGATTCCTGCCTGGGGCTCCTATTCTGTTTTACAGACTCATTTACTGTTACTTGAGAATAATTCTTATAGCATGCCCACTTTCTTAGTCATTGATGCTCATTCATTTATTCACTCAACTCATTCAATATTTATGTTTTTCTCTGTCAGCTCCTGTACTAGGTGCTAAGAGAGTCTTAACATCGAAAACAATATGGGTTTGGGGAAACCATCCAGTAAGACCAGTAAGCTACACTGCATTATGAAGGCAGCCAGAGAGGTAGCAGAGAATGTACACTTGGCCCAACTTGAAGGGCCTAGAAATGTTTCCTGGAGGAAAAGATGTGGAAGCTAATATCTAAACGATAAAAAGGAGCTAATAAGATGAAGGGGAATGCATTGAGCATTATAGGGAGAGGAAATCATATATACAAAGTCTGGACGAAAAAACAAACAAGCATAAGACTGTTTATTATTAAAGCTGTTGGGAATTGTAGGGAAAATATTTTTAAACACAACTCTTCACTGATCATTTCATTTTACATCAATTAAAAATAAATAAGTACATACTTGTGTTAAAAATATGAATCATTAACCACACACTTATATGAAGAATATGAGTCATTAAGTACATTTCGTTTAACAAAATCATAGACCTGCGAGGATTTTAAATAATTCATTTGTCTCATCTTTCTAAAACAATTGAGTTATTAACAATAGTTCTCCATTTAAGACTATGTAGACTATGTTTATAAAGATACCAGGTCACTATAAGCTAAATAAACAATTAACTTTTTAACTTCATTCATTCATTCATTCTTTTAATCATTCTACAAATACTTTTAAAAATCCTACTATTGCTGAGCACTTCTTTCACAGAGCTTACGCTATTAGTGGAAGGAAGGAAATACCAACACACAAAGAAGTAAACAACTAAATAAATTTGGTAGCACTTCAAATATAAACATCAAAGGCACAGCAAAACAAATGATCCATAAACATAAGATCAGGTCATATAGAAATGAGCATTTGCTAAAATGTTGCTGAAATCAAATCCAACACTAAAAATTGCTTTTAATAAATGGTATTAGTTGTATCTCCTTTAAAACTAAATAAACAAACACAAGACACAGATTTTTTTCTAGAATTGGACTCGGCTTAGTAGGAATCACCAGTGATTCTACTGCATTGGTGATAAGCAGTGTGATGCGGGGGTTTGGTGCTCCAGCTGTAGAGATGGGCTCTTGTCCTTCTGTCATTTTTTTTTTTTAGCTGGGGAATGTCAGTAGGCTATTTAGCCCTCTAAGAACCTCATTCCCTCTTTCATAATAGGAAGATAAAACAAAACCTAGTTTCTGACAAAACAGGCTTTAAACCAACAAAGATCAAAAAAGACAAAGAAGGGCATTACATAATGGTAAAGGGTTCAATTCAACAAGAGAGCTAACTACCCTAGATATATATGCACCCAATACAGGGGCACCCAGATTCATAAAGCAAGTTCTTAGAGATTGTCAAAGAGACTCAGACTCCCACACAATAATAGTGGGAGACTTTAACACCCCACTGACAATATTAGTCAGATCATTGAGACAGAAAATTAACAAAGATATTCAGGACCTGAACTCAACTCTGAATCAAGCAGACCTGATAGGTATCTACAGAACTGTCCACCTCAAAACAACAGAATAATAGTAGTAATCATCCCAAACGGGCTTTTCTGAGACTTAAAATGAATTAATTTACTTTAAATTCATTAATTCATGTTAGGCTATTAGAACACTGCCTGGCACATTCTAAACATGTTAGCTACTTGCATTACACTTCATTAAGAGGACAGTGAAGATCCTTGCTTGTCCAGAATCACCATGAGATTTATCAACTATTTTGGCTTTCTTATGCCTTCAACAGCTGTTATGAAACAGTGATTTCACCTTTAACAAACCTTCCTGGTTATATCCTGATACCATTTGCTTTGATAAGACATAATCAGGGATTTAGACACAATCTTCTTAGGAGTCTCAATCAGTAACCAGCCCATCCACGTGGAGATCCCATGCAATGTGCAGACTGTCACAGGAAGAACCAGGGATGACCACTAATAGCTACCCGGTGACTCAATAATCAGGACAGATGCCTCCTCCCCGCCTTCCTGGCAGTCTCTCCCTTTGGGTGGCTGCATGGAGTGAAGCCTGGGAACACCTCCAAGACAAGAGCATTTGAAGAGAGACTGTCTTATGCTCCAGTTTTCTGATGTGGACAGCCCTGAGTAGGTCAGAGACACACATTGTGGCTGAGGTTGCTGGACGCTGATGAGCTTAACACCAGGACCTCTCCTCTTTTACCGTTTATGTAATAAGAGCCTTGAAATCAACCTCTGTCCCCTCAACCAAGGATGTTCCCATCCATTTCCATCTACTTTTTACACAAGAAATAGAATAAAGACATACTATGTTTCCCATTGCCTACCTTAAGACAATACAAGGCAGTGGCATCATCAATTAGTGTGCTGTGTGTGTAGCCCCATGTCAGGAGGTTTAGGAAGCATAAAAGGTGCTTGCTGCTATTACTCTGGTTTCCAACAAAAGACCTGTTCTGGCTCTTGTCTAATTCTTAGTACTCTTCATAGTAGTGGAATGAGCTATCTGTTGGTGGATGACAGCCATTGGTCCTCTCATGTGAGTGGAGCATGGGAGACATGGTCTCTATCTGTCCTCTTCTCTTGGACTGAAGCGAGGCAGCGATCCTGAGGAAGTCTCTCTGCTCTGAAGGTTCAAACCTCCCTCCCAAGTACTGATCCTCAGGTTAGCCTGTGTATCAGAACGTGTTAGTAGATCCACTTGACCTGACATCACATATAAGCTACAAGCTCCAATAGCTCCTTATCAATTAAAAAAAGGAATATTTTGATCTCCATCGGTCTGTAACTGTGTCTCAATGGTTTCTAAACCAGGTAAGTAAAAAGGATGGTATTTATTGGTATCCTCAAATCCCAACACTAAGTTATTTATGAAAAATAATTTTAAAATATAAGAATTGCTCTAAAGTAGATGGGAACTAGTAATATATATATTTTGATACAGAGTATCGCTCTGTCGCCCAGGCTGGAGTGCAGTGGCACATCTCCGCTCACTGCAAGCTCCGCCTCCCGGGTTCACACTATTCTCCTGCCTCAGCCTCCAAGTAGCTGGGAATACAGGTGCCCGCCACCATGCCCAGCTAATTTTTTGTATATTTTTTTAGTAGAGACAGGGTTTCACCGTGTTAGCCAGGCTGGTCTCAATCTCCTGACCTCATGATCCGCCCACCTTGGCCTCCCAAAGTGCTGGGATTACAGGCGTGAGCCACCGCGCCCGGCCATAGAATATTTTCAAAACATGGCTAACAAAATAGAATATTCACCAGAAACTATACTATGCACTATCTCTTTTGTTGTTTGTTTACCTCTATAAATTAACAAAGTCTGTAAGCCTAGCATAAATAAGACAATAGACATAGATTATCATTTTATATTAATAAATGTGAGCCACTTACACAAGCAATTGGTCTTAGAGCTTAAAGCACGATTCTTCAGCCACACAAATGCTGAAGAGATCTTTTCCTTAATTTTCTATTACATAACAATTTGTGTCTGAGAATCCTGAGGTGCACAGTGTGAAGAGGTGCTGGCTTCAGCAGTGCCCATCTCTTACAAATTACACATTCTATTACTCATATATAAGAAAGAAATGTTTAATTTTTTGAACTAATGCATAAAAAATGCAAATGGGAACTCATTTATATCTACGCTTAACATATAATGGAAAAAAACTTTTTCATTTGGCTTACGTAGCATTTTGTACCTTATCAACCACCATTAAAATGCATTAAATGACTTTAATAATGATGAGCAACTGACCTGCCCAGTGCTTCAGCATTCCTAATCATGTCTAATTTCTGTCTGAAAATGAAGTACAGCCTAATTATCAAACTACTAACTTTGGATCTTTTGAGTACTAAAAAAAAAAAAAAAAAGGTATAAGATCATTAATTAGCTTCAACTCTCAATCTCATAAATGTAAGTACTTCTTGGTAAAACTATCAGTGACATAATTCAGGCCTTTCCTCCATATGCATGCCTGAGATATGAACACTACCTAGGTTTGATAAATTAGGCATACCTTATGCCGCTTTCCCATCTGTTATCTCCATGATATGAATCTGTATGGTATGCCAATATACTGACTCTTAAAATATCAACCAAAATTTCAATCTTGGTGTTGAATTTAGTCCTTTAAAATTTATGTGCTACCTCCAAAGAACAAATAGCCTGATGACATCTACATGTGTCAAAGAGAAAGATAAGGTGATATGTTATCATCTAAAAACAATTTTAAATATAAATTATAACTAATAAATATTATAACTTACTACAGTTTTAAGAGTGTAGACTACACCTCAATTTTGGAGGACATCCAACATATCTCTCTTTTTCTTGCAAACTCTGCTAACAGTTACGAGCACTTGGGGTTGGGGGCTCAGGAGAGGTCAAAGGCAGAGAGAGAAACAGGCAGGTCGAGGTCATGAAAGGAAGCCTCTGGACCATGTTTAGAAGTTTGGGCTTTATTTTATGGGCTTGCGTTTTGATGTGTGCCTTTCTCAGAGCAATAACAGATGTTTTGCCAAACAAAAAAATTTCATTTAGGAATATCACATTATTTGGGGAAACAAAAAGATGCCTTTATTCTAGGACTCCTATAAGGCCTTACTATACAAATAAGAGTTTTTCAGCAATAAAAATTTCGATTACACAGAATTTCTAATTATTTCTATTATGGAATGCTTTTCTTCCTTGTGGAGACAGGAAGAATCTTGCTCTGTTGCCCAGGCTGGAGTGCGCTGGCACCATCTCTCTGTAGCCTCAAACTCTTGGGCTCAAGTAGTCCTCCTGCCTCAGCCTGCCAAGTAGCTATGATTACAGGTATACACCACCACATCTGGCTAATCTTTTTATTTTACTTTTTGTAGAGACAGGGGACAGGGTCCCAATATGTTGCCCAGGCTGTTCTCAAACTCCTGGCCTCAGTTTCCCAAATCATTGGGATTACAGGTGTGAGCCACTGCACCTGGTCCTGGAATGCTTTTTTTGTTTGTTTGTTTGTTTGTTTGTTTTTTGTTTTTGAGATAGGGTCTCACTCTGTTGCCCAGGCTGGAGTATAGTGGCATGATTTCAGTTTACTGCAGCCTCAACATGCCAGTCTCAAGCAATTCTCCCACCTCAGCCTCCTAAGTAGCTGGGACTACAGGTGAGAGCCATCATGCCCAGCTAATTTTTGTAGAGATGGTTTCGCCATGTTGCCTAGGCTGGTCTCGAACTCCTGGGCTCAAGCAATCCACCTGCCTCGGCCTCCCAAAATGCTGGGATTACAGGCATGAGCCACCGTGCCTGGCCTGGAATTACTTATTAAGAGGAGATTTCTTTATAGAACTTGGAATTACTGAATGCACTTTGGGTGTGTTTAGGCAAATGTCAACCACTGGAAGATTTTAATTTTAAGAGTGACACAATTTGATTCATCTTTATGTTGATTACTCTGAAGGCTGTGTGAAAAAGAGGCTCTCAGGTGATCATAGAGCCTGCCAAGACACAGTGAATTAAAGCCAGAACAAGGCAGTAGTTAGGATAAGAGGACAATAAAGACGAGGATATACTAAGGTAAAAATTTGGCAGGACTTGATAATAGTTTATAGGGGGAGTAAATCAAAGACTCTTTCCAGGTTTGAAATTTAGGTGCCTGGGTGGATATGGGTGCCAACAATCAAGATAGAGAATGACAGGGGAGGAACATCATAAACAAATACATAAATACATGTAAGTTATGGTTTGTAGATTTTCATACTCATTATTTTATCTAACACTCATAACTACTCTCAGACACCAGCAGTATATACATTTTTCCTATTTTGATGAGAAAAAATGGGATTAGAATTGTAAATTACTTAGTTAAGGTAAGCTAATATCACATGCATAATGAGGTGAGGATCATCTCTTAGTAAAGAGGGAATTTTTCTATATTCAAGTTCTTAGGAAGTTACTTATGGTCCAGGACCCTTTCTTTTGAAGAAGCTGCATTATCTTGAAATGCCCTAAGCTAATTCTAGTTGAGATGCTCTGGAGCTCAGTTAAATGAGTTGATAGAAAGTGGGGCAAAGAAATGTGACCTGGATTTAGGATTACTCACTAGGGTTATGCCCTTATACCTGCCACCGTTGGAAGTTACTATTCACAAGGTTTTTAAATATTGTCTTTAAAAGCCACAAACTACATTGTTAATTTTTAGAGATCATGAAATATTCACAACACAGATGTAAAAACAAAGCTTTCTAATATATTTATATTTAAGATAAAATTTATGCACAGAAACAACAGCTGCTGTATTAAAAATAAACTTAATATGAATGTAGAAATGATGGTCCTGGAAAACCACGTCAGATGGCCCCAAAATGGCTCTAAATGTCGCAAATGCATGTGTAGAATTTGAGTAACACTTTTTCAGGAGACGGGAGAAAGAGCAATTTCACTAACATACCATATAATTGCATATGTGATTGAAGTATGTATGAGTAATTAAAGTCATAAATTAAGTGTTGTAAGTAAGCCACAGAATTTCATCTACATCCCTAAGACTTTGTACATTTAGACTGGTGACAAATATTAGAAAAATTGAGAAAATAGGAAAATCATCTGTGATGCTGAGTTACCTTGTATTCAGACTTACTGGACATTTGGTTCCATCTCCTTCTTAACTACCTCCACTGCCTCCATCAGCCTAAGCAATGCCGGGCCACATTCTATCCAAGGTAAAACTGGGATGCTGATGCTGATCCCAGAAGCAAGGGAGGCAGTAAAACAACCTGGATATTTAGAAACAGCATAAACTGTCTTGACTTCGTGAATCTTATTATGAAGATTTCAAAGTTTGCCTCTCCAATGGAAAAAACAAATTTCCAGAAAATAGGAATCTACGCATCATGAAAATGCTGATGTGGCTTCAGGTATTTATGGGGAAACAGCATAATGATGTGAAAAGAACCCTCAGCTTGAAGACAACTGTGTGGTCTTCTACAAGTGACTCATCCCTGCTGAAAAATAATTCTCTATGAATCTCTCACATTTCTGTGCATCTTGACAGTGAAGTGCTGACTGCCCTGTGTTCTGGATAAAGTTTTTGAAGGTGTTTGGAAAGCAAACAGCCTGAGAAGATAGAGGCAGTATCACCCTCTAGAGAAAAGGGATAGCTTGCTTACTCACTAGTGTAATAAAGATAAATCACCCTCCAGGAGAAAGGGCCAACTTGCCTTCTACCCATTGGAAAAGGTCCTGGGTCCTAAGTGCAGGGCTCTCCTCCTGCCATGCAGCTCTGCCTGTACATGTATCAGGGAGCCTTCTTTATGTCCCCTGTGGGAAATGGGGCTTAAGGATTGGATATACAGATGCTGATACATTGGTTATTGTCATTCCGTGTATAAGAAACTGTCGGCCTGGCGCGGTGGCTCACGTCTGTAATCCCAGCACTTTGGAAGGCCGAGGCAGGTTGATCACCTGAGGTCAGGAGTTCAAGACCAGCCTGGCCAACATGGTGAAACCCTTCGCTACTAAAAATACAAGAATTATCCAGGCACAGTGGCACATGCCTGTAGTCCCAGCTACTCAGGAGGCTGAGGCAGGAGAATCACTTGAACCTGGGAACCAGAGGTTGCAGTGAGCCGAGATCGCACCACTGCACTCCAGCCTGCATGACAGAGACTCCATCTCAAAAAAGAAAAAAGAAAGAAAGAAAAAAGAAACTGTCTTTCACCTCTTATCCAGGAGTCTTGCATTTTCTACCAGCATTCATGAAACCATGACAAGCTAACTAGTTAGTTTGCAAATAGCCTAAAATCTCAGACCCTTCCCAGTTCTTGAAAAATCTCTATATTCTCCAGTTTACTCACCTAAAAAAAGAAGGTAGGCTAAAAGATCTTTAGTGCCCTTTCCAGCTTGATGATTACATATAATTTGTATTAGAATAACAAAAACCATGGCAAGAATGGTGCTTATATTTTGTTTTTATTGTTTAATCACAATGTTGTTTTTCTAAAAGAATTTCACTTCTCTAAAGCTTTGAGATATTCATGGTGTCTCCTTCCTAAAACAAAAATAACCTGTATGCTTTCCATTTTCAAAACACAATCTCTTCTATTCAGTTAAAGATCCACTCTTAAACATCTCAGATTGAGCTATAATCAACCCTTCTCCTCACAAATCCCTTATGCACACTCGCTTCTTTTAAGGAGCCATTAAAATGTAGCTTTAGTTTTGAAATTTCTCCCAGCATCTGAAATGTTCATTAACATCATGCCTGTGAAATCTTAAATCAATTTACCTATTTTATATTATAAATTTTGTCTTTGTGACTGTTTAAATCCCAATAATATTAGTCACAAAAAAGTTATTCTCCATATGGGATAAGAAAAATTAGTTACTCACATTTGACAAAAAATTCTCTATAAGGGTAGGAAATTTATTTATTTATTAATAAGTATTTATGGAGTTCCTACTATGTGCCAGGAACTGCAATAGACATTATCACATAAAAATTAATGACACATTATCAATTACTGCCTTCCTAAAATGCCCAGTGAAATAGGCGAGGCTATAATCTAGTGCTATATCTCATAGTTTTAATTTCCTTAAAAAACAGGTAATATACCATTCATACATTAACAAATATTTGTGACTAATAGCTTAATGAATGAATAGATGAATAATGAATGAATAAATACAAGTATGCAAAGTGAGGAGAATCGAGGCTATGGATCAAATTTCAGTGTTGGCAGCCTGGGGATTTCTGAAATCATTTCAGATCAGTAATGTTAATAAAAACTCATTTCTTTGCAGAAACAGAATTTAAGTTCTAATTGCATTAAAACCCCTGGGCTAATATTTCTTACTAAGAATGTACATAGGAACTATTAAACTACACTTAAACTAACCCTGTCTTAGAGTTGACTTATTTTTTTATTTTTTTGTAAAACAGACCAAGGTTCACCTGGGTATACATACCACTGCATGACTAACCCTTGTCACAGATCTCTATAGCACAGTCTTCTACACTGATGGCACAGGCCTACTAGGCACTGGGCGGCACACTGAGGCTTTGTAGTTTTTTAACTTAAAGACACAGCCTACACAACATCTGGGAGTGCAGACTGTTGGTTTGATTTTATTATTGATCAAGTAACAAGAAGGCAGATGGACTCTTGTTCTTCCTATTAGTACAGACCCCTGAAGTCATCAGTCTGCCTGAATGTCCTGAGAATTTATATCATGAATTCATTCACTCCAAAATACTAATGTGGTACCTATAATATTTCTTCCAATCACTGCCTAGGTAAGAAAGTAGTGGGTGTTCCACAAAGATGAATGGTCTCTCTGTGGACCTGGAGAATTTGCCGTGAAGATGGGAGACAGGCATGCTCACCTGTAATTATAACATGATATACAGTGTCCTCACGGTGGTTAGCAGTTCAGTTAAGGTTCAAACAATGTGAGATAAAGTAATTTCAAGAGATAAAAAGCAACCTTTTCTATCTGACTCTCCAAGATGTAGATCAAATGCCAGTTATCTTTAATGTTGCGGGGAGAAGGCTATTTTAGAAGACGATGCTCAGCTTCTTTTCCCTCAAAGAATCCTCCAGAGCCTCTGACTGGCTCATGCATTGCAGAGCCTTCTTGTCTGTGCATGTTTTTATTTGATTCATTGGCTCCATAACTCCCAAGGAGGCAAAGAAAATGTTGCTTCTTCTTTCAAAGCACTTCAAGTCTAATATTGGAATCAGCATGAGTGAATAAAATGGTCCATGTGCTAAGAGAGAAGGGTGTGTCAGATGCAGAAGAGAGTTGTCACTTCTCTCAGGAGCTTCGGCAAGGAGATCTTGATCAGAGTGCTGAGGGATGAGAGGTCACAGGCGAGGAGGGCTAAGCCTGAGCTGAAGCTCAGCAATGGGAAGGAGTCAGGTCGACAGAAATGTCTCAGCACCTCTGTCCTCTTCCTTGCCTGATTTCCCTAAACATCCCTTCCTTCTCTCTAAGTCTAATTTGGGCTAATAACATAACTATCTCTTCCTAATATGTCCTCTCTCCAATTTGTAGCTGATCCTTTAGTTTCAACCCATTTCCCTGCCTGGTTAGTGTTGCCAGTTCATACTTGGTGTTTGACCAGCCCACGAGCTTCATCCATAGTGTTCATCCATACACATGGGGACCCTGACCAGGAGGAACACCTCTGTCTCCATCCTGGAACACAACTTCTGTAAACCTGCTTCTTCTTCCACAGTTGCCCAGGATGCCTGCATAGCATCTCAAAATCAATCTGTCATTACTTTTTGGTGATGCTACCTCCTCTTACAATCATAAATTCCAGAAAACTGAAAGGTAATTTTCATTATGTTCAGTACAATAGAAATTAACATTTAATGGACATTTGATAAACCACAAAAACTGGTCAATTTCATATTATGATGCTATTTGGTTGTTATAACATCTTTTCAATATAGGAACTGATTTATATTTCATAAACAAAATACCTGAGGTGTGGTGAAGTTATAATTTGTCCAATTTGCACAAACTACAAGATGCTTTAAAGAAACCACAAATATACATATGTATTCTTATTATATATGATATATGTTGTGTATTTAAATGTTTATATATTTATATATATATTTATTTTATATATTATAATATAAACAGTCAGGCCTCCGTATCTACAGGTTCCACATCTGTGAATTCAACCAAATGAAGATCAAAAATATTCCGAGGAAAAGTAAGAGTAAACAATTATAATACAACAATAAAAATAATACAAATACAAATATATGTAACAACTTTTCATAGCATTTATATTGTGTTAGGTATTATAAATAACCTAGAGATGATTAAAAAGTATGTGAGAGAATGTGAGGAGGCTATTTACAAATACTCTCCCCTTTTATACAAGAAACTTAGCACCCTCGGATTTTGATATCTGTAGACATCCTGGAATCAATCCCCAGGGAACACTGCGGGATGACTATATTATCTATTCTAACATTTACATAACTTTTTATAGTATATATGTTAATATATATTATATATTTATACATTTATTATATATACTATTTACATTTTTATTTTATATCTGTTTTTATATACTTCTGTCTGATTGCTCTGCTTGATCACTGTCAGTGGTGAAAAGCTCATTACTCAGCTGGGAACGGTGGCTCATGCCTGTAATCCCAGCACTTTGGGAGGCCGAAGCGGGTGGAACACTTGAGGTCAGGAGTTCGAGACCAGCCTGTCCAACATGGTGAAACCCTATATCTATTAAAAATATAAAAATTAGCCGGGCATGGTGGCAGTGCCTGTAATCACAGCTACTCTGGAAGCTGAGGCATGAGAATCACTTGAACCCGGGAGGCAGAGGTTGCTGTGAGCCAAGATTGCGCCACTGCCCTCCATCCTAGGCAACAGAGCGAGACTCTGTCTCAAATAAATAAATAAATAAAAATTAAAAAGCTCATTACTCTCTAAGGCAATATATTTTAATTTTTTTGATGATTAAAATATACATAACATAAAATTTAACACTTTAACCATTTATTAGTGTACATTTCAGTGCCATTAAGTACATTCACATTGTTCTGCAGCCATCACCACCGTTGGTCCCCAGAACTTTTCATCATCGTCCCACGCTGTAACTCTATCCATTAACAATAACTTCCCATTCACCCCTGTCCCCAGCCCCCAGTAACCACCACTCTTTTTGTCTCTACCAATTTGATTACTCTAGGTACCTCATATAACTCGAATCATATGCTGTTTGTCTTTTTGTGTCTGGCTTATTTCATTTAGTATAATGTTTTCAAGGTTCATGCATGTTGTTGCATGTATTGAAATTACATTCCTTTTTAAGGGTGGATAATATTCCATTGTTAGGTGTGTACCATATTTTGTTGATCCATTTGTCTTTCAATGGACTTTTGGATGATTTCCACCTTTTGGCTATTGTGAATAATGCTGCTATGCACTTGGTTGTGCAAATATCTGTTTGAGTCCCAACTCTTTTGCATATATAACCTGTAAATGGAATTGTCAGATCATACTGTAATTCTGTCAAATGTTTTGAAGAACTGCCATACAGCTTTTCACAGTGGCTGCACCATTTTACATTCCCATCAGCTATGCACAAGAGTTTCATAAGGCAACATATCTTGGATCACATGAAATTAAACGTAAACAGTAATTTGTCAAGACAAGTTCTAGCCTTGCTAGAACACAAATCCAAACCTGAAAGGAGTAAGAAAGTTGTAGATGTGTCTCTTCAGGTCCTGGGAGGAGCAGGAGGAAGAGATGAAACAAGGCTTCACCTGGAGAAGGTCTGATGTATCTACCTTCACTCTTTGAGGCTGGGAAGAATTCAAACTTTGTATTCTGGTTGGCACAAGCCTGAGAGGCTACTTTCCCTTCAACTCATCCTAACAAGGATTTCACGGACTTTAATAGCCTAGCTACTGAGCCTGGCCTGCTTATTCTTTCCAGATGGACCCCGACTAGTGTTCTGTGTGTGCTGGGACCCAGGCCTGTACCATGTGCATATGCTTTACTGTCTGTACCCACAGCAAATTTCAACCTCTGCTTCTCCAATTACACTTTTCCTAAAGTTTTATATTTTCTTCAACTTTACCTAAACCTTCTATTTAAAGCCAGTTTTATTCACTAAATGTATACAAATTACTAATAGTTGAACAAATCACAATCTGTCATCTCTAACACCTATATCTAGTTCTAACCTTTACCTGTATAGTTAGGTTTTTGCTTCAACCCAGGCTTAAACTTTCCTGAATCAATTCCCGCCTCTAATTTCAGCATGCCAGACTCCCAGTCCCTCTAAAACAAGGCAGCTTGCTCTAATCCTCCCTAGAGGGATTAAATATTAAAGAATCCCCTTGCTGCACTTCCACATGAAAACACCTGGACCCTCCAAGCAACTGTGCCACAAATTTCGTTGCACAATTAAGTATGGCAGAAGATGCATGATGATGTGCAATAGTCCCAAGAACTAATGAGGCTCATGAAATACTCAGGCTTTTCCTTTGTCCATATGGAGTTATTTTTAAATGATAACTATTAATACTAGGATTGCATATTCCAAGTCAGGGTATGTTTGTGTAATGACCTGCTCAAGGGTTACACAGCCACTTAAGCAGAAGGGACCATCATTTCTGCTAACCTAAAATGAAAATCTGAAAACACAGAGGAATTTTCTGAAAGTCAGGCATGAGCAAGACATTACTTGCCTTTGTTGAGTAGGACAGGCAGGCTTTGGCTCGTATTTCTTAGTTCAATATTTTGGATGAGAAATGTGTAAATGATATTATTTTTCTTATATTTAAAAATAGTCATCACGTGGGATTCCTTCCAAACTAGTATCTCCAATGGTTTCAACAGTTTCTTATACAACATAGTTCTCACTCATCTCAGGTGAGGACATTCTTGTTTATTAGGGTTCATCTTAAAATTCACAGCCCAGAGTAAGCCAAATTACTCAGATGAGAACTGCTCAGTGGAGAGCTTCTGCAAATCGCAGCTAGATAGTCCCATAGAGCAGCCTAAGATTTGTGTTAGATATTTTAGAAGCCAGAAAACACAACTGGGTCTCATAAAAACTGTGAGCAACTGAAACCTCTGCCTGTTTTTACCTTAATGTTGTTACACATGTATTTTCCTATTCCCTGCTTTGGAGGTGGATTTCTAACAAAGTATATCATCTTGTCTGTCTTTTCCATCATGCAAGCCAACAGACTTTTCAAATTTGGTAACGTTTTTAAATTTATCTACAATGCCTAAAAAATTATGTCATCTACAAATATAAACATGCTTCCTGGATTAGTATTCCTTCAAAACAGACCAAATAGTTTAAGTCGAATAATTTATTCTTAGTGAACTCATGAGGCTTTCTAGTGATCACTATATTCTTTTCCAAGTATTTCTTTTTTTTTTTTTTTTTTTTTTTTTTTTTTTTTTTTTTTTTTTTTGAGACGGAGTCTCGCTCTGTCGCCCAGGCTGGAGTGCAGTGGCGCGATCTCGGCTCACTGCAAGCTCCGCCTCCCGGGTTCACGCCATTCTCCTGCCTCAGCCTCCCGAGTAGCTGGGACTACAGGCGCCCGCTACCACGCCCGGCTAATTTTTTGTATTTTTAGTAGAGACGGGGTTTCACCGTGTTAGCCAGGATGGTCTGGATCTCCTGACCTCGTGATCCGCCCGCCTCGGCCTCCCAAAGTGCTGGGGTTACAGGCGTGAGCCACCGCGCCCGGCCCCAAGTATTTCTTATGTCCTCTATTTATTAGTCCTTTGCTGGAGACTAATACACATAATAATTGATAGCTGCTTAAATTCACCTTTTCCTAAATGTTGGAAATTAGGATCAAGGCTGCCTATCGATGGCAGCCTAGCATATTTATGAACAATAAAATACTGATAATAAATAAAACAATAAAAAATACCGATAGTTAGTCTAAAATAATATCTTCAAGTTCATTTAAGTTAGGCCTGACAATTCTTCTGAGACTTGATTTATTTAAATGCTATGTGTTTTCTCACTCTCTGATCCCCTATCTGATTAATGAAGAATCTCTTCCTTGAACTGAAAGTGTATTCTTTGGCTAGGATAGAATGGAAGAAATGAAGAATGAGTAGCTCTTGCTTTCCCATTGTCATTTTGCAACCTCATACTTATCTACTCCAGAATGAGCCTATCATATCTTCCTTGTTAGTTTTGCTCTAACTAGCTTTGCAAAAATACTTCTTAAATTTTTTAACATTTTTTCAAAAAATCATCCCATCCTACACTTTGTCTGGCATTATTCTTACATGTTTATTCATATTTTTTAATCCTTGCTTAGTTATGCATTTTCCTTTGATATTTTTATGTGTTTTCCTTTCAAAAGTTGGATTTATTAAAAACCTACTAATATTTCCATGGAAATGTCTACTTTTTGATCTTCCTTAAGGTAATTTGTAATTGTATAGTCAAGATACGCCTTTGAAACTCTTCTATCAATTCTTAGATAATCTCTTTAGAATCTTTGAACATGGAAATAAATCTTTTTATTTTAAGATATTCTGATATCTTTTTCTTTAAAGGCAAGACTCATATCTGGAGATGCCCAACAACTCCTTTTTCTCTCTACTGCAACTTTTATGTTGATAGCATGACGAGCTCCCAAGGTTCCCACAAGCACCAATACATTGTTCTCTTTGGATAGAATAAATTCAAGCAAAGCTCCTATCTTCATTCATAGAAGTGTAATTTTAAGTTATGCAGCACATAGATAAGCCAAGGACTCTCTGCTTTTAGTAAACTGAACTTACGGTAGATGCCTTCACATTAAAATCCTGTTACTACTACACCCTCCAGAACCAACTTACAGTTTGTATGGGAAAGCATCACTTGTAACTATCTGTCCACAGGAAGATCTTTGTGTTGGCTCTTCAGACATGTATGCCACCAAACCTTTATTCACTATTCTAAATGTCCTCAGTTCTCCTGTTTAAAATGTCGCTTGTCATTAGGATTTTCAGATTGGCCATAATAAATGAAAGGTAAAGTGGGGATGTTATGTCATGCATTTGCTCCTCGAGTAGGCTACTTAGCAGTTATTGTACCCATTCCAAGTACCTTGTGATAGTCACTAAATTATTGTACCCTGTCTTTTCCATAAATCTCAGAAAATTCAATCTAAGTCTTATAGTTTGCAGTAACCCTGATGGTTCTGTGGTGAATTACTAATGTAGAATAACCGGACTCAGGTCAACCTTTCTAGTGGCACCTAGAACACAACTCCCATGATGTCTGAAAGTAAAGGCTTTGGTAGACTCAGTAATATCCATGTTGTGCCACTTCCAGACCTTCAAAATCTAGGAGGGCCAGTCAGCCCCTTCACACTGGCCTCATTTCTTCTGCATGTATATGATCTCAAAGCTCTTAAAATATACATGTGATAAATTATTTCCAAGATCATTTTAATGCAAAAAATAGGATTTGCTAGTTTAATAGCTGCATAAGGTCTACAAATCATTGAAATCTTATAATTTATTGGCTAATATGGTACAGTTCACAATTCCAAATTTCCTAGATTTTAAAAAATTTTTCTTTTACTTATAATTGGCATCATAAGTGTACATATTTATAGGTTACAGTGTGATGTTTCAATACATGAATACACAGTAAAATGTTCAAATAAGAGTAATTGACACATCGATCACTTTAAACATTTATCATTTCTTTGTGGCAATAGCATTCAAAATCCTCTCTCTCAGCTATCTTGAAATATATGTTACTTTAGTTACATTGACCCTACTGGGTAATAGAACACCTGAACTTATTCTTCCTGGCTAACCATAACGTTTCACGTGTTTACTAACCTCTCCCCACCTTCCTCTCCACTCTCTCCTCCCCTGCCTCTGGTAACAACTATTCTACTGTCTACTTCTATGTGATCAACTTCTTTATACTCCACACAAGAGTGAGGTTATATGATGTTTGTCTTTCTGTGCCTGGCTTGCTTCACTTACATAATGTTCTCTAGTTTCATCTATGTTGCCGCAAATGACAGGATTTCATTCTGTTTTATGGCTGAATGGTATTCCATTGTGTATGTATGCAGGAAAACATACACACATACACACACACACATACTGTTTTATTTTTCTTCAACATAGTAATGGAAGTTCTAGCTGAAAAATTAGGCAAAAGAAGTAAAGTATAGGATATCCCAATTTGGAAAGAAAGAAGTCAAGCTGTCCCTGTTTGCAGATGACCTGATTATATATAGTCTGGTATATATATTCCAGGTATACATATGTATATATGTGTATATATACATATATGTGTATATATACATATATGTGTATATGTGTGTATATATACATATATGTGTGTATATATACATATATGTGTATATGTGTGTATATATACATATATGTGTATATGTGTGTATATATACATATATGTGTATATGTGTGTATATATACATATATGTGTATATGTGTGTATATATACATATGTGTGTATATATGTGTATATATGTGTAGATATACGTGTATATATACATATATGTGTATATATACATATATGTATATGTGTGTATATACATATATGTATATGTGTGTGTATATACATATATGTGTATATATGTGTATATATACATATATGTGTGTGTGTGTATATATACATATATGTGTATATGTGTGTATATATACATATATGTGTATATGTGTGTATATATACATATATGTGTGTATATGTGTGTATATATACATATATGTGTATATGTGTGTATATATACATATGTGTGTATATGTGTGTATATATACATATGTGTGTATATATGTGTATATATACATACATATGTGTGTATATGTGCATATATATGTGTGTGTGTGTGTATATATATATACCCACATGTACATATTTTGGTGGCTGTGTCACCATGGCCACCACCAAAAAACCGTTTTAATTAATAAATAAATGTGGTAAAGTTCCAGGATACAAAGTCAACAAACAATAACCAGTAGAGTTTCTATACACCAATAGCAAAATATCTGAAAATGAAATCAAGAAAGCAATCCCATTTCCAATAGCTACCAAAAAATAAAATAAAACAACTAGGAATAAACTTAATCGAAGACGTAAAAGATCTCTACAATGAATACCATAAAACACTGATGAAAGAAAATGAGAAAGACACAAATAAATAAAAATATATTGGATTGCACTGGAAAAATTAATATTGTTAAAATTTCCATGCTACTCAAAGTTATCTACCAATTTAATGCAATCCCTATCAAAATACCCATGACATTCTTCACAGACACAGAAAGAAAAAAATTTAAAATTCATATGGAACTACAAAAGACTCTAAATTTCTTAGTTTTATCAGTGGCTTACTAGTGTGTAGCAAACTGGAGTACTGACAGCAGTCAATATCCATAGGCAACTGGGTTGCAGGATAAAAAACATAGCAATTAGAAGTATAAAGTACTTGCTAAATCACAGTTCACCCTTCCCACTGCCAACTCATAAAGAAAAGCAATAGGGTATGCTTTTCTACATACACTGTTGTAGTATGCTTTTCTACATACACTATTGTAGTGAGGAGAGAAAATATAGTGTACCATTTTCTATTGAATACCTACGTAAAAATATTAAGCTATCTAGCTAAATAAGGGTAATCTAGTGTTCACATTTTAAAATGCTTTTAATCACTCTCCTCCCTGTATATAGAGCTTTGAAATATCACAAACATGAATATTGTTGTGATAACAATAATTCAAAACATAGACATCTGGAAATGTAGTATACACTATGCACTTATGTATAATATATGCACATAATTACATAATGTACACTTATGTACATTATATTTCCCATTTACATCAACTGTTCTAAATAGAAGTCATAGAGGTTGGGCTACCTGACATTTAATGTTCTTTTAAACTTATTTTAAAGAAGTGATTTCTTTATTTGTGTTTCAGATGAGTCCATCAAGGTCCAGCTCCAGCACTGTGTTGCCCCAGAAGCCACAATAACCCTCCACCCGCCAGCCTGGCTGTCAAAGGGATTTCTGAATCTCAACGACCAATCCAAACTTTCATGTCAAGATGAAATGCCTTTTCCAATTTGCCTTCTTGTCTTCTATTTGCATAATTCTCTAATGTTAATAACATTAACTTTTAAAATGTTAAGTATCACTTGGATACTAATTATACATTGACCATATAACAACCTTATTCATCCATAAAGAATCAAAATGTGATCTCTATACTACAGCAATTTTATACTCACTTTCAACTTCAAAAGTTTCTATAAACAGAACACTAAGTATACTTTTTTTTTAAGAGATAGAGACTTGATCTGTCATGCATCCTGGAGTGCAGTGGCGCAATCAGAGCTTACTGTAGCCTCAAACTCCTGGACTCAAGAAATTCTCCCACCTTAGGCTCCTGAGTAGCTGGGACTACAGGCATGTGTCACCATGCCCAGTTAATTAAAAAAATTTTTTGAAGGCATGGGATCTTGCTGTGTTGCCCAGGCTGGTCTCAAACTCCTGGCCTAGAGGAATCCTCCTGCCTTAGCCTCCCAAAGTGCTGAGATTCCAGGTGTGTGCCACTGTGTCCAGCAAAGAATACATTTTTAAACACTTGTTTAAATGTTTGTTAAATAAGATGTTCAATTGACTATAGAATAGTAAAATTTATAGTAGTTTTATGTATATAAATGAGAGAATAATGTTGAAATAAAAATAATTTGTCACCTGAGTAGATAGGATACATTTGTAAAAATAATAATGACAACTCAGATAAGGCTGACTCTATGCCAGGCAGAATTCTAGGCAACTTATAAATATTACAAATATTAACTCGATTAATCCTCACAACAACCCTATATAATAGGCACTATTATTACCCCCATTTTGCATAACAGGTAGGGCAAAGCCAGTTTAGGTAAATTGCCCAGGGTAGCCCAGGAGCTATGTCACAAAACCAGGATTTGAACATGGTCAGTCAGACTCTGGAGTATGTACTCTTATGCAGGCTCCAAAGTGATTTCTGAAGGATTAATAAATAATAATATTTGGTTTTAGTCTGCAATAATAATAATGATGAAAAAGGAAAGATGATATGTAATAGCTAGAAATCCAAAATAATATCCCATACTTGTATTTTCCACTCTCTGAGTTCTCATCAGACATGCTTCCTGTAAGTATGATATTCCCAGTTTCTCCCCCAAATGTCTATTGTTGGCACATTGATAGTTATATTAAAGTGTGCTTTGCTCCATTCTTCTAATATCTACCATGACTCCCACTTGATTTTAAGAAAGTGAATCTTAACCTCTCAAGAGTAATTCTTTCTGTGACTGACAGCCTGACCCAACTTTGGACATTATTAATACATTCTTTTCAAAGAACATTACAAAGAGTGTGGGCAGCTGTGCCACGCTGGCTGGGGCTGCTGTGATAACCCTTCTTCCAGTCAGCACTTCAATAGAAGAGAAGCCCTGTAATTCAGTGTCACAAGATGAGAAACATCAAGAGCTCCAAGAGTTCCTTTGTGCAGGAGTCTCAAGCTTCCACACTGGAAAGGCAACCTGATGCCCAGCAGTATGTAACTGGGTGACACTCAAAGGGCATTAATGGATTCAGGAATCAAGGGACTAGACGCTTTTGTTACAGAGGAAAAGCTTGATTTAAAAGGTTTCTATTGCATTGGTCTTTGTACATATAATCTGTATTCAAAAGGATACCCAAGCCTGTTCCAGGCTTCACTGTGAATATATAGACATTTCCATCAGGACTCTGCACAGCTCTGAGTGCCAATAAAATAATATACCTCCAAATTTCCAAAGCAATCAAACAAAAAGAAAGATTTTCTTTTCTTCTTTTCCTTTTATTTTATTTTCTCTTTTTTTTTTTTTTTTGGTTCAGTGGTTGAGAGGTGCAATTCTTAAGTTTTAAAATTTGAGCCAAAGTTATATAGGGAATAAGACACCTCTTTTATATCTCCCTTTTGCACAAACATTGGAAACATTTTTTTCTATTGAGAAAGGAATTGTCAGAGATATTAACGCCTTTCCAATCATGATAGAATGGATTGAAATTTACACTGGGAGATAGAAGATCTGGATTAGAGTTTTGCCTTTGTCACTTAATATTTATTCCTGAATAATTTATAGTTTATTAGCTTTCAAAAAGGATTTGTGGGGTGACTTGCAATAAAAATTTACATACAAAAGCACAGAGAAAAGTTAAATGGGAAACAAGAAACAGCATAGAGTAAAAAGGGAGAAAATTTCCTTAGCCTTTGTCATCTAACTCCGCAGGTCCTGGACACAAAGTGAAAAAGAGAAACACAATGAACCTCATGGGTCTCATGTTGTCAAAAGAAAGCCTGCCAATTATTCAGAAGAGATGTAGTTTCTGCTTGTTTTGTTTTTTTTTCTGGCATTAAATTGCAAAAGAATTTTTTTCCTGTGGATCTTCATACAAAAAGACATCAGGTTTGACTCTTCATCCTGAAAAAATGCAGCAGCTCTGAATAAAGGTTAAAGGCATTTTATTGAATCATATTTGAACAAAGGTAATTTCTTTGGAGAGTTAATCCACTGTAGTTCAAGTAAATTGCTTTTGATGCTCTAACTTGACAGAAAGAGTCACCAAGTAGCAATGTGACCTCTCTTGCCTCTCAGTCAGTAAAATAGGGGATTTTGATTACATGCACTTCAAGGTTGCTTCTAACTCACAAGGTGTATTATTTCTAGAATGAATTTCATCTAGACTAACTGTTATTGTTAACATGTCATCCAAGCTCAGATGCCAACAGTATGGGAACTCATATCACCTTCTTGATTTTTTATAAAATTAACATCATAAATGTCTTTTGAACCAAATCACATACTTTAAGTAAGAGAAAGGGTCTATCACAGTACCTGAAAACAATGCCTGTTGAACTCATAATTACATACACAAATAGATCAAATTCCCCATTGTCACTTGTGTAACTTGTCTTTGAAAGCTCAAATTAATGGCTAGAAAGTGAGCTGTCCCATGAATTCTAAAATAAACAGCACAAAACACTTGCTGTAGCTGAGTGTTTCCAAGGGTAATCTAATAACACCGAAGCATGTAGTTAAAATTTCTGGAAAAATAAAAATGTAAGTACTTTAATGGGCAGCACATAAAATACAACCATTAATCGGTGTTGTTTTGTAGCAGCTGTATCTCATGTCTGTTTTGAAGAATGAATGAAGATGACAAGATGCTTTCCTTGACCAAACTTTCATTAGGCTCCCCTAAGCCCCCTTCCTGACAATGCCTCAACCTTCCCTCCGAGCAAACCACCATCTGTGGGAAGGCTGCGTAGCCCAGTTTCAGCAAGAATGCTCCTAAGTTTACAGGGAATCCTCCCATCCTTAATATCTGATCACCCTAGCCTGCCCTCAGCAGGAATCCTATTATGTCAGTTTAGCAAGATTCCCCCTACCCTTGATGTCCTGGCTTCTGAATTTTCCATCCACTATCACGTCCAAACCTGCTTTTTGGCCATTACTGCAGCTCAGAGCATCATACTCCAAAGTACAGTGCTTTGGCAGGCTGAAGACTTTGAACTTCTGAAAGGGATTGGCAGGGCCTCAAAAGCAGGAAGTTCTCTCTGACCTTCTTCTGCCCTCCTTTCTCCTTCTCCTATTTCACCCACAAAGCAGGCCATAAAAACTAGAATTCCTTTTCCCCAAAGCAGGTAATAGAAACTAGAACTCCTCTCCCCCAAAGCAAGCCATAAAACCTAGAAATGTCACTCTCTGAACTCCTTTCTCCCTTGAAGACCCTCATTTGATAGGTGACCTGCCCCATACCCAGGAGGAAAAAATTCTAAAAAGAGAGGCCAAGAAGAATTGGAATAAATAGTCCTGGCTGCCTTCCCCTGCCTTAGGTTTATATCATTACATCATATGCTTTTTGTCCAATTATATTTCTACATGACTATTCTTCATCAAACCTAAACATAAAAAATACATTAAAAAACATAAAAATACAGTTTTCCTGCAGGCTTCTATGTAACATAAAACTTTGTTAAATAAATTTGTTATACTCTTTTCTTATTAATCTGTCTTTTCCCATATCAGTGTCAGCTAGACCCTTGTGATGGGTGAGGAAAAGGTATTAAACCTATTTGTCCTAATGATATAAATCCCTACTTGTCCTTGCATGTATTTGCAGTTGAGACCCATTTCTCTCCTCAATTCTGATAGTTTTGACACCTATCACAATAGTCCTGAATAAAGTCTTCCTTACCATTTCAGCAAATGTTAGATTTTTTTTCTTTAACAATCAGCCCACCGTTCTTACATTATAAAATCCTTTCTTTAGAAAAATATGCACATTACTTTCTAACTTGGGGTACAGAGCATGTAAATAAACACATGGTGATTTCTGACACCTCTTAGGAATTATTACCATTTTCAAGGGGAAATCAGAATTAAATTTAAAGGAGTCTACAAGTTTTTAAAGAAAAAGATGAATCTCATTTTGCAAATTGCTATTTACAGGATAGTTTAGACAAAACTAAACAGAACCCTTGCCTTTTTAATTTAAATTTAAGGTGTCTCCATATTTCTATGTTCAATTTAACTTACAAGAACCAAAAATTCCATAGGAAATAGTCAGTGTAGAAGCTGAACTTTTATCCCCGGACGTTCAAAACGAATAAGCCCAGTGTACACCCCACTTCCACTTTTGTTCCACTCTGGTTCAATCTCCAAGCAGCAGTCAGAATGAGCTTCTTAAAATATAAATTAGACCTTTCCCTCTCCTGCAAAGACACTTGAATAGCTTCCTATCTGGCTAAGGAAAGAAAGAAACTCTAAATGCCTTACTATGGCCTAGTAGGCCCTGTGAGATCAGTTCCTGTCTACCTTTCTCTCTCATCTCAGACAATCTCTCACTTAACTCACTCCCTAGGTATCACTCATTCTGGGGTTTCAGTTGCCCAAACAAAGCAACCTTACTTATCCTGACCCCAGCACTTCTGCATTATGTTTTACCCACCATCTGGAACATTCTTCCTAGTGGTCTAATCACAGGCAGCTCCTTCTTATTCTTTAGATTCTTCTTAATGCCAACTACTCAGAGCAGAGAGCCTCTCTCTGACCACCCTGTGTCAAGAGCTGTGATGGTTAATACTGAGTATGAACTTGATTGGATTGAAGGATGCAAAGGATTGATCCTGGGTGTGTCTATGAGGGTGTTGCCAAAAGAGATTAACATTTGAGTCAGTGGGCTGGGGAAGGCAGATCCACCCTTAATTTGGCTGAGCACCATCTAGTCAGCTACCAGCCTGGCTAGAATATAAAGCAGGCAGTAAAACATTAAAAGACTAGACTGGCCTAGTCTCCCAGCCTACATCTTTCTCCCTTGCTGGACCCTTCCTGCCCTGGAATATTGGACTCCAAGTTCTTCAGCTTTGGGACTCGGACTGGCTTTCTTTGCTCCTCAGCTTGCAGACGGCCTATTGTGGGATCTTGTGATCACGTGAGTTAATACTTAATAAACTCCCCTCTCTCTATATATATACATATATCTATCCTATTAGTTCTGTCCCTCTAGATAACCCTAATACAAGAGCTGACCTTAAAATTTTCTATTTCAGCTCATGTTTAATCCTTTCATGGCATTCATCACAACTCACAATTATTTCATTTGGCTGTTGACTTGTTTTCTTCTATTTGACCTTGCAGAACATAAGTTCCATAATGGAAGATTTGTGTTGTCCTGTTCACTGTTGCATTTCAAAACTAAGTAAATACTCATTTACTGGAAAACTAAAGAATGACTCTATATTTTATAATTGTATATTAATGGCATAGTATAATTTATTTTATAATTATTTCCCATTTTTTTCTTTTTCAAATCATCAACATGAATATAGTTTCTAAACAAACGAGAAAAATTATAAACTTTTCACATCATGAAATATGATAACTTCTACAAGGACCTAATGGTATTTTCACAACCTATCAAAGTTTAAAAGGTTTTATGGCTACTTCAAACTAATGTGTTACCAAAGCAGCTCAAAATAAACAGACACATCATTGGCAGATAATAAATAACATATATCAAAATATACTGGACATATATTCTATCAAAGAAGCCACTGAGAAAGAAATTTGTGAAAAGTTTTTTTCCTATCCCCTTGTTAAATCAATTCCCAGATCTTCCTATAAAGAATAAATTTTAACAATAACTTATTGTGCAACAGCGACTCACAAGGCTTGTTGACCTCCACATCTTCTTGACCAGTTGTTTTTCACACTTCAGTTTATGAAATAAACTGCAGTTGTGAAATTAATTCAGTGGACAATGATCAGAATTTCTAAAAATTAAATATAATAGAAAGAAAGGAATATAACCAAGTACATTGCCGAGACTTACAGTAACTGCTATGTGAAGAAACTTGTTTCAGTTACGTGTTTGAAAGTCCATGTGTGAGTTGGTGTGTGCACGTGCTGTGAATGTGTGAGTGTTGTTTGTATATGTGTACACACATATATATGTGTGTGAGAGTGTATGTCTGTTATGTGTGTTGTGTTTTATATATATATATATGTACTATACTTGACAGTAAAATAGACAGAAACAAGGGCTAGCAACTACTTGTAAAACACAGGCATATATTCAAATTCATGACACTCCTTATAGGAGTGCCTATATGTTTTTTTTTCCTGTCCCTGATATACTTCATTCTGTCCTATGCTCCAGATAATTGCTTTCATATCTGTTTCCAATTATAATGTAAGCTCCTCGAAGGTAGAGAAATGTCTTATTCATCAGTGAACTAAGGTGATCATTGTGTTGAATGGCCACAAGTTATCTGATACCCTTTCCGGGCAAAATATCCAGTAAGGATTTATCTCTCTTCCTTTTCAATATGGGAGGAAGGGATCTATGATTGCATTGACCAGTGAAAATGGCAGAAATGATATGTTGTGCATTTCTAGGCCTACACCTCATGAGGCTGGCAGCTTTCACTTTCTGTTTGTTGGACCACTGATTCTTGGGGCCTAAGCGTCCATGTGAGAAAGTGGACTGTTTTGCTGGAGAAACCATGCAGAGACGCCCTGCAACTACCGAGGGAGGGAGAGAAGATGGGCTGAGCCCACTCTCTAGCCATCTGCATGAAAGTAAATGAAATGTGTTAGCCTTCTTGGGTTCTCTAGACCAGGTACTAGCAGACTGAGCACCCACATGACTTTGTCATTCAGTGGTCAGGCTGAGTAGCTTTGACAAACAGTACAGCCCACAAAGCCTAAAATACATACCTTCTGGCCCTTCACCAAAAAACTTTGCTGACTTCGGTTGTGGACCATCCCAGCCACCTCTGAATGACTACAAGTGGCATCACATGGAGCAGAAGGACCTCTCAGTCAAGCTCAGGCTGTTTTTTAGTCTACAAAAGTCATAAGGTATAATAAAATGGTGCTTGTTTCAAGCCACTTGTTTTAGGGTCAATTTTTACACAACGGTAGAAAACTGGGACAAAATCCATTACCTGGGGGTGTGGTGTTGCTGTACAAAACCTGTCACATGTGTGGACAGCTTTGGAATCAAGCAGTGGACAGAAGCTAGAAGGGCCTCATGGAGACTGTTAGTGGAAAGAAGAGGACTTCAAGGAGACTGTTAGCAAAAGCCCCAAGGGCCTTGAAAAGACTGTTGGTGAAGCCTTTAGAGACAATGAAAATATGTTACTGGAGGCCAGAAAATATGTGATACTTTTTCTGTACTGGCAGAAAGTTTGGCATTAATGTTGCACGTGATAAGAAACTTAATGGACATCCACAAAAGTCTGGCAAGAAAGATGAACAGGCAAAATGGAGAAAGCGCCAACTGGTTCCTAGCTGCCTATGGTAAAACATGGAAAGGGATAAGCCAAAGAGGAAATTTTCTGTTTCTAAGCAAGATTCAGAGGAAAAAAGGACCAGAACATGCTGAATATGAAGGTAAAATTGTTTCTCATTCCCAGGCTCTCCCAGCAATAGACTTGCAAAGTTACAAATGACCTCAGGGCAAAGATTAAATCCAGGCTGCTGCTACTTGTACAATATGGTTTTAGGAAAATAAAGCTCATGGATGTTCCTTTGTTGACCTCTCAGAAATATCTGAAGGTAAGCCTAATTGGACTTATAGAAATCATAATGTATGTCTCTATGAATTTTAAGGATGCCTGATGAACCCTTTCAACTAGAAAGAAGGCTTCTTTTCATTTCCCCAGAATGCCCTAAGTTCCAGCAAAAAAGGACTATGTCAGAACCAAATGTGTACATGGCTTTTCTTTGATGGATTGGATCATTATTTGATATACAGGGGTCCCATAAAGTTTTTATGGAAAAGGAGGATGGATTCAAGAGAGAAACGGAGAGCCAGGGCAATAGTTTCCAGGAAACAGGACTAGAGCCTAGTTAAGGATCTAGTGACCTGCATCTGGTTGGATTTTAGAATTACTGTGGAACATGTTTCCCATTTTCTTTTTTAAAGAGGAGAATCTACTCCTCTCTGACCATTATATGTTGTGGGGAGGGCACAAAATTTGTTCCTATGGTCTACAGGTCTTCAGATGGAGAGAAAATATACACAAAGAATCTCATCTCTACATAGAACTGATTTTACCAGCGGCTTCTTAAATTCAAGGCAGGGCTCTGATGGAATAAGATTTTCTTTTCTTTCTTTTTTTTTTTTTTTTTTTTTTTTTTTTGAGACAGAGTCTCACTTACTCCGTCACCCTGGCTGGAGTGCAGTGGCACAATGATCTTGGCTCACTGCAACCTCCACCTCCCGAGTTCAAGCAGTTCTCTCATCTCAGCCTCCCAAGTAGCTGTAATAACAGGCATGAGTCACCACACCCAGCTAATTTTTGTATTTTTAATAAATATGGAGTTTCACCATTTTGGCCAGGCTGGTCTGACCTCAAGTGATCCATCTGCCTCAGCCTCCCAAAATGCTGGAATTACAGGTTTGAGCCACTGTGCCCTGCTGGCATGAGATTTTCAAAGATGGGAAAAATGTAAGCTATCTGTGGCCAAAAGGTGAACAATAGTCTTTCCACAGAGAGTTACACCTCTCCCCTTAAATCTGAAGGTATGCTCTGACTATAATGACAAACAGTATTATGGAAGCTATGCTGTGCCAGTTTGGGGGCCTGTCCCTTATTAATGACAAGCAGTTATCAGTTCCTGTCTCTTTAATTACTTACTCTTAAAACCTTGAACTGTCATTTAAAATATACAGTTACTCTGCTAGAGAGAGTGTGTGGAAAGGTCCTGAGCACACAGGGAGAATGAGAGAGATTAAGCCAAGCCCAGCCTTCTAGCTGTGAACAAAACCATTTTTCACTCCCCAGCCAAGCCATTAACTGGATACCACCAGGGATGCCACATGGAGAATTGCCCAGCCAAACCCCATCCAAATTTTGACCCACAAAATCCTGATATATAACAAAACGGCTGTTGTTTTAAGGCACTAAGTTTTGGGGTGATTTGTTATGTAGCAATAGATAATAAACACGTTTCATACTGGTTCTAAAAATACACATTTATATTTTCAATATCACTAACTTCCAAAGCCATTGAGTTAGGAAACGTATGGTCTTTGTTGAATTGGACAAAGGGTCTTTGCAGATGCAACCAAGTTAAGGTAAAGTCTTACTGGATTATGGGAGGTTCTAATGCAAGGACTGGTGTCCTTATATAGTGTGGGAAGTTTCGACCTAGTCTTACCAGGTAAAGGCCATGTAAAGATAGAGGTAGACATTGGAGTGATGCATCTACAAGCCAAGGAATGCCAAGGATTACTGACAACCACCAGAAACAAAGAAGGAATCTTTCCCTAGAGCATGGCTCTGCGGACATCTTGATTCTGGACTTCTAGCTCCAAGAACTGTAAGTGAATAAATATCTGTTGTTTTAAGCAACTTGATTTGTGGACCTTGTTCCTGCAGCCATGAGTAACTAATAAAGTCTCCTACATCAGGTAGCACAGAGTAGAACTTATATGTTATTATAAATGCTAATGATAACCTATCTTTTGGAATGTGATTAATACTGAGTAGCAATCTTCACACGGCTCAGCACATACAAATTCCAAATATTTCAGCTGCTTCTCCATATTGTGCCAATACTCTTTTATATGCTGTTTCTTGAAGTCATTCTGGGCCTCTGGTCTTCCTGGCCCTTCCAATCCACTTGATGGCTTATAGACCTTACACCTGAGGAACAGCTAGAGTCATAAAAAGGGATAAAATCCAATGAGGCAATGCCATTACTTGCCAGCAGTTTGGTGATGGATAACTGTAATTATTCTCCAAAATGCGACTTGTAAATTTTCTTGGCTTTTAGTTACTCATTCTAAATGCTTTCAGATAATGATACTAGGGCCCAAAGCCATGGGTAAAGCATTTAATGATGTCTATTTATATCCTATCAATACTACAGAATGCCTGTCACTCTAGAAACAGAAGAAAAGTTTGTGCTGCTTATGTTTACTATACGTTCATATATATAGCTAAGAAAAATGATGCACAGGTCCATACTTAGTAAGTCCCCCTCTAAAGTGATTATTTACACCTGACTTCATAAAACAACGAGAGAAATGTGACTATTACAAGATTCCAGTAAGGGCACTGCAGTGTTTCTTAATTGACATTAAACCTCACTTAAGTAGCCCCTGGTACACCTACACAAAATGCAGAATTATTGCCTTATTACTATTAAAAATGCATGTCATATTTCCAGATTGTGTTCATTTGGCCGATGGGACATGCACTATAATGAAGCTAGTACCAGGTTCATCTGAGCTGTAAAAATAAATAATAACTACATAATCATCTTTTGATGTACAGCCAAGAATCATTTAACTTCTGGAGTCATAAAAAGGTGAAATGAACCACAAATTCAAAATTACCTGTGGGTACTTGAGGAAAATATCCTTTAGAGACAGGTAACTCTATCTCTTTCAGACAATGAAAAATATTAATTTCTTAAGGGAAAAGTTGATAGAGAAATTACACATTTCTGTACTTGTGTAATGGAAAGTCAAAAATATCTTTTAAAGTACTAGTTTGTGCATTTTAAAAAACAATCTCATGAATTGTGCTGGAAAAACAACTGTTTTTTGTTGGTTTTGTTTTTGACACAGAGTCTCATTCTGTCTGCCAGGCTAGAGTGCAGTGGCACAAACACAACTCACTGTCGCCGCAACCTCATTTTCCCAAGTAGCTGGGACTACAGGCCATGCCAAAATGCCTAGCTAAGTTTTGTATTTGTTGTAGAGATGGGGTTTCGGCATGGTGCCCAGGCTGGTCTTGAACTCCTGGGCTCAAGTGATCTGCCTATCTTGGCTTCTTGACGGAAGTGCTGAGACTGTAAGTGTGAGCCACAGTGCCTGGTCGAAAACTTCTTAGAAACAAATAAAAACAAAAACAGAAGCATTCAATAGAGAACAGAAGTTTGTCAGTTTGTGATTGCAAATCTAGGATCACATCACAGCTCATTCACAGGTTAGCAGGGTTAGTTAAGCAACCTAACCTTCTCGGACTGCAGTCTCCTCATATCTAAAATGAAATTACATTATTATCCATGTCACTCAACCACTATAGTGAAAAATGAGAAAAGCATACAGAAATTTTCATCATAAACTGTAATGCATTATAAAGATGTTATGTTATTCATTTTCCTAATTGGAAAAGTAACACCAGATTACAAATTTTCAAATATATCCTAATTCAAAGATTTGAAATTTAGATTTATGCTCAAGTCTTTCTGATGATGACTTTTTATTTTTACTGAAAATATAAGTACAGAATATACCAAACCAGTTCTTTATTAGTAATGGATATCTAGAATGGCAATATGTTCTTGGAAGTCTCAAGCATTTGCTGTTAAAACATTCTCACTGACCTTTAACAAAGTCCGTTAAGCAGAAACAAGAGGTTAAGAATGTAATGGACTGAGAAACATTATCTTATTTCTGAAGCATTTATGATTTCACACGTTCCCTTTTCAAAGTCTTTTAACAGCTCTGTCATGAGGCTCTATTGAAGTTTCAGCTGGCATGCAGACAGGTTGAAGGGCAACAAGTAGAAAAGCTTGCTATTAGAATCAAAATGGAAATAATTCCTTAATTGTTCCCTTTGAATTCAGATCATGATCATCCGAGCATATTTCTGCCCAGGTCTTCTAGCTGGGGATGTCCCCCAGACTTCAAAGTAATCTCCTCTCAAAGAAGACATTAGGTGACTCATATCTGAAGACAGAGTTAAACATGAAAAAAACAGAATTTTAATCTTTTTAAAAGTATTAATACAAAGCGGTATTTGATTGGTCTTGCACAAACAAGGACAATATACGTAATAACCTATTGGTCCTGGAGCTATAAATTAGTTGTCAAAAGTTCAAATAGTAGATGTTTGTCTCTTCATGCTTGATAGTTCACTTTCCAGTGTATCTAATATAAAAAATAAAAAATTTTCCTATACCAGATAAGAAAGAATTATTCAAGCTTTTCTAACTCTTAAAGAAGATAAAAAGGTTCTTAATGTTCAGTACTTTCCTGTTTGGACTGTATCATTCAGGACACTAAGCAGAATGTTTGAATGCAGTGCTCAGTTCTAGCCTTTCACATTTGTGGAGTGTCTATTTTATGCAAGACACTACGCTGACGGTGCCAGGCACATGAGGTGTGGTCCCTGCCTTCAAGGAGTTTGGAAACTTGTGGGAGAGACTGGATGCAAATCACAAATTGAATATAGTGAGGTGAGAGCTAGGGGAGATAGGCATCAGGTGGCAGCTTATGTATCCAAGAAGAGGCAACACACAGTTGGGTCTTAACATGTATGAGTTCTAACTCCTAACATGTAGGAGTTAGCTGGGGACAGGAGGGAGTGAAGATCCATATAGAGAAAAGAAAGGGTTTAAATGTACATAAGTGACCCCAGTAGTTTAATATGGCTGTACAATAGGGCTTTGTCGGGGAGGAAGAGGGGGTGGAAGAGGAGGGAGGAAGGGATATACATACATATATACATATATATAGAGAGAGAGAGAGAGAGACAGAGAGAGACAGAGAGAGAGAGAGGAGGAGGAGGTAGAAGAGGAGGGAGGAAGGGAGATACATGCATATATATATATATACAGAGAGAGAGAGAGAGAGAAAGAGAGAGAGAGAGAAGTCTAGAGATTAGAGAAAAATGATTTGCATCCAAGCCAAAGCATGTGGACTGTGTCCACAGTGGCAGAAGAACCAGTGAATGTGTCTAAGCAGGGTGGGTGAACACTCATATGAGTGTTTTGGATGGGCCTGGTAGGGATACAGAGAATTCATGCAAAGAAGGTATGGCTAGGAGTGAAACTGTTAGGAACCATTACAAAAATTGAGGGAAGAGGTGGCAAGGGTTTACTTAACACTACTCAGGTGGGGAAAGAAGGGAAGGGACACTCTAATTAGAAAGATCTTGGGCATTAGACATGTAAAATTAGGTTAGTAACTGGATACAGTTACAAGGGAAAGGGAGGTATTTCCAGTCATGTCCAGGTTGCCATCTGGAGCGACTGAGTCATCTGTGGTGTCAATCACCAAGATGGCCATACTAGAGGAGGTGCAGGTATGGGTTAAGTGTCCAGGGGTCCTAGTGGGGTAAATTAAAAGACAAAAATGCCAAATTATGTATTTCAGCCTCAAATCTGTCGATTCTAACCTCTTAACATGCCTCAAACTCAACTCCCTCTCTTTCCTACTGCCACTACCCTCTCTTAGACTCCCAGGACCTTTTCCTGTTTCTGCAGCCAGTGCCTCCTTGTCTCCTACTTACCCTGGCTTATACTCTGAATGGTAGTCATGTTTGTGCTTAAAAATCTTCAGTGGCTCTCCTCTAACTCCTTCTTGTGATATATACCTTCCTTCCTCATCTGTTCCCAGCTCGCCTCCCCATCCTCATTATTCATCACCCCTGTTGCCCACATGAAACCAGGGCCTGGAAACTACTGTACTCACCTCTCCCTAACCTCAACCTTGGCTCACCCTTTCTCTTCTATCTGGAATCGTCCATGCTTTTCTCTTGCTACTTCCTCGTCCTCATTCTTGGAGCCACAAATTAAGAATCTTTCATTCATTTGGCTGTTCTTGTCACCAAGACTGAGATAGGTGCTGCATCTAGGTGCTGTCGTGGTACCTACCCTTGGTTTAGTGGTAAGTCAACAGTTCACCAGTTTCACTGAGCTAGTAGCTCCTTGAAGGCAGGACAAGAATCGTCGTTCATCCACTTAAAATAGTACTACTATTTGACCCAGCAATCCCATGACTGGGTATATACTCAAAGGAAAATAATTCATTCTCTCATAAAGACACAGGTACCTGTATGTTCACTGCAGTGCTATTAACAATAGTAAGGACATGAAATCAACCTAAGTGTCCATCAACAGTGGACTAGATAAAGAAAATATGGTACATATACAGAATGGAATATCATGCAGCCATAAAAAAGAACAAAATCATGCCCTTTGCAGTACCACTGATGGAGCTGGAGGCTATTATCCTAAGCGTCTAATACAGGAACAGAAAACCAACTGCCACATGTTCTCACTTATAAGTGGAAACTAAACATTGAATACACATGATTGCAAAGATGGGAATGAAAAACACTGGGGATCACTGGAGGAGAAAAGGAGCAGAATGTAAGCTGAAGAAACTCCTGTTGGGTACGATTCTTCCGGACTGGGTGATGGGATCATTGGTACCCCACACCTCAGCATCACACAATTTATCCATGTAACAAACCTGCACATGTACCCTTTAATCCATGATAAAAATTGAAATTAAGAAAAGACTTGTTCATGCATGTATCTCTGTATTAATTAATGATTGCTGTATAGAAAATTCTTTCAAATTTTTCAGGGTAAAAGAGTAAACACTTATTTTCTCACAGTTTCTGAGAGTTTGGAATTCTAGAGCAGCTATTCTTGGTGGTGCTGGCTCAAGGCCACTGATGAGGCTGCAATTAGAGTGTCAGCAGGGTCTGCAGTAACTTGAAACTTGACTGGGCTGAGAAGATATACTTCTCAGCTCACTTCCATGGCTGTTGGCAGAAGGCTTTAGATCCTCACCTCCTGGGACACTTCACAAAGCTGCTGATGACATGGATTCCCCAGAGAGGGTGACCCAAAAGAGGTAATGCAAAAGATGGAAGTCGATCTTTTACTACCTATCTTGGAAGTAACATACCATCAATTCTGCAATATTCTATGGATCCCACAGACCAACCCTGGTGCAACGTAGCCCAAGGGTGTGTAGCAGGAGACAGGGATCATTGGGTGGTATCTTGAAGGCTGAATCCCACAGCCACCAATGCACAGCAGTGCAATTAGCCCATATAAGGTACTAAACAAATATTTGAGAATGAATTACTAAATAAAGAAATGAATACAAAGTAAACACATTTATGCAAAGTTCTGGGCTAATTACTCTGGAGAATGTAGAGATGTAAAATATCTTTTTTAATCCTTTTAACATATTTGATTCCTAAAAATGTATAATCTCTGAGATGTTAAGGTGTTCCTTTACATAAGACATCTGGTGCAATGAGGATTGGTTTAGTGGCATATGGTTCTTTCTTCCCAGAAGACTGAGAAAACAGGAAATCTCTATGAGATAATATCAACATCATCTCTTTACAACTAGAAAAAAAACTAACCAAACAAATTTTGCTACCCACAGTTTCTCATGCTTTCCTTGTAATACGACCCCTCTCATTATAGGTATTTTACAACGTTTAAGCTGATTAAAAGGTAAATGAAAACAATACCTGAAATAGCAGGTCCGTTAAGTAAGAAAACAAGAACCATAATTGTTAATGTATATTGAACTATATTACCTTTCATTGGACTTGTAAATTTGGTAGAAGATAATACTGAGCTGTGTGAAATGTAATTCAAAACCACATTATTATAGTAATAGATTTGTGCACTGGAATTGTTTTCCAGCTGTACTACATTAAATGTCATTTAACTGTTCTAATGAAGTTTTAGCCCACAGGTACAAAATTGATATACATTTTTCAGTCTATAAATGGAATAAGTTGGCATAATATATGGATCAGTATGCAATGCAAAGTTGGATCAAACCAGTAAGAAAAAGCCCCATGAATGGCTTTAAAATAGTTACATTTTTAAAAGATTCCTCTGCAATGAAAACTCTAAAACATTGCTAAAAGTAATTTTAAAAGATATAAGTAAATGGAAAGAGATCCCATGTTCTTGAATTGGAAGACAATATTAAAATGTCAACAATCCCCCCCTCCCCCCACAAATGATCTATAGATTCAATGCAATTCCTATCAAAATCCCAATGACTTTTTTATAGAAACAGAAATTAAAATTCATATGGAATCTCAGGGGCATGAAGTAGCCGAAACAATCGCGATAAAAAAAGAACAAAGCTAGAGGATTTACATTTCCTGATTTCAAAACTTACTACAAAGCTATGGTAATCAAAACAGTGCATTTGGCATAAAAGCAGATGTAAAGTTCAATGGAATTTTTCATATATGTGGTCAAACATTTTTGAAAAGAGTGGTAAGGCTATTCAATGGGGAAAGGCCAGTCCTCAAAAAATGGTGCTGGGGAACTGGATATCCACATGGTAATGAATGAATCTGGACCCTTACTTAATGCCATATACAAAAATTAGCTAAAAGCAGATCAAAGACCTAAATGTTACAGCTAACCTATGAAATTCTTAGAAGAAAACATAGAGCAAAATCTTCACAACATCAGATTTGGAAATTACTTCTTGAATATGACACTAAAGACACACGCGACAAAAGAAAAAACAAACAAATTGCACTTCATGAAAACTTAAAGCTTTTGTGTATCAAAGAACTATATTAACAGAGTATAAAGGCAATCCATGGAATGGGACAAAGTATTTACAAATCATATATCTGATGAGAGGTTAATACCCAAAATATGTAGAGAACTCCTAAACTCAACAGCAACAACAAAAAATCTGTTTCAAAAATTAGCAAAGGACTTAAAACAACATTTCTCCACAAAAGACATACGAATGGCCAATAAGCACATGAAAAGATTTTTTACCATCACTAATCATTAGGAAAATGCAAATCAAAACCATAATGAGATATCACCATTAGGTTGGCTACTATCAAAAAACAAAAACAAAACAAAACAAAAACAGAAAATAGCAAGTGTTGGCAAGGATGTGAACAAATTAGAATCTTTATTCCCTGTCGGTGGCAACGTAAAATGATGCAGGACACTGTGTAAATCAGTATTGCAGTTCCTCAAAAAAGAAATAAACATAGAATTACCATATGACCCAGCAATTCCACTTCTGAGTTTATACCCAAAAGAATTGAAAGTAGTGACTCAAACAGATATTTGTATACTCATGTTCATGGCAGCGTTATTCACAATAGCCAAAAGGTGGAAACTGAAATGCCCACTGACAGTATGAATAATGTGCCAGTGATATTTCTTAAGATATAAAAGGTACATATATTTAGTTTTTTGAACCAACTTCATCTGAATTTATTTTCATAGGGAAGTTGAAAATACCCATTATATTCTACATATTTTAATAATTAATAATTATTAAATAATAATTTAATAGTGAGCTTTGCACATGTAGAAGAATGAAACTGGATCCTCATCTCTCAGCTTATACAGAAATCAATCAAGATGGATCAAAGACTTTAAGACCTTAAATCATAAACATTCTAGAAGATAACATCAGAAAAACTTTTCCAGAAATGTAACAAAATCATAAGTAACAAATGTCCAGTAAGGCAAAATGTAACGAATGTAGCAAAATTATAAGTAACAAATGTACAGTAAGGGTCCAGATTCATTCATTACCATGTAGATATCCAGTTACCCAGCACCATGTTTTGAGGACTGACCTTTCCTCATTGAATAGCCTTACCACTCTTGGATATTTGTGTCTTTCACTGACTTAGAAAAAAAAGATGCAATATAAAAAGAATGTCATCCTGCAGTGTTTCTTCTTTCCAAAGCCAATAATTATTTTTAAATACATTTTTATCTTTATTTCAATAAATGTAACAAAAATAAATATAACAAAATTAATAATAACAAAATTAATAAAACTAATAAATGGGAGCTAATTAAACTAATTAAACTAAAAAGCTATTTCACAGCAAAATAAATAATCAATAGAGTAAACAGACTACCCATAGAGTGGGAAAGAATTTTTGCAAACCACGCATCCCACAAAAGACTAATATCCAGACTCTATAGGAAACTCAAACAAATAATCCCTTCAAAATACAGACAAAGGGCATGAATAGACAATTCTCAAAAAAAGATATACAAACAGCCAACAAACACGAAAAAATGCTAAACATCACCAATTATTAAAGTTACTTGAATTTCAAACAAACAAAAAAATGCAAAATGCAAATTAAATGCAAATTGAAACCATCATAAGATACCACCTTATTCCTGTAAGAATGACCATAATTAAAAAGTCAAAAAACAACAGATGTTGGCATGGATGTGGAGAAAAGGGAACATTTTTACACTGCATGTGGGAATGTAAACTAGTACAAACACTATGGAAAACAGTTTGGAGATTCCTTAAAGAACTAAAAGTAGAAATACCATTCAATCCAGCAATCCCATTGCTAGGTATCTACCTAAAGGAAAAGAAGCCATTACATGTAAAGGACACATGGACATGCATGTTTATAGCAGCACAATTCACAATTGCAAAAATATGGAACCAACCTAAGTGCCCATCTAACCAATGAATGATTAAAGAAAATGTGATACATATACACCATGGAATACTACTCAGCTATAAAAAGGAATGAAATAATGTCTCTTGTAGCAATGTGGATGGAGCTGGAGGACATTACTCTAAGTGAAGTAATTCAGGAATGGTAAACCAAATATTGTGTGCTATTACTTCTACATGGAAGTTAAGCTATGAGGATGCAAAGGCATAAGAATGATATAATGGACTTTGGGGACTCAGGGTGAAGGTTGGGAGCTGGGTAAGGGATAAAAGACTATCTATTGGGTACAGTGTACATGGTTTGGGTGACAGGTGCACAAAAATCTCAGAAGTCACCACTAAATAACTTATCCATGTACTCGTAAACCACATGTACCCCAAAAAGTATTGAAATAAAAATGTATTTGAAAATAATTATTGGCTTTGGGAAGAAGAAACACTGCAGGATGACATTCTCTTTATATTGCATCTTTCTTTTTCTAAGTAGTAAAAACACAAATGTCCAAGATTTTCAAGCTTGCAGCCAAGAGAGAGAGAATAGCCAATTTGCTATTTTGAACCATTAGCAAAATAGAAAGTTACATTTCATTCTCATGGGTAGGATACTGTGACTTATTAACTACTTATTCTTCAAAGATCCCATTGCTCTTACTAGCGAGCAGTTAAAATGGTTTAAATGTACCTTGTTCTGTTAACTTTTCTGGAATATAGTTCTTTCTGCTTTTCCTGGCAATTTTTGTTTAACTTAAGGGAATTTCAAAAGACTGGTGCCTCATGTTTTAGCTCTCTCTTGTAATGAATATTTCCTGACAAAATATGCATTACATAAGAATTGATAAAACAACCCATTTCTAATATGCATCTTATTAATTCAATCCATTGTTTGTGCCTTAAAATGAAATCAATCTTGGTTTTGTATTATTGGTAGAAAGGTCAGTTGAAATTAGTGTGAGAGAACTAGACTATGTAATAAAATGATTTTATTAATGTAATTTTATTACTTGTAAACATATTTTTAGGTCGTAATCATTATTTAAAAGTTTCTATTTAGGGACCCTGCAGAGCCTATTTAATAAAGATTTATGTTCTTTCCTTTTTCAATACTCTTTTTAGATAAGTTTTACATTTACAGAAATATGACCAGAAAGTACAGAGTTCCTATATATCCTCTCCCTTCACCTCCCTTGGATCCTCAGATTACACTCTTATTAAGATTTAGCAACATTGTGGTACATTTATTACAATTGTTGAGTCTATATTGATACATTATTGTTAATTAAAGTCCATAGTTTATATTAGGGTTCATTCTTGGTGGGCATTCTATGGGTTCTGACAAAGGTAAGTGCCCATCATTACAATATCATACAGAATCATTTCATTGTGCTAAAAATCTGTTGTGCTTCAGCTATTCGTCCTTCCCTCTCTCCCTCCCTCTGTCCCCCAAAATCCCTTAAAACCACTAATCGTTTTATTGTGCCCCTAATTTGTCTTTTCCAGAATGTCATATATTTGGAATTATTCAGTTTGTAGCCTTTTCAGATTAGCTTATTTAATTTAGCAATATGCTCTTATGGTTTCACCATGTCTTTTTATGGCTTGATAATTCATATCTTTGTATTGGTCAATAATATTTCATTGTCTGGATGTATCGCAGTTGATTCATTCACCTACTGAAGGTGTGAAAGTTTTCAGAGTCTAAATGGAGGCACTTGTGTCAAGCATTGACAAATGGAGAGACGGAAAGCCACTGGGGGAGGGTTCTCATGCACATATCCCTGATAATAAGAACTATCACAAAAGACGGCAAAATCCACAACTTTACACAAAGGCCACCACAGCTTTACACAGAAAATACTTCTGTGAGGACACCTGTTAAGCAACTGCCTGTCCAACCTTGGACTCACAGCATTCTTGTTATTTATTCTTGTTTCCAAGGATAATTGATTCAAAATAACTTATGTAATCCACCTCATTTTGTCTTTAAAAACTTTCCCTTGCCTCAATATTTTTGACTACACACATAGTTAACTATGGCGTGCATAATCCCATTGTAATATTACTCCTGAATAAATATCATTTTCTTTTAGAGAGTATCTCTGTAAAGGACATCTTTGTTGCTTCTAAGTTTTGGCAATTATGAGCAAAGCTGTTGTAGACATTTGGGTGTAGGTTATTGTGTGACTATAAGTTTTCATGTAATTGGGGTAAATACCAAGGCATGTAATTGCTGAGTCATAAGATAAGAGCATGTTTAGATTTATAAGAAACTGCCAAACTGTCTTCCAAAATGCCTCTACCATTTTGCATTCCCACCAGCAATGGATGAGAGTTCCTGCTGTCCCATATTTTCTCCGGCATTGGATGCTGTCAGTGTTTTGAATTTAGCCATTCTAATAAGCATACAATGATATCTCTTTGTTTTAATTTGCATTATCCTGATGAGTTATGATGTGGATGACATATGAAATGGAGCATATTTTCCTATGTTTATTAGCGATCTGTGCATCTTCTCTGGTGAGAAACCTGTTCACATCTTTTGCCCATTGTTGAGTTTTCAGAGTCATCATATATGTTGGATACTAGCCCTTTATCAGTTACGTTTTGGAGTGTTTTTGTTTGTTTGTCAGCAAATGTTTTGTCCCCATCTGTAGCATGATCCAATTTAAATAGCTTAAGTAACTTCCTTTTTCACTTTTACAAGATCTTTACAACTTAGAATACGTCCCTCACATAGTATTTATCTAGCAACTGTATGAAGATGCCCATTTAACATGGTTTTCCAATACAGGTTGAGTATCCCTTATCTGAAATGCTTAGAACCAGAAGCATTTTGGATTTTAAATTATATTTTATTTTGGAATACTGCATTATATACTTACCAGTTTAACATCCCAAATCCAAAAATCCAAAATCCTGGGGTGGAGCCAAGATGGCTGAATAGCAACAGCTCCAGTCTACAGTTCCCAGCGTGAGCAACACAGAAGACAGGTGATTTCTACATTTCCAACTGAGGTACTGGGTTCATCTCACTGGGGAGTGTTGGAAAGTGGGTGCAGGACAGTGGGTGCAGCGCACTGAGCGTGAGCCGAAGCAGGGCAAGGCATCGCCTCACCCAGGAAACACAAAGGGTCACAGAATTCCCTTTCCTAGTCAAAGAAAGGGGTGACAGATGGCACCTGCAAAATCGGGTCACTCCCACCCTAATACTGCACTTTTCCAATGGTCTTAGCAAACAGCACACCAGGAGATGATAACCCATGCCTGGCTCGGAGGGTCCTATGCCCACAGAGCCTCACTCATTTCTAGCACGCAGTCTGAGATCCAACTGCAAGGCGGCAGCGAGGCTGGGGGAGGGGTCCCGGCCATTGCCGAGGCTTGAGCAGGTAAACAAAGTGGCCTGGAAGCTGGAACTCGGTAGAGACCACCGCAGCTCAAGGAGGTCTGCCTGCCTCTGTAGACTCCACCTCTGGGGGCAGGGCATAACCAAACAAAACACAGCAGAAATCTCTGCAGACTTAAATGTCCCTGTCTGACAGCTTTGAAGAGAGTAGTGGTTCTCCCAGCACGCAGCTGGAGATCTGAGAATGGACACACTGCCTCCTCAAGTGGGTCCCTGATCCCTGAGTAGCCTAACTGGGAGGCACCCCCCAGTAGGGGCAGACTGACACCTCACACAGCCAGGTACTCCTCTGAGACAAAACTTACAGAGGAACAATCAGGCAGCAACATTTGCTGTTCACCAATATCCGCTGTTCTGCAGCCTCCGCTGCTGATACCCAGGCAAACAGGGTCTGGAGTGGACTTCCAGCAAAATCCAACAGACCTGCAACTGAAGGTCCTGACTGTTAGAAGGAAAACTAACAAACAGAAAGGACATCCACACCAAAACTCCATCTGTACGTCACCATCATCAAAGACCAAAGGTAGATAAACCACAAAGATGGGGAAGAAACAGAGCAGAAAAGCTGGAAACTCTAAAAATCAGAGCACCTTTCCTCCTGCAAAGCAACGCAGCTCCTCACCAGCAATGGAACAAAGCTGGACGGAGAATGACTTTGACAAGTTGAGACAAGGCTTCAGATGATCAAACTTCTCTGAGCTAAAGGAGGAAGTTCGAACCCATGGCAAAGAAGTTAAAAACTTTGAAAAAAAATTAGACGAATGGCTAACTAGAATAACTAATGCAGAGAAGTCCTTAAAGGACCTGATGGAGCTTGAAACCATGGCATGAGAAGTACATGACAAATGCACAAGCCTCAGTAGCTGATTTGATCAACTGGAAAAAAGTGTATCAGTGATGGAAGATCAAATAAATGAAATGAAGTGAGAAGAGAAATTTAGAGAAAAAAGAATAAAAAGAAATGAACAAAGCCTCTAAGAAATATGGGACTATGTAAAAAGACCAAATCTACATCAGATTGGTGTACCTGAAAGTGACAGGGAGAATGGAAACAAGTTGGAAAACACTCTGCAGGATATTATCCAGGAGAACTTCCCCAATCTAGCAATGCAGGCCAACATTCAAATTCAGGAAACACAGAGAATGCCACAAGGATACTCCTTGAGAAGAGTAATTCCAAGACACATAATTGTCAGATTCACGAAAGTTGAAATGAAGGAAAAAATGTTAAGGGCAAACAGAGAGAAAGGTCGGGTTACCCACAAAGGGAAGCCCATCAGAGTAACAGCTGATCTCTTGGCAGAAACTCTACAAGCCAGAAGAGAGTGGGGGCCAATATTCAACATTCTTAAAGAAAAGAATTTTCAACCCAGAATTTCATATCCAGTCAAACTAAGCTTCATAAGTGAAGGAGAAATAAAATCCTTTACAGAAAAGCAAATGCTGAGAGATTTTGTCACCACCAGGCCTGCCCTAAAAGAGCTCCTGAAGGAAGCACTAAACATGGAAAGGAACAACCGGTACCAGCCACTGCAAAAACATGCCAAATTGTAAAGACCATCGAGGCTAGGAAGAAACTGCATCAACTAACGAGCAAAATAACCAGCTAACATCATAATGACAGGATCAAATTCACACATAACAATATTATCCTTAAATGTAAATGGGCTAAATGCTCCAATCAGATGACACAGACTGGCAAATTGGATAAACAGTCAGGCCCCATCAGTGCGCTGTATTCAGGAAACCCATCTCACATGCAGAGACACACGTAGGCTCAAAATAAAGGGATGGAGGAAGATCTACCAAGCAAATGGAAAACAAAAAAAGGCAGGGGTTGCAATCCTAGTCTCTGATAAAACAGACTTTAAATCAACAAAGATCAAAAGAGACAAAGAAGGCAATTACATAATGGTAAATGGATCAATTCAACAAGAAGAGCTAACTATCCTAAATATATAGGCACCCAATACAGGAGCACCCAGATTCATAAAGCAAGTCCTTAGAGACCTACAAAGAGACTTAGACTACCACACAATAATAATGGGAGACTTTAACACCCCACTGTCAACATTAGACAGATCAATGAGACAGAAAGTTAACAAGGATATCCAGGAATTGAACTCAGCTCAGCACCAAGCGGACCTAATAGACATCTACAGAACTCTCCACCCAAAATCAACAGAATATACATTCTTCTCAGCACCACACTGCACTTATTCCAAAATTGACCACATAGTTGGAAGTAAAGCACTCCTCAGCAAATGTGAAAGAACAGAAATTATAATAAATTGTCTCTCAGACCACAGTGCAATCAAACTAGAACTCAGGATTAAGAAACTCACTCAAAACCGCTCAACTACATGGAAACTGAACAACCTGCTCCTGAATGACTATTGGGTACATAACGAAATTAAGGCAGAAATAAATATGTTCTTTGAAACCAACGAGAACAAAGACACGACATACCAGAATCTCTGGGACACATATAAAGCAGTGTGTAGAGGGAAATTTATAGCACTAAATGCCCACAAGAGAAAGCAGGAAAGATCTAAAATTGAGACCCTAACATCACAATTAAAAGAACTAGAGAAACAAGAGCAAACACATTCAAAAGCTAACAGAAGGCAAGAAATAACTAAGATCAGAGCAGAAATGAAGAAAACAGAGACACAAAAAACCCTTCAAAAAATCAATGAATCCAGCAGCTGGTTTTTTGAAAAGATCAACAAAATTGATAGACCACTAGCAACACTAATAAAGAAGAAAAGAGAAGAATAAAATAGACGCAATAAAAAATGATAAAGGGGATATCACCACTGATCCCACAGAAATAGAAACTACCATCAGAGAATACTATAAACATCTCTACACAAATAAACTAGAAAATCTAGAAGAAATGGATAAATTCCTTGACACATACACCCTCCCAAGACTAAACCAGGAAGAAGTTGAATCTCTGAATAGACCAATAACAGGCTCTGAAATTGAGGCAATAATTAATAGCTTACCAACCAAAAAAAGTCCAGGACCAGATGGATTCACAGCCGAATTCTACCAGAGGTACAAGGAGGAGCTGTTACCATTCCTTCTGAAACTATTCCAATCAATAGAAAAAGAGGGAATCCTCCCTAACTCATTTTATGAGGCCAGCATCATCCTGATACCAAAGCCTGGCAGAGACACAACAAAAAAAGAGAATTTTAGACCAATATCCCTGATGAATATTGATGCAAAAATCCTCAATAAAATACTGGCAAACCGAATCCAGCAGCACATCAAAAAGCTTATCCACCATGATCAAGTGGGCTTCAACCCTGGGATGCAAGTCTGGTTCAACATATGCAAATCAATAAACGTAATACAGCATATAAACAGAACCAATGACAAAAACCACATGATTATCTCAATAGATGAAGAAAAGGCCTTTGACAACTTCAACAACCTTCATTGCTAAAAACTCTCAATAAATTAGGTATTGATGGGATGTATCTCAAAATAATAAGAGGTATCTATGACAAACCCACAGCCAATATCATACTGAATGGGCAAAAACTGGAAGCATTCCCTTTGAAAGCTGGCACAAGACAGGGATGCCCTCTCACCACTCCTATTCAACATAGGACGTTGGACAACATAGGACGTGCTGGACGTTCTGGCCAGGGCAATCAGGCAGGAGAAGGAAATGAAGGGTATTCAATTAGGAAAAGAGGAAGTCAAATTGTCCCTGTTTGCAGATGACATGATTGTATATCTAGAAAACCCCATCTTCTCAGCCCAAAATCTCCTTAAGCTGATAGGCAAATTCAGCAAAGTCACAGGATACAAAATCAATGTGCAAAAAATCACAAGCATTCTTATACACCAATAACAGACAAACAAAGAGCCAAATCATGAGTGAATTCCCATTCACAATTGCTTCAAAGAGAATAAAACACCTAGGAATCCAACTTACAAGAGATGTGAAGGACCTCTTCAAGGAGAACTACAAACCGCTGCTCAATGAAATAAAAGAGGATACAAACAAATGGAAGAATATTCCATGCTCATGGGTAGGAAGAATCAATATCGTGAAAATGGCCGTACTGCCCAAGGTAATTTATAGATTCAATGCCATCCCCATCAAGCTTTCTTCACAGAATTGGAAAAAACAACTTTAAAGTTCACATGGAACCAAAAAAGAGCCCACATTGCCAAGTCAATCCTAAGCCAAAAGAACAAAGCTGGAGGCATTCACGCTACCTGACTTCAAACTATGTTACAAGGCTACAGTAACCAAAACAGCATGGCGCTGGTACCAAAACAGAGATATAGACCAATGGAACAGAACAGAGCCCTCAGAAATAATGCCACATATCTACAGCCATCTGATCTTTGACAAACCTGACAAAAACAAGAAATGGGGAAAGGATTCCCTATTTAATAAATGGTGCTGGGAAAACTGGCTAGCCATATGTAGAAAGCTGAAACTGGATCCCTTCCTCACACCTTATACAAAAATTAATTCAAGATGGATTAAAGACTTAAATGTTAGACCTAAATCCATAAAAACCCTAGAAGAAAACCTAGGCAATACCATTCAGGATATAGGCATGGGCAAGGACTTCATGTCTAAAACATCAAAAGCAATGGCAACAAAAGTCAAAATTGACAAACGGGATCTAATTAAACTAAAGAGCTTCTGCACGGCAAAAGAAACTACTATAAGAGTGAACAGGCAACCTACAGAATGGGAGAAAATTTTTGCAATCCACTTATCTGACAAAGGGCTAATATCCAGAATCTACAATGAAATCAAACAAATTTACAAGAAAAAACAAACAACCCATCAAAAAGTGGGTGAAGGATATGAACAGACACTTCTCAAAAGAAGACATTTATGCAGCCAAAAGACACATGAAAAAATGCTCATCATCACTGGCCATCAGAGAAATGCAAATCAAAACCACAATGAGATACCATTTCACACCAGTTAGAATGGCGATCATTAAAAAGTCAGGAAACAACAGGTGCTGGAAAGGATGTGGGGAAATAAGAACACTTACACTGTTGGTTAGACTGTAATCTAGTTCAACCATTGTGGAAGTTAGTGTGGTGATTCCTCAGGATCTAGAACTAGAAATACCATTTGACCCAGCCATCCCATTACTGGGTATATACCCAAAGGATTATAAATAATGCTGCTATAAAGACATACGCACACATATGTTTATTGTGGCACTATTCACAATAGCAAAGACTTGGAACCAACCCAAATGTCCAACAATGATAGACTGGATTAAAAAAACGTGGCACATATACACCATGGAATACTATGCAGCCATAAAAAATGATGAGTTCATATCCTTTGTAGAGATAGGGATGAAGCTGGGAACCATCATTCTCAGCAAACTATCACAAGGACAAAAACCAAACCCCGCATGTTCTCACTCATAGGTGGGAATTGAACAATGAGAACACATGGACACAGGAAGGGGAACATCACAGAGCGGGGACTGTTGTGGGGTGGGAGGAGCGGGGGGATAGCATTAAGAGATATACCTAATGTTAAATGAAGAGTTAATGGGTGCAGCACACCAACATGGCACAAGTATATATATGTAACTAACCTGCACCTTGTGCACATGTACCCTAAAACTTAAAGTATAATGAAAAAAAAAAATCCAAAATGCTACAATGAGCATTTCCTTCGTTACTGTATTAGTCCGTTTTCATGCTGCCAATAAAGACATACCCGAGACTTGGTAACTTATCAAGGACAGAGGTTAAATTGACCGACAGTTCTGTAGGGCTGGGGAGGCCTCAGGAAACTTACAATCCTTGTGGACGAGGAAGCAAATGTGTCTTTCTTCACATGGTGGCAGCAAGGAGAAGTGCAGAAAAAGGGGGAAAAGTCCCTTATAAAACCATCAGATCTCATGAAAACTCACTCACTCTCATGAGAACAGCAACAAGGGGGTAACCGCCCCCATGATTCAATTACTCCCACCAGGTTTCTCCCACAATGTGGGATTATGGCAACTACAATTAAAGATGAGATTTGGGTGGGGACACAGCCAAACCATATCAAGCCATGAAGAAAATTGTTTTGTGCAGGCACATTGCTGCAAAAGTTATTGAGAATAAGTGCTAACATACTTCTACTCTCCCTCCACAAACACCACTTGAGCACTTGGACCAGAGATAAATTTGATAAAAAAATATATCAATTGGCTTTCAAAACTGCTGCTTGTTTTGCAAAAAGTTACTGCATTTCAGGTAAAACAACTCATTTTTTTAACTGGACACCAGCCTCTAAGGCAGAAAGATGTACACTACATTGGTGCACTAGATCAAGATGGCCACATCCCTGATTTCTGCTTTTGCCAAAGCTAATAATAGCTGCTTCTCTCATTTACATTTTAGGTATTGAAGCTGGGTTACCCTCTCATTTCAACTTCCAAGATAGTCAACTTTTCAAAAAGATTTCTCTTGCAAAATCAACTTCTATGAAATACTATGAACTATTGAGGGACCCCAGCAGTATTAAAGATCATCCTTCTTTTTCATTTGCAATAAATCCTGACGAATCCCAGGGGTACCCTGGAAATTAAAATAAAGACACTAAACAAGTGGGCCATGGCATGGGCTAAAATAATATTTCACAGGGCATTATGTTTACATTACAATTTGTGCTTGTAGTTGAACTCTGGAAAGTTGCTATATAAGAGCCTTCTATGAATTCCATTTTAGACAAGATTTTCCTCTGTAGTCGCTTTTTCAAATAACTATAATGTACAATTAACCCATAGCTGTAACTTAGATAATGTGCTAAAATGGATTTGCTATCCTTGTTAGAAAAACAAGAGATGTGTCCTGCGTGATGGCTCTGTCTTAAAAAATCTATTAAGTCTTCCTTTGCAATCTATTTATACCAAACATCAGGCTATTATATCCCCAGTAAAGTCCTATAAGCTGAGCACAGCTGGTGGAAATATGCACACTGGACAAATCATCTCACCTGCAACTTCTACAATCAGAGCTCTCAAGATTTAAACTCCTGAATCAGTTTTTCTTCACAGGAGAATATTAGGTTCAGTGTTTATGATTATAGATACCCATCATATAATAGTTGGCTAGTATTAAATACATCACAAAGTGTGTGTTTTAAAAATCTGCTGCAAGGTAAGCTGTGTTTTGATTATTGGCGGCAAACATGTTATTCAGAAAGACATAAACACCACAAGGGCATCTCAAATGCATAGGATTCTCCTCAACTAAAGACTGTCAAAGAAAGTTCCAAAACCTAGCTTGACAAGCGAGGGACCTAATGCTTAGAATCTACTTCTGCCAAGCAGGGAGAAGTGTGTGGTACAGGCTAACACTCAAATTGGAGCCAGGAAATATTTGAAAGCAGAGTCCTTTTCACAAGGAAAGATCAGCTTCCTGTCAATAGAATCAAGCTTGCTCTACAAGGAATACACTAGAATCAAGGAAGTAAGTCCGGTTTCATCGCAAACCTCAGGCTATTACCATAGCAAGAAGGAGGACTTTTAACTTGTTCAGTTCAGGTGGGCAAAATCGGACCTGACCAGAATTTTGGACAATGGCACTCCAGGTTACACAGGCTGTAACTGTAGCCAGATATGACTCTGGATTATGTCAGCAGAATGACAGTTTAATACACCAGGAGCATTTTCTGGGGTGGTTTTAAATGTTAAAAGAGCTAAAATTTGCCTAGCAACTTAACAATTTAAAAGTTTTCATCCAGCTCCATGTTATACATTTAATTCAATATTGTGTTACATTATGGAATATTTAAAATTTTCCCTAAACATATGATCTTATTCTGAGTGCCTGGGAAGAAACTTGAGAGATAGTTATTCAGAAGGTAGATTCACCCACTGTAGGATGTTTATAATCCGTCTAACATAAAGAGATGATTATCAGGAGAAATAATGATAAAAATGCATTACACATTTTATTTTATTTCTCTTTAATTGAGAGTACTTTTGTGTTCCTCTCTGTGACTAAATGGGCTTTATCTTTATAGCAATGTCTCCAGTGTTTTGTACATAGTAGGTTTACAGTAAATGTTTTGTGAATGAATAAATGTATGAATGAGTATGGAATATTCAGGTCATAAATATATTTGGCCTGAATGTGAACTTAGTGCCTTGTGAACAGTTGTGCTGTTTGTCTTCTTTGAAAAATGGTGCTGAAATTCTTATAACACAGTTTTTGAAAGGACCCTTATATGTCTTTTGGAACTGTAAGTGAAATATTTTTTAAATTTCCCAAAATAGAATCAAACCTGTTTTGCATTCATCCCTTTGCATCTATTATTTCCATAGGGAATATCAACTATTTCCCCTTGAGCTCCTTATAATTAATAATAGCTTTTTCAAAATTGCTGACATTTATGCCCTGAGTACTTGCTCTTCTAAGAAAACATTCCAACTTACATCCTAGTGAAGTTTATGTGCCAGTTGTACATCAATACATGCATAATTGCATTATTGTTCTTTTTTCAGCTTTCAGAAAAAATTGGAAGAAGAAAAAACAGAATTCTAAATAGGATTCTGAAAGAAGAATGAATGTATTAGTATTTCAAAGACACAACTTTCATTGTTTAAATGACTTACAGCAATAACCTCACTTCATTCAATCTGCAGAACGATTTCCTAAAGGAAATTCTTGATTATCTATTTGATCAAAAACAGGGTGAGAGAGTTTACATAAATTAGTGCTTTACAACAATTTTATGTATTAAAGGCATACATTCACAATTAGTTTTTAATAGAGACAGAGAAAAAAAGAAGTGGTTCTTTTTTCTTTTCTGGAAACAATACTTGGTAATAGAATGGGGGATAGGAATTGATAGTTTAAACTCAATAGGTTTCCATGTTGTCTCACTATTCACCTGAGTTTTTTTTTCTTACATTCCTGCTTATGCCAACTGTCAACTATTCTCTCCTGAAAACTGTAGGTGGAAACATATATTACAATTAATTAGAAGGAAGTTTAAATATTCAACTTCGAGCTCTCTGTTTACTTCTAGGGGTTTCTTGGGGACCATAAGCCTTGCAATTGTAAACTCAGAATATCTCCCACATCTCCATCACAGCATTTTTTTTTTTTTGAGACAAGGTTCACTCTGTCACCCAGGCTTCAGGCTGTACCACAGTGGCATGATTATGGCTCACTAGAGCCTCTATCTCCCCAGGCTCAGGTGATCCTCCCACCTCAACCTCCCAGGTAGCTGGGACCACAGGTGCACACCACCATGCCCAGCTAATTTTGTATTTTTTGTAGCAATAGGGTTTCACTATGTTGCCCACGCTGGTCTCAAACTCCTGGGCTCAAGAGATCTTCCTGACTCAGTTTTCCAAAGTGTTAGGATTACAGACGTGAGCCATCGCACCTGGTCCCACCACACCTTTTAAATTGTGTAAGTAAAAGTCATGCTGAGGAAGTTGCATATTTGCCTGTCTCTCTTTCCCCAAAGTTGATCCTGTCTAGCCTGGTGATAGAAAAGATGCCAGTGAAGTGGCTCATGCAATCCAAGGGCAGCCAGAATTGACAGTGCTCATCAACATTTTTTGCTTATGAGCCTAATATTTTCTTTCAAACCCTCATTTTTATGTGACTGACATCCAAAAGAATAAGCAGTCACAAAAGGTGTTATTTCCATTGTCCTCTAATTAATTACATTTTAAAATAAAACTGCTACATAACTCTTTTAAAAGTATCCATTGAATTAATCAATATCATCTATTTCAAAAAGACATGAAGGAAGTCTTCAAAAGTCAGAAATCTTATGTAGTTCCTTTTTCTCTTTGAAGTCATGTTGACATTTTACTTCCCCCATAGAACATTCTCCTGTATTTTTTTTTCTGAAAATTTTTTCTCACTTGATCATACTTCTTAGAAACAATTTACCTGTAATTAAGATTTTTATTTTCTGTCACTGCAAATCATTCACTCTCGATACTAGCATCAGTATTTTGAAAGTTTCCTTTCTTTGGTGCTGCAGTGGTTTTACCCCTCCAAACATCCCACAGTAAAATGAGGGGTGGGTGAGAGTTAGCCTTTTACTTTGCAGAGTGGGAGAATGGAATTTAGAGTTCAGATGTGGGAAAGGGAGCTCACTTCAACTATTTCAGGCAGATGGATTTTATGGAAACTGAGGATCTGAAACTCATTCTCCCAAAGTCTTCACACACAGGAGCACCCCACGCAGTCTTCGTGTGCCCCAGGTGGCACGTCCATGTGGAGATGAAAACCACTCGGCTTAAAAGCTCATTGGCACCAACAATCTCACACAGACTTGATCCAGTTAAAAAAATGCCCCATTAGCCTAAGTCACCCACAGGGGCTCATGGAGTTCAGGGCTCTGTCCTACTTGACCTCCCAGTTGCATGCAGTCTCAGGCACTGAAATGATGGTGGAGTTTCGAGTCAGACAGGCATTAGTTGGATATATTAAGATCTATTGCTGATTATCAGAATGAACTTAGTCAAACTACTTAAATCTGTAGGCCCCAGTTTCTGGACCATATAAATAGGTCCCATAATGCCTGCCTTTTGTGAGGACTAACTGAGGCCATGTCTTTTGGAAGCACCTAGCTCAATGCACACACAGCTGCTTTCTTTGACCCTTTCCTTCCCTCTCTCCACAGTTACCCAGTACCCGTCTCTGCTGTGTCCTATCTCCTTACCAAAATATATATACATTTAATTAGATCTATATTAAATTGAAGACATAAAATGTCAGAAAACAATCAAATGTTGGATTTTTCACTTTTCCAGTTTTTTGTTTTTTGGTTTTATTTTTTGGCTTTGTTTGTTTTTAAAAATCAGTTTTCAAAGCCTGCATCTAAACAATGATTCCTCCAGGAATGAGATTTCAGGTATAACTCAGTAGTGAAATGAATTTGAGGGAAGAGATAACCTCTCTGTTGTCTAGAAATTGTATGGCACTATTTGTTCCTGACTCAGTCTGCTTGTCAGGTGGCCTTGATTATAATCCTGGATTGAAACCTGAGGTTCTCCAAGTCTGAAGAGGAATATTTTTAATCTTTGGAGTGATCCTAGTGTCATCCTTGTCCACCCACATGTACTCTCAGCCTCTCAGCAGAATCTGCAGCAGAGGAGTCACCTCGCTGGTTGATTCAGGGTCTTATATAACCAGCTAGCTCCATTTCAGATGAGTACACACTCGGGCTGGGCAGATATGACTGTACAACCCCCGAGGATGCGCAAATGGAACCAACTCCTCTACTTATTCAGTACCTGATCAGACACTTCAAACAATGGGGCACCACCCACTTTTACTTTATTTACACTTTCGAATATTATGGACTAATCAGTTTGCAGACTAATGAATAGTATTAAAAAGAAATTAAGGAAAAAGTCCCATGTATCCTAGCAGCAACTGTAGGGTAGGAACATTTACGTTAAGGAAAGTAACATACACATTACGTTCTAAATACTTTCTAATCATGCTCAAGTTAATATAAAATGGTTCTTTTTGACAATATTAGAATTAATATTTGCAATTTGCTTTGTAAGACTTTAAACACAGTTACCTTTCCTGTCTTTAGTTATCTTCCTAACCAAACTAGCCTTTGAAAGATCCTTCCCAGTGTTTCAATACTTTCAAAAAACAGGCAAGATTTGGCTTTCACTTCTATAGTAATAACTTCAATGCCATTTATCATCTTCTTTAAGCCTTCAAGTCCAATATTTTTTTTCAACTGAAGTTTCACTTAAAGTTTTCCTCCCATTTCAGCATGTTATTGTCTCTCACACTGAAGCATTTCATAAGACTCAATATAAAGGAGGCAGTTGAAAATAGATGATAGACTATTTTATTTTATGACAGCAACAAACCAGTTACACTCCTAGGTCACTAGGGTGACACTGTGTCATTAACCATTCTATTTTATGACATAATAACTTTAGAATTTTTCTATATGTATCACGGTTTATGCAATTAATTTATAGTTGAGGATGAATGTGAGATATATAGTTCCAAGCAGAACTGTGAGAAATAGATGAGTTTCAGGGATATACCATCTCATCTATTTCAGGGTATGTTGCTTACACATTTGCCTAGAACTTTTGTAGATATACTGGTATGTCAAAAGTTTCACTATAAGCTATCATGGCTGCTTCAAAGATCTAAGAGTCCTTCCTACTTTCCTGCTAAATTATGATGCAGAACATATTTCTATTTCAGACGGTACAAAAAATCTGAATAATCATACTTGTCAAGATTCAACTGAAAATCAGAGAAACACACACTAGATGGGTCTGAAATCCCACAGCTGAATTCTCTGGAGGTAACAAAGCCAAGGATTTGGGAGAGTACAGAGCCATAATTTGCATTAATGTTGCAACCAAGTTTATTATTTTTCCTTTGAAATATAACTTAGAACCTGTTAACTATCAGCTTCATGATGCATGCCCTGACCTAGGTGAGTGATGATTGTATCTTCCACAATAAATTACAATTTAGCTAGATCTGTAGCTCCTTGCTTTCTAGTCTTTCTGAATGTGACTTGTATGTGCATTATCAAAATAGGAAGTATTCAGGCAGGACACTTCCTTCTCAGTAAACACAGGATGCTTTTTATAGCCATATGTGATTTAGAAATTCAAATAAAATTTTATTTTGGCAATTTAAATCTTTTTTTAATGTTACACTTGCAATTCCTTTAATCATAATTAAACAAATTTGTCTTAATTTGGACATACAACAGGTGTACAAATATTATTTTTAAAAATTCAGACTTAAAATGCAAATGAGCACCATTTTATAAAACAAAACACCTTTTAGTATATGGCTTGAGCATGGCATCATAATGGATAGATATTTTCAGTCTTAAAATTATGGTTTTATTTTCTTTAAATACAACACAGGACATTTCTATCTAGTCTGAATCTCACTGATTTTCAAAACAACCATTAGCAAATAACAAGCCCTTTAAATATCAACACATGGTTGAGTAAATGACTCACTTTTCCAAGAGAGAGGCAAAAGAATATATATTTTATTATGAAGGTAGATCTCCCGTTGGTCAATGAGTTGTACAGGCAGCCCTTCAGCTGTAAAATGCAAGGTTGTTCTGCAGTTCGGAAATTTCTATTTCTGAATTTAGTATCTCTTTCTGCACCTGCTCTCTTCTCTACCTCTGCTAATGGTACCTTCCTTTCTACAGTAGCTGGCTTGTCACCTGGATTCAAGCTCTTTGAATGTCATGACTCTTGCATCCCATTGTTGCCCACAGTTAATGAATTACCAACTTCTGTTAATTTTACCTCCACCATGACCCATGAAGGTGACCTTCCATGCAGAATGCAACTACTCTAGTTGGCCATCCTTATATCTTTTCCCAAGATGATGCAATATGCCCATAAATTTTCTCCTGTATCCAGACTTGCTTTTGGTGACATAATCTTCTAAAATACAGCTCTTGATCATGGCCTTCACTGATAAAATTTCAAAGTCCTCACATCACCATATAAATTAAGTTTCAATTCCTTAATTGAATTAAGGCTCTCACTAGTCCCCCATCAGCTGTCTTAATAACTACACTTACTTTATGCATTAGCTTGAATGACATACACATCACTCCTCAAAAACACCAAAAGCAGAAGGCACCAATCATCCCCAGTCATACAAGTGAGGAGGGAGGAGTGGCAGAGGATGCAGTCATATAAACAAGCCTTTGAGGTACAGCTGACTAAACAACACAGAGTTATCCTCAAGAAAAAGTAATTAAAAGGTATCATTTTATTTAAATATTTTCAGAGTAATTAGCTATCTGAGGAAAGTGCTTTTGGCTTCAGCTTTAACCTAATTATCCACCCAAGTCTGCCCTGTCTTTTCTTCCTAGACTCACAGCTCTTGACTTAATGCTATGTTCTCCTGACCCATTTCACTGTAGTGTCCTGAGTTTGAGGAAACAGCATCTCTAAGCCTTAGCATCTCAATCACTTCTGACCAGCTCTATTTGCCTTAGTCCATCTTCCCCACAAGACTACTTTGGCTTCAGTCACCTAGCTTAACTCTCTATCCAACCTTAATATAGTGAAAACAGTCATACTACACAACCTGATACCACTCACTTTACCAAAAATACTTCAGCTAGAAGTGCTATCTCTTCTTGTCTCAAAAAGTTTGATGCAATTCATATAATATTTCTCATGTTGCGCTTAGAGCATTATTTGTTTACAGTTTCTAAACATTTAATATAACTTTGTAGATACAAACAACTTGAGGCCAAGCCTTATGCATTTTAATCTTTCCAAAACCCAAAACAGTGATTGTGCACAAGAGAGGCACAAAACATACATGTGGAGTTAAACTGAATTCATGCCACAGATGAAAAATATTTCAACTTGCTGCAGATTTGTGTCTCTCTTTCTTCCTACAAAATCAGAAGGTTTTTGTTTTCCTAGTACTTAGTAAAGTGTCTGACGCACATGGTGCTCAAAAAAGACAAGTGGAAAGAAGGAAAGAAGAAAATTAAATATATAAAAGGGCAGAGAGATAGGGACAGAGGAGGGGATAAAGAGAAGGAGAGAGAGAGGAGGGAGAGAGGAAAGAAGGAGAGACAAGGGGAACAGGGTTTATATAGAATTTTGGCTTGATTTCCATTGACTTTCAGAATTTTTTTTTTTTTTTTTGCTAGAAGAGAATGAATTAAACTATAAGGGGACAAAAAGCTGTGTTTTTTTAAACAATTAAGTAGGATATTTAAAATGGAGTCACATATGGGGTGGTCAGTGTCACCAGGAGATACCAGCTGCTTAGCTACCCGAGGACTCATGGGGTGCAGGAGATTCACCAGGGCAGGCCCCTCAGCTCTGTTGCCTCAGAAATTTGACCACATTCCAGCAGTGAATCATTCTCAGAAGGGGATTCAAATTATTCAAACTCATAAAAATCCAAGTAGCAGAATGAGAATATTTCCTGATTCTTCCAATGTATACTGAGAAATAAAACTGTTGCAGAACTTGTAAGGTCATGACCAGTATGCTTTCCCCTATGGACACATCTGCAGTGGGTGTCAAATATTAAGGTTAATTTTTCTTGGTGAGCACCGAGATCAGAACCAGGAAGTTTGTTATATGATTTCAAAGGGTAATGGCATTAGGCTAAGATGGTTTGAGGTACATATCTGCTCAGTGGTCATTCATCCTGAACATGGAATCCTATTACCTGGCTCTTTGGCCAAACCTATGATTCCACTAAAACCATCAGATGTTGAATGATCACTGTCAAAATTTGACCTTCTGACTCTTCTTATGTTCTATTGCTGACTGATACCACACTTTGCTCCCTCCTCCCCCACACATAAACTAAACACACACACACAACACACACACACACACACACACACACACACACACACACAAAGCCTTCAAAGCCTTCTAGGCATTGACACATCCTTTCTTTAATTTACGAATACAGTCAGTCAGGTAGGGCTCGCACTGGGAAAAACTATCTCATTAAGATTTTCACTGCCCTCCTTATAATTATTGCATTCTGCTTTAATAGTTTATCTTTCTGAAATGTTTCATTGTCATTATTTCTTAATTCTTGGGAGATATCTAATTACTGCCCACCTCCCCTTCCCCCACCATGTACAGTAAAAAACAAGAGAGTCCTCCTTTCAAGAACTTCTTGACAAGCAATGATAAAATTTGGTTCTCTCCTCAAATAGTAAAATTTAATACAAAAAAGTGTGAAAACAAAAGTCTGCACTTAAAGAGGAAGTAAATACTAAGATAAAGTACAAGCAGAACTGAATTAACGGCAGGTATAAACTAACTATTAACACAAATGGTGTACAACTAATACTTGAAAATGATGTGCAATCAAAATAATTTATTATAGACAAAAATTCCTAGAGAAACATTAATAGTTCAAGAAAATGGAATACACTGAAAGCAGTAGGTCAGGAGGCATCCCCATGCCTACACTATGTTCTTTTGTGCCCCACTGAATGCTGGCCAACAGGATCCCCCTAGCACATGGGGAAATGGCTTGGAACATTGAACAGCAGAAGCAGTAAGCTCAGGACTCACAGGCCAAACTCCTCATTTGCTATTTTGACGAATGAGAATGAGTCAAGATCCTCAGTCCTAACGACACATACCCAATGACCATAAATGCTTAGGACCCAGAAGGAGAAGGCCAGCGAGACCAACCTTCCATTCTTTTCCATCCATCATCACACTTTAGTGCTTGTGGCCCAGAGGGAGGGCCTGGAGACACCATGGTATTTAGACCTCCAAAGAGATTTACAGCATCCTGGACAGATATTTTAAAGGACATGCAGGGAAAGAGTATAGATAGCTTCCATAATTTCTAGAAAGAAAGTTGAAACTTGAGTTTTAAAAATAGCGATTCTCTAGGAATGCATTTGTCAATGAGAAGCAATAGTCAGCAGGCACTTAATGAAGTATATTGGTCCATGTGTATCCTAACTAATGACCATGACCATATTGTTCAGCATCAAGATGAGTTGTTAAGGTTGTTGCAATTTTTGCAGTAGGACCTTGTCAAAATTATATCTGTATGCGTTATGGAATTCCCTAACTCAAATTCGATTTCTCCCTTTAAAACCCAATTTATGTTGAATGATCTGTAACCACTGGAGCTTTAAAGTCGTATTTCATAGAAATATCTATGTTCAAAATAGCTATCAACAACTAAAGAAGCAATAAAAATGGATGTGCTACTGAGGGTTGAAAGACAAAAAAAAATCCTTTAAATATTATATAATGAATGGTGAGTAACATGCTATGATAAATGTAACCACACACTAAGAATAACCATTGCTTAAAGATAAGCTATTCTGTGCCAGGCAATGTACTATTTCCTTTACAGACCCTCCTTCTGATCTTTAAACCAGCTGATAATTATTCTCATTTTACACATCAGTATCTGACTGACCAAGGTGACATAGCTAATGAGGCCTAGAACTGAGATTTCATTACATTTTTGCCTCACATCTCTGACACTTTCCAGTACAACTGAGCCTTTATAATGCAAGATTTGGTCCACCCAAAATCGATTTTCCACTTGAGTATGGAGTAGCTTCTGCTGGCCTGTGAACGTCATGCCGAATGTCCACACACCAAGGACACAACCACAGCAGGATGCTGTCACTCTGGTTGAGTTCCATCAGAAGATTTTCTAAGCCAGTCAGTGGTGGGAAATGAATAAATCATAGAATATCAGGTCAGGAGTGTTTAAGTAATTACCCCAGAAGACAAGGTCAGTTAGTAACAGGTTGAGACTAGTACTTCATACCTGCTGGGTTTCAATTCCCCATTCTTGCTTCATTATGTTTGCATCTTTACATTTTAACAAATACACATACAAAGAAATGATAAATGTTTGAGGTGATAGATGTGCTAAATACCCTGATTTGACCATTTACACATTGTTTCATGTATCGAAATATCACACTATTCCCCCAAAATGTCTATAATAATTTTGTGCTGATTACAAATCATACTAAAAGGGGGAAAAAAGCATGTAGATGACTACTTTGTCCTAAGCAACTCAGCTCAGAAGATTAAATTATGCATTAGAAAACAGCTTCTTAGTGGACCATATAAGAAAAGAAGTGAATTGGAGCTCCACAAAAAACACTTGCACCAAGCCATACTACATTTCTCTGTGCTTAGATTGGGGCTGAGAGAGCACTGAAAATTTCTTGCACCAGTTCTCTTCCTAATGGACAATCTGCTTAAAGGTAGGGCCAAATCTCTATGGATTTAGACAGACACATATCTTCTCAGCAACTCATTTTTACACCATCCCTTAGGATGTATATATGCTGATGGCTATGCCCATCTTATTTCAATTTAAATATAAAAACAGGTTTACCCCGGATCTTGTGGCTGATTAGGAAGAAGGTGAAGTCTTGTTCCATTTTCCTACTTCCCTGCTCCTGGCAACTTCTTTAAAAGACAGTACTAATGATGTTTTTCAAAATCGAAATTAGATGTAGAAGATTATCAAATACTTCCTTAGAAATTAAACTTATAGAACTGTAACAACCTTCACAATTTAAATGGCTATTTTTATTCTAGGCATTAATAAATAATCTTACAGTATTAAAAATAAGACATTAGGTTATGAGTTTTAGAGGCTGTATTTCTTTTATGCATCAGGCAATGTTTTCAATATGCACTTTTTTAAATTATACAGTCTCAACAATTTGACTTGGAATTTGAAGTTATCTGATTTTTTTCAAATTAAAACTCTCAAAAAATAAGCTGATTCCTAACTAAAATGTATCATATCCAACTTGATAGATAGAGCAATAAATTGGATTGTCTGTCAATGCTATTCTTTGAAAACGCAAGTATAAGATCTCATAGCTTCTAAATTATGTGTGTGAATCCCTTCAACACATTAACCTACAATTCCAAAAGGAGTCTTCATTTTAAGACAATCTATTCTGCAATTAGCATCATCTGGTTCAGATAAACTTCATTTGGGTACTCTGAAGTGCAGTTCACTGTTAGCAAACAACTTTTTGGAGGAAAGATCTTATTAAAAATACATGAGATAGGAAATGAGTGGACTAGAAATTGGATCCTCAGTCATTGGCTGTTTTTCAAGAGCCATGTGACAACCTTAGGAAATTAGAATGTGGAAATTTGCTCACACTGTGGATCATTCCAGGGCTATTAGGTTTATCTAGGGCTCATTCAACAACTTCACACATTTCATTTTAATTGTCACCAATTCAGTGACCAAAGAGCACAACTGTTTTTAAAAAACACAGTAAATCAACTGCTGGAGAACACATTTTCCCAATTGTCCCTACTGATTTGAATGTTATACCTTGTTTTTCGTTATCCCAGGGTCCACAACAATGACCAGGGAACTAAACTTTCTTCTCCTTATATACTCATCCCCTGAAGTAGAACTCAGGTATGCAGCTCAAGTGATTTGCAATGTGAATGTGTCAAGAGGCCACTGTGTTCCTAGGTGACACAATCTGGGAGGAGTTAACAGCCCAAACCTCTCTATAATGTTACCACTGTAAAGAAATCCCAGGGAGCATGAGAAAACAAACTGTGAATCTTTTAACAAAGATGCCCTAAATAATACTTTGTTATGATCAGATCAAGCCCTATCATTCTATTTTTCCCTTATGCTTTTGTTTACTAAGAAGAAAATAAACTGTAACATTTTCTCTGGAGATCAGTTGACAGCTTTTTCACCTCTGAAACAATGTAGGGGATAGGATTTTATCTATATGCAGTGAATACCCATTGAGCACCTTTTATGTACTGGCACTACAAGAAAAGCCAGAATTCACTATCAAGAATCCAACAAGTATATTGACATCCCTCATGGTCACTTACTTGGGATAGTCTGTGACTATAACAAAGTATAAACTTAGCTAAAATGATATTTTAAAATAATGTTTCTACTGTCTTTGTTATTGATACATCTTTCAAAAAGGAGCTAAGGGGAAAAGAGCCTCTGTGTAACAAACTTTAACTATTTTTCTCTATAGGAGCTAGAAAGGATGTCTAGTCTTTGAAATATTGACCTGTAGAGCTCTCTTTGATGAAAAGGACTGCAAAAGAAGTGCGGAACCCAGCTGAGGTAAGAAGAAAGAATGTCTTTTATTCATGTGGTTTAGGGAAGTAGAAGAGATTAATGAGCAAGTATACAGAAGTGCTTTCTTCCTAATGAGTAGGTAACCCACATCAATGCCCTGGTTTACCCATTTGCCGAACCTGAAATAGAAAACACTGCCAAGTCATGACTCCATGAATAGCTTCATTTGAGAATTCTGAACATGTAAGGAGGCAGTTCTAGATGAACATGTTTTTATTCATCTTGGAAGCCTTGTAGAATAATTAGGGAAGTGAGAACACTCAGATTAATTAAAGGATGGCATTCAGGCTACTTTTACGAATGTCTGTGGTGGCCACTGCTGAAAACCAAGAATTTCCAAATGGTACAGGTGGTAAGATAGCATGGAGTAAGGCTTTCCAAGATGAAATACAACGTTTAAGTTTCTATTGGCATCCCTGGCTTTTTTCAACTTTGGTTAGCAGCATGGTAACAGCCACATTTATATTTATTGCTTTTGTATATGCTTCTTTGAAAGGCTGATTCAAATTGGAAAAACTAATTATATTTAGAATTATACAAGAAAATATTTCTGGGAAACCGGTTCTATTTCAGAAACCTATTTGTGTACCAAACCTACAAAATGCTGTTTTGAAAATTAATTCACTTTTTAATATATCAATGCTACTGTTAAGTTTAGTCTAAAGCTGCCTCCTTACATATTTTAAGTTCAGAAGGCTTTTTCATACATAGTGAATTGTAACCTAACTGAATATGTAATGGGCTGTAATCTACTCTTAAGCCAATCACTGGGTTTGGGCCAATCAAAGGTGCCCAACTGTTCAAACAGTGTTCAAATGAGACAAATGCCAAGTAACCAGTCCAGTTGTTTTGTATCTTACTTCTATTTTCTATAGGTAATTTTCCTTCTTCTGTTCATAAATCTTCAATCATGAGGCAATGCTAGAGCCTCTCTGAACCTATTCTGTTTTGGGAGCTGTCCAATTGGCAAATACTTCTTTGCTCCATTAAACTCCGGACAATTTAATTTTTCTAAAGTTTTTCTTTTAACACTAGCTATAGAGATGTTTCCCTTAAATAACATTTTAATTTTATGATTAAAAATACACTATTTACTTCAAGTGAATATTAGAATGATTTCTTTGAATTTATAGAATTTCCTCTTTGAATTTGATTTAATTTTATTAAACTTATGAATTCGACTGCAAAATTTTCATACTTTTACTACATTTAGTATATCCAAAATAGAGCAATGCCCAGTCTCTTCATGTACTAAAGTCTTTATTCTTTAGAAGATTTGATAGTCTTCTGTTCATAGTTCTATACAATTTCTGCCAAGTTTACTACTATTATAATGTATATTTTGTTTTCTTATACTGCACTGTGTTTTTTACTCTGATTTGTACTTTGTAATGATTTCTACATTAAAGGAGATTCGAAGTCTGGCTAAGGAGAAAAGAAAGGCACACATTTAAGAACATGTAAATAACTCAATGGAGCTAAAACACTCAGTGTGCTCCCAACACCATCACACACTCACTGCTCCACAAAAGAAAATGTTTGCTGCAGCTGACTGTGACTTCTCCAAACCTTTTCAATAATTTATATGAAAATTGTGTTTTTCCATTTTTTCACTTGACATCAAATGCAAAAATGTAAGATAAATTCTAACAATTATAATAAGGAATTATTTTGGCCAAATAAGATACTTTTAAAGCTCTTTTTACGTATCCTTTCTGAAATATTTTTATCTCATAGACTTTGATTTACTTTTTAATTGCTAGAAAAATATATTTTAAAGGTGATAATAAAAGGTTAAAATTGACTGTGATTTTTACTTTTTATATTTAGAAATTAAACTTTTCACAGAAGTCTCTGTTTTTCCCTTTGAGTAGATAAACTCATTATGATCTAGATCTACCTTTATTTAACTATGTTACCCAGATAAAGTTAAGTGAAATAACAGCAGGATTATAATCTCATTTGTTTGTTCTCGTTTAATTTAATATTGTTTATACATCTGTTCCAAAGAGGTTCTTTCCTACGTTGAATTAAAAAATATGATTAGGTTTCAGATGACTGTGAACATATTTTTTCATTGTTATCCTGTGGCCACCTCTTAGAAGGGTTCCCCCACCCCCACTGACTCACATGCACACCAACCACCACCACCATGCATACAAACCTGTATGCAGCTAAGGATACAACTGTTGCATCCAGTTAACAGTATCGATCTGTTACAGCTACTATAGGACGTGAAAATCCTTTAGCCATTCAAGTTTTACCAATGAAACAGAAATGATTCTTGTTCTGATCATGATTTTAAATACAACACTACTACTCTCCAAATTTCTTATTTAAAATGTACTGATCCACACTACAATTTAAAGCAGCATATCAATTTTAAAAGACAATTTTTAAACTAAAACTATGCCAGGAAACTGGTAACAAAATACTGTGTTCTTTTTCTCTAAGAAAAGGTGACAAAAGCAATAAAAATAAAGCCTTTCCATGTTCACATATTGTTAAAACTGTCTCTCATTTCTAAGCATAACTAAAATAAATACCTATTTTAGTAGACTATATATGAACATTGCCATAAAAATAGGAAGCAGAAAAATTTGGGGTAATACACAGAGAGGTGTTCCTTTTTTTTTTGAGTCAACATCAAGTCCTAAATTTACAATCAAATGTGTATTTCTCTAAAACTAGTTTGAATATAAATCTTGACTTCATATGAAAAAAAGGTAATGATAAAATAAAATTCATTTGAGTTAACCATTGTGCTTTCAATCCTGAGTTCTCAATCTGAGGAGCACTCACTATAGCAAAATTATAGACCTCTTGGTCGCCCTGGGAGGCCAACCTGTGTGAACAGGGAATAAGCGTTTCCAATCCCAACATCAAGGCCAAATTTCTGACATGGGCCACTCAACCAAGCCACTGTGGCTTCCATTACTGTGAAACAGACCCATGACAGTGCTTTCATCTGAACACCTATCACATCAAATCCACTGCTCCACTGAAACAGGGAGGATAATAAATTGGTGTGGGGGAGAGGAGGTTTTTCTCTTCTTTGCACAGTGTTTAGCCATAATTTTAAATAAATTTTTATAAAAGTGCAAAAAATGATAGAAAAACAAATTTTTTTTTCTGTTTACAAGTACACACCATTGTACTAACTTTAAGTTGGTTAGCTTCATGAGAAGCATGGGCTTATTTAACATGAAAAAGCTATGTCTTAGACATACAGGGAAAACATTATCTTCTCATCTCTAAACTTTTCATTTATTCATTTATTCATGCAGCAAATATTTGTGAAGTACCTGCTGTATTGTGATAGGAAACTGTCAAGTGATAGGGATCTTGCATTGTATTGGGGAAGACATAAAGCACACTCATAATTATATATCATTAATGTATGGCTATTAATATATTAATATTATTGATTAATACTTAATACAATTATTAATATATGTATTATTGGTATACATTTATTAATATATATGTTAATAGCTAGCTACTGGTTATGATAAATGCCACAAAAACAAAAACAAGATCTATAGCTGGAGGAACAGATTTAGGTTGGAAAGATTCTTTTTAAAAAGTGCCCTTACCTTACACTGATCCCGAAGAGAAGACAAGAAAGGTGATACACACATGGCTTACCGAGGAGGAGTATCACTTGGGAAAGCTCCTGACAGAAAGAACATGGGACTTAGGAGCACAGAAACAAAGGCCAGTGTGGCTGCAGTGCAGTGCAGTGGACAAAAGGAGCTCATGCCAGGGAGGGAAGTGGAGATCAGAAGAGTCTCTGCTGTGGACTGGGGCTTACCATCTTAACTGTGGTGGGAAGTAGTTGGTAGGGTTGATACTGGGGCATGCCAGAATCAGATCAGAGGTATTCTTTGAAAGATCCTTTATTTTATTTTTTTATTATTATACTTTAAGTTTTAGGGTACATGTGCACAATGTGCAGATTTGTTACATATGTATACATGTGCGATGCTGGTGTGCTGCACCCATTAACTCGTCATTTAGCATTAGATATATCTCCTAATGCTATCCCTTCCCCTCCCCCCACCCCACAACAGTCCCCAGAGTGTGATGTTCCCCTTCCTGTGTCCATGTGTTCTCATTGTTCAATTCCCACCTATGAGTGAGAATATGTGGTGTTTGGTTTTTTGTTCTTGTGATAGTTTACTGAGAATGATGATTTCCAATTTCATCCATGTCCCTACAAAGGACATGAACTCATCATTTTTTATGGCTGCATAGTATTCCATGGTGTATATGTGCCACATTTTCTTAACCCAGTCTATCATTGTTGGACATTTGGGTTGGTTCCAAGTCTTTGCTATTGTGAATAGAGCCACAATAAACATACGTGTGCATGTGTCTTTATAGCAGCATGATTTATAATCCTTTGGGTATATACCCAGTAATGGGATGGCTGGGCAAAATGGTATTTCTAATTCTAGATCCCTGAGGAATCGCCACACTGACTTCCACAATGGTTGAACTAGTTTACATTCCCACCAACAGTGTAAAAGTGTTCCTATTTCTCCACATCCTCTCCAGCACCTGTTGTTTCCTGACTTTTTAATGATTGCCATTCTAACTGGTGTGAGATGGTATCTCACTGTGGTTTTGATTTGCATTTCTCTGACGGCCAGTGATGGTGAGCATTTTTTCATGTGTTTTTTGGCTGCATAAATGTCTTCTTTTGAGAAGTGTCTGTTCATGTCGTTTGCCCACTTTTTGATGGGGTTGTTTGTTTTTCTCTTGTAAATTTGTTTGAGTTCATTGTAGATTCTGGATATTAGCCCTTTGTCAGATGAGTAGGTTGCGAAAATTTTCTCCCATTTTGTAGGTTGCCTGTTCACTCTGATGGTAGTTTCTTTTGCTGTGCAGAAGCTCTTTAGTTTAATTAGATCCCATTTGTCAATTTTGGCTTTTGTTGCCGTTGCTTTTGGTGTTTTAGACATGAAGTGCTTGCCCATGCCTATGTCCTGAATGGTAATGCCTAGGTTTTCTTCCAGGGTTTTTATGGTTTTAAGTCTAACGTTTAAGTCTTTAATCCATCTTGAATTAATTTTTGTATAAGGTGTAAGGAAGGGATCCAGTGAAAGATCCTTATGGCTGACACGTGAAGAATAAAAGACGACCAAGCAGTCTATTTAGCAGGTGATTGCAGTGATCTAGCAAAACATGGTGGCACAGAAAAGCAAATGCATTGCAGAGCTATTTGGAGATAGAACCTGAATGACTTGGTCATGGCTCGGGAAAGAACAATGAGAAAGAATGTGAGGGTCTTGGGTCTCTATAATGAGCAAATGGGTGGAGACAAGCACCAGAAGTAGAAAAATAGGCAAAGCCACTGAGAAGCATGAGAGGGAGGAAGAGACCAAGGGCTACATATTGGAATTCTTACATTAGGGAGGCCAATGAAGAAGAAGAAACTGGCTGCAGGGATCTGCAACACAGCAGAAAGTCTGGGCTAGAGATAGGAATCCTGGAGCTGTTGCCATGTAGATGGACACCAAAGAAGCATATTTATTTTTTTCCTCTCAATACAGATCTGCTAAATTTACAAGTCTAACATAGTGTCTCTCACACTAAACTGTGAAAATTTAAGGTTTCAATCACTTGAAATACATCCTGTCTTTTCTTGCTCTGTTGAAGATGTTAATTACAATAACTGTAAAATCTCTTTTTTTAAAAAAAAGTTACAGTTAATATGCTACAACCAGCCTTGAATAGGAGATGGTGTGTTCAAAGATTTTCAAACATAAGGCCCACAGAATTTCTTATAACTGTTTATTGGCATAGCATCTTAGGTTCCTATCACATTCAACTCCCACACAAATTAGTGGTAGGTCATGATGAAATGATTACAGAGAGTCTACACTAACACATTCAATTTAGTTAGTCAAGCTTTTTCCAGCAGTCTGGTTCTCATGACTGGCTCAGAAAGTTATTCAGCCTCCTCCTACTTTTCACTCTTCCTCACCTTTAACTATATCCCAGCAGGAAATAGCAGCAAACATTCCAGCATCCACTTCTTTAATTTCCCTATGAAGGAGTCCTGTTGTATCCTTGTGTCTCCTTAACAACTCTTCTCTTCTCCAAACACAAAAAGAGTTTTAGGTCCACGTGGAATTACACAGATCACAGCAAATACTAAGGGTGCATTTGCTGTAGTCAAAGCCAGCAGTGATTTTTGAAATAACTCAATACAGCCTTACAGGTCAAACAAAAATATGGACTAGCTTTATTTGCTGATGTGCAAGTTGGTCTTGGCTAAAGCAGAACATTTACACTAAGGTGTGAGGTTATTAGAAATGTAATTTTATGAAGGCACAGATTTGTCTGTCTTGTTCATTGCTATATCCCCAGCACATAGAATCTGCTGGTCTAAAGTAGCTTCTCAATAAACATTCTTGAATACACAAACAAACAAATATAATTAATTAATTAAATGTTGACATTAAATGAACATTAAAAAACACTTATGAGAAATTTTATTTTATGTTTAGCAGATTTTCTACCCGAAGAGGGGAGCTAATAGAATCCAACAAACAGGATTTTCTCTTTTTGTTAGATAAAGTGATCTTATTTTATATGCAAGAATTGAAGAATTCCCCCATAAAAGCTGTGAAATAGAAACCGCTATACTACATATATATAAATAAGCCTCAAAAATACATTAATATTTATTCCCATTTTTATAGACTACAAAACTGAAGCTCAACAATAGTTATTTTGCTCTAGTTCACACTGCTGCTCAGTGAATCAGGATTCAAACCATGATGTGAGGTCAGAGTAACCCAAACTCCAAGTTGTTGCGTGAAATCACGCTGAGTCTAATATCATTAGGATGTTTGCCTGACACACCTATCAGCTTCACTGATGCATTTTTGCTGGACACTAGAGCTGAAACCTTACAAAAATTAGAGTCAGAAACTAATCTAACACTTATACTGCCACAACCTCCTATGAACCAGAGGTCTACTATAATCTGCATGTCTCAGACAAGGGCACATTCCCTTATATCCACATGTTGATTTGGTATGCAATGGCTGACACATTGGTAATGAGATGAGGTACACCAAAACAAATCCAAAGAAAGAAACTATTCTATTTAAGGTTGTGCCTCCTTTCAAAGTACTCCTTAATTTGTTATACCCTCCAAAGTCTCAGGGACAGGTGCCAAATAGATTTACAGAAGAAAAAATGATCCAAGTATCCATGTAAAAGGTTACCCCAACAACATGACACAAATACTGGAACATGCCCCAGAATATCAAAAGGACCTGAGAGATGTGTGTTTGTATGTTTCTGGAAAGGATAGAAGTGTTGAGTCCTCTCTAGAATTTGAACTATGTAGGTAATTACTTTGACTCAATTTCGACAGGAGGCCAGGTGCAGTGACTCACACTTATATTCCCAGTACTTTGGGAGGCTGAGGTGGGAGAATAGCTAGAGCCCACCAGTTGGAGACCAGCCTGGGAAACATAGGGAGACCCCATCTCTACCAAAAAAATTAAAATACAAAAATTTACCATGCATGGTGACACGTGCTTGTGGTCCCCAGGCTAAGGTGGGAAAATAGCTGAAATTGGGAGGTTGAGTCTGAAAGTGAACCATGATCTTGTCACTGCACACCTATCTGGGTGATAGAGTAAGGCTCTGTCTCAAAAAATAGGAGTATTTAAGAGTAAAAAGAACACATCTGTTAGCAAATCTCTATGGAGCAGGGTGTTCAATGTTTATAATTTTATTTATTATAATCCTTTTTGTGTAGTCAAATAAAAAATACTGAATATGAGGGAAAAATACTCTCCATCAAAGTTTTTCAAATCAATTCATGTCAATACATATTTTCGAGTGCCTACTCTCAGAAAGGAACTAGGCTGAAGATGGCCGAATAGGAACAGCCCCAGTCTGCAGCTCCCAGCGTAAGCGATGCAGAAGACGGGTGATTTCTGCATTTCCAACTGAGGTACCAGGTTCGTCTCACTGGGGCTTGTCAGACAGTGGGTGCAGCCCATGGAGAAGGGCAGAGCAATGCCTCACCCAGGAAGCACAAGGGGTCAGAGAATTCCTTCCTACCAAAGAGAAGCCGTGACAGACGGTACCTGGAAAATCAGAACACTCCCACCCTAATACTGCTCTTTTCCAATGGCCTTAGCAAACGGCATGCCAGGAGATTGCATCCCGTGCCTGACTCGAAGGGTCCCACCCTCACAGAGCCTCGCTCACTACTAGCACAGCAGTCTGAGATGGAACTGCAAGGCTGCAGTGAGGCTGGGGGAGGGGTGTCTGCATTGCTGAGGCTTGAGTAAGTAAACAAAGTAGCCTGGAAGCTCGAACTGGGTGGAGCCCACTGCAGCTCAAGGAGGCCTGCCTGCCTCTGTAGACTCCACATCTGGGGGCAGGGCATAGCTGAACAAAAGGTAGCAGAAACTTCTGCAGACTTAAACTTCCCTGTCTGACAGCTTTGAAGAGAGTAGTGCTTCTCCCAGCACGGAGTTTGAGATCTGAGAACAGACAGACTGCCTCCTGAAATGGGTCCTTGACCCCCGAGTAGCCTAACTGGGAGACACCTCCCAATATGGGCTGACTGACACCTCATACAGCTGGGTGTCACTCTGAGATGAAGCATCCAGAAGAAGGATCAGACAGCAACATTTGCCATTCTGCAATATTTGCTGTTCTGCAGCCTCCGCTGGTGATACCCAGGCAAACAGGGTCTGGAGTGGACCTCCAGCAAACTCCAACAGACCTGCAGCTGAGGGTCCTGACTGTTAGAAGGAAAACTAACAAACAGAAAAGGCATCCACTCCAAAACCCCATCTGTATGTCACCATCATCAAAGACCAAAGGTAGATAAAACAGCAAAGACAGAGAGAAACCATAGCAGAAAAGCTGAGAATTCTAAAAATCAGAGCGCCTCTTCTCCTCCAAAGGAACGCAGCTCCTCGCCAGCAACGGCACAAAGCTGGACGGAGAATGACTGATAAGTTGAGAGAAGAAGGCTTCAGACAATTGGTAATAACAAACTTCTCCGAGATAAAGGAGGATATTCGAACCCATCAAAAAGAAGCTAAAAACCTTGAAAAAAGATTAGACGAATAGCTAACTAGAATAAACAGTGTAGAGAAGTCCTTAAATGACCTGATGGAGCTGAAAACCATGGCATCAGAACTACACGATGAATGCACAAGCTTCAGTAGCCAATTTGATCAAGTGGAAGAAAGGGTATCAATGACCGAAGATCAAATGAATGAAATGAAGTGAGAAGAGAAGTTTAAAAAAAAAGAGTAAAAAGAAACAAACAAAGCCTCCAAGAAATATGGGACTATGTGAAAAGACCAAATCTACGTCTGATTGCTGTGCCTAAAACTGATGGGGAGAATGGAACCAAGTTGGAAAACACTCTTCAGGATATTATCCACAACTTCCCCAACCTAGTGAGGCAGGCCAACATTCAAATTCAGGAAATACAGAGAACACCACAAAGATACTCAAGAAGAGCAACTCCAAGACACATAATTGTCAGATTCACCAAAGTTGAAACGAAGGAAAAAATTGTTAAGAGCAGCCACAGAGAAAGGTTGAGTTACCCACAAAGGGAAGCCCATCAGACTAACGGTGGATCTCTCGGCAGAAACTCTACAAGCCAGAAGAGAGTAGGGGCCAATATTCAACATTCTTAAAGAAAAGAATTTTCAACCCAGAATTTCATATCCAGCCAAACTAAGCTTCATAAGTGAAGGAGAAATAAAATCCTTTACAGACAAACAAATGCTGAGAGATTTTGTCACCATCAGGCCTGCCTTACAAGAGCTCCTCAAGGAAGCAATAAACATGGAAAGGAACAACTGGTACCAGCCACTGCAAAAACATGCAAAATTGTAAAGACCATCGAGGCTAGGAAGAAACCACATCAACTAACGAGCAAAATAACCAGCTAACATCATAATGACAGGATCAAATTCACACATAACAATATTAACCTTAAATGTAAATGGGCTTAATGCTCCAATTAAAAGACATAGACTGGCAAATTGGATAAAGAGTCAAGACCCATCAGTGTGCTGCATTCAGGAGACCCATCTCACATGCAGAGATACATGTAGGCTCAAAATAAAGGGATGGAGGAAGATCTACCAAGCAAATGGAAAACAAAAAAAAAGCAGGGGTTGTAATCCTAGTCTCTGATAAAACAGACTTTAAACCAACAAAGATCAAAAGAGACAAAGAAGGCAATTACATAATGGTAAAGGGACCAATTCAACAAGAAGAGATAACTATCCCAAATATATATGCACCCAATACAGGAGCACCCAGATTAATAAAGCAGGTCCTTGGAGACCTACAAAGAGACATAGACTCCCACACAATAATAATGGGAGACTTTCACATCCCACGGTCAACATTAGACAGATCAACGAGACAGAATGTAAAAAAGATATCCAGGAATTGAACTCAGCTCTGCACCACGCAGACCTAATAGACATCTACAGAACTCTCCACCCCAAATCAACACAATATACATTCTTCTCAGCACCACACTGCACTTATTCCAAAATTGACCACATAGTTCGAAGTAAAGCACTCCTCAGCAAATGTAAAAGAACAGAAATTATAACAAACTGTCTCTCAGACCACAGTGCAATCAACTAGAACTCAGATTTAAGAAATTCACTCAAAACATCTAAACTACATGGAAACTGAACAACCTGCTCCTGCATGACTACTGGGTGCATAACAAAATGAAGCCAGAAATAAAGATGTTCTTTGAAACCAATGAAAACAAAGACACAACATACCAGAAACTCTGGGACACATTCAAAGCAGTCTATAGAGGGAAATTTATAGCACTAAATGCCCACAAGAGAAAGCAGGAAAGATCTAAAATTGACACCCTAACATCACAATTGAAAGAACTAGAGAAGCAAGAGCAAACACATTCAAAAGCTAGCAGAAGGCAAGAAATAACTAAGATCAGAGCAGAATTGAAGGGGATAGAGACACAAAAACCCTTCGAAAAATCCATGAATCCAGGAGCTGGTTTTTTGAAAAGATCAACAAAATTGATAGACTGCTAGCAAGACTAATAAAGAAGAAAAGAGAGAAGAATCAAATAGATGCAATAAAAAATGATAAGGGGGATATCACCACTGATCCCATAGAAATACAAACTACCATCACAGAATATTACAAACACCTCTATGCAAATAAACTAGAAAATCTAGAAGAAGTTGATAAATTCCTGGGCACATACACCCTCCCAAGACTAAAACAGGAAGAAGTTGAATCCCTGAATAGACTCATACCAGGTTCTGAAATTGAGGCAATAATTAATAGCCTACCAACCAAAAAAAGTCCAGGACCAGACAGATTCACAGCCGAATTCTACCAGAGGTACAAAGAGGAGCTGGTACCATTCCTTCTGAAATTATTCCAATCAATAGAAAAAGCAGAATCATCCCTAATTCATTTTACAAGGCCAATATCATCCTGATACCAAAGCCTGACAGAGACACAACAAAAAAAGAGAATTTTAGACCAATATCCCTGATGAACATTGATGCAAAAATCCTTAATAAAATACTGGCAAACTGAATCCAGCAGCACATCAAAAAGCTTATCCACCACGATCAAGTTGGCCTCATCCCTGGGATGCAAGGCTGGTTCAACATATGCAAATCAATAAACGTAATCCAGCATATAAACAGAAACAAAGACAAAAACATGATTATCTCAATAGATGCAGAAAAGGCCTTTGACAAAATTCAATAGCCCTTCTTGCTAAAAACTCTCAATAAACTAGATATTGATGGGACATATCTCAAAATAATAGGAGCTATTTATGACAAACCCACAGCCAATATCATACTGAATGGTCAAAAACTGGAAGCATTCCCTTTGAAAACTGGCACAAGACACAGATGCCCTCTCTCACCACTCCAATTCAACATAATGTTGGAAGTTCTGGCCAGGGAAATCAGGCAAGAGAAAGAAATAAAGGATATGCAATTAGGAAAAGAGGAAGTCAAATTGTCCCTGCTTGCAGATGACATGATTGTATATTTAGAAAACCCCATCGTCTCAGCCCAAAATTTCCTTAAGCTGATAAGCAACTTCAGCAAAGTCTCAGGATACAAAATCAATGTGCAAAAATCACAAGCATTCTTATACACCAATAACAGACAAACAGAGAGCCAAATCATGAGTGAACTCCCATTCACAATCGCTTCAAAGAGAATAAAATACCTAGGAATCCAACTTACAAGGGATGTGAAGGACCTCTTCAAGGGGAACTATAAACCACTGCTCAACGAAATAAAAGAAGACACAAACAAATGGAAGAACATTCCATGCTCAAGGATAGGAAGAATCAATATTGTGAAAATGGCCATACTGCCCAAGGTAATTTATAGATTCAGTGCCATCCCCATCAAGCTACCAATGACTTTCTTCACAGAACTGGAAAAAACTACTTTAAAGTTCATATGAAACCAAAAATAGCCCGCATTGCCAAGACAATCCTAAGCCAAAAGAACAAAGCTGGAGGCATCACCCTACCTGACTTCAAACTATACTACAAGCCTACAGTAACCAAAACAGCATGGTACCAGTACCAAAACAGAGATATAGACCAATGGAATAGAATAGAGCCCCCAGAAATAATACCACACATCTGCACCCATCTGATCTTTGACAAACCTGACAAAAACAAGAAATGGGTAAAGGATTCCCTATTTAATAAATGGTGCTGGGAAAACTGGCTAGCCATATGTAGAAAGCTGAAACTGGATCCCTTCCTTATATCTTATACAAAAATTAATTCAAGATGGATTAAAGACTTAAATGTTAGACCTAAAACCATAAAAACCCTAGAAGAAAACCTAGGCAATACCATTCAGGACATAGGCATGGGCAAGGACTTCATGACTAAAACACCAAAAGCAAAGGCAACAAAAGCCAAAATTGACAAATGGGATCTATTTAAACTAAAGAGCTTCTGCACAGCAAAAGAAACTACCATCAGAGTGAACAGGCAACCTACAGAATGGGAGAAAATTTTTGCCATCTACTCATCTGAGAAAGGGCTAATATCCAGAATCTACAAAGAACTTAAACAAATTTACAAGAAAAAATCAAACAACCCCATCAAAAAGTGGGCAAAGGATATGAACAGACACTTCTTAAAAGAAGACATTTATGCAGCCAACAGATACATAAAAAAATGCTCATCATCACTGGCCATCAGAGAAGTGCAAATCAAAACCACAATGTGATACCATCTCACACCAGTTAGAATGGTGATCATTAAAAAGTCAGGTAACAACAGATGCTGGGGAGGATGTGGAGAAATAGGAAAGCTTTTACACTGTTGGTGGGACTGTAAACTAGTCCAACCATTGTGGAAGTTAGTGTGGCAATTCCTCAAGGATCTAGAACTAGAAATACCATTTGACCCAGCCATCCTATTACTGGGCATATACCCAAAGGATTATAAATCATGCTGCTATAAAGACACATGCACACGTATGTTTATTGCGGCACTATTCACAATAGCAAAGACTTGGAACCATCCCAAATGTCCATCAATGATAGACTGGATTAAGAAAATATGGCACATACACACCATGGAATACTATGCAGCCATAAAAAAGGATGAGTTTATGTCCTTTATGGGGACATGGATGAAGCTGGAAATCATCATTCTCAGCAAACTATCACAAGGACAGAAAACCAAACACCACGTGTTCTCACTCATAGGTGGGAATAGAACAATGAGACCATTTGGACACAGGGTGGGGAACATCACACACCAGGGCCTGTCGTCAGGTAGGTGGAGGGAGGAGGGATAGCATTAGGAGATATACCTAATGTAAATAATGAGTTAACGGGTGCAGGACACCAACATGGCACATGTATACATTTGTAACAAACATGCATGTTGTACACCTGTACCCTAGAACTTAAAGTATAATTAAAAAAAATAAAAAGAAAGGAACTAGCCTATGTAAGGTAAACGCTGATGAAAACACTGTTCTCACGAAGCCCACAGTCCAACACGCAGGACACGTATATAGACCCAAAGGCAGAATGTGATTCTACCAAAGGCACTGTAGAAGCACAAGGCAAATGGAGAGGCTTATTTTACTCGGAGGGTTAGGAGGTTTTATTGAAGAGGAGCTATATAAACTGAGAATAAAAGCCTTCATAGGCTATTGTCAGGTGAAGGTAGAAAGAAGAGAAAGAGGTCATTAGGTGAGAAAACACGTGGAAACTAGGAAGTGCTAGAACATACAGGTTAAGCGGAGGCTAAGCAAGTCAATGTGATTAGAGCACGACCAGAGGGCATGAGATGCCTGTGCTTCCCAAAGGAGTCTGCAGGAAGATCACAGTAGAGGGAGATGACCAGAAGGACACAAAGAATAGCCAGGTTAGAATCAGAATGTGGAAGGACCATGTTAAGAATGTGCACTTTTTCTGTAGGCTATGAGACACCAGAATATTTTAATAGGCTAAAATTTTAATAGATCAAATCTTGATAAATGAACATAAAAAAACTCCTAAGAGAAATTTTATTTTACATTTAGTAGGTTTTCTAACCGAACAGAGGTGCTAATAGAATCCAACAATCAGGATTTTCTGTTGTTAAATAAAGAGATCTTATTTTATATGCAAGAATTCAAGAATTCCCCCCAAAAAGCTGAGAAATAGAAACCTATATACTATGACTATATAAATAAGCCTCAAAGATATGTGTTAATATTTATTTCCATTTTAATAGACTACAAAACTACAAAACTGAAGCTCAGAGATTGTTGTGTTGCCCTAGTTCACATTGCTGCTCAATGAATCAGGATTCAAACCAGGATGTGAGGTCAGCGTAACCCAAACTCCATATCAATGCATGAAATCACGCTGAGTCTAATATCATTATGATGTTTGCCTTACGCACCTGTCAGCTTCACTGATGCATTTTTGCTGGACACTAGAACTTAAACCTTCTAAAAATGAGAACCAGAGACTAATCTAACACTTACATTATCACAACCTCGTATGAGCCAAAGGGCTACTGTAATCTGCATGTCTCAGACAAGAGGGGCATTCCTTTATATCCATGCCCTGATTTGGTCTGCAAAAATCAGGGCATGGATATAAAGGAATGTCCCGTTTTCTGAGCCATGCAGATAGTAGTATGAGGGAATAATCCAGGGATTTCCATGCCCCAGTTGAAATACACTGAAGCTACCCTTTCAGCCTTTCATATAAGATGTTTTCCTCAAAGATCTGCAAAGAGTGTAGAAATAGTCCAAAATAAATTTTCTAAAATGAAGGAAAACAATAAGACAAACATACTTCCAAGTATCTATATTCAAAGTACAGACAAATGCCATTAACACATTTCCATTTGCTCCCCAAAGACTCCCCTGCAGCTCAATCTTATGCTGAAATGAACTGGCTTCTGTCCAGGCAAAGAACACAAGTCAGGCTCCCAAGCCACCCACCACTGAAGGTCACCTTTGCCTCTTCATGTCAGTACTTGAAAGTACGGATTCTTTATTTAATCAGTAGCAGTGACTTGCCATGGTACAGACACTTGTTAAGGAATCACAAACTGATTGGTTCTGGAAACTGGCCAAGAATACTATTTGAAAGTGATGGTTTAATAGAAACCTATTCATTTAAATTATTCAAGTCCTATTGTATTAAATTACACTATAAACAGAGGATTCCTAGACAACATTATCTGTCTTCCACAGAGAATTCCTTCATTAAATTACGGTTCAGTATTGTTCCTTCTAGCTTTGAGAGTGGGCATATGAGCACTGTTCATTTAAAAAAAATACTGTATCTTCTTTTATATAAATACAAAAGAGTCAAGGATGCTAACCACTATATTTCACCACGTCTTTATGTATAGCCTGCTAAGATAAATTTTGTATTCCTTTTCTTTCAAGGTAAGGTTGTTATGCACTGTTTTGTGAGAAACTAAATCCTGCACAATTTATTACAAAGGGGTTAGTGTCCTGAATTTAAGAAGCTTACAGTCAAATGAATGGCCCAATGATAATATTCCGTTGTATTCAGATATCTGGAATGATCACTTCCTTCCTTTAAATCATCTTTACTCTATTTTAAAGTCATTTTGATTGAACAAACATTTACTGAGTGCCTACAATATACGTAGTACTTGGCTAGACATTTGGATGCAGATATAAATAAATATCTTGCACATAAAAATATGTAAGCCACTGCAAGTACAGTAAATGGAAGAAGGTGCATCATACATAAATACGCCCACATGCATAATACACAGATTCGATTGTCTAGAATAGCTGCATCCAATTCAGCATTTCCTTTTTTCCACCAATATTCAAGTATAGAAAATTGAGTTGATAAATTATGTAAAATCTTAAGTGAAGAAAAACTGCCATTGCTTTCAAGCTGTCTGGTTCAGATATTTTTGTATGACTGGGTCACCCTAATCTGCCAAGTTCAAGGAAAAAGGGATTGGACAGAGTGGAGTTTGAAGGCCCTTGGGCATCAGGTTTCATCCTAAATTCACGTGGTGACATCAGATGGCAGGGGGACCAACACCAGCTATGCTCACACAGAGAGCTCTGAGAGTCACTCTGAGGAAAACCTGAAGTCTAACTCAGAGCCCCACTGGGAGCAGAAGAGGAGAGATCGGAACACACAATGAAACCCAGGGCAGGGTTCGGGGACTCTCTAAAGAGTTCCTCCACATAGTCTGCTCTAGCCACAAGCTGACTTTTGGTTCAGCCTCTTCAGCTCTCATTCCAAGGACTCCTTAAAAGAATACCACAGCTCCTGATAATGAGATACAACAAAGCTAGAATTTCCCCCCTTAAAGCAGATGCTATTTCTGTAGGTAAGTACAGTATACATTTATGTATTCTCTCAACTTTTCATCATCATGAAATATACAACCCAATAGAAGCATTATTTTGCCAAGATTTTATAGCTGGCAACTTCAAATCAATAGTTTAGAACACATACATTCTCCATTTTACAGTGACGTTTTCTTTTCTAGTGAAACCTAGATTTGGGGGACATTAGCATCTGTGAAGCGTGGGATACACCAGGAGTAAGATTAAAGGATTGGTTTTATGATGAGTATTGAAGAGCCCCAGGATAGTACCCCTTTAGTTTCTAAAAATAGCAATATATTTGAGATGAAATTACAGAGTCATTCTAGTATATTCCTGAACCCACACTTTAAAAAACTGCTTTGCTATTTTTCACTAAAGAGAATCTAAAAACTAAGAGGTCAATTTTCCCCACCAACTTACTCACAGATGCATGTCTGACCCATTGAACTCAGATGCCCTTGAGGAAATCTGAACCACAGTTACCCAGGAATTCTTGTTCACCTGCGTTTAGGTAATTACATAGGTGAGATTCTCCAGTTTTCAGAGTTTTTTTTGCATCTCATTTACACCACATTCATGTTTTATCCCTTTCTTCCTGTTTTTCTACCCAGAGTGCTTGGTTACTGCTGGATCTTGAATGAGCTGTACTTCCTGAAACTAAGCACCACACAGTCTACATTTATTTTATTTATTTATTTATTTATTTATTTATTTGAGACAGAGTTTTGCTGTTGTTGCCCAGGCTGAAGTGAAATGGCGCGATCTTGGCTCAGTGCAACCTCCACCTCCAAAGTTCAAGCGATTCTCCTGCCTCAGCCTCCCAAGTAGCTGGGATTACAGGCATGTGCCACCATGCCCGGCTAATTTTGTATTTTTCGTAGAGACGGGGTTTCTCCATGTTAGTCAGGCTGGTCTCAAACTCCCGACCTCAGGTGATCTGCCCTCGACCTCCCAAAGTACTGGGATTACAGACATAAGCCACCGCGCCTGGGCACAGTCTACCCTTTTAACCAGCACAGCAAGGACAGCACCAAAAAAAGTGGAAGAAGACAGAAAGCCACCACTGTCTCCCCGTAAGTCCCAGTCACAGAGGTTACAACAATCAGAAAATTGACAGCTCCCCAGAGTTTCACAAACCTACTTTTGTGAGCCAGACAGCACCAATGCCTGTTGGCCCACCTCACCCTGGCAAACTTTTCTCTGATACCCCTTCTGGGACTCCCATTTTCCTAGGGAGAATATATGCACGTGACATTCTCGGCTATGTGGTCACAGGTCTCAAAAAGGAAAAGTGGAAGAAGAGTTCATAATGAGCAGGTAGGAAGGCATTTCAGTTTTTCCATGCCCAAGAATTTTTACACGTCACTTTCATAATTTTTGATGCTTTTGTGATGCCTGTTGTATGATTTCTTTTTAAATCAATACATTAATTTTTAAAGTATTCCCAAAGAAATAAAAAACCTTTCATATGTTTTTTACCATAAATTTTTTGAAAGTATACAAGATACAAAATTTCTAAAATAAAATATTTGTCCACGCATCACCTAAAATGGCTTTTGGGACCATTATAGGACAAACAGAAATGCTGTGACATAGTGTGTAAAGAAGATGGAAGAAAAGTTGTCATTATTTGCAGCTTATAAAATTATATTATTTTTTAAATTAAGGGAATCTCCTGAAACACTGTTAAATCAAAGATGAAATATATAAGATAATTTAAAATCCTACTTCAATAATCAGTTAGAAAAAATATGCTATATAACTTCAATAATTAGTTAGAAAATATAATGACATATATATGATTTAATATAGTAACTTTGGGTTAATCCAGGTACTGGAGAATTTTCCAGTAAGGGATCCTGTGAAAGAACTTTGATCTGTGGACGAAACCAGGGATCCAATTTAAATTTTCTATTTGTGTAATTTGCTTGTTATCCATGACCCTTGACTAACGTTTTGTTCTATGGAACAGTCCTGTCTCCACAACCACTTCAAGGAACTGAAAAATGAGTTTGTGATCAGGATTGACACAAATGTATTTGGAAACTCAAAAAAAAAAAAAAAATAGCCACGTAAAAGCAGATGGTCTCAAGAAAGCAAAAGATAACTTAAGGACATTTTCTAATTCTGGATTAAGTTCAAGATTTCAAATACAACTGGACTCGTTTCTGATTAGAAAGTTTGATATTTATCATAGTCTTCCCTGTCTTCCGTAATCAGTGTTAGAGAGATTGCAAAAAAATAACTGAAAGGGCCCATTCTTTTATTTAACAATTAACCCCATCTGGGTAAATAATACCAGGTGTGGTGCACTTGAGCCGTTGCTGTTAGGCTCTGAGTTCAGAACTCAACACGGCTTCAAAGCACGACCATGAACCGATGACAAGATGCTACAGAAATGGCTTTTTATGTGGACTATAATGCGCATCTAGTGTTACATAGTACAGTAATGAGGGAAGAGGGTTGTAAAGACAGAGAGGATAGAGTGTCTGGAAGTACTTACCTGAGGGAAACACAATCTTGGTTTAGTTCAGGCCCTTAGGCCTAGAAGGACAGTATATGGTCTAGAAACTTGAATATTCGAAAACAATTTCACTAAGGTTGTAAGGTTTCCATCACAGGCAAATACAGACAAAATTCCCTGGCAGTCACCAAAGCAGTCAAGAGCTAAGATGCTTCAGAAAACCTGAGCTTCATTCCCTGTTTTATCAGGTAATTTCATTATACAAAGGGGCATATGTGTTTTAAAAGTATCAAACAGCACATTAGAACTGTGAAAGCCCATCAGTCAACAAATCCTTTTGATAAAGATCGATCGCTCCCTGAATAAGGGGAAAACACAGTCCAGGTCAATCTGTCAGCAAACGCATTCAAAAATCTATACTCTGAATTGAGACAAGAAGCTCTAATAAACTGAGGTTACTTCCCTAGAAAATATTTGGGTATCCCTACAAGCCCAGGCCCCACACCTGACTACATTCGCCATCACAGGAAGAATAGGCCGAGGGACACACAGAGGTGTGCAGGCATCTTTGGTTACTTCTGAGAAGCAGGCCTCACCTGATTTCCACCCACCTGTATCACTTTTAGTAAATGGTGCAGGGATGGAAATTAGTGGGATAACCAGCCCAAGACTTGTCAGCTCCAATTTCCCGAGTGGGTTTTCTATTGTAATATGGGTAGTCTGAAGACCACATGAGAAACCCAAGGTCTGGGGTGGGCTTGAGAGTAAACTGTTTGCAAAGCCCCCCGGAACAAAAAGGATTTGTGCATCTAATTGCTGTTGGTTACAGATGTCTCGAGAGAGATCCAGGAGGAAAATAAAACATGGAGAAAATTAAAAAAAAAAAAAGATAACTTGAAGGAGGACAGAGAATTTAGGTGAAGTGACAGGACATGAGATGTGAGAGGAATAAGCATGCTTTTTTAAAAAAAATTGCTTTTGTCCTTCCTGTGATATTTGTCATCACAACTCATAAAATGCCTGGGCTTCCTGTATTCAATTTGAATATTTGCTCAACATAAAAGAAAATGTGAACTCACACTATAACATATCTGGATGACATACATGCATAAGTTTACATATATGTATATAAATACATGCTTAATATATCTAAACAACCACCATAAACTAGAACTCAGGATTAAGAAACCCACTCAAAACCGCTCAACTACATGGAAACTGAACAACATGCTCCTGAATGACTACTGGGTACATGACGAAATGAAGCTAGAAATAAAGATGTTCTTTGAAACCAATGAGAACAAAGACACAACACACCAGAATCTCGGGAAACATTTAAAGCAGTGTGTAGAGGGAAATTATAGCACTAAATGCTCACAAGAGGAAGCAGGAAAGATCTAAAATTGACACCCTAACATCACAACTAAAAGAACTAGAGAAGCAAGAGCAAACACATTCAAAAGCTAGCAGAAGGCAAGAAATAACTAAGATCAGAGCAGAATTGAAGGAGATAGAGACACAAAAAAACCTTCAAAAAATCCATGAATCCAGGAGCTGGTTTTTTGAAAAGATCAACAAAATTGATAGACTGCTAGCAAGACTAATAAAGAAGAAAAAAGAGAAGAATCAAATAGATGCAATAAAAAATGATAGAGGGGGATATTACCATCAATCCCACAGAAATACAAAAACCATCAGAGAATACTATAAACACCTGTATGCAAATACACTAGAAAATCTAGAAGAAATTGATAAATTCCTGGGCACATACACCCTCCCAAGACTAAACCAGGAAGAAGTTGAATCCCTGAATAGACCAATAACAGGTTCTCAAATTGAGGCAACAACTAATAGCCTACCAACCAAAAAAAGTCCAGGACCAGATGGATTCACAGCTGAATTCTACCAGAGGTACAAGGAGGAGCTGGTACCATTCCTTTTGAAACTATTCCAATCAATAGAAAAAGAGGGAATCCTCCCTAACTCAGTTTATGAGGCCAGCATCATCTTGATACCAAAGCCTGGCAGAGGCACAAGAAAAAAGAGAATTTTAGACCAATATCCCTGATGAACATCGAAGCAAAAATCCTCAATAAAATACTGGCAAACCGAATCCAGCAGCACATCAAGAAGCTTATCCACCACGATCAAGTTGGCTTTATCCCTGGGATGCAAGGCTGGTTCAACATATGCAAATCAATAAATGTAATCCAGCATATAAACAGAACCAAAGACAAGAATCACATGATTATCTCAATAGATGCAGAAAAGGCCTTTGACAAAATTCAATAGCCCTTTATGCTAAAAACTCCCAATAAATCAGGTATCGCTGGGACATATCTCAAAATAATAAGAGCTATTTATGACAAACCCACAGCCAATATCATACTGAATGGGCAAAAACTGGAAGCATTCCCTTTGAAAACTGGCATAAGATAGGGATGCCGTCTCTCACCACTCCTATTCAATATAATGTTGGACGTTCTGGCCAGGGCAATCAGGCAGGAGAAAGGAATAAAGGATATGCAATTAGGAAAAGAGGAAGTCAAATTGTCCCTGCTTGCAGATGACATGATTGTATATTTAGAAAACTCCATCATCTCAGCCCAAAATCTCCTTAAGCTGATAAGCAACTTCAGCAAAGTCTCAGGATACAAAATCAACGTGCAAAAATCACAAGCATTCTTATACTCCAATAGCAGACAGACAGCCAAATCATGAGTTAACTCCCATTCACAATTGCTTCAAAGAGAATAAAATACCTAGGAATCCAACCTACAAGGGACGTGAAGGACCTCTTCAAGGAGAACTACAAACCACTGCTCCACGAAATAAAAGAGGACACAAACAAATGGAAGAACATTCCATGCTCATGGATAGGAAGAATGAATATTGTGAAAATGGCCATACTGCCCAAGGTAATTTATAGATTCAATGCCATCCCCATCAAGCTACCAATGACTTTCTTCACAAAATTGGAAAAAACTACTTTAAAGTTCATATGGAACCAAAAAAGAGCCCACATTGCCAAGACAATCCTAAGCCAAAAGAACAAAGCTGGAGGCATCACCCTACCTGACTTCAAACTGTACTACAAGGCTACAGTAACCAAAACAGCATGGTACTGGTACCAAAACAGAGATATAGACCAATGGAACAGAACAGAGCTCTCAGAAATAATACCACTTATCTACAGCCATCTGATCTTTGACAAACCTGACAAAAACAAGAAATGGGTAAAGGATTCCCTATTTAATAAATGGTGCTGGGAAAACTGGCTAGCCATATGTAGAAAGCTGAAACTGGATCCCTTCCTTACATCTTATACAAAAATTAATTCAAGACGGATTAAAGACTTAAATGTTAGACCTAAAACCATAAAAACCCTAGAAGAAAGCCTAGGCAATACCATTCAGGACATACGCATGGGCAAGAACTTCATGTCTAAAACACCAAAAGCAATGGCAGCAAAAATCCAAAATTGACGAATGGAATCTATTTAAACTAAAGAGCTTCTGCACAGCAAAAGAAACTACCATCAGAGTGAACAGGCAACCTACAGAATGGGAGAAAATTTTTGCAATCTACTCATCTGAAAAAGGGCTAATATCCAGAATCTACAAAGAACACAAACAAATTTATAAGAAAAAATAACCCCATCAAAAGTGGGTGAAGGATATGAACAGACACTTCTCAAAAGAAGACATTTATGCAGCCAACAGACACGTGAAAAAATGCTCATCATCACTGGTCATCAGAGAAACGCAAATCAAAACCACTATGAGACACAATCTCACACCAGTTGGAATGGCAATCATTAAAAAGTCAGAAAACAACAGGTGATGGGGAGGATGTGGAGAAACAGGAAAGCTTTTACACTGTTGGTGGGACTGTAAACTATTTCAACCATGGTGGAAGACAGTGTGGTGATTCCTTAAGGATCTAGAACTAGAAATACCATTTGACCCAGCCATCCAATTACTGGGTATATACCTAAAGGATTATAAATCATGCTGCTATAAAGACACATGCATACGTATGTTTATTGCAGCACTATTCACAATAGAAAAGACTTGGAACCAACCTAAATGTCCATCAATGATAGACTGGATTAAGAAAATGTGGCACATATACACCATGGAATACTATGCACCCATAAAAAAGGATGAGTTCATGTCCTTTATAGGGACATGGATGAAGCTGGAAACTATCATTCTTAGCAAACTATCACAGGGATGAAAAACCAAACACCACATGTTCTCACTCATAGGTGGGAATTGAACAATGAGAACACTTGGACACAGGAAGGGGAACATCACACACCGGGGCCTGCCATGGGGTCGGGGGAGTGGGGAGGGATAACATTAGGAGATGTACCTAATGTAAATGATGAGTTAATGGGTGCAGCACACCAACATGGCACATGTATACATATGTAACAAACCTGCACGTTGTGCACATGTACCCCAGAACTTAAAGTATTAAAAAAAAAAAAAAACAGCGGTAGGATCTCTGGGTCCTGTCAGGCATGGTTTTATGCTTTGTACAGTGGGTCTACTTTGCTTCATTCCTTAGTTCTATCATGTGACCCTTACTCTAGGATATGATGACTTACTCCTTGGCATAACCCTTATGGTGCTAACTGCCTTAGGACTTCTCAGGGAGGCCTCTTCAGTCTACATGACCTGAGTCTCTTCAGCTCTCCATCCTGCAGCAGCTTTTCTAGGAGAGGCTCCACAGAGTCTCAATCCAGGCATGTGTGGCGGCCCAGGCCATAGGCAATGTCTTGAGATAGAACCACATCAACGCCTTGTTCCTCTCTATGTAGCTTTCTCTTACTTGCTCTGCACGTCTCCGTGCTGATCTCCAATACCTGTCTTGTCATGTTAGCAAGACTGCTGTACTCCAGTTAGGCTCCAGGTTCTTGCTCTACACTGGAAAAGCACCTTAAAGGTAAAGTCTCCTTTATCTCAAGATCATAGTCCCACATTACCTGTTGTGCAGTGCCTGAAAACTACTGCCTCATCTATTTTATCCAATGATATAGCTATTACCCTCAAAAGAGTAGATTCAAAACCACCGACTTCATCCTTGCCAGAAGCAGAAGTCCTCAGAAAATTAAAAGTGGATTTTAAAAGTAAGTAAAGTGAACTTTATTCAAGGCCATATCCAAAATCCATCTGAACTTACCTTAACCTTTTTCACAAGAGAAATTTTAAATCCCCCTTTTTAGGATTTCTTACTAGAAAAATAGCTTAGCTTAAGTGAATTACTTTAGAGGTGACTATATATTAGACAGTTTCAGAGAAGATGATAAATTTTCATACCACACAAGCTATGTCGTATAAAGGATAATGACTCACCTTTCTTACGCATGAGACGTCAGTCACCACCAAAGCCCACAGAAGGAGGGTTTGCAACACTGGGCAATTCAGAGGGATTAGGAGTGGGAGACAGTCATTATTAGCTATCAATAAATCCCGTCCACCTACACCCCTACACATCCCCACAATTCTACCTAGGTCTAAGTTTAATAATGAAAAAAGCCAGATGCTTAAAAATACAAACTGCTTTCTGTTCAATTACAAAACAGTAATCATGCAGATTACAAAAAAATACCCTAGGAAAAAATGTATCCTACTTATATAATTTCCTACCCAATAACTCCTTTGACAGATTCATTAAAAATGTAGCTGAAATATGCTTGTTCTGTAATAACAAATTTTTATTAATTTCAATAGTATTTACCCTGGACTTTCAAAAATAGTTTTTAAACATTTTCTGAAAAACGCTTTCCATATGCATCATTATTAAATTTGAAACCCAGTGATCAATAAAATTTAACTATTATTAACAATTAATTAAAATTATAATGCCAAAAACTTACAGAATTCAAAGGTCAAAAGTTTAGAATCTTATATGGTAAAAGTATAGAGTTCTAGGAAAAATTAAATATAGAAAAAAAATGAAAACATGCATTTTATTCACCACTGAAAATGAAGCAGAGAAATCACAGTTGTATTCTAAAAAGAGTCCAAATAATTATTTTAATGCAATGTTTGACTTAAACAAAACTATTCCTACCAAAAAATGTATTGACAATTATCTTCTCATTAATTTAGCAAAGTATGACTGCTAGTAATTACAAATTCCTGGCCTTTACGTTTAACCTTTCATAACACTCTCTTGAACATTACTTTTTTCTATCTTGAAAAAGATAGATAAATTAATAAATTGGGAAATTTGCCAACCTAATTTTAAAGTGATTTTAACAGACAAAACCAAATATGTAGGTACATTCAAAATCCACATGAAGCATGTGTGTACTTAATAGAACATCATCTCTCATTTTCATAACTGCTCATTAGTATAGAGCTTGAGATCATCAGCAGCACAATAATTGATCTATATCTAGATTTCTTTTCTTATATCCAGTGCTGCCATCAAGCAATGGAGTGCCTTGTCACTACTCTGAAATACTTCTCCTCCATTGCTAATGAAAAAAGTCAAAATCAGGCTGGGCGCGGTGGCTCACTCCTGTAATCTCAGCAATTTGGGAGGCCAAGGCAGGCGGATCACTTGAGGTAATGAGTTCGACACAAGCCTAGCCAGTATGGTGAAATCCCATCTCTACTAAAAATATAAAAATTAGCTGGGTGTGGTGACACAGGCCTGTAATTCCAGCTACTAAGGAGGCTGAGGCAAGAGAATCGTGTGAGCCCAGGAGGCGGAGGTTGCAGTGAGCTGAGATCGCACCACTGCACTCCAGCCTGGGTGACAGAGGGAGACTCTGTCTCAAAAAAATAAAAGAAAAAAGAAAAAAGTCAAAATCAGAACTGACATAGTAGACCGATACAGTAACTTACCATGCTCTCAGATTTAATATTTTTTGTACATTTCCAACCTTTTGGGTATTATTAAACCAAAAAAAGATACCCTGAGTTTCTACATAGCTGTTACAGCCTCAATAAGTTTATTTCCTAAGCATCTAAAAATGCATGGGATATTCCAAGAAGAAAATAAATGGTAAGCATCAAATTTAGAAGAGTCGATACTATTCAATATATTATCTCCATTTCAATATCAAAATAATTTAAAGACTCACATTATGGTAATATACAAATAATTTGCTGATATATATAATATTAGCATTTAAAAATTGTAATATGCCAAATGTGATTCATTGCACTAAACTAAATAAGCTTTTAAATGTAAATTTCATAGGATTCTTCTACTCCTTTAACCTAAAAACATTTAGCTATGTTTCACACACTTAAATTTATTCTTAGTTGGTCATAAAAGCTGGTCTTTAAACTAGAAAAGGAAGAATTTTTATGATTACAAAAATGAATTTGAAGTAAGTCTATCAATATGGAAGCAATCAGCTTAATAGGCTCATAATGTGGGGGAAATAACAGAGAAAATTCAGAATTACAAAATTTCTTTCTCCACTTTTTCTAATCAAAATGGAACATCAAATAACAAGTACCTTAAAAGGAAATTTAACTTAAGAAATCAAGAAATGCTCATCATCACTGGCCATCAGAGAAATGCAAATCAAAACCACAATGAGATACCATCTCACACCAGTTAGAATGCAATCATTAAAAAGTCAGGAAACAACAGGTGCTGGAGAGGATGTGGAGAAATAGGAACACTTTTACACTGTTGGTGGGACTGTAAACTAGTTCAACCATTGTGGAAGTCAGTGTGGCGATTCCTCAGGGATCTAGAACTAGAAATACCATTTGACCCAGCCATCCCATTACTGGGTATATACCCAAAGGACTATAAATCATGCTGCTATAAAAACACATGCACACATATGTTTATTGCGGCACTATTCACAATAGCAAAGATTTGGAACCAACCCAAATGTCCAACAATGATAGACTGGATTAAGAAAATGTGGCACATATATACCATGGAATACTATGCAGCCATAAAAAATGATGAGTTCATGTCCTTTGTAGGGACATGGATGAAACTGGAAACCATCATTCTCAGCAAACTATCGCAAGGACAAAAAACCAAACACTGCATGTTCTCACTCATAGGTGGGAATTGAACAATGACAACACACGGACACAGGAAGGGGAACATCACACTCTGGGGACTGTTGTGGGGTGGGGGGTGGGGGGAGGGATAGCATTAGGAGATAAACCTAATGCTAAATGACGAGTTAATGGATGCAGCACACCAGCATGGCACATGTATACATATGTAACTAATCTGCACATTGTGCACATGTACCCTAAAACTTAAAGTATAATAATAACTAAATTAAAAAAAAATGAATTTCCAGGCAGTTTGGGGCAAGAAAATGTATTAGAAATTTATTAAACTGCTTTGTTTAAATAGAAAAAAAAATCAAGAAAATGTAAAGCAACCAGAGACCTTCCCCAACGCCTTAGATGGATTCAAGTCTGAGGACCATCTGCATTTTATCATAGTGCAGAATCCCAAAGAGTTACATTATCACAGCTGGCTCATAGGAATCATAGATCATAGACTACACCCAACTTCAATGGAGATTAGTGAAGCATATAGTAACAACAGAAACACAGGCAGTAACAAAAAAGACTTCAACTGTCTCTCACAGTCTCCAAAAAATTGCTTTTATTCAAATGGGACACAGTTTGGTTCCAGAATAACAGATGAATGCTCATTATGTGTGTGGTGCAAGCTATCTCAGAAAACAAATAATAATAAGTTTAAGGCTTCTTACTTATTTCTCATGCAGATAAAGAGCTCATTGGACTAACTTCCACTCTCCAGCCATATGCATCAAATGAACCCACGAATTCCAGGTTTAGTTATAGTAAGTAATCGAGATAGAAAAAGAATACCCAAATAAAAACATTCTTATATTTGAACCTCCTAGGTCATCTTTCTGTTACTAAATCTTGGAATGTTTACAGGAGGCCTGGTGGAGGTCAGCACCTGGCCCAGATTGTCTTCAGGAAGGGAAGGGGGGATTTACATATCACAGTTAACTCCTTCCTTCCCATTAGGGTGCTAATGGACTCATAACTATGATTTCAGAACCGTAGTAAGGTGTTTACATATTCATGCTACAAAGGAATGAAAGCCCCATTTGGGTAACATCTCATAAGAGGGTACAGGGCTGGGCTGATAAAATTCACATCTCTTCTAAGCTGACTGCAAAAATACATAAGTAAACAGATGATTTCCTAAAAGCCTGTTATATTTGACCAACATTAGATTTGTTGGTATTAACACTGTGGCACAACAAGAACTTGTCATAGACATGCATCTTGATTTCGGGAAGGAAATGCAGACAAGGGCCAGTACTTCCTATAAAGAACAGAAAGAACTGTCTGCTGCATGATAGAAGAATGGTGTAGTTTTATCATTACAGTAACCAAAACATGTTTATCAATTGTATCACTGACCATCTTAAACTGAAAAACTAGTATATGGTATAGGGCCTTTTTAAGGCTTTTTTCTATTCAGGTATTGTTTTTGTTTTGGAATGGAGAAGAACTATTAATACATAAAAGCAAAGAAGTCATGTGTTAGGTGATACAAAGTTGAAAAGCAGCATAATTTTTTTAAATTAAATTAAATAACAGAACTCCCACAATTAGAATTCAAGAGGTTCTCAGCTGGTTGGAATGATTGGCTGAAATCAACAAAATAATATGAACAGACATAATTAAAAAGCACTAAATTTCTATTTTAATCTAATATTTCTTTAAGTATAGAACAAGGATCAGCAAACTATGGCCCAAGAGCCAAATATATCCTACTATCTGTTTCTACAAATAAAGTTTAATTGAAACACAACCACCCCAGTGATTTCTGTATTGTCCATGGCTACATGCTACAGCTGTGGAATTGAGTAGTTGTGATGGAGACTGAATGACCTTTGGTATCTAAAGTATTTGCTATCTGGCCCTTAACCAAGAAAGCTTGCTAATCCCTAGCTCAGAATGATGGATGCTCAGACTGACAACAGTTTATGTGAAGATCTGAAGTTTTAGTTGATAATAAGCTAACAAAAATTTTAAAAAAATTAATGCCATCTTAGTTTGCAGAACTAAGGAAAAAATAGTAGTTATGACCGCTAGGGCTGTACGTGTTATTTATACCACTTGGCAGGCCATAGTTAGAGGATTGGATGGAGTTCTGAATGCCTCACCTTGACAGGGACAGAGACAACCTGGATAGCGCCCTCAAGAAAGTAACCAGATGGGCAACATGGGTAAATGAGTTGTAAGAATAACCTTAGTAGAAGCTGGCAGGTCTCTATTCTTTGAAGGACAAAGCTGGTACTGAGTACAATTTGCAATGTTTTGGCAAAGTATAAGGAGTCTTTTTTGAATGTTAAATGTCCAACAAAGTTGCCAATTACTTGAGAAATGAGGACTTTTGTCTTTAGCCTTCCTGTCGGAGAACCCAGAGAGAGACTCACTGCTTCTCATTGGGGATATTATTTACTATCGTAGGCAAGAATTCCTCGTTGCACAGGACTTCCTGTTCATCACTGGCATTAGCATTTCAGTGCTTTGGGAACTAAGTAACCACAACACTCATATCCCCCATACTCCCAACACTATGATAACCTACTTGTCTCCACACAGGCTTAAATGTCCTAGGCGAGTAGAAAAGTACAATGCTGCCCTGGGTTAAGAATCAAGTTGGGATGATCTGCTGTATGAATTCCAAAGGAAAATTATTGAATAACTTGAATCTAGGAACAACATTTTCATTCCAAAATTCTATCCACTTATTCCCTCATTTATTCATTTGTACAACAATCCATTTATACAACAAACAATTGAGCAGTTTTCCTGGTAGAATCTATGATTCTACTGTTTTATCTGAGGCTGGTTGGAGGGCAGATATTTTTTGTAGGTTAACGTTACTGCCTCTATAATAGCCACATCTCTGTGAACTGTTCAGCTGAGCTACGTAAATAGCACAACGCTTCCACCCAGCAATCCTGCCCCTCACCGCAACATGGAGGCAAGTGGCTTCCAGCTCATAACACATCTCTGTGGAGTTTCCCTAAGTGTTTTGGATAATAAAGCTGAGGAACCAAAATATTTCAGCATTCTAGAATGTTCTTTGAAGAATCACTAGAGCTGAAATCAATTCTCTCTTCACTGACAAAAGTGACTGTAGTAGATGATCTCTAAAACATAATTTTTTTAAAACGGGGAAAAAAATCCCAAATCCTCTCTAGTGCTATCACACCAATGAAACCCTTCATGTCCCGAAAAAATTAAAACAGCTAACATGAGTCTATTTATTGTTGGTACTCTTTACTATGTGAAACTCCAGCATTATGCTCATTATGTAAGGAAGACATTATATTATTGGTTGGGATACAGTACAATTGAAATTTTCATTTCATTTCATACTAACCCTGCAAACTTCCTGATACTACCATTTCAGATATACCTCAGCTCTTAGGAACACCTTGATATTTCCTCCCAGACAAAACACCAAACAGTTCTCAATTCCCAGCTGGAGTCAGTTCCATTTAAAACTTTCTTTTCTAAAATTCCCAATTTGGCGGCCACCTACAAATCTTGTGCTTAAAGACAACAGTAAGAACAGATAAGTCAAAGAATTTATTGGAATAAAAAACCTCATTTGTTGTCCTATCTTGTTGTCATGAACTATTTTGTTGAAAGTTTGGGTCACAGTAAATTTCATCCATGCTGCATTCCAATCTTGGCAGAATGCAGAGCCACTTAGATTTATAATTTGAGTCTTTGACTCTCTATATTATTTCTAACTAAAACTAAAGCAGCCTGTAAAGACATTAAAATGTATTTTGGATGTTTTTTCTTATGTTTCTTGGTTTATACTGAGAAATGTGATGAATATGTATGTTCTTATGAGTGACATTTAAAAATATCAGTTATGTTTTTAGTACCAATTTTTAATATTTTCATAAGTTTTCAAATGAACAGTAAGAAAAATTATTTCACAAGACATGCTAAAGCCAACCCTTCAATATTGCTCTCGTTTTTCACTGGAAGGCATTATGCTAAGTGAAATGAGCTAGGCACAGAAACGCAAATGCCACATGCTCGCACTTACATGTGGAATCTACAATAATTGAACTCAAAGAATCACAGAGTGAAATGCTGGCTACCATGGGTTGGAGATTGGCAGGAGTAATGAGGAGATGATTGTCAAAGAGTATAAAGCCAATTAGAAAGGCAGGATAAGGTTTTTTTTCTTTGTGATATATTGCACAACGTGGTGAACACAGTAAATAATAATGTATTATACATTTCAAAATTGCTGAGAGTAAAAATGTTTTCATCACAAAAAATAAATATTTGAGGTGATATATGCATTAATTCAATTTAATTATTCCACATAGTTCTCAAAAATTATAACTTTTTTCTTCATAAATATATACAACTATAATTTTTAAATTTATAGTTTAAAATTTATTTAAAAAAACACATTGCATATGATCTGAAAGTACAAAGCCTATAATATGGGCTGGGCCCAGGGGCGCATGACTGTAATCCCAGCACTTCGAGAGGCCAAGGAAGGATGACTGCTTGAGCCAAGGAGTTCATGACCAGCCTGGGCAACATGGCAAGACCCCATCTCTACAAGAAAATTTTAAAACTTTGTTGGGTGTGGTCACACATGCCTGTGATACCAGCTACTCAGGAGACTGAGGTGGGAGGATCACTTGAGCCCAGGAGTTCGAGGCTGCAGTGAGCTGTGATCATACCACTGCACTCCAGTGCTGACAGAGTGAGATCCTCTCTCAGAACAAACAAACAAAACTCTGTGATCTGAGTTACAAAACAATGGAAAAATAAAATAATAATAATAATAATAAGGACCTCCACATTAGCTAAAGAAAGATAAATTAAGTAAATTGTTTTCATTGTTCATACTTTAACATAAATTACTTTTTTATACTTAAAGGAAAGTACATGGAAATTTTTAGACAATAGATAGACTTATTATACCCCATGTTTTGTTTTTATGGCTTCCTATAAAACAGTGAATCTCATGAAATTATGCATTATATGCATGCTGAGGTTTTCCATCCAAAGACAATGTCAGCAACATTAATGAGCATTATCAAATGCCACACAAGTCAAAGTTGCTGACCTAAAGTAACTCACAATTGAGTATCATTAACAATATAGGACTGTGAAAGGAAAAACATACCTTAAGGTGGATCCACATAGTTTAATAAGTAATACATTTTCAGAAATGTGATAATAAAATCTACGTATTTGAACACTGAAGACAATGTCCCCAAGCTTATTTTCATAGCCTTTTAAAATTTGCTATGCACCCTGTATTAGCTAGAATAGACTAGCACCCACAGAAAGGAACATAGTCAAAGATAATTAGGATTGTATACCTAGCTCAGCAGTGGAGTAAAAAAAATAATGGGCTACTCCAGAAATATACTGTCTACTCTTTCTCAAAAGCAATTTTCTAGGGAATTGGAATATGAGGAAGTATAAGATCAAGAAAGAATTCCATAAACTGGGCAATTTTCAGCTTATCAAAGAGCTGTGTTGCCAAGAAGTGTTTGAAAGTTGGTTGTTTGGCACTCTCTGGGGTTAAAAATGGTTTTTGATAGCCCAGGAAAGCCTAGCTAAGGCACAGTGCTATTGATATATAGCATGGCCATAAAGTATTAGTAAAGTTGCAAGCAATACTTATCCACCATGCACAGGGGTTTTATTGAGCAATGTTCTTCTAGATTCCAGAATTACAAAGAATACATCTCCCGCACATTACATCCAAACTCAAGACAACAGCAGGGTCCTGTGACATCTGGAACAGCAATGACAGGGACAGATGTTGTACAGGAAGATGTATTTCAGACAGCAACAGAGAGGGTCACATTTTAGTGAGCTAAAGGAAAAAGTCCCACGTACCAGAAATGCAATAACTGTACTTAGAAATGTTAAGAGAGTTTATGTTGCCTATTCAGAGAGCCCTTTTCTCAAGCTAGTATCCCTGGTCAGGCCTTCCCAGATTTGTAGTATTATGCATATACAGGCTACCCAACCAGAACCATACAAAAATAGCCTTTGTAGCAGTAGAGAGAACCTGGGTATAGACATTCATGGTGTTAGGTTGGAATCTCAGCTCTGTTTATCGGCCAGCAATGTGACCTTGGGTGAAACACTTAACTGATGTCTCCTTTTCCCTATCTATAAAAGAGGGATAATACTGACTGTGTGGAGGGAAGCTTTACAAAATATGAAGAGTTATGCACAATACCTAACATAACAGGTATTGCATAAAACTTGAGCTATTTTTATACCTTCCCACTTATTGAAATATTGTCAGTGGTGATGTCAATTTCTGATAATTTTAGGTCTTTGTAGAAATTTGCAGAACAGCCATTCTCCAGTCCTTCTTGCTGAGAGATCCCTGACTCTGGTCATGCAGCTAGGTGTCCCACCCAGAGGATAGATCACACTGGACTAAGCCATGACCATTTTACAGGGATTGATCCAGGGGAAGACAGGGACCCAATTCTGGTCAATTAGATATGGAAAGAAGTATGAACAGTCTTCTAGATATGGACAGTCTTTCTCTCCAGACAAAAAGAGAGCTGTGAGAGAGAAGAGGCTGTTCTGCATCTGTCCTCTTCCTTCTCCAGTTGAGTATTTTCATGTGGAAGCATGAGGCTTGTAACTGCTGACGGCATATTGTAGCTAAGCTGGAAGACCAAGGGAACCTGAGAAACATCAACTGGGAGCCCTACCACTGTTGAACATTATTGAATCCCAATCCAGCAACTATTTCTTCCTTGATTTCTTACTATATGAGATTTGTTATTAATAAATATCCATTGTCTAAATCTGTGTTTCTTAAACACCCTGTAGTTAAGAAATTAGATTTTTTAAAATTTTCAATAAGTTGAGGACAAAAACTATTGTAAAATACAATAAAAACAAATTCCTAGAATAAATGACCAGCCACTGGATGTCATGATACATTAAAGTTGCTATAAATGTTTCTAAATGCATGCTTTTAATTACTTGGCTACTTGCAGATCAGAAATAAACAGTTTGTATTCTGACCAACAATCTATGGGACATACTTTCAGTAGCACAAGTTTAAGCAATTTTTTCCTGAATTCTCTGCTTCCTATGACCAAAATCATCCTGATGGTGTAGGAAACATAATAACTCATTTACCAAGAAGTCAGTGAATACCTATTGAACAACTGTTAGGTGTATATCAGGACACAAGCACTGTGGGGAATACAAAAGCAAGTAAGGCAGGACCCTTTCTATCCTTCAAATAGAAGAAAAATATATATGAATAGTAAAAGGTTAACTAAAAAGTAAAGCAATGTGGAACATTAGCATTAAATAATAGTGTAGAGAAGACAACCACCTTATAATATTAAATGTATTAATGTCACATGTTATCTGCCAAGAGAATCATAACAAATAATTAAGGGAAACATAAGAAACTGCAGATATTTAACCTAAAAACACTGAAATTTTACCATGTTTCACTGACTTAGTAATCTATTAAAAAGGAAACAAACTGGCAAGTTTTCTGTATAAGTAAAAATGTTTTGCAGGAAAATCAAATTGAATGATTTGTTCTATTGCTTCAATTCTGAATCATATCTACATGCTCCAAAATTGTCACTGTGGAACACAATAAGAGAATTCTATTTATATTTTGTTATAACTCAGAAACCAGAATTATTATGTTTTTGAAAGTAATATGATATCATGCAAACATGTTTGAAATGTAATTACTGTACTACAGCAATGATGGATGTGATGCAGGGCAGATGCGCCCCATAACTGGGGCTTAGCCTGGGAGGTTTTGGGTTCACCCAGGGAATAATTCAAGGGCAAGCCAGTGGTCTTAGCAACATTTACTGAAGTGGCAATGCACAGCAGCAGCAGAGATCCTACTCCTTGCAGAGCAGGGTTACCCCATAGGCAGTGTGCCCAGAGGAGCAGCTCAAAGGCAGTTCTGCAGCCATATTTATACCTGCTTTTAATTATATACAAATTAAAGGGTGGATTGTGCAGACATTTCTAGAAAAGGGGTGGTAACCTTTGAGTTGTCGGGTCACTGCCACAGAAAGGGGCAGTAACTTCCGGGTGTTGCCATGGCAGCAGTAAACTGACCTGGCACACTGGTGGGCTTGTCTTAGGAAGAGGCGCTTCTCCCTCTTCCCTGTTTTAGCTAGTCCTCAACTTTGTCTGGTGTCTGAGCCCCGCCTCCAGAGTTGAGTCCCGCCTCCTGACTCAGATGGAGCCAACTACAACTATTACATGAGACATATGTTACAATTTCTCAAGATTTCCTTTAAATTACATAGTATGTAAAACTAACTCATGCTACATTTCCCTCGAATATGTCTGAAATTTTGATAATATCTATTTAAAATAATCGTTTTTCTTTCATATGTGTATATTACTAAAAGGGGTTTGACATCATTTAATAAGAAGGCATGCATATGAAGAGAGAAATCTTAATTTATTTTAATATGGTAATTCCTACCAAGGTTACGTAAATCTCGAAACTATTTCATGTTACACTCTAAAGTAGTGGTTTTATGATTGTTTTCAGTAGTATAACTCCATTCCCAAATTAAGTCTTATTTAGACTCCAGTGTTTTATAAAACATAGAATCTTATTTATTTCACTCAAAATCCTCTGAGCCTTCATTTCCTATGGAGTAAGGCCAGGAGAGGGGTCCAGGGCTCCTTGCTTCGTGTCCCCTTATTTCTCCCCTCTGAGGAGTCCAAGAGGAGACTTTCTAGGACCCAAACATAGGACAGAGAAGAGTGAACAGAGGGACACAGTAAGGAGAGAAGGAGGGTGAAGAGACCAAATTCCCTTTAAAGCAAAGGAGAACTCAATTTAAATCAGTTTTGTGGGCCATGGAAAATTCTGAAAAATAGGTCCCCAGGGTACTGTTCATTGGCACTGTGGCCTTATGTGATAAATGCAGGAATCACACCATATTGAGGCCACTAACTTTCAGATACTTAAAAATCTCAAACTAAACTGGAAAGACACCACACACAAAGGTTGAAAGTATTGAATTGTTTTAAATTTCCTTGTGTCCAAAAATCTGAAGTCACCCGGTTACAGTGTTAATGCCACATCTTTGTATAAAAATGTGTACTATAAAAATACAGCCAAAAAGATTTCACCATGCAGAGCTTTCCAGCGATTCTACTTCAGAGTGTTAAAAATTTAAGTGTGAATAAAGAAGGGAATAGGCTTGAAGACACAAATAAAATATAAAATAGATTTACTTTCATATTTAAATAAAGTTACATTATTTTAAATTTATGTTAAAATGTATAAATATTAAAAATGTTTGTTTTGCCAATGCCATGTACCAATTACGTGTCTATAGATGTTTACTGAAAGCTGCTCAGTTTATTTCTTTGCCTCCAATAATGGCTGTATCTACCTTTTTGGACAAAAGTTTCCCCAATCTACTCTATTCTACAGATCTTCAAAGAAATAATTTCCCAAATATTCTTCCATAAGCATCACAACACATCTTGTTCAGACAAAAGTGTTTACAGAATTTGATTATGCCTGGCAGTTTGTAGAAGAGACTAATTATAGAATAGTCACTTTCATGGCTTTACGATGAAGAGAAAAGCAAAGAAGTAGTAGAAAGAAGGATACGCGTACTCTCAAGCCCGAGGTAGCAGTTTTAAATAATGATTTGGGCAGTAGACAGTTAAGAATACATCACTTATACACTGACTTAAAATTAATGCCAAACTCCTTTTCTGTAATGGCACCTTTTATGTACTTGTTTCATCCATGATGTGCTGCCATGAGCTGTATGCTTCTGATATCACTCTTTTCTTAGGTCAAGAAAGTGGCCATGTTGGAAATATCACATGGCTCCTTTCTCAGCCATATGGGTGGAAAAGGCCAGATCATAAAACATTGCTCTAGGTGACCTCCAAGAGTCTTCATGAGAGTGTCACATTCACAAAACATGTGGCTAGTGAGAAAGATTCATGGTGTGACGCAGCCAGGCTACAGTCCCAGGAGCAGTGGCACATGCACCGTGATGTTGTAATTTTACCATCACAATGGACAGCTGGACAGATCAAGCTGCAGCTAGGGTCCTGCAGGGTGAGGATGCTGTATCATAAAAATTGGAATAGAAGCCTCTGTGCTTGTATCTTTCTCAGTAGTAAGAGCTTGACATAGAGCATAAGCAGTAGCTGTAGCTAACTTCGGTGCCAAGTAAACTCCAACTGCATCTTATTATATCCATAGGCCCAGACCAATAACATAGGGTAGAATCACCAGTTAGCAGGTACCAAGACTTGGGAACCACTAAGGAAGCTTGAGAACCAAGTGGGGAAGGAGTAATAAGGAAGGTGCCCAAGTTTCTCTAGTCAGCCACTTACAATATCGTTACCTTGTTATTCTTCCCACTTCTAAAAAAGAGAAGTTTAAGTATTTGATTTAATTAATGTTTTAATGGATACCAACTGAAGAGCTGAAGATAATATACACACTGTCTTGACTCTGTCAATATTGGCTCAGGAATTGGGGTGGGTCAGAACATGCAAAGTGGGACAATAACACCAGGAATGGAGAAAACAGGGCAGAAGCAGGTGGCCAGCGGGGAATATATTCCTTTCAACATTCTGAGACAGCTCCTTAGGAGGCAAATAATCCACCATTAGGCTAAGCAATATGAATTCCCTCATTTTTCCTTCTGAACTATTTCCAAATTAGCTTCCTCTTCAAGTTTGACTGTATAGTTTCGAAAATACTTCACTATTAGAAATATGAAACTATCATATTCCTTTGTTTAAATATATCTGACCAATGTTCAGTGGATTGCTACATATATTTAGCAATTAGCCTATATTTAGGCATTCCAATATTTACAGCTTAAGAAAATATTACACTTCTGATTCATCTTTTGTCTGTAGTTTATTACTGTTTAGATCTTCGTACTCAGGACTTTCTTGTAAATTGGCATCATTGCATGTATCGAAGTTCATATATAAATACGTAATATGGTCCTGCCCAAAACACCATTTCCTCTATACTTGAATGGAAAATAAGTCCAAAAATATTCAACGATTTTATTCCTTAGGTCTACAGATGAAGAGTATTAAATTTGCAGTGGTTTACTACACTATGTTTTCAGTCACATCTATTTCAATCTGGGCCACCTATTTCTAATGTCATCTGATTTTTGGCTACTATCATAATCATATACCAACTTGGATTAAGTTACGTCACATTAAATATTGGTCCTAGAATACTAGTCCTGTCATCTAGTTGTGATTCTTCACCCATACATCCATGAGGTCAGCCTGCAGTACTCACTGGAGCACCTTGGAGAAATGCTTGGCTGCAGAGCAGCTGATGGCCCATCAGCGTAATTCTGATGCCTGTAGGATAACAGTTCTCCAGTGTTTTTCCTTTCGTTTTGGGCCATGAAAAGCACATAGGCATTACAGCTGACACTTAATCCAAATGTACATTCCAGATTACCTCTTCATTTAATATAAAGCAAACTACATATTGACTAAAGAAGTACATTTCTGTTTTTATAAGAGCTTTGACTACCATTCTCCTAAGAGCATTTTAAACCTCTATTTGGTAGAATGAAAATTAACCAGGATTTTGGAAACAAATTAAATTTTATGATAACTAAAAATATAAAAATATAAAGTTTAAACATCTTAAAATATGTTTAAATACAATTATCTTTTTAGCCTTGATGTGGTCCTCTAAATGTGAAAACAATATTATTTCCTAAATATAGTGGGACAAAAATCAAGAATTTGGAATTAGAATTCATGCAGAGTTTTGCAAATACCAAACCAGTTTTTCATCAATAAGGAAAATATACTAAGACAATTAATATGCTTCACTTTGTGTTGTGTTGAAAGAAAAACTGAGCTATAAAAATCATATTACTTATATCTTTAATGAAAACCTCTGCCCTCTAATAAATGTATCATTAGTAGGGAAGGAGTTAAAAAGTGTGTATAAAGACACTTTTGGTTGAGCCAAACAAACATATTAATAATAGATGACCAATGTGCCTCTGTATGACATAGGCTCTGTGAAATATTACAAAACGTTGTCTTCTACTTGTGAAATGCTTCAACAGAACCACGTGCGGGAAGAGCACATCCCTAAGGACAACTCCATCTGTGTATTTCCAACCACAGCTCTCTTGTAGATGAAAAGACTCTTAGGGGATCTTTGCAAGCCTCCTAATGGTTCAGTGGCTTCATCTAATACTTCCCTCTAATTGGCCCTGCATTCAAGACACTCTGTCAGTGGTCTGGCTGCCACATTCAAATCTTTGGCAATCACAATACTACAAGGCCAAGGAAGAGTTTCCCAACAGACATCAAACAGAATTAGTGGCTTAAACTTTTATGGAGAAAGAAGACACTTGTGAGTGTAGGTCCCAGTGGTATTAGCAGATTATATCCGGACAGTGAGAAAGCTTTGTCAGAAGTGGTTCATCGGCTGAAGAAAATAGAGCAAGCAAAAACTGCAAAATACTTGGTCTGCAGAAAGCTTGCATTTCATTCTTTTGTTTCAGGATAAATTGGGATTCCTCCTGAGGGATTCCAAAAATAGATGTCAATAATGAGGGAAAGCTACCTTCTACCAACAGAAATGGCAAAAACAAAACAAAAGAAAAAGCCGTGTCCCAGAGTTAGTGTCTCTTCTTACTACTCAAGTCATCTGGATTACATTTTTAAAATCACATTTCATGTAAAGAAATTGTTTGCTTAAATAATTACTCTTCACAACAGGTTTGACCTAAGCCCAGAAGAGTGACTCTTTTTTTTAATGCAGTCACAATACCAAAATCTAAGATCTAATCTAAGATCACACACACACAGTTTTGTTATCTGCATTTCTACATTTCTCATGCTTTAAGCAATAGCATAACATATAATTTCAACATACTCCCTAATTTTCCCACATTTCAGTTTTCTCATCTGTGAATGAGAATATATTAATATCTGCCTCATGAAAATAAGAATGATACAATGGAATTTGAAGCACAAGAGGATTTTGTTCCGCATTGTAACAATGATTGCTTTTTAAAATAATTAGAAAAGAAATTTTATGAGCTAAATAAGTTTTGGTGTGCTCACAAATAAATCACCTTCCTGAAGCCTTCTTCAAGATAGAATATTTAGTATTTCGATGTGGGGACAATGGAAAATGCAGATTATCCCAGCCTGGAAGAACCAGATGTGGGTGTCAAAAGGTATTTCAATCATTTCACCATTGATTACTTGACATCCTTGTGGAAGAAGCTAATTAGGACCAATGATGCCAACAGGTGGAAGAACTGGGTGTTGGAGTAAGTCCAGCTTTCCTCATGGGAACTAATCAACACTCATTAAGCAGAAATAACTTTCCCTCATAGTGAGAGATTCTAGATTCTAGTCACTCACCTAGAAGTGCAACCTATAACCCATTATCAGTTCTGAATCATTTAGCCACAGATCAGTTACCAACAAATCAGTTATGCAATGTGCATGAACACTTTAGGGAGATCCAAAAGCTATTATTAAAACCAAAGGATTTAATATTGTAATTTTTTGAAAATAAAAAACTTCTCTATTATGTTTAAACAATTTTACAGACGTATTCAAAGCAATAAATAAAACACTTAGGTTATAAAATATACTTTCTATACATGCATTAATTAGTTACATTAAAAGCCTATGAATCAGTTCCAATTTGGTACAAGGAAAAAAACTGGCCTTATGAAGAAAGCCCCTGCCTGGTGATATGCTAGTAAATAATTTAACAACTGGCCTGGGGAGCTTAAGAATGATATTTCTATGATATAAACACTTCATAAAAAAATTTTAGCTACCAATATGATGTCACTGGATGTACAATTGGGAAGAGATACTCAATAGATAATCCTCTGTTATACAGAATTTCCACCATACAAACTGTATGTAAAATACGTACCGTGTAGATGTAAAATAACCCCCAGAGCAGAGATAACAGTATATTGCAATAAAATCATTAGAAAGTGTTGACTTTTAAATATGTATACTTTTGTTTTTATATAATTTAATTATAAGTTTATATAGTTAATGTTTAATAAAGCTGTATTTAACAACTGGCTCACATGATTCCTGGAAACCCACCAGGAAGCTATCCCCAGTTGGTATGAGTCAGCTCCAGCCCATGACTGCCTCCATCGGCCATTCACCATCCAGATATAAAGCAAATGAATAGAAGACAGAATGGAAATCAAAGCAAGTTTTACATTCTCAGAGACATTTAAGATTCAACAGGAGAGGCTTCAGTATTGAAGCATCACACACATAACTGCTTTGGAGCAAACAATGGCTCTAGATGATTTCTTGAGGACCTTTTGAAGCTAAGAAATGTTACTTTTCATAAACTACAATTTGAAAGAACTTCATCAAGAATTTATATTTTAAATACAAATTTGGTAAAGAATTATCATTAACAACAATTTATATATCCCATTGTCTTAATTATGATCATTTACAGCTAGTTACCAGCACAGGAAATATAACTTGAGTGTAGAGCATTCCTGTTTGTACCTTAATTAACCAATTAAACCAATCAACATCTGTAGCCTATGGCTTCCCACATGCAAACTCTTATTATACTAGATATTAATCAATACCAAATTATTACTGTGTCTCTCATTACTGGAATAGAAACTTTCGGAAATATATTTATGACTTATCGTCACCCCTGTTGAGCTCATATCTCTTACGAGAAACTGATCACTAAAATCCTCTTTCAATACTTCTTGTTAATAAAGGAACAGAGCATTCTAAAGAATGCTACTCTATGCAAAAAATGAAAGGAAAAAATCTAAAAAACGAATAATATCATTAACACTGCCAAGATCTTGCTTCCCTTAACAATAAGCTATCTAATTCTTGCAATTAGAGCCCTTGTCAGTACTCCAACTCCTGCCGCCCACCCACCTTCACCTTCGTCTCCCTTTACCAATGGATAAATGTTTCTCCTCCAGTTCAATGAACTGCAGATGCTCTTACCAGTGTCAAACAGAACAGCAACCTACCAGTTCAAGTGTTTCACATTCTCCAACTTAAGTCAACACCTTCATCTGATTTTTTTTGTTTATAACTATGCTCATCTTAAAATATCTATTCTCCTATACTCTATCAAGACCTAAGGTAAGAATGTTCCATTACAGGGCATTCATAGCCTACCTTCCATTTTATTTCAATATCTTTGCAAAACATATCACATTAAAAATGTAAATTAGATAGTTTGTGCTATATGTCATTTGCTTGTACTACCATTTAACTGGCATTTGGAATACTAATCATTGATGAAGTATTTTAGTCTAATATTCTATTCTGCTGTAGATGCATGTTCACACACATTAACACTAATTAGTTTTAATGGGGATTAAAAGCATGAATTTTTGATGCACCTAAGAAAGAAGCTATACCAAATATAACCTTATCAAGTATTTGCCAAATAGTCTTCCTAAAATTGACCTCAAAGCATCCACTAATTGGAAAATCTCTCCTCTTTTTCAAAATTAATGTTACTGTAAAGTACAACATAGAAAGTATTATAAGAAAATCAAAATAAGCAATAAAGAATAATTTGTGGTTTTCTTTTTAACTTCTCATTGTTGTCCAAAATACTATAAATCTTAACTTCCACATTAATCAGCTTTATTTTAAAAATAAGTAATATATTTATTGTCCCATTGCATATCATCTGCACAATGTTATTAATCAGCCAACTCTCAACATATAAAGCCAAAAGGCACCAATACTCCAGCACTATGCCCACCATACCCTTCATGCAAGCAGAGCAAGTGCTGAATTTCTGTGTAACACATGAACACCTTTGTGCAGTGTACAGAGTGCACAAACTAATATTAAGGCCTTGGGCCAAATACACTCTACTTGTCTCCTGGATTCTTCAATGTTGCTGATCTGCTGTTTGCTCCAGTTTTCTTCCTCACACTATTTTGGTTTCATCCAGATACTGGGGCCTTGGAAAAAAGGGAAGGTCTATGTCTCTCTAGCTCAGTAACATCTTGTCTGTCATCTTTTTCCCAAAGCATCCCAATATTGTGTTTTCCATTCTGATTTTTATTTTTATTTTTAATGAATGATTTGTATTAAGTGCTTGTAAACCTTATTCTTTTTTTTCTTTTTTAGACAGTGTCTCACTCTGTCCCCAAGGCCAGAGTGCAGTGGCACCATTAAGGCTCACTGCAGCCTCGAACTCCTGGGCTCAACTGAACCTCCTCCCACCTCAGCCTCTCAAGTAGCTGGGACTACAGGCACAGACCACCACAACCATCTATATTTTATTTTTGTTTCCTTTTTTTGGAGAGGGGGGATCTCCCTGTCTTTCCAGGGCTGGTCTGGAACTCCTGGGCTCAAGGGATCCTCCCACCTCAGCCTCTCAAAGTTTGGGGATTACAGGTCTGAGACACTATGCCCAGCCAATCTGGTTCTTTAAGCAAGAGGCATTTCATCTTCACCTGATGAAAACAAATGCCTAAGGAAATAGTTCAAGTATGCACATGTAGATTTGTTCATTTTCCTGATCACTCATCAAAACTTCTGCAAAGAAACCATGCAATGCTTTTATTAATGTGTATCTTGTCCTAATGCCAAAATATTAAGTACTATTGGCTCATTTTTTAAGCATACAATATTTGAAATTCCTTTCTTATATAATCTGGATAACTGTTCCAATCCTAGAGACTGAAAACATATATTGCTACAACACAGGTACAATTTGTGAGAGAAAGGTAAAAAAATAAAATAAAATAAAATAAGTAGTTCATGTTTTAAAAGCAAAGACTTGATGTTCTGGGGATAGAAAACAATTTATTTCCCAAAATCTTATGATATAGATTATTCTCCTAAGGAAAATAAAGGACTAGGCAAAACAAAAATCTATATGTAAGTAACCAGAATGAAAATGATTTGATTAAAATGGAGAATATAATTTGAAAAAAAAAAGCAATTCATTATTTTATAAAGAATAATAACTACAGGTATATATAAATACTTCTTTCTATTTCAGTGAATTTTGTTCATCTCCATTTTCTTAGTTTTACAACCTTGAAATTTGCTTCAAGAAGCCTGAACTACATATGTTCAAGGGTATGAATATGTGTTCATGAAATAGAAATCTGTCCCTATGGAACTGAGGATGCAGACCTGGAGAAGTAGGAAATAATTCTATTTTGGTAAGGCATTAAGTGGCAGCTTACAGAGACATTTTTTTTTGAAGAGGAGTGACAGGATGAAGTTTCCACTTAAGGAAGATTAATCAGGCATTGTAGAAAATGAATTCAATACATCTCTTGGCAGGGCAAGAAAGCTAAAGGGGGAATTTGGGAAAGGAGGTTTCAACCTAAAGAATTAAAAACAAATTAGGTTTCAGCCTAAAGAATATGAAGTATTAGTTAATAAAACAAAAGGTGAAATAAGTAACTGAAGCTTAAGAGAGAAAAGGTCTGATGGATGTTATAAATTTCATAGTTATATGTCAGGGAGGCTTAAGTCATGAGAATTGCAGAACTTTCTTATGAATACTTATTAGAAGGACATATTCAAACCAATGCTGATCAGGGTTACAAACATAAAGACTCTAGTTTGAGATCTATTACACAGCATATTGACTATAGTTAATAATACTGCATTGCATATTTCAAAATTGCCAAGGGAGTAAATTTCAAATGTCTTGCCACAAAAAAATGATACGTGAGGTGATGAATGTGTTAATTAGCTTGTTTTTTTATTCCACATTTTATGCATATATCAAAACATCAAATTACCTCATAAGTATATACTATTATTATTTGCCAATTAAAAATAAAAATAAGAAATTTGGTTTGTAAAGTAGAGAAACAGGAACATTCGTCAGCCTCACAAATATGGTCTAAAACCATTTTAGTGTGTCCTCTAGAAGGAATGTTGAAACCATTTACTTCAAGTAAACCTTGAAACCATGCAGTATGAGCCCTGAGGCACTTTTATAAAAGCAAAGTGATCTTTACTGTCCTGGACTAAAGAAATAGATGCAATGTCAAGAGGGGCTGTGAGGGGGCACTTCACCCACTTCCTCCTGGGGCTTCTATCTGGACTCCCTCTCCAGACCAGGCTCTGAACCTGACCCAGCCTACGACCTAAAAGAGCAGACGGCCTACTGCAGATACACCAGATGCTACATGTGCAGAGGACAGGCAGTCTCAGTGACTGACCTATTCAGGATGTGAAACACGACACTCCCTCTGATAACAGACCACAGCCCTTGAAGAGCCTGTTAGGATGATTCCATGCTATCATAGACATTAAGTTTCCATAAGAGAAGCAACTCTTCTAAAACTTTATTTACTTATTTGTTTGTTTGTTTATTTATTTAGAGACAGATTCTTGTTCTGTCATCCATGCTGGAATGCAGTGGCACGATCATAGCTCATTGCAGCCTTCACCTCCTGAGTTCAAGCAATCCTCCCACCTCAATCTCCAAGGAGGCAGGACTACAAGTATTCATCTTACTGTTTGGTTATTTTTTTTTTAATTTTTTTTTTATAGAGACAGGGTCTCACTTTGTTGCCCAGGCAGGTCCCAAACTCCTGGCCTCAAGTGATCCTCCCCCCTCAGCCTCCCACAGTGCTGGATTACAGGCATGAGGCACCACACCCAGTATCCGTCCTAAAATCTTAAAAACTAAGGACATTTAGAGTGGCAACTCAGCTAACGCGGCTCTCAACTGACCTTCAGAAACTGGGTTTGCTCCTAATAGCCTTAGGAAGTATCCACAGTCTTTCCTCTTCAAGTTCTTCTGACCCAGGGAACTCTTCATTTGAGTAAACGTTCCCAAACCTCGATCTACCTCAGAATCATGCAAGGAGCTTTCAATAATTTGAGACTCTTGAGCCCTTCTCCAAAATATTTCTATCCAGTAGATCCTGGTGAGCCTGAGCCACTGCTGTTCAGAAGCTCCCCCGGGTGATTCTGATACTGCTGATCCAAAGACTCCCATGAGGGCAGCACTGTCCAGGAGTCCTCAGGCCTGGCCTATTGCCTCTGCTGGCCTAAGAACTTAACCCTTTGACTCTAATTATTCCTGCCATGACATGGTCTCAACCTTCTGCCACCCGTAAGTCCAAATCCACATGCACATTGAACATAAGCATTTCTTTCACCATTTAAGTGGTTTTAATTAAACCTAGGGTTTGTTCTACCTTAAAACATACTCCAGACTAGCTCTCTTTCTGTATTAAGTTCCTAGGGTTTCCTTGTATCACAACCAAGTGGTTTAAAACAAGAGGAGCAACTTATAGTTGTGGAGGCTAGAAATCCAAAATCCAGGTGTCAGCTGGGCCTACTCCCTCTGAAGCCTGTAGGGGACTCCCTCCTTGCCTCTCCCTGGCTTCCATGGGTTTGCCAGCAATCCCTGGCTCACTCCAATCCTCAGTCTTCATGTGGCACCTTGGAAAAAAGGGAAGGTCTACTGTCTCTCTAGCTCAGTAACATCTTGTCTGTCATCTTTTCCCCAAAGCGTCCCAATTGCGTGTTTTCCATTCTGATTTTTATTTTTATTTTTAATGAGTGATTTTTATCTCTCTGTGTCTTCCCAGTGTCTTTCCTCTGTACTTTTCTGTCTTTGTGTCAAATTTCCTGGTTTTAATGCCATCAGTCATAAGAAATTAATGGCTTCATTTTAGCTTAATAACCTCTATAAAAACCACATTTCCAAATAAAATCACATTCTGAGGTATGGGGAGTTAGGACTTCAATATATCTTTTTAGAGGACGAAATTCTTCCCATAACACTCTTCTCAGCAGTCTGCTGTCAGAGTGTTCTGCTATTTACTCAATTGTTCATAAAAACAAAATGCTCTGTTAACTGAAGGGTCTATGTCATTTATTACAACTAATCCATGTTAACTGTATTAATGTTAACGCTAATTTAAATGACTGCTTAGTACTTTACTAAACATTTAATAAAATTATTTGTTAATTAATTCTTATTAAATAATATGACTCTCTTGCTGTACCATGATTTACATGCCACGGAAATCACTGCTTATGTTGACTTTGCTTCCACAGACCTGGCTTCCTAGGACAGAATACAAAAGTATGACAATTTCATGTATTTTTATTAAAATGATACTTTTGCTCTTAACCTCTCAGAAAAAAAAATCAAAAGATATAATTTGATAATAATCATTTATTGGCATATATCCTTTTTATTACCAATGATTCCAGCTCTATGTTTTTTGTGTTTTGTTTTACTTTTATCTTGAAATGTCAGCCCTATTTTTAAAGTAAGTTGATTCTTTCCAATCTCTTCTTCTGTATCCTTTGCTGGCTCCTTGTTCTCTACTCACCTTGTATTAAGTCCTATTTTCGGTTCTAGTCTCAACTATGTACTCTCTCTCCCAAGGTGATCTCATCCAGGGCTTTTTAAATACCAATATTGTTCATGATTCTTAATTCTAAATATGCAATCCAGGCTTGCCCTCTAGGTTCCACACTCATGTACCTGACAGCTACTTGGCCTCAAGTCTCAGAATCTTAAAGTATCTAAAACAGAACCCTTATGTATCCAAACACATCTGCTAGACCTACACACACACACACACACACACACACACACACACACACGATACCCAAGCACAACAATTCATTTTGTTACTCACGATGTAACCCTTCAGTATTTGCCAACGCAGAATGGTTTCAATACCAGTCACAGTATAACTCAAGTCTCATTAGTAGACAAAATTTGAATTTCACTAACCTTTAAGTTTCACTAACTTTAAGTTTCATAGCATGAACCACGGTATTGAAATAAAGAAAGAGAATGGAAACAAAATGATTAATAATTATAGTGCAGAGGAGAAGAAAAGAACTATTAAAACCATGTCAAAGCCAAAGTATCAGTATGAATACATAGTAAAAGAAATATATTTCAGCATTCGCTGTCCAATATCTATGACAGGTGAGCTGCACCTTTCATAGAGCTTAGTTAAAAACATGTTACCACAGCTACACCACCCCCCTACAGACACCTCTTAACACATTTATCTCAGCATTCTAGTGTCATAGGTGCTTTGCTCACAGATGGTTTGAATGTGGTATGGAAAGGAAGTTAACTAAACTTCGTTTCCACTGTGAGAAAAAATGCTGATTTTCTTTAATTTGAGAGAATGTTCTCTATTTATTTATTTACTTATGTATTTCTTTCTTTTTAGATAGAGAGTGTCACTCTGTCTCCCATGTTGGAGTGAGTGGTGGCATCATAGTACAGTGCAGTCTCGATCTCCTGGGCTCAAGCGATCCTCCCACCTCAGCTTCCCAAGTAGCTGGGGCTAGAGGCACAACTCACCACACCTGGCTAAAATTTTTTGTAGAGATGAGGTTTCGCTATGTTGCCCAGACTGATCTGGAACTCCTGGACTCAAGCAATCCTCCTACCTTGGCTTCCCAAAGTGCTAGGATTACAGGCATAAGCCACTGTACCCAGTCAGATGTTCTCTACAATAAAAAATATACATCTATGAGTTAGAAGCTGCCTATTTTCTTTAAATCTTGTAGGGTTTCTGGTACCACAGATATGTCTGGTGAGAGTTTTGAGTTTTGTTTCCCTTATTCCTAGGTCTAATAGTAATAAGACTTTCACCTTGAAGTGATGAAAGGTGCAATGAATGTCCATGGGTAATAACAACATCCTGAGATGAAGATGTGTTGAACATGCCAAAGTTACATTGAACATGCCAGAGTCCGACCTCTGTGAGGTTGGGAAGATGTCTAAAGCTCTGTGGGAACAATGCCTGCCAAAATTAGTTCAGTGCTTCACTGAGGCTACTCTCAGAAAATGGCTCTGAAATGAGATGTGGCATGTCAGACTTTGAAACCATGCAATTAAGGTTTATTTAAATGTGGTACCTGAAAAGAATGTACTAAAAGCACATGATCAAGTGTTTCTTTTTATGTATAAATTACACATATCTAATGATAAGTATATACAGTATTATAAAACAAGCAAAACTGAAAGTATCCTTACAAAAAAAATGTACTAAAGGCTCTTGGATGACTAGATGAATCAGTGACACAGTAATGAATCACTTCTTTAAAAAAAATTATTTCACATCGTTTTTGATGGGCCTGTATTCATACTTTTCACTTTCTCTTTAATTTCATCTAGGAAAATCAGGAGGATCACAAATGAAAACCATGAGGCAAACATCTTGAGGGCAGAAGCCTGGAGAAAAACTAATGATGAAAGACAGCCAGAGCAGTGGAGTGAAAAAAGTAGAAAATGACTGAGATTTTGCAAACCGAAACTCATCCACAGATACTAGCTTGAAAAGGATATGTTTTCTCCAAGTAAATTTCCCAATTTGAGTTTTTATTTTCCCACTCCAGACAGTAGTTCAGACAAAATGAGAATAAGATAATGAAAAGCTTTTATTTGTTTCTTTAACTTTTAGGAGGAACTAATGTACCATCTATGTGATGACCTCCCAGTTAAGCCTTAGTCATGAGCATGTAGATTGTCTTCAGCAGATGTGTTCTCCCAACGCCATCCCCTTTCAACACCCTCACTAGTTCACTGCCTCATAATCTCCATTGTCTGACAGTTGGTGGAAGCAGAAAAAAACATAAAAGAGCAAAAAAAAAAAAACAGTGGGTTTCAGTAGAAAGTGCACCAGATCTAGGAAACAGGGATCCCTATCCTATGATATGCTGAAGCAGGCTTATACGGGCTCAGAGTTAGAATTGGTTTTGTTAGATTTTTAGGAATTTTGTGAGCCAGTTGTTAAATACAGCCATTATTAAAAATTAAATTATGCAAACTTAAATTTAAAGAAATCCTACTAAAAACCAAGGTACTGAATAGTTAACAGTTATTCCTTCCTAATTATTTTGCTGTGTTTTACTTTACCAATGCTTTTGAGGTTAGGCCTATCTTATGTATATGACGGAAATGCTATATAAAGTATACTTGAAATTGGTCGTGATGGGAGTATTTACACCAAAGAATTTGGCAAACCCCACAAATCAGTGGTTGCTTACTGTTTTGTTGATTGTCTAGGCTTTTTAAATAATGGGGAAATATTTTAAATAATGCATATTAAACCTAAAAGTGTGTCATGTCTATAGACATTACATTGTCAATAGCTATGAAAGAAACTGAGGAAATAGTTTTTAAGTATTTAAAAACTATTATCCAATTCAGCCAAGAATCTTTTCATGTAATTGATGAAGTAAAGTTCGAATATTTTCTTCAAATTTTCACTTTCCTCTTTTTTCTTAAAGCATACAAAAATATTCACCAGCATTCATGTCAGATTTATAAAACCAAGAGTTTTTCAAACTCAGCAAAAAGATTCTGCCAAAATTGAATGGCTGTATGGAATTCACACTAAAGACTATTACATATTTTACTATTGCTATCATTTGTCAACAGAGAGCTACACATCTTTTACATAAAGAAGATTATCTTGTATGCTATTATAATGTAATATATACATTTGTTTTGTTTACAATCCAGTTGTTAAATGCTTACCATCACCCCAATATTTCTACCATCCAAAAACTATTGATTATGGAAAAACTGTTTATGAATATCAACTTCCTCACCTGCAAACAAATGAAATGAGTATCTACCTCACAGGATAGTTTTAAAAGTCAAAAGAAATGTTTATGTCAAAGCCCTGTATGGATTGCAAATGTTATGTATTATCAAAAATTCAGCAAATATGTTTCAGCTCCTAATATGAGCTCTAAGAACTTGCAGAGTTTGTAAAGATCACTAATACTATGGTCCCTACCCTCAAGTTGCTTACAATCTAGTGGTGAGAAATACGTGTAAATAACTTAAAATTATTTAAGAGTGTATCAAATGTTTTATAACAGAGGAAAAAGCGAAGTGCTATGAGATTATAGGAATATAAGGGATTTTACCTGGAGCACCAAGGAAGACTTCATTAAAAAATGGAATTTTAAGATAAGCTTTGACAAATAAGTTGCATTTGTATCAACTAAGAAAGTGGAAAGAAGGGGCATGCTTGGCTGATGGATGAAATCTCAAAAACATTATCATCACAATGCCTGTTAAGAAAATCATAATTGCATTGATAAATCTGCTACATAGAAACCTTACTTGTTATTTCCATGTAAAATAGAAATTAGGCATTATAGATTATGCAATCCAGCGTGCCTATCTATAATCTTACATTGAATCAAGGGTTGACTCAATGTTTAGTCAGTTTTTCCAACTTATAAGCCATGTCCATTTCTGAAAACCAAAATACAAATCAAGCTCCTGCCTTCTTTTCTTAGTGAAGGAAAACATTCATATTGTTTTAAATTTTTGAAATTTTTTTCAAGAAACTATAAAATATGTTTGATTCAAGTATTTCACAAGACAGAAGGCACTATCCAATAGGCTTAAAAAGTCACTGATTTCAAACCTACGAATACATAAATTATGCATGCATTATGTGAACAATGAAGTGAGGTTTTCATGGGAGACTGGAACACTGAGGCAAGAGAAAAGTGAAAACATTCTAAAGCCTTCAGGTAAACAAGGACTAACTACTAAAAAGCACGATTTTATCCCTCAGTTAATAAGTCTTGCAAGGGATGACATTACTAAGTAAAGTTCATTGCAAGCTTTTTCCTCTCACTTGTCAAAATATACTAGTTTATATTTGTGACTCGAAAAAAAATACAATGCTTCGAAGAAAGCTTGGCAGAGCACTCAGAATCTGTCTGAAGTATAACGCAAGGGAGATGTCTATTAATCTCTCACACACAAAAGTCTGACTCAAAAGGTCTGTGGCCTTGACCTCAAGTGACCATGGAATAGACCACAGAGCCAGTCCAGGATCCAAAGGGATTAAGAGGAGCATTTGCTCTGCTCTGAAAGGGCCTTTTTTCCCCACTCTAGTTTCTAACTTCCCATTACACACACTCCCTCTGCAAGGCACCGCGCCAATGGAGCCAGTTCACTCTGTTCTCTCCTTGATGACAGCTGTCAGTCTGTCGCCGCCTGAACATGCAACATTTCAACAAAATCCAAAGCGGAACTGGAAGGGCAGGGGCTGAAGCACACAGCCTGATCTCCTTCCTGGAGGTCCCAGATTCCTTAACCATCACTTTTCAACCTGCTTAAGGTTAAGAACCACCTCACTCTTCACTAACAGAATTGAGGCAGCTTCTGTCTCCTCAGAACCTGGGCATTCCCACACAGTGTAATTAAGCAACATTCCTGGAAATCATCCTAAGAAGAAAGAGCCCGCAAGTCCCCGTGTAACTTCAGCATGAACGCGGAGGGTGCTAAACCAGGTGTCGGATCAAGGGGCGGGAAAATCGCTCACTCCGCCGGCGCCTGGCCCCTGGACCGCGTGGCGACGCCCGGCGGGAGCGCGGCGAACCCCAGCGCACGGGACCGGGGGTGAGACCGCGCCCTCCTGCAGGGCAGGGGCGACCCGGCGAGTGCCCGCGTCTGGAGAGCAGTGCGAGCCCAGCCAGGCGATGGGGAGGGTGGGAGCCGGGCGGAGCGCCCTGTTCACCCGTTCGCCCCTTGCCTGGAGCTGCGGAACCGCAGAGGGAGTCGCAGAGGCCGGTCCTGGAGCAGGGACCTGTCCTGGGGCAGGGGCCCTCGGGGCACTCACCAACTGCAGCGCGCAGAGGCAGATGAGCGAGCAGCGTCCGGTGCAGCAGCCCATGGTGCCGGCAGCGTCCGAGCGGCGCTGACTGCCAGAGATCCTCGTCCTCCGCCGCTGCTGCCTCCTGACTCCGGAGTAGTCCCCGCCCGGCCCGGCCCAGGCTCCTCGGCCCCGCGGCCGCCGCTCGCGGCTACTGGGCTCGGGGCTGGCGCCTCCTGGGCTCGGGGCTCGCGCCCGCCTTTGTTAATTTCCCGGCGGGGCGGGCCGAGGTCAGTGCGGCGCGCACGACCCGAGCGTCTGGCGGGGGTCTCTGCGTCCCACAGTGCAGGTCTGTTTCTTGGGGAGGGGGAGCCAGGCGGGCGGGGCGGGGGGTTGGAAGGAGGCTACAGATGGCGAGTGGGTGAATGTCTGTTTAGGGGAGGGGAGTATGTAGGAGGTGGGCGTCTGGAAAGTGGAGTGGGCTGTCTGGGTCCGGGTGTGTGTGTGTGTGTGTGTGTGTGTGTGTGGTGGGAAGGGAAGAATGAAAGGGAGTGCCGCTGGGGAGGATCGGCCTGTCTAGTTAGGAGTCTTTGGGGAGAAAGGAAGAGGGGCAGAGAGAAAAGAGAATGAATATGAATGAGCGTGAATTAGGGCGGCCGGCGGCGATGGAGACCCTCGTTGACCGGTGTAACTGGGTAGACCCAGCTGGGCTTTCTTGCTGAGGGTTGTGCTGGGGGTTGGGAGGGTGGTCGGACGCGTTTGCAAGGGAGGGGACACGGCTTAGTTGAGCTGCCCCAGAGGTGGCGAGGATGGGAGTTGGGTTAGCTTGGGTTCGGGGGAGGAAGGGCCGGGACGCGAGACACCCAGGGTGGGCGGGCGCCGGGGAGCGCAAGGCCCAGCTCCGGAACCTGCCCGGATGCGAGGGGGCCCGCGGGCGCTGCGCGGGCAAGTCTGTTCAGCCGGCGCTGGGCACGCAGCTCGGGGGTCTCCCATCCGAGCTTGCTTCTGCCGGCCACAGCCGGTTGCCTGGAGGGCGCCCCTGCTGGAGTCTGAAAGGGAAAGTTGGACAGAGTTGGGTGGCAAGGGGCGCTGCGGCGGAGCGATGCACCCGCCCAGGGCGCCGGGACTAGCCAGGACGCCGCGGGGAGACCTGGCTTAAGGTTCTTTTCTCACAGACCCTTTGAAATCCTCACCGGGAGGGAGAAAAGAGAAGTCGAGGAAGAAGAAGATGCGTAGCTTTTTCTAGAAATGGAGAAGGTTTCCGGAATAGGTATAAATATATCTTCACAGAAATAAATTGAGAAGGATTTGGAAAGAAGATCTCGGATAGTTAAGATACGGACAAACTCTCTCTGAATCCTGTGGAAACTCTCCTGCTCTCTCCCACTTAATAAAACAGAGAGGAGGCGTTCTGCAGAGGATGAAATTTCATCAGGGCTCAAAGACAGATTTTATGGGCGCATTTGTTGTACCTGGTGGAACTGCGCAAGGAGCTCAAAAGCACACCAGAACAGGGAACAAGCCTGCAGGCCAATTATCTCAGAAAAGGCTGTTTTCAGAATTTGGCACAGAAACCCTCTTTCTAGCCCACTGCTGCCCTCCTGGGTTCTTGGCGGTAGGTTGGTAAGAAAAGGCAAGACATCTTTGCGTTTTTAATACTTCCACTCCAGACATGGAAACTGCTCAAGCCGTTAGTTCAGGCGTTAAAAGCAGTCCTGTTTTTATTTTTATCCTTTCTGAAACGTTTCTTCAGGATCTATGTTTATAATTTAAGACAGTTATCATTCCCAAGGAAGTCTGCACATCTTTGAAATTCTAGTAGGGACACAGGAATAACCTCAGGATTTGGGTTATTAAAAGGGTCAAGAACATTCATTGTTTACATTCCACCTCTGATATTATCATGGAGACGGGAGAAGTCCAGTCAGAACTCCTCCTCCTTTTTTAATTCAAGCTTGAAGACATCAGTGATCAAGGATCATGTGAGCACGCTGCCTTTATGCACAATCCACATACTCGTCATCATTCTTGATGGATGAAAACAATAGAAAAAAATGAACACTGACAAATAAGTAGTTTAGCATGTAGAAAAGGACATTGCAGAACATCTCAGGCCATTGACCCCTCTAAAAGCTGTAGGAAGCAGCTGAAAAGTGAGAGGACATGAACAAGTCTTCTATCTATAACTTCCAGAAATTGTTGTAACCTTTTCATCTCCAGAGACTGTGATGAATGATGGTAATAAAAATACTGACACTTCCTTCTCTCCAAATTACACATGTTTACCCCAGTATACTTTGTCATGATTTTATTTATTTAGGAAGTACCATATTAGCAGCTAACCTGCACTGGGTCCTTGCCAGGTGCCATACACCCATCTAAGTACTTTATGTGTGTTCACTCATTTAATCATCACTGCAACCTCATTGGGGTGGGTGCTGTGAGCATCATCATTGAAAAGATAGGGAAACAGGAGGAGGGGCTCCCCTGGCTGCTAAACCAGGAAGAGGAATGCAAAGCCAGGGAATTTGACTCTAGAGCTCCTGGATTTACATATTCCCTGTGCTGCCTCTGAAACTTGGGACACAAATAGCAGTTACCCACAGGGAAGCTAACTGTTCCCTCATAAGCAGGTGTAATAATGTACATTGATCTAACATTCAGAGTTAGTACCACCCATGTGGTATGATTTTAGGAGACCAGGAGGGTCCCTTGTACCTCTCCCTTTCCCATTGCTGCCTTTACTGATAGCCTCAAATTGGAGTTTCTTCCTTGTGTAATTTAAGACGTTGAAAAATGCATTTGTACTAAATGCATTTAAATAAGAAACAAAGATAACACAATGCTAATAAGAAGTCTAGAAATTGTGTGAAGCTACCTTCATTTCTCTCTGCAATCTCTTATTCTCATTTTCTAAATTGTATTACATCCAGAACTAAAAATCTTTCTCCCTTCCTTTTTTTCCTTCTTTTCTCCATCCTTCCCTCAAATACTTCTTACAAGTTCACTTCTTAATTGCTTCTATGCAAAGGGCTGTGCTAGTTGCGTGCTCTGCAAAGGTAAATGATACCACTCCCTCTCTTCCCCTCAAGGACTTACAGGTGGGAAGGGAGAGCAGATGCAGGCATAAAGTAGCACTCCCTCTGAAAGAGGTTAGTGCCGACTGCTGTCATTAAGTTTTCTTCCTGTGAGAGTTAGAGAAGGTTTAAAAGAGGGATTACCAGTCTCTTGGGGAGAGGAAATGAGACTAAAAAATGACAGAGCAATGGAAAGGATGCGGCCTGGACAGGAGTTGGGTAAAACCAACTGGAGAGGAAATAATCTAAGTAGAACAGCCCATCAGCTATATGGCTGTTCATGCTGCTTCTTGGCCATAGAATCTCAGAGAAGCCATTTTGCTCCCCTGTGAGCCCTGTTTTCCCCATACGTAAAGTGGGTGTGATAAAAATGACTTGCCCCAGAGGGCTAAGCCTTAGCATTTGCCCTTTGCCTGTCTCTGTGGAGTTTACAGCCTTGGCTTATGCAGGTCTCAGCCTCATGTCACATCCCATGGAGGCCTTTACTTAACAGGCTTTCTAAAATAATACTCCAGTCACTCTATTTTTCTTCAAACTGATTGTTTGCTTACTGTATGATTTCCTGTCTCCCCAACTCAAATACAAAGCTGTTTCCCCAGTGCTTATAACAGTAGTTAAATTCAATATTTGTTGCATGAAGAACAATATGTGTACATTTTTAGCATAATACTTCACACATCATGTTGAACATATATGTATATGTGCACATATATAGTATGTAGTGAGTATTAAACATATGTATACACACACACTCCTTAATGCCATTTGAGTCTGTTTGTTTTGTTTTGTTTTTGTCTCATGTCTATCTCTTCTATGTTTTTATTTCTTGGTGAAATTCCTTTTGAGAAACTTTAGTCCTATCTCCCTTAAAGGAGGAGTGAGTTGTAGTTGTCCAAACTAACAGATAACTTGGGGGAGACAGCACATCCAGAGGCCAGATCTAGAAGTGCAGATTTCCAGATTCCCAACTTTTGGGGGTTCAGTTTCAAATACTGGATATGGGACACCAGCTTTAAGTTTCTCCTTAAATTAAGATTGTTTTGAATTAAAATTACTCCTTAATTATTGCACTGTTTTTTGTTTGTTTGTGTAAACCTCCCAGTTCTGCATTTTCATTGAGTTGAATAGTTTATTGCCTGATTAAGCATTCTACCTCCATTGTGAAAAGTTCTTCAATGTATTAGTAAATATTTGTGTTTCCTCTGATGCCTGCTTAATTGTGAGCACCTCCTTGGGGCCTTCATGGAGCAAGCAAATTATAATTCTCTACACCTTCTCCTACAACTGGCTTCACTTCATGATTATCTGACAGACATTTCAAAGCAGTATGCCAGCTCAAGTGGAGCGAAGATAAGGTTTACACTGGAGCAAAATGTGGACACACATGTATGGCTAGTTTGAAGCATGCCTGCGAAGGGCTGCAGAACATAAGTGTGCCATTGCGTGGCTGTTGAGACCATCCTTCCTGCTAGAATTGGTTCACTTATTATGCATAGCATTGAATGTATGAATGTTGGGGGCATGCACGAGGGAAACATGATAAGTTATATTTTTTATATTTTCTTACTTTCTAAAAAGATAGATATTTCTTGATATTTTAAGCACTTTACATATAAACATTTAAAAATGCCCCGGAGATGGCTGTTTTTCGGGAGATAAGAAAGAAATTAGAGATGGACATATGGTGTGGGGGTGTTTCTAAGGTCACTGGAAAGCTTGTGGAGTGGGAGAAACCGAAGGAGAAAGGATAAGAAAAGTTCTTTGGTATATTTTGATTGAATAAATGTTACTTATAATTAGTTCTGCAATTGGAAAGATATAGCCAAGCACCTTTTTTCCATTTCTGTTTTGGTTAATAATAAGCCTCAATTAACATTAACTCCATCAATGGCCTAAAAACACTGATCTGGTTATGATAATTAGTATTGCAATGATATACATTTAGTGTTTTTCTTTTTTTACTTTTTTTTTTTTTTTTGACAGAGTTTCACTCTTTTTGCCCAGGCTGGAGTGCAATGGTGCGATCTCAGCTCACTCCAACCTCCGCCTCCCAGGTCCAAGCAATTCTCCTGCCTCAGTCTCCTGAGTAGCTGGGATTACAGGCACCCACCACCACTCCCACCTAATTTTTGTATTTTTAGTAGAGACGGGGTTTCACCATGTTGGCCAGGCTGATCTCGAACTCCTGACCTGCAGTGATCCACCCGCCTTAGCCTCCCAAAGTGCAGGGATTACAGGCATAAGCCACCGCACCTGGCCCATTTAGTGTTTTTTTAATGTCATGCAGTGAGCAGCCCAACCAACACTGGCAAGTTCAAGAATTCCTCACTGCTTAATTTATTGCGGAGTATTGGCAACCACTGGGGATTTCTCTGCAACGAACATGCATACTGTGTATCTTGGGAGCCATGTGTCACAGTCCTCATATCAGAGATTCAAACAATTCATTACAACCATTAAAAACTCAGCTACTCTCTGCTTTCAAGATTTCAGGAGCTCAGATCAGACAAGTCCTCATAGGCTAGAGCCCCAACAATTGACAGTAACAAAGTAAGAGCGAGGGTAACATGATTGAAATGAAAAGAAAACACAAATACAGCCTCTGCAAATCCTGATGCCACCCTGAACGTTTTTTGTGAGCATGCATGTGTGTATTTATTAGATTACATTAAGCGCTCCAAAGTACAGAGAATACTGCCCCCATTACCTCCCGTTTTCAAACGAAGGAGGCACTGCTATAACATATGCAGAAAGACTATTAATATAATGAACTTTTGGAGTAGATTTTCTCACACCTGTGTGGCTCAAGAATCAACTCTATGTTATTGCATTATGTTTCCGTAAAAGGTTTCCACTAAGAAAGGTGAGTGAAAGGTAATGGGATCTCTGTGTATTACTTTTGCAACTTTTCTGTACATCTAGGATTATTTCTAGTTAAAAATAAGAAATAATCTTATACAAATGTGTGATGCATATACAGCAAGCATATGAAGTACTGAACAGATTGCCCATCAGAAACGTAAAACCTAACACAAAATACATTAACTCAGGCTAATATGGAATGAACTATTTTTCAGAAACATGAATGATAGATTTTTCTTAGTTGTTCATGATATATTAATATTCATATAAAATCACCAAATACTTACACCAAGATATATAAATATACAATTTGTATTTTTTAATCACTAAGACAAGCTTACATCTCAATATGAACATGACTCTACTTTTTCCTGTACATTTTTATTCAAGAAATTGAGAGGATTTTTAAACAACCATTAAACTATTTGGTAAAACCAGATAGTTTCCCTCTGTGTTCTCAAAGGAGAAAATTAGAAAATGAAATTGGTAGCAAGGAAAAGTGAGTAAGTAGTCAGTTGTTAAAAGTACTGTGATGAGAGGGGTGGCTGACAAGATAACTTAATAGGGACAGCTCCGGTCTGCAGCTCCCAGCGAGATCAACACAGATTTCTGCATTTCCAACTGAGGTACCCGACTCATCTCATTGGGACTGATTAGACGTAGGTGCAGCTCATGGAAGGCCATCCGAAGCAGGGTGGGGCATTGCCTCACCTGAGAAGCTCAAGGGGTCAGGGAACTTCCTCCCCTAGCCAAGGGAAGCCATGAGGGACTGTGCCCTGAGGAGCAGTGCACTCTGGCCCAGATACTACGCCTTTCTGATGGTCTTCACAACCAGCAGACCAGGAGATTCCCTCAGGTGCCTATGCCACCAGGACCCAGGGTTTCAAGCACAAAACTGAGTGGCCCTCTGGGCAGACATAGAGCTAGCTGCAGGAGTTTTTTTTCATAACCCAGTGGTGCGTGGAATGCCAGCAAGACAGAACCATTTGCTCTCCAGAAAAGGGGGCTGAAGCCAGGGAGCCAAGAGGTCCAGCTCAGCGGATCCCACCCCCGTGGAGCCCAGCAAGCTAAGAAACCACTGGCTTCAAATTCTCACTGCCATCACAGCAGTCTGAAGTCCACCTGGGACTCTGGAGTTTGGTGAGGGGAGGGGCGTCCACCATTACTGAGACTTGAATAGATGGTTTTTCCCTCACAGTGTAAACAAAGCCCCAGGGAAGTTCGAACTGGATGGAGCCCAACTCAGCTCCTCAAAGCTGCTGTAGCCAGACTGCCTCTCTAGATTCCTCATTTCTAGCCAGGGCATCTCTGAAAGAAAGGCAGCAGCCCCAGTCAGGGGCTTATAGATAAAACTCCCTGGGACACAGCACCTGGGGGAAGGGACGGCTGTGGGCACAGCTTCAGCAGACTTAAACGCTCCTGCCCGCCAGCTCTGAAAAGAGCGGTGGATTTCCCAGCACAGCGTTCAAGCTCTGCTAAGGGAAAGACTGCCTTCTTAAGTGGGTCCCTGACCCCCATGCCTCCTGACTGGGAGACACCTCCCAGCAGGGTTCAACAAACACTTCATATAGGAGAGCTCCAGCTGGCATCTGGCAGGTGCCCCTCTGGGACAGAGCTTCCAGAGGAAGGAACAGGCAGCAATCTTTGCTGTTCTGCAGCCTCTGCTGGTGATACCCAGGCAAACAGGGTCTGGAGTGGACCTCCAGCAAATTACAGCAGACCTGCAGCAGACGGGCCTGACTTTTAAAAGGAAAACCAACAAACGGAAAGGAATAGCATCAACATCAACAAAAATGACATACACACAGAAACCCCATCCAAATTTCACCAACATCAAAGATCAAAGGTAGATACCTCCTTGAAGATAAAGAAAAAACAGCACAAAAGGCTGAAAATTACAAAAACAGGAACCCCTCTTCTCCTCCAAAGGATGAAAACTCCTTGCCAGCAAGGGAATAAAACTGGACAAAGAATGAGTTAGACGAATTTACAGAAGTAGGCTTCAGAAGGTTGATAATAACAAACTCCTCCAAGCTAAAAGAGCATGTTTTAACCCAATGCAAGGAAGCAAAAAACTTTGATAAAATGTTAGAGGAATTGCTAACTAGAATAACCAGTTTAGAGAAGAACATAAATGACCTGATGGAGCTGAAAAACACAGCCTGAGAACTTCGTGAATCTTACACAAGAATCAATAGCTGAATAGTTCAAGTGGAAGAAAGGATATCAGAGATTGAAGATCATCTTAAGGAACTAAATCAAGAAGGCAAGATTAGAGAAAAAAGAATGAAAAGGAACCAACAAAGCCTCCAAGAAATATGGGACTATATGAAAAGACCAAATGTACATCTGATTGGTGTACCTGAAAGTGACAGGAGAATGGAACCAAGTGGGAAAACATTCCTCAGGATATTATCCAGGAGAACTTTCCCAACCTAGCAAGACAGGCCAACATTCAAATTCAGGAAATACAGAGTACACCACAAAGATACTCCTGGAGAAGAGCAACCCCAAGACACATAATCTTCAGATTTACCAAGGATGAAATGAAAGCAAAAATGTTAAGGGCAGCCAGAGACACGAAAAACCCTTCAAAAAATCAGTGAATCCAGGTGCTGGTTTTTTGAAAAGATTAACAAAATAGACTGCTACCCAGCCTAATAAAGAAGAAAAGATAGATGAATCAAATAGACACAATAAAAAATAATAAAGGTAATATCACCACTGATCCTACAGACATACAAACTACCATCAGAGAATACTATAAACACCCCTACACAAATAAACTAGAAAATCTTGAAGAAATGGATAAATTCCTGGACACATACATCCTCCCAAGACTAAAACAGGAAGAAGTCAAATCCCTGAATAGACCAATAATAAGTTCTGAAATTGAGACCGTAACTAATAGCCTACCAACAAAAAAAGCCCAGGACCAGACAGATTCACAGCTCAGTTCTACCACAGGTACAAAGAGGATCTGGTACCATTCCTTCTGAAACTATTCCAAACAACAGAAAAAGAAGGACTACTCCCTAACTAATTTTATGAGACCAGCATCATCCTGATACCAAAACCTGGCAGAGAAACAGCAAAAAAAGAAAATTTTAGGCCAGTATCCCTGATGAACATCGATGTGAAAATCCTCAATAAAATACTGACAAACCGAATCCAGCATCACATTAAAAAGCTTGATCACCATGTTCAAGTTGGCTTCATTCCTAGGATGCAAGTCTGGTTCAACATGCAAATCAAAAGGCATAATCCATCACATAAACAGTACCAATGACAAATACCACATGATTATCTCAATAGATGCAGAAAAGGCCTACGATAAAATTCAACACCCTTTCATACTAAAAACTCTTGCTAAACTAGGTATTGATGGAACCTTTCTCAAAATAATAAGAGCTGTTTATGACAAACCCGCAGCCAATATCATACTCAACTGGCAAAAGCTGGAAGAATTCCCTTTGAAAACTGGCACAAGACAAGGATACCTTCTCCCACCACTACTATTGAACATAGTATTGGAAGTTCTGGCAAGGTTTGTCAGGCAAGAGAAAGCAAAAAAAAGGGTATTCAAATAGGAAGAGAGGAAGTCAATTGTCTCGATTTGCAGATGACATGACCATATATTTAGAAAACCCCGTTGTCTCATCCCAAAGTTTCCTTAAGCTGATAAGCAACTTTTGCAAAGTCTCAGGATACAAAATGAGTGTGCAAAAATCACAAGCATTCTTCTCCACAAATAATAAACAGAGAGCCAAATCATGAGTGAACTTTCATTCACAATTGCTACAAAGAGAATAAAATGCCTAGGAATACAACTTACGAAGGATGTGAAGGACCTCTTCAAGGAGAACTACAAACCACTGCTCAACGAAATAAGAGAGGACATAAACAAATGGAAAAACATTCCGTGATCATGGATAGGAAGAATCAATATCATGAAAATGGCTATACTCCCCAAAGTAATTTATAGATTTATTGCCATCCTCATCAATCTCCCATTGACTTTCTTCACAGAATTAGAAAAAACTACTTTAAATTTCATATGGAATGAAAAAAGAGCCTGTATAGCCAAGACAATCCTAAGCAAAAAGAACAAAGCTGGAGGCATCACGCTACCTCACTTCAATCTATACTACAAGGCTACAGTAATCAAAACAGCATGGCACTGGTATGAAAACAGATCTGTGTGTATATATATATATGTGTGTGTGTGTATATATATGTGTGTGTGTGTATATATATGGCATAAATAGGATTCCCTATTTAATAAATGGTTTTTCTGTTTGGAGTAGTGTATATATATATATATATACACACACATATATATACGTGTATATATATACGTGTATATATATACACACATATATATACGTGTATATATATATACGTGTATATATATATACACATATATATACATGTATATGTATATATATATACATATATACGTGTGTATATATATACATATATATACGTGTATATATATATACATATATACGTGTATATATATACATATATACGTGTATATATATATACATATATACGTGTATATATATACATATATACGTGTATATATACACATATATATACGTGTATATATACACATATATACGTGTATATATACATATATATACGTGTATATATATACACATATATACGTGTATATATATACACATATATATACGTATATATATATATATATATACGTATATATACCAATGGAACAGAACAGAGGGCTCAGAAATAACACCACACATCTACAACCATCTGATCTTTGACAAACCTGACAAAACAAGCAATGGGGAAAGGATTCCCTATTTAATAAATGGTGTTGGGAAAACTGGCTAGCCATATGCAGAAAACTGAAACTGGACCCCTCCCTTACACCTTATACAAAAATTAACTAAAGATGGATTAAAGACTTAAATGTAAGACCTAAAACCATAAAAACCCTAGAAGAAAACCTAGGCAATACCATTCAGGACATAGGCATGGGCAAAGACTTCATGACTATAACATAAAAGCCAATGGCAACAGAAGCCAAAATTGACAAATAGGATCTAATTAAACTAAAGAGCTTCTGCACAGCAAAAGAAAGTATCATCAGAGTGAACAAACAGCCTAGAGAATGGGAGAAAATTTTTGCAATCTATCTATCTGACAAAGGGCTAATACCCAGAATCTACAAAGAACTTAAACAAATTTACAGGAAAAATCCAAACAACCTCATCAAAAAGTGGGCGAAAGATATGAACAGACACTTCTCAAAAGAAGACATTTATGTGGCCAACAAACATGAAAAAAAGCTCATCATCGCTAGTCATTAGAGAAATGCAAAAGCACAATGAGGTATCATCTCATGTCAGAATAGTAATCATTAAAAAGTCAGGAAACAACAGATGCTGTTGAGGATGCAGAAAAATAGGAATGCTTTTACACAGTTGTTGGTAGAGTAAATTAGTTCAACCATTGTGAAAGACAGTGTGGTGATTCCTCAAGGATCTAGAATCGGAAATACCATTTGACCTAGCAATGCCATTACTGGGTATATACCCAAAGGATTATAAGTCATTCTACTTTGAAGACACATGCACACATGTGTTTATTGCAGCACTGTTCACAATAGCAAAGACTTGGAACCAACCCAAATGCCCTTCAATGATAGACTCAATAAAGAAAATGTGGCACATATACACTGTGGAATATTATCAGCCATAAAAAAGGATGAGTTCATGTTTTTTGCAGGGACATGGATGAAGCTGGAAACCATCCTTCTCAGCAAACTAACACAGGAACAGAAAACCAAACACCGCATGTTCTCACTCATAAGTGGGAGTTGAACAATGAGAACACATGGACACAGGGAGGGGAACATTACATACCAGGGCCTGTCAGGGTGTGGGGGCTAGGGGATAGATAGCATTAGGAGAAATACCTAATGTAGATGATGGGTTTATGGGTGCAGCAAACCACCATGGGACGTGTATACCTATGTTACAAACCTGCAGTTTCTGCACACATATCTCAGAACTTAAAGTATATATATATAAAAAAAGGTTGGGAAGAATTTCCTCTCCCTCTAGTCTTTTAATGGTCTAATATACTACTTGTTATTTCCTCCTGTGAAATGAAAAATTCTCCTGCACCTGGGGTTTTTTTGTGGAAATATAAATAATAAATTCAATAATAATCTACTGTATAAACCAAATAATAAATTTTTTAAAAAGGCAGAACATCACCTTGTTTGACTTCAGCTAAGAATATCTGCCTCAATTTTTTTCCTGCTTTGCACATGACAATGAATGACTGTAATATGTTGTGAGTATTGATTTGAAGGTTACAAATAAATTTTAGCTAATAGGTGAATTTGGTAATACGTGTTCTGAGAATAGTAATCATTGACTACATATATATTTTGTGTGTGTGTGTGTGTGTTCACTGGTGCAGCCTCAATTTTTTTTTTACTTACAATGATGAATTTTTAAAAGTTTAAATAGAAGTGACCTGCAGAATAAAGCTGAAGCTACTCATGCAGGCATTTAAGAACTTTAATAATCTAGTTTTCTGTGTGATATATGCATGTATATATATGTATATATTATATTATATATAGATATACGTATATATTATATATACACATACATATATATATTATATTATATATAATATATGTGTATATTATATATAACATATGTGTATATTATATATGTGTATATTATATATAATATATGTGTATATTATATATACATATACGTATATGTGTATATTATATATACATATATGTATATGTGTATATTATATATATGTATATGTATATATTATATACATATATGTATATATTATATATACATATATACCACAGAAAACTACTCAGCCATAAAAAGGAGTGAAATAATGGCATTTGCAGGAACCTGGACAGAATTGGAGATAATTTTTCTAAGTGAAGTAACTCGGGAATTGAAAACCAAACATCATATGTTCTCACTCACAAATAGGAGCTAAGCTATGAGGACACAAAGGCATAAGAATAATACAATGGACTTTGGGGACTCGGGGGAATGGATGAGGGGGTGAGGGATAAAGACTACATATTGGGTAAAGTGTACACTGCTCAGGTGATGGGTGCACCAAAATCTCAGAAATCACCACTAAAGAACTTATTCATGTAAACAAACACCACCTGTTCCCCAATAACCTATTGAAATAAAAAAAATCTTGTTTTCTAATTGTCTTTACTGCTAACTAGTACTACTACAACTATTCCTTACATATTATGAGATTTGCGATTATTTTTAAATAATCTTGTTTCTCCTGCAGACAGTAAGCTAACTAAGGGCAGGGGCAAGGTTTTATGTCATGTATACCAACCTCCTTCTACAGTGCTTGGTTTATTGTAGAGTCTCAATAAATGTGGGGCCTTCTTTTGTCATTGTATTATTTTTAGTAAAACTGCATTGGATAATACTGGAAAATAATGCTCAGATAAGTAGGAGAAGAGACCAGCCAAGAAAGGCATGGTCTGCGGTGCCAAGTGCTAAAGAGAGATTAAAAAGGAACAGCAACAGCTTTAAGAAGGAATAGGATCTGAAGATGATCACAGCTATAATTCAGGGGGCCCACTCTCATGACCAGCAGAAAAGGCACCTCAAGCTCAGATATGTTTCTTTCCAAAGCCCATAGTCCTTCCCTTCAGACCACATCATTTCCACTACAGAAAGGAGCATAGAAAAACAGGAAGCCAGATTTACACTAGCTTTTGGTGTTTTATATTAGCAAATGGTGGTAGTTATATGTGAGTAAGTGTCCTGAAGCCACCTTGTGAAGGGCCTTGGGTCCCAAACAAGGTGCAAAGAAAATGTGATCTCTAACTTCCTGTAGGGAAGTCAAAATTCAACCAGGCCCTCTCTGGTGAAACTTTTATCCCTGGGTCATCCAAAAGGCCACCAGGGCTGAGAACAATCTGGTAACTTTGCATAAGGGAGAAAAACCCAGAACCTCTTTAACCAAAATTTTTAGGAATAAATATATTCTGCTGGAGCTGCTGGTCATCATTAGCCATGCTTCTGCACCAGGCATTAAAAGATAAAGACATTAACACTAAGGTCAAACTTGTAGTTAGGATCTTACTTGAAGAACCCAGAGCTTTGCTTTGTCATTCATGATCAAAGTTAGTATTAATCCTGTGCTTTCTGATATAAGGATTAAACCATCTGAATTTCCTGTTTTTGAGTACCTAATGATGTTTATGAATAAAATGCTTGTTATGTGCTATACAATATTTGTTCTATTTACCTTTATTATTATCCTATGACAGACACAATACTAATGAGAGAAAACATTGCCTGAATTCCTGTGATAAGTTAAGCCCGGAAAATATACTCCTGTTTTCTGCAGAGTAAATTCAATCTACACAGATTAATAGCAGATTTTATATTGGTTATGATAGGGAGACTCTGATTTTTTCTGCACTGTTCTTTAAAAAAAAAAAGCTTCTCAGTTTGCTTACAAATACTTAGCAACTTAGTCATTTTACATAAACTGCCTCAATTTCGATAAAGAGTGCTGTTTTCTAACATGAGATATGGGCATATGAATTTAAAACTAGATCATATTTATGTCTGTCTATTAAAGAAAAAATTGAAAATATGATTTGTTAAAAATATTGATGAAACTATAAAAAATTCTGTGGTGTCTATACAAAAGATAACAGCAGACAAAAATCTTCTGAATCACTTGTGTCAGCATAGGGTCAGCCAGAGTGTGAAGAGGTGACACGCTGATGACTTATCTTAGTGGGCACCCCAAATGCTTCAGGCAATGGGTGTGAGCATGAGACCTCCTTGGACAGGGACAAACGGTAAAAGTTTTTGGAAGCATTTGTTTTTTTGACCACATGCGCAGCTTTTTGGATTGGCATCTTCAGTGATTCTCATTTTGGCTCACCATAAATCTTCCCTTCCCACCACTGTGCATTAACAAACATTTATTACATTTCCTATATGTGTCAGAGACTGTGCAAGGAGCTTGGCAGGCACAAAGAATAAGCCAGGACTGTAGCTGTGACCAACTTGAGAGGAGCCCTGGTGGATTTCTGTATAATATGCCTGTCCTTTGGGTTTATAACGCTGTAGTTGAAATGAATGTTAATGTCAACTAGTTAAAAAAAAAGAAATAAAAATTCTAAAATTCCTACTGAATGTGATTCATGGATGTGACAAATTTCTCAGGGTTCTTATGACTATTTCCCCTTTCTTTGATATGATAAAAGGAAATAAGCCATCGTATTTATAGAGTTAAACATATTTCTGTTCCCCACACCTTCTCTACTCCACTGAAGAAATAGCAAAAGTCAAATTCCTTTGTCATTTGTTATACCATAGCACATAGGAACAGCTTTCAAAGAACCAGGTACTTTTTTTCCTATTGCAAATCGTCACTTGTCATTATAAACAGAGAACACATGCCACTGGAGAAGTATAATGTGGTGATATTAGTGGGGCTAAAAGAGGAATGAAAAAAATCACTAGAGCACCTTGGGAAAAAAAATGGCCAATAATAACATTTTACATGTCAGCCATGTAGGGAAAAAACCCAAACAACCTTGCAGACATATGAAATAGTAATTATGCCATTCACAGTCAACAGTATAGCTCTTATTACTACACACTACATGCAGAACATAATTATGTTACCTTTAAATGATGTAGTTAATGATTAGCAAGATAGACATAAGTGATCATACAAGATTTGGTTATCCTGCCCATTTTAATACTGTGATGAAATGATGAATTCAAAGCTGAAAGAAAAAACTACAACAACATACATCCTGCATAGGCTCAGTCATCATTGTTGCCCACGTCGAGGTTGGAAGGGAACAGCAGTACTCATACCCAGGGCCCCTTTGCTTCCCCAAAACCCCACTGTGGCTGAGCTCATATTCCAGTACCACTCGGGAAATGCTGGGATTCAACACCCTGCCATGTGTCTGGGAAGATGGCTGATAAAGTCTTTGTAGATATCCTGTTCCATCCACTTAAATGTTAGGTTTTCTCCTGTTAATGAAAAGTCTAATGTGTACAGTAGTTTCCAAATGTGGGTGGCTGAAGTGTTTTTAATGTGCAGGTTTCTAGGCCTTACCCTGCTTCCGTTATGCTGTGTAAGACACTGCTGAAAATCTCAGTGGCTCACGGACATTTATTTTACCCACTACTGTGAATTTGGTTGTGGCTCAGAGGGAATGGTACTATGATCTGAATGTTTATGTCCCCCCAAAATTCATATGTTAAAACCTAGTCACTGAGGTTAGAAGGTGGGGTTTTGAGGAGATGATTAGGTCACCAGGGTAGAACTCTCATAAGTAGGATTGCTGTCCTTATACAGGTGACCCTGGACAGCTAGCTAGTCCCTTCTGCTATGCAAACACACAGGTGGAAGTTGCTGTCTTTGAGGAGCAGGACCTCACCAGACACAGAATCTTCCAAAGCCTTAATCTTCGACTTCTCAGCTTCCAGAACTGTGAGAAATAAATTTCTGTTGTTAATAAGCTACTTTGTCTACAGTAGTTTGTTATAGCAGCCCAGATAGACTAAGACAGCTGGTCTGATCTGGGCTGGGCTTGGGTTCAAGTCTGCCCCAGGACTCTCTTTCCAGAACACAGACAAAAGGAACAGCAGCTACACGGAGTCTGCACTTTTTATGACTATGGCAGGAGCATAAGAAGATGGATGAAAACATGTCATGGCCCTTAAAGTCCCTGTTTGGAACTGACCCACCCTAGCTTCCAGACACATTTTATTACTCAAAATGAGTCACATGACCAGACTTAAGTTCAGTGAAGTCCAGAAGTATCCCCTGCTCCGTGGGGCAAGGGAGGAGGAATGATCAATTGGAGATTGATGCTAAGGGACTGGGTATTACAAACTCCACAGGTGAGCCTTCTTTCCTTTTCTTTTTTAAGAGACAAGATCTTGCTTTGTCACCCGGACTAGTCTCAAATCTTTGGTGCCAAACCATCCTCTCATCTTGGCCTCCCAAAGTGCTGGGATTACAGGGATGAGCCGTGGGTAATTCTTATGAAGCTAATCCTGCACCTGTTGGAGGATTGCCATCTTGGTACCACTAGAGAACATGTCATAGTAAGAGAAATGATGGGCTCCATTCTTTCAGTCGCTTAACCAATATGTAGTTAGTCACTAATATGCACTGTCCAAAATTAGAAACTGTTAACACAACTCATGTGACTTAATAATAGAGGATAGATAAGAATGGAAAGGGAACAAGAAAAGGGGCACCTAATACAAATTGAGAATGAGGATGAGCGTATCAGGAAAGGTCTCCCAGATAAGGCAATATCTGAGCTCAGTGATCATGACAGGTGAACATTTTCTAGAGCTGGGAAGGGCATGAATTGGTGGGAGTAGTCTAGGCAGAGGAGATCACAGGACAAAATGAGGAGTTTAGAAGCAGCATAATATATGTGGCAGATAGTGCCATATGTTCTCCAAATCTTTCTTCTTTTCCATCTCAGTCTCAGAATTTGGTAACATTTCCAAGCCTAGCTTCTAGTCAGGTATGGCCATGTGGCTGATTATGGCACAAGAATGAGGACATAATCAATATATTATCTTTCACATCTGGCCTTTAGAAACTTTCCACATGCAAACCTCCATTGTCTCCCTCTTTCTTCTCAATCAGGTGAATGCTAGGAGAGTGAAGCAACAAAGGGAAGACACAGAGACACTGGATGATCATATGAAAAGTCTTCCCCAACTAGGAATGTTCGCATGAGTCAAAGATAAAGTTTTATTGTGTTAAGTCACTAAAATTTAGGATGTTTGTTATATCAGCTAATATTACTTGCCTTAATCAATATAGTATCCATATGTTATGCTGATGGTAAGTAATGGCTATGAGGCAGGAAAAAGAGATGTCAATCATTGACTAGCTGTGTTAGTCATTTCTTCTAGATACTTTGGGGGTTATTCTAGAAACCAAGTGGATTAAAAGATAGAGTAGCACCCTAGAAATATAAACCTCGGCAAGGCATTAATATGAACATGTAATCATGCCCAGCTTAAGGGCTGGTTTATGCTGCAGAGACTGTGTGTGAAGCACAATCATTTATAATATGCACGTATGGCAGAAGAACAATGAAGATGTTCTTCTGGCAGCTTTTTTATTCCTAATGTGTTTGGATGTGTGCCCCTCAAAGGTTCATGTTTAACTGCAGCTGAGTTGAGCTTACCCTGTACCTTTCAACCTTGGAAGTGTCTGTTAGCCAGTGAGACCTAAAGGAAAAAACCCAGCACATGAATCGGTAAGTCGTTACATGACTGGAATTAAATAGTATAACAATAAAACCTCTGAGTTGAAGCCATGACAAGTAAGACAAGATATATGTTTCTGCTTCCTTTTTAAAGTAAGATATGACCTGGAAGTTATTCTTCCTGCCAAAGAAAGTAGAGACATAAAGGCTCCCTTTTCCTTTCCAGAATAATGACTCATAGAAGAGCTGAACTCTAGCAAATAGAGAAATAAGCCCATACAAGGGATAATAGGGACTGGTGAGAGGCAGGTAAGAGAAAGCCCTTTACAGAGGAAACCTTTTCTTAACACACAAGATATTAACTCTGTATTGAATATGGATTTTGGCCACACACAAGCAGAGGCTTGGAATATTTGGCATATAATTATAATAAGGGTCTTGACACAAGGGCAAGATTACTTCATTGGGGATCTTCATGGAAAACAACGACAGAGGAAACCCAGAAGCAGGCTTGGTAGAACCCATCAATACCAGAAGAGAAACACAGAATTGACCAAAACAGAGGTAATTCTTCTAGTTACTTCAGTAAGTAGAGAATGGAAACACATCGGCCCTCCCACTGTGTCGAATCTCTGATGCTTGACCCTATGTTGTAGGTTCAGTCATTATCTTCTAATCTTGCTCCTATATTTATAAAATCAGGATTCAAAGACTCCTTCAAATTCTTTTCATATATAAAAAATGGGGTTGAATCCCATTGATTATTTATTCAAGATCCTGGTGCCAAGAATGAACAGATTAGGAGAGTGCAGCCATGTTTAAGCGTGAGGTTTTAGGGAAGCAGACCCTTGAGACAAGAATTAAAATGCAAGCAGTTTATTTGGAAGATGATCCCTGAAACCACAGTAGATGAGTGAGAAAGTAAAGCCGGAAGAGGGAGGGCCAATAAAAGTTGGATTATGAAACAAAATACCACAGTATTCCACCAAATCTGGGGAACTTTGGAAATGGTACAGAATATGCACCCCAGAGCCATCTTCTCTGAAGGACAAGGGTGCAGAGGTATTTACATAACAGCTCTTGACAAGTCAGAAGTTGAGAATTGTTCCTGGGAGATTTTAATTCCTCAGACCTGCAGCCTGCCCTAAAGGAGAAACACAGGTGCTGGCAGGAGGAAGCTAAACCTCTGTGCACTGAAATAGTAAGGGCAGGAGATATGCGTGTGATATTAAGGGCATCTATAAACCCCTGTTGGATGCTTTTTCTAGACTGGACATGCTGCTTGGTAAAATTACTTCCATGTATTTCCCATTTTGTCCCAACACCAGTGATTTGGCTATACACTGGAGAATCTGTATGCAGGTACTCAGGGTTATTTTTAGGCAAAAGTTGGATTTCTGTGCCTTTTACTATTTATGTAATACAATTAAAATTGACTTTAAGTAAAAAATGAGCTAGGTCTACAACTGTTTTCAAAATGTATCAATTCCTTACCATTGTTCAGTATATGCATGCTATGGAAAACACACGGGTTTTCCATAGGACATTGTCTAATGAAATGTGTTCTCCCGTAGTGAGCTGTACATTATTCAGGTGAGACCACAGCCTTACTGAGGGCACATTTGTGATCTAGTAAATGCAAAGCAAATCTATACTATTTGGCCTTGAATGGCACTTCTAATTTTCAAAACTGCTTAATAATATCAACCATCACAGTACTTTTTTTAATTATTATACTTTAAGTTTTGGGACACGTGTGCAGAACGTGCAAGTTTGTTATATAGGTATACACGTGCCACAGTGGTTTGCTGCACCCATCAACCCAACAAGTACATTAGGTATTTCTCCTAATGCTATCCTGTTTCTAGCCCACTAACCCCTGAGAGGCCCAGGTGTGTGATGTTCCCATCACTGTGTCCATGTGTTCTCGTTGTTCAACTCCCACTTATGAGGGAGAACATGTGGAGTTTGGTTTTCTGTTCCTGTGTTAGTTTGCTGAGAATGATGGTTTCCAGCTTCATCCATGTCCCTGCAAAGTACATGAACTCATCCTTTTCTATGGCTGCATAGTATTCCATGGTGTATATGTGCCACATTTTCTTCATCCAGTCTATCATTGATGAGCATTTGGGTTAGTTCTAAGGCTTTGCTATTGTGAACAGTGCTTCAATAAACATGCGTGTGCATGTGTCTTTATAATAGAATGATTCATAATCCTTAGCGTATATACCAAGCAATGGAATTGCTGGGTCAAATGGTATTTCTGGTTCTAGATGCTTGAGGAATCACCACACTGTCTTCTGCAATGGTTGAACTAATTTACTCTCCCACCAACAGTGTAAAATCATTCCTATTTATCCACATCCTCTCCAGCATCTGTTGTTTCCTGACTTTTTAATGGTCACCATTCTAACTAGCATGAGATGGTATCTCATTGTGGTTTTGATTTGCATTTCTCTAATGACCAATGATGACGAGATTTTTTTCATGTTTGCTGGTGGCATAAATGTCTTCTTTTGAGAAGTGTCTTTTCATATCCTTTGCCCACTTTTTGATGGGGTTGTTTGTTTTTTTTTTTCTCATAAATTTGTTTAAGTTCCTTATACATTCTGGATATTAGCCCTTTGTCAGACGGATAGATTGCAAAAATTTTCTCCCATTCTGTAGGCTTCCTGTTTACTCTGGTGATAGTCTCTTTCACTGTGCAGAAGCTCTTTAGTTTAATTAGATCCTATTTGTCAATTTTTGCTTCTGTTGCCATTGGTTTTGGTGTTTGTCATGAAATCCTTGCCCATGCCCATGTCCTGAATGGTATTGTCTAGGTTTTCTACTAGGGTTTTTATGGTTCTAGGTCTTATGTTTGTTTTTAATCCATCTTGTGTTAATTTTTGTATAAGGTGTAAAAAAGGGGTCCAGTTTCAGTTGTCTGCATATGGCTAGCCAGTTCTCCCAAAACCATTTATTAAATAGGGAATCCTTTCCCCATTTCTTCTTTTTGTCAGGTTTGTCAAAGATCAGATGGTTGTAGATGTGTGGCCTTGTTTCTGAGCGCTCTGTTCTGTTCCATCGTTCTATATATCTATTTTGGTACCAGTACCATGCTGTTTTGGTTACTGTAGCATTGGAGTATAGATTGAAGTCAGGTAGCCTGATGCCTCAAGCTTTGTTCTTTTTGCTTAGGATTGTCTTGGCTATATGGGCTCTTTTTTGGTTCCATATGAAATTTGCAGTAGTTTTTTCTAATTCTGTGACGAAAGTCAATGGTAGCTTGATAGGGATAATGTTTAATCTATGAATTACTTTGGGCAGTATGGCCATTTTCATGATATTGATTCTTCCTATCCATGATCATGGAAAGTTCTTCCATTTGTTTACGTCCTCTCTTATTTCTTTGAGCAGTGCTTTGTAGTTCTCCTTGAAGAGGTCCTTCACATCCCTTGTAAGTTGTATTCCTAGGCATTTTATTCTTTTTGTAGCAATTGTGAATGGGAGTTCACTCATGATTTGGCTGTCTGTTTGTCTGTTATTTGTGTAGAGGAATGCTGGTGATTTTCACACATTGATTTTGTATCCTGAGACACTGCTGAAGTTGCTTATCAGCTGAAGTAGATTTTGGGCTGAGACAATGGGGTTTTCTAAATATACAATCATGTCATTTGCAAACAGAGACATTTGACTTCCTTTCTTCCTATTTGAATACCCTTTATTTCTTTCTCTTGCCTGATTGCCCTGGCCAGAACTTCCAATATTATGTTGAATAGGAGTGGTGAGAGAGGGGATGCTTGTCTTGTGATGGTTTTCGAAGGGAATGCTTCTAGCTTTTGCCAGTTCAGTATGATGTGGCTGTGGGTTTGTCATAAATAGCCCATATTATTTTGAGATAGATTCCATCAATACCTAGTTTATCAAGAGTTTTTAGCATAAAGGAATGTTTAATTTTATCAAAGGCCTTTTCTGCATCTATTGAGATAATCATGTGGTTTTTGTCATTGATACTGTTTATGTGATGGACTACGTTTATTGATTTGTGTATGTTAAACCAGCTTTGCATCCTAGGGATGAAGTTGACTTGTTCATAGTGGATAAGTTTTTTTATGTGCTGCTGGATTCGGTTTGCCAATATTTTATTGAGGATTTTTGCATCAATGTTCATCAGGGATATTGGCCTGAAATTTTCTTTTTCTGTTGTGTCTCTGCCAGGTTTTTCTATCAGGATGATGCTACTCTCATAAAATGAATTAGGGAGGAGTCCCTCCATTTCTATTGTTTGGAATAGTAAGACGGACTGGTACCAGCTCCTCTTTGTACCTGTGGTAGAATTCAGCTGTGAATTCCTCTGGTCCTGGGCTTGTTTTTGTTGGTAGACTATTAGTAACTGTCTCAATTTCAGAACTTGTTATTGATCTATTCAGGGATTCGACTTCCACCTGGTTTAGTCTTAGGAGCATGTATGTGTCCAGGAATTTATTCATTGCTTCTAGATTTCTTAGTTTATTTGTGTAGAGGTGTTTATAGTATTCTCTGATGGTAGTTTGTATGTCTGTGGGATCAGTGGTGATATCCCCTTTATCATTTTTTATTGTGTCTATTTCATTCTTCTCTCTTTTCTTCTTTATTAGTATTGCTAGTGGTCTATCTATTTTGTTAATCTTTTCAAAAACCCAGCTCCTGGATTCATTGATTTTTTGAAGGGTACTTCATGTCTCTATCTCCTTCAGTTCTGCTCTGATCTTAGTCATTTCTTGACTTCTGTTAGATTTTGAATTTGTTTGCTCTTGCTTCTCCAGTTCTTTTAATTGTGATGTTAGATTGTCAAATTTAGATCATTCCTGTCTTTTCCTGTGGGCATTTAGTGCTACAAATTTTCCTCTAAACACTCCTTTAGCTGTGTCTCAGAGATTCTGGTACATTGTGTCTTTGTTGTTATTGGTTTCAAACACCTTCTTTATTTCTACCTTAATTTTGTTATTTACCCAGTAGTCATTCAGGAACAGGTTGTTTAGTTTCCATGCAGTTATGCAGTTTTGAGTGAGTTTCTTAATCCTGAGTTCTATTTTTTTAAAGTTTTTAATCCATCTTGGTCTGAGAGACTGTTTGTTAAGATTTCCAGTCTTTTGCATTCGCTGACGAGTGTTGTACTTCCAATTATGTGGTCAGTTTTAGAATAAGTGTGATGTGGTGCTGAGAAGAATGTATATTCTGTTGATTTGGGGTGGAGAGTTCTGTAGATGTCTATTAGGTCCACTTGGTCCAGAGCTGAGTTCAAGTCCTGAATATCCTCATTAATTTTCTGTGTTGTTGATCTGTCTAGTATTGACAGTGGGGTGTTAAAGTCTCCCACTATTATTGTGTGGGAGTCTAAGTCTATTTATAAGTCTCTAAGAACTTGCTTTATGAATCTGGGTGCTGCTGTATTGGGCGCATATATATTTAGGATGGTTAGCTCTTCTTGTTGCATTGATCTCTTTACCATTATGTAATGCCCTTCTTTGTCTTTTTTTGATCTTTGTTGGTTTAAAGTCTGTTTTATCAGAGACTAGGATTGCAACCCCTGCTTTTTTTTTTTTTTTGGCTTTCCATTTGCTTGGTAAATATTACTTCATCACTTTATTTTGGGTAATTCTTTCATTACTTTATTTTGCGTGTGTCTTTGCATGTGAGATGGGTCTCCTGAACACAGCACACCAAAGGTCCTGACTCTTTATCCAATTTGCCAGCCCATTTACATTTAAGGTTAATAATAATATGTGTGAATTTGATCCTGTCATTATGATGCTAGCTGGTTATTTTGCCCTTTAGTTGACGCAGTTTCTTCATAGTGTCGAGGGTTTTTAAAATTTGATATGTTTTTGCAGTGGCTGGTACCAGTTTTTCCGTTCCATATTTAGTGCTTCCTTCAGGAGCTCTTGTAAGGCAGGCCTGGTGGTGACAAAATCTCTCAACATTTGCTTGTCTGTAAATGACTTTATTTCTCCTTCGCTTATGAGGCTTAGTTTGGCTGGATGATATGAAATTCTGGGTTGAAAATTCTTTTTTCTTAAGAATGTCGAATATTGGCCCCCACTCTCTTCTGGCTTGTAGAGTTTCTGCAGAGATATCTGATATTAGTCTGATGGGATTCCCTTTGTGGGTATCCCTACCTTTCTCTCTGGCTCCCCTGAACATTTTTTCCTTCATTTCAACCTTGGTGAATCTGATGATTATGTGTCTTGGAGTTGCTGTTCTCGAGGACTATCTTTGTGGTGTTCTCTGTACTTCCTGAATTTGAATGTTGGCCTGTCTTGCTAGATTGGGGAAGTTCTCCTGGATAATATCCTGAGGAGTGTTTTCCCACTTGGTTCCATTCTCCCTGTGACTTTCAGGTACATCAATCAAATGTATATTTGGTCTTTTCATATAGTCCCATATTTCTTGGAGGCTTTGTTGGTTCCTTTTCATTCTTTTTTCTCTAATCTTGTCTTCTTGATTTAGTTCTTAAGTTGATCTTCAATCTCTGATATCCTTTCTTCTGCTTGATCGATTCGGCTATTGATACTTGTGTATGGTTCACAAAGTTCTCATGCTGTGTTTTTCAGCTCCATCAGGTCATTTATGTTCTTCTCTAAACTGGTTATTCTAGTTAGCATTTCCTCTTACCTTTTATCTAGGTTCTTAGCTTTCTTGCATTAGGTTAGAACATGCTCCTTTAGCTCGGAGGAGTTTCTTATTAACCACCTTCTGAAGCCTACTTCTGTCAATTTGTCAAACTCATTCTCCATCCAGTTTTGTTCTCTTGCTGGTGAGGTGTTTTGATCCTTTGGAGGAGAAGAGGCATTCTGGTTTTTGTAATTTTCAATCTTTTGTGCTGTTTTTTCCTTATATTCATGGATTTATCTACCTTCAGTCTTTGATGTTGGTGTCTTTCAGATGGGGTATCTGTGTGGGTGTTATTTTTGTTGATGCTGGTGCTATTCCTTTCAGTTTGTTAGTTTTCCTTCTGACAGTCAGGCCCTTCTGTTGTAGGTCTGCTGGAGTTTTCAGTAGGTCTACTCCAGACCCTGTTTGCCTGGGTATCACCATCACAGGATATAGAACAGCAAAGATTGCTGCCTGTTCATTCCTCTGGAAGTTTCATCCCACAGGGGCACCCGCAAGATGCCTGCCAGAGCTCTCCTGTATTAGGTGTCTGTTGACCCCTGCTGGGAGGTGTCTCTCAGTCAGGAGGCATGGGGGTCACTGAAACACTTAAGGAGGCAGTCTGTCCCTTAGCTGAGCTGGAGCTCTGTGCTGGGAGATCCATAGCACTCTTCAGGGCCGGCAGGCAGGAATGTTTTAGTTGGCTGAAGCTATACTCACAGTCACTCCTTCCCCCAGGTGCTCTGTCCCAGGGCGATGGGAGTTTTATCTATAAGCCCCTGACTGGGGCTGCTGCCTTTCTTTTAGAAGTGCCCTGCCCAGAGAGGAGGAATCTAGAGAGGCAGTCTGGCTACAGCAGCTTTGCCTAGCTGTGGTGGGCTCCACTCAGTTCGAACTTCCTGGGGGCTTTGTTTACACTGTGAGGGTAAAACCACCATTCAAGCCTCAGTAATGTTGGACACCCCTCCCGCCACCAAGCTTTACAGTCCCAGGTTGACTTCTGACTGCTGCACTGGAAGGGAGAATTTCAAGCCAGTGGATCTCACTTGCTGGGCTCCTTGTGGGTGGGGTCCACTGAGCTGGATCACCTTATTCCCTGGCTTCAGCCCCCTTTCCAGGGGAGTGTATGGTTCTGTCTCGCTGGCATTCCAGGTGCCACTGGGGTATGAAAAATAACTCCTGCAGCTAGCTCTGTGTCTGCCCAAACAGCTGCCCAGTTTTGTACTTAAAACCCAGGGCCCTGGTGGCATAGGCACCCAAGGGAATCTCCTGGTCTGCAGGTTGTGAAGATTGTGAAAAAAGTGTAGTATCTGGGCTGGAATGCATCATTTCTCACAGCACATTCTCTCAAGGTTTCCCTTGGCTAGGGGACAGGGTTCCCCAATTCCTTGTGCTTCCCAGGTGAGACAATGCCCCACCCTGCTTTGGCTCGCCCTCTGTGGTCTGCACCCACTGTCTAACTAGTTCCAATGAGATGAGCCGGGTACCTCAGTTGGAAATGCAGAGAGAGACCTTCTCCGTTGGTCTCTCTGGGAGCTGCCAACTGGAGCTGTTCCTATTTGGCCATCTTGCCAGCCACCTGCTCTGCCTTTTTATTAATTAACAAATAAAATTTGTGTATATTTTGGGTTTACAAATTGATGTCTTGAAATACTTATACATTATAAAATGATTGCTGCAATCAAGCTAATTAAAATATCCAATACCACATATAGTTACCATTTCCTTCCTTCCTTCCTTTCTTCCTTCCTTCCTTCCTTCTTTTCTCTTTTGTTGGTGAAAACACTTAAGATATTCTTTCCCAGCATGCTTCAAGTAGACTGCACAGTATTGTTAACTATAGTTATCATGTTGTACCTTAGCTCTACCGAACATATTCACCTTGCTTAAGTAAACACTCCATGCAGCACGTTCTGACCAACATGTTCCCATTTTCCCCCTTTTCCCAGATACTGGAAATCACTATTTTACTATCAGCTTCTATAGATTTTAGTTATTTAAATTCTACTTATAAGTGAGATCATGCAATATTTGGCTTTCTGTACCAGTCTTATTTCACTGAGCATAATGCCCTTCTGGTTTATCCATGTTTTCCAAAAGGTAGGATTTTCTTCTTTTTTTAAAGCTATTTCGTTGTATTTACATTTTCTTTATACATTCATTTATTTATGAACATGTATTTTACTATCTTGGCTGTTGTATTAATACTGCCTTGAACATGGAAGTGCAGATATTGATGTCATTTCCTTTTGATATACACCTTGTAGTGGAATTGCTGAATAATATGGTAGTTTTATTTTTAATTTTTTGAGGAACCTCCATGTTTTCTATAATGTCTGTACCAATTTACATTCCCACTAACAGAGTACAAGTGTTCCCTCTTTTTCCCATATCCTCACTTATACTTGTTATCTTTTGTCTTTTTGATTATAGGCATTCTAAAGGATGTGATGTGATAACTAATAATAGCTTGGATCTGCTATTGGAAAACTATTAAGAATAGCAATAACCACTACAATTTGTTAAAGTATGTACCATATAAACATTTTCCTGATGATTCGTGATGTTGAGCACTTTTTCATATATCTGTTGCCTATCTTATGTCTTCTTTTGAGAAATCTCTACTCAGGTTCTTTGTCCATTATTTAATAGGGTTATTAAATTTTTGGCCTTCAACTTGTATGAGTTTCTTATATGTGTTGGATATTAACCCTTTATCAGAATTATTGTTTGCAAATATTTTCTCCCATTCCATAGGTTAACTTTTCACTCTGTTGATTATTTCCATCACTGTGCAGAAGGTTTTTAATTCAATGCAAACCTCACTTGACTATTTTTGCTTTTGCTTTTGTTGCCTGTGCTTTTGGGATTATAGGCAAAGAATTATTGCCCAGACCGATATTAAGAAGCTCTTTCCCCTTGATTTCTTCCCATGGTTATTTGGCTTCAGGTGTTAACATTTAAGTCTTTAATCCACTTTTTTGTATTAGGACACAATTTCATTCTTCTGCATGTGAGTATCCAGTTTTCCCAATACCATTTATTGAAGAGATTATCTTTGCCCTATTGTGTATTCTTGGCACTGTTTTTTGAAAATCAGTTGACAGTATTTATTTCTGTGTTTTCTATCCTATTCCATTGTTCTATACATGTATTTTTATGCCAGTATCACTCTGTTTTGATTACAATAGCTTCATAATCCACTTTGGAATCAGGCTGTGTGATGCCTACTGCTTTATTCTTCTTGCTCGAGATTTCTTTGGTTACTTAGGATTTTGTGGTTCTGTATGAATTTTGAGATTTTTTTTTCCATTTCTCTAAAGAATCCCATCAGGATTTTGATAGGGATTACATTGAATCTGTAAATAACTTTGGGTAGTACAGACATTTCAACAATAAGTCTAATAATAATTTCAATAATCCAGGAACACAGATATAGTTCTATTTATCTGTGTCTTCTTTGATTTATTTCATCAATATTTTATAATTTTTACCACACAAGGCTTTTGCTTCTTTAAGTTTATTCCTAAGTCTTTATTTTTCTTTCATTGCAATTTTAAATAGGATTATTTTCTTAACTTTATTTTTGGATGGCTTGTTGTTTGTACAAAGAAACATTAATTATTTTATGTTAATTTTTGTGTCCTGCAACTTTACTAAATTTGTTTATTTGTTCTAATAGTCTTTTTATTGTTGAGTCTTTAGGGTTTCTTGCATATATGTTTATGTGATTTGCAAGCAGAGATAATTTTACTTTTTCCTTTCTGAAGTGGATGTGTTTTATGTCTTTTTATTGCTAAGTTTTCTGAGTAGGGCTTTTAGTACTATGCTGAATTGAAGTGGCAAGGGTGGGCACCCTTATCTTGTGCCACCTTAATATAAAAGTTAAAAGACAAAACTATTAAGAATAGCAATAACCACAAAAAATTGTTAATGTATGTGCCATATATAAAGAACTAAACTCAGACTATAAGAATATAAAACTACAGAGGAGAGTAACATTGTAAAGTTTTTGTATGCTATGAAGCTGACTTAAAATAAAAAGTTATAACTGCAAGATATTTTATGCAAGCCGTGAGGTAACCACTGATTTTCTAGAACATAACTACCATGACTAGTGAAACTAGACTGTGTGTATGTGTTTCCATATGCATTATAACAACATGCTATATAATTCATATGACATACCCGGAAAACTGCATTAAGACACAGAAACCTTAGGTCAGGGTTAAGCTTCTTTCAGGTGGGCATACAAAGAGATTACATTGAATTATATAGACAATTCAATTGTTTCTTCATGTTCAGTTGGCTATTAAGCCAAAATAAACCTATCTTTGAATAAACATTTAGTCTAACTAGAGTAGAACCCTAGGATTTCACCTGTTTTTGCTCACATATAAGCTTAATAAAGACTCCATCATAGGACATTTTTCTATCAGTAAATTTATTGAGTAGTTATCCTCTGGTGTGCAAATTCTATTAGTGCTTGCCTTATGAAACCCCATCTCTGCCTGCTGTCATCTATATAGGAAACAAAAATCAACCATCCTCGATAAATGGAGTCAGGGAGACAATAGGAGGAGATGCTCAGAAAGGAGGTATGTGGTGGCAGCATAAAATGACACATAAAGGTCACTATCAAAATCTGAGGAAGACTAGTCTATAGTCTAATAGACAAAGTTGATTTCTAGCAGGCACTAGATTTGAAGAGTGGCCTATAGGAGTTTGAGATTTCACAGATGCATGGTTCTGGCTGATGCAAAAGTCCAAGTTGCAATCATTGGGAGGGAGTGGCTTAAACTGAATGAAAGTGAAAATCATTAGAAATCAAATGGTCAAATAATTCTGCTTCCTTTAAAAATGTCAGGAATTGGGATGGGGGATAAATCTATGAACCAGGCCTCCAAATTCTTCCTAAATGCAGAAGAGTGACCCAGAAACTGAATATCACATAGAGGTGGGCAGACAGGTGTATTATAGCTGGATGCCCTGGGCTTCAGTACATTTTTGTTTAACAATGGAACAGTAAACATTGGGAAATACACAGCATAGATGGCTCTGGGTTCAGAATAGGAAAAAACACTAGAAAAATAAAAATAGCATCTCCTGCTTTCCAGGACATCTTTTTCCTCTTGGTAGTTTTAGAATATGTAAGGATGATAAAAATGTGTGAAGAACTTGTTCAAGGTAACGCTTAATTCCACTGGGCACAATGTAAGGGGTGAGGAGAAAGATGAACCCGTAGGTGAGGATGAGTGCAGAGGTGGAGGAGCGGAGCCACAGAAGTCACCAGAGAGGCCTGACTTTGAGACTGGGCCCAGTGATTCCCAAGAGAAGAATAGAAGGAATTTACTAGCCTAGGAAAGGTTTCCTACATTTGATATAAATGTCATTTAATGCTAGAATTGACTGAAAGTCTCAGGTGTTATCAGAGTCTGGTCTATCCAAGACTTCCCCCTTTGAGGCATAATAAATGGCCCATAGCATCCAGAAAGATTTTTGGCAAGCCCTGTATTCCAGCTTGGTGAGCTGTGATCCAGGTGTGGCGTGAGGCCCTAAGCAGGATTTACAAAGTCCTTTACCATTTATCTTCATCTCCTACTATTTTTTCTGGCAAGAGTAAATTTCCAACAACACTCCCGTCTCCACAGCCAAGTTCCATATGGGCACAATTTATGCGTCCTCTCTAACTCTATCTGGGGAGTTCTCAATCCAATTCAAGGCTCAACTGAAATGACAGCTCCTCTGTGAAATCTTATGCAACTGCTCCTTCTCTCCCCAGGCTTCATCGAACTCCTCTTTCATGTCAGAAAGTTCACAGAGCACTTCAAACACACTGAAGGTGGCATGGGGAAACTGAATTAGACAAAATTAGACAGAATTAATGTGCCCTGAGCCCCCAAATAACATGGCTCATGTCCTTTCTAATGGAGAAAGCATTAGCAAAGTCTGATTATAAATCCAAACATAAACATATATACCTGGCAAACGAGAGCCAACAACATGTAGTGATAAAAACTCCAGACCCAGATGTCTTGGCCTGGAATCTTGAGCTACCAGGGATTTACTTGATAGCTTTGAGAAACTTATGTTACTTCCAGGTCCTTCTTTGTAAAAAGAGGATGATGCTAAAGGTATTTAAAACATGTAAGTGTTACGAAAATTAAATGAATAAATTAACGTAAAGCAGTTAGAGGTGCCCCACACTCATGGATAATGTGCAGTAACAGATAGGTGTTATTTTTATTAGAACAACTTTTAAAATCTTCTTTATTCTAATTGAAAATTGATATTAAATTTGTTTACATACTTTTTATTTTTGTTCATTATTTTTTACTTTATACTTTTTCTTTTTGGAGAATACAAGTAATAAAAAGTAAACTAAAGAATATTATTAGGAAACATTTCAGTTTTTCCTAAATCTCATATAGCTAATGCTTATTTTCAAATTATGATTTGATATATTTATATTTACACACACATATGAACACACATATGATAATCATTTAAAAATGATTGTATTTCATTATTAGTTAACTAACCTAAATTGTTTAATAGTTTATGTCATTGTATTCTATACATAATTTTAAAAGGAGATTTCTGTAAAGTAATTTTAAATAGATGAGGTGAAAATGGGAGTATGTTTAGACAATATATTTTAAGAAACTTGTACTTTTTCTTACCAGTTCTTGTTCTTACAAGTCTATGTTATTACAGACAGGGATTCCTTACTTTCACTTCTTATTTGAATCATGTGGGAATGTAAATATTGGTAGCTTTTCAGACAAAACTGCAAAGTGAAAATGTATTCTGTGTTTTAGTGGGGCTTTTCCCTGCTCTTAAAATAAACCAGCAAGTGGGAGATTTTCAGACTTGAGGTCTATTTATTAGTTAACAGTCTGCTTAAGACAGCATTTGTTCTAAGCATTTGCCAAATTTCTAAGCAGTTAGAAATCTTACTAACTCAACCCTAGCCAATCCATCACAGCTTCACAAAGGAGGCAATGAAAAGCATGCCTGTCTCTTGCACTTAAAATTGAAATTAGCCTGATTGGATTGCACAAAGAGTCCTCGGCAGTCAGCCCTGATCGCCTGCAAAGGATTCATATACATAGAAAAAAATATCCAAAGCTACGAAGACTTGAGAATCTGGCACAAATAATGTCATCTTCTACTTGAAGCTTTTAAAAAAAAATCTGCTATTCCAGAAGTTTCCAAACAGTTTTAATACTATATTTATTTGATCAACTTATTTATTTGTCATGCAATAGCTACAGGTGGCTCTAAATATGACTATTCAAATTTAAGCCTATTATCTTTACATAACTTTTGAAATATATCTTGTTTAGGGAAGTAAAGAAAATAAATAATGTTCCTGAAATTCTGCTGTGCTCACTGACCATTTACAGTAGGCGTGGCAAATAGAAATGCATTCATGGCCAGGCAGGAGGTGTGATCAGGGGCAGCAGGCTGGGTGGGGATGTTGTGAATGGAGGGGAGAGTGTTGATTAAAACAAGTGGCCAATACTCAGCTTCAGCTAATTTTTACTTTGCATGGGAACTGAAACTCTGGAGTTTATCAAGAGAAGGCTGAAAATTGGATTTTTATGTGGTAACTTCCATTTTTTCCACGATTTAATTAATTTAAGAAATTAAAGCACTGTGTGGGTCAGCAAAACCAATGAGTCATATTTATCTTTGGAGCAATTATTTAGCCACCTCTGTTTAATAGTTTGTTTCATAATTAGCATTCTAGAGAATAATCTTGAATTTTTATGTTTTATAGTTTGTTTTTGTTCTTCTACCATAAGACTTTTGGTCAGCCTCTAGGATATTCTAATATAATATGGTGTCATGAATATCAGTTAGTAATATTAATATCTAGATTTACCAAGCTGGTGTCCATAAAAACATTTCACCTCCTCCTTCTCCCTCTTTTCTCCTTTTGTAAATAAGAGTTAACTCGTACTCCTTTAAACAAGGAAGGGAACTAACATTCAAGTGACTCATATACCAGACATTTCTCTTCCAAATACTTTTATCCTAATGAAACCCTCCAAGAATCCCAGATAAAGAGAGGAAGTCCAATGGTGAATAAATAACTTATTAAATATCAAACATCTAATAAATAGAATAAAAGTAATTGAAACCAAGATCTGGTGATAGTAAAGCCCAACCCATTTTCATTTTAGAATGCTGCCACTGAGAACAAACATTTATTTTCTCTTTTATTCTATAGGTAATTCAAGCAATTTTTCATTCTTTTATACATCATAAAACAACTGGAAAATAAAAAAAAGGATACCAGTGCTAACATCAATTTAAATCTAATGAACTAGACTGGGCGTGGTGACTCACACATGTAGTCCCAGTATTTTGGGAGGCCAAGGCAGGTAGATGGCTTGAGCCCAGGAGTTTGAGACCAGCCTGCGCAACACAGGGAGACCCCATCTCTACAGAAAATACAAAAGAATTTGCTGGGTGTGGTGGTGAAAGCCAGTAGTCCCAGCTATTCGGGAGACTGAGGCAGGAGAATCACTTGAGCCCAGGAGGTCAAGGCTGCAATGAACAGTCATCGTGCCACTGCACTCCAGCCTGGGTGACAGAGAAGAATGCTGTTTCAAAAATAAACGTAAAAATAAATTTAATAAATTCTAGGATTTCTAATTTGAAGATAGAAGCAATAAAGAAAATGAGAAACCAAAGTAAATTATGTTTGATTAAACCAGAGGTCAGCCATAATTCTGAGCCTAAAAATACGAGGAGGCCACCTGAAGCAGTTGTGAGTAAGCTGGGTGTGATAGGAAGCAGAGCGAGGTTGCTCATTGCCAGATCTTAATTAAAAAAATATTAAATTAGGATGATATACTTTTGCAAAATTAAAGAAATCCCCTGAGGTGCTAATACAAAATTTCCTTTTTGCAAGAGGTCTAATAAAGAAATTCAGGTAGTAGTGGGATCTGCCATGGACTGAGTTTGTTTCCAAGAACAGAAGAGTCAGGACCAGTGAAAAATAGCACAGACATATTTGCAAAAGCAGTCCTCCCGCGTTACGAAGAAGGGATACTTTTGCACAGTGAACAGCACTACAATTGCTTGTTTCTTTCATATACTACTTACACATGGAATTAATGAGATAATCTTGTGTTCCATACATAGTCCTTCCTGCCCCTATTGAATAGAGAAACACAATTTCACCTTGGTTATCTCTAGATCAATTACGTGTCAATAGATTTACTGTTTTCTTTACCTTTAGTTTCAAGAAGAACTAAATATGCCCAAGTGGTATTTCAAATTCCACTTAATGGAACCTGTCATCTAAAGAAGTTTCCTCCCTTGGGAATTAATATCTCTAAACGGGGAGAACCCAAAGTTTCACAAAAGGGAAGCGAAAGTCTGCAAGTGCAAATTAAGCATAATAGTGCAGGGTGCTCCCTCCCCTTGATTTTCAGATTCATGTGTTTTTGTTGTAAGAGAAATTACACGTTGGTCACTGATTCAAAGTTTATACCACACACTGTAGGACAACATCCGAACCTTACGGTGTGTTGTTTACCAGCTGGGAGCATTAACTGAGTTACATGATTCCATTCTATCATTTCAGATTCTTTTAGGTGAAGAATCCAATTGTTGTAAATCTAATGAATTGCATAAACGTGAGCCTATTACCACGTCTTTTTTGGCAGCAAAATGAGTTCCTTAGTCAAAAACAATATTGTATGGGATATCATGATGGTAAATAACAAATTATTTAAGTTCATGCATGGTAGTACCAGCAGAATAATTACAAATGTGAAAGGTGAATTGGTACCCGAAATAAGTATCTATTTCAATGTGGACAAATTCCCTAAGGGATGTGTCTCAATGTCATCAATCTGCAAGTTGACTGGGTATCCCCTGAGGGAAGGTTGTCATATTAGCCTTAGAGTTGTTCTATATTGGTCCAGATACAATTTGATTATGTAAAGTCATAAATACATTCTATTCTTAATGTCATGTGCATTTGTCCATGAGCCCATTGTACAAGTGTCAGGTGACTAACATTTATTATACAACATGTCATTTTATGCATATGATTACTCCTCTTCAGTGGATTCCCTCTAATGAGAATTTTCTTGGGATACAAGTATTTTCATACTTTGTGTCTATTTTAAGAAGTCATCCTCTCATCATCCATCTTTTAATATTCTTCCTTTCAATTCCCTGATCATCTAGCCAAACTATTAGCAGCTACTCATGAATCAGGGTCTGCTTCTTGTAAAACCATGAGTACACCAGGTAGGTAAGTGAACCAATGTGGGAAATTTGTCAGTTTCCAAGCATGTCTGTTTAGCTATCGAATGGACCCAGAGGATCACTGAGCCAACTGTGAGACAATCAGGTAAAAATTTCATTATCATTTGACCCCCAAAAACCTAAACTCTTCTGACTTTTTATTTTTAAAAACATCAAACTATTCAAAAGTAAAGAGAATAATATATCAATTCCCCATGTATCCGCTGCACAACATCACAAATTTTAAACCATGCATGAGTTCACATTTTGAATAGAAGGATCCAGGGCACAGGGGACACTAAAAGCCCCCAATATGGTCATGTGTCACATAATGGTTTTTTGGTAAATGCTAGACTGCATACAAAGGTGGTCGCTTAAGATAACAGAGCTGAAATATTCCTACCATCTAGTAACACTGTGGCCATGATAACATTATAGCACAATGCATTACTCATGTGTTTGTGGTGATGCTGGTATAAGCAAACCCACTATATTTGTCAGTGGCATTAAAGGTTAGCACATATACTTATGTTCTGTATGTCATACTTGATAATGATAATAAATGACTACGTTACTAGTTTATGTACAGTTGATCCTTGAACAGCATAGATTTGAAATGCATGAGTCCACTTATATGCAAATTTCCTTCTGCTTCTCCCATCCCTCAGACAACAAGACCAATTCCTCTTCTTCTTACTCCTCCTCAGGCTGCTCAACATGAAGACGCGGATGAAGACCTTTGATGATCCACTTCCACTTAATGAATAGCAAACATATTTTCTCCTCCTTATGATTTTCTTAATAAAATTTTCTTTTCTCTTACTTTATTGTAAGAATACAGTATATAATTAACAAAGTATGCCTTAATTGACTGTTTATTTGATCAGTAAAACTTGTAGTTAAGAATAGGCTATTAGTAGTTAAGTTTGGGGTAGCCAAAAGTTATATATGGATTTTCGACTGCACAGGGGCTGGTCCTCCTAAACCTTGCATTATTCAAGGATCAACAGTATTTTACCATACTACACATTTTATTCATATTTTAGAGTGTAGTACTTCTACTCATTAAAAAACATTAACTATAAAACGGCCTCAGGCAGGTCTTTCAGGAGTTATTCCAGAAGAAAGCATTGTTATCATAGGAGACGACAGCTGCATGCATGTTATGGTCCCTGAAGAACCTGAGGACTTTTCACTGGGACAAGATGTGGAGACGGAAGACAGTGATATTGATTACCCTGACCCTTAGAGGGCTAAGCTAGTGTGTGTGTTTGTATCTTAGTTTTTAACAAAAAAATTTAAAACAAAAAAAAATAAAGCTTATAGAATAAGGATATAAAGAATTTCTGTACAACTGTTCAATCTGTTTGTGTTTTAAGATGTGTTATTACAAAAGAATCAAAAAGTTTAAAAAATTAAAACGTTTATAAGATAAAGTTATGATAAGCTAAGATAAACTTGTTAAAGAAAGAAAAATTTTAAATACATTTAGTGTAGCCTAAGAGTACAGTGTGTATAAAGTCTACAGTCATGTACAGTAATATCCTAGGCCTTCACATTCACTCACCGTGCACTCACTGACTCATCAGAGCAACTGCCAGTCCTGCAAACTCCATTCATGATAAGTATCCTATACTGGTGTACTGCTTTTCTTTTTTACTTTTGTTTTATATATATATATCCCTGAATATATGATATATCTATATATCATATATATCCATATATATCATATATATCTATATATCATATATATCCAAATATATGATATATATCTATATATATATCATATATATCCAAATATATGATATATATCTATATATATCATATATATCCAAATATATGATATATATCTATATATATCATATATATCCAAATATATGATATATATCTATATATATCATATATATCCAAATATATGATATATATCTATATATCATATATATCCAAATATATGATATATATCTATATATATCATATATATCCAAATATATGATATATATCTATATATATCATATATATCCAAATATATGATAAATATCTATATATCATATATATCCAAATATATGATATATATATCATATATATCCAAATATATGATATATATATCATATATATCCAAATATATGATATATATATCATATATATCCAAATATATGATATATATATCATATATATCCAAATATATGATATATATATCATATATATCCAAATATATGATATATATATCATATATATCCAAATATATGATATATATATCATATATATCCAAATATATGATATATATATCATATATATCCAAATATATGATATATATATCATATATATCCAAATATATGATATATATATCATATATATCCAAATATATGATATATATATCATATATATCCAAATATATGATATATATATCATATATATCCAAATATATGATATATATATCATATATATCCAAATATATGATATATATATCATATATATCCAAATATATGATATATATATCATATATATCTATATATCATATATATCTATATATCATATATGTATATATCATATATATCTATATATCATATATAGCGATACATCATATATATCTATATATCACATATATGTATATATCATATATAGATATATATCATATATATCTATATATCACATATATCTATATATCACATATATCTATATATCATATATCATATATATATCTATATGTGAGATATATATGATATCTATCTATATAGGACTATCTATATATGTCTATATATGACAGATATCTATCATATATATTTGTCATATATGATGATAGATATATATCATATATGTCTACATATAGATATATATGATATATATCATGTCATATATATGATATCTATCATATATATCTATATGTGATATCTATCATACATATGATATCTACATATATATCTATATATGATAGATATCATATATAGATATCATATATATGATATCTATCATGTATAATCTATATGTGATATCTATCATATATGTCTATATGTGATATCTATCATATATATCTATATGTGATATCTATCATATATATCTATATGTGATATCTATCATATATATCTATATGTGATATCTATCATATATATCTATATGTGATATCTATCATATATATCTATATGTGATATCTATCATATATCTATATGTGATATCTATCATATATATGTGTGATATCTATCATATATATCTATGTGTGATATCTATCATATATAGCTATGTGTGATATCTATCATATATATCTATGTGTGATATCTATCATATATCTATATGTGATATCTATCATATATATCTATATGTGATATCTATCATATATATCTATATGTGATATCTATCATATATATCTATATGTGATATCTGTCAATGTGATATATATATCCGTATGTGATATCTATGAATATGATATATATATCTATATATGATATGTATCATATATCTATCTATGATATCTGTGATACAGATATCTATGATATCTATGATTTAGATATCTATGATATCTATGATATATAGATATCCATATATCTATCATATATAGATATCCATATATCTATCATATATAGATATCTATATATCTGTCATATATAGATATCTATATATCTATCATATAGATATCTATCATATATAGATATCTATATATCTATCATATATAGATATCTATATGATATCTATCATATATAGATATCTATGATATCTATCATATATAGCTATCTATCATATATAGATATCTATGATATCTATCATATATAGCTATCTATGATATCTATATGATATCTATCATATATAGCTATCTATGATACCTATATGATATCTATCATATATAGCTATCTATGATATCTATATGATATCTATCATATATAGCTATCTATGATATCTATATGATATCTATCATATATAGCTATCTATGATATCTATATGATATCTATCATATATAGCTATCTATGATATCTATATGATATCTATCATATATAGCTATCTATGATATCTATATGATATCTATCATATATAGCTATCTATGATATCTATATGATATCTATCATATATAGCTATCTATGATATCTATATGATATCTGTCATATATAGCTATCTATGATATCTATATGATATCTGTCATATATAGCTATCTATGATATCTATATGATATCTGTCATATATAGCTATCTATGATATCTATATGATATCTGTCATATATAGCTATCTATTATATCTATATGATATCTATCATAGATAGCTATCTATGATATCTATCATAGATAGCTATCTATGATATCTATCATAGATAGCTATCTATGATATCTATCATAGATAGCTATCTATGATATCTATCATATATAGATATCGATGATATCTATCATATATAGATATCGATATCTATCATATATAGATATCTATATCTATCATATATAGATATCTATGATATCTATCATATATAGATATCTATGGTATCTATCATATATAGATATCTATGATATCTATCATATATAGATATCTATGATATCTATATGATATATAGATATATCTAGATATACATATATATCTAGATATATCTATATAGGATAGATATCCTATATAGATATATATGATAGATATCCTATATCTATCATATATCATTTATATCTATAGATATATATAGATATGATTTTGTTTTTGAGAGAGAGTTTCATTTTGTTGCCCAGGCTGGAGTGCAAAGGTGCAATCTTGGCTCACTGCAACCTCTGCCTCCCGGGTTCCAGTGATTCTCCTGCCTCAGCCTCCTGAGTAGCTGGAATTACAGGCACACACCACCACGCCCAGCTAATTTTGTATTTTTAGTAGAGACAGGGTTTCTCCATGTTGGTCAGGCTGGTCTTGAACTCCTGACTTCAGGTTATCTGTCCGCATCAGCCTCCCAATCTACTATATTTTTACTGTACCTTTTCTATGTTCAGATACTACTATTGTGATATAATTGCCCACAGCAGTGGTCCGCAACCTTTTTCACACCAGGGACTGGTTTTGTGAAAGATAATTTTTCCACAGAGTGGGGATGGTTTGGGGATGAAACTGTTTCACCTCAGATCATCAGGCATCAGTTAGAGTCTCACAAGGAGCATGCAACCTAGATCCCTCGCATGTGCAGTTCACAGTAGGGTTCGCGCCCCCATGAGGATCTAATGCTGTTGCTGATCAGACAGGAGGCAGAACTCAGGTGGTAATGCTCGGCTGGTCAGCCACTCATCTCCTACTTTGCACCCAGTTCCTAACAGGACACAAACAGGTGCTGGTCCATGGCTTGGGTGTTGGGGACCACTGGCCTACTATTTTCAGCACTGTGACATGCTACACAGGTGTGTATCCTAGGAGCAATAGGCTATACAATATAGCCTAGGTATGTTGTCTAGGTATGTTGTAAGCTACACTATCTAGGTTTGCATAAGTACACTCTATGGTGTCCATACAGACACAAAATCACCTAATGATGCATTTCTTGGAATATATTACCATAAAGTGAGATTTACCTGTATTAGGTCATCTCAGGTTTAGTGTCTAGTAATTTCAAAAGTATTTGTATATTCTTCTTTCCTGGACACATCATTATGCTCTGGTGCATATCTCTGTTTTATTCCCTAGACCCACTCTTTACTTTTTCAACATTCTGCTTTGTTCCTCAGGAGGCTGACCTGAATTGGATACTTCAGGTATCTCTCTTACCCTCATGCTTTTATTGGGGTTCAGCTAATGAAGGAGGTGGCAGAAGATAGGAGAGAGAAGAGTGTGTTTATCCCCCACTTCTGCCCTGCAGGGTCAGCACAGGCAGACTGTTTCCCTTTGCTGAAGGTCACAGCTCCTGTCTGGTGCCTTCTTGGCAAGCTGGCACTGTCTCTAGTTAGGTGACTGCCTTGCCTCTTACTACTTACACTCTTCTTTCTGGTTTCTTCATATCTTTCCTACTGTGCTGTAAGTAGTGCCTTTATTAGAATCCCTCCACATTACCCAGTTATATAAAGACAAATATTTGTCACTGATCTAGCTCACTCCCTGAGAATCAATTAGCCTTCATCAAAGATCTCTAATAGTCAGATATTCTGTTGGCCGCTCCATTCCTGCTACTCATTATTATAGTTGTGTCTTCCTTGTCTCTAGTGCAGTCACAAAAAAAAAGTGCCTCCACTGTCACTTGTTCTTTGCATCTCTAGGATCACATCATTCCCCTTGAAATCAAAGAACCCACAATCTCCCCAAACCCACAAAATTCAGCCATCACAGCACTTTTTGAGCATTCCAGTGCTGACCCCCCGCCCCCAGTAAATTAATTCTTAATTTCTTAGAAAAATATTTTTTGGGCCTTCTTGTGGGACAGAGTGGGGGATGGCTTGGTGGATCATACCTGATATTTTTACCCCAACCTTCTACTATTCCTGTGCCTTTGTATGCATCTCTCTTTATTATGCTAGGAAAGTTCTGGCAACACAACCTCAAAATAAGCAGGCCAGTGTGGATTCACAGTTTCTGTTAGACAAAGTTGAACACCCCTTCTAACTTCTTGGGCTAAGACTTTAACTTCAGAATCTGTATGTATCCATGTTGATAAAGTTAGCCTATGTCAAGATTATATTCTGCATGCCTTAGTCAAACACCATGTACATTTATGCCTCATATATTTTCTAGGCTTTCGCTGAAAGGAATTAGCAAAATAGTGTGGTCGTTTTGGTCTTTAAACGATGTCCATTTTCTACCTGCTCTCCGTTGTACTCTTACAGACCTTGTTGACAATATTATAACTGCAACAGTCAACTACAATAGCCATTTTATCTCTCATATATCACTTTAAAACACACATCATTCCCAATAACCACATTTGATGATTTAAGTAATCATGATACCACAGTACAGTACAGATGACCAGGTTTCTGTCTTCTACCAACAAGAAGGTCAGGTTTTCATTCAAAGTGAAACAGGTCAGCAAACCACTTCCAGATTCTCATCTGTAAAGATCTATTTTGAGAACAATTTCTAGTGTCTATACAATATTAGTAAGAGTCAAGTCAAGAAGCAGGAAACATTCTAGATATTTTAAACAGAAAACAATTCAGGGAGAGATCAATTACAAGAGTATGTGTAGCAAAAGATGAAAGGATCAGGTTGTTAAAAAATAAGTAACTCAATAAATTTCTGCTTCTTTTGTGTTGGGCAAGTAAAAATGTTGACTAGAGATCAGTGGCAGATGATCCAAGGCGTCAACTGTCAAAGTTCAGCGTCTGGAGCAGGTGCTGAGGAAATGTGCAGTTCTAGGTCTGGGGGCCATTGGACCATTACTAGTGTCCTTGAAGATGCTACCATGAGAACTCACATCTCAGCTGCTACAGCCAGAGCTGATATTGTCATTGCTTCCAGAGTTATTTTCATTGCTCCATCATGGGGATCCCTCCATACTACAGCTGCTGAAATCACTATTGTTATCTTTTCCAGTACTGTTGGCATTGCAGCATTATTATTACTGCAACTACCCCTGGAGATGGCTACAAACACCAGAAACAGAAAAAGAGTCACCTCTCCCCTCCCTAGCAGTGTGATTTTCAGTCGGCTCCTCTCATAGCCAGATGGTATAGAAATGATACACCAATGTCCTTAAGAACATAGATGCAAAATATTTAAAAACTATTAGAAATTCTATTCTCCTTAGAAAACTAAGTATACCTATATATTTTTCAAAAATCCATCAGTAATACAAAATAATGGCATTGGTTTTATACAGCATTGCGAGAATGTTTTAACAATAGAAGATATTTTAATGCCATTCACCACATTAGGAGATTGAAAGAGGGAAAACATAGGATTACCTCAGAAGATGTAGGAAAAAATAAGATGATAAAATACAATATTCATTTATATTAAAATCCTTATATCAAACTAGGAAAGGCAGACAAATTTCTTAACCTGGTAAGTTTATCTATAACAAAACCATCAACACCTCCATATGTAATGTTGAAGCATAATCACTATTTTTTACTGCAATCTCATTGTGTGGAGATTTTTAAATTACCCATAGAAAACCAAAGAAAATTTGTGGATGCACTAATCAAATCAGCAAGGTTTTTAGATATGAAGGCAAAGCAAAAAGAAACATGAAATTCTTATAAACAGTAGCAATCTATTAAAAATATTGTAATATCACATTCATGATAACACAAAACATTAATGTACCTAAGAATTCAGAAAACATAGACATGATCTTTTATTTAATTTTATAGAATGACATAACAGAGTACCTAAACAAAACATAGGTATACCATATTCATGCATGGAAAGGCTTACAATCACAAATATACCAATATATACATTTACAGTTATTCCAATAAATATACCACCAGTAATTTTTTAGAACTTGATTGGAAAAGTCATATTAAAATAATCAATAAAGGAAGAACCAAAATTATTTTGAAGAATAATACCCTATCAATATTTAAATGTATTTTAATTATAATAATTAAAATGATTTGCTTTGGCTCAGCGATACACTGAAACCAATTGGAAGAAAATGGAACATCAAGAAATATATCCATAGATATGCTGAATACATTGGACTTGTAATGAAAGATATGATACTACAAGCCAGTAGAAAAATTATACTATTCAATAAATGATGTCAGAATAAGTGACTATCCATATATAAGTAAAAATCTGTATATTACACTATATCACAAAAACCTATATCTATTTAGGCTGAAGACTTAAATCTTAAACTATTTGTGAAATTATTTATGAATATTAAATGTTTAGATATTTTAAAGTATATATAGAAAACTAATGACGTTGGGCAACAAATGGCCTATTAATCAAATGCCAGAACATATGAAGAATAAAAACAGAGAATAATAAATTAGATGGTATTAAAATGAAAAATTATAGGCATCCTAAAGGTTAAATGCAAGCCAGAAAATTGGGTAAAATATTTACAAAATATATAATTGAAAAATATAATATAAAGAGGATTTCTACAAATTAATGATACAAAATAAATAATTCAGTAGAAAAAATGATTAAGAACTATGACACAATATTCACAACAGATGATAAAATGAATAGTGAATTATTATGAAAATACACTTTAAAAGAGTAAGATAAAATTTAACAGCAATAAGACTTTATGCTCTTTTCTTTAAAAACACAAAACTATGCCAAGGGCTTTAGGAACCATGAATTTATATACTGCTAAGGGGGGTTTAAATCTTCCACTTTGGATGGTTTTTTGGAAATATATAGTAAAGCTGAAAATATGTAATATATATATGTGTGTGTGTGTGTGTGTATATATATATATATATATATATATATATCATTAGAAATTTCACCAGGTAAACCTTTTCAAAGAGAAATCCACATACATTTCCAGAAGAGATATGTCCAAAGACATTTGTTGAATTGTTATTGGTAATAGCCAAAAATTGGAAATAATCTTAAAGTTCATTACTAGAAAAATGGAAAAGTGAATCATGGGTATGTGCATACAATGTAAAACTACACATCGGTTAAAATTATTTTTCTGAATTTATATGGATCAACATGGATAAATCTGGAAAACAATGTTGAGTGAAAATAGCAAATGCAAAAATATATGTAAAATATGATATAATTTATGGGAACTCTAAAAGCACATATCATAACACAAACTGTGGCTATACACAAATGTGAATAAGCATAATCTTTGGGATTTGGGGAATTGGATTGAAATAGAAGCTTCTATTATATCTGTAAGTTTATTTCTTATTTAAAAGTTTCTGAGGCAAATGCGGTACTTATTACTCTGAATGTTTTAATAAAGAAAAATTAGGAGTAAGGAATGACTAAAAAATTTAATGTTGGGAAATTTTTTATTTTTATATTTTCTATGTTCTAAATGCTTATCTTAACATCAGAATATACAGTTTCCACATAATTTGCAATATATAGAAATTAACATGATCAGATTTTGGGGGTCTTAAATATTTTTTATATATAAACCCAGGCTTTGCCTTCCTAAATCATATGTGCATACCAAACAAACCAGTGGTCAGTCAGGAGAAAACGTTAATTTTATTTGACACTTGTTTGGAGTTTCTTCTTATAGCCTTCCATATCTTTTATTGGCACCCAGTCTTCACCTTAGAAGAGCTAAAAGAAAGCAGATACAAGGTTCCCAGGGCTGTATCAATTTTTCTATAAAGGAGATACATTTACACAGTGATTTATCTAACTGAGCTTTTTAGCTGAAGCCATAGGTTTCTCTCCTTAGGTAAGATCAACACAGGATCTAAATTAGTTAGAGTCCACTTGTTGACATTTCACTATAAAAAATGACTTGATGCTAAAATACCTATATATTCACAAATCAAGGTGATAAATCTGTATTGCTGTGTACACTCTAATGGCTGTGCTTAGCCTCCTCTGTGCAAAGTCTTGGACAAACAAGGATGCCTCATCTGGCATTCTGATCAAATTAATTACCCTAACCTATGAACTTGAACTATCAAAGTGGGATTATCAGCCTTCAATTATAGGTACTCCACCAGCAATGGAACAATATTTACTTCAACACACCACTACAGGGCTGAAGTTGCATAGGGAATGAAGAGCTGTTAATCCAATTCTATCAATAGGAAAACTGAAATCCAGGCAGATTAGCTGACTTGCCTAGGGTAACAAAGTGAGTTTAGGGCTGTATTCATCCATTCTCACACTGCTATAAAGAACTACCTGAGACTGGGTAATTTATGAAGAAAAGAGGTTTAATTGACTCACAGTTCCACAGGCTGTACAGGAAGCATGGTTGAGAGGCCTCAGGAAACTTACAATCATGGTGGAAGGGTGAAGGGGAAGCAAGCACATCTTACCATGGTGGAGCAGGAGAGAGAGAGAGTGCAAAGGGGTAAGTGCTACACACTTTTAAACAACCAGATCTTTTGAGAATTCACTATCACAAGAACAGCAAAGGGAAAATGTGACCCCATGATCCAATCATCTCCCACTAGATTGCTCCCTCAACATTGGGGATTACAATTCAACATGAGATTTGGATGCGGACAGAGCCAAACCATATCAAGGGAAGAGGCAGATTTTAAATCCTAACCTTCTATTCTTCTTTAATTTGGGAAACTGTAACATACTTGAGAACTGACAAAAAACACAATTCTAGCCCTGTTAAGGAGACTCTTTTCAAACAAAGCTATTAAGGTAGAAAGTTGGAAAAGCCGTGAGTACGAATTCTAGGAGATGCTTCTACACCAGGACATCCCCAGCTTTCATGAATGACCATAACCCACTTCATCAAGACTTTAAACTGAGAAGTTTATCATCTCATAAACATTTAACTAAATACATGAATATTGTTTCAGTTAGCAAGTCACAGATACTTTAAAGGGAGTATGGAGAAGACCATTTTAAAAAATAATCTCAAATTTTCCTCCAGATTATCTTGTGTTGTGTGCCCAGTGCTGTATAACACCAGCTCATTTTATTCACTGTCAGTACCATAACCCATTTAGATCAAATGTCTTTATGACCACATGAGTAATTAACCAATTTAATGCAAAATGTAAGCCAATTCTTCCAGGGCATAAGCTTATGCTTGCACAGAAATTTGATAATTAGAAGGGTTTGGATCACATTTTTTTTTCATATTTTAGAACTTTCAAGCTTATTCCCAAATAAAATTAATGCAATAAGATAATCTGATTCAGTAAAAGGAATAGGGTTCCTAAGCCCTTTCCAATGAAGAAAAATAATTTCCTGGTATATTTGAAATGTCAGCATTCACACTGAAGATTTCTAGGAACTAAAATAAACTAATAACCAACAGTTAAGGGAAACATCTAAAACAGTAGTGTTTTCAAAAAAGTTAAATGATAATGATTTCCATTTAATAAAGATTTTTGTATGTTTTTTAATGTAAAATTTTCAAGGAAAATAGAATGTTCTATTAACACAGGAGAAACACTCAAATAAAATAAATGAATTTATTTTCTTCTTCTGAATAAAATAAATGTCAGTTCCTTGGCTCATGATATACTGAGTTAGATATATAGTAACAAAAAATGTGATTAAATAGCTTCTCATTTGGTGTATTGTTTATGTATTCAGTCTTGATGATAATGCACTCAAACACAATCAATCACTGATTTTAATTTCCTTTATTGTGCTACAGAGAGATGAAAGGAAAAGAATTAAATGAAGTTGCTTAGCCAGGCTGTTCATCGTCTCTCAATCCAGCTGGTGAAAAATTCTGTGTTCTTTGTGTGGCCAAACATCTCACCCTGGCCCCTGCATTCACAAAGCACTTTCCTAGGAGATGAAGTTAGAAAAGCTCACCACCTTACCGTGCATGTGTCAGAGGGGATCATAATGTAAGGAGTTTAGTTTTTATAAATCACCTAATAAAAAGCAGCATCATATTCTGTATCACACTGTATTATACATTCTAAAAATTATAAGGTCAATAGCAGATACCTTTGACATTACTGGGGACTCGATGATCAAGACTATATTTGCTAACATTTTTTATTATAATATAATTGACTATTTCTGCTTCTTTTTCACTCTTTCTTTCTCTCTCTTTTTAAAACATACAAATGTTATCAGATTTTATGACATGATGTGAACGAAACTGTTGTGTGGAGATGGGGATAATCACTTCATTTTTTCTTCATTAAGCTGAATATTTCCTACAGGGTTAGAGTAAAATCTAAGAAAATGATCTGCAATTAAAGATCTAAAATTTCCTAGGCTTTATGTTCAATGAGAATATAGAATTTTTAAGCCTTTTACTGATCACCCAGCATGACCACCATACTTCATAATTTCTGAAGTCCTTTAGCTTGTGAAACTGTTTCTTCACAAACCTTTTCAAAATGCCTGACTTTTCCTGGAAATATATCCTCACTAAAAACATAAAGCCTTTTATCATGGATATAGCTCACTATAACATCAACATCAATACAACTGGTTAAAAGGTAAAGTCTTTGGTGATTAAACAAGGATCTCTTCTTCCAGATACCCGTTCCTGATCCTTAAGGGAATGTGACCCCTCTCTTCTTGGGTTCCCCTAATTCTCTACCTCTCTTACAGCATGACATGCCCAAAGGATGTTTATTTGTTTGTATGTCTCTTCTCCGATCCAATTAACTGTATACTCCTAGGGGGATGGAACCGTGACTTCTCTATCCCTATATCTCCCAGGGTCATCACAATGCCTGGTATCTGAGTTCAATAAAATGAAAAAGATAGTTGAAGAATCCTCATATTAAAATAAAATTCACTTTTGCATTTCTTGTCGTTGAATTTCTGGATGTTTCTGGAGAACATTTTATCGTATATTTAGTATTTTCTAGATCACCTTTTAAACTTCTCACACCTGCACTGAAAGACTCATTCGAGGCCAGAAGTCTGGGTAAAGAGTGGTCTGTCCTTAATTTTCAAGGTCACAGCCGTTTCTCTCCATGACTGCCCGACTCTGCTTTTCTTTGCCAGTACGAAACCTTGTAATGTCCTCTTACATGTTCCACTGATGACTGAGAAAAGCAGGAGCAGAATTGTGCACAGCCAGTGACACAGAGATTCAGCACAGGTACATTATGTGGGAGTGGATACAGAGACAGGAGCTTCAGGGTATAAAGCTCTCTCTTTATCCTGTTGATGTCACAGCTATCCCCTTCTGTCCAAGACTAACTGCAAAAGAAGTCACGTAAGAAATCTTGTGAATTGAGCTGACTTACTCCCAGAATCACAGTAGGCTCTCAGGTTCCAGGCCATCACCAGCATAGACAATGGAGTCGAGAGAGATGATTTCCCCATTCTGGCTCCTTTGAGAACTTCACCAGACCAGCCATGATGCCGTTTTCCACCACCACCACTCCAGGACTGACCACACTGAGACAGGTCACCAAGTGTAGGTACCAACTTGTCTACTTATCAACTCCGTTGACTTCCCCTAAAGTTGTTGCAGATATAGACAACTCTGTCCACCCCACACTCACTTCCTGTTCTGCTGCTACTACCTCTGTTCTTCCACTCTCAGCAATCACAGCTGATAGGCCCTTAGCAGCCCCTGGTACACAACAATTGTCAACAGTGTCCACTAGGAAAACTTAGTTATACTAATTTTCCTCTTTGGGGATATTATAGGACATCGATGATTATTTACTGATTGTTACAATTCAGTGTTTAATCTATTGCAAACGATTACATTCATAGAATATTTGCCTTCTCCAAAGTATTACTGCAATGTTTGTTTTTGATCTAAAACATGTTCTCTATATCAAGCTGCAAGACGGAATAAAGAATAAACACTCATAATTTATTCTGATTATTCTCTTTTTTCTTCTGGAACGTTTTCATTAAAGCTCCCAGTGTGAAGATTCTTTCCCTGAATCTCTTTGTCCTAGCCAGCACCCATGATGTCAGAATTCTGTATATGCCATTAAAACCTATTCCCAGTTTAAACTGTAGTGCATAGAGACTGCCATTTAAGGAAGATTAATCCTAAAAAATTAAAACTTTGATGAAGTAAACTATCATAAGAAAATAAAATTTACTTTAGTGCACATAAAATAGTTAGAACAGACTTTCTGCAGCTCATACTTTAAGGATAAATGACAGAAAACCAAATAGTTGAGGCCAAGGTCACAGGAACCTTCTCCATCTCCACCATGGACCCTGGATACCAGGTTTGAAGTGGGACTGAAACCGATTGCAATCAATAATAATAATCATAAAAAGTGTGTCCCCATAACTCTATGGAACTACTTTCCATAAATTTTCACTTAATGGAATTGAGCCGAAAGTGGTTTCGAGGCATTCATAGCATTCTCTTTGTCATGTGGGGACATAGCACAAGAAGCCCCCTTTAATATCAGACCTCAAGGTCAAAGAGGAGAGGCCGATGCCTTTGTGTTTTCTCCCATCCTGAAACGTAGCACTATGCTAGATGGCCACACTGAAGGAAGGCAAGAAACAAAGGTATAAAATAGCAGACATTGTCCCCAGGAAAAGCAGGCAGAATATGCAATAGAATGAAACAAAAATGTATGCAAAGGGGAAAAAAAAAGCTCTTTATTCTTCTCATAATTCAGTGGAATAAAAGCCAGCAGAAGAAAAACGTACATATAACGGAAGGTACTCAGTTATGTGTGACCTATTAGCCATGTATTTTTGTCAGTGACACACTTCTCTGTGATTCTGTATGCCAGATAATTGGTGCCTAATTAAAAATGAGCATATATAAAAAGAAAGGTGAAAAGCAATGTTAGGTAGAATCATCAAAACATGGAAATAGAAAGACATCAATGATTGCTTCAAATTACCACTTCAGAACTTGTCTGCATTATACCTTTATGCTGTTATTTATTTATTTATTTTGCCTCACAAAAGTGATTTGATAAATAAGGAACTGCTATTTGTGAAGCATTTGCTGTCCTAAGTAATTATTTTTTCTAGGAAGGTATGGTCAAAGGAGGAAGTACACTTTTCAGACAGAACAGGTGACATAATCTATGAGAATTTGGCTGCCTATGTTAAGGTGATATTCTAATATCTGTACCTCATCTTTTGGGAAGCAGTGAAGAGTTATCCAGAGCAACTCTCAGACACTGAGCACTTGCTTCCCCTATCAGATCAAACCTGCCACTCTCAGATCTCTTTGGGGAGAAAAAAATCCAGAGACATTTGTGTCTCCCCACACCAAAAATTGACCTAGTTAACTATTTCACTCCACCTGGAAGAGAAAACTCATGGCATTCAATTTGCCATGGCGTAGGATGTTGAAAAGATAAAACCTGTCTGGCTTCTTGGTTATCAACAGAACAGATAAATTGCAACTGACTAACACTGGGGTGTCAGAAGTCCCAGCAGAGCCAGGTTGTTTATGTTTTCTGCAATGCTCCTAAGACTAAATTAGAAAAGATACTAAATAGCATTGGAACTGACAGGGTGTACAAACTGATATCAACAAAACTACTCAGAAATGGAAGGAAGTCTTAGCTTTAAACGTCAAGTCCAAATTGATCTGTAGACAGAGAAAGACTCCCTCCTGGAAAAAAAAATAATAATGCAGCCCAATGCTCATCAATAGAGACAAAAGATGAGCTTGGCAAACTCATTAAAGTGCCTGTGAAGCTGTTTGATAAACCACAGGACAAAGACAAAGCTTTCTGTTAAAAGAGCAGTCTGAAGCCCTGCTTTCAACCTGCCAACTGCAGTGAATATGAGCATCCCTTAACAAGAAATGTGCAAGGGGTGGAAAAGTGAAGGAGCGAGTCACTGAATGAGAAAGAAAGCTCTGGATCCATCAAAGGTATTGCCTGAAATACCTGGAGTTGGGTAAATGCCAGTGCCCAATGATGCAGCAAAAATCTGCAATCAACTACTCAGAAAAGATCAACATTCGGCACAACCAAAACCTAGCTAACTCTTCATTTAAAATTCTACACATCTGGGACACAGCAGGACTGAATGGGCTGAGCCAAATGTCATGCATGGGCAAGATAATGAGTGCTGAATAACAGAACAACTATCTCTTGCCATCTGACTCCAAACTATCTTGCAGATTATGCGTTACTGAGAGCATTAGAGGCTTTACATGGTATCTATATGTATAAGTTTACACACTTAGCTTTAAATGAATTGAGCCAGGCGTGGTGGCTCACGCCTGTAATCCCAGCACTTTGGGAGGCCGAGGTAGGGAGATAACTTGAGGTGGGAGTTTGAGACCAGCCAACATAGTGAAACCTTGTCTCTACTCAAAAAATACAAAAATTAGCCAGGTGTGGTGGTGCACACCTGTAGTCTCAACTACTCAGGAAGCTGAGACAAGAGAATCGCTTGAACACAGGAGGCAGAGGTTGCAGTAAGCAGAGATCCTGAAACTGCACTCCAGCCTGGGCAACAGAGTGAGACTCTGTCTCAAGAAAAAATAAATTAATTAATTAATAAATTAATTAATTCACATATTCTCGCCTTGCCAATTTATACCCCAAGCTAGTCACAGAATTGGGGCCAGAAATTATATATGCTTAAAGATTTAAAGTGGGATAGTGGTGCTTTGAAGTGGAGAGATAGGTTTATAGCCACGGAGGTGCTCCACCTCTGTCTCTGGCAGGACACCCTCCTGTGGGGACTAACAGCCCCCAGCTGCTGCACTTCTGAGTCCCTTGCAGTCCCCATGCTGAGGCCTGCTTCCCCCTGCTGCTCCCATCAGTGACTGAGCATGGCAGGGCTATTGGACCAGGCCACACATGCCTGACCTGGAAACGGCTAACAGCAGTCTCTCCTTGGAGATCACTTATTGAAACAGGAGTTTCCATAGAACTGATGTTTATGGTTTCTTTTGAATAACCATAGAAATTGACCCTCCCAGTCTTCAAACTTGAGAAAATTAAATTTGTTTTATTTGAGTTCCTTTCTCAGGAAATCAACCATCAGTCCTCTCAGACAGTATCAAAGAACCGAGATTTATCAGATCATTGCGCCAGGGCAATGAGACACCAGACTCCTCACCCTTCATGATTCCCAGACCATCTGCATCCTGTTAACCAACTTTCTCTTATCTTTCCCTAATTCCTGTTTTCCCACACATGATTACATTTCTTCTCTACCATATAAACCCCTAATTTTACTAGGTCAGGGAGATGGATTTGAGACTGATCTCCCATCTCCTCAGCTGCAGCACCCAATTAAAATCTTCTCCTCTGGCAATACTCATTGTCTCAGCGATTGGCTTTCTGTGAGGCAGGCAGTGGGACCTAGACCAAACCCCTGGTGTTTCAGTAACACTGTCAGCTTGGTGAGACTGTCTCAGATATGCACTATAGTCTGAAGCCCTTCCTACCCTCACCTTCCTTTTCCTCTTCCTCTCATAGAGACCACACTTGCATCACAGTCTGAAGGCTCTTTTCTCCCACTTCCCCCACCCCTTATGCTCTGTGGCATTTCCTCAATAAATCTCTTGCACATCAATCCTGCCTTGGACAGGGTTCTTTGAAGATCTGAAACAGCATGAGCTTTATGTCCAAAAATTATAGATGGCCACCAGTCTGATTCTACTAACTATAGATTCTATCTATGGAAGAGTTGAAAGAGATTTACCAAAATGTTTGGGAAAAGTTAGAAAGGTATATCATGTATCTTCTAATTGTAAGCCATGTAAGATTTAAGCGACTCTTCTTCAACAGGGTTCCTAGACTGATACATGAAGAGAAATGCAGAAGACATTGTATTTTCTCAAGGTATCTGGCAGTGTCTTACATAAGACTATATTTGGTCCACAAATATTACTGGGCAATTAACTCTGACTAAGCACATTCAAGGACAATTCAGAGGCTGTGAAGGATGCATGGCAGAGGTGCATTCTGGGAAGATAGAGAAGATGGCAAAGTCCCAGCTGACTAAAAGCTCTTATCCACAGGGATATTTACAGAGCATTTCCTATGCACCAGGCAATGTATAAAGCACATTGCCTATTGTATGTAATGTATAGAAATACATAAAACCAGCAGAGTATCCTTCTGACAGGCCTGTGAAGAGAGATGATATTCTCCTGTTAAGGATGAGACAGTCAAAAATTGGACACTTTGCCTAACTTGACAAAGAATGCATAGTAGGTTAAGGCCCAGGATCTAAACTCTGGTCTGTCATCCCCCAAGCCCAGTGCTTAACACAACTTCTTGCCTCCTGTCTTTGGAGAAGAATATCAAGTTCTGTACAGCCAGATTTAGATATGCACTGTGAGGAGTGGTGCAGGAGGAGGGTCTCCTCTCTACTCTTTGTGGTCTAAGTTTCCAATAAGATCTGCAATCATCAGGTCTTTTTTTCCTTTTTTTTTTTTTTTTACATGCAATCAGTGTTATCTGCAGGCCAGTACATGAAAGTACAGGAGAATATGCTGTGGATCTCTGGCTGCTCTCTCAGCACCTCCACAGATACCTCATTGATGGGGTGCTGTTTGAGCAGAGTGACTAGCAGGATAGTGTTCAACATGGGGAGGGGGAGGGCTTAAGTCAGGCGAAGAGCATCACAGCTCACACATTACGTGCTCTTTTCACAATAACATTGACTACATACTTCTGATCTCAATTTTAATTGTAGGGGATAGCTCCAGTAAAGCTCAGCCTGCTTTGTGCTGCCAGCATCCCACCTACTAAAGTACCTTGCATCTTTTTCCATTCTCTCACAAGACCTCATCTAACTTAGCCAGATCACATTTCAGCCTGTGCTCCTGCACAGCCTGGAATTACAAAAAATTTAGCACCTCCATCAGGGGAAGAGATTCACTGGATAATTCTGGGAGCATTTTCTATGATTCTTAGAAGTCCTGGAGGAACTGAGCTACTACTGCCTGCAATAGTATTCTACATAATACACTCTTTATATATTGGCTTTCCATCTTGTCTCAATTTCTCTACTTCCTGATTCCTCTCAACTATCAACACAGGGCATTTTCTGATAGCCAGAAGGACTCCATGGCAACAGTCAAGTATCACCAGCAGCCACAGGGCAAAATATGCTAAAAATGTACCCAGGATTGTGTTACAAGGGTGAAGGCTCTAGGAAGACTGAATGTATATCTCTGAGAGGCATCCTTTGCTAAAGGTAAGGGCCCTTGGAAGAAATAATGGCACCTTGGGACCTGGGATAGGTATTATTAGATGTCTGCATTCAACAAAGATACCAATAGAATTACCTCCCACCCCATCACTGCCGGCAACACATCTTCCGAATACGTATAATACAGGTCTTAGGCCCACTGGACTAAAGGTCTGTGCTGGGAGTAGAGGGAGTAGTGGCAAGGGAAAAGATATCAGGGAAAGGACATTTCCCCTCAAACTGGAGCTCTGATTGTTTATTTTGGACTCTTTATTTCAGCACAAAAATGGGATGTATTTTTGAGCATCATTTTGATTGCCATCAGGAGCGAAGAGGAGAGTATGTCTACAATTTCAGGATCCACTGGGTTGTTCCTTTGTGTTTCTATGCCTGGTGAAAACTGTGGATGGACAATTGTAGCAACCATGGCTTAAAAATGGCAAGGTAACCAGGACAGATCCCTCAGGCTTGAAGATATGAGACATGCTACCAGGCAAGCAACTTAGTTCTGCAGGAGTACTGGGTGAGTGAGAGAAGTTTAGAATGCATGGTTGAAAAGAAAGTGATAGGTTTCAGTTATGATCTTGATACCAATTGCAGCAAGGAGGACCATTTCTTATTTATTGAACCTGCCTATATAAAGCTTTTTGAAAGAAATTGTAGCCAGTCACCACCTTGAAAATGCAGTGACAGAATGGACTCCATGAGAGACATGAGACAATCTGAACAGGGTGATGGGCTGGATTGTAGTAGATGCCAGCTGGCTTATCTCATTTTTAGTCTCACCTGCAGTAGACAGTGGCATACAAGGTCTGACTCACCTTGCTGTACCTCACCAAGCACAGCCTGAATCAACGCATTGTGCTCCAGGGCTTTCAGAGATGCCTGCAGAACTTGCTTGGCCCATGTGTAGGAACAGCCTGAAGCTAATACCCTTAACAGTGACCTTCAACCAATGTGAGATAGATGTCAGTGGATAACGGTTTCAGCCTCTTGATTTTCATGAGGCTGTTTCTGGGAAGTGTTCTGTTCATTTCTCAGAGGTTCTAGATGAACTGAGCCCAATTGCCTTTAGCAGTAGAAGCAATAATACACACATATATTGTTTTTTCTTCCTGTGGTCTTTCTGTCTCCCTCCCTTTCTGACTTCTGCGTCCTGAGATTGTATCTCAGATAAGCTACCTACCCTGAAACCCCTTCTCAGGCTGCATTTTCAGACGAAACTAAAGTAAAACACACAAACTGTCTCCAAAATCTTCACTTTTTTTCTGCTTTATAACAAAGATGCTCACTCCTGCTGGAAGGGTACCTGGAATGAACATTGGATAAAGAACATTTATTATTTAGAGCCCCTGAGCAGTATGAGTCTGGGGTATGTGCCAGATTTCAGATTTCTACTGCTTTGCAGAATCTTCACCATAAAACTTGGCAGAGATGCTGAAAACTCACAGTCACAGCCAGACAAGTTATTGCTATTGGAATTTTTAACAGTCACTCGGATAACATATTTTTAGAGAAAATCCACCCCAGAGCAAAATTGGAAGCATTGGAGGTAATATACCGTATGGGTCCATAATTTTTCACCTTTCAGATTCCCCTACATATCTAATGCATGTCATCATTAATATTGCTTTAGGGGCATTCCAAATTGTCCCCAGTGAGCAGTCTGCTACTCGCTCTAACCACTTCTAAGAAATGTGAAGTTCAAGCAGTGTCTAAAAGCTTAGATCAATGAGTCATGAAGAAGCTAAATGGAATGACTCGCCTTTGCAGACCTCCCCAACCCCAAGTGCGGCACAGGCAGTGCAGACAGATGCTCTCTGAGGCACAGCCCTTAAAATAATCCTTAGGAGTTTTCAGTCACAAATTATTTACCCACACTTTCATATATTCCACAGCCATGCCTTGAAGTATGTGATATTGCCCTCATCTTTCTAAATGGACTAAAATAGATTAAAAGTGACTTATTTGATAATCTGGCAGTCAAGAATCCAAAATTAGTACTTCATAGTTCTTTAGCTTAGGAACATTTCTTTTGGCTGTTTAAGTTTGAAGGATTCAAACAGGACTGATGTGTCATCCAAAAAGTTATATTTTCCCTCTACATTCTTTCTTGCTGTATCCCAGAAGCAAATGAAGTCAACCATTCTCTTAATGGAAAGCTTTGGATTTAAGCTCTTGGGAGTAAAGGATGTTTTTGTTACACTTAACATGCCATTGAAATTGCAGAGAACACAAATAGAGTATTTACTAATTCTTATCATGAACAGACAAAAAAGGAGGTATAAACTAGAAGCAGTAGATTGAAAGGTGAGAGCAAGGAATAGAATAAATACCTCATTGTGTGTCCACAGTAATACAAAATTAAGGTACCACTCTTTAATTATGCTACCGAGTTGAATGACTTCTTACTTAGAGTGCTCATTGCAGAATATAAGGGAGTCATTGTTTATAAATTACAATGAAATATAAATGTGGTTATAATGAATTTGTTAATTAAATTATTTTAATTTATCTTTTCACATAAACGTAACTCTTGAAATTCTGGGCATATTTATGTCCCCAAATAACTGAATGAAGTTTCTCAACACAGGAATCTAATGAAAACTAAGAAGTTTGGAAGATAATTGTATTAAGGTATATAAATTCTCATAATTTTTGAAACTGAACACTGTCAGCCAAGTATCTTTTTTTACCCCCCAAATCCGTGAGATTCTTATTAAAAATGCAGATTTCTGAACCTCACCTTGGACCACCAAATCAGAAGTCTTAGAGCAAAGCCCAGGGATCTACATTTTAAAACTCCATTACCACCTTCCCTTTCGCCACCAGGTGATTTAGGAACTGAGTCCTGTGAAGTTTGGAAAAACAAAACCCTGCACATTTTATTCTTCATCATCATGGTTGCACAAGCAAGATGCATGGCATCTGATTTATAAGAGCATATCCAAGTTGGGATTTTTTTCCTCACATATCAAGAAGTCTGCATATAGGTGACTACTGGCTTTGCTTCAACAATGCTCCAATGCCAGGACCAGGGTTTCTGCAGATCCTCTTGACGTCCTCCTCATAATTGTTACCTTACACCAGGAAATACTACTGCTCAGCTCACATTGAAAGCCCCTGATATCACTCAGAGGGTGCAGCCTTGGGCATGCACAGTTTCCAGGAATTACAGTAGTATTAGCATGATTTTTTTTTTTTTTTTGGTCACTTTCTCTGATCTTTCTATTTAGCTGTCTACTTCTGATGGTATCACCTATAGCTGTTAGGCTGCACTAATAGCTGACTAATTGCTGTATTTTCAACAATGCCCTAGGGCACACATTTCTCTGAGGTCTGATAGCATTTACAGGCATATTTTTTTAGTTTTGCTCTGACCCCTTGGAGGCATTTAAAAATCTGTCTCTTTCTTTAGTTCTTTCTGGTAAAATAGCTGGCCTTCAGTTTAGCTTGCTGTTCTCATGGAGCTACCAGCTTCCTTTTAATAACTTTCTACAAAATTCTTCATTGTTTTTTAACAGTAACCTTAGACTTGAAGAGCCCTACACTCAATTTTAAATGAAGTCAGTTTCCTTGATAAAAGCTACAGAACTCTGTTCTTGTGACCAGAGCAAAATCTCTGAGCTGCTGCTCTTGAGCTGGGGGTGGGATGGTGGTCCCCTTCTTTTTTTTTTTTTTTAATTTATGAAGAACAGAAATTTATTTCTCATAGTTCCAGAGGCTGGAAAGTCCAAGATCAAGGGGCTGGCAAGTGTGGTGTCTGATAAGGGCCCAGTTTCTTCCTAGATGGTGACTTGTTGCTTTGTCCCCTGGAGGAGATAAATGCTATGTCCTCACAAGACGGAAAGGAGAGAAAGGGCTAAGCCAACCCCTCCAGTACTTTCGCCACTGCACTTCAGCCTGTGCAACAAGAGCAAAACTCCATCTAAAAAAAAAAAATTAAAAATTAAAAAAATAAAATAAAAGGACTGGTGGCCCACTTCTTTCAGAGCGACACTCCTGATTGATGAGGAGTAGCTGGGTGAAGGCAGCAGACACAGGTCATTTCAGCTTGTCTCTCACAGCTTGGAACCTCTGTGTTATGAGGATCCCAGGATGAAGATGATTAGGACCCAGTATTCTTGGGAGCCCTGACTAGAATAGAGGCTCTGCCCTATGAGTGGGGCCAGATGGAGGAAGAAAGCCCTAACACTTGGGTTCACTCACCTGCCTAAATTTAGCCTTTACGAAATGGAGCTGGGGGACAGTAAGAAATCCTGGCAGCCTGATCCTCCTGGGGAAGACAACATTGTCCTAGACTTGGTCCTGTGGCCACACCCATCCCATCTGGACTGGAGTATTTTGTTGCAAGTTGGCTAGGGAGGGAGGGGGCAGGTCCTGGTCAAGTGTCAGAGACTGTGCTCTAAACAAAGTGGAGTAAATTTTCTTGGAAAAAAAAAAGTTTCTGTATTTTCTGAATGCCCTTAGCACAATTTGCAAAGACTTTAATTTTTTAAAAATTAATATTTTCACCAGTTATTGTTGTCTTGCTAGGCTGTAGGTCTGTGGAACTTCTCACATTGCCTTTCTAGAAGCTATGTCTTTCCTTGATTTTTAACATTGTTGACTCCATTAGAGACTCAACACATCTATGTGTGATATTAGTTGCAAGTATTTTTTTGCCAGTTTGTCATTTGTCTTTTTCCATCACTTGTTATTTTGCCATGCAATTTAACAATAACATTATCTAATTTAATCATTTTTCTCATTACTTGGATTTTTGAATGTTAGTTGGAAAAACATTCTCCACTCTCATGTTATAAAATAATTCACTCATTTTTTCTAATACTTACATGTTTTAATTTTTACATTTAGATCTCCATTTTTAGTTTATTGAAGTGGGTTGCATGAAGTACCATTTTCAAATAAATTTGTACTAAGTTGCCATTTAAGTGTTCCAAAACTAATGATTAAAAATTCCATCTTTTTCTCAGATATTTGAGATTACATCTTCATTATATAAATGTTTTCCATATATATTTTAGTAGTCTTTGTATTTTATTCTGTTTTATTAGTATTATTGGCTTTGTAATACACATATTATATATAAAACATAAAATACAAATGTTCAGCATATATTAAATAATATAATGTATAACATACTATTGATACATATAGAATTTAATATATGTTATAATATAATACATATCATATGTGGTTATTATATATACTGGTTATTTTTAAATTTTTACATATATGCAAATACATATATACACAAATATATATACTCTTTTCAACTCAATTGTTCATATTTTTCAGGGTTTTCCAGACAGTCCCATTTTATTGGAATATTAATTTTAAAATTACTGTGTGTAGCTCCAGATGAAGAAAATAAAATAAAACGTTAGATTTTGTTGGTATTACATTAAATGTATACCTTAACATGGGAAGTAGTGGAATCTTTTAATTGAGTTTTTCTATCCAAGATCATAAAAGGTCTCTCCATGTGACAGAACCTACTTTCTCAGTCTTTCAATGATATTTTAGATTTTTCCTCATTTACATTTTCCATTTGTTTGTTAAAAATATTAATGGATATTTGTTCTTGCTGTTTCTATAATAAGTGTTGTTTTCTCTTCCAATATATTTTAAACTTGGTTATTTTGGGTCATAAAGGGGCTATTGATTTTTGTATTTTAACTTTTGTAACATGCTAAATTACTGATTCTCTTGTTTGTGTTAATTTTTTTCAATGGTTGCCTGTGGTTTCAAGGTATACTGTCATACAACCTAAACATAAAAACAATTTTTTTCCTTCTTTTTCATCTTTATGCCTCAAATCATTAATCTTGTCTGAAGTATTGGCTAATTCCTCCAATATAATATTAAGTAGTAGTGGATATTATAGTCATTCTTGCCTTTTTCATGGTTTTAATAACTGAGAAAGATGTTTCCTGTTAATTAAGATATTGATTTTGATTTGTCTTTAGTCTTCTGGGATAAGTGTAACTTACTCGTAATGCATTTTTAACAAATGCACTGCTGAATTCTATTTGCTAATGATTTGTTTATAACTTTTCATCAATATCTATAAGAGATTAGTTTGTAAGTCAGTCATTTGTGTGGTTGTAATTGTTGCAATCATTGCCAGGTTTGAGGATCAATGTTAATGCCCTTTTATGAAATTAATTTGAATGTTTTCCTTATTTTATAAGCCTTGGAATAATTTAAATAGCATAACATTATTGTTCTTTGAAGATTTAAAATCAGTCTGTATGAAAACATCTGAATGAGGGCCTTTTGGGGAGTATAGCATTTTCATATTGTTCTCTATTTCTTCTATGGGTATTGAAATTCAAACTTTCTCTTCTTCCCAGGATTGTTTTGGCAAATTTTAACTAGAAATTTACTTTTCTCATTTAAGTTTTCAACTTGACTTCCAAAGAACTGTATAAAGTCATCTAAGAAAATTTTAAAAATTCTTCTAACTTCAGAAGTTATTTTCTCTATAATTTTAATTTTGTGTATTTGTGCTTATGTTTTTTCCCTTTTTTCTTGGTTTTGTTAGCTATTGGGTTTGTCTTTTTTATTTCATCAAAAAAACCAACTCTTAAAAAGATATTAATTTTCCTATTTTCTAATTTACTGTTTTCTGGTGTTATCCTTATTATTTTGTTTTTCTTCTTTCCTTATATTTATTTAGTTGTTATTTTCTTTCTTTATTAAATGATGCTTAGTTGATTTATCTCCCCTTCCCAGTTTTAATTGCTATTTGTATTAAGAACCACAAATCTTTCTCTGAACATTGTTTTAATTGTATTCCATAAAACATTTTTGGTAGAGTTGTGATTATTTCTAAAAGAAATTCTTTAATTTTGATTTGTTTATTCCTTTTAATACAAAGATGTTCTTAAAGAAGTTTTAAAATTCTGGTTGTAATGACTTCTCACCCTCTTTAAAAAATAATTCTAGTTTAATGTATCATCATCAGAAAATGTTGTTTTAATTATTTTTTAAATGAAGCAGTGAGATTTATTCTATTCTCACTTATTAATTTTTTGTTTCAATTACTTGTCTTAGCTTGTAATATTTTGTCCATATCTCTTATTAATGGTGGGATTCTATTTAAAATTTTTATTTCCTATAGATTTATGAAAGTTATTGCTGTGTCATTTTTTCATTTCTATTCATAAATGTTTTATGTTGTTTGTGTGTTTGTGGTTTGATTTACTAAAAACTATATCTGTGCAACATTTCACACATTATAAACTACAGAGAAGAGTATAATTAACCTTTGTGTTCCTATCATGTGGTTTTGATATTTCTGTTTCTCTTTTTTTTGTTTGTTTGTTTGTTTGTTTTTAGTGGAAATGGGGTTTCACCCTGTTGGCCAGGCTGGTCTGGAACTCCTGACCTCAGGTGATTTGCCTGCTTCAGCCTCCCAAAGTACTGGGATTAAAGGCGCGAGCCACCACACTTAGCCAGGTAGCTTTAATATTTCTTACTTAACTCAAGACCAATTTTGTCTGATTTGTACTTCCTACACCTGCTCCCCTTGCATTATTTTGAAGCAAATTTTAAAATGGAATTTAATTTTGTTTTCTCTTTTACTATGTTTTCAAATAATTTAAGCCACATTGGGATTATACAGTCTTTAAAAGTTTGTCAGAATTCCCTCTCAAAACCAGTAGTCTTGCCACTTCCCTATTTCTTCTATGGTAGTTGTTCTAACCTTCTACTGAGGCCAATTTTCATGAATTATATTTTCTGTCTAGAAAATTGTGCATTTCATTTAGTATTTAAATAATATTATAAAATATTGTCCCTTGCCTTTTGTTTTAAATATATTTTATTTTAATGATTAGTTCTTTTTGTGTAAACATTTACTCTTTTAATCTTGAAAAATCATTATTAAAAGAATGAAAAGGCAAGTTTAAGACCAGGAGAAAACATTTGTAAATAACATGTGACAAGGGACCTTTTCTCAGAGTATATGAAGAACTGACAATACAAAAAGAAAAGCAATCTAATAAAAAAACGGACAAAATTTTAAGCAGGTGGGTGTGCAAAGAAGATATATGGAGAGATGAGATACAAAGAAGATGGCAAAACATGCACGTGAAAACAGGCTGAACATCATTAGTCACTAATTGTAAATGTAAATCACGATGAGATAGCTCTTTACAGATACTAGAATGGCTGAAGCAAAACAAAGCAAAGCAAAAACAAAACAAAATGACAATATCAAGCATGGGATGAGGATATGGAGCAAGTGAAACTCTCACACATTGCTCATAGGAGGGAATGCAAAATGTTAAGTCACTTTGTACAGTAAAACAACACTTATTCTATGACCAAACAATCTTACTCTTAGGTGAGCTTCACACCACAAAGTCTGTATGTAAAAGTTTATAGCAGCTTTATTTATAATCACTCCAAATGGAAAATACTTCATATGTCCTTCAACTGGTGAATGGATTTTTTAAAAATATGGTGCATTCATAGAATAAAATATTTCTTTACAATCAAAAGCAAATGAACTATTGATATACTCAAGAACATGAATGAATCTCAAATACACTTTGATAAGTGAAAGAAGCCATACTTACATGCTATATACTGCCTTTTGCGGTCATATGATTTCATTCACATGAGGTTCTGGAAGACAGAATACTCCATTGAAGTGAGAATATAGCACTGGATGCCAGGTTAGAGGAACAGAAGAGGTCACTGCAAAGAACTGCATGAGGAAATTTTGGGGGAGGTAATGGATATGTTCTGTATCTTAATTTTGATAGTAGTTGCACTACTCTATGCACTTGTTAAAACTCATAAACCTGTATACTAATAAGAGTGTGTTTATTGTATGCAAATACAAAGATAAGAATAAGATGAGTTGGAAGTGCAAAGATATAAAGATAAAATAAATTCAAGAAAAATTAAATAAGTATGTTGGATATCTTTTTTTTTGTAACTACAAAATCATTCTCACCTTTTCTTCACACCCCTCGGTGACAGGCTTTTTAGTCTTCAACATGTTTCTATACCATCAGTCTTTAATGGGCTTTGCCAAATTATACCCCTATTGTGATATTAGAGGAAGGAGAAAAGAGATTTTAGGGTAATGATTCTCCTGGACTCTCCCTGTGGGCCTGAGCTTGGCTGTGATCTTTCACCGATCATCAGGACTTTCCTGGTCATACTATCAACACCAATCTCTTCTTGCAGTTCCTAGTATCTGCTTAATCTCCTGGCCCCTCTGCTTTAACAGTCTGCAGTGATATTAACCATAGGGAATTATACTCTCTTTGGTAGTTTCCCTACTTCTGTCCGTACTTTTGTATAAACAAAAATATTCCTTTATTAAAATCGATCTAATATCCAATTTAAGTTTGCCATCCACTTTTGTGGAGACAAAAATGGGAATGGTTTTAACATGTTCACGAGATAGCAAAGAAGCCAACTTTGATGGGGATAAGAAGGTATATTTTGAATAAGTGTGAAATAAGACAGAATTCATGGTCAAAATCACAATATCTAAAACAAGGTTAATCTTAATTATCTATGAAAATATGAAGCCACTGGAAAATTTTGAATAGAAAATTGATATTATTAAAGTAATGCTTAATAAAGACTGGTAATGGCATACAAGATGGATTAAAGCAGAAAACATAGAGTTCAGATGATACGTGACATGTAAAATGAGGGAAGCCACATAATACAATTATGCAGTGGAAAATGGCAAGCCGAGAAAATTAGATATTAGAGAGTAAGTAGATGCAACATAAGAAAAGAAAAAGAGGACTTTGAAGTTGAAAATCTGGAAGAATAATAATGTTATTAAAGGGTGAAATTTGTTGGGTGGGCAAACTGATTTGTAAAGGAAGATAATGTTTGGAAGATAAGAAACTCATATTCTCATTCTACCATCCCAGAAATCAGCTCTGGTTGGTGGGATTTGGTTTCAGCTTTGCTTAAAAATTTTTTTCTTCTCCCGTGTTAATGAAAACTCTAAGGTTATGAATCCCCATCGAGAACCATCAGATGGCTCAATGTGTAGTATTCAAAGTATGATTCCAGGGATCATTGGAAAGATAAACTCCAATCTCAGAAGCAATATAAAATAGTGGTTTCTCTGACTCAAATCAATTCAATGGGTCAAACAAGTTGGTGGTTGGAATCAGGGGGAATGTTACTTATGTTGGATTCGAAAAATGGCAAAAACTATCCAAACTGAGAGGAGCACTGATCTGGCAGAAGCTTTTCTGGCAGAAACTGTACCACACAGAGGGGTAAAGGCAAAGGAAAAGTTTATGCCAAGCAATTTATGTACTTAGTAGTTTACCAGGCAGATGAAGTCTAATTACCTAAGCGCAATTAGCCATCCTGGGAAGGAGGTGGTGAGTGTTTTGATTCAAAGACCATGGAAGCACATGGTATCACTTCTGCTCAAGTCCTGGCCTGTGATTACTAGTGACATATGTATTTGGAGAAGTGTTCAGAAACCCAGCCGTTGTGTTCAGACAACCGAATCTAATGTTTGAGGAGCACAGTTTAATGGTGAGGTCAGGTTCCTTTTTCAATTATTGATATTCTTTCTGAAAATATGAAATGGCTTGACAGTTGGGGCAAGAAAGGAGATACACTGTGAGGGAATCTTTGAACTCAGGTGAGAGGAAGGAAGCTGAGGAGGGACTATGCCCAAGACTCAGCCTCACATTTTTTTTTCTTTTCAGTCTTTTAGAAAACCTAACACAATGCTGGATTTAGAGGGGATGCTCATTAAATTCAATTTAATTGACACCAACACAGAAGAAAGGCAGTTCTACAACCAATATAGAATATTATTCCTTAAAAAAGTCAAAAAGGTATAAGATTCAGGGACCTCACAAAGATGTTTAAGTTTTGAAAAGATTGCAATGCTTCAGGAAGCATGAAGTGGGACTCTTATGTCAAGGGGAAACAAGTGTCTTGTGGAAAACGGTAGCTGATAGCATGACAAGACTATCTCATCTGAAACTGGAACAGTACAGTGCAGTAAATATGTTCATTTACTGCACTCATAACTTACAAGTTTCTTTCATGTAAAAGGATTAAGAGTAGATATTAAGAGAAAACAAAACACTGCATGTTCTCTCTTATAAGTGGGAGCTGAACAATGAGAACACATGGACACAGGGAGGAGAACAACACAAGCTGGGCCACGGTGGGAGGGAGAGCATCAGGATAAATAGTTAATGCATGCGGGGCTTAATCCCTAGGTGATGGGTTGATAGGTGCAGCAAACCACCATGGCATATGTTTACCTATGTAACAAACCTGAAGATCCTGCACATGTATCCCGGAATGTAAAATTAAATTAAATTAAATTTTTAAAAAGAGTCATTTCAATGACTGATATAAATTCTACCACCTCCAAATGAGTAAAGGCACTGTAACTAGAGAACATATAAAGACCTTTTTCCTAAGTTCTTTGCTCAACTCTGTCTTTGTTGAATAAGCTTCTCTAGAAGTGTTTCCCAGTGGTCAGAACTTCATGATTCAATATTGACAAGGAAATCTTCAGTGCTCATTTTTGTCATTGAATCAAAAGGCTCAGAGGAAATTGCTCTAAAAGAGACCTAACAGAAAAATCTACCTGCTTTTCCAGAATCATCTGTTAGTTTATTAGGAAATACCCATATCTGTGATGCTGGATTATTCAGTTGTAAAGGCTGTTACTGTTTTGATTTTTTTAATTATACTTTAAGTTTTAGGGTACATATGCACAACATGCAGGTTTGTTACATATGTATACATGTGCCATGTCAGTGTGCTGCACCCATTAACTCGTCATTTAACATTAGGTATCTCTCCTAATGCTATCCCTCCCCCCTCCCCCCACCCCACAACAGGCCCTGGTGTGGGATGTTCCCCTTCCTGTGTCCATGTGTTCTCATGGTATTTTGTTTTTAAGTTTTCTTCCTAAATTTGTCCTTGTCCAGGAGGATATCAGTAATAGCACATAGGCAGTTTATTGAAGACAAGCTCCACAAAAATTAACAGAATACTTTACTCTTGAAAACATACTTATTAGTCACCTATAATATATTATAAAATGTTACAAATGGATACACAAGTATTCCTTAATATAGTTGATATGAAATATTGATATTTTAACAATGGCAGAAAAATTCATTTTCTTAGAATATGTATTGCATATCCAGATTACAGAGATCATTCTTACTCATTCTTAATTTTACTGATGAGGAAATTGAAGCCTAGGTATAGAGAAGTACCCAAAGTCACAGAACAAGCTAGCTCCCATACCACTGTATGCAATACACTCACTCAATAATCAAATATGCAAACTTGTTTTTTTGACAAAATATACATCAAGAAATAATAGTTTTCATTTTTACATATCAGTAATGGCAAACAGCTTAGCTATAATATTTGCAAGGTTCACTATAAAGTGTAACTGAGCAACACTGCTCAATATCAACATAAAGGAAATATGTTGCAAATAATGGAAGAATTTTAAGGTGAATGTGTGGGTGGCTACTTTATTCAGTTCTTGATACTTTATAAAATTGTTCAAGTCAGAAAAACTCTAAGAACTAACTCCTGGAAGAGGCAGAAAACATAAATAAACCTAATAGAAGGGGTGTTTTATTTTTAAAAGCACATGTATTATCTTATTTAAAAGTTAACTGATAAAAATTTGAATTGGTTCTTTTTTTTAGAGTTAGAGAAAAGTAGAAATTCCCTTGGGAAATTTCTTCTACTTTCCTCAAGGCTGAAGAATTTGGTTTTATATAGATTAATAATCCTAGGATTTTATCCTCAAAGAAATGCTTAATATCCTATTGGATTATGGTGTAATTCAAGTGATTTTTATGAAATGATATCTTTTATTTGTTAAAGCACAGCAAAAAGGAGCTTCATATAATTGTAGTTACCCCCTTCTCAATGTAGTTTCTATTATCTCTGAGTTTATCATGAAGAAGAATTATGCTTTGAACAAAAGGAACATTACCATTGCCCATTGTCAGACCTCACCAAGGACAGGTCTGTATGTCTTTCCTTTATGCTTTTTCACATGAAGGTGACAGAAAGCAATGGCAAAATACATCAGATTATGACAATTGTGCAGAGGCTGCTATATGTCTTCAGTTCCTCGTGAAACATTCACAAAACTTCTCTAACCATTGCCTTGCATGTACTCATTAATCTTAAGTAAACTTTCTTTATAAAAATGTAGAAATATGCTGAAAGAGGCAAGATCTATCAACTTCTAGCTCATCAACCTAGGCTTAGTAACTCATTAGCTTGATTCTAAGATTTAAGTCGAAGGGCAAGTAAGAAATTTAGTGCATTATCCAGTCTCTCCTCACTATATTTTTGCATCCTCACCATCACTTCTCTGGTTCAGTGTCTCATCATGCCTAAGCTGATTTATTGCAGTGATCTTACAGTTGATTTACCTGCGTCCTGTGTCTTTCCTTCGGAATGGATTCTTCACACAGTCCAGATAGTGTTTCAGGCCCGCACTCAGCTCTGTCACTGCCCAGGGTTTCCAAGCCTTTTGAGTGTGTGTGGCATTCCCTTCCCCACATCCACCGCCATCCCATCTGGAGGGAACATCTCCCCTCCTCATTCTACTTTCATTATTCCTAGACTTCAAGTTTATCTGGTTTTGCTTCCTTTTCCTTTCCCATCATTTTATGATTCTCGGCTTTATGACATTTCCTATCCATGCTGTGTGATTGTGATTTGATGAGAATCCTTTACTGATAAAACTTGATGGTTTTCCAGTGGGTTCACGTTAATTCATCTTGCAGAAATATTCATGTGAATCTGTATTTCAGAATATTGGGACTTCTCATATCTCTTCAATCTTTAATGATATTTCTTTCACATTATTCCAATGAGACAATTTCTGATACTTTTAAGGGCTACATTTTATATATTTTTAATCACTTCAAGTGTATAAAAGCCAATTTGACTATTCACAAAGTGACATCAGAGTAATTTTGAACACTGATAACATTTCCGGGCAAAATGAAGTACATTGTTTCATAAATTGACATTGATCTTCCTTTAAACCTTATTATTAATGTATAAATAAGATTATGACTATTTTCCATGTGTGTCTCCACATATAACCTTAAGAGATTATAAAAGCGCAGAATTAGTCACATGGGCATGTTGCTTAGGACCTATATTTGGACATGGTCTGTCTATAAATGATAAGAAAACATTATTTTTTGTATGTGTGGAGAAAACAATGGAATAATGTAAATCTATGAATAGTATTGGCTCTGTTATAGATTTAAAAAGGTGTACAGGTCAGGCACAGTGGCTCATGCCTGTAATCCCAGCACTTTGGGAGGCCAAGTTGTACAGATCACTTGAGGTCAGGAGTTCGAGACCAGCCTGACCAATATGGCAAAACTCCGTCTCTACTAAAAATACAAAAATTAGCCAGGCATAGTGGTGCATGCCTGTAATCCCAGCTACTTGGGAGGCTGAGGCAGGAGAATTGCTTGAACCCAGAAAGTGGAGGTTGCAGTGAACCAAGGTTGTGCCACTACATGCCCTTCACCCTGGGCGACAGAGCTAGACTCTGTCTCAAAAAAAAAAAAAAAGTGTACAAAACTGAATCTGGGCAGAAACTGTTTTTTCATCCCTTTTGCCATTTCATCTAATCAATCAAAATTTAAACCTACATAGGCAGTTTCACTAAACAACATAGAATTTGTTGACTACCCACTCTGCCTCAGAGCACACACCAAGCTGGGTAGTATCTGTACACAAGCCTTTATCAAAACCTTTGGGAGCATATGTGCTTCTGAATGCAATTTTTTTTCAAATTTTAGGAAAGTAAAACAGTGCATGCATCTTCTATTACAAAATACCCCCCAGGGGGGACCCTGAGCAGTATCCTATAATCAAACACATTAATGTGTCAGCAGTGAAAATCATGACTATTCACTTAGGAATAATAAAGTTTATAAATGGTCTCAAGTCCAAATAAACCAGTTTTGCAGCCAGAGAAGTTATAGAGACAATTTTTGTTTTCTTCAAGTCTTTAGATTTCAGAATTGCAGATAAAGGCTTGAGGAACTGTGATGTTTAATGAAAAATAAAACAGTCTCTGCTCTTAAGGAACTCACAAAGTCTTGATACTTAACTGATTCATCCTGGTAGAGCCATACTGGTGTTAAAATATTAAAATATTGTTTTCCAATGAGAAAGTGGTCATTATGCCAAGCCATCCAAAAACTCCCTCTCCACTCCTCCCTTCCCCCAGCCTATTTATTCCCTGGAGCCCTGGCACCTTTCCTGCGCCCTCCCCATGACCCAAAGGATGGATGCTTGGCTCCACAGCCAGCCTCTGTGGTGATTGGTATGTGCTTGTGCTATACCACGCGTTCAAAATTTAAATGTACCTTCTAAAAGCACAGGATAGTGAATTTCCTCCAAAAGCCAGAGGATTTTGACAGGATGAGGAGAAGTTGGGGGAACTAAGGAGTCTTACTTCTTTATTTTTAAATTCAGAGTTAAAATCAGATTAGAGGTTTCAGTAAGCAGAAAGCCAATGAAATTATCTGTCATCCATTAATAACCCTAAGTCTCTACTGCTGGTAGAGGGACAATCAGTCCCCGGGAGCGCTAGCAGGGCACAGCGGACCTGGGGAGGGGCCTCTGTTGTCATTTCTCATCAATGGCTTTTATGATTGTATTTATTATGCTTACCTCGGATGTAAACAAATTCCTCATGTTTTCCTTGATACATTTTTTTTCAATAGATGTTAATTTTCATCATGTCATTATGAAGAGACCATGACTTCAGGGAAGATCTATTGTGGAGAACTTCTCCTCTACATTTTTGAAACAATCGCACCGAACAAATTCCAACCTCACTGAAACTTAGATTTTATTTTTCATGAGCACAAGCATTCCCTTTTGGGCGCTGCAGCAGTCAGGGAGGTGGCCACGGGCGAGGCTGTGCTACTGCGTGCGCACCCGCAGGGTCGTGCTTAGGCGAGGCTGGGTCCTCCGAGCAGGTTAGGTCAGATAAGGGAATCCCAGGGGTAGCGACCAGGAATGGTAGCTTTCCACTTCCGAGTCCTCTTTATAGAAGCTATGGCCTCTTTGCAATCTTCCAGTAACGATAGAAGATGGAGACCAGGCCAGAAGACCTGGAAGATTTCATTATTCAGAGGCAACTCTTGGAGCCCTTCTGAGACCATAGGAACAATCCAGCCTAGTCCCGGAGATGATGAGAGACCCTTGGAGCCTGAAGCAGCCACCCCAGGTGAGGCCCCCTTGAGCAACCAACCCTGAGCTGATCTGGAAGCCAACTAGATAGAGGCACATGAATGAGCATATGCCAGGCCAGCCAAAGAACCACCCAGCGAAGTTACAGAATTGTGAGCTATTAATAAATAAATTTTAGGTGTTTTAAAACGCTAAGTTTTGAGGTGATTTATTAGGCAGGAAAAGGTGATACACAGGCAAAAGGTGAAAAAGTTGTTATGAAAGGCTTCAAAGGAGAGCAGCTTATCACCTGGTGGTTCTTTTAATACATAAGGGAAACAACGGGCTGTGATATTGAAATATTGCCTAAGCTTTAAACAAACACACTTTTCCACCATCAATACTTAACCAAGAAGCCCAGCACACTTACTGAATTCTGAGCATAGCCACCCTGGCAGGGACCCCACTGAGGAATCCACACCTGATACTGCCACTGCACAGTCATACTGGGCAGCACTCACTGTGGGCATCATGGCCAGCACAGATTTTTGTCTCCAGGATTAGGGGATCACGTACATGCCTGACAATGGAGAATTCTTCTTACTCCTGTCCCACAGCCATGACAATAAGAATAAAAATGCAGTAGCTATCTCACACCTAACTGTATTCATAATGTTCACGGCAACCGTGTTTATATTCTTTAAGCCTGACATGGTACAATTTTATTCTCTTTTATCAGTGGTGGTTTGCTAGTTGTAATTTACTATTTTCTCCTTGTGTGATACTGCTCATATCAGATATTAAAGGTACTACTACTAAAAAAAAAATTATATTTCTTGATTAAGAAAACTAAAACTTTAAATATCTGGTTCAAAAGGACTCAAGTTTCCTGTTTTGTTTTCTTTTTTCACTGAATTTGATCAGCTCTGATGACTGTACCTATAAATGGGATACACTGATTTGTCTCCACCCTGTCTGGTGGGCCAGATGTCAGCTCAGTGACCTAAGCATATACTAATTAGTATTTAAAAAAAAAAAAAAAGTAAAATCTTATTTTGTTTTATTTTATATTAACTAATGTTTTAAATTGATGAAAACTGTATATATTCATTGTGTACAAGATGATACGTTGAAATATGTATATATTGTGAAATGGCTAAATCAAGACAATTAACATATGTGCTAATTAGGATTTTCACTGAAAAATGCTCCCACTCTTTTGTTTTGTTTTGTTTTTCTTATTTTTGAGACAGAGTCTTGCTGTGTCACCCAGGCTTGAGGGCAGCGGTGCGATCTCAGATCACTGCAACCTCAGTCTGTGTTCAAGCCATTCTTGTGCCTTAGCATCCCCAGCAGCTGGGATTACAGGCATGCGCCACCATGCCCAGCTAATGTTTTTGTAGTTTTAGTAGAGACAGGGTTTCACCATGTTGGCCAGGCTGGTCTCGAACAGCTGGCCTCAAGTGATCTGCCTGCCTGGGCCTTCCAAAGTGATGGGATTACAAGTGTAAGCCACCATGCCTTGCCAGAAAAATGCTCCCTATTCTAAATTAGCATGAGAGGCAGTGCAGGATAATAATCAAAAACATGGTTTCTGAAAAGCAAACAGAACGTGGATTCTGGAACATGATTGCCTTTTTAAAAAATTTATTTATTTTTTTGTGGTAAAAAGCTTTATTGAGATAAAATTCACAAACAATTCACCTATATAAAGTGTACAGATTCAATAGATTTTGGTATATCCACAGAGTTGTGTAACCATCAGCACAATCAAATTCATAATATTTTTAACAGGTTTATTGAGAGACTATTGACAACATTTTATGTATTTAAGGTGTACAATTTGATGTTTTGATATACATATACATTTGTAAATTCCAGCTAATTAACATATTTATTGCCTCTACATATTTACCACTTATGTATGTATGGTGAGAAGACTTAATTTATCTTTTCAGGAAATTTCAAGTTTGCAATATACTGTTTTTAATTATCATTATCACAGTGTACATTAGATCTCCAGAAATTATTCATCTTGCATAAATGAAGATTCATATCCTTTGACCAACATTACCCCATATCTTCCTCCCTTCAGTCCCCTGCAAACAACCATTCTACTCTTTCTGCTTCTGTAAGTTTGACTATTTTAGATTCCACATGTATGTCACATCATGCAGTACTTCACTTTCTCTGTGTTACTTATTTTGCTTAGTGTAATGTCCTCCAGCTGCACCTATGGCAGAATTTTCTTCCTTTTGAAGGCTAAATAATATGCCAGCTATCTTGGCTGTTGTGAATACTGCTACAATTAACATGGGAAAGATTCTGTTTTCAACTTATTTGGATGTATACCCAGTAGTAGGATTACTGGGTCATGTGATCGTTTTTGATTTTTTAAGGAACATGTATACTCTTTGCCATAATGGCTATATCAATTTACATTTCTACCAACAGTATACAAGGTTGCCTTTTCTCCACATCCTAACGCTTGATATCTTTTGTCTTTTGGGTAACAGACATTCTAACATGTTTGAGGTGATGTGTCAATTTTTGTTTGGTTTGTATTTCCCTAATGTTTAGAGATTTTGAGTAACTTTTCATGTACTTTTTGACCATCTGAATATATTCTTTTGAAAAGTGTTTATTTAAGTCTTTTTGACTATTTTTTAATTGAGTTTTTCTTTTGGTACTGAATTGCATAAGTCCTTTATATATTTTGGGTATTAACTTCTTATCAGTTATATGGGTTGGAAATATTTTTCCCATTCTTAATATTGCCTTGTGGTTTTGTTGATTGTTCCCTTTGCTATGCAGGAGACTTTTAGTCTGATGTAATCTCATTTGCCTTTTTTTGCTTTTGTTGCCTGTGCTTTTCATGCAATATCCAGAAAGTTATTGCCAAGACCAATGCCAAGATGGTTTTTTTTCATGTTTTCTTCCAGAAGTTTTAGTTTCAAGTATAAGACAAAAGTATTTTAAGCATTTTGAGTTGATTTTTGTGAAATATGTGGTGAAATAAGGGTCTAATTTCATTCTTCTGCATGCGTATATCCAGTTGTCCCAACACCATTTGTTAAAGAGATTGTCCTTTCCCCATTGTGTGTTCTTGACACCTGTGCCAAAGATCAGTTAACTGTAAATGTGTGGTTTTATTTCTTGGTCCTCTATTCTGTCCATTGGTCTATATGTCTTTATTGTGCCAGTAACATGATATTTTGATTACTATAGCTATGTAACACATTTTGAGAACAGATAGTGTGATGGCTCCAGCTTTGTTCAGCGATATGGTTTGTAGTTTTCTTTTCTTGTATTTCCTTTTCCTGGCTTTGGAATCAAGCCACACAAAATGAATTTGACGGTGTTTGTTTCTCTGTCTTTTGGAAGGGTATAAAAGGGGTTGATATTCATTCTTTGGAAGTTTGGTAGACTTTTCCCATGAAGCCACCTGATACTGTGCTATTCTTTGTTGAAGAGTTTTTGAGAGCAGATTTAATATTTTTGTTAATGGTTTGTGCAGGCTTTCTATTTCTTCTTGAATTAGTCTTGGTAAATTGTATGTTTCTAGGAATTTATCCAAGTCTTCCAGGTTATCCAATTTGCTGGCATATAATTGTTCATGATAATCCCCTGTGATCTTTTTTATTTCTGTGTTATGCATTGCAATGTTTACCCTTCAATTTTTGATTTTGTTTATTTGAGTGTTCTCCCTTTTTATCTTAGATAAGTGTTGCTCAATTTCATTTATCTTTAAAAAAAATTTTTGGTTTTTTTTTCTGTTTGTTTTTCTACTCCCTACCTTGTGTACTTTTGCTATAGTCAGCATTATTTCCTTTTTTTTTTTGCTGACTTTGTGTTTATTTTAGTTCTTTCAGTTGTAAAATTGTATTGATTTATACAGATCTTTCTTTTTAAAAAAAGTTGGTCTTCAGTGCTATAAACTCTTAATAATGTTTTCACAACATTCCATAAATTCTGATGATTTTACTTGCATTTTTGTTTGTATCAAGGTATTTTAAAAATATTCTCTTGATGTTCTCTTTTACTCAATGATTGTTCAAGAGAGTGTCATTTGGTTTCCATATATTTGCAAATTTTCTTGTTTGCTTTCTATTTTTGATCTATTGTTTTATTACGTTGTGCTCTGAGAAGACATTTGGTATTATTTTAATATTCTTATATTTGCTAAGACTTGTTTTGTCACCTGACATGTGATCTGTTCTGGAGAAGGTTTCATGTGAACTTGAGAAGAATACGCATTCTGCTGTTGGGTGGAAAGTTCTGCATTTTTCTGTTAAGTACATTTGGTCTATTGTTGCTCATGGCTGCTGTTTTCTTATTGATTTTCTGTCTGGATGTTCTATTCATTATTGAAAATAGGGACCGAGCATGGTGGCTCATGTCTGTAATACCAGCACTTTGGGAATAAATTCTGGACTTAAATTTGACATGGAGCAATTCGACATAATAGAAATCTACAGAATACTCCTTGCAACAACCATGGAATATACTTTCTTCTCATCTGCACATGAAACATACCATAAGATTGACTAAGATTGACCACATGCTCAGTCATAAATCAAGTCTCAATACATTCAAATATAAATTATACCAAGCATCTTCATGAACCACAGTGAAATAAAAATAGAAATCAATACAAAGAGGAACTCTCAAAACCACACAAGTTAATCGAAACTAAACAACTTACAGCTTACTTTTGGGTAAGCAACAAAACTAAGGCAGAAATCAAAACAATCTTTGAAGCAAATGAAAATAGAGAAAGAACAGACAAAAACCTCTGGGATACAGCAATAACACTGTTAAGAGGGAAGTTTATAGCACTAAATGCCTACATCAAGAAGATAGAAAGTTTGCAAATAAACAACATAACCTCACACATGAAGGAACTAGAAAAACAAAAGAAACTAAACCCAAAATTAACAAAAGAAAAGAAATAACTACAATCAGAGAAGAATGAAGTGAAATTTAGGCCCCCCAAAAAACAGGCAAAAGATCAATGAAATGAAAAGTTCTTTCATTTCATCAACAACATTGATAGACCACTAGGTAAGTTAACAGAGAGAGAAAAAAAAAAGATCCAAATAAGCACAATCAGAAATGACAAGAGTTTATTTCTGATCCCACAGAAATGCAAAAGGTCCTCAGGGACTATTATGAACATCTCTAGACACACAAACTAGAAAACCTAAAGGAAATGCATAAATTCCTGGAAAGCACTACCTTCAAAGATTGAACCAGGAAGAAACAGAAATATTGAACAGACTAATGATAAATAATGAAAATGAATCCATAAGAAAAACAAAAAACCCTACCAATCCAAAAAGTCCCTGGACTAGATGGATTCGTAGTCAAATTCTGCCAGACATATAAAAACGTGCTGATACCAATCATAATACATTTATTCCAAAAAATTGAGGAAAAGGGAGTCTTCCCTAACTCATTCCATGAAACTGGTATTATTCTGATACCAAAATCTGGCAAAAACACAACAAAAAAGTAAGCTACAGGCCAATATCCCTGATGAACGTAGATGAAAAATCCTCCATAAAATACTAGCAAACCAAATCCCGCAGCACATCACAAAGCTAATTCACCATTATCAAGTAGGTTTTATTGCCAGGATAAAAGTGGGGTACAACATATACAAATCAATAAATGTGATTTACAACCATAAGCAAAATGAAAAAACCACATGATGATCTCAAAAGCCACAGGAAAATACTTTGATAAAATCCAGCATCCCTTCATGATAAAATCTCTCAATAAACTTGGTATTGAAGGAACACACCTCAAAACAATGAGGGGTATTTATAACAGACCAAGAGCCAACATTATACTGAACAAGTTATAAGCATTCTTTCTAAACCTGGAACAAGACAAGGATGTCCACTGTCACCACTTCTATTCAACATAGTTCTTGCCAGAGCAATCAGGCAAGAGAAAGAAATGCAAAACATCCAAATAGAAAAAGTGGAAGTTAAATTATCTGTCTTCACTGATGATACAATTATATACCTAGAAAACCATAAAGATCCTGCCAAAAGACTTCTAGATCTGTTAAAATACTTCAGCCAAGTCTTAGGATATGAATTCAACATACAAAAATCAGTAGCATTTCTATACTCCAATAATGTTCAAGCTGATAACCAAATCAAGAATGCAATCCATTTACAATAGCCACGCAGAAAAATAAAATCCTTAGGAATACATCTAACTAAGGAGGTGAGAGAATTCTATGAGGAAAACTACAAAACACTGCTAAAATAAATCATAGATGACACAAATAAATGGAAAAGCATTTCGTGCTTATGGATTGGAATAATCAATATCAATTAAATGGCCAGGCTGTCCAAAACAATCTACAGATTTAATGCTATTCCTATCAAATTATCAATGTCATTTTTTACAGAATTAGAAAAATATTCTAAAATTCATATGGAACTAAAAAAGAGTCGTAATGGCCAAAACAATTCTAAGCAAAAAGTATAGTTTGAGGCATCACATCTCACCAAGCTCAAACTATACTACATGGTCACAGTAACTGAAATAGCAGGTACTAGTACAAAAATAAACATGTAGACCAATGGAACAGAATGGAGATCCCTGAAATAAAGCTGCACACCTATAACCGACTGATCTTTGACAAAGTCAACAAAAATAATGGGGAAGTGATACCCTGTTCAATAAATGGTACTGGGAAAACTGGCTATCCATATGCAGAAGAATGAAACTGTACACCTGCCTCTCACTGTGTACAAAAATTAACTGAAGATGGTTTAAAGACTTAAATGTAAGTTCTCAAACTATAAAAATCCTAGAAGAAAGCCTAGGAAATACTCTTCTAGACATTAATCTAGGAAAATGATTTATGAAGAAGGCTCAAAAAGCAAATGTAACAAATTAAAAGTAGACAAATGGGACTTAATTATACTGAAGAGTTTCTGCAAGCAAAAGAAACTGTCAACAAAGTAAACAGACATCCTACATAATGGGAGAAAGTATTTGCAAAGTATGCATTTGGCCAAGGTTTAATACCCACAATCTGTAAGGTACTTAAATCAACAAGAAAATACAACAAATAACACCATTAAAAAGTGGACAATGGACACGAACCGACACTTCTCAAAAAAAGACATACAGGTGACCAACACATATATGAAAAGATGCTCTACATCACTAATCACCACAGAGGTGCAAATCAAAACCACAATGAGATGCCATCTCATTCCAGTCGGAATGGCTATTATTAAAAAGTCAAAAAATAACTGATTTTGGCAAGGTTGTGAATAAAAAGGAATGCTTATACACTGTTGATAGGAATGCAAATTTGTTCAGCCACCATGGAAAGTAATGTGGAGATTTCTCAAAGAACTAAAAATAGAATTACCATCAATCCGCAATCCCATTATTTGGTATCTACCCAAAGGAAAATAAATAGTTCTACCAAAAAGACACTTGCACTTGTATGTTTATTGCAGAACTGCTCACAACAGCAAAGACATGAAATCAACCCAGATGCTCACCAATGGTAGACTGGATAAAGAAAATGTGATACATCCACATTATGGAACACTATGCAGCCATGAAAAAAGAGTGAATCTATGTCCTTTGCAACAACATGGGTATGGCTGGAGGCCATTATCCTAAGTGAATTAACACAGAAACAAGAAGCCAATTACTTCATTTTCTCACTTATAAGTGAGAAAATTGAGTACACACAGACACAAAGATAGAGACAGTAGACACTAGGGATTCTTTAAGGGGAGAGGGAGGGATGAGCAAGAGTTTAAAAAATGCTTATCAGGTAATATGTTAGCCACTGGGGTGACAGGATGATTAGAAGCCCAAACTTTAGCATCATGCAATATACTCATGTAACAAACCTGCACTTATACCTCCTGAATCTACAATGTAAAAATATAAAATAAAATAATATCCAGTCAAGTACACTATGCCTTTTGATGGAAGAGTTTAGTTCATTTACATATAAAGTGATTATTGATGTCTCACTATTGCCATTTTATTAATTGTTTTCTCTTTTGCAGCTCTTTTGTTTCTCTTTTTGTCTCTTACTGTCTTCTATTATTTGAAAGATTTTTTTGTAGTGGTTTGGATTGATTACTTTCACTTCATCTTTTGTGTATCTGCTATAGGTTTTTCTTTGTGGGTTTAAGGCTTACATAAGCTTTCTTGTAGTTATAAACCTCTATTTCAGTTGATAACAACTTAAATTGTATTAAAAAAAACTCTGCATTCTTACCTGCCCCATTCACACTGCATGTTCAAGTCAGAGATTACTCTGATTTCATTCATTGTGAATTATTTATCAAATTTATATTCTAAATTCATTATCAAATTTTAGTATAGTTATTTTTAATAATTTAACCAAACCTTTATCTTGCGTGTTGTAAGTATTTTAGACACCACCATTACAGTGTTTATTATTCTGTATTTGACTGTGTATTACTTTGCCTGTGAGATTTCTACCTTCATATGCTTTTACATTGCTTGAAGGCCTTCCTTAAGCATTTTTTGTAAGATAGGTTAAGTAGTGACAAAGTCCCTCTGGCTTGGAAAGAATTTGTCTCCCCTTCATTTTTAAAGAGCAGCTATTAAAAATAGCTTTGCAGGGTATAATACTATTGTTTAGCAATCTTTTTCCTCTAATACTTTGAATATATCATTTCACACTTTCCTGGCCTGCAAGATTTCTATCGAGAAATCTGCTGATAGTCTTGTGAATTTGCCTTGTATATGATAAGTCATTTTCTCTTGCTACTTTTGAAATTGTCTCCTTTTCTCAGACTTTTCATAGTTCAATTAAAATGGGTCTTGATATAAACCTTTGTATGCTCAACCTAGTTGAGGTTTTATGGACTTTTTGAGTCTGGATGTTTATTTCTCTCCTCAGATTTGGTAAATCTTCAGTTATTAATTTTTAATTTTTTTATTTCAATAGGTTTTTGGGGAACAAGTGATATTTGGTTACATGAACAAGTTCTTTAGTGTTGATATCTGAGATTTTGGTGCACCTATTACTCGAGCAGTGTACACTGTACCCGATATGTAGTCTTTTATCCCTCACCACCCCCAACCCTTTCCCCTGAGTCCCCAAAGTCAAATGTATCACTCTTATTTCTGCCTTTGTGTCCTCATAGCTTAGCTCCCACATATGAGTGAGAACACATGTTTGGTTTTCCATTCCTGAGTTACTTCACTTAGAATAATAGTCTCCAGTTCCATCTAGGTTGCTACAAATGCCATTATTTCATTCCTTTTTATGGCTGAATAGTAATCTATGGTATATATGTACCACATTTTCTTTAGGTACTCTTTGATTGATAGGCATTTGGGCTGGTTCCATAGTTTTGCAGTTGCAAATTGTGCTGCTATAAACATGTGTGTGTGCAAGTATTTTTTTAATATAATGACTTCTTTTTCTCTTGGTAGATACCTAGTAGTGGCATTGCTGGATCAAACAGTAAATCTACTTTTAGTTCTTTAAAGAATCTTCACACTGTTTTCCATAGTGGTTGTACTAGTTTACATTCCCACCAAGGTGAAAGTGTTCCCCTTTCACCACATCCCTGCCAACATCTATTACTTTTTGATTTTTTTTGATTACTGCCATTCTTGCAGGAGTGAGGTGGTAACACATTGTGGGTTTGGAGTTGCATTTCCCTGATAATTAGTGATGTCAAGCATTTTTCTATATGCTTGTTAGCCATTTGTATATCTTCTTTTGAGAACTGTCTATTCATGTCCTTAGCCCACTTTTTGATGGGATTGTTTGTTTCACTCTTGCTGATTTGTTTGAGTTCTTTGTAGATTCTGGATATTAGGCCTTTGTTGGATGTATATACTGTGAAGATTTTCTCCCACTCTGTAATATACCTGTTAACTCTGGTGATTATTTCTTTTGCTGTGCAGAAGCTTTCTAGTTTAATTAAGTTCTATCTATTTATCTTTTTTTGTTTTGTTGCATTTGCTTTTGGGTACTTGGTCATGAAGTCTTTGCCTAAGCCAACGTCTAGAGGGGTTTTTCTGATGTTATCTTCCAGAATCTTTATGGTTTTAGGCCTCAGATTTAAGTCTTTGATTCATTTTGAGTTGATTTTTTTAATAAGTTAAGAGATGAGGATCCAGTTTCATTCTTCTAGCTGTGGCTTGCCAATTATCCCAGCACCATTTGTCAAATAGGGTGTCCTTTTGCCACTTTATGTTTTTGTTTATTTTGTCAAAGATCAGTTGGCTGTAAGTATTTGGCTTTATTTGTGGGTTCTCTATTCTGTTCTGTTGGTCTATATGCCTATTTTTATACTAGTATGATGCTGTTTTGGTGACTATGGCCTTGTAGGATAGCTTGAAGTTGGGTAATGTGATGCCCCCAGATTTGTTCTTTTTGCTTAGTCTTGCTTTGGCTATGCAAGCTCTTTTATGGTTCCATATGAAGTAGAGGATTGTTTTTCTAGTGTGAAGAATGATGATGGTATTTTGATGGGAACTGTATTGAATTTGTAGATTGTTTTTGGCAGCATGGTCATATACATGATATTGATTCTGACCATTCATGAGCATGGGATGTGTTTCCATTTGTTTGTGTCATCTGTGATTTCTTTCAGGACTGTTTTGTAGTTTTCCTTGTAGAGGTCTTTGACATCCTTCATTAGGTATATTCCTAAGTATTTTATTTTATTTTATTTTTTGCAGCTATAGTGAAAGGGGTTGAGTTCTTGATTTGATTCTCAGCTTGGTTGCTGCTGGTGTATAGCAGAGCTACTGATTTGTGTACCTAAATTTTGCATCTTGAAACTTTGCTGAATTCATTTACCAGTTTTAGGAGACTTTTGGATGAGTCTTTAGGGTATCTAGATATATGATCATATCATCAGCAAACAGGGACATTTTGACTTTTTCTTTAGTGTGATTTAGATGCCCTTGATTTCTTTCTCTTTTCTGATTGCTCTGGCTAGGACTTCTAGTACTACATTGAATAGAAGTGGTGAAAGTGGGCATCCTTTCCTTGTTCCATTTCTCAGAGGGAATGCTTTCAACTTCTCATTCAGTATCATATTGGCTATAGGGTTGTTGTAGACGGCTTTGATTACTTCAAGGTATGTCCCTTCTATGCTGATTTTGCTGAGGGTTTTAATCATAAAGAGATGCTGGATTTTGTCAAATGCCTTTTCTGCATCTATGGAGATGATCATGTGATTTTTGTTTTTAATTCTGTTTATGTGGTATATCACATTTATTGACTTACTTATGTTAAACTATCCCTGCATCCCTGGTATGAAACCGACTTGATCATAGTGGATTATCTTTTTAATATACTATTGGATTCCATTTGCTGGTATTTTGTTGTGGATTTTTATATCTATGTTCATCAGGGATATTGGTCTTAGTTTTTTGTTGTTGTTATGTCCTTCCCTGGTTTTGGTATTAGGGTGATACTGGCTTCATAGAATGATTTAGGGAGGATTCCTTCTTTATCTTTTGGAATAGTGTCAATAAGATTGTCAGTGGATAGAATCTAGCTGTGAATCTGTCTGGTCCTAGACTTTTTATTGTTGGCAAATTTTTAAATTACCATTTCAGTATCTCTGCTTGTTATTGGTCAGTTCAAGGATTCTGTATCTTCCTGGTTTAATTTAAGAGGGTTGTATATTTCTAGGAATTTATCCATCTCCTCTAGGTTTTCTAGTTTGTGCCCTTAAAAGGGTTCATAGTAACCTTGAATAATCTTTTGTATTTCTGTGGTATCAGTTGTAATGTCTCACATTTCATTTGTAATTGAGCTTATTTAGATCTTCTCTCTTCTTTCCTTGGTTAATCTTGCTAATAGTCTATCAATTTTATTTATTTTCGAGAACCAGATTTTTGTTTGATTTATTTTTTGTACATTTTTGTTGTTGTTGTTTAAATTTCATTTAGTTCTGCTCTGATCTATGTTATTTCTTTTCTTCTGCTGGCTTTGGGTTTGGATTATTCTTCTGTCTTGAGTTCCACGAGGTGTGACCTTAGATTGTCTATTTGTGCTCTTTCAGACTTTTTGATGTAGACATTTAAGGCTATGAGTTTTCCTCTTAGCACTGCTTTTGCTGTATCCCAGAAGTTTTGATAGGTTGTGTCACTATTATTGTTCAGTTCGAGTAATTTTTTAAATTTCAATTTTGATTTCATTGTTGACCCAATGATCATTCAGGAGCAGGTTATTTAATTTCCATGTATTTGCATGGCTTTGAGGGGTCCTTCTGGAGTTGATTTACAATTTTATTCCACTGTGGTCTGAGTGAGTACTTGATACAATTTCAATTTTTAAAAATTTACTAAGACTTTTTTTGTGTCCTACTGTATGGTCTGTTTTGGAGAATATTCCATGTGCTGATGAATAGAATTTACATTCTGTAGTTGTTGGGCAGAATGTTCTGTAAATATCTGTTAAGCCCATTTGTTGTATAGTTTAAGTCCACTGTTTCTTTGTTGACTTTCTGTCTTGATGATCTGTCTAGTGCTGTCAGTGGAGTATTAAATTCCACAACTATTATTGTGTTGTCTATTTCATTTCTCAGGTTTAGTAGTAATTGTTTTGTAAATTTGGGAGTTCCAGTGTTAGGTGCATATTTATTTAGAATTGTGATATTTTCTTGTTGGACTAGTCCTTTTATCATTATATAATGCCTCTCTTTGTCTTTTTTAACTGCTGTTGCTTTAAAGCTTTGTTTTGTCTGATATAAGAATAGCTACTTCTGCTTGCTTTTTTGTGTCTTTTGCATGGAATGTCTTTTTCCACCCCTTTACATTCAGTTTATGTGAGTCCATATGTGTTAGGCAAGTCTCCTGAAGACAGCAGAAACTTGGTTGGTGAATTCTTATCCATTCTGCCATTCTGTATCTTTTAATGTTAGTATTGAGATGAGAGATACTATTCTATTCATCATGCTATTTGTTGCCTGAAATACCTTGTTGTTGTTTTTATTGTGTTATTGTTATATAGGTCCTGTGAGATTTATGTTTTAAGGACATTCTATTTTGGTGTATTTTGAGGATTTGTTTCAGGATTTAAAGCTCCTTTTAGCAGTTCTTGTAGTGCTGGCTTGGTAGTGGTGAATTCTCTCAGCATTTGTTTGGGAAAGACTGTATCTTTCCTTCATTTATGAAGCTTCGTTTTGCTGATACAAAATTCTTGGCTAATAATGGTTTTGTTTAAGGAGGCTAAAAATAACCTCCTTAACTCAAAGGGTTCTGCTGAGAAATCTACTGTTAATCTAGCTTGTAGGGCTTTTGCTGAGAAATCTGCTGTTAATCTGATAGGTTTTCCTTTCTAGGTTACCTGATGCTTTTGCCTCACAGCTCTTAAGATTTTTTCCTTCATCTTGACTTTAGATAACCCAGTGACTATGTGTGCAGGGAATAATCTTTTTTTCAATGAATTTCCTGCATGTTCTTTGATCTTCTTGTATTTGGATGTCTAGATCTCTAGTAAGACGGGAAATTTTCTTTGATTAATTCCTCAGATATGTCTTTCAAACTTTTAGATTTTTCTTCTTTCTCAGGAGCACTAATTATTCTTAGGTTTGGATGTTTAACATAGTCTCAAACTTCTTGGAGGTTTTGTTCATTTTTAAAAATTCTTATTTGTCTGTGACAGATTGGGTCAATTTGAAAGCCTTGCCTTTGAGCTCTGAAGTTCTTTCTTCTGCTTTTTCTATTTTATTGCTGAGACTTTCCAGTGCATGTTGCATTTCTGTAAGTGTGACCTTGATTTTCAGAAGTTGTAATTGTTTTTTATTTATGCTATCTATTTCACTGAAGAATTTTCCTTTCATATCCTGTATCATGTTTTTTTTTTATTATTTCTTTAAGTTGGAATTCACCTTTCTCTGGTGCCTCCTTGATTAGCTTAATAATCAACTTCTGAATTCTTTTTCTGGCAATTCAGAAATTCCATTTTGGTTTGGATCCATTGCTGGTGAGCTAGTTGATCTTTTGAGCGTGTTAAAGAACCTTATTCTGTCATATTGCCAGAATTGTTTTTCTGGTTTCTTTTCTTTTGGGTAGAGTATGTCAGAGTGAAGATCTGGGATTCAAAGCTGCTGTTCAGATTCTTCTGTCCCACAGGGGGCTCCCTTGTGGTGTTCTCCCTCTTCCCCTAGGAATGAGGCTTCCTGAGGGCTGAACTGTAGTGATTGTGTTTGCTCTTCTGGATCTAACCACCCAGTAGAGCTACTGGGCTCCGGACTGGTACCGGGGAGTGTCTGCAAAGAGTCCTGTGATGTGATCCATCTTCAGGTCTTGCAGCTGTAGATAGATATCAGCACCTGCTCCAGTGGAGGTAGCAGGGAAGTGAAGTGTACTCTGTGAGGGTCCTTGGTTGTGTTTTTGTTTATTGCTCTGGTTTTTTGTTGGTTGGCCTCCAGGCAGGATGTGGTGCTTTCAAGCGTGCATCAGCTGCAGCCCCTATAAGGAAGATGTAAACTTGCCCTAGGGACACCTGGTTAAGTATTCAGGTTTCTCGGGTAGTGGGCAGGGCCACGGAACTCCCAAGTGATTATAACTTTTATCTTCCACTACCAGGGCTGGTAGAGAAAGGTCAGTGGGTGGGGGCAGATATAGGTGTGTCTGAGCTCAGCCTCTCCTTGGGCAGGGCTTGCTGTGGCTGCTGTGGGGATAGGGGTGTGGTTCCCAGTCCAATGGAGTTATATTTCCAGAAGGATTGTGGCTGCCTCTGCTGAGTCATACAGGTCACCAGGGAAGTGAGAGAAAGCTGGCAGTCACAGGACTCACACAGCCACACAGCCCGCAGTCTTAAAGGCCAGTCTCATTCCCACCATGCCCGATCCCCCAACACCACACTGAGTCTATTTCCAGGCAGCCAGTGACCAGGGGTGAGGACTTGCCCCAGACCACTAGCCTCCCTGCTGAGAAAGCAAGCAGAAAGCAATCAGACTCTCAGGTTTTTGGCATCTCAGGGAGCCTGCAGCGGTGATTCAGTTCCTTCAAAGGGTCCGTGGATTCTCTTGGCTTTCCTGGTTGTTCCTGTGGTAATTCTTGGAGCAAAAGTTCACAATGTAAGTTACCACATGCCGCTCTGCCCGTCCAAGTGGGAGCTGCAAGCTAGTCCTGTCTCCTATATGCCATCTTAATCCTCTCTCCCTCTTTTTAAAAAAATAAGTTTGTTGCTCCTTTCATTCTCACTTCTGCTCCTGGATCCTGGATGCCTGTAGTTTGTATATTGATTTTTCTTAATGATGTCTCATAAATTTGGTGGATTTTCTGCACTGTTTTAAAATGTATTTTCTCTGATCTCCTCAGACTATGTAATTTCAAATTTGTTTTTGAGTGTGCTGAGAATTGTTTCTTCTGCTTGATTGAGTTTGCTACTGTAGCTGTCTGTGGTGGTTAATATTAGGTGTCAAGTTGACTGGATTGAGGGATGCCTAGAAGGCTGATAAAGCATTGTTCCTGGGTGTGTCTGTGAGGGTATTGCCAGAGGAGACTGACATTTGAATCAAAGGACTGGGAAAGAAAGACCCACCTCAATGTTGGGTGATCATCATCCAATTGGTTGTTAGAGCAGCTAGAACAAAGCAGGTGGAAGAAGGGGGACAGGTAGTTTGCTTGCTGGGTCAGCTTGCTCTCTCTCTTCCCATGCTGTGCTGGTTGCTTGACTTCCTCTCTTCCTGTCCTTGGACATCAAACTCCTGGTTCTTTCACCTTTGAACTTTGAGACTTGCACCAGCTGCCTCCCAAGGGTTCATGGGCCTTTGGCCTCTGACTGAGGGTTGCACTGTTGGCTTCTCTGGTTTTGAGGCTTTTGGACTTGAACTGAGCCACGCTACTGGCTTCTCTCTTTCCCCTGCTTGCAGACAGCCTAACGTGGTACTTTGTTTTTGTAATTGTGTCAGAAAATTCTTTCTTTCCCCTGCTTGCAGATAGACTAAGTGGTACTGTGGTAGGAGTTATTTAAAAATTATTTCAGTCAGATAGAGAGGAAAAGGAGTCCTTGGAAAGTTTTTTTATCTTTTAAAGCAGCTCCAGAAGTTTTTCAGCTCCAGAGCTTTTTTCTCTTTTAAAGCAGCCCTGGCTCTTAGAGCTGGGCCAGCAACCTTTGATATGCAAATGCAGGTCATTAGAAATTGGGTCCACACAACATGGTGATTCCCACCATTGCCCTCTTGCCCTTGACCCCATAAGTGCCTGGCAACATGCCACCTGCACATATCTCCACGTGTGTAGAACGTCATGGTATCTTGCATTTGCATATTAAAAGGCTAGGGTAGGAGGGCCAGTTTTTTCTGAGGGCTATGTGAATGACACGCCTGGTCAAACCAATCCCCTGAGCCCTATGCAAATCAGACACCCTTTCCTCCAACCTTCACATAAAACTGGCTGGTATCCACCACACTCGGGGTCTCCTCTCTTGGCTTTGGAGCCACCACCCCCCACCTCCGGTCTGTCTCTGCACATGGGAGCTTCTTCCTTCTTTCTTCTCCCTTCTTTCTTGCCTATTAAACCCTCTGCTCCTTAAAGCCACTCCATGTGTGTCCATGTCGTTTTATTCAATTCGCACAAGACAAGAGCCCTGGTGTTCCTCCACTCGTTGGAACTGTATCAGTACTTTGTTTTGAAATTATGTTGACCCAGTCCTCCATAATGAACTCATACGTACACACACACACAAACACATGCACACAAACACACACACATACATCTCCTGTTAGTTCTGTTCCTCTGGAGAACCCTAACTAATACACTTTCTGTTGTATTTTTTTTTCTGTTATCATATTCTTCAGCTCCATAAATTCTATTTGGTTCTTTTTTTTTATGTTTTCTAACTTTTGTTTATTGGTCTCATTTTGTTCTTATATTATTTT